>NW_027437185.1:25632500-28032500 GCF_033239565.1 Halichoeres trimaculatus | reverse complement strand
CTTCACATTAAAACAAAAGAACCAACATCTGCAATGCAGAGCAGAGATTTTATGTGTTTTTCTGGAACATTTTACTTTAATTGTTGTGAGAGAAATTAAGACCAGTTCACCATGTTGAAGACATTTCTACATCATTTAATCGCACCCTGAAAACTGTTTGTTCTCTCGAAAAAACAGAAGTTGCACGCAAAGCTTCAGTGAATAGATGGTTGGTTATTTTGATTCACTATTAAAAAACAAAAAATAAGTTTTATGTAATAATCTGCAGGTCTGGCTCTAGTTGGGTTTTATTACCAGCAAACTGAAAACAGGAAATGACTGAAAGGGAATAAGATGTTGGAAAGCAGTATATAGATTCAGGGAGTTACATTAGGGTTAATGCTAAATGAACAAAATTGAAAAAATCTCCATCCTTCTTTATTTTCTATTTATTGCATTCTTTGTCCTTTGTCCTCCAGACACGACTTCAGGCGGGAAAAGGCTACAAGAACACTCTCCACTGTGTCCTCACCATCTACAGGAAGGAAACGGTGATTATTTTAATCCTTCAAACCTTCTTCAAGTTTATATTTATTTGTGTCCTTTCCACTCTCTGTGAGGCCGCAAACACGGCCTGTTTTTATTTTATTTTTACTAGCAGTGTAAATAATTAATCGAGTCCAGCACAATATTAGTGCAAGTCCAGTACATACATGCAAATCTGACCTGTGAAAACACTGAGTTTTGTTTTTAATTTCAGGTAAAATTTGTGTCTAGTCAAATTATTCTGCTAGTTTTGAAGAGAGGACTAAAAGTTAGTTTCTGCTAAAAACAAATGATTTACAAACCTTTTAAAGTTGACCTCTTTTCATTTGTTGCATTTAAAATCAGCTTTCCAGCATTGCACCCAGTTTCATGGCTACAGGCTGAAGTAACATCATTAGAAAAAAAAAATCTCTACTTAATGGCAGCACCTGCAGTCGAATAACTTGTAGCACTGTTGTCTCACTAACTAGGTTTCTTTTCTGTCTACATTCTCGCTTGTGTTGTACGTTGCTTTGGATAAAGGCGTCTGCTATGTGAAACTGTAGAACTATGGAAGTAACTACTGGAAAAATCAAGTTTTTCTACTTTCAAGTCATTTAGACATACAGAGTGTTGTTTTTTTGGTAGGAGGTTGCACACAGTAATTATGCGTTTCTGCAGTTAATTCCATTCCAACATGATATTTAACTGAACCTAACAGTGCAATTGTTGGTTAGACTTTCTGTCTCACTCAGCTCGTTTCTCTTTTCCAGTTTTTATGTGGGATGTTTTTCCTTTAATGGCCCAGTTTTTCAGCACTGCGCCTCAAAGTTTTCTTTCTGCTAATGCCACATGTTGAGCAAATGTTGAGCAAGGATGGTGGCTTATGACAGCCTTATCATTAGTGCAGTATTTATTATTACAGATACATAAAGTGAAGAGTATGATAAAGCGGAATTGGCTGTTTCACAGGGTGGAATCTCCCTAGTGTGTCAGAATAAAAGTGAATGTGGGATGCATGGGTGTTGTTTTTAACAAAAATCTTTTCCACCTTTCCTTGAAATGGCTGTGAGCAGTTCCAAACATGTTTCACTTTCATCCCTACTCTCCTTATTTTCGATGGTCATATGATTTATTGCGGCAGTGGGCAGCTGTGTTTGAATTTCAACATGTGTCTCCCAAATTCCTCCCCAGACCCCTGCTTGGAGAACATTTTCCACAGAGCAGAGACACAAAATATTTGGCAGCCACCTCTCTCCTTTTGACTCTGCATTGTTGAGAAAGATCAAAATAAATTGGATGTATTATGAAGGTTCAATGAATCTGTTTTTTAATGGATTAATACGAGTCATTCATCACTTTCTGTTTGTCTTTTCAGGTCATGGGTTTTTTTAAGGGCATGTCCTTCCCGCTGGCCAGCATCACTGTCTACAATTCAGCCGTGTTTGGCTTTTTCAGTAACACACAAAGACTTATTAGCAAGTATCGCTATGGCAATGAGCGACATCCCTGTGGTATGTTCGACCTGACTGTGGCTAGCATGCTGACCGGACTGATGTCAGTGGGAATAGGAGCCCCTGTGGATCTGGTCAAGATCAGACTGCAGATGCAGACACAGATGGTTCTAGCAGGTAAACTTGACCTCGTTTTTCTTGGCCAGAGAATCTTCTTTTATGAAGTTTAGGAAATAACAACGCTTAGTTGTGGTATACCAGATTTCTGTTATTGTCTAATCAACAAACCTCACGTTAAGAGACCCAAGTCCCCTTGAATCCAGATGGAATCCTCAAAGTAGAGTCATTAAGTAATTTTTCATTTATTTTCAAATAAATTATTCATGTGTTGGTTCGTAAAGGGCCAAATGAATGAGTGGGACTCAACTTTGTTATATTTTCAATGGAGCTGCTTGTCTGTGCTGTATCTTTCCATTTGACCAATAAAGCAATAAAGAGAGGTCAGAGCCGGTTAATCACCGGAAGAACAGCACGTTAACATTTACTGCGTTTTATTTGTTTACAGTTACAGTCGAAGCTGCACCTTTCATACCTGTCATCAGGTTATAGCTCACAGTTATTTGGATTTCTTCCTGTTCTGTAGAAAAGAGAATATGTTGTGTAATATTTTAAACTGTCGGTCGATGGACACAGTGCTTAAAAACAAGTACAGAACTAGCCTTCTATTTTTATATGTTTTGAAATTTAAAACATGAATGAGTACATGTTTTTTTATTATTGTTCAATGTTTTGTCATTTGTCAGATGTAACGGCTCCAATGAATGGTTTTATTATTTTGATCAGACAATGTCAGTTGACCCCAAAATATGTAGTCCGCAAGTGTAAGCTTTTGAAAAACATACACCCGTCACTCATTGAAGTCTTCCTTACAGAGAACTTGCACCTTGCTGGCAACGTATCAAACGGCACCAACATCCCTCTAAGCTCTGTCGAGATGCCCAGTCAGAGACTCTACAGAGGCCCCATCCACTGCATCAGCAGCATCCTGCAGACTGAAGGCCTGCAGGGCCTGTACAGGGGGGGCGGTGCCATGGTCCTCAGGGACGTTCCTGGATACATGCTTTACTTCATCCCTTACACCATCTTCTGTGACCTGCTGAAGCCAGACGCAACATCAACCCCTCATCCCTGTTCCATTTGGCTGGCTGGAGGACTGGCAGGTAACTAGAACAGTTTTCTGACTCTAAAACACAAATATCAAGGGTTTTGAATCATGTTGGCTGCCTGAGTTTACTTGATAATTCTTCATCCACTCTGATGTCGACTTATTAAATCAGGGACTGCAGAAGTGAAGATCACACTCTTAAAAGTAAAGATAAGTTTAAGGAGGAGACAAGGTCAGAAGTCCACAGTGATTCATTTTGGGCTGAAATTCTGATGAACTGCTTTCTGTGGGTTGGACCTGATAAGATGCTGTGGTTGAAATCAGTCACATGTTTTAAATGTGAAACCACAGACTGCTACAATTCAATGTGTTCAATCGCAGGATATAGAAATACTGTAGCGGAGGAGAGTTATTTCTCAATGTGGATTTCATAAAGAGTAAATAAATCATTTAAAAGTTTCTAAACAAAGACAGGTGTAGCTCAGACTTGATAGTTGCTCTCAGTTTTGAAATTTGCCTAAATTTTCACACATTTTTCATTGCAGATGTTTTCTGTTTAATTGATGAACCTTTCTACCCTGTTTAAATTTACAACCCAGATTGACCATAACCTGATCCATCAGCAGTCTGTAGGAATTTCATTTCAGCTCATGTATCACGGCTCTGTGAGATATGCCCGTTGCTGTGAATTTCTTTATGATGCTGCTTTGAGCCATAAAGTTTAGAGGCAAACACACCTTTCATCAGGTGTGTCATCATGTGGCCTTATTCTAACTTTGCCCTAAGTTTTGAGGTGTACAACATTTAAGACAAAGCCCTGACTTAACCCTTAAGCTCTGAAAATGTTTTTTAGAATACGTTTTCTCAGAAAAACTCCAACCTGCTGTGATTTGTGGAGCAGGGTGGGAGTGTAAACTCACAGCCAACCACAGGGTTTGGCTCAAGTAAACATGACCAGTGTGTGCAGTGTGTGTAGTGGGGAAAACAGAGTGTAGCCTGTGGATGGATCTGGGGGGTGAGAGCTCCTTAAAGGTTCACACACTGTTTTCCAGATGCGGGCCAGCTGCTAACACGTGACCGAGTCATCACGTGGTGGACAGAAAGCTGAAATCAGTTGTGGGCCATAAATGTGTGTGAAGTTTGGATGTTTGGCCCCACCATCAGGCATGAATGTGAAACAGATAACGCAGACAGAAAAGTCTAGAAAAGAGCTTCAACAGCATTCAATGTATACATCTTTGTTTCAACTTTCCGTTTGGTACTTTTCCACTCAATGTGACTCCACTGGTTTTCTGAGAAGCACCTGAAAGCATCGTTACTTTGAGTTATTTCTGTCCTCGATGAAGTCAAGCTGTAATAGATAAGGATTTGGATAAGGAATGACTATGTTGTAAGATCACGTGTTCCAAGAAGTGTTAACAAACTATTTATACACAGTGGGAACCTATAAGTGAAATGTATAAACTTAGACATTTTTTTTTATTGACCAGATCAAAAGTCAAGCACATTTTTTTCCCCTTAACATTAATGTTTGTGTTGGATTAGTAGTTTCTGCTTTCTATTTTTATGCTGAAGTTTAGTTTTCTTTTTTTTTTCCAGGGTGCTTACTTTGAAATGCAGCTTCATTTGTTGCATTTAACAGAGATTGCAACTCTTGAAAAGTATGTGCATTCCTCCTGCAGGAGCTAACGGTTGCATTCTTTCTCTCCAGGGTCCATTTCCTGGGTCACAGCCACGCCAGCTGATGTGGTGAAGAGTCGAATGCAGGCTGACGCTCAGCTGCAGAGAAAGTATAAGGGAATCTTACACTGCATCATCCACAGCTACAAAACAGAGGGGGCACAGGTAAGATCCAGCTTTACAGTATAAGGAGAAAAGTTTTGTTTACATAGAAGTTGTAGCAGCTTTACAACTTCACACCCGGCTGTGATCGACTTGGTTTAATAACTCCTAAAAAATCGTCATCATTGAGCCTGATAATGTGAAAGTGTCTGTGTCAGCTCTTGGTGTTGCAGTTTATAGGTTGACCCTGTAAACTGATGACCTTAGGCTTAACTTGTCAGTGGATATTCAGTTTACAAACAGCTGCTAAAACACAGAAGAAGTCCTTGGGAAAACATCCCAGTTCAGTTTGGATGCACTTGATTTAAGGGAGTGTTTATAGTATGACAACAATGTCTCCATATCCATAGGATGTGGTTGGCACTTATATGCAATTTTTCAGTCCGGTCTTATCATTTTTTATCACTTATCTACCTCTGTTTTAAAAAGGCATGTATCATTCTAAAAAGGCACTCAATCAACTTTAAAGTTTAGATGACAAAATTAATTTCATTTCTGCCTTTGTAAACATGTAGATGTTATAGATTCTTATAACACAGCCAATCAGCCTGTGCTGTGCTGTACAGGGGACTGTCAATAAACAGATGGTTTGGTCATCTGGATGTGAAACTCTAGTAAACAGTGTAACCAGATGAAGAGTTCAGCTGGGTTTCCAGAAGACAACCACTACATATGCAGAATGAAAAAAAAAAAACTACAGACCTCTAATGATCAGAGAATGACTTATAAACAGGGGCTTTTAATTTTTTGGCAACATTTATGGGAAAATGTGTGTGAAGACTTCTCCTGAAAATGTAGTGTGAGTGATTTTGTAACAAAATATCTGCACATCTGTCAGAAGTCCTCCAAGGTTAAGAAATGTTGCTGAATTACATAAGTGATTTACCTTTTAAGAGTTAACAACATTGGATTTGATGCCATGAAAGACCTCACTGGGGTCACTTCAGTTAAAGAGTGAGAACATTGCCGCCCCGCTGGCCTGCAGTCAACAAAGCATCTGCTGCCAAGTGCTGCGTTCAAGTGTCAGGATTCATACTGTCGGTTACATCTTATGTTGCAAAATGTAGACAAGCTGTGCAGCCTTGCAACATGGTCCAGCTTTGATAAACACAACAGTCATGTGATCAATAGCAGCAGGTCAGTGGTGTTTAAGAAAGTGAACCAGACTCCTGACGTGGATGTGAAGGCCACAGATCAATGAGGCGGTTACTGCAGGACATTGTGCCTAGCACAGCACTGTTTACCTATTACTGTGTTTTCCTACACAGACAGACGCACAGCTTGACTTTGATAATGATCTTTTGAATCTATAATCATTGGCATGGATGAAAATATTAGACTATGTTTGCATTTTTAAAATAGTATGTTTGAAATGGCCCACAATATCCAAAATTTAAGCTACAAAAGTAGCATCTTGCACCCCCAACATAAACCCAATTAGTAGTCAGACATTTTTAACTTTTTTTTAAGAACAAGAGGTAAATGTAACCAAATCCAGCAGACCATTTGGGACCAGTGGGTGAAGTTTTTTTTTTCTTAATTATCAAAACAAAAATAAGTTGTCTTTAAATTTGTTTATCTTTTTGTGCAGGTTTTCTTCAGAGGGGCATCAGTCAACGCAATCAGAGGCTTTCCCATGAGCGCCACCATGTTTCTGACCTACGAACTCTCACTGCAGTTTTTCAGGAGCCTCTAGGACTTACAAGAAACTTTCTCAGTCTTTTTGGCAAATGAGCAAAGTAACAGAAGTGCTTTGATTTTCCCTTCTATTTTTTTTAAAAACAAAACAGAAACCCAACGGCAGCAATTTACTCCCTTGGTGGGTTAGCTGGTTTTTAGCCTATGCTGACTTACAAACACGGGACCACAACCACGACAGCATTACTTGGAACAAAAAAGTTTGGTGGAGCAATGAATTCTTTATTTCATCTTGACTTTAAATATTTGTGATGTTGTGAAATAATAAGAAAAAGGACACAAGAGTCATCCGTGTATCTCTGGGCAAAGCCTTGGTTGCAGGTCAGTGTACTTTAAAACAAACAAAAAAGGAGAAGTCCAGATTAATTTGTGACAGCAGTAAAGAGAGATATTGCTCACTGTTACCTTACTGTGCTTTCATAGCTTTTTTTCAGGCTATATTATACAACTGGTGCTAAACCTTGTTTTCGTAGTGGTTAAAAATATAAAAACTAGTGTTAGCTCATGTTACACATAATGAAGGAATGAGGGAAGTTCTACTGGAGTGTCAGTGCAGTCAGTACAGTGAAATGTTTGGCCTTTAATTACAGATACTTCAGTGAAGCAGATTTTATAAGTAGCAGTGCTCAAATATTTAACACATGGATGATTTGGTCTTACTATTCTTATTATTTCATTAACTCTTGCGGGCAAATTTACCAAAGACCTCTGTCAGGGTTTTCTGAAACACAACAATGCTTTGACAATGAAAAACCTGCTGTCTCTTCTGTTTCCTCATGGACTGAGATGGAAACGGTATCAATGGATTTGATAGTCTTTGGTGGAAACAAGACACAATGGCTCATAAAACGAGAAGCTAACGTGTTGAAGCCTGTGACATTTGCCCTGTGAAGGTAATCTGTTAAAATGTCAGCTGTGTTTAGATAGTTCATACTTGTATTTTTAACCTGCTTATCAACAAGTTGATGTGTTTGCTCTGTAATTATTCAGTTATTCAGAAAGAAGGGAGCTGTGCACTTTAATCTCCTCAATGTGATGTAGAAATTTGATTTATTGCTGAAAATAGATTGAAATATTTTTATACAAAGATGTGATATTTTCAACACCACTTCAAATCAGAATTTGCTGCCAATCTGTCTGTCAGTTTTTTTTTTAAATTGCTTCCAGCTATTTGCATTGCAACAAAGACACTTACCAGCACATACCAATTTCAGTATTAGATTTATATTGAGTTTAATAATCTGCTTTTTATTTGCTCTGAAAAGCATCACAAGTTGTTGAAAATGTCACATCCAAGTTGTTGCCTTTTGGTTTATGTGGAATGCATGTGCCACCCACATTACCATCCACTTGTACATAATATTTTTGTTTCTTATATTAAGAAAGATTTTCAAGTTTATTCTAACTTCAGTTTACCCTCCCAGTGATTGGTGTTTCTGTCTCCTGCAGAAAAGTTTACCCACTCAAATCAACAGTTGCAGAGTATTCAGAGTAGATGAAGCACAAAACGATTTTTCTTTAATGAGACAGGAATGGGCATGACAGACTTTTTACATCAGTACTTAAATCAGGGGGCTCTACAGAGAGGATGTGAGTTTCTTCAAAAACTCTGAGCCTAATCTTACTAACTCTGGTTTCTGTATTCTGGGTTCTGAATGTGTATCATGTACTAAAAGTACTGTTCGCTTAACCTTGGAGCTGGTAAAAAATACATTTGTCTTCAAGGAATGCATGTGAGGAATTCTATATTTACTAGCCTGAAAATGTCTGAAAATGAGACTTTCAAGACTTCATATATCCATAATTTTTAGTTGGTATTCAGCTCAGACTCAATGTGCTGCTTTTCCAAAGGACGGCAGAGGTCCAACTCATCTGTTCTTTTAAAACCTACTGCTAATTCAAACTGGCTAGTTTAAACCTTTTCCAGCATTATGATAAATCAGGCTGTAACTAAGACCACCGGTGACAAAAAAAAGAACGTTTATTAGACGAACTTTGATCAGGATTAGAGTAAACAATGTGTCACAGCCTGTTCAGCTGCTGTGTACTGAAGCATTGTACCAGGATATTTCCAAATATTTTCACCCCAGTTAGTCATTTAGGTCTGTTTAAAATCATGTAAATTACCCCTTCAGGCTTCTCCGTCACAAAGTTGTGTTTTTTATCATTACAGAAGTGAACTAACGGTCTCTTCACTTAAAGGATATTTCTCATTTTAGAGTGAATACCTTCCAATAAGTGCCTCATCGGGAAGTCGTTTTCATATCCTGTAAATAGCTTGAAAAATGTTAAGTGACATTCCAGTTACTGGAGAGCTGTTGATAAATAAATAAAACTTTCAGACTCATAAACAGAAGTTGTCTTGGGTCTTCTTTGAATTAGCTCTGAAAAGTCAGGTGATGGCTGTTCTGCTGACTGTGAACCTCTGCATGAAGATACAGAAAAGGAGGAGGAGGAGGGCAGGAAGGAGTTAATGTTTGTGTTGTGACAGAGGTGGATGGCGTTGGCTCTCTGCCTGCAGACTGCTGATAACAGCATGAGCTCTGAGGTCACTGTCAGAACTATAGTGAACAGTGACTATTGGTGACTATTTTGACCCAGCCCAATCTGCAGTGTCACATAAATTCCACTAGATGGCAGCATTTTACAACAGAATGTAAACTGTTGTCTTTCAAGGCTGAACAACTGAGTTCCAAAACATTTTTTATTTTACTCTTGAGACTTTATATTATTATTCTTTTAAATCTGTACTATTTAAAACTGCTCTAGCTTAATTGTAAAGTTTATTGTTCTGCAGCCTGACTGAGGCTCCTGTGAGAATTTTCTTACTGATAATGAGAAAAAATAGAATTAACCCTGTTAACTCTACAACCAACAAACACAAACAAGATACTGAGCATATATGGGTTGCTTTATTTTGTACACCTTGATAGCACTGGGTTGGACCCTTTTTTGCTTTTAGAACTGCGACAAGGTACTGGAAACCTTCCTCTGAGATTTTGCTTTATATTGACATGATAGTATACCATAGTTGCTGCAGAATTGTTGGCTGAACATCCATGATGCGAATCGCCTGTTCCACCGCATCCCAAAGGAGCACTTTTGCATTGAGATCTGGTGACTGTGGAGTCCATTTGAGTACAGTGAGCTCATCATCATGTTCAACAAGTTTGAGATGACTTGAGTTTTGTGACATGGAGCTGGAAATATCCATAAGAAGATGGGTACCCTGTGGTCATAAAGGGATGGACATGGTCAGCAACAATACTAAGGTTGGCTGTGGACTTATAACCATGCTCAAATGATGCTAAGGGGGGCCCAAAGTGAGCCAAGAAAATGCCCTCACACCATTACACCAACAGCAGTACCATGAACTGTTGATACATGGCAGAATGGATCCATGCTTTTATGTTCTTGATACCAAATTCTGAGCCTACCATCTTAATATGGAGCAGAAATCCAGACTCATCAGGCCAGACAATGGTTTTCTAATCTGCTATATTCCAGTCTTGGTAAGCCCGTGTGAATTGTAGCCTCAGTTTCCTGTTCTTAGCTGACAGAATCGTTACCCAATAACGGTCTTCCGCACTGTAGCTCGTCTGCTTCAGGGTTTAATGGGTTGTGTTCAGAGATGGTCTTCTGCAGACCTTGGTTATAACAAGTGTTAATTTGAGTTACTGTTGCCTTTATAATGTCTTAAACCAGCCTGTCCATTCTCTTCTGACCACTGGCATTATCAAGGCACTTGGGCCATAGAACTGCTGCTCACTCTTCAGATGCCAGTCATCCACTACACCAAAGTTCAACAGCAGAGACAATTTGGGAAATTTTTCATGGTGCAACTCACATACTCATCTCTACTGCTCATTCCACTAATGCATGTTCCTTACAATCCATTTAAAAGTTAAATAAACAGGCTTCATTCATTTATTTATTTCGCACTTTGGTTAGTATCAAAGGAGTTGAAGGATAAGAGTAGTTGCCGACTTTTATGAAAAAAACAAAACAAAACAAAACAAAACAAAAACATTGCATAAGAGATTACCTATATCTAATGTATCTTTAAGGACCGGAATTGGTTTATTCTGGTTTCACTATGCTGTGATTCTCTGGTTAATGCTTGGTGCCATCCAAACACTCTTGTGTAAATCTGTGGTTATCCCCAAGGTTATTCTGTGTAAACATCACTTCAAATCCAGCATTGCGTAAGGTTTTGGACTTTTGTCAGCCCTTCTCGCTGTTTGAAGGCTATTTCAGTGTAATTTTTAAAATTAATCTGAAATCTGTTGCCCTTCAAAATTCTAAAGTGTGCTCAAATTTTCAGCTGTGACATTGCTTCTGCCTGAGTTATATGGGAAGCCACAGTGGCCTACTTAATGACCTGGAGGGCACATTCTGTTGTGTTGAGCTTGAAAGTCGTTACACCCCGTACCTAAAACCTGACCAAAGATCTGGGTTTCCACAAAATTGCATGAGTGTCATCGTCACCAGCAGCACAAAGTTTGAATATGCAGTAGGGTAGAGAAAGAAAGACTTTGGAAGTAAATTCACTCTGGACTACAGACACTTTGTACTCTGTAGCTCTCCACTCTTCATCCACACTCTTGGACCTTTGTTTCAACGCTTGACTTTTAATCAATAAGAGGACTTTGGCTCAGGTAAGACTCCATGACTTTGGCTCCATGTTGTTATGAGGAATGAGACAGTTGAAACCCCTTTCCTGAGGGCAGCTGTGCCTCAGTTCACTCTTTGTGAAGCAGAACTAAGCTCTCTTTTTAGGAAGATCAAGAGTTACAATGAGGGGGTCATACAGATAACAATCCTCTCAAGCCCTCAGTCTTCCTTGTTGCTTGAGCACCTTTTTCTGGCACCTTTCCAGCTACCTTCCATTTGTAAAATTTTTAAAGCACCATGCATACAGATTTTATCAGTGGCTTTTAGTGGCTACCCTCTTTATGGAGGCTGTCCATGATAATCTTCTGGCCAGCTGTCAGGTCAGCAGTCTTCCCCAGTGTGTTTGTGTTTGTTCTTCATTGATTAATCAATAAAGTGTATTGTTAAAGTTTAACGTTACTTTACAGGCTATTTTGCATGTGACAGCCAAGAATAAGGTACTCTCTTAAAATGCTAAAGGAAATACTGACCTTTACTTGGTATTCTTTTTTTTTCTTTTATCTTTTTTTGATCCACCTTCAGGAACTGTGCAGAGGATGTGGAGGACTCTGCTGCTTGCCTTGTTGGCCTGTGGATGTCTGTGTTGGCTTGCAGATGGGACACCTCAGTGTGTAACATCCTTACTTACTGTCTTCATTCACCTATACTTCATGTGTAATAACTTGTGGATGACAGCTCCTATTTCTGCATCTAACTCACCAACACTTATAACAGAGAACATGTTTCTAACAGACTGCCACAAAAACCGCTGTGTTTACAGCAGTAAACTGTGCTGTGCCGGTTTGGCTCACACACAACAAGCTTGATACTTTTCAATAGATATATAGTTTGTGACCATTTTCAGCTACGGGTATTTAGATCCTTTGTTAGTGTATTTTTTAGGAAGTGTAAGTGTGTGCAAATTAAAAAGTTACGCGCCTTGTTGCAGCAGTCACTGGTTTGACTCCCACTCTTTCTCCAGCTGTCCTATCAAAAAAGGTGGTAATGCCCTTAAATATATCTATCAAAAAGCGTATTGGAACTCTTGCTTGTTTGGTTAAGTCTAAAATCATGTCCTACATAAAATAGGCTGTCTTCTGTTGAACAGTACATGACTTAAATGCTTTGGTTAATTTGTGGATTCACCCTTTATCTCTTCTTTTCTGTGCAGACAGATGATGTCTGCCCCCAACCTGCTGCATGTAGGAACAGCAGAGAACATCTTTGTTGAGTGTCAGGACTGCACAGGAGCAGATATCCCTGTGACTATATCTGTGAAGAGCCATCCAACAAAAAACATGATGCTGGCATCCACAACTGTGACTCTCAGCAGCAGTAATCACTTCCAGGCTTTTGGACAAGTAATGGTAGATGAAAAATTCTTATTTTATCCTTTCTTTATTCCATTTTTGTTCTCAGTGGTGGACACTCATCTTTAATGGATGCCTTTAAAACCTGAAGTAATCGTAATTATGATCATGATGACTGCAACCTCCATGACTGAGTTTTATGAAAGCAAGAGATACAGTGTAGTAAAATACACTTTATTTGGGGAAAAAATAGTTTCACAGCTCTTAATGCTGCTTTAATTGAGAAAAACAAAAGTTTAACACCCCCCCCCCCCCCCCCCCCCCCCCCCCCACAGTCCTTGTCCTTTGTGACAAAAATTTCAACCAACAAAGTTTGTTTTGTATGAAGTTTCCTGTAATGCAAGTGACAGAAACTGGACTGAGGCGGAAAAAACTTTGTATTGGAATGGGGATGAAATTTCAGACTTTGAGCTTTAAACTGATAAGAAATAAAGAAGCAGGGTGTAGAGCAGTTTCATTGAGGGGCATTTAAAATTATTAGCTTTGCTTGTAGGGACTTTAAGTTTTCTCATTCTCTGTTAAATTATTCCAGGATTGTTTTGCTTGTGCCTGATATTACAGAAGTTTTTAGATTGATGCAAATTTGGATTCAAGGAATATTAAGAAAAAGTACTTCTACAACAACAACAAAAACTGGCATTTGTTTACTACACACATTTGATATACATATTGAAAATACTGACATTTTAAATCTTTTGTTTGTCTGGGTCCCAGGATGATATGTCACAGTCAATAGGCTTTATTTTCTAGTATTACGCTCTTTGATCCATAAATGCACACTTCGTATTCCATTTTGCTCTTCACAACCTGTCTGTTTCAGGTCTCACCTGAACACTTCAGTAAGGATCCTGGAATGAAGCAGTATGTGTACCTTCAAGCTCAGTTCCCTGACCGCCTGTTGGAGCAGGTTGTTTTAGTGTCCTTTAAGTCTGGGTACATCTTCATCCAGACTGACAAGACCCTCTACACCCCCAACAGTAAAGGTAAGTAATAACACAACACCAATTTAACACCATGTTTCCTTGAAGGATATTGTTGCAAAGGCATGATAAAATACTGCTGTGAACAATATTTTACCATACTTTTTTTTTTTGAGAACACAGAGGTTTTTTGTTGATGTTGTAATCTGATAAACAAGATAAAAAATAACCACCTCCTTTATCCTTTATTAACCTCTCACCTTTGACCTATTTGTTTCAGTCGGCATTAGGTTGTTTGTGATGTCACCTGTAACGGAGCAAGTGGAGCCAAATGGTTACAGCCAAGATGTCGTCAACACTGAGATTGTGGTATGGTGTATTATCTATGAAAACCAAATTTATGAACATGCATTCAAAGTAGAAGCCTATTGGTTAATTTGAATCCCAAGCTTTGTTTAACGAGGAAAATGTATTTCCTTATAGACCCCTAATGGCATCACCTTACCTCAGTTTCCATTCCCAGTCATCAGAAATTCAAGGATTCAATTTATGGAATATAACTTACCCGAGAGTGCGAGGTGAGTTCTTCGTGGTTTATGAAACAATTCAACTCAAAAGTGAAGTCATAGCTTGGATGTTTTTGCTTTTCAGAAATGATCTCTTTTCAACTTATTTCTGTTTAAATATCAGTAAATGTTCTGATTAAAAATGTGATTGGAAAGGAAGAATGGATTTGGAAAGGAGTTGGTGAATAAGGTCTTCCAAGCAAACAGCTCCAGTTTCTTTTTCTTTTTTTTAATCTATGATTTTTAAAGTTGCTAGAAGTTGAATTTTGTTTTGTGGCACAGCAGGCCAGCTGTAAACTTCTGTTTCTGTCTTTGGGTTAAAAATTGTCTGTTTGTGTTGATTTTAGCAGCCTCCTTTCCATACATACTCTTCTTTTTTTCTTGTTCTGAAACAATTTGGTGCCAAGAGACTCTGTTGACAAGGCTATTCCCTGCTGAATTGGCATTCTGGCATTAGCATCTACTGTTCTCTCAGCCCAGAGGTGTTGAGGCAGGTTGAACTAGAACTAACTCAAAATAACAGTCAATGGTTAATACAAAGACTGCCAAACCACAAATACACATTATTCTGTTTCTTATGAAACCTTTAACCTTCAAACGAAAAGGGTTTGTTTTTGCTTGTTTACTTGAAAATATAATCTTGTGTTTGTGTCTAGTCAAGGGCTTTGGAGGATAGTTGCTAAGTTCAGCAGCTTCCCACAGCAGAGCTTCTCCACAGAGTTTGAGGTCAAAGAGTACGGTAAGCCCTTCATTTCCTGCACAATGTTACATGAATGCAATAATTTGTTTTCTTCGTTGTTAGACTTGCAATTTAATCGTTCTATTTTATTAGTGCTGCCCAGTTTCGAAGTTAAACTGACGTCTGTGAAGCCCTTCTTTTATGTGGATGGCCAAGATTTCACGGTCAACATCAGAGCTACGTATGTAAAGATTTTTCTTCTCTAGGTTTAGACACCAGGTTTGTTTGGTCAATTTATACTGCCTGGCCCAAAAAAAAGGTTGCCACCAAAAGAAAAGTTCTCACACTCTAATATTTTGTTGAACTGCCTTTAGCTTTGATTATGGCTCTCATTCACTCTGGCATTGTTTTGACAAGCCTCTGCAATGTCACAAGATTTATTTCCATCCAGTGTTGAATTAACTTTTCTCCAAGATCTTGCACTGATGATGGTAGAGTCTGACCGCTGTGCAAAGCCTTCTCCAGCACATTCTTCTCAGTTGGGTTAAGGTCTGGACTCTGTGGTGGCCAATCCATTTCTCTTTCGCCATTTGAGCCTGATGAATCCTGGCATTGTCATCTTGGAATATGGCCATGCCATCGGGGAAGAAAAAATCCATTGATGGAATAACCTGGTCATTCAGTATATCCAGGTAGTCAGCTGACCTCATTCTTTAAGCACGGACTGTTGCTGAACCTAGACCTGACCAACTGCAGCAACCCCAGATCATAGCACTGCCCCCACAGGCTTGGACAGTTGGCACTAGGCATGATGGGTGATCACTTCATCTGCCTCTCTTCTTACCCTGAGGGCCCATCACTCTAGAACAGGGTAAATCTGGACTCATCAGACCACATGACCTGCTTCCATTGCTCCAGAGTCCAATCTTTGTGCTCCCTAGCAAATTGAAGCCTTTTTTTCCAGTTAGCCTCATTGATTAATGGTTTTCTTAAGGCTACACAGCTGTTCAGTCCTGATCCCTTGAGTTCCCTGCACTTTTTGCATGTGGAAATGCTCTGACTTCCACTATTAAACATAGCCCTGAGTTGTTTTTCTTTGATTTGATTTCACTAAACGTTAAGGTGATCACTGATCACCAACATTCAGGATTTTTTTTCTGGCCACATTTCTTCCTTGAAGATGATGGGTCCCAACTATCCTTCTAGTTTTTAATAATATGTTGGACGGTTCTTAACCCACGTTTAGTAGTTTCTTCAATCTCCTGAGATGTTTTCTCTGCTTGATGCATGCCAATGATTTGACATCTTTTCCCCGACTAGGGGATGTGTCTTTCCACATGTTTATTAAAGAAATGAAAAGCAACTCATTGCACCAGTTGGGGTTAAATAACTTGTTGCTAGCTGAAAGATGATCGCCCATGCAATAATTATCCAAGAGGAGGCTTGTATCTATTTGCTCAGTTAAATCCAGGTGGCGCCTTTTTTTTCTGCCAGGCAATATATTTGAGAATAAAAAAAAGGTAGTCTAGTTAGTCCATCATTAGTGAATAACATGACAAGCATTAAACTTGATTTTCTATTCTTTTAGGTATCTCTTTGGTGAGGAGGTGGAAGGAAAGGCTTATGTGGTGTTTTGGGTGTTAGTTAATAATCAGATGCGTAGCTTTCCGAGTTCTCTTCAGAGTGTACCGGTATGTATTCATTATTGTGTAATACTGCCTGGCTATTAAGCACTAAGCACTTTTCAATTACTTTTTATGCATTTTAGGTTTCAAAGTTGTGACTTTGCTGTTGTACCTTTGTGCTGTTTTTAACAATGTGTATCTGCATTTTAATAGATCAAAAACGGAGCTGGAGAGGCTATTCTAAAGAGAGAGCATATCACAAAGCACTTCCCCTCCATCCATTCTCTCATAGGGGGCTCTTTATTTGTTGCAGTTAGTGTGCTGACAGAGGGCGGTAAGGAAAGTATTCATTCCTGTCGAACATATTTTATATTTTGTGATCCTTCATGACTTCCTTTGTCAAAAGTTCTGAATTAGAGTCTTAAAGTTTCCAAACTAGTGCAAAAATAGAAAATAATGATACCGTGACAGTCTGAATCAATCTGTTAGGCAGTGAGCAAACTGTCATAAATGCATGTTTGCACCAACACATTGATTTCACTGTCTTGTATTTCTGCATCACATTATGTTACAGGTGCTGAAATGGTGGAGGCAGAGTTGAAAAATATCCTGATTGTCGAGTCACCTTACACCATCAGCCTCAAGAAAACGCCTGGATATTACACACCAGGAATGCCTCTTTTTGTTACGGTAAAATACCTTTTACTACCTTTTTTTTTGTTTATAATCATATGACAGCCACAGGATGATAATCCCTTTAACAAGATAAATATTCTTACATAAAATGTCCCTGAGAGATGCTTTTGAGATAGTTTGTGCAGCACTTGTAGTGCAGTTTGCAGAAAAACAAACCTGAGAGCATTACTTTGCCTGCTTTTAAATTTCCTCAAATGCTTCAAATCTTTGGGCTCATCAGATATTGTCATACCAAGACTTGGTCTCTGCATTTAGATATGGGCTTCCTGTGTGGTGTTAGAAAACAGAAATGTAAGCCAAGACATCCCTGGCAGGACCGGAATCAAAGCTGTTGGCTGATGATGACACAAAGTGCAAATTTTCACAGGGCTGGGTTTAGTCAGCAGTATGTAATGTAACCAAGTTAAGACTGGGGCTTCTGGTGTTAAAAATAAAATTAAAAAAAGAAAGAAAACACTTTGGGACTCTCACCCAAAGAATTTTATAGATATCCTATTCAGTTCACCGACCCTTCAACAGAGGGTTTCCCCTTAAAGACACACAGGTGAGTTCCACAGATGAATACAAAGGTGTGTATTTTAGAAAAAAAAAAAAAACATAAACACAAACTTTATGTGTATTCGCAATAGAAAACACTCACTTTAAAAATACAATAATAACTTACTGTAATAATAAATAGACCCGGACAGGCCTCCTGGACAGAAATTAATCCTAACTTTTACTGAGTAGTGACTCTTTACAAAATGTTACTTAGCAGCATCGAAACAAAGAATTTTATCAAAACCAGGACTTCGCCAAACAATAAAGAAAATAAATCTGAACTAAGGTAGTGTAATGCTAATTAATGAAAAAGAAACAAAAAAAACAGCAAAAAGAACAAGTAAAAAGCACAAGGCAACAGTAGCAAAGTGTACTGAAAAGCACAGCATATCAATCACTGGCATATCAACAGCTTAAGAACACTTAGCAGTAATGATAAATGCAACAAACAATTCTTTACCTCAACAGTTTGCAACTTCACAACAGCATTACTTCCCAGTAATCTCTCGTATTGTTGGCACTTTAAACTTGAAGAAACGCCTCAGATCCCCACACTAAACGTGGTTCTGGGAGTAAAACAATAACGTTAGTGAAATGTTAAGTAAGCTAACCATGGGGTAACCTGCAGCACACCGCTTACCTGCTCCTGATCTGTAAGTACACAGAGAACAAGAGGAGCTTCTGCAGGTAAATGTCCCCCCCAGGCACAATCAGAGCATCAAGCTTAACCACTTACCAGCCAGTAACACATGCATTTAGCCAAACTGCTGGAAAACTTAAGAGAGTGAAAAAAACTCAAACCCCTTTCAACAACTTTTGTAACTAAAACCACGGACCTGAAACACACAAGTCAACATGGTCGCTCCAAAGTTTTGGGAGAGTTTGAGTTTCTCTGATTCCCATTTCTGTATTTCTTTGTCTTACTTCAAAGTTGTTTTGCTGACTAGTTACTCTGGTTCTGAACAGTGAGGCAATCGACATTTAATCATTGCGTTAATAACATGTATGCACACCTAACAGATATGTGTCTGTGAAGGTTGTTTTCTGATAGCTGGCTGTTTGGTTTCTGATGGCAGGTTGAAGTTATGAATCCTGATGGCACCCCAGTACAAGGTGTTCCAGTGGTGATCGATCCAGGTAACGTGCAGGGGATCACTTTATCTAATGGCAGGGTAAGACTGCCCATCAGCACAGAGGGCCAGACCAGCAGTCTGCTAATAACTGTAAGTATTTTAATTTACCCTTTCTTTTAAGGCTTAGCTTGACAAGCCAAAACTTTTGCATTACATCAAACAGAGTCTAATGCCATAAAATGTGTTTTGCTAACATCCAACAGCCACTTTCATATGTGGAAGCTGTGTTACTGGTCTTCAGTCCCGTGGTGTCTGAACACTGAATAATGTGGTGCTGTACATGATTCACATCTGTGATCTGTAAATTAAAGTGTAGCTATAGAACTTTTCATATGTGCAAAAGTGGCACTTGTAGACCCCAAAGATGATCAAAGAGGCTGTAGAGTCTGCTGCTTCTCCCCATAAATGAACTGATTGTACCATGACATCACTTGGAAAGGCATTTGCTCAGCCAAGGATTACAACCAACACTGGCAACACTGCTAAACACTGAAGCCCCATCCTTTAGATTTTCTCTTTATATAATTAGAAATCTCATGGTTTTGCTTTCTTATCAGCAGAGTGTGAAGCCTCCCTACCTAAGTCTTACCAGTTGTAACAACAGGTTTATGTCGTGTTAACCCGTCTGTCTGAAATTACAGGCTCGGACCAATGATCTTAAAATCACAGGTGAAAGACAGGCATCAGACACGATGCAAGCTCATCCACATTACTCGAAAAGCAACAGTTTCATCCATTTAAGTAAGTAAGAAGCATCCTGAAATAAACATCAGTGGGTGAAGAAAAGAAAAGAAAAGAAAAGAAGGTGTTTTTGGTGAAAGTACCATAGTATGAAGGAGCTAATGAATCATTTCACAGTGTGCCACATATCTCTACTTGTCAATTTTACAGGCGTTGCTTATGATGAGTTAAAAGTGGGAGACAATCTGAAAACTGTCCTGAGAACACAAGATCAAGCTCAAAGGGACATCACTTACTTGGTGAGGGAGCTTTTACACTGTTACATGTGATTTCTGTGTTTTTTATGCATTGTTTGTTGTATAGACTAATCCTACGGCTGATTTGCGGGCGCCATCGTGGCTGGCCGCCATTAATGCGGTGGAACAGCGGTATCTACTACCACCCGCTGGCGGTGAGAGCGATAGAGATGTTGGTAATAAAAACGTTGCAGAACCACAAGAGTACTGAAATCAGAGGGCCATAAGGCTTAAGTTATATTTTACAGATGAAGGATTTTGCCCATGTCAAATATTTATTTAAAAAATAACGTAAAAATGTGAAATGCTTGACTCTATCTGCGACCAACCTCCAGAATTCACTCATACCACTTGCGGTTATAACCAGCCGTTGACAGCAACAAAACAGCCTGAAACACAACCGCTCATCTAGTATCATGTCTTACTAGAGCAAAGATGAAGCCACACATTTTAGTAGTCCTACAAAATTCTACCTGAGTTTAAAGACAAGAAAAAGCCGAACCCAACTTCAACCTGAGCTGACGATCGTGTTATAGCATTGCAGCCTGTCTTTAACTACACTACGGGGTCTCGAAAGTGACTGGAAAAAGTAACTTCTCCATCTATTTGCTTTCAATTTCGATAGAAAAAAGTCAAAAGTATGACTAGCTGCCTCTTGTTTACCTTTTGATGCATTTCATACAGTAAACAATCAGTACCTTCAGTAAACTCCCAGTTAGCTTCTTAGCTTCTTTGCTATCATGAGCAGCTAACAGCTACGTTTCCACAACACAAAACACCAACAAACACTCAGCAGGATGTCGAAAAACGTTGAATGAACTAATGTTAGCTATGTTGCTCACCCATTGATGACTTAAGTCCTCACAGTCTGATAAATCCAACAATTAAATACTGACCGCAGTTAAATCCAGCTGCAACCGCTGTTCACCTTAAACTTTGACATCCAGCCGTCCTGCTATCCTCGCCATCGAAAGAAGAAAAGCTCATCTGGTTCTGGAAAAGTTAAGTGATGTCCTCCGTTTGTTGAAAGTTAACTGCGGTCCTCCGGTTTTTGATAGTTGACTGCTGTCCTTTTGTTGTTTATTTCTCCATCAGATGAGCTGAAGTTACGTCTTAGTGCTGTGAGCCTGCGCATGCTAACCAGCTACGTCTTCGTATTTAGCTCATGAATATTCAATTAGCCATGTGCTGCTTGGGAATAAGCAGGATAATCGCTACCTGGTATCCGCACAAAGAAAGTTCTTCATATAAAATATAAAAAAAAATAACTATGAACTAATATATAGAATAATATAAAGTATTTGATTATCATTTTTCATTAACTTACACCGTGTGGCTGATTACTTGTGGTGACCTACCGTAACTGCAATGGAAAGTACAGTTAAGGACAGTAGCACAGTCCATAAGGTGTCAGACAGGGACACTCCGCCCGAAGCAAAGGCTTGTGCTGAAAACACTCTTTTTTTTTTCAAAAGCTGTAGTTTTCCACTGCTGTTATGGCAGCCTAAAAGTGCACACATTCCTCCAGATCTTCCTAGCATGGTTATATTACGGTGGTAAAGCAGAAATATTATGGTTTTGGTTAATTCGTCTGACCGCTCTGATTTAAACATGCGCTAGTTAAGGAGCGTTTTCCACCGCAGTAATGGCGGCTCGTCACCTCGCGAGGTTCTCAGGATTGGTCTATACACAGCAGGGGACTGATGTAAATGTACTGATGCTCACTCATGTGTGTCCCTGTAGGTCTTGAGCAGAGGTCAGCTGGTGAAATTTGGTCGTCACCATGTAAGAGGTCATGCGCTGACATCCCTGATGATCCCCATCACCAAAGAAATGCTGCCATCGTTCCGTATCATAGCTTACTACCATACAAATGATAATGAGGTGGTTTCAGACTCTGTTTGGGTGGATGTAAAGGACTCCTGCATGGGCAAGGTGAGACATTAAAAGCTGCTGTAGTCAGAAATTGATGAAACCAATGAACAAACTGATTACATACTGACCTCAGACTCAATTTGCTTTTATTATTTATAAAACTACTCAAACTGAAAATTAACTCAAAGTGTGATGTACTGCCATCTTCTCCTCATTCAGTTGCAGCTGGAGTTATCAGGACCTGCTCCATCCCATGAGCCTCGCAGGGCATTGCGTCTGACAGTAACAGGAGACCCGGAAGCCACAGTGGGATTTTTCATGGTCAACAAAGGTGTCCATGTCCTAAACAACAATCACCTCTTCACCCAAAAGAAGGCACTTTCTTTTTTTCATTTTCATTTTATTTCACAATATCTGTTAGGGAATTATATAATAGTTACAAAAGACGAGTTGCACGTGGTAAATATTAAGTTTGTGAGGCTGACTTAAGTTTACAAATCATTCTGTTGAATTAACATGCTATAACATGAAGCTTTCATTGTTTGTATTTCCATGTGTTGTTGACGGACACCCTGCTCAGGTCTGGGACACTTTAGAAATGTCTGACATAGGCTGCACCCCAGGCGGAGGGCGAGATGGTATGGCTGTGTTCTATGATGCTGGGCTGTTGTTTCAGTCCAGTGCTGTAGGGACTCCCTCCAGACTAGGTGATTAAATTTTCACTTCTTTCTCCAAACATACCTTCCGTAAGGCTTTAGAGCAGTATAGAGTACTAATGATGTACAGCTATTCAGGACAGGTGAGTGTCAAACAGTTTTGCCAAACACAGATGATAGTTTCCAGCACAAAACCCCCAGAAAACACCGAAATGCCTTTCTTATATGGATAAACAATAATTAGCTCCATGATGTTGTTTTAACTGCCATACAAAACAGGCACAATGACAGTTGAAGCATACATTAAACAATTACTGCTACAAACAGCAGCAGCAGCCAACCATTCAAGCACACCAATCTCCGGTGAATTACCGCCCCCTTGTGGACTAGAGGTTACATGGGTTTATAAGATGAGCTGCATCATAGCCTCTCAAAAAGAGGCATATCTGAAAACGATGATCACATCAAGACAGATTATTGTGTTTCACATCAGCAACAATATATTGCACTGCACTGACATCTGTGCCCCTCACTGTGCAAGCACTGATATCCAGAGTGTCCTTGGTGACTGCTGACCCCCTCCTTGACCTTGCTTTCTCCATGCACTTTTGAGTTATAAATATATATATATATATATATATATATATATATATATATATATATATATATATATATATTAACAATGCTATCTATGTTGTGTTCCCAGAGAAAAAATGTTCAGATCCCACCAGGAGAAAAAGGGCTCCATCTATAATGGAAGCCACAACCAGCCTGAGTAAGAACTCAAAAGTACAAAATCATCACATAAATAATTGTAGACGTGCAATGCTAACTTTTGACATCCAGGTCTTTGTTGTACTAGTTTTTAAAAGATTAAAGTGAGAAATCTCATTTGTATAGCATTCCGAAGAATATCTCACCTTTAAAACAACCAAGTGGACTCAAATGGAATATCTGAAAAGTCAAAAACTGCTTTACAACAAGTTTTTATCTTTTCAATCACACTTAAGGTGATGATGAAGATGTCATGGTATATTCTCGAACAATTTTCCCTGAGAGCTGGATGTGGTCAGAACTTAAACTTCCAGCTTGCCCTCGAAGAAACCCTGACTGGTCAGTAAAATACATCTTTTCACACAAAAACTACCTAAATCAACACCTACCCATTTTAAAGCGACTCTTAACTTTTCTTTGTTTCAGTGACTCTACATCACATGTGAAAATTGTGCAAATACCAGACTCCACTACAACCTGGCAGCTCACTGGAGTTAGTCTGTCTCGAACTCATGGAATCTGTGTTAGCGAGCCATTGGAAGTGAAAGTGCGAAAAGATTTCTTCCTCGATATTAAGGTGCCTTACTCTGCTGTTCAAGGGGAGCAGATGGAGGTTAAAGCAATCCTCCACAACTTCACTCCAGGTCCTATCATAGTAAGTCTTCGGTACGAATCCAATGTTTGTCATGACTAAGCCAATTAAACAATGATACATTTCAACAAGGACTAGCAATTTATGTCTTTGGATCAGGGATGGATAATTGTTGTCAAAGATTAGGGGCAGATTAAAACTTTTAGATTGTGTGGGGTCAAGTGAATGGTTCAAGTTAAGATTTCAATGTTTTTAATCTACTTCTTTAAAAAAGAGAAAAAAAAAATTCTCTAAGGGTTAAAGACTTGAACAAAGACTTTAAAGAGATCATATTTTGACAATACAAGAATCCATTAAATCCTTCTCCTACTATGTCCTCTTTGTTAAATGTCAGATTTTGACTGCACTCACTTCCGTCCCTTTCTTTCGGCTGTCTGTGTCAACAGGTGCATGTGGATCTGCTTGAGGAGCAGCATGTGTGCAGTGCAGCCTCCAGGCACGGGAGGTATCGTCAGGAGGTCAAAGTTGGTCCTCAGTCTCAGCAATCTGTACCCTTCATTATTTCTCCTATAAAAGAAGGGGAGTACACCATTGAGGTCAAAGCAGCAGTGAAGGACTCGTCTCTCACAGATGGCATCAGGAAGAGTTTGCATGTGGTGGTACGAGGATTACTCTATGTTACTGTTTAAAGCAGCTGTGAGGAGTTTCTGTGTGATCTTGCACCAAATTCAAATACAAATTCATTCACAAGATGGGGCCGCATTTAACCAATCATTCTTAATGTTTGAGAAATCAGAAACCATATTCTAGAAGGATGTAAATTTGCACTGTGAGTTAACTTGTCTTATTAACAGATGTTTGTTTGTTTTGTGTTAACTTATTTAAAATTTTACCAAAGTGCGAGAATCCTGGAAACCATGAACTTTAAAGTGTAAACTTATATCATATTACTTTATCATCATACTTCATTATTTAGCTGTCCAGATTCTTTTGGGCGCTCCAGCATTAGGTGTCTTCAAATTCTAGAGTCTTGTTCTCACTGGAAATTGCACACTCAGTATAAGCACAACATAGATGTGCCCTCAGGTCATTGTTGGTCATTGTTTTTATGAGGCACCAATTTTTCTCAATGCTTGATGCCAGGCAAAGCTCTGTCAGGCTTTGATAAGCTAGCAAATGTTAGCTGTTTTAGCTCCTGGCCATAGACTGCATATGACAAACAGGGTACAATGAGTTGTGAGACTGTATCCCTGGCAGACGGTTGGTTGAAAAAGAAAGTAAACAGTGATGGAACTGGTTGGCAGAGGAGAGCTAACCAGTTTATTTTGTAATTATTTGTCGGGCTGTTGTGAACAGAAATATCTCAGATAGTTTAAGTGTAGGGTTATTCACATAATCACCGCCGTGTAGTGGTTAAAAACAAGAACATCAACAAATTCTTATCAACAGGATTTGGTTAAAAATTGAACATTTGTGGGATATTGGTATGAGATTTCATTACAAACCCTGAAAGACTAGATTTATACAACCAGTACAATGATATGTTATATGTATTAGCCTGTTTATGGTTGCATTTTTGAAATCTTAACAACTACTCTCAGCTAGTTCCTGTGCAAGTTTGTCAGTTTAGGTAACATTACATTGATGGTCTTTGATGGAAATATAAACCACCCTCCTGCTGGAAAGACAAAAGAAGCAATCAGAAATTGGAGAAGAGATTATTCTGTATGTGAATTGTGACCTTTGTCCTCAATGTTGTTTTCCAGCCTCAAGGTGTATTAACAAAAACAAAAATGAGTGTAAGTCTAAACCCATCCAAAAATGGTAAGTTTTCATTGACTACCCAGATTATGCCTTGATTTACTGATGTGTGTTCATCACATACCAAGTGTTTTCTTCTCATTTACACCATTTTACTGTTCAGGTGGTAGACAACAAGAGATACTTAACAGTGAAATTCCAAAGAGCAATTTGGTTCCAAACTCACCGACCAGCACACTCATCTCTGTGACAGGTAAGCAACATTTTATCATAATTTGATTTGATATGGATCTCCATTCTTCTTAACGCCTGTTTTTTATTGTTCTTGTTTGCATGCAGGTAGACTAGAGTCTAGACTTACAGACACTGTTATCAGTGGGAACGGAATGGGAACTCTGATCTACCAGCCATCTGGCAATGGAGAGGCTAATATGATCCACCTGACCCTGCCTGTCATCGCAACCATGTACTTGGACAAAACCAACCAGTGGGAAACTGTGGGCTTCCAGAAACGTAACGAAGCAGTCCAACACATTAAACACGGTAGGCAAAACGGCAAAAACGTGTGTAAATATCAGGGCAAAACCAGAGGTCTTAATGACACCCCTCTGCAAAGAACTGTAAAGAGATGAGAGATGAGATTAATACAAATGTTTGAGAACTTTATCAGCTGAAAGCCAAGAGTATTTTGGTTGTAGCTCAGAGAGACTTTTTGTGTTTGTCCAGGGTACCAGCAAGAACTCAAGTACCGTAAAGGAGATGGGTCCTTTGCTGTGCAGAGCAGTCAACAAAGCAGTAGTTGGTAAAACACTGAAAACTGAAAGTGTATCCAATGAAAATATGTAAACATTTAGTAAAACTCTCTTCTCTTTTCTCAGGTTGACAGCCTATGTAGTCAAGATGTTTTCTATGATCCACAATTTTCTACCAGTGCAAAAAGTTGTAATCTGTGGCGCTGTCAAGTTTCTGATCCTCAACGTGCAGCGACCTGATGGTTCATTTAGAGAGCATGGAGGAGTGATTCAGACAGAGATGACCGTGTGTTCTCTTATTTTACTATCATACATCCTTCATCTTGATATGAAAAGTGTCCCACTTCATGGTCACTGATTGGAATGACTAAGAGCAGTTTGTGTGTAGGGTGATGTGAGTGGAACAGATTCGGACGCCTCCATGACAGCCTTCTGCCTCATAGCCTTACAGGAGTCAAGACCATTGTGCGCTGAATACGTGACAGTGAGTAGAGCAGCTCTATTTTTCTGACAGGGTTATATTCTTCAATCCTTTTGCTTGTCGGTGAACAGATTGAGTTGTCCGAAGTGCTGAAACACCACTCTAGTTTGCTCTGACTTTTTGCTCTTCAGATTAAGTTTAGGGCTGTGAGGCCAAGTTTCAGGTCACAGGTCTCTCCAGGACCAGAGTATCCTCCCTCCAAGTAACTATAAAGACACTCAGAAGACCAGCTAGATGCAGTCGGAGATAAAACAATATATATATAACTATGTAACCATTTTAAATCCATATGTGATTAAACATATTTGCCCCAGACCTTAGCTGTGTCCTTAAAGGAATAGTTCAAAAGATGACCTAGCCTTGCACTGCACTCTACTGCTTGTGTTTGTTAATGCCATTTCTCCTTGGATTGTAAAATACTAAAAGGATTTCACAATATTTAACTGTAATATTTCAAAATAAATTCCTGTACTATGGCTTCACAAGCTTTAACTGTAATGTTCACAATTGAATATTGCAAATATTACTGTAAAAGCCAATACACGCACAGTAAATTGATGTAATCTCTCCGTTTTAAATTATTACCAAGATTTCATAATATTTAATTGTATTATTTCACAGTCAAGTAGCGTGTTAAGACTTTCCCGTCTGAAAACACAGCAAGTTACATTAACCATGCTCTATTGTGGGATGTATCATGATTTAACAAAGTAGGGGCTGATTAATATTATTATGTACAAGAGCTGGATCCCTGGTTTATTACTTTAATGAGCCCAGAATGAAGTAAGACAAGCACAAAATTACAGTATACAGCAGCAGTTTTACCTTAACAGCAAAATATGTACAGTAAATAACTTGTTGTGAAATATCTTTAAAAGTTCTGAAATAGTAGCAAGTCCATTACTGTAAATTGAAAGTAAAAAAATGTAGTGTATTTTGAAATAAGCCATCAGAGGCTGTGTCTGAGAGTAAAGTTTGATAGTAAACTCCTTCTCTCCTGCCTTTAAACACAAGAACCATAAGCAAAAATAAAGCATGACAAGGCAATGAAACACAATTTAATGCCATCTGATTTGCCCCCCCCCCCCCCAAAAAAAAAAAGATAAAATAAATTTCCAAACAGAAGTGGTATTTTGCTTTGTTATTCATGCATTTCCTTTTTGTTTTGTTTTGTTTGTGTTTTTCCAGTCGTTGCCAACCAGCATAGACAAAGCAGTGGCCTACCTGGAGAACCGTCTACCCAGCCTTACAAATGCCTATGCTGTTGCCATGGCATCATATGCACTGGCCATTGAGAATAAACTGAACCGGGAGATTCTTTACAGATTTGCCTCCCCAGGTATCAGCACTCAAATCTCTAATATTAAATGTTTTATGTAACCCAACTGACACAGTAACGAGGCTGTTACAGACTTATTCACTCTGTGCTGAACTAATCATTTTAATGATTTGACTATTTTCTTTTTCATCTTTGTTGGATTCACTGTTATTTATTAGCTCAGTAATGAAAATGTAATTGTGTGTTTTACTTCCTCAGATTGGTCTCACTGGCCAGTGGCCAAGGGACAGATTTACACAGTGGAGGCCACAGCTTATGCTCTCCTTGCTCTGGTCAAAACTGAGGTGAGTACACTCCTGTTAGGAAACTGTGGTGGTTTATTCAATGTCCTAAAATACTCATTTACCTCCTTACTTTAAAAAAAAGTAATTTAAAAATTATGCAGTCAGGAACCCACTCAAAAATGAAGCCAGTGACTGTCTTCAATTGATTGATAAACTCTCAATGTATACCTCTGTTAGTCACACATCATACTGAATTTCGTAAGGCTGATAGCACACAATATATTCAGTCAAATGTTTAGTGTGATAGTATTTTAGGGCTAACTGCACTTAACAGTATTGAACCAATGTGGACCGTTTGAAAGGCATGCACCATAATCAGGGCAGCCGTCAGTCTCGTCCAATTTCACCCCAGTGAAAAATAGATGGGGCACAAAGGCATGCCCCAAATGTAATCTTTGCTTCTGTTAATCAAGGCCTTTGAAGATGCTCGACCTGTGGTCACATGGTTGAACCAACAGCAGAGGGTGGACAGTGGATATGGATCAACACAGGTAACAAGGACTCTCGACTCTGATTCGGAGAATTCCTCATGTTTTTAACGTGTCAGGCTTTTAAATGAAAAATCCCCCTACTTTTCCTTTTCAGGCAACCCTAATGGTGTACCAGGCTGTGTCTGAGTATTGGGTCAGGGAACCAGAAGATGATCTGGTTGTGACCATTCTTTTGCCCGGCAATTCAGGGTCTCAAAAGTTCAGGTTTACTAGAGAAAACCAGCACTTCACTAGAACATTCCAAGTAAGGAAGCTCTTTCACTCAAGCTCACAACAGCTTATTCTCATTGTTGTTTTAATTGAATCTTCTTTCTCTGTTTTTGTTTGTGTGCACATTTTAATTCTTTCAGACCACTGGAATAAACGAAGAAGTCGGCGTGACCGCTACAGGCACAGGAGAAGCAACAGTTACTGTAAATACAGTTGAACTTGTTACCAGAGTGTAAATGACTTTTTCTAAGATCTTAATGGGTCATGTTGGTTCCTCTTAACCTTCTCAAACATGAGCTCTTTTCCATTTTGTGACAGATGTCGTCACTGTATTATGCTCTGCCTGAGCATAATAGCAGAGACTGTCAGAAGTTTAACATGTCAGTGCAACTGTTACCTGGTAATCTGTTTTTTTAAAATACATACAATATAATTGGCTTCTTGTTAGATGTCATTTCTGTTTATTTGTGAGTCACAGACGAAACTAACTACTTTCCTTTTTCATAGATAAAACAGATGAGATGACCCACTGGCTGCGCATAGATGTCATGTGAGTAGAGAAAAAAAGTCATACTTATAAGTGTTGACCTGTTTCCTCTTATATTCCCTTTCTGTCACTACTGGCTATTTTCCAACCTGGAATGTAACCAGAATTATGGTCATTCTAATTGGAGAGTCTGACTTCACTTCCTTGAAACAATCTGACCAGGGAATTCATTGAATTTTAATTATCATACATAATGAATTACAAAGAAAATGTACCAGGGTCTAGTCTCACTCCTTTAAGGTTTGTAGTTTACATAATTGAACAGGCATTAACTCAAATATAAACATGTTTAAACTTTCAAACCCAATTTCCAGAAGCCTTTAACATCCAGTATTATTTACTTGCTGAAAAACACTTTTTTTTTTTTTTGCCTTTGCCTTGAATACAACTTGAGACATTCTAAACACCTGAAAACTTCAAGGACGTTTTGTCAGACATTGAAACAAGGGGTTATGCTTCCTTGACTTCTGCCCTCTGGTTTTGGGTCCAACAATCCCATCCATTTCCTGTGCAGGTACAAAAACCCATTTCGAAGTGCGATCATGTCAGTCCTTGACATCGGCTTGCCAACAGGCTTCACTGTCAACACAGAAGACTTGAACTCTGTAAGAACTTCTATGGATGCACATAAATTTGGCTTGTGTGTCTTTAAACTTCAAGCACATTCAACACCAACCATGACTTTGTGAGACATTGCTGGTTTGACAGAAGTGTTAGAGTTTTTTTGCACTTGGAAAAAATAAATGCAAATTTACAACCATGTTTAATGTTTAACAATGTGTGTATATTTCTAGCTTTCTCAAGAACTTCCCAGCACCATTGCCAGATATGAGATAAACTCACTGTCTGAAAGAGGCTCACTAATCATCTACTTGGCTAAGGTAAGAAATCATCCCTTTTCTCAGTCCTCTTTCCTCTCTTTTTGTTCCATCTTTGTCTAAACCTGACCTTTGACATACATCTCTCCACAGGTTTCTCACACACAGCCAGAGGTGATCAGATTTAGGATTCATCAGAAGTTTAAAGTGGGAGTCCTTCAACCAGCTGCTGTGTCCGTCTATGAATATTATGACCGTGAGTCGTACAGAAACACTGGGACAAGTATTTCCCCAAGTATCTAATGCGCATCTATTTATGACAAGAATCTTTTTTCTGTTTTTCTTGCAGAAACAAAGTGTGTGAAGTTCTACCACCCAGAGAGAGACACAGGACAGGCACTTTGCGTAGGCGATGTGTGCATATGTGATGAAGGTGAGCAGGACAATGTCCAAAGGAACATTTAATGGATTTTTATTTGTATATCTTTAAACATAGATTATCAATAAAAGAAGTTCTTCAAGGGACTCTTAGAGGGTTTAACAACATCAACCAAAATTCTAGATATGGCTAGTTTTATTATTGATTTGTATTTTTTTAAGTTTCTGTCACAAAACAAACTCCTAAAAACTCAAAGCAATGTTGGCTACAAAACAAGTCACTCATGTGGTTGTAATTAACCAGATTCAATGTTCAACACATCTACATTTACAGTTTTGCCTCATTTATCAAGTCAGCAATGTGTATTTGTTTTATGCCTGTTGTGTATTTCCAGGGAGCTGCAACAAGAAGAAGGTTGGTGTCAGCAATGAGGAGCGGATTGATAAAGCTTGTGATCCAACACTGGCCAGCAAAGCACACTTTGGTAAGAAAATGAAAATCATCTTTATCCAACAAACGCCTTTGACCCATAGCCATCTCAGTGAAATCTGCAAGTGACTGAGAGAATCATCAAGTGAAGTTACAAACTGTAATCATGTGCATCCACAGTGTACAAAGTTCGACTGGAACGCTTAACAGAAGGATCAACCGTGGATAACTACGTAATGAAGATACTCCAAACCATCAAAGAAGGTGGGAGTATTATTTTTCCATTTCTTCATGGTAACTGTCCTCCAGTGGGATTAATCAAGGTAGACTAACAATGTCTCAATCGCAATCTCAAGTATCATGTCAGAGCTAGCTCAAAAATCAACCAGCTGGTACTTTAGAATTTCCTGTTTTTATAAATAGAAGGAAGCGAGAAAATGACACCAAGATAAGTGAAGAATTAAAAAAAGACAAGTCGTGCTTTTCACAGAAATGTTAACTGTCTGCTATCTTTTATATATGTTTAACCCTTCTTTACCATCTCTCTTATATATGACAGGGAGTTTTGTTGTGACCTCTCCGGGTGCACTTCGCACGTTTCTTGCTTATAAACACTGCAGACAATCTCTGGACCTGAGACCTGGTAAAACCTACCTGATCATGGGACGACTTCGAGATAGTCTCAGAGATGCCAAAAACCTACAGTGAGTTTGTTGTGTGTGTGTGTTTTTTTTACATTATGCTTTTTAATCAAAGTTTATTGACTGTGGTCAACAGTTAGTCCTAATCAATCACCTTAAATCAAACATAACAAATTAAATTTTATATTTAAAAGTCCCTGAGACCAAATTAAATGACTGCCACCTAGAAGCCATTCAGACACAGTAAGGGTTAGGGTAGTTTGTTATTTCTATTTAATTTCATCCACGTCGGTGGGAATTCACACACCCCAAAAAACTGCTCTTACTGCTTTGGATGCAGTTGCCTGCTGAAAATCAGTTGGGTTAGCTGCACCTGTATGCTTAGTTCACAGGTGATATGGCTTACACTCAAAGGGGCCCCAACCTAGTACAAGCAAGGTGTACCTAAAGAAGAAGCCAGTGAGTGTAAATCTGTGTGTCATCTGTAAAACAATGAACACATGAGCCATGTTTCTTTGTGAGAGGACCCAGAGGTAGCATTTATAAAAGAAAGGAAACAGAAGAGGCTCAAAAACAGCGACCTGAGGGATTTCCCCAGTTACAAAAGCAACACATCATGAGTAAGATGACCAAGCAAAGCTTAATCACCTTATTAGATGATAGAAAGGTAAGCATCTAATGTGATATTAGTCTATAACCATGCCATGACTGCATAGCTCCTAAATTCCAACACAGTGAGTAGGTGATTCCCCATTTTAAACCTGTTACAATAAACTAGCAATTTATAGACTAGTAATTTATATCTAAAAAAAACCCCCACCAGTTTGAAAGTTTCTCTTTCATTCTTTCATATTAATTAAAAAAAAAAATCAATTGTTGCTTTTTTGTGATTGGATTCTGTATCTTCATGATACTGTTTATGATAATCAGTGAATAACTTTGAGTTGAGGGAGTTCTGTTTTTTCATACTGCACTCCTGGGCTGATGCCATTGCATTCTTAAGTTTTCTAGCCACTTGAAGAGCTGATTTGTTGTTTTATGTTGCTCCCATTAGGTATCACTATGTTCTGAGTGAGGGAGTCTGGATCGAGTACTGGCCCACAGAAGAAGAGTGTAAGACTGAGGAGTACAGACCAACATGTGAGGGTATAACAGAGTTGGTTGACCACCTTGAATTATTTGGATGTGTGATATAGAAAAACTCAGAGAAGAAATTTTGTACTTATTTCACAAATGGTTATTTTATGCAACACTGCTTTTAAATAGTCTCTAAAAGTCATCATGTTGCACTGTATTAATTAAAATATGATACTCTGACTCAGTGTTTCTTTAATGTTTGTTTCATGTGGAAAGAGGTGGTTTTTGAATCTTGATTCAAAAGGATAATGCAGACAAGCAGCTGGCGCACAAAATTAGGTTTTATTTTTTATTTTAGTGGAAATGTTCAGTTTAGTTTATGCTTAAATGTTTAGTTTACCCCAATAAAAGCTAAAGCTAAGTTAGCTCATGGTCAGATGGCTACAGCTAACTGTAAGTAAAAGACTTTAGCACAAACATCTTTAATTACTGAAACGAAAAACTGGATTTTTTTTTAATTAAATTGTTCTTTCTGAATTAAAAGTGTTTATTTTCTTTGTAAGGATCAAACTCATGACATCACTAAAAACTATTTTTGGCCTTTAATACATTTTGTCGTAATAGCAGCTAAATGAATCCTTGAGGAGGAACTGGTCTCTTTGTCACTCTGCTGCTCCACAGCAGAATATCAGAGTTATTTCTCAGCTGTGTGAGTAAAACTTTAAAAACAAAACAACATGTCCTGATGTTTGGTCCTGTTGATAAATAACAGCCTTTTAAAAGTTAGATAAATCCAGTGGCGATAAGTATCCCTGAACCAAGTCCTGCTTTGGTCTCATATTTAGTCACCGTCAGACCCTCTTTGCCTGCTTGGCAGCAGCAGCTCGTCTCTGGTTCATGGCTTTGGTGGACACACGGAGTTTACGCAGACGGAGCTGTCGAAGTCTGAGCTGCAGGTCTTTGGGCAGTTTACCTCCCTTTGCCAAAATCTCTTGCAGCCTCTGTTTGGGCATCTTGGTGAGGCGGAAGTCGCAGATTGTGGGGTAGAAGTCGTACATGACCTGGCAGGTGCGGGAGGAGGGGAGGTAGCCCTCGGCACTGGCTGTGACCCGGTACTCACCAGGGTTCAGCAAACGCCAATAATCCCCATCAGCAACTGGGAGAAGAAACACAGCTTGATTCTCACTCACTCAATTAACACAAGAGCCTTAGAGAAAATACATTGACACCATATGATGAGGAGGTAGAGTATCCCAAGGCCTTAAGCTTGTTAAAACTTAAATACATTGTCTTCCTGCCAAAGAAATAAATTTTAATTATGCAAAGGTTTTAAGTTAAACAAAGCCATATAAGGGGTGTGAATATCAAAGAATCTGAAGTGATATAAGAGACTGTACCTGATCTTATATGATGATCAATGTCATCTACTTTAATAATGGCATCTGGTATACCAGCCTCTGTGTCTTTGTCACGAACCACACCCTTTATGCCACGATGGACCTTATGAAAAGAAAAAACACAAAAATGAAATTAACCACTGACATGACATTAACTTTTTTAACCATGTAGTGCCAACATTTCATAAGTGTTGGACAAGGAGGGGGAAAGAAGCATGGATTTGTTTTTGGACAAAGAAAACAGTCAGACCTGCTCCATATAAACCAGCAGAGACTCTCTGTTGTTCTCCCACTCGATGGGAAGCTCACTGGCATGAGGAAATTTATCACATGACAACTCTACTGTCACCTCGAAACAGTTTGTGTGCAGGTAGCTGAAGTCGTTCATGCCTGGAAAAAGAAAAAAGAAAACCAGAGGAGTTAAATTTAGGATTAGAAAACAATTTCTACACAATCACAACACCAGAGTGACCGTTTTCTGAAGGTTTTATATATTATAGCTGCTTGTCTCCAGAAAAGAAAACTTTGCCAATTGAGTTGCTGACTATGCTGGTTTCATACAAGTCTTAGGGAGGTTTTGATACTGTCTTTTGCAGAATAGCATGTTCAATGTGCACATTTGGTGTACATAGTCTCATCAGTTTCAAAATAAGTATCATTAAAAGCAACAATCCAGTAATGTTTGATATGCAATTTATCAAATAACATCTTGATGACATATTTTGACTCTTACAGAGGTAAGAGAAAAACCAAAGTTAAACAAAAACAAGGAACGTTATAGATATATCATAATCATTCAAACACTGAAATGAACATTACCTGTTCATCTAAAATCTTGATTAGTTTGTACTTTAGATCACACAACATTGGATGAAGTACTTTGAAAAACACACATTTTCTTACTTCCTGGTACGTTGTGCCACTCTGCTCCATTGATGATGTTGTTGTATCTGAGGAAATCCTTGTTGTGGCAAGGACGCCGGTCTGGGTTGGACATCACCTTTTTATTACAGAAAACACGGGAACATTGTAAGTGCAGTTAGTTACCATCAGTGCTTCAAAAGTAAGGGAGTGACATAAAGAGGAGGGTAGACCTGATTGGTGCTGGCATATGCTGTGGCCAGCCAGCGGAAAAAGCTCTCATCAGAGGTCGGCGTGTGCTCCTGAGGAGCCCAGTCTCGGGTCATGTCAAATGGGTACGTAACCACCAGCTCTCCGCCGTGGAGGTTAGCACCCAGAACAAATGGGATGTTCTGCATCCAGTTGATCACAGCTCGGGTCTCTGAAGCTACCTGGAGTTGGTAAATTAGAGACTAGGAATGCATCAACATGATCCTGATGAGTGGCAAAGAGCCCATCTAGAGAGCAGTTCTTAGCTTTTCTGTGGTCATCAGTGCCAGTGCATCTGTACATTATCTTTAAACTGAGCAAAAATATCAAGAAGGAGGATAACTTCAGCAACCAAAGCCCAGGTATCAGCATTGGTAACGGGGCACAAACGGTGCATTCCTACAAGAGACTGTTATCTCAGTTTGAGATATTTCACTGCCACTTCTTTCACATCAGAGCACCAAAGAGCAAGAAAACAGCCCTGCTTAACTAGTTTCAGTCAGAAAATATATTTAACCATTATATTTCTGTGATGAAACATGAACTTACAAAGGCTTCCTCAGAGGTGTACATCTCAGGGATGGGGAAGTAGTGGTTAATGAGCTTTGACTTGTCAGTTTCAAGCTCTATGGCTGTCCACATTGGTGAGTTGAGGTCTGCAAAGTTATGGTTCATGTCGATGCCTTCATAGCTGTAACGACCCAGCGCCCACCCTGACAACTCTGAGCCCTGAGTAGTGAAGAAAGTTATTGCAGGACTGATACTCAAATCTTGAGCCAGCATAGTAAATATCTGAATGTTTTTCAAGGCACCTTCTTGTAGGCCATCTCATATCCGTCAGGGTTCATGGAGGGCAGCAGGTGGATACGAGTGTCCTTAACAAGGCGGACAATGCGCTGGTCACCACGTTTGTACTCCTGGCACATGTACTGCATCAGATTTAGAAGAAGCTCTCTGCCAAGCACCTCGTTCCCATGCATCCCTGCAACATACCGGAACTCTGGTTCTCCTGCAGAGGGCGCCAAATGCAAACATTGGTGAGTAGGAAAGAGGGCTGGTTTTGATATGAAACCATTTAAAGCATTTGATACAATTTTATGACGGTCACAGTGTAAAAAATAAGAAAGACAGAAGTCCAACAATCAAAACTCAGTAAAAAAAAGAAAAAAAAAGAAGAATTAAATGGCATCTCTAATGAAGCAGTGTGCCTGTTTCACATCTTCTACCATCAACAGTTATCAAAACTGTATGCAGCCAGAGTCCCTTTTTTAATACAAGCAGGAAAGCATCCCCTAAAGTTTACTTATAAAATCCACCTCTGTGACCAGCTCCAGTAAAAGATCTGGATCTGCTTCCTGTTTGTTCTACTTACACTACACTAACAGGCAGCTCTGAAATCTCACACATCCTTCTTACAACTCTTCATGAGGAGGAATGTTGAGAAGCAAATTTCTGTGACTGTCTCAATGCTGGATGTGCCAGTTTCCTGATCTCGATTTGTGCAGTCCTGTTTTGGAACATTCAGTTTGTATGCACTGTCTCCATTTCAAGCCAGTAGACATTTAAAGATACAGGAACAGTCAAAATATTAGTCGATAGACGCAACTAATATTCATAGAAGTTGCATAACTGAGAAAAGGAAAAGCAGAGGAAGATATCCGGCCACCTAACCAATATGGCATGTTCCTACTGTCACTGCTAGAGGGTAAAAGTTGATGAAAACACAGGGAACACTGAATTGCTTGGGGGAAAAAATGTTGAGGTGGATAACAAAGGCAGAGGAAGGGAAAAAATGATGTTTTCATTCATGCTGATGAACTGTAGCTCTTGCATTTAAAGAAACAAAACTGTAAGTTCTTACCAGTGCTGTTGTGCAAAAACCTGCCCACCCCCATTTAAAAGTCATTTATGATTACTACAAGCTGTGGTATACATTATTCATATCCATAAATAAATTTTGATTTAGAGGTCTAACTGTTTGGTTGTCATCTTCTCTCCCTCTGCTGCTTTCTCTCTGATTGATTTTGGCGGGAAAACGTGTCCATGTGAGACGAGTCCAGGAGGCCAAAGAAAATATTTGTTCACTACCTCAGAGCAAACTGAGTGGTTCTCTGGTCTGTATGAGTTTATGTGTCACACACAGTGAAGGACTGTGTGTGCAGATTTTCAGGGTTTGGACACACTGCAAGGTAGAAGTCTCTTTTAATAACGGTGTGATCACACAGCAGTGTCTGTTCCTCATTAGATTCAAAGATTCAAGGTCCATTCAGTTTTAAGAAACCCATGTAACTTCACCAACTGAACTGCTACATTTAGAAATAAACCACAAACCATTTAACATTTGGACTTTCCATTTGAAACAGGTCTGCTAGACTTGATTTGTAGAGTTTTTTCCAGTGTGTCTCACCCAGTTCATGTTTTCCAGGGTTGTCAGAGATCTCCATGACGTAGAGCTTTAGGCCCTTGTAACTCTTCCCAATGCTGTAGATACGAGTGATGTCAGGACATGCCTCATGCACCGACTTCATCAGCTGGTTAACAAAGACACAAAACATTAAGTAGATCAAGTTAACATAGCCACTTTTTTTGTCTGTCTCCTCACTTTTTGTAACAGTCTGTTGACCACAGACTGTTCAGACGGAGATGAGCCAGAAAGTTGAGCATTTGGATCTTGAATGTGAATCTATGTTTGTTTCTGTAGGTGGCTTTCTGACCACTGGATGCAGGTAACCGCAGGTAGTGGCAGCACAGTGAGGACACTAACATTAGGGTGTGAAACCTTTCATAATATTAGCTTTGGTCAAACAAAAACCAGTCCACACACTGTGGGAGTCTCATCAGCTCAATACAAACAGTGAGTAGCTATATCAGCTCCAGAGCTGAGTTGTATTATATTTTTTTTAATTATTTTTATTTAACTAGACAAAAGACCCACTGAGATCAACACCTCCTTCATCTCTTTTTTTTCAAGGGTGACTTGGCCAAGAAGGGAGCAGCACACGTCATAGTAGACAGAGAGGTAACAATAACATCTAGCATTAAAATACTAAATACAAGCAAATTGATAAAGATAATTTATATTCATGTGTGAGGAAGGTTTTCATTTCAAGAACAAAATCAAAATCATTGCTCTAACTGGAAAATGTGAAAAATGAACATAACTTTCCTTTATACTTTCTAAAAACCCTCAACTTGAGACACTCTCACCTTTCTCATCTCCTTGTAGTTATGGTGTCTGAAGTCCAGCTTGTCTTTGGACCCTGCTGGCTCTGTCTGCCACGGGTAAATATTATTAGGATCTGTGTAACAGAAAAGGTGCACGTCAAAGGGACCAAAAATGCACAGAACTAAACTTACATCATGAATTTGTACCCAGCAGTTGTAGTGTTGTACCTGGAACAGTGCAGCCCAACACCTCGGCTCTCAAGCAGATGTCACCTTGAGTACCGTTCTGGTACCAGGTCTGAGGGTTGATTCGAATGTAACGTGCCACAGTAGAAGTGTTAAAAAGGGCGAGGACGGGAGTTTCTGCATCCTGATTTCCTTCAAATATCTGCAACATGAGACGAGATAGAAAAACATAAGGAATCTTACTGTTTGGTCTCCTTTTTGTTCCACTTTTGACTAAAGACGAGCAATGTAAAGATTTTGTCCTTCATCCAGTATTCCGTACAAAATTTATAATCCAGCTTGAGCCTTGGTAGAATATAAATCTGCATGATTGGCAGCTCTTGGTCACATGTGGCTGTGGCACACATGCCTCATAACCACCTGAATACACAAACCAAACCAGGCTAAGACTGCCATGTTTCCAGACCAGTTTCAGGCCAACAGACAAAGATGTGAGGAGCTTCAATTTGGATATGTGGAGGTTCAATGAAACAGCGCTCTATTTATAACTTTTAAATATTATTATTTTATTATCTAAAAGATGGCGAAAAACTGGATATTTAACAGCAAAATCAGTTACATTCATTTCTCACTTTACTTTTATGTATGTTTAACTTTTCAGCCTTGTTTTTATTATTATTTTTTTTAGTGTTCAAAGTGTTTCCTCTTGTTCTTTCTTTTATTCTGCTATCACTTGAAGTTGTCCCTTCATTTAGTATGTCTTATTGGAAAACATGACTTTGAAAAAATATATATATATATACACACACACACACACACATATATATATACACACACACACACACACACACACACACACACACACACACACACACACACACACATATATATATATATATATATATATATATATATATATATATATATATATATATATATATATATATAGTATTGCATTATTGTTGGGTTTTTAAGATGTAAAGCACTTTGTAAAGTCTGTTTTGACTGAATAAGTGTTATCAATAATATCAAAACTAGACATTTAGAATTTATTATATCGTTTATTATTGTTATCAGCATTTAAAACTTTACAGATAGCTTCATTAATTGACTTTTTTTAAATTAATCTATTTATAGCCTTCAAAGGTAAAAAAAAAAAAAAAAAAAAAAAAAAAAAAAGTTATGAAACATAAAACATAGCCTGTTGCTGTCAATTGCATTTAAGGGTGTTATATGGATAATGTTTCAAGAACATCCACATGAACCATGGCCCTGAGTCTTCCGTCTCTTTTTCAGCTAAAACATTCCTTCCATAGTGCTTTAGTTTGTTAGCTTAGCCATATAATTTCAAACTTTAAAAAATCCTCAAGATGCTGTCAAAGAAAGCAACAGTTACTGTGACTCTTAAAGCATTGGATGGTCTGTATAATAGCCCCACATAGAATATAGTGAATTGTGAAAATGATACGAGGCTAAAAATTGACTGAAAAGACGAAACATTCACTCACAGCTTCTTGTGTCCCGTTCATGCATGGCTTCCAAGCCAGAGAGTCGTTACTAAACTGGACCTTGTAGGTGTGCACCACGTCCCAGCTGTTAGTGGGAAAGACACATTCAGCTCTTTGGTTCATATTAAAACTAAAACTACATTTCAAAACACTCCAATTTGACCATGATAACTGACCTCCAGATGGAGTTTCGACCCTGCAGGATGACACCTGTGAAGCGAGTCAACCGCAGAGCGTCCACTTCCAGCCACTGCTTTGTGTCTCTGGTCTGAGCACACCAGGCTCCATCGTAGATATCTCCATCCTCTATCCCAGACTGCAGCGCACATCCAGAAACAGATCAGACACATGCTCTGGTGTTGTTTGTTCTGTGAGTAGATTGTGTTTTCAGTTTGTGTCGTTACCTGGATGTTGAGTCGACCCCGATGAGGGCCCAAACCTCTGCGCTTATAGGATGATGCTCTCAGCTGTGTATCTTTGACTTTCAGTGACTCCAGACCCAGAGGGGGACATTCTGACACAGAAAACAGATTTATTCACTAGTATAACAGGAGGCAAAAGAGAGTGGCTATGTGGACACAACTGCTCCAGAGGTCAGTATTACATTCAATTTATGAGTCAAAGAAATTATGAGTAAGCAAGCAAAGCGTTGGCCTGTAATGTTAAAAATGATAATTTTGGCCCAGGCTCTCCTCCATACGTGACCAAAACGTGATCTGATTATCCAACAGATAATGTGTTTAAAGCTTCATCAGTGCCCAATGTACAGTCTGTGTTGTGCAGAGAATGTTTACATGTTTTCATCTTTTAGAAACAAGCTAACTATAAATTTCATTAAGATCTAAAAATGCCCAAGACTCATCTGATTGTCCTGCTCACTTTCTTATGAAAATTTGTTGAAGAAATTTTGATTGTTAGGGTAAAATTTAACATTGAACTGCAAGAAAGTCTCAGGCAAATCATCACCTTCACTGCAAAAAACTGAAATCTTATCAAGTATTTTTGTCTTATTTTAAGTAAAAAAAAAAACGTCTCAATGTAATTGGTATGAGCCACATCCATCTCATCAGTCCAGAAAATATCTTGTTTGAAGTTGTTTAAAGACACAAATGAGGTCTGAATTGCTTATAACACGTGCAAAATAATCATTTCTGTCTCTAAACAACTTGAAACAAGAAATTTTTCTGGACTGGTCAGTTGAATGTGGCTCATATTAAGTTTAAAAAGACATTTTCTACTGGAAATAAAACAAAATTACTTAATAAGATTTCAGTTTTTGCAGTGTTCAACAGCTTTGCTTTACTATACCAACATTTTATGCACAACTATACATCATATATACAACACTTATGTGTGCATATATGCTGTAGCACAAAGCATAAATATGAAAAAATATATATTTTTTAAAACTTAACCAAGGGAAAGCTAAGAGCAAAAAACAGTTCTCAATCAAGTGAGGAAAGGAGAAAACTGTCCTTAGTTGTTTTAATGTTATATAATGTTTATGAATTATATAACACAGAATGAGATTTTTAACAGAGTGAGTAATAGCAGATGGGACATAAGAAAAAACCCTGGAAAAACGTAGAAATGCATAAAAGAAAAAGTCCCCAAAAGTTCCCTACCACCATCAGAGAAAGCATATACTGGGAAATAAAGACTTAAATGTATAAAAAGAGGATTTTTTTCTAACATCTCCAGGTTAATGAAAAAAAAAAACAGAAATGTTAATTAAAGAGAAGTAAAGCAGGAAATTTAGAAAGCACAAAATGTTTCTCAACATATCCAGCGTCCTCTCCTGCTCTATTAAAATCTCAGACAGGCCCTCATTGTCTGGAGGGTTCAGCTAGGTTCAGCCTGTATCTCTGAGCCAGAAAGTTTTACTGCCTGCTAAAAAGTCTTTGGCTAAAGTACAGAGGCAGAAAATGACTGCTGACAGTAGGTGGCATTTTATTTGAACACCTTTTTTACCTTGTGGTCCAACTGGATGTCTGCTGTCTCACAGTGTTACTCAGCTCTAAAAAAGTAGTCTTTGTAGTCTTGTTGTAGTTAATGTGACCGGTGGTTTCCTTCCAAGCTTCTGATCTTTAAAGAGACTGAAGCTGAGCCAGAAGCTCTTGGCAATTTGACAGTGATGCCCGGAAGAGGAAAAACTGTCAATTATAGCACATAGGAAGTCTCTAGCTCAGCCGATTATCTGGGTGAATAAATATAATGTAAATAAATCAGATTGTTAGGGGGCAGAAATGAGCACTAGATGATCATGAATGGCATCAAATGCGGGGTTGTTTGTTGTCTGCTCTTCACTAAAAACTTTGTTTCACGTTGTTTTATGGCAAGATCCGAATCTTTCATGATGTTTTCAACCCTTTTCTGACCCACAAACATTATCTTTAGCCCAATATATGTACAATTTCATCTTTTATGCACATCTAGTCTTGTGTCCTCACACATGGTTTTTGAACTCTGGATGTGCATGAAACACATTTTCACAAGCGAACCTTAGGCCACAGTTGGCCCTGGGCCTGACATTGGACATACTCGACTTAAATGAAAATAAATGATAAGCTGCTTATTTTGTATTTAAAGAAAAGCTTAATATTCAGTCAAAGTTGAGGGTGGATGAGTAAATTTCAAAGTAAAGTCTTACTGTTGCATCACATGTGACCAAACAGTTTAGTAAATCAACTAATCAAGCAGATTTTCCTTAATCGAAAAAACAGTCAACGATTCTCACACGAAAAGAAAAGAACAAAATGAGAAGCATTTAAAAATTAAATCCATGGCCATCAAAAAGCTGTTTGGTTGATTTGGAAACTTTTATGAAGTGTGAGTAGATCTCCTTTAATCTCAAACCAGCCACAGAGGTTTTGTGAGGTTAAATGCTTAAAAGAAAATAGCTGTGGCTACCAAACTTCTGCACAAACACCACACTTTTTTGTAGTTTGTCAAGTTACATAATACGGAACCACATTCTCACACTTAATCCCCAGTCAAGGAAACTTTCTGGCACCGTCAATGTCACACATGCACTAATGGGAAGACCTGAACGGGTCTGAAAATCAGCTATGTTTTGACAGGATGTAAACATTCCTTACTGAGTGTATATTTCCTCTACAGGCTTCTCTTTGCGTTCTTTCCCTACACATTCATTATATACACAAGCACTTTATATACACATATTTCCACAGTTGGCCTATTTCCTGTCCAGTTTTCACATATTTGTATGCAATTATATCAATTTGTAAAGTTACACAAAGTAGCCGGGAGAGGAATGAAGTTTATTTTTTAAGGCTGAGATTTAAATGTGAGAACCACAGAACTTTGAAGAACTCACGCTACATCAGCTAGAGGTTTTATAAAAGGGTTAAGGTTGTGAGGAATGTCCGAAAGAGTGTTTCAAGCAAGTGTGAAAGAGTAGAAAGCTGACAAAAGTAGAGTTTAATGAGGAGATCAAAGAAAGTTTAAAAAACAAGGAGGAAAAATATGAACAAGGTCTGCAGAGGTCAGAGATGACTCGTCACATCTAGGAGACTAAAACCTCTCCTACCATTCAGTCCATCTTTTGTTTTAAGAATTTTTGAGTAGAGTTAATCTGGGTGGGCTTTTGCAGCAAAATGTCAAATCCCTGAAGCAATTTGCCCTTTCAATATTTTCTGAAAATATTTAAAAGCAAAATTAGATGTTTGTTTGAAGTTGGCAGAAGGAAAGGCAGCATGAACACAATGGTTATCACTTTGTCAAAGATCGTCTTGGTGTGAGTCTTTGCAAGTAGCAGATTGAATTTATCAATCTCAGGATAAAGGTTAATTTATACAGTATGAGGTCTCAAAATCAGAGACACAAAAATCAGATTTAAGACTGGACTTAGTGCTGTATCATTGAATAGTTTTATGTTTGTTTATTTTGCTTTGTTTTGTCTTAAGTGGGTTTGCATCAGACAACAGGTCATTGAATTCTACAGATCCTCAAGTTCTTATCAAGTTTCAGGGAACTGCTTCGGGATGAGTTAAACTCTCCATGAGATCAAAATAAACCCACATGTCCAGAGCACATAAAACTATTTCCACTAAGGTCCAGCCCTTGCCTGATGAACATACTGTATAATCCACATACATACGTGGGACCGTCTCCTTGGCCACTGACCGGCTCACGCTTTGTTTGACATGTGGTTTGGTTTTCTTTAACACCTTTGGCTTCTTGGAGATGAGTTTGGATTTCTTCAGGATCTTTTTGGGCTTCTTTGCTACTTTAATGCTCCTGGTCGTTCTCCTTTCTAGAAAACAGCAAACTGTTTTATGCATTGTGGGGAGCATGCATCCTGAGCAAACAAACCCGCTACAGAAATAAGCAATCCAGAAGTCAATTTTATTTTTGTACCAGGCTGTGAACATGTTGAGTTTTGCAGTGAAATCAGCATTTTTAAATTGGTGTGTATGTAGTTTCTGCTATATCCGAGTCAGCCTCAAGTGGACACACAATGAACTGCAATTTTCAGCACCAACAAACTGGCTTCATATCTCACAGCTTCCCCCAAACATCCTCAGTCGTAACATCCACAGAAAACACAAGAATCCAAAACAGTTCATCCACAACTTAGAGGGAGCATCACTTTGGCTGAGTTAAGTTATGAAAACATCAAACACATTACACAGGAAGTCACTGTGCCCAGTGAAATGTATCTACAAAACTAGTTTAACAGTAATTAAAAAAACAGGACACATATTTCCTCGTGTGTCAAGTCTCCAACTGAAAGCTGTGTTTATAATTTAATTTAAAAGCTAGGACTAGATAAACCATAACATTAAGATAAAAATACAGCAAGCAGCACAAACTTGACACTGAAATAAAATAACTCCTGCCAGACTGAAGGTTTTGGTTTTTGGAAGTGTACATTTTAGACCCCTGGCTGCAGCCACAGCTTTACTGAGTGTACAGATGAATGTAAAGTATGTCTGTATGAGAGGCTTAAAGAGATCCGTTTAAGTTGTGTGAGGGGTCTTGTTCCTCCTTTTTTTTCTGTCTGAAAAATCACACAGCCCATCTGGTTTCCATCAGTAGAAAACACACAGTGTGCGGAACATCCTCCCCCAAACCCTCGGACACTGACTCTCTGACCACAGATATGCAGAGACCCACACAGCTCCACCACTCTAAATAATGATCTAAAACGGGATATTTAATGATTCCTTTGCATGATGCTGTTTAATTTCCAGAGTCATTTTCAAGTTAAACTTCTGAGTCATTGTATGATTCATGCCATTAAATGGTAGTACATAATGACATCTGACCTTTGGCATACTTTGGTTTGGTTGGACAGATGCCAGAGACATTTCCTAAATCTCAGAGGCTCTGAAAACGTTCAGCTTTGTTACATTTAACAGACTGACTTCAAAAATTAAAGTTCTGTTTTATTTCCCCTCTTGGGGTAGTTTGCCTAATAACTCTACCAGAATGGCTGTTTATGGGAAAGTAATGGCAGGCATTTAAATTCAGGCACTCGTTTGTCTGGCTATAAAAAGCACCACTTTCACAGATAAGAACAGCATCTTTCCAAAAAAAAAAAAAAAAATCAAGCTAAAAAAGATAAAGCAATGAAATTGTCTATCATAAACACTGTAAAACATTTAAAAAGGTTAAGAAGACACATGATAATATCCACTCACCTAACTCCAAGGGACCTTCATCGTCCTCTGCCTCTTCTGCTTGTTTCCTGAGAACTTTTTTCTCTGTGGTTTTACCTGCAGCTTTAGTTGTTGTTGTGGTTTTTGGAGGCTCAGTTGTTGTGAATCCTGTGCTGAGACCCTCAGTAGACTTAGGTTTCCCTGTAGATAGAAGGCTCTCAGTTGCAGTAAATGTTGCGTCTAAAGCCACAGAAGTCGTGCCATTACCAGGAGAGGATGAAATGAGGCAAAAAGATCCAAAGTAGAGAAATAAAAGCAAGAAGGGGTGCACAGCTTCTGCCATAGTAACTTTTCCCTGCAGAGATCCTCTGATACTGAATCCTCATTCAACCTATCTGGCATGCTCTGCTGCACAGTGGTGAAAAAAACAACATCCAGGCAGGGACTTTCAAAATAAGAGTATGGGGGAAAGGATGAGCTCAAACATTTCAGTGATGAAACGTCCTTAAAGTATACAGGATAGAAATGCAATAGCATCAGGCCATTAGCATGTTTTTTTTTAGTCTATAACAGGGATCCCAAACTTTTCAGCCCTGTAATGTCAGGTGTCTTCAACAAAGAAATGTGGAACTTTTTCTGTTTGTATGATTTTACAGTAAATGTACCCCTTATTTTGTTTATACATCTCAAAACCCCAACTAAAGTGATCATTGCTGTAGAATAAAGCTTTTTACGTTAGCTGAGGTAGGCAGGGTGAGGATTTTTTTTTTACCCAATACATTCAATTTTAAAACACTGAGCTGTCACAATTATAGTTTTAGATGCCTCGATTTTCAGTCTCAATCTTGTTTTTCAGCTTAAGGTGATTAAAGATGCAAAACAAACTTGAGTCAGTGACTTAAAATCATGCTTTTACTTCTGAAGTGTTGAAATCAGGCACTGATCATCTTTGCTGACTTTATACTCTTTCCCTGCAGACTTGCTAAACCAACTGACTGAAGTTTACTCTGGGATCAAACTGTGTCAACTCTCTCTGTTAGACAGAGGCAGTATGCTTGGCTGGAAATATTCTAATCAGAGTATATCTGATGCCTGAGGTCCCTAAAAGAGACCTTAAATTGACATACCCTGACATCTGGTGTCCTTTTATAACAAAACCTTTTATAAAATGTGTAGCAGGATGTCTTTTGTTTTCCGAAACCCAAAGAGTAACTCTGTTTGTCTTTGTCTAGTGACACAACATTAAGATGCTTCAGCTCTGGTTAAACAGCTTTAATGATAAAGATCAAACATAACATGGGCAGTTTGTACTTCCAATGAATATGTGTGTGTGTGTGTGTGTGTGTGTGTGTGTGTGTGTGTGTGTGTGTGTGTGTGTGTGTGTGTGTGTGTGTGTGTTTTTAAATGGGAGAGATGCCCGATAACAGCTTTGTCATTAAATAAAGAGTACAAAGTGATGCTGGAATTATCATTTCAGTCAAAAACAAAATAAAAAATAATTTCAGGTGATGTTTTTCAATTCTTTTTAAGAGTTAAAAAAAAGCAAAGAAAAAACAGATGCAAGCAGAAACTATTTAACCAGGTCTTCTTGAAAAAAAACAAAAACCCAAATAAAAAAATTATTTACAAAAGAGGAATTGTATCTACACTCCTCAACTCAAAGATCTAACAGCTCCCTGCACACATAGGAAGCCTCTCATGGCAAACTTTTTTTTATTAAAAAAGCAAATAATATTGCTTTCTTAGAGGCATGTTGAATATATTTTTTTTTTACTGTCAGGCTTGTTTAGAACAGATTATCAGATCTTGAGGTTCAGTTAAACAACAAGCTTCTGATTCAGACTGAAGTAAATTGCTGATAGTTGTGTAATCAGTGAGATCTGTCCATCTTAAATCAGGATCACAGTGATCGAAACAGAAGTTCATTACATGCTGTACAACAATAAAAAAACTAACAAAGTTGCCCGAGTGATATTCAGAGTGAGGAGAGAAGATAAGGAGCAAGAACGTCTTGTTAGAGTCTCAGATTCAACTCATCAAGGCTTCCAGAGCTTCAGCAGACCGTCTTCACTGTAGGTACCGATCAGGTTCTGATGGGGGTGGTGGGCGATCCCGATCACGTCTTTTTCGTGGATCTGTAGGGAGGACGAGCATGAGAAGAGCAAGCAATGAATCTTAAAATTCAAGTATTTGGTAAAAATTGAAAAAAAAAATGAAGAGACACAAAATTAAAGATTAGTATTTTTCCTCATCTATAGCTAAAATAAGTTGTTGCAGGTTTGTTTCTGGGAGGATTTGTTCTGAGTGCTTGGGAATTGTGCATCTTACTTCAACTTTTTCATGTGTTTCATTTGATACTGCATAACCAAAAGTTCAAAAAGCAGAGTTAATCTAGAAAGTCAAGCAAAGATCATGTAAGGTTTCCTCTGTTGAAAACTTGTTTCTTTAGTTATTACATAAGAAACAGAAAAGAGCTTCACTCTCACTTTTAAGAATAAGATCAAAACTTTAGACAGAAGTCTTTGGAGTAGAGGCAGAGGGAGTGAATACGCTGTGATGTATTTTTAACACATTGATCAAGTGCAGCAACGTACCGTCAGCGTTCTCTCCAGCTTGCCAGTGACTGTGCTGAAGCAGTAAAGCACAAAGTCTTCTCCCACACAGTAAATCCACTCTCCACGGGGCGACAGCGTACAGCAAACAAAGTCACCACCTTCCCTCTTACCAGAGCTGAAACTCCTCACAATCTGTACGGAGAAACAAACAGGTAGGTTAAAAAAATCACCTTGAAAAATTTCCATTAATAAAGTACAACTATGATCTGACTGAACTGACCTGTCCCTGCATGTTCATGATGACCACTGTGTTGGAGCGGTTACAAACAACAAAGTGCTCCGGGTTCTTTGGCAGCAGGGCGACATTGTTCACTGTGATGTCTGTGCCAGCTGATGTGCCCAAAGGCTTGAAGGTGTTTGTGCACTCGGTGGTCTTCATGTTCCACACCTGAGGAAGAGACAGCAGTCAAGAGAGGCTTCAGACACAAACAACAGGAAATTTAAACTCAGGTCCACAAATGAAAGTGTGATGAAGAGATATTTCATTTCTGCCACTTCCTCTCTCACCTTGACTGTACCATCTGAGGAGGCACTGATGATGTGGTGTCCGTCTGGAGTGAAAGTGGCTTCATTTACAAATGAGGAGTGACCGCGGAACTCTTTGAGCGTTTTACCTGATTTCAGACCATGGATTCTACAACAAAAATGAGATAATTTAGTGGCTTTTTTAAATAAACAAATCAAAGTGCAGATGTTTGGTTCAATCTTAGTTTACCTGATGGTCTGGTCAAAGGAAGCACTAAGGAGCTGGCTGCTGTCTTTACAGAAACTAACACATGTGACTCCTTTACTGTGCGCTCGTTCAAACCTCCTCAGGCACTGACCGCTCTGGATCTTCCACACCTACAAACATGATACAAAATGGGTTTTAAATTACACTGATTTTAAATCCTTTACTGGAATTGTTGACCGTGAGTGCTGGAACACGTCGAGTATTCAAAGAGGATAATCAAATGACATGTTTGAATGACTAATAAAAAAAAAATCACATTTAAATCCTTGTTTGAAGGAACTCTTAAAAAAAAATGTTAGGGTTTCTTTTGTTCCTAGATCCCCAAACCAGTCCACATTAGGGTGTCTTAAAGGTTGGCTGTATAGTTTCCAATCAAATTTGTCTTTGTTAGTAAATTAAATACAATAAGGAAATGAGAGCAAAATATGTAATGTGTCATATCTACCTTAATCTTTCCATCCTGAGCTCCAGTTGCCAACATTTCTGAGTCTCGACTGAAGCACATACACAGCACAGCATCATCCATCATCATGAAGTTATCCTGAGCCTGATACTTCAGATCCTGTAGGACATAAATGAGACATTTTAAATATATTTTTTAATATACGAGTGTGAGTGAAAAAGTGTCAGGTCCAAAGTAACTGTGTCTTAATCAAAAACGAAAAAAACTTTACCTTTCTGATTTTGCCAGTGGTGAAGTTCCAGACCTCAATAAAGCCATCCACAGACCCAGTGACCAAATACTGACCGTCAGGGGAGAAGCGGGAACACTCCACGTGAGATTTCTGTCCAAACTGTGCAGAGAAGATAAATATGTCACTTACAAACAGTCTTTAAAGTTTGCTGTGTATGGGCCATACTCTCGGGCAGTTTTTGTACCTTGATGTGTCTGCTGAGCTGGGTGGGGAATCGTTCCTCCTCCACGTCTTTGACAGCAGCTTTACCTCTGAACAAATCGATGGTCATACCAGGAGGCAGGAGACCCTGATGCTGCTGCCACTTTAGAGACTGGATGGAAAATGCAGAGTGGACTTAATCAGTGGAATAATAATTCATACACACAAGTACGCACAAAGTCAGCTGATATTAGTCATTTGGGTTGAGTCTCTTATTTAAGTATGAAAGTCAAGACAGGTGCAGGTTTTAGGATGTCATACCTGTCCCAGCAGAGCCATGAGACGAGAGGGTGGTACCACGCTGACCTCCCCTGCCAGGGCCTGGGCGATGGCTGCACGCCTCTTCTCTTTGCTGCTGCCATCTGGGTACGCCTGAAGAACGAGAATTACAATCAAAGAAAATAAGTACTGATCTGTTTGAAGTAGCTCTGTAGGATATCTGAAATGAGGGTCAACATAGAGGCATACAAGGCTCACTAAATCATCTTATCCCTTTCAGTGGAAAAACTTAGATTTCATCTGAAGGGACTGCTGAGTTTGAATGATTTCAACACCTCCCTGTATTCAAGAACTGTTTACTGCAGTTAATTAATGAAGTAATTAATGAAGCCCTGGCTGTAGAAAAACGTTCCTTATTTGTTTCCAGTAATATAAAAAACAGAAGGAAACTAGAGGGTAAAAAGTTATGTACTCATTATACTCTAAAGTCACCTTTAGTGATGCTATAAAATCTAAGTACCAAACATGAGTCTCTGTGGTATTTAAAACCAAAACGACTTCTCCGTCAGCTCATCCTTAAAAATGAACAGATGGATGAACAGAGACTTCACACTTTTTGTTGAAACTTACCTCTCTGGGGTCGAAGTAAGAACGAGCAAGCAGGTTCTCCAGGTGGATGTATCGCTCTGGTTGGGTCTGTTTGAGCATGATCATGGGGTCGGTTTGCCTGAGAAGTGAACGGGCAGCGCCCAGCTCTCTCAACTCGATCAGCTCCAGGACAACCTTGACCGGGGAAAAAAAACCAATAACTTTTAGAGGAATGATAAACTGGGATCCACCGGCTTAAATATCTGTAACAAAGCGAGAGGTCAACTGCAGGACAAATGCAGAGAGTCTTGTGTGCCAAACAGACAAAAACCTTGTGACAGTTTAAAGTAAAGAGAGCCTCACCTGTTCATAAAGATCTATGAGGGTCTTATCTGGCAGCTTCAAGGATTGGATGGCTTGCAGGACAGTATCCCAGTGACCGCTGTTTATATCTGCTACAAAGCTCTCTATACTGTCCACAGTGTTCAGAGAGACTGTGGTCTCCTCCTGCAGGGTGGTGAGAGTCCGGTGCAGATTGTTCTCCTTCAAGTACTGCATGATCAGACGGATCACGCTGTGGAAAACAAACAAGACATTTTTTATTGTCATGTTCAAAGACAGATGATGTACAGATATCTAAATTGAAATAGTGTTAAAGTACAGAACGTTTAAAGTTTATCAAAGGAATGAAAAAATAACATTCTTTTTTGAGTGTTAATCACAGCTATGTCAGCATACATAAAAAAACAACAACAGCAAAAATATTATCAAAAATCCCTATTGGAGTAGTCTATAAGACTATAGACTGGGGAGTATTCCAACAAAAGTTTTTTAAAGCTGCTATTTTATTTGAAAAGTATTTCTAATCTTGTAGACTTGGTAACTTACAAACTATTTAATGTAGGGTTTTTCTGTTATACTCATTATCAGAATCGGATACAGTGCACACAGAAGGAATCATTCTTGTCGTTATGGTGCAAAATCAGTGACCACAGAGGTTAAATTTATAAAAATCGAATGATAGAAAACAGGAGCACTCCCTCTGCCAAGAAAATTATAGCATATGAAAACAATACGATATGTAGTAACACGCTAGGTTGTAGAGTTGTGCAAATAGTGGGTGCAAGAAACGATGGATGCTCAACCAGAAACAGTGAGTGACAAGTGAAATGCAACGTGTTATATCACTTGCATAAAGCTAATAACCAGTAGTTAATTTCATTAAACAAATGGTAAAATTTAAATGTAAATGTATTGACGTCTACGGCACTTAATTTGACCGTAAAAACCATGTATTTATTTATCTTTACCATCCCGGTCACAGCAGAATCTTTTACATCCGGCTCTGCATCGTTTACATTGTCGAATGTGCATGTTTACTAATATCAGCAGCCTTATACTAAAACATTGCCTTTAGCTCAAATTAAAACCATGAATTATGCTGTGGATGAAACTTAAATCTCATTTTAAACACCCCCAGCAAAAGGAAAGCAAGAAAACACACATTAAATCAACTGGCTATCTGGGTTAGCTTTTAGCTTAGCTCAGTGCTAACGGGTGTCTCCTGCTGTGGAGGATGAAGTAGGCCTCGTTCACAAAAACTGGGATCAAATTTGGTTTTAGTCTAGAAATCAACGGCAGAAACTACACAGCATTGAACGTTTTTAATTAGGCTACTTACTCTGCGGATTCTACCTCCAAAGACATGGTTTATAGTTTAAAAAGGTAACAACTCAAGTCACTCAAGTCTGCAGGAGAGGAGAGAAACACGCATACAGGAGGTACTAACACGGAAGTAGCAGGAAAAGGAGTTCTAGCCCTTCAAAATAAAATGCTCGTTTCTTGGTGGCGGGGTATGACTTCGGATCAAATTAATTTAGTTAGTTCAAGACAAGTTACTTTTCTTGATGGTGCTAAAACGAATTGAAAACAGGTTTATTTTAAGCAAAACCTCATGTGTAGTACTAATGGATGCCAAGGGTTGATTATTTTCATGCCAAGATGTTTATCACTTGATTTTTTTTTCTTGTTTTAATTCTTGGCTCTTTCTACTTTCGGCTCAGTAAGATTATTTTATTATATTTTGTGAAGGTTTTTGGCTTTTTTTTTTTTTTTTTTTTTTTTTGTCTTACAGCCAAGTGTCCTGACCTACATAGTCTACCGTAAATCAGCATATCAGCAGATGGCAAAGTTGAATCATCCTTGTGACTCAGAATCACACAAAGTAGAAAGAAACAAATTTTTGCTGAAATAAACAAATAATGGTTGGCAATTTATTGTGTAACCATTGGTACCATAACTATTTCTGTGATTCGGTCTTTTCATTTGATAATGGTTTGATTGAATAAAACAGACAAACAAACAAACAAACAAACAAAAAAAAAAAAAGCATGAAATCAGAACAAAGATGAGAGGCTCTCAAGCACCCGCAGAAATACCTGTGTTCTCTCCAGATAGTTGATGTGTTAATATTGGTCTGATTTTTATTTCAATGTACTTCATGATGAAATCAAAGCGCCCTTTAGACTTTCCCAATAAGAGGACATAATGTGTTTGTAATGAGCCTTATAAAATATAGAGTACACAGTCATACTTATCTTCTTCTATGCCTCATTATTCTTTTCCCCACAATGACCAACAGAGTGCGCTACCTGCACATCTATACCTCTGAAGCCCTCTTGACTCTCTTCCCTCTGCCAGTGAAGGTCTTTCAAGGTTATGATGATGATGATTCTCAGAGCAGCACCACTTCAGTCTGCAGTCCCATGGCCTCGGTTTGATTGTTTTGGGCAATCATGACACAATCCCACTGTGAGCCTCATCCTCATTGGAAACAAATTTGGCACTGGGAACACAGCAGACCGTGTTTGCCTTTGCAGATGGAGAAATAAATTGGGAAGCAGGAGGAGAAGCACAGAAGACAGGGATAAGAGGAGGAGCTGGGCTTTCACACAATGCTAGAGGAGTGCAGTCATGAATAAATTAACAAAGGAGCAGAACGGACACGTCAATAGAATTTTGTTGTCTGCTGACATGACAATGCACAGGCTGTTTGGAGAATCCTTACCAAGGAGGGAGACGACACCATGCTGGAAGAATGACAGCAGCACAAAAGACTGTAATGTAATCACTCCATCCTTTTGGGAATAACAAAGAAAAATTGAAATTTATGTGAGGCACCATTCTTAGCATGCTTTAAATTTACCCATTTCCATCCTAATTACAAAACATTACCACTACAAAGACAAAAAGCAATCCTTTGGTGTGTCAGGAAGAAAAGAAAAAAAAATCCTTGCACAAACATAAATTCCACTTGCTCAGTGATGAAGAGGTCTGAATAGATGCCTTACATCTGAACACTTTCAACCCATGATTCCCATAATGTTTGTTCACAAGTTTTATAAGGCACCAAATGGTACCAAACACCCATGGAGTAAACCATTTAACTGTTTTGCAAATATCAAACATTTATCTCCAGTTCTAGTGAATAACATTTTTTATGAAACACTACAGTCAAATCTGCATTTCTGGCACGATCCTCACAAACCCAATCTCTTGTGTTCTCATGGAAACCGTTTAAAATGCTAAAATGAAATGACCACTCGGCCACACTGAATAGCCACATCTCTGACAATAATAACAAATCAAGGCAAAGAGCCATGGGCAACTTGTTTATGAGATGAATAGATGAATGAATCAATAGGTGACAACACTGCAGTGAGAAAATGATGAGGGTGAGGAGGAGAAGGGAGGAAGAGCTCCGAGGGATTTGCGCAAGGCTGGATTTGTCATGACAGGCAATTTTTCCAGGAAGGGAGAACAGTGTCTGTGATGTGGGGAGGATCTTGGGACACAATACCCTGATATTGTACCATGAGACAGTGCCCTTTTTTCAAATTGTGGTATGCCTTTAGATACCCAATTCTCCACAGAGGTGATCTCGAGTATTTACATGGATGCATAAAATAAAAAAAAAAGTAGTAGTAGTAGTATTGACTTTCATCAAACAGTTTTGCGGTTTAGATCTGTGAAAATCTGCATGCAATTAAGCTTGAGTTGCCCAGTAGCAGCAAAAACAGCCAAATTAGCATCTGACAATTATGCCCTGCCTCCCAAGGCTCATATTGTCAGATTCTCAAAACCTATATTGTCATTGCCTTAATGCTTGTGCAGTCTATCGCTTTTGCTTTCATCCACCTTTCAGCAGCATTAATGTCAAGAACTCATAATCTTCATCGCCCTGTATTCCACAAAAGAGGTCTCCTAAAGCACTTAGAGAAAAAAAGACAGGCTTTCTTTTCAGTGTGACAGCAAACAGTCAGCACACTGACAGAGTCTGTCAGAAGGAGCCACATGAAACATAGACTTTGATGCTTGCCATGACTCGTGGTTGGTTTTGGGGCTTGAGAAGGGAGCAATCCCTCTCAACAGGGCCACCATAGCTCCACTCCTTAGTTCTGCCTGCATCAGTAGTCATGCAGTGTGTGCTTCTTCGCAATAAAGGAAAAGCTTGAAGGGAAGCCTGGAGTTCATTTTACACGGGTTTCTTCAAAGTTGCTCGCCACAGCTTGTATGGAAAATGTGAAATTATGGGGCCTACAAGTAACTCACAGTACACCATCTCTTACTTTGAATACTGGGGATTATCTCTCAGTAAATATACTGACAAGACAAAGATACAAAACAAACATTAATATACTGTAGTTTTATTATGTTCTGCCTTGCCAATTATTTTCTGTTTAAAGAGAAGACAGAAAAAAAGGAAAACCAAGACACGGGGGATAACAATGTTTTCTGTTACACCTGAGATCAGACTTTCTTACTTTTTAATTGGAAAGAAAACAACTTCTAAACAAAATATTTGAAATGTCTTGTCAGCCAAGAATAAGATTACAGGTATGCTGTTAGGATAAGTTTCCATGCTGTCTAATCTTCAGCTGAGCTCTGCACATTAACAAACACTTTGCTTCATCCAAAAATTTAATTTATCAGTGAAATGCTAACTGGTGCAGTATTTCACAGATTCTGTTTTACCCGGGGGTATTGGACTAGTTGGTACCAGGTCTATAAGTTTGAAGGAACCACATGAATCAGAGCTTATTCACTGTTCTCAAGCCATTATGACAGAAAGAGGAACATGAGAACATAAGAAGTTGGTTTTATGGGGAAGGGGTGTATGTATAATCCATAAAGTCAGGTTCAAGTGTTTTTTTTTTTTTCTGGAGTTTTTGCTTTATTATAGCAGAATTGTAAATTAAAATCCCTGCATCATAAAATACACTTCATATAATGTAGCTTCTTTATTTTGTGTTATTGGTCGATAGAGCATGCTAAGTTGTTTTTCTGCAAACAAAGATAGATAGGAAACACTTTTCCAAACCAAATGTCTCCAGCTTTTGAAATGCAACAGGTGATGCTGCGTGTTCTTCAGACAGCCTGGGGTAAAGAGTAGATATGTCAGTTGGCCATTCTACGCATTAAATCACATGAGTAGTGCTGTCATTTCCCTGCTGAGATGTAGCCTGAGTTATGGACAGTCAAACTGCAGTCTTATCTTGGCAAAAGCTGGAAATTGAAATGTGATTTGTTGGACCTGGATGCTCACGTGCAGTGATCCGTCATATTAATTTTATGTTCCCATTTCTCTTTGCAGAGCATTGCATTTTGTATTTCCGTACCCTGATCATTCCAAAACATGCAAATCCAATAGAAGATGCAGAGAACATTACAAAGCCGTTAGTTTATGTCTGTGTTTGGTGTTGTTTTATGTCTCTTTAAGTGCTTCACCCTTGAGTGTACCCATCTGCCCGGCCCAATGAACAAGGGTTCATTAATTTGCTGCCTAGAAGCTACTTGGTAATGACTGATTTCTTCACAAGTCAGTCGGCCCTTGAGTCAAGAGGGGTGGTGGGTGGAGGGTGTGTTTGTTTGTGAGGTGCATTGGTGATAGGGGTGATGGGAGCTATCCTGCAGGCGGTGGAGCCTATTGGCATGTCCATTATTCTCAATGGGTGCATTAGCAGGCCAAAAGGGAGTCATTGAGGAACCTTTATTGATATTCTCAATCTTTTTGACACAAAAACAGGGAAAAAGCCCTACAGAGAGGACACACAGGGAGGCAGCACAGAGGCAAAGCATTAGATCTGATTGCAATGAATGAATTCAGGGTCATCAAGGTGACAAAGCACTGAGCTGGAAATGGGATTGTGCTAGTAAGGTGGTGGGCAGGCAGCACACTTGAGCTGATATTGTGTTGTGTTCGTTTGGATAAGCAAGGGATGCAGCAGAGCATGCTTCTACTCACAACAATGTAGATAAATTCTATCCACCTGTATCAGGTGAATGCTGCTGTCTCTCCTCAGCTGAAAAGCTTGAGAACCCAGGTTGTCACCCAGAAAAAAAGAGAACAAACAGGAAAGTGCTGACACAAGCTGCTGGTTTCCAGTGGGGTAAGCTCTCTCTTTTTCAATTACTGGTCTATCTCTGCTTGTTCCAGCGCCTGCATTCGTGTTAGCCTGACACGTACAACTCGATGCATCCTTTTTCTTCAGTTGTTTGGCAACTCACTGGAGGGCTTTATGGACCTTCATACAACAGACCAGCATCTTTTCAGCCAGAGCGCGGATGAAAGGCGTGCTTTTAGAGACATTTGAGGGCTTTGATATGAGACTTCTTTCAGCTGTGATGAGCTTTGAGGAGTGAAAATCTCCCCATGCTTTGTAGTTGAAGGCATAATAAACGAGTGCATGATGATAGTGTTTGCTCACAGAGAGGAAGATTGTGTGTTGGGACTCATGGTTTTAGAAACAACAACAGCTTCAAAAGAGTTTGGACTTCTTTTGAGGCTGTTTTATTGTAACCTGGGGGATACATTTTAGAAATTTAGTGAAATTATTCAGGCTTCAAAATATCAGCGTGTCATCTGATGATGTCAATACACAGTGAGTATAAAACCTCTGGTGATAACTCTGCTTGGCTGAACCCCCTGGTCTGTCTACAACAGCTCTCTACTTTGTGTTTCTGCAGTTCCAAGGTGATGAACACTGTATTTATCTGAAAAATATTTATTCAAACAACATCCTGCACTATTTTTGTATGTGTGTTTGCTTTAAAAACAGTTGTTTTAGCTTTGCGCAGGTTATATTTAATTTGAAATGAATCTCCACTGTCATGTTTCTTTTAGACTTGTAAGTGTTATTGAATTCTCTGCATTTTCTTCACATTTCTCCCCATAAAGATGCATCAGGTAACAGCATATTGATCTGTGATGAAACAAGGAAGGACACATAATCAATGATCACAACCAAATTGCAAGCTAGCTAATGTTGGCGTCTGCACATTATTGAGAGAAGTTTGAGTTTCCTCCCTAAAAACCCAAAGTTATTTTTAAACCAAAGAGAAGTTAGCAGCTTCTTTAAAGTCTTTACAAATGCACAAGCATGAGCCAAATAGAAAGAAGGCCAAGGAGGTTGTGTTTTTGAAAAAGTACGGTCTTTGTGTCTGTTTGTTTGTGAACAACATAACTAAAAAAGAAACCAATGGATTCGGATAAAAATTTCAGGAAATGTTCAAAATGGGATAAGGAAGAAGTGAATACATTTTGGAGGTGATCCGGATCACTGTCTGGATCCAGGATTTCTTTAAAGTATTCTTTATTATTGTGAAAAGGGGCCGTTTTCACCATATGTGTATATAACTTCACGATAAATGGTCGGATTGCTGTGCAAAACAATACAAAAAAAGGTCACAATAATTTCTGACAGATGTTGAACTACGATCCAGATCCTAGCAGTATTTTGGACACTAAGATCTGGAATATGAAATATGTACTGGGTCATCAAGTAGGACCAAAGTGTGCGTGACAATCACAAAATGAAGCTTAGCGAAAGTTCAGTCAGGAAGACTGGGGCCACACTCACACACACTTCTGTTCACTCATTCTTTCCCGCTTTGTCTATCAGCTGACTGGGAGGCGCGTCAATTTTTTTTTTCTCTGTCCAATCACATCGGTTCCGCTTCAATCGTTAGCCAATCATTTCATAGCTGTCAAAGTTTAAATGCCATCTCTTCTGCTTGTCAGCTGTCTTTCAGGCTCGCGTCTCGACCCTCCTCCTCCCCAGACACCCCCAGTCTCTATGGCTCAGTCCTCTTTCTTCAGCCCAGCAGTCGTCCGCCCTGCAGCAGCAGATTGCAGTTCGCAGCCTCGCAGTCGCAGCCCAGCAGTTCTCAGCCCGAGTCCGAAGTCCGCAGCCCGCAGTTCTCAATGAATCACAGATCAAGCCTCTTAGGACTTTCACCACCACCAGTGTCTAGACTCCATCGGGGGATATCATAATTCTCAATGTCATTGCACCCCCTTTCATTTATTAATTGCTCAATGATTGATGGGGTCTAACCGCCAAACTATCTTTGCATGCATTTATTCATTAAATTGGTTCATAACTCTTTATGGTGTTTAAGTCTCTCCTGATTGAAATGCTTGGTGAAGGTCTATGCTCTCTGACTGCTTTTCTAGTTTCTTTATAAAATCTTTCTTAAAGACCCTGTTCAGACTTAATAAATTATCTTGAGATAGTCTCACTTTTGTGTATGTGCCAGTACTTTATTGATCCTGGGGGGGGGGCTTGATTGGGATTGATTTTATTTCAGTTACATCCTTTTTAAGACATACAAGAAAACAAACATGGGGAAACACAGAAATAGGATGAACCTAGGAGCTTGCCAGCTACCCTGCACCCCTTAGCAGAAAAAACAACATTGGGAGAAGAGAGGGAAAAAGAAGGTCAATTCCAGACTGTTACCAACACGGGGTGTAGTTCGAGATCCAGAAAAAAACACCTTAGCATTATGTCTAAATGCTAGTCCTCAGTATCTCTGGTTAAGTCAGATGTTCCTCGGGTGAACATGAATTCATTTACGGCACATAGACTGAAAATCCCTCTAATGACCCTATGCCAGCCAGCAAAGTTTAGCAAGTCCATTGTCTCTCAGAACTCAGACAAACACCATGTGTCATACTGCAAAGTTTTCTAAGTTGCAGAGCAGCAAAAAGACCAAGATCACTCTGTTGAGGCTAACAATTTAAACCTAATTGTGTTCAGAAACCTATTCATAAAAGCTTGCTGTAGGCAGAATTGGCAGGTTGAAATGAGATTATTATGCAAAACATGGAAGACAAAGGAAGCTATTTGTGCTTAATTAGCATAGTAATTTACTTGGTAACCATCTAATGAATCATACAACAAAAGAAAAGTGGACACTCAGACTTCGCTACTCTTACTGGAGCCTTTGCTTTATTTTTCACGTGGCTTGACCATGCATTTATTTGTGTGTTCCCCACACTCTTCCCGAGGACTTGTATTGATTCCCTATGTCCTGCTTATTGGCATGCACAGGCACGATAATAAGTAAATCCATCTTCTGTCAGTCCCTGCTGAAGAGAAAGCAGCCCTGTGGGGAAGAGGGCGGCTCATTCAGGCCCAATTTTCCTGTCTTTTGTTAAGCATTACCAATGTTTTGTTGTGTCCTGTACAGTCCCAACAAGCTGCTCTGAGCTGCACCAATGCATGGAGAGTGCTGGGACTGAGATACATTTGGGAAAAGCTCACGGGCAGAGAGGATGCTGTAATAGAATAAATTCATCCATGGTGGTTTAATTAATGTGGGCTGGTGGAGTGGAACAAAGCTGGATGATGGGAAGTAAACACTCAAGCAAAGACATAAGAGCACTTCAGTGTACTCTAAAAGCTCCAGTTTGAAATAGAAAAGAGCTCATATGTTGTACCAAAATCGATAAGAAGATGTAACACTAAGTTCAAATCCCACTTCAAGCCCATCTCTGAACACGCAACACGTCCAACCTTGACGCAGATGGGCTACAGCAGTAGAAGACCGCACCGGGTGATACTCCTGTCAGCTAAGAACAGGAAACAAAGGCTACAGGTCACACGGGTTCATCAAACTGGACAATAGAAGGTTGAAAAATGTTGTCTGATCTGATGAGTCTGGATTTCTGCTCCACATTCTGGCAGAAGGCTCAGAATTTAGCAGCAACAACATGATAGCAATGCAATGGTGACTTAAGGATACCTAATCCACCCCTTTGTGACCTCGGAGTTTACATTCTTACAGTTAAAAATATTGCAAAAGCTGTGCTGTTCGGGATAAGATGTCTACCTGACAAATAAACCTTTGCTACATGTGACTGCAGCTTTCTCTAAATTCTTAGAGTGGTTGTCTAAAGATAAGTGATTTTGCAGATGATACACTCACCAGCCACTTAATTAGGCACACCTTTCCAACTGGTTGTTAATGCAAATTTCTAATCAGACAATCACATGGCAGCGACTCAATACATTTAGGCTTGTAGACATGGTCAAGACGATCTGCTGCAGTTCAAACTGAGCATAAGAATGGGGAAAAAGTAATTTAAGTAATTTAAGTTACTCTGAACGTGAAATGGTTGTTGGTGCCGGACAGGCTGGTCTTGGTATTTCAGAAACTTTTGATCAACTGGGATCTTAATGCACAACCATCTGTAGGGTTTACAGAGAATGGTCCAAAAAGAGAAAATGTCCAGTGAGTGGCAGTTCTGTGGGCAAAAATGCCTTGTTGATTCCAGGGATCAGAGGAGAATGGCCAGTCTGATACAAAACTGGACAATAGAAGATTGGAAAAATGTTGCCTGGTCTGATGAGTCTGGATTTCTGCTGTGCCATTCTGATGATAGGGTCAGAATTTGGCGTCAACAACATGAAAGCATGGATCCATCCTGCCTTGTATCAACGGTTCAGGCTGCTGCTGGTGTAATGGTTTGGGGGACGTATATTTTATCAGTACACTTTTGGCCCCCTAGTACAAATTGAGCATGGTTTAAAGTCCTGGGTTTTGTTGCTGACCATGTCCATCCCTTTATGGCCACAGTGTACCCATCTTCTGATGGCTACTTCCAGCAGGATAACGCTCCATGACATAAAGCTGGAACCATCTCAGACTGGTTTCTTGAACATGATGAGTTCACTGTACTCAAATGGCCTCCACAGTCCTCAGATCACAACCCAATAGAGCATCTTTAGGATGTGGTGGAACGGGAGATTCTCATCATGGATGTTCAGCCGACAAATCTGCAGCAACTGTGTGATGCTATCATGTCAATATGGACCAAACTCTCTGAGGAATGTTTCCAGTACCTTGTTGAATTTATGCCACGAAGGATTAAGGCAGTTCTGAAGGCAAAAGAGGGTTTAACCTGGTAAGGTGTACCCAAATAAGTGGCCGGTGAGTGTATATTACCCACTATGATGTATCCCAGCATGCTTTTGTCTGTATAGCTGCTGCTTGCTCCTACATTTCCATCAATACTGTAGCGAGAATAAATCTCTCTTTCTTCATTTTATGTTATGCCTGTAAATGATTCAGATCATTATTTTGATTGGAAAAGGGTTATTTAAATGGTCCCATGCATAATCAACTGCATTTTTGACATAATACAAAAAAGACTAAGATTTGAAGAATTGTTAAACACACAAAAGCATAGAAAAGCATTTTCAGTACTGTTCCTCTGAAGTTCTTTCTGGACTGCATTTACTGAATGGCATGTGTCCACCTGGTCATGGAGACCCAGCTGATTTCTAAAGGAAGTTCTTGACATTTCAATCTTCGCTGATTGAGGCTATTTTCACCTAGCACAGAAGATGTCCCAGCACGAAGCCTATTTCCAGCTGAAATAATGGGCCATAGGCTGTCATCGTGCCCCATGGCAGTCGTCATCTATCAAGACTGTAGCAGCATGTGAGGTTCCTTTTTAAATACTGGATCAAGCTGAAAATCACTCCTGGGTTCTTCAGGAAGGGGGGCTCTGCTGAAATGGGACAAGAGATCTGAAATGTCATTGCGTCTGCTCATCAGTCCCACAGCAGTACGCTGGGTTATGTCACTTTTTCGATGGCATTTCAAGGCTATAGGAAGGAACCAAGCTGTCATACATGAATGAGAGAAAGAAAATAAGCCATTTGGAAAGGTCACGCTGACGAAGAGAGCTGTGGGACCATCTTAATGAGTGTTTCAAACTAAACTATATCATCATACGACTATGATGCTCAAGATGAAAATACCTGAAGACACCAAAAAAGCAGTCTGTGTGCTATTTATCGTTTTATGGAAGTCTTTTCACCAACATGAGCTTACAAATTAGATTCCAGTGTGGGAAGAAAGGTCAGGAAAAACCTATCTCTACCTATATCTACCTATATCTCTGTAGCATGTGATATTTACGAGATATTGAGATGGATGAAATCCCTATAGTCATGCAATTTTACAAATCCCATCTACATAGACAACATGTAAGTTTTTCTCCTTACAGCACAGATGTATTTTAACCATGTCAGTCCTGCATACCAACTTATAGTAATAGAGAATTACATCAGATTTCATGAGAGAGAACATTTCCTGTGTATGTTTTCTGTGACAGTGTCTTCTTTTTCCAGGTCATTCAGAGATTAGCACTTGTCCTTGCCTTCATTGGTGTTTCCAGGGAATTTCCCCATATCACTACTATGTATCCGTACAGATCTAACCACTGCTCATTGCAGGTACTTGGGTAGCCCTAAAGTCAAGCTTGAAGCCAGCTGCTTAACACCAGCCCCCATCAGCTGACAGCTCAGATAACATCTATACATCAGACTGGCGAAAGGCAGATTGGGCGATCTTTTTGAACTGATGCTTTCTCTGCAAACTGCTCTGCAACCCACCTTCCTTATTTCATTCAGTGTCTGATCTTTCCAGTGATAAAGGGGATTCTTGGCTGCTGCTTCTCCCCCATCCTTGACTTTGGAATTTCACACAGGCATTTGGAAGAGTAGAGAGCTCCCAGAACAGAGCCATACTGCCAAACTCAACTCATTACATGTACTTGTTTTGACGAGAGTGGCCCTGACTGAAACATGTCTTTTAGAATTGTATTAAACTGTTCCCAATGACAATTTAGTTTTGCTTTAGAATTTAATTCTCTGATACTTCCAGTTTTTCCCGAGCCCGGTTATGTCCATTTTAACTTGTGGGTGTCGTTTATGGTGGCTTTTCACCGCTAAAATCTGCAAGTGCAGATAAGATTCTTGCGCAAGGGTGCAGTCATCATCACATCCCTGAATATTATTGGTTAAAGTTCTTCTTCTTCTCTAAATGGTATATGGACCAGTATTTATAACGCGCTTTCTAACCACTTAAAGCGCTTTACACTGCTAGCCATATTCACCCACTCACACCACATTCACACAGCGATGGTGAAGGGAGTTCTAGGGAACCATCAGTTTTACCTAACCATTCATACCTATCCACACACCACTGAGCAACAGTGGGAGCAATTTGGGGCTCAGTGTCTTGCTCAAGGACATTTTGGTGACTGCAGGAGCTGGAATCCAGCCCCCAACCTTAGAACTGGAGGGTGACTGCTCTACCACTGAGCCACAGCTGTCCTGATGTTATGATTTTGTGACACTGCATTTAGAGCAGTATCAAAGTGGAAGAACTATGTTTAAAATAAAAAATACTGTCCACAAACGGCTAAGTTAACGCTAACTTTACTCATGTTACTTTCAAAATGTATAATAACAAGTGCATATCTGGTAAATCAAAGCCAATCATTTCCTTTGCTTCAGGGTTTCACTGCATTTTCTTGCTTACTTTCGCTGACACTCAAACAATATAACCTGATTACAGTACTTTCATACAGTCACCATTGTGTATTTGTTATGTGCCCTGCTCCCTTGAGTCACCTCTGACCCCATTTTTCACTCCTAATGTTCCTCTTTTTGTTATCCCTTTTGGCTTATGCATGACCCAAGCTTTTCAAAAACTGCACCTGAATGAAAAGAGTTCAAATGTTGGTTTTCCGTCTCAAGCCAAAAACATGTATGAGTGCAAAAGTCAGAAGCAGACTGACAGAGATGTTTTTCCTCCCTATTCTTCAAATGAATGCTCACTGATGCAGAGATGCAAACAAAAACATGCATAGATGATTCTTCAGTGCATTCACAAACAAAGGTTCAGCCACTCACACACACACATTGTAAGGCAGACTGGGATGTAAGGCAGAAGAAGCAGTGTGTGACTATCTGTCAGTTTCTCTGTCTAAGCCTCAAAGGAGAGCCCGATCAGCAGGACGTGAGGAGAAAGAGAACAAACAGGCAACTGCATTATGTGGTGTTATCCTGCATGGCTGTTGAAGCAGTACACACTATACGATGTAATCTCAAGCTTTACCATTCGTATATACACAGCTGAACATAATCTGACTCCTGGGCTGTCAGGGGGGTACTGTTGTATAGGAGTGTGAATCATGGATATGACCTATTTTTTTATATTTTATCTTCCATTCCACTTAAAGAAACAGAGCATATACTTCTCAGGTACAACTCACTGGTATTGGTGTTCACTTTCTAGTCTGTGAGGGGTAAAACAGAGGCGGAGCTATGAGAAGCGCAAGCTTGCATGAACATCCCGCTGCGGGCTAATTGAAAGGGTGGAACAGACTGTGCTCTGTTGTTCCCAGCCTTTGCAGCATGAATGTTAATTACTGATTGGAAGATAAAATCACCCCTAAGCTTCAGAAAATATCTAACAGTCTAAATTAATGTTTTGTCTCTCATGAAGTGGATGCGTTTAAACTGAGTAGCCCAACAGTTTGAGTCGAACCTCAACTTAGAAAAGGATGAAAATCTTCTAATGGAATTTCAATAATGGAAATCTTTAATGTACCTGATGTAAAGAAATTTGTGAAATCATCCAGAAATCAACAAGTGCAGAAGAAAAAAGATTCAGGCTCAGGATTATCAGCTTAGAAGAGGTCGACTAGGCTTTTTCTTCAACCTGCTATTTGTGTTTTCAGGTTAACATTACACTGCCATTTGTGCCGAGAGCATCAACAATGCCCCTACCAAGGATTTTAAGTGTCAATAGTTTGCAATTTGGACATTGTTGAAAGGCATCAGAAACCACATTCACCAAGTTCAGATCACAGAAAAGAGCTGCTGCATGTTTGACTGGAAATACAGTTTAAAAATCTAACATTTACCTGTTAGACTGTACCTCAAAGCATTGGTTTATGTAACAGGTATTTAGATGACGTAGTGCTGTCGCAAGTCATACAGGCAGTCTTTGCCCTCTGCACTGGATTTCACTGAATCCTTTAGCCTGGCACCAACAGCAAGGACTACTGATGCACAAACTGTTCTACAGGCAACTTTTTTCTTTCCCTTGAGTCAATATTTCCTCTTAAAAAAATCATTATCAGCGCCACTTTCCTTTTTACCAGAAGTGTAAAAACATACCCTGAGGCTTCTGCTGTTAAAGTGAGAGATTATGTAACATAACATGTCTTTTGTGGCTGAGGAGAATGAGAGGAGAGAATGATGTCAGAGAGCAGAGGTGTTTCTAAACCTCCATTCAGTGGAGTAAAAACGCTTATACAATGCAGAAAACCCACGCTGCCAACTCTGGGGAGCTGGTACAAAAACAGCCATGTTTTTTTTCTGCTGAGAGAAAAACACAGGACAAAAAGTCATCACCTTTTGTGATTACTGTGCTTCATTCAACTAATGTAAGGTGAGGCTGGAGATAGGAAATGAGCTCTGGCAGGGCGTTATCAGGATTCATTACAAGCTAGCAAAACGTCTTAGTGCTTTGAGTAACAGCTAATCTGCTCAACTAAACAATATCGCTATAGTACTACAAATATTACCTTGTTGCTTTGCATTATGCAAAAAGTTGTCTTGAACACAGAAAAGTAGGGTTAAAATGAAGATCTACCCTCCCTTCTTTGCTTCCAAAACAAATGCACATCTGTCCTTTGTGGGGTTTGAGTTTTAGGCCTTGTTCACAAGTAGTTGGGTATTTCCAACCCCCCGATTCATTTTTGAAAATACTTTTGTCCACCCATGCCATCCAATCAGAAAAAGCACTGGCCAATGAACAGCAGGTGTCAGTAAACAGACTGATGTCAGTTGGAAACTGCATCAAATAAAACAACAACGGGCCATTAACTTTGAATTAGCCAATCACCACAGACTGTACTGACCGCAGGCCAGTCAGCATAATGAAAACTTTCACTGCATTTATTTGATTCTGAATCAATGTAGTAGCACAATGTTTGACTTAAATTGTTAATAGTAACTAAAAAAAAGTTATGAAATGAGGAAATATCAATATTTTAAATTTAATTATGTACATTCAAAACACAATTTGAAATATTATTTGAACTGAAATGGTCGTTCTTGAGTTTGTACTTTTACATTTTCTTCCAAGAATATTGTCCTTAAACATGAAGAAAACATTTCTCACACTTTCTTGTGTCTATAATCTTTACTGAAACACAGCAGTGTGGCGAACAGTGTTCTTATTATCACTCCTGAGTTTTCTACATTGCTTTGCATTGTTCCCCACTTTTGATAGCCCCCCCCTGTAATGTTGCATTGATCCCTGACATGATTGCATCAGCAGAACATACTCCATGTCAAACACCAGAGGAAAGAAACTCTTGTAAAACTGCTTCAGTGTGACATTTTGGAGACGTGTCTTCATTGATGACAGCATTTTTATTCTCTTTGAACTACCTTTCACTTATCATTGGTTTGCAAAAATTCCTTCATCTTTCATAAGTTTTAATTAAGTCGTGTGCCTTGGAGTGTACTCCAGATAAAAATCTTGGAAAGGCTCATAGATTTTTAGCTTTTAAAATCTGTGGGACTGTTAGCAGTGGGAGTATTAGCAGAAGCCAGAGCCTCAGGGCTAAATGATGTGTCCTTTCGACCGGTGTCAGAAAACTTAACTCAGAATCCTGCAGGGAAAAGAAAAGTCATCCTACTGTGGGGGTAGAGTCTCCTCATGTGAACCCTCTCTGTTTATTTTAATCACTAACTTATTCCCCAGCAGTTATTAAAATCAGGATATCTTTAATGCATTTCCATTATTATTGATTTTTTTTCTCCTTTTTATTTATTTCTTTGTATCTGATGATCTTTTTTCATATACTTACATCTCTATTCTCTACAGCTGCACACAGCCTGTATCCCCTCAGGGATCAATAAAGTTTCTTATCTTATTTTGGGAGAAAAAGTTTATGTAGCAATTCCCTTCATCAGTGATATGATCCGACTCAGGCTCTGTGAGATTAATCCATGCCAGGTTTCTGTCTAAGAAACTTGTCTGCTGAAGTTTGAGGTTTCTCATTCCAGTGAAGATGACAATACTGGAAATACATCTTGGTTTCAAGAATAAAGGTTCATTATTTGAGTCAAAATTAAAATCAAATGTCTAATAACCAATTATAATTTTCATTTGCATTTTGAAGACTGCATTTACGTGACATTATTCAAATCAAAATGAAAAGGGTGTTTGCATTTTCATTTTCAAGAAATGGTCCAGTAATTACTGAGCATATATCAAATGAAATTGCAAACATGAAAATGAAATAATGAAGTTTCATTTTCATTTCAAGAATATGGGTGCAATATTTCAGTTAAATGAAAATTAAATGTTAAATATTCAAGTATGATTTTCATTTTCATCTCCCCATTCATTCAGTCTGTAAACGCCAATTAGTGAATGATCTTGGTGGAGCTGGAGTACATTCACTGACGTTCTGCATGGGAGCTATTGATTGTTGTGATGAGAGCTCCGCCTCCTTTTCTCCCGCCTCCTCAGACAGTCAGTAAGTCATTAATAACATGAACTAAACAAACTGCAGCTCTGCTTCCGTACTTTTCCCTTGTTTAGATAGACACTCAGGGAATGATTTATTTACAGCACGTACTTAACAGAACAGTCAGGGAAATAACTGTTTTAGCAGCTTTCAGTGTGTAAACTGTAACTTTATCCCTCTAAATTCTCAGCTCATCGGCTCATTACTATTCGCCACTGGCTGTTCTCAGCATGATTGTAAGCAGAACCCAGGCAATGTTCGGCCATGTTTCAGCTTATTAAATTCTGATGCACAGGCAGAGCTGCAGAGAGTGGGTTATAACAGTGGGTGATGGTGCTCACGGTGACTTTCTTGCTGTGAGGCTGCAGGCAACTGTCGCGCCAGCGTGCAGCACCCCAGACCTAGATTTTGTCCTCAAAGGAAGGTCAACATGAAGGTCAACAGTTGGATGACAGTAATCGCTGATGTAAAAATAAGACTTCAGCTGTTGCTAAACAATTGAACTTCATTTCACATACATGTCTGATCTTGCTTGTTTTTAAAGCAGGGGTGGTATCATGGGTGGGCCCGACAGTCCCAGGCCCACCCACTTTCTGGCAGGCCCATCTCAAACTTTTTTTTTGAGAAATATGTTTCTTTTTCTTTATTTATCTTTTAAAAAATCAGTTTCAAAGATGAATTTTGCTGGTTTTGTTATTGTTAGATGCCCAGTCTTTATAAAAATGAGCCAAGTTTGGCCTGTAAAAAAAATTGAATAAAATAAAAAAAACTATGACTCATTCACACTCATCTTATACCAGAAGGACTAGAGAATGATTTAGGGAAAGCCTGTAAATTTTGGTCTTTTATTTAACTGTGGTTAATGTTGCTGCTCTTACAGCCAATAATGCATGGAAAATGAAGGCGACGCAGCCCATTGGTGCGTTGGAGCACTACTCTTTGGCGGATGCCATTGAGAGCTGTTGTTGTTTGATGCACTAAAGTTTTAGCAGGTTTTTAAGGTTTAAAAACCAACCAAATCTATTTTAAAACAAAGAGTACTATATCTATATCTATGTAGTGATAGTTATTTACTAACTTTTTTAATTCAAGGCCCACCCAAAATCAGTTTGGCCCACCCAAAATTGAAATCCAGGCTTCGCCCAGTTATAAAGAAGTGTCTCTTTTGTTTTAGACTTTTTTTCTTTTTTTTTTTTAAACATATGAATAACCTTTTTTTCTTATCTCAACAAGCATTTATTTCCAAGTGGTCGACTCTTCCTAAGAACAGGCAACAGTACACATTTAGTTAGGTTAAGAAAATTCACAGCGTGAACCCAGTGTGATCACATTCCTGCTACATGCTTGTCAGATTTAATTGAGGGTGAAATATAGTATTCATGAGGAAAAATAACCAGTCCTTTAGGTAACACTTTACAACCATAACAAACATCATGGGAAAGCTGAGAGCCAAATAGCTTCTTTCAGCTTTAGATCTTATCTAGAGAGATGGTATCTCATCCTCTCGCCTCTTTTATCGACTATCAAACTCATTCCCCTGAACTCGGCCTCTCTGCCGCTGGGCTGCAAAAACATGACAAACATAATCAGAGCGACTCGGGGGAATTCCAGAGCAGGTTCAGCATGATATTAAAGGTCAGCTCATTTTGCTCTGATTAACTCACATCCTCGTCTTCATAGTCTTTTTTCCAGTGAGACCTCTCTCCCCATCTCATATACTTTTATAATCGATCTGGCACTTTGTAAGTTTTATGGTTGGTTATAATCAAAGTTCAACCCCCCTCCTCTTTCAGGGAAATGTAAAAGCAATAAGATATCACTTTACTCATTCCCCACAACAGAACTGAATTAGTCCGAGTCAAATACTGAACATCTGTGCAAAGGGAATCCCTCTCATAGCTTCAAAGCAATAAGTCCTGGCTTCATTCTCTCCCTGCTCTCCATTACTCCTCATGATGGACTCCTAATGTCTGTCTGGTTGAAGGGCTCCTCATGGTAGGGGTATGCATTTGACTGCTCTTTATTTAAACTCAATGAGACTTAAAGTGTCCACTAATGTTAAAATCAATAACATTTTAAAGCTCTGCTTTAGTTTGTGGTAAATGATGCTATAGTTGATATTCTCTAAGGTAAGAAATACTCTGTTTTAAAAAAGGAATCATCCTTCATAGACTTTGAAACACATTCTTAACGACTATACAAACAGTACACTGGCATACAAAAGTATATAGAACATATCTTGCAAGCAGCCATGTTTACTTGGATTCTTACTCAATTGGCCCCAGTAAAAATCTCTGAGACACTCCAGCACAGGGAGATGTTTCAGGGAGCAACAATACATCTTCAAACACTCGTAATGGGAGTGTTTTTCCCCCCTGGTGCCTCTGTTAGGCCATTAAAGGCACCTCTACCTCTTTTGTGTGTGTCTTTGTTTCTTCCTGCTGCAGGTAAATCGCCTCTGCTAAAAGCGGGAGTGCTGTGATGCTTCCTCAGCCCTGAGGTGAGTTCTTCCCCCGAGGATCTCCACTCAGCCTTGGCTCCCCCGCTCCCCCGTCCTCTTATCCTGTATGACAATAAAATAATGGCTGTTGAATAGCTGGTTGATAGCGTAATCACATGTTGCCTCGGGATGTTGCACACACTCGGCTGGTCTCTTGTGGCCACGTCGAAACGGCAGATAAGTGAATGTGTTCCTCTCAAAATAGTTTCTCGCTGCTGTAGTGCCACTTTATCTCATATCGGGGGTGAAGAGTCATGCCATGAAATTTACTTCACTGTAACTGAGATTTGATCAGTTTGGGTTTCATGGCAACTAAAAACACTGATCTTTGGAGATGCAGCGATTTCACAGTGAAAATGAAAGAAGTCATGAGTTCACAGCTGGAGTGTGGAGCTGCCTCGTTAGATCCCTGCTCTCAGTGATATAAAGCATAAAGAATTTTGCAAATGAAGGATGCTTTGATTTAGCTTCTGTTAGCATCAAAGCTAAGCATTTTCTGCAGCTAAAGCTTAGTCTGTCTGACATGTATTAGGACTATGTGTAACACAGAGACAAGCTTTCTGACCTCTACTGCAGTGACTATCTAGGAAGATATGGTCTTACTTTTGAGGAGCTTTCATGTAGTCCATCTTTCGATACAATTCATGATTTTTTTATTGCAGACAACCACAGAGCTGTTTCTTCAACTGAGCTACTACCAGAAGCTCCTGTAGTTTAAGTGAGAGGTGAGGAGTCAAGATGTCTGTGTCAGCTCTAAAAAGCTCATGAATGCACAACTGAGCTGTTAAAGTGTTGCTGGGAGAGTAGGGTCTCCAAACAACTGTCAGCTCCCTCGCTGAAGAGCTGACCATGGACAGAAGGAGGGAATCAAGTCACAGGCCTTAAATTAACAGGGCTACAGATGAATTAAACATGAGCTTCTCTCTTTAGCTTATAGTCCCCAGAGATTAACTCTTACTTTGACAGTGATGTTTATTATATATCCTCTCGACTACCACTGAAAAGGGGCTGTTGTGATTGTAACACTTTGATTAAGAGGAATCATCTCTAGATTTATTCACTATACCCCTTTTTTGTGTTGAATGTCACGTAGGGTAATGTCTAATAACCTCGCCTTAAGTGTCACTGACTCTGCTCCATTGTGCAAGATGGACCCCATCTGGATTAGATATGCAAAACCCCATTTCTGCCAAGCAGTCCGGTCTAGGTCAGTATGGTTTGGCATAAGTTGGCTCGGTTAAGCCTGGTCCTGTTTGCGTTTCCAACGCCAACTGCGCCCCCTTGTGACAGGCAGTGTGTAAGCCGGAAGCCGATAGCCACATCAGATAAATAACAGCGTGACGCTATATATATATATATATATATATATATATATATATATATATATATATATATATATATATATATAGCGCGACACAGTGTACCCTGCTAATAAATCCAAGGTAGAAGAAAAATGTGACACAGTGAACAGCGAGCAACTGTGGGAGAAATCCAGCAAATCGCCTTCCTTGTGATTGGCACATGGCTCTTTGTAACAAAGTGCAATCAAATTTTGTTGGGAGGAGAAATACAGCAGGCACGGTCACATGGTAAGTGCACCGTACTGGGACAAACCGAACTGAACCGCTTGATGAAAACTGGGCACAAGACTTCCATGCAACTACATATCAATTTGCACAGAGCAGGTAGAGTAGGACAGGAAGTTGAGCTTTGAAAGAGATTAAACATCCAGTACCTTTAAAAATAAAATGAGCCAGGCCTGGAGTTAACAGGTTTGAGGTTTAACACCCCAACATGAATGAAGAGAGGATCATCACTGGGGTGGGAATCGAGGGAACTCCAGTCTCACAACTCTGGCTGTCCAGCAGTCACAACAGGTGCCTGACTGAACATGCAGCCAGATTGAGTTAACAGATGAGAGAAAATGCAGTAAACACACAACAGAGTGAAGACAGAATGGATACGCATCTGGTGTGAGTTTGGTGTCACCCAACAATGCTGCAAATGAGACTTAAGGCAATGTGACTGGTTGTTAATTTTGGCTTTTAGCCTGTACTCTCCCAGTTAGCTTTCTTCTGCTCTTCTGTCCTTTTTCTTTTTGGCAGTACAACTCTAGTGTCCACCATTAATTTAAAAATAAAAATCCAAGAAATCCTTTTCAGCAGAGAAAAAGGCCAGATCTTCCTTTTTTACAGCTAACAAACTAACTTTGACGGCCAGTATAATGTTATCAAGAGGACTTTTTGATCAACAAACCATAAACTGTCTCATTTTCTCCTGGGATAACCCAACCCAACCTTAGATATCTCATTTCATATCAAATATGAAAAGTGAATTTATAAAAGGAGATGCAATTTCCACTCCTGTTGACAAAGACTTCAGCTCATGGTGTGGCTGCAACTCCACAGAGACAGATAGATGTGTAACCTTTAAGATCATCGTGCGACAGATTGACCAATGCCAGCGTGAGGAAGATGGAGCAATCAGTGTTATCAGTGTTGTCAGTCCAATCTCTCCCCATCGCTGGTCTGGAGAGGCAGTCAACTGACATCAGCGTGTGACAATGGGGCTGCTGAACAGTTATCTGTTCTTACAGGATTTCTTCTTTGTCTTGAAAACTAAAATGTATCATTCCTTATGCAACATGTTCAGATATTAGATTCTTCTTCAGCTCATTGCTTGGAACAAATGACAGCTCAGAATCCAACTCTAAACCAAATTTCACATAAAAAAAAATCCCTGTTTCTTCTCTGTGACATCCCTGTGCCTCTGAGTTTCTTTGACTCCCTTAAAAGTTTTTACTTCTTTAATCTTGCCTTGCCCTTTGAGTTTCCTCTCAGATTTTGCTTCTTTTATGTTCAAATAAAAATTCAAAACCTTCCTCGCCTGCTTGGCTTTTCAGCATTGCATAGTAAAATATCTCACCCTGCAGAAACCACACACAAGAAGAAGAAATGTTTCGAATATTTTTACATATTTGACACTAAAAGGGTAGAAAAAAAAGCCTGAGTTTGATCTTATCAATGTTGCTGCCATTGTGAGCTGACCTCTAACACACACACTCACACAGACACACACACATGTCACAGCTTGTCACAGCAGCTCTGTCTCTTCTCTCAGTTGTGACAGCCAGAAAATAACAACAGATCCTTTTGGCTGGTTCGAATCCTCTCAGCATTCAGAGACGCTGTATCACAAAGACATCGGCATCATCTCTCTGGATAGTCGGGATTTAAAGAAGTGCAACCATAAAAACAGTGTATTTTTGTTTACAGGCATTATATTTTGTTTGTTTTGCCTGTAGAGAGTTGATAGAAGCAAACTTTATGCTGCTGTGTTCCAACACTGTCACAGGCTCAGCAACCTTAAAAAGAAAAACCTGTCACGACTTGTGAGCTCACTACATGTCAAAGAGCACACACACACATGCACACACTCCTGCCGATTGCCATGATATTTCTATGTCACCACATGCCGCCTACCGGGGCGTACAGTGGGTGGAGAAAATGTCAGGTATCTAACCTTTATTTAGCCAAGAAGAGGTGGTTTAGATACAATAACAAGTGGCTTCACATACACACCTGAGAGCCTCTGAATCAAATCTCTGCAGCAGCTTCACGAGTTCCCAGGAAATAGTGTTAATTAAATCTGAAAGGTCAAAATTTTAACCCTTAAACTTCAAGTTAGAATGCCTATTTTCCTAAAAGTGTACTTGTATTATTTTTCTAACAGAGCTCTCTTTTCTCCTGAAGTGGGCACATTTGAACAAGAGGATGAACAAATACTGCTTCCCTTTGTTGTGACCTGTTTACTGTCCCTGTTTCTTACTTTACACTAAAAAAGATGAACATTTGTGTTTTTATGCTGAATCAAGGAAGGTTGATACTAGCAAGAGGGGCCATGAATCTAACTCGCTTCCTTAAAATATGACCTCCCTTTGCCACTTATTTTCATCAGAAACAATGCACATTATAAGCATTGATTTGTTTCACTATTAAATAAAACTCTGAAATCAGGTCAGCTGCACCAGATTCATTGTGATTTCAGAACCCATTACCCTTAGAAAGTAAATGCTTTCCTCAGCTTTCTGCTACGGCTCTGTGATTGGCAGCAATACAAAGACTTTGCTAATGATGAGAAATGACACAAAATGAATGGCACAGCATGTAATGAGTGGCTCAGTCCTGTTATTGGTTCACTGGCCTGGGATTTGACTAACAGCAGCGTAATTTCACCCTAAGATCAGGCTGGAGTGAGAAGAAATGCAGGACCTTCTCTTGAAGTATTTTTTTTAGTAAAAGTATGTAAGTGTGTGTGTGTGTGTGTATAGAGACACTTTTGGGCCACTTTAGGTGTTCCACAGAAAAAAATAAAATTAAACAAAATATAATAAATAAATAAACGATTTTGCTGTCACGTTAAAGGTAGCTATATTTATTAAAAAAAAAAAAAAACAAACAAAAAAAAACACAACCCTGAAAAAAGAAAATCACAGCTGGTGTCCTTAATGAAATAATAAAAGTTTACCAAAGTTTGATCACTATATGGTACTGTTGCATTATTTTTTAAAGCACATTCCAAGAAACTCAAGAACTGTACAGCAGCTTACATATACTAAGGAATGTTTGCAGTTTAAACTTAGCTGCCAGTTGTCCCTTCTGCCCTCTCAGCTTTGGGGTAGGTGTAAACAGAATAGTAAATAACGGAATGACAGGTGACAGACATTGCTTTCAATGTCTTTAAGAGTACAGGGGATAAAGCTGGACACTGCCCAGTAGATGAGCTTGCTGAATGTTATAATGTTTCTCTTTATATGAATAAGACCTTGAAGGATCTCTGGAGTCTGAGCAACATTCTCACATTCAAAGATGTCCTCTGACTGACAAATGAAGACATGATCATGTTACACCAGTCTCCCTCCGGAAGTGTCGGCTCCAGGTCCAGGACCAGCTATGACCGAAATAACATGGAAACACCTGAGCCTGCTCCAATTCAGGATGCAATAGGAGTTGCTATTATGAACTCCAAACTGACAACAGATGCACATCTTCCAAATGTGGACCCAAGAAGGACAACTTCTGTTGCTCAGAAAAGAACAGCCAATCACCATGTTGTATTGAGGAAAGAAATGTCTTGCAGATTATCTGGAATGCCCAACACCGGAATATAAGACAAGCTACCTCACCCTTGCGGAGCAGTTGATTTTCTGCCAACCTGTCAACTCACTTTGTTCAAGATGACTTGTTTTTGAATAAAGTTTTTGGATTCAGGCTGACTGAACTCCTCGGCTGATTGGACTCCGCGTCTTCTTCCCCAATAGTCTAATATCAAGGTAAAAGTTACGACAGTACTTGCTATTTGGGATAAGGAAGACCTAAAAAGAGTAATAGTAGGGGTGTAGCGGTACATGTATCCGTGTAAAACCGCTCCATACGGCCGTTCGGTTCGGTACAGTGCTGTATTCGACCGAGTACAGTAAGTTTACGTTAGCCGCTGCACATGGCTCTTTAATATTCACGTGAGTACTCGTCTATGATTGGCTGAGCAGGGAAGGCGTTTCAATATTCATGAGGAAAGTGGTCTGTGATTCGTGGTTTGCGATCATGTGCATATCATGTGGACGTGACGTCTCACGGTGAGCCAATCAGAAGATAAATATCAAAGAGCTTTCGTAGCCACAGGAGCTTGTGTCTGAATCGTGCATCATGGCTGCTGCTAACGACCAACCGCAGCTTGAAGAACCCCCCCCCCCCCCCCCCCCCCCCGCTGTATAATGGCAAGTTTTTGGTTTAATAAACATGCTAAATAAGCAAATGGTTTTGCGTTGTTCCATACTGTACCGAAAATGTACCGAACCATGACCCTAAAACCAAGGTACATACTGAACCGTGATTTTTGTGTACCGTTACACCCCAAAGTAATAGCTAAACTTGGTCTTTGCACAGGAAGTTTGGTTATTTGTGTTATCGCTATTGATTATTAATGTTATTGTGGGTAAATACACTGTCTCATTGAAATGGGTGTAATGTTGCACCAAAAAAATAACATTGGCAGTGTCCTTGAATGTGGCTAATAGGTCAGAGTTATGAGAGATGAAGTATCATGGGTCTGAGAGGCAAGGCAATGGCAGTGTTGTTTGGTGGAAAGACGCTGATTCACTTGCCTCTTTGGCCACAACATGTTTAACGAGAAAATTGTTACCGCCAAATCATTTGTTACCCCAGAATGTCCTCAACCAAACACCATTGCCAAAGGGTTTACTTCCATATCACGGTGTGGCTTGGAAAGAAAGCTGTCATAAACACAGTGAATGTCCAACATGGCAGATCTCGAGTTGATGACATCACGTGAAAACACTCCATAGAGACTCAGCTGTCGGCTGCTGTGCAGGATCACTCTTTGCAACCATTATTGGAAATGTCAGCTCTGAGGTAAATTCCCTAAATTATTCACAGTGACTACTACAGAAGCATGAAAAACCAAGGTGCAGTCACGTCATCTCCCTCTCTATACATTTACTAACAGAAAATACGCTGCACTCACAGCGTCCTCATGACAGGCAGCTCTGCCGGCTTAATTGTTATTCAAGCTTCAGTAGAAACACGTCAGTCATTCACAGGGTCATACATCTCATCTCTAATTAGATGTCTCTGATGGACGAGAGGGGTGCAGTCAGATGTTACTGCTGTAGCTCATCAAGGCTCAGAGCCAATAAAGATTGCTTCCTGTTCTGGAAACAAGCAAGATTCTAATGTGTTTGGTCTTTAATCAGTTTTTTTTTCTACCTTGATTTCTGTCTGTCTTTGTCCTTGTTTCTGTATTTCTGTGTCCCACTTGGAGGATATTTGTTTGAGTATGAAAGTATAGTGATTATTTAAGATCTATTATTGTTATTAAAAGTAACTCTCAAGTTATGGTTCCAAGGTGTGAGTTGTTGTACTGTCAATGGCTTCATTGTGTTTTATAACACATGCAAACATTCACCTCAAGCATGTCTTCTGGGGAAAAATGAAGGGCCTATTTAGTTCAAGTTTCAGCACCATGGACAGCGCCCTAAGTTTTAATTACTACAAATGGTGAATTTTTTTTATTTAGAGGGTTGAGAGTTTGAAAAAGAAAACTACATGTGAGGTAATTCATTTAGGGAGCAACAGATACAAGCGTTAGATTAGAGTGGCTGTAGAGATCAGGAAGGAGGCCCAGATAAGAGGAGGTCTACTTGCTTTCACACACCCGGGGAAGAGTGAGGAACAATTAGGAGAGTGGTTGTCTTGCCTTCAAAGGTAGGAAGACCAAACCTCTATGAATCAGCTGACAGATGAGTCACAACGTAACCCTTCTAAGGAAAACGTCAGGAAGTTTATAGTCAAAACATGTGACGGAAAAAGAGAAATCATGATTGACAAGAACTCTCTGAACAATGATTCCAGTCTGCCATATTTGATGGATTGAAAACTAAATTTCCACAACACCTAACACTTGGATGACAAGCCTTACTTCAATTCAACAGGAATTAAATAGACAAAGTACAAACCTGTTAGAGTATATTAACAACAGCATCAAAATACAAGTAAATAACGCACAAAAGGTTCAGTACTTCAGATTTTTCATCAAAAAGAAAAGCTTTGATTCGATTTGTTAGGCTCAACTGCTTTCTCCTGCCATCATGCTTCATCATTTAGCCATAGAAAGAAACCACATCTGCTGTCTCAGCACAAATAATCAGCAAGCACAAGAAACAACAAAAGAAATGAAGACGGTTAATAATGAGGAAATGAACCTTAGAAGCTGAAGCCAGTATCCGCTGCGGGTCCTCATTCATTCTGTTTAACTAATTGCTATTAACAAAGCACAGATTGCAGTTGGTACTGCCAAAAAGGGATGAGGAGTTACCTTCAATGCAACCAAACTTCAAACTGACTGCAACTTAAACCAGCCCATTCAACCAAAAGCAGAAATACAATTTCATAGTATCATTCCAGGGTTTTAAACTACGGATACCTCTGAAGACTGAACAGATATGCAGGCTTAGACAAGCCAAAGGGAAATTGTCATAAATGGAGGCAGCTTCAGTTCCCCAGACGTGAAAACCTTATTGCAAAACAATGTTTAACCTGACAACAATCACTTTCCAAAATATCCTCCCTCACAAGTTCTGATATAGCTCATAAACCAGAAATATAAATGAGACCCCTTCCTACACACACAGTCTCTTCTCACCCTTTGTTCTCTTTCTGACATATGAACACAATAACACACAGGGGGTATAACGCTGCGTCCACAGCACAGCCACAGTGTTTGTTTGTGAGCATCTGTGGAGTGTGTAGGCGATTGCATCAGCTATGACAACAGCAAATGAGGCTTTTAGAAGCACTTTGTCCACATGGTGTCTCCTGAATCTCACCATGTGACGTAAAAAAACAGACAACCAAAGAGAGAGGGCAGGAGCACAGCGTGGGGGCTAAAGTCTCATTAGTGCGAGACAAGTATACGTGGCTGAGATGATGAGCGCTGACATGAAAGCTTTCTAGATAAGTTTTAAAGCTTGTTAGAGCCGTTTCGCTTTGAGATAACTTTCTGGGGCCTGGCTTTGAATTAAACGAGACTGGGTGTTTGCTGTCAGTAGCTGCCAAAAGCTCAGGCTTCCCCATCATCATTGTTTGCTCCTGACAACAGTAGAGTGTCCGTCACACACAGAGCAACAGACTCCAGCAGAATGTGGGTCCACTGAGGCATGGAGGCCTGCAGGCTGTTGTGCCTTTTTGACAACAAGGCTCCCTTTAAAGATGGCCCCTCTGACAGGAGCTCATACAGCGTGGAGCACAGAAGAAGAGGCTGAAACACGCTGTGTGGTTGCAGTTTGCACGAAACCAGAGCGTCCACTGGGGTACAACGCCTGAAGGCTGCTTTTCTGCGGTGACTGTGGAGATGCTTCAAAAAGTAGTTTCCCAGACATCTCACATGTTGTGCGTATACAGAATAACAATAACATGGCAATATGGAGCCTAATGGATGCAAACATTACGTACAAGGAAAAAAATACACTTAAACTCACATTGATTATAAATGTGTGTTTGCAGCAGCTACACTTATCAGTTTTAAAACTGATCTGATAACATGCAAACCTTTAAAAAGGTGACTTACCAAGGGAGACGCCAGACATTCAAGGCTCTTGTGATGAGTTTTTTTTTAGCTTGTTATGAAATAAACTGAACACTTACTTACAAATTGTTAAGGATTAGAATTATTTGGGGCTAATTATGTTTTTTGCAAGTCAAATCAGTCTTTTAACTCGAAAAGCATTCAGAGAGCGCAGACCTCCGCCAAATATACTGTGAATATTACGCAACACTTTAGTCCTACTTTAATGTTATACTCCCTTTCAGCAGGCTGTCTGATACAATTTGGTGTTAGTTACAGGTTTCTATGATAATTTGTTACCCGTTAGTTTTTAAAATTATGATGACCAAGAACATATTTCAAATTCTGGATATTGGTATCCAGAATATTGCCAGAATCTGGATCGCCTCCAAAATTTAATCACTTCTTCCTTATCCCAATTTTGAACATTTCTGAAAATTTCATCAAGATCCGTTGATTGCTTTTTGAGCTATGTTGTTCACAGACAGAAAAACTCCCAAAATCATAACCTCCTTGGTGGAGGTAAACATCCTGAAAAATATCCTGATAAAAATCCAGATCCTAATATTTTCCCCATAGCGCCCCCTAATGGGGAATATTTTCCCTTGGTCAGAAGCAAAAGTTTGCTGATGTTATGCAGCACATAACACTACGGAAAACTGACCACATATCATGTGGTATCAAGAGACACTTGAGGGACAGGTGAGGTTTGATGATGACACAGGTATGTTTGAGCACATGTAGTGACTGATCTTTTAAACAAATCACAAAAAGAAGTAGTTACCAAATACAGCATTCTTGTGTTACTTCCACAGTCAGAGCAGCTGGCCTTTGGTCACGTTCACAAAATCCTAAGTGGCTCTCTTTAAGAACACAATGCCACCTTCAGAGGACCAGACTCCAGTCACGAAAGCTCCAGGTAGTGACAACACCGATGCTACCACATGGCCTCTAATGGTTGTCACAACATAGCAGATATTCTGTAGTGGGACATCAGTAACAAGACTGGGAGAGCAGAGCAAGACCATGCGTACATCATAATGATTGCAATGTATTTGCCACCCCGCTGAGAAGTCAATCCTCTCTTTGCAGACACACTCATTATGAGTCGAAGTATTGCATATTTTTGCAAGTGGTGTGTATTTTGTAAGGATTCCCTGAAATGAGATGCTGTTAGCCTGTCTCCTGTGTTAAATGTCAGCCATTCTCCTCCACAGATGCACCAGTTACCTTCAGTTTCTCTCCATGTGGCACTAGATCCTGTAAATAAAGAACAAGTTGCTGTAAATGTCAGTTTATACATCACTTTATATACGTGATCCCATGACACTGCTGGGAGTGTTTCATATGTGTTCAAAGCACGAACACAGAACACCCTCTGTGATTATATTTTCTCTTTTATAAACATGTCAGCCTTTACCTGCTGCAACCCAGTTAAAGTCACATATGGCATGACCGGTCAGGGAGTGTGTGCTTACAGTTGTGTATTAGCCATAAGGTTATGGTGTTTGGGAGTCCTGTCCAAGGGTGTGTGTGAGAGTGTGCGTTTAGTGGTCTCAGTGTGACTGACTGACCTTTCAGTAACCACAGGAGAGCACTGAGTCTGCAGCCAGACAGAGAGGAGAGGTGAGGAGAGGAAGGACAGCAGAGGAGAGAAGGAGACAAAACACTGCAGTGAAGGTGGTGAAGAAGGGAAAAAGATGGGTCGTTAAAAGTGGAACCAGAGAGGCAAAACGGGAAGGATAGAAAAATGAAGTAGAGAAAGAGGAAGAGAAAAAGGGGCTGAAAGGGGGTGAGATTAGAGGAGGAGAAATATGGTAAGAAAAAGATGAGAGAATGCTAGGGAAGAAGAGAGTCAAGAGGAGAGAAAAGAGAGGTCAGGGAAAAGAGACAAAGGATACATGAGCACAAGGGAGGCAGGACCAAAAGGCCAGAGTAGATATTAGCAAGGGGAAGAAATTAATTTGGCAAAATATTTCAGGATAATTGGATGACTTTCTGTGGAAATGACTCATAAGTAGTGCAGACGTCTGTCCTCTGGCTGAGCTGGTGCATCCTTGAATATGTTGGGCTGGATCAAAATTGTCAATAAAGGAAGAAAAGGGGAGTGAAAACTCATTAAAAGAAACTTTATTCTAGGAAATGATTATTTCAGACCCCAACATGTGAACATATCCTGTCCCAGTCAGCTGATCATTCTGCTGGTTAGTCTGATCATGTCATACTTTGAATTTGACACAACAGCAGCCATCTTTAGGATTAAATTAAAGTCATGCCGGAAAGCTCTGACTTTCAAAGACTGTTAGTGCACCGTGTCATTGATAGAGGGGTGTGAAGAGATGATGGTGTGGCTGATGAAAGAGACTGCGGTCTGACATCATGATTCATGGAGATATAAAAATGCAATCTGCTGCAATGCTGGTTCACGTAAGAGTCACAAACAGGGGGGCTGGGATACTTTGGGATCGGAATCATGACGCTCCTACTGGTGCAAATATGTGACTAGAAGATATTTCACGGTTTTGTACAAAAATGCTTCTATCTGATAAAAACCTGAAAAATATCTATCGTCACAAAAGGAGAACGATGACATAAGGAGGTGGTGTGACAATGCATGACCTGACAACTCTGTTTTTATGAAACACTGTGGGTTATTTTCAGTATAATGGCAGTATTACATATTACAGGAATGACAGATCTGCTCTAGGTAAAGATAGTCCAGTGGGAATACAATTACTCTGCTCTTACTCGTGAACCCAACACAGCGCCCTGCACTCATACATCAGATAGATGGATCAGGTCTCCACCACACGTGTCCTAGTGGCCCACAGTCAGCCGGGTAACACAGGGAGGTGTTGAAGTAATTAACTTGAGCTAGTGTTTTGACAGGAGTCAGCAGGTGTTCCCTGCTCTGCATGACGTCCCACAGTGAGGGATAAAGGCTAACATATGATCTTCACTCCTACTCATTAGATGACCTTTCAAACGATTGCCTTGATTAAACTGCACATTAGTCTCCTACTTCCAGTGGAGCTGCTCAGTAAGCTCATAAGCCACTATATCAGCCGAGTAGATACAGAAAAATCCTCTAAAGAGAGGATGAACAACTGGAAAACTTTTTCCAATGATAAGGAAAAAGAGGAAGAATGAAAGCTATTTTTTCCTGTCATCCTACAAAATTCATATTGTAACAATAAATGTATTTCTTGTATCCACATAAAATGAAAAGTTCCTTTATTGCAGTAAAAATCAGGTCTCTAAGATCATGTCCAAATAACTTTTGGGATGAGCCAGTTGGCAACAAGCACTGGACATTTCCCAGCCTCACTGACACATCAGGTTGGCATAAATCCTGCTGCTTTCATGCCATGTGGCCAAAAACATTCTGAGTTTTGATGTTGTTTTAAAAAAAGCTCTCAGCCTAATTGGCTTTAACTTTCAGACTGTCTGCCAGTGATCAGACTGGGAGAATTACAACCTTACAATCACAAAATCACTGGAGTGTGTGACAAATTGTAGCTTGTAGTAGTGTGAGCCACGGCTGACTGACACATATTTTCCCTGAGTGCTGACTAAAGCTATGATTGGATTGATTTAACTGCACTTGACTCACTTGCTGGTTAAACATGGATCGTCACTTTTTGTTCCTCATTTACTGCGCTAGTAGTCTCACACAAAACAAGAGTCACAATTATCAAAGAAGGCAAAAGATTGCAGGACTGTTTCTGGTTCATGGCACGTTAGTGGGGTTGACCTTAAACACCAAGGTCTGACCATACTTCTTAACGAGCCTAGATTTTTACACAGCTTCTTATTTATATGTTGTAGAAATCCTTAAATTTGTCTCTAAACTGCTTAACATAGCACAAGATCTTCACAAGGACTGGCCAATAAAAGGCAAGGGGCTTTGTGGAGTGGGGAGCCTTAAAGTACAGTAGCCCTGAGAGCCCACAGCACTGCAACTTAAGAAAACACATGCAAAAAGAAACAAAACACAATCAAATTAAGAAAACATCTTCATCAATTTGACAACACGTGCACAGCATTCAGAAAACACGGTGCAAATACCACAACACAACACATGAGAAAAATGCACAGCAAAGACCACAAGCATTTTTGTTGTTGCTGTGTGGTTAATGTTAATACTTATGTTGATGTTATTAAATAGTTGCTTAAGTTTTTACAGGCTGACAGAGATTACGTGTGATCGTACATAGGTGTCCTTTTTGAGACAGACTGACAGCTCTTTCAGTCATTTCCCCACCAATGCTGTGTCGTGTAGGAGAGATATAACATTTTGAATGGATTGCAAATGAATCTTATGTGAGAAAGTTATGTGCCTTTATTTGTTCAGTGATGAAAGTTGATATTTTGCTGGAAAAACAAATTTTTACAGATGTATGCTATCCGCTAGCATATTAATGCATTTTTTAAGGTATGTTAGCATCAAGCTAGCGCCAAGAGCTCTACAGCATTTTTGGTAGATTAAGAGCTATATAACAAGTTGCATGGATTAAAAATGACGCTCTTTTGCGAGACTATTACACTTGTTTGTGTGTTCAGTGATGAAAGTTGATATTTTGCTGGAAAAACAAAGCTTTATTTTTAACAGACAGTTGAGGCAACTCCAGCAAAAACCTTATTTATTTCATCTTTGCCATCATAACATAGTGCACTTTCACTTCCTACTGCTTCTTTTGGTAAGCCAAGCCTGGCTGTGATCTGTGCATATACTCCAACACAATGTTTAATAGATCAAAAACACATACTTTTCATCTCATTTCCTAATACAACTGACAGAAAGAGAACCATTACAGAGCTGTAACTGAAATATTATATATGTATAATATATTATTTATATTACATAACTCATAATGGCACTGCTCAGTTGACGTGACATATTTTATCCTTGTTTTATATTGACAACTAGTTTTACCCATGACCTCACTTTTTTTTATTTTCTTTAAACCCTTTAAATTCTGGTACATCATCAGGGGTTGTTCATGTTAAGTTTGGCTATGTTGTATTCTGCGATGTTGTCTTGTACAAATGTTTGTTTATTTATTGATTGTTGTTATTTGATGTGCCATCACTGCAAACAAAATTTCCCCTAGAGGGACAATAAAAGCTCTGAACTGAACCGAACTGAAAATCTGCAGCAACAACAAGCATGTCTGCAGATGTGCATCACTTTTCAAGTGACCTATGGAAACACTTCTGTTGTGTTTTGGTGTATTTGCAGCACATTTTTCTCACGTGCTGTATTGTGGTCTTTGCAGCATGTCTTCTAAATACTGCACACGTGTTGACAAATTTATGAAGATGTTTTCTAAATTTACACGTGTTTTGTCTTTTTGCATGAGGTTTCTTAAGTTGCAGGGCTGTCAGCTTTCAGGGCCACCGTATGAAAGATACTGCAGCCAAAACTAAGTGTTTCAGACAGAGGCTGAAATAAGAGTTTTCTAAAACAACTCAATGTGAGAAAAATAGCTGTTTTTGAACTCTAAATCATATAAAGCTACAACAGAGGCACCAAAGGCACAGTTCAAGCCTTAAAAGAAGCACCATACCTCGTTTAAGTATCTCTTTCTTAATATGTTTTATCTAAACCTAGCTCAGAGACACATTTTCCTCACAGTCTACTTCACTCACATGCTGTGAGCTTACAGTGTATATTTTATTTACTGTTGTGTACACCATCTGTGTTTTCCTTTTCATTATAACGCCCTCTCCATCCAGGGAACCTCTAAGTGGTCTTTTTTTCTACATGGAACCACAGGACACCAATCACAAGTGCTCCACTGTAACAAAACTTAAAGACTTATTGTGGCAGAACTGCTTTATATTATAAATAAAAGCAGAAAACTATTGATACCTTTATCACCCCCATCCATCTTCTCTCTCTGGGGATCAAGGTATAACTGCTGCTGTGTAGCATGTGTGCATATGTGCAACGCTTGGCCTCTTCAGAAACAGCACAAATGCTGGAACACTTTGTCACCATTAGTTGAGAGGCTTCACAACACTCCCTCATTTACCTGCAGGTGAATTTCTTTCTGTCAGCACAAAATATCTGCTTTGTAAGCAGGAAAACAAAGTTTTTATTTATAACTTCTGTCACAGTTCACTTATTGGGAAACTTGGGGATTTCAAGCACAATGCAATTAAGCTGAGGAACTCCCAACTCACTCATTCAACATGTTTTCCTCTCCCTCTCTGCATGTTCCCCAAAAGGCAGCTGTCAGGAGCTGATTCCTGCTCCCCATGGCATCATGCATTATTCACAAAGCCTAGATTTCTTCTTTGATGTAGGTGAATTAAAATGACAGGATCTGATGCAGGTTTTTACATCCATGGCATCTGCAAAATGGCACCCAGCAGCCATTTGTTTCAGGACCCAGAGTGTGGGAGTTTGAAAGTTATCTGAAGTTTCTGAGAGACACTGACCCCGACTGAATGGGTTGAACTTGGTTTCCTGCCACCTTTAGATGCCACTCTCATGTCTGTGGTAATTACAGTGTCTGTCACACCTAGAAAAGACCAATCTCCACAGCTGACATGCTTAAGGCGGACAAAGGATGCATTGCAGCTAAATGGGCACTTTAATTACCCACTGCCTGTGAAGCAGGTCTCAGACAAACATAGTAACACAAGCTGGAACACATACTATCATTCACATGTACACACAGAAGATGATACCCTCTTATTAGACGGATCAGCAGATGAAGCACACTTTAAGCTTATTTACAGAATAATTTAGGGGATCAGCTTTTAATCTCCACTTTGACCAAAAACAACCACAGCCTGCACAGAAATCATACTTGGTTATCTTGTTTGTTTTGACTGGATGGTTATACTGGAGCAACAAGTGTTGGAAAGTTGTTAGTTTAACATTCATCTCTTGAAAAAAGTTGTGTGGCCTGCCTTCGACGCTATTACTTGAGTGTAGAGATTTCACTACTTTGAAGCGCACCTTAAACACTGAATTAAAAGTTGTATGCTTGTAGTTGCATGAATGGTTGACTATAGACATATAGACAGGATCACTACTGGCACAGAGCAAAAAGTGTTTTGTTGTCAAAAGTGTTGATGCTAACTGGCGACCTTTCACCAAAGGTGTCAATGACAGTAAAGGTAACAACAGCAGTTGAAACAAGAAGTGTTGGCGAATGCATCTGTATTTTATTCTCATACAGTAAAAAATATATAATGTGGAGGTGCTAAAAACTGCAGTTTATCGAGTGTCCACTTGAGGCTGGCTCTAGAAGTACCAGAAACCACATAAACAACAAGCATCTGTATTTCATTCTCATACAGTAAAAAATATGTAATGTGGAGATGCTAAAAACTGCAGTTTATCGAGTGTCCACTTGAGGCTGGCTCTAGAAGTACCAGAAACCACATTAACACCAAGCAAAAAAAAAAAAAAGAATTCAAACTTCTCAGCTTATTTCTCTAATATTTAACTGTTTTTGCAACTGCACATACACACTCTATGGGGTCATTTTTTTTATTTATTATTTCAGCAGATTTTAGAACTTAAAATAATAGATTTGCTCAATCAGAGGCACAGCTAACTTGACTAACAAGCGGCTAACCTGTAGTAGTTAGTGAGAAGGCTCGAAGCCTGTCTTACTTTTGATATTGCTCCATTTATTACCATATAGCCTATTATAAAGTCTATGCTCTGGGTTCAAAATGTTTCTGCATTACAGCCCCTCCCTGCATTGGTGCACTTTTGAGACTTGCTTTGTTCTTTATTTCATTTCATTTTATTTATTCATTCATGTTTTTGCAAAGAGTTTGCTGTTTTAACAAATACCAAAATGTTCCTGTATTACAGCCCCTCCTGCATTGGTGCACTTTTGAGACTTGCTTATTTGTTCTTTTTTTAATTTTATTTATTTATTCATTTTTTTGCGAAGAGTTTGGTGTTTTAACAAATACCACGAAAAAATAGATTCAAAACTGACTGAAAAATGCTTTCCAGTTCTTCTCTTCAACAATTAAATACAATTATAATTGTTGTAAATACTTGTGTGACCACTTTTGTATCTATATGTATTATGTTTTGTGTGAAAAAATATTTTTTGGAGACTGAAAAAACACCTAACACTGCCTAAAGACAGTGACAGCGATCATATGATGCAAATTTAGCTACATCTTGTATTTTGTAAAACATTATAAATCAGAGTGGAACCTGAGGTGGAACTTTTGACACCGAAATGGTTGTGCCGGGGGTCGTTTGTGGGCAGCACTGACGCCGACCGCGCGGACTCATTGTGGAAGGAGTGTCCTGTTTCTTCAACTGGGTTTTTACCTGTATTTCACAGGTAAGTACTTTTTTGAAAAACCACTTATGTTAATCCTTAGAGCACTGAGATAATATTTCAGTTGCTTTCTGTCTAAGTTTCGAAGTTGTTGTGAGTCTTTAGGAAGTTATTGACTGTTAAAAAGTCGCGGTATTTTCCCGCCCCAGGTGCAGGCGATGTGAGGCTGCCTGTCAGCCTCTCGCGGGTTTTGTACACCCGAGTGTTGTCTTGCAGGCATGTCGCAACTGAAACTGAAGCAGTGTATTTAAAACTTGATCAAGAGACTCATTCTGGACGATGGAGTGTGTCTTCTTATCACCTGAGTTTTACTTGTATTTCACATGATTCATTTTTATTGCTATGGTACTATTCCTGGGACCTGTAACACTTTTCTCAACAAAAATAGGCCAAATACACATTTTGAGCAATTTTTGCTTGAATATATTAAGAAGAATTTCCATTTATCTTCCCCATACAACTGTGCTTTGGTGCTGCTTACTTCTTGCCTTATCTATACACACATTATTGTATAGCTATATGGGTTCCTGCACTGAAAAAGACAAATGAAAGACATCCCTCTCAGCAGATTAGCCTCAGAAACAAAAATACAAGATCTTCTCAGAGGTTCAGTGTGGTGTTTTCTATCTCCTGTGATCCTCAGAATAAAGCTGAAACATCCTCGCTGAATGTTGTCCTTGAATCAGTTTTGTAAAGCAACCAACAGTAAGCGTTATGAAAGCATGTTGAGCGGGTATAGAAAGCGATAAAAGCATGCTACTATAGAAATGTGTTTCAATAGGAAAGCAGCAAAGAGGCTTTTTGTAGAGCATCAACTGTGCATATTTCAAACACTGAATTGCGGCAAATGTGTTATTTTTGATGTGACTTTTTATATATATATATATCTGCAAGCTTTGGATTCAAGGACAACTTTTCTTAAACATCTTATCCTGTGTCCCCATCTCACAGGGAAATGGGAGAAAGCTATCAGCTCTTATCGCTCACCGGCACTAAAGCACTAAACTGTGGAGATAGCTTAAGGAGGTGGAAGGTAAGTGTTTTGTCCTCTAAAATCATGAAATATCTCAATTTTGAGGCCCTGAAAAGATTTTGCAGTCTCATTTCAATCAATCTTTATTTATATAGCACCAAAACTTTAATGTTTTTGCCTGTCCATAAATTAAAATTAGATTATTAGGGCCTAAATTGCCTTTTTTTAAGTGCTTTTCCACATAAGTTATTTATAGTCAGTATTGATTCCCCTGCTTGTTGTCACATTTCAAACAATGTTTCTACATAACTACAGACAGACACATTACCTTGTCACTTTGCATCCTGGGGAAAGTTGTCTTGAACAAAAAGAAGATTTGCTCTCCAAAACAAACTCAGGTCTCAAAAAAGTCATGTCTTTACTACAGTAAGTGATAGTGCTTATGGAAAACAGAGTCTTTAACTTGGGAAAAACACTGCTAGTTATTTCAACATCTAGTCAGAATCGGATGTATTAGAAGGTAGTTATATCTGTATGCAGACAAGCCAGAAAAAAAACCTATTGAGGCAGTTCTCTGATGTCTTAAGGGAGTGGCAACAATTGGTCTGCTAACCCAGAATGGATTAAGTATAAGCGATGCAATCAAAAGGGAAAATTGCCTGTACAAAAAGCTGATGGGAAAATAAATACTCCCTTGTGACAACTCTCACTAGAGAAATATACTGCTTTGCACAGAGGACTTTAAAACAGATGGTTGATATTTGCCACAGTGAAATGCAAAAGTGTAGCATTTTTAAGTTTGTTTCCCAAAACCTACATTTGTATTTCAGAATACTTGTGTCTTATTTTAAGGTGGCAGCCCAGACTGATTTGATTCTCCCCACTGCTTCCTAATCTCACAGAGAGTAATTTGTTCTGTTTGCATTTACATTTAAATTCATACCAGGGACCATTAAAATTTGAAGGATGCAAGCTCAGACACAGGAGCAGCTGTGCCGTTTCCAGAGGATCATTTTACGTATTCTGTCAATGCCTCAAGTTATCTTCATTACCCAGACCCGCTGAAAAATCAATACTTCATCAGAGCATGTCTGCAAAGAGCAGCAAGCATACACACTTTAAACCACATCCATTTTTATAAACCTGTTTGCCTTATTAACTCTCTCAGGACAGGGCCAAACAGAGTGAGACATTCTGAAACATGACCTGCAAGTTTGCAAGCACATTGATTTCTACCCCGGGACTCCATTTGGAGCTGAGGAGTTTGTTTACCAGTGTGAAAATACCTTAACTAAAAAGACTTTTAATTAATTTGGAGTGAATAAAACTGAAAAAGTACCTGAAAGTTAACTTGGGTGCAATCAATGTGGACATTCACTTCCACATCCGGGAGGTGGGGTGGAAAGATTTTTTCAGAGGGCAAAGATTGATTTTTAGTCTTGTGTCCTCTAATATGTTTTTTGAACTCTAGATGTTCATGAAGCTCATTTTCAAATCAGGAGAAACACATTTCTGTAGACATGCACCGATCGATTGGCTGGCCGATCCATCAGTGCCGATTTCCTTAATTTTGGGAGACCGGTGATCGTCCCATCCTTACAAACGAAACTGATCTTATACTCTCACAGCTAGCCATTGTTGCTTTGCTCTCAGACCTAAAACTCAGGACACTTTATTGGTTGTTAAAGCTAAAACATAAAGATTTTATTGTTTCACAGGTATTGTTCTATGATTTTTGATTGAATAAGATTGGAATATTGAACTTATGTTCTGTCAGTTATAAAAAATAAAAATGTGTATCGGCCCAAATCTGTATTGGCAGGTCAGGCTTTTTAAAGATTGGTGATCGGTCAGAAAATTGTGATCAGTGCACCCCTACATTCTTGTAAAGACATCAGCTGTAAGAGCTCTTGAGTTTCTGCAGAATGTACAGAGCTGTAGCTTCATACAAGTGGACTCAGTGTCATCTGATTTGCTTTGGCAAAAGAAAATGATTTTCATTTTTCTGATAGATTACAATACAATAAGTATGAAGTACCAATACTCACACACAGCCGTATTCCTGCAGTGTAGACGCATTGCAGATGTATGAAGGCGTTCATACGCCATCACTTCATACAAGTTTTCCTCTTAACTCTGCAGCGCTGCAGCTGTCAAACTCCCAGAAAGCTTTTAACTATTCCCTCTGACTGATGTAGCATTACTCCCCTGCTGTGGCTGTGGCTGTGGAGAGGGTTTCTGTCCTGCTTTTCCTTTTTTTTTATAGTTAAAGTAGAAGTGGAACCAAATGATACAGTGCAGCCTGCTTCCTCTGCAGCACAAGGGCTGGAGTAGACATTGGGGGGTCACTTAGAGGTCCACAAGAGCAGCTTCAGAGGGCTCTCAGTCAAATGAGATGTGGTCTAAAGCTCCACTTATCAATATCATTGTGTATGTGTGTAATGTGAAAATGCTTCGAGTCAGCCCCACAGAGCTGTTTTAAACAGTTTTTCATCATTTTCAAAAAAACTTTCTTCTCTTTTCTCTACATTTCACTTATTGCTCTCAACCGCTCAAGGTTTCTGTCACTTAATAGACAAATCAAAGTGAGACACCATCTCTGTGAAACGAGGGAGGTCTTGTCAACCTCAGATACTTAATGATGTTCTCAGTCTGGTTTGTTTGTCCTGAAAAGTTTGATGAGAAACTCTCATTCATGATGTTTCAAAGTGAAATGTTAGTTGTTTAAAAGCAGGAAAAAAAACAAAAACATTTCAAGCTGCTTTTGTCAAAGTATACCCTCAGTCTTCTGAAAACCACCTCTGTCAAAGTTATATAAGACATGACTGCTCTTCTGTCATGTCTAATATTTCCTGTTGGGTCATATGTTTCATAATTTAAGACACTTACAGATTGCCAGTTCACAACTGAACATGTAAACCCTGTTATGTCTTGTCTGCATTTTTCAGTGACAAGTTTATGGCAGGAAAAAAGTCTGAAAGTGGGGAGACAATGTCAGTGTTTGACATCAGAGCGGTGTACATGTCACTGTGTCATGTTTGTGGTGCTCCCACTGATGTGCATGTTATGACTCATAGACAAATTTGCTGAAGTGTCCTTGAGTTCAAACACAATCCTTTTCATTTTACATGAAATCTGTATACATTCACATTTTAAGCAGTTCTGGTTACTGCATACCAGAGGTGGGAGCAAGTCATTGCTTTGCAAGTCTCAAGTAAGGATGCAGTCACACTGGCAAACCATGCCGTGCTTAAGCATGCTTCAGCCCTAAAGCACGTTTTGAAAGGCCAGTGTAACTGCAACCGTGTCGTGCTTGAGCACAACTCGCTTCTCTGTTTTGGCAGGGTTTACTTCATGCACAAGCTCAATCATGCGCATGTGATCCATGATGTATGATCGCAGCGACTGTATCTCTCGACAATCATTTTAAACAAAGTGGGGTTGTTAGAGGGCAGTGTCGGACCAAAATGACTTATCATGAGTCAAAAAGTCTCTAAAGTTGTAGCAGTGCTCTCTGTGTCTCATTGCGCTAGCTCTGATGAGCTCTATGTGAAGAGATGCTTCACAAAGATTTAGGTGGGCCGTGTGTGTGTGATACCTGCCAAAGTCTGGTTCATATTGAAGTTGTGCCACTCTCCAGCTGGGGAATGGGGCTGCAGGGGGGGCAATCATGATTAAGCTGGGCCATTAAGTTTGGATGGCCAGTGTGACCCACCCTAAGTCTCAAGTCTTAAATCCCAAGTCTAGAGTCATGTCTCAAGTAAGGTAGCCAAGTCAAGTCTTGAGTAAACATAAAAGAAGTCGAGTCAAGTACAAGTCACAGGCATGGAATTTTCACGTCCTTTTGAGTCACAAGCACTGTTTACCAAAGAAAATGCCATTTTAACGATGTAACAAGCTATTAAATATAACAAATACAATGAATGCATTTTAAAATCTTTTATCTTTTAAATAAAACCATCACGACAAAACTTTGTCGTTGTGGTCTCTTCATAGTTGAGACACAGTGAGACACACGCTGTTACAACTTTAATGACTTGACAGTAACGTACTGAAATGGGAGCTAAGCTAAAGCTAGCCAAAGGATTTTATCACAACAGGTATCCCTAGGTATACTTTGCCGTTGTTTGTGCAACCTTAGGTGCCAAACAAAGTTTGAAGTTGTCAATTCTCTGTCAGTTATTTTTGTGTCGCACGTTTTGCACACAGCAATATTTTTTTGGTTTACGACCTCGTAATTTGAAAACAAGAATGAAATTATCATTGGTAGCATACTGGTTTGGGTAACTGCCACTCTTGAGCAGTCTGGCGGACTTGTTGTTTGTCCGCCCTTGTTGTTTGTTCTCTAACCTGATTGGACGTTAATAGATGCATTCAATCAGGCAAAATCTGTGGGAAATTTTGTTGTCCTAAAAATGATAGAATTGCCGTCATGTTAGTTGAATACTTTGAGCAGGGGTACATTTTATTCAGCACACTCTCTCTCTAAAAAAACCCCAAAAAAACCAAGTGGTTTCAAGTCATTAGACTAAAGTCTGAGTCAAGTCCCGAGTTGTTGAAAGTCCAAGTCGAGTTGCAAGTCTCTGATTATACTGTCAAGTCAAGTCCAAAGTAGTGCTGCACGATTTGGGGAAAAGATGCGATTTGCGATTAGGTGGACAATATTGGGATTGCGATTGTGCTTGCGATTTAATAAAAAAGTTGTGTCATGATGAGTCTACAGACTTGCTTGGTTATTATGGAGAAAAATCTGAATTGCATGTGCTGACATTGCGATTGCGATTGCGATTGCGATAATCGTGCAGCTAGGAATGGGTACCTTTCACATTTGAAACAATACGGTACCAATGCACGGTACCTGGCAATCGGTTCCGGTACTCAATGGTACCAATTTTCTCTAATTTTTTGTGTAAGTGTGCTAAAGAAATATCAATTTTTTATAATGAAATATACAAATGTTTCAGTTTAACATATTCAATCTTCAGTATATAACCTTGCAATGTTGTGTTCATGTCCAGCATGGAAAATCTCCTACTTTTCCACTTCCTTACAGCAACAAGGATGGATTTAGGTACCTAAACATGGTACCTTTTGATTTTATGTGAATCGGTACCCGGTACTTTTGACAGAATTCGGTCGCTACCCATAGAAGTACCTAATTCGGTTCCCATCCCTACATGCAGCCCTAGCCCAAAGTCATCAAAACTGTGACTTGGGTCTAAGTCACATGACTCAAGTCCACACCTCTGCTGCATACCACAATCCCAAAGTGTCCCTTAGAGTAAACACAATGTACCCACAATGTTATGATAAAAAGGAGAGGGATCATGTCGCAAACCTTTTATTTCCACTTTGATTTATAGCTGCTTTTTATCAAAGCAACCAGAGAAGAGATTGAAAGAGAGCCTTGAATAAAAAAAATAATTCAATAACAGTAATTTAGTCTCTGCATCTGCGAGGAATCCATTTGGTAAGGACGTTGTGTTTGCATCAGAAAATGTCCAAAAGTATAATGCAAACAGTCGACTTTGAAAGCACACTCCCAAACACAACATGCAAACAGTGTTCATGTGGCAGGAAGCATATCTAAAATCCAAAACATTCAGAGAAACTTTGGATTTAGGTCACTGCAGCCTCAGTCAAAAATAACCCTATCATGGTTATTGAACGCAGCATGGTTCAATAAGCCCCATCCTTTTCTTACAGGCTGAAAGCTTCCAGGTTTATTTCACATCAATGCATCTCCGGGTTGTTTGGCTTCTCATAAATCTCAGCAGCCGATGAGGCGACCTAGAAACACAGAATGTTTTGAAGTCAATCTCCCTCTTGCCAGCCTTTTCTGGCTGTACCTCTCTGTCACAAAGACACAGCTAACGCTAAAGCTGCACTACAGGTTTCATAATACAATGCAGAATAAATCATCCAGCGTGGATTGGTATCAGTTCAGGGCACAGAAAGTACTTAAAACTTTTTATCAGTTCCTATTTCACAGCCAGGTCTCATAAAGTAAAAGATAGTAAAGGATTTTAAACATTCAGAAGCTGCTTTTTGAACTTTTTTCAGGTTTTGTCCCGATGGTGAGAAATTTACTCAGGTTTTTTTAGAATAAAAGGAAAACTATTGATGGAATAACAGGTTAGAGCTGCATTTGACTGACTCACAATATGTGATTTAGAACAGCTCCAAGTTACCTATACTGAATGTCTCTGAGCCCTATTTTCACACATATTTTCATTTACAGACTCACAAACTTCCTGCTGTTCAGGGCTGTCATTTCCCATCATAAAGTCAACACTTGGTGCATCAATAAATCACATAAAATGCTCGCTAATATGTTGGCAGGACTTCAAGCTCCAGCTCTTTGTATTAGCACAGCATAGTTTCTCATCCAGCAATGATCGACACGCGTACTCTGTCCTTATGTGCAGATATAAATACTTCTGGTCTGCTCCTATTAGACATCTGTCTTTGTTATTGATAGAAAGACAGCAGAAGAATCCAGAACATTTGGTCTTTTGTTAACTTTGTTAACTTAATGTTCCATGTTAAATCATTTGTTTTTGCAGAACACAAAGATAGTCTCCTTGTGTTCTCTTGGGTGTCACAACTGTTGAACCATGTATCAATAATCTGATTAAATGGACATTATATGTGAGTTGCACTCATTAAATTGAAAGTCAAACGTAGATTTCCTCGTTGAGAAGCCAGTCCATGCGTGCTAAAATGCCAGCTTGGTGTTTAAAGAAGCACTTAATGTTACAAAGAAAGAAAAAAAGACAAACTGTCATCACTGCAGGATCTGAAAGTTTGCTCCCTAAAATGTGTTTTGCCATTAAGAGTGAGTTAAGTGTGCAGGCGGTACTTGCAATAACAGTTTTGAGACTATCACCGTTTTGTTCAAGCTCTAATTAGAATGCAAATCAGAGGATGTACTGCCAGCAAAATGTTCTGTCACCGCATCCTGCAGACAAAGAATAGACTTTTTTCAGTCATTACAGCTCCAATCAGACCTGGAGCAGGCAAGAAATAAAACACGATTGGAATGCAAATGGGAGTACGTGTGTCTTTATCACACAACGTGGGCTGATGGAAGAGTTAGTCTTAAGCTCCCCAAAATGCTCCTGCTTCTGTTTCATTTATTTACATATCAGTCTGATATTGTTCCTTGGACATCATAGTCATGTTTCAGTGTGAGATCAAGTCCCGTTTCTTTGCATCCTGAAGTGTATCAGCACATCACTTCCCTCAAGCTTTGGCTTGTAAATTTTATGCATGTTAAAAGTCGCCAAATAAAGAAAGGATAAAGTGGCTGGATGAAGGTAAATTTGTTGATCAAATGACTGCAATGTAGTCAGTTTATGTAAGATCTGCAAACCTGAATCTAAAGTGTTATTTCTAAAGACCAAGAAGATGAGAAACTGTAGCAGAGAAAATCTGATTCAGGTCCCTTTCTCTTTTCAGCCATGGCCTTTTCTAAAGTCTCAGCTGTAAATAAAACTGCGTTCGTTCGTTCGTTCGTTCGTACTCAATCTTCCTTAAAAGCCAAAGAAGCAAAAGCCAAGGCCGGAGAGAAACACTGCTTTCAATCATCACGTCTCTGGAGTTTTCTTGCTATTAGCTGAAGACTGAAGGTCATACAGATATTGATGCTGGACAATCAGGACCCGAACATGTTGAGAAATAAAGAGTCTGGGGGTTGCAGTCGCACTGAGGATGGTTGCCAATCCAAACAGCAACATTACTGGGATTGAATGGATCATACATAAAATGACAGTTATTACTGCAGTCTTTTAAAATCCATCATCTTCTACTTAATTTCCCCTTTTGGGGTTGCAGTAGACTGGGGATGGAGGGATGTACAGGGAGCACATGCAAGCTCCACATAGAGAAGCCCCTTAGTATTGAACCAGCAACCTTCTGTGAGCCCTGGGCACATATGTTGCAAAAACAAAATCTCCCTTTCCTTGAAACCTGGCAAAGAAAAGCAAAAGGCTGGGAGAACTTTTCAGTCTAACCATGCAAATCATGCTAAATTGGATAAAGAGATGGCTATTGTGTTTTTCCTGTATTAATGGTGTGCTTGGAAACATTAAATGTGTGTGTGAGAGGAAACACCACCATTTCCCCTATTATCCGTAAATGAGAATTGTCCATTTGCAAAGCACATAATAACTACCTGCTGACTCATTGCATGCTCCCTGCAGAGCTCTGCGGGGGTTTTAATATTGTATCTGTGCTTTGGCTCCCACAGAGAGCAGAGTCATTTTAGCTATTTACATCCCAGTTTTTGGTAAATAAATGAATGTAACCAATGTGAGGTTTGACAGTGAGCATGCTTTTTACTCTGCTGCTGGGAGATGGAAAAGCATATGACCATGAAATAAGCTGTTATACAGTATAGCCTTTAGAAAGCAACACAAAGGAAACTTGCAGTATTTGTCAATGATGACGATACACTTCTGAATAACTTCATATAGAAACAAGGCCACATGTTTTCACATAGTTCTTCATGTCAAAAACTTCTCTTCAGTCACTGAATGTCATAGTGGACTTTCTAAGTGGAGTGAGAGTTCAGGGTGTTTGAGAAGTGTTGGACTTGCCTTTAGCTCTGACAGTTCACAGTCCTCTGACACTCGGCTCACAGCACTCAAACTTCTCAAACTGACAGCCCACAGCCAGCTTTCTGAGCTCTCTGCTGGCTGACATTACTAAAATGCCACTTTCCTTCATGCAAAGAGTGGATGTTAGACGGAGAAAGTAGTGGAAGAAAAGAAGAAAAATAGCTAAAAAGGGATATTTATCTGCCAGGATCAACAAATACGAACTATTTTATCACACCAACATTATTATTGAAATCAAGCTCGTCACATGGTTTAAACTAATCCATTTTACATGCATTAAATAATGTCTTACACAGTGCCAAAGTAGCAATTTTAGCACTATATTCCTGGAAGTGGCAGATTTTTGGATCAAATAAAAATGCCTCGATCTAAAGACAAATAATAGCTGACATCCCCCATGTGTGTATATAAAGATGACTAAGATAAGCAGATGATAAATGTTTATCAGGTAATAAGCAAGTTCAATATCTTGACCTATCCCTGAGTCTTTACCCCTGTATAGAGTTTAATTCACTCTAAATAATCGAAGTAGGGACCTGAAACAAATCCACGATTGAGTTCACCTCTCCAATCTCCTAACCTTCACTATCAGTGCACATCACCGTGCGTAGCCTGCATGAGAACGAACATCCTCATTAAATGTAAACAACTACTTTAAATAGATTCATCTGCACAAAGCCCTAGAAAGAGAACATTTAAATCAGCATCATTCATTTATTTAACATGCACATAGATCTGCAGGGGTGTATCTAAGTATGGTCTGAGGTTTGCATTTCCTATTGGATGAGTTCTGAGTGGTGCCGAGAAAACCAGAGGGGCTCTGGAGATACACATCTCGCACTAGTGATGGGTATGTGAGTGGAGATAAGTACAGCATCACGCTCTCAAGGAGCACGCCTGGTATATCTCAGAGATATTATTATTACATAGATGCATGTGGGAGGTGGGCTGGTAAGAGTGTCTTTCTGCTTCAATCTGCTTCAGAGCTTTATTTAACTCTTCTTGAAGATGCAGCAATGACTGAGAGGGTGCCATGTCAACCAACCATGGACCACAAAACACAAGCTTCATATCATCCAGTACTGCACCATACAGTTTATTTCACAATAGAATAACGTTGCTAACGTAATAAAACGTTGTTAGGCGCTGCCCAAGTAGCTGCCTGTTGCAGCAGCTCTCTCTTCTTTGTCCATTTCTTGTAATTTTTTTTTCGTCTCTCTTTCGTCATCTTTGTATTTGGAGTGGATCATTACTTTGTATGGTTCATTTGTTGGTCATGGACAACAAACTTTTTGTGTATCAGTGATATTTTTACTACTTTTCTCCTGTGTTTTTCTGGAGATCCTACATGTAACCATGGCTGCATTGTTTACATGAGAAATTAGCTGTTAGCAGCCTGTAGCATGTCGATGCTAACTAGTGTAGGGCTTGATGAGGAGAAGGTGAGAACGACGTGCTGGTTCTTGGGTGTGAGCTGGGAGGTGACGACGTTGACCTCCCATCCATCGTTCTTGGGAATGTGGGAACTATCTTCGGTGGGATGGACGAGCTAGCCGTGCTAATCCAGCGGCAGAGGGGCTGCCGAAGGGCAGAGTAGCATCGTGCTGTTCACGGACGCAGCTGACGGAGCTGACATCGGACGCCGGCGCCACATTGGAGGAGCTTCGCCTGCTGTGAGCAGACAGGATTCAGGAGACAGAGACTGAACAGACTGCTGGGGAGGCTCAGTCCTGGACCCTGTGGAGGTGGAGACTGGCTGGGCTGGAGAGTGGTGGACGGGATGTCGTCATTTATTTTCTTGTGGACCTTTTGGCACTTTCTATACACTTTCTCACTTTTGTTTTCTTAATTGCTGCTGTGACTCCTGAATTTCCCCTCGGGGATAAATAAAGTATTTTTTTATTCTATTGTATTGTATTCTATTCTAAATAGTTTTTCTTGTAATCTGCACCCAACAGCTCGGCATATCCAACTAAGGCTCATGCAGTTTTCTCCTCATTTTCAGTACCATAAGTAAAGAGCTAAAATCTAAGTTTGGCTTAAACAAATCCTTCACACCTGGGGGTCTTAAATCTGTAGCAAGGAGGTACAGTTGAGGCCATTGGTGGGATGAGTAAATCTGAATTTTTACAGATCACCAAGGTTCTAAAACTTGAAATAAGGTCAATGTTTTTCACTGACTGTAAGAATCACCCTTCTCAGACCTTCGACTGAATTGGAGTATCAGAGAGGCGGAGGTTATATTGGCTTAGTACCAAGACTTTGAATACTGTCCACTTTTTGGCCAAAGGAAAATGTTCTTTTCACACCTTTGAGGCAGAGATAAACTGACTCTTCGAACACATAATGTGATTTGACAGTCTGTCTATGTATTTTTAAAAGACAAAGCAGTGAGATTTATTTGGAAACAACACAAGAGTCCCTTAGCAATTTGGGAGAACATGTGTTATCAGGATTTGCTGGAAAGACAAAGATGTTTGCAATCCATCATTCTGCCATTGGAATAATTAAAGAAAACTTCCTGGAGTGAACAGCCATTGTTTATGTCCAAGCACCTCTCAGACTTTCATAACAAATCACAGCAAATCAAAGACATACCCTGCTGGACCCTGCTATAAAAAGGAGAGTAACAACACTTTCCAATGTTCAGATTTATTGTAACCATGAAATATTCCTCATAATCATTTGTTTCTGAAATTAGACAACCCCTTTCAGAACAACATCTGACAGTGTGTAGGGCCTTCAGTGTAAACATACCTGCTGGGTTTTCACTTCATACATGATGCAAACCATGTAGCCTGCAAGGGAAGGGATGCATTAGAGGGAGAATGAGAGAAAGAAATGGAGAGAGGGAGATTACTGCCTCTTCCTTCTTTGCTTTGTAGCTGCTGTCATTTCCCATGACATGAGCTTTTTTAATGGATTTTCTCATCTTTGTGTTTGAGGTAATATAACATGTATTCATCTGACTGTGACTGGCACCACATGGGGCCACAGACTGATGGAGAGCTCGCTCATGTGCAAACAGAACAGGAATTATCCTGCAACAATCTCAATACTCCAATCCTTCCTGTTCCTTCTTTCATTCATGGCACGTAGTGAGAGTTCAAACAGAAGCAATGGTCCAACAGCAGAACATCCTGCTTTTGGAGCTTACCTCTGTTTTAACAAGTGTTTGAATGTATTACTGGGGACTTTTTTAACTCTATATACATACACATGGCTCAGCCAGAATGTAACGCAATCTCCAGGAAGAAGAATTGATTCAGAGAAGAATGGATGGTTTGTGCATTACACACAACATGCTTAGAAAATCAGAAATCTCACAAATTTGGGACATGATCCAAGTTGGCACCAATTATTGACAAGTCTACTGTATATGTTTCCACAGGTACAAAAGAATAACATTTAGGCCCCATGTACACAACAATGTCTCATCCAAAAACGCTAAAACACAGTGAAAAAAACGGTGTTTACATGGAAACGCTGAGCTACTGAAAACACTGTAGTAAGCATGCCAAGCCTGTAGTTGGCACTACAACTCTCTTGTCCAGAAGCCGCTTTTGTTAGATCTCCGCCAAAGTAGAGTCAGGTCGATCATCCCGTGTACAGGTGACAGTCAGCCTTCATTGGCTCTGTCACAGTTCAGCTGCAGAGGGCGATGCGTGAGTGCCCGAGAAGGCTGTGTGCGCGCCCCCTCCATGGCTGAGCAGTGACACTTGTACTGGTCTTTGAGTTTTTGTCTGTTGTTATCATGTGCTTATATGCTGAGGTGTTATTTTCTTGATCTCAAACTACGCCCCCTGTTGAGAATAGTCTGGAATCAACCTTTTTTTCCCCCCTCTCCTCTCCCAGTGTTGTTTTTTTTTAAATCTATTGCAAAGGGGCACTGGGTAGCTGGCTGCTCCTGGGTTCATCCCATTTCTGTGTTTCCCCATGTTTGTTTTCTTATATGCCTTGGAAGGGATGTAACTGAAATGAAATTTCCCCTCGGGGATCAATAAAGTATTCTGTATTCTGCAGATTGGGCAACATAAGCACAACATGGTGGTCGACGAGCATCGTAACAACGGTACTGTTGTATGTGGAATGTGATGTCAGCATTTCCACTAAAAATGCCGGCTTGTTGTTTACAAGCCAACAGTGGCCCCAGCGTTTCAGAAAATTTCCACAAGCCGTTTTCAAAGTTTGCGTTTTAGGTCAGCTGAAATATAGTTTCTGTGTAAGCGCAAGGCCGAAATGGAACAATATTTTTGTGTTTCACCCTAAAAACGTTGTTGTGTAAACGGCCCCTTAACTTCTCAACCAATTCATTCTTGGCACCTCAACTTTGATGCTTTAGCTGCTCAGAGCCAAGTAGTTTTGGTGACTAACTCTTAAAAATCTGTACTATTCTCACAACATCAACTGTTTGCATGTTCTTCTTCTAGCACAAACGTACATCTGTATGGACTTGTCTGAATTATAATAATTCATGAATGTACCCAGTAGTCAGTCCCACTGATAAGTCACTGACTTGTACCACTGATACTTCACTTCAATGTATGTCAAACAGATGGAGAAAAAGGCAGATTTGTAAATATAACGTATGAAGAATAAACTTTCAGTTGTCAGATGAAAATCTTATCAGCAGCTGCTGACACCATACAGTTTTTAATTTAGTCCAAATGGATCATCAAACCAATCCATCAGAGGAAAGAGTCGGCCACTATTAACTTCCTTATTTCCTCATTTAGCTGGTGGCTGGTGTTCATTTCTCATCTCTGGCCGTGTCTCCACAGCTGGCCTGTGTGAAAGTATCTCATTGGAAGCTGAATTTGGAGATTTTAATGTCTGTTCCTTGGGGACAGAATAGAGCCAGGGGCAGAGGGAGATAAGGGAAATACATTCAGATTCACTCATTCTGATGAAGCATAATTGAGTCCATTCGAGGCTTTTAGGCTGCTCAGATATACGCACGATGCCTGCAGACTTTGGTGTAATATTACATTAGCTAGAGAGGACTGGAGAGCAGCCACTGCAGCTTCTGCCTCACTCGGACAGACAGGGTAAATTAGTATTTGCATGATAATGATGCTTAGCTTTTGTTGACCAGCACTGAGAACTAAATGTGTGGGATTTAACAGCTAAAGTCAGTTTCCAGCAAATTCTCAATTGTCTTTTTGAATGTTTCCTGTGGTTGCTTGGGAGACTAGAAAGGGAAATTTGAATGCAGCCAGAGCCTGTAGTGTCTGTGGTGTTCCCCTCCGAGACCACCATGGAGAAAATCATCAAGTATGCAAACATGACCATTGAGAAAAGCTAGTATATCTGGAGACTTTAAAAGGAGTCAGGATTATTGAATTTCCTGATGGATAAAATCATACAAACAAATGAATAACAGACATCAGAAGTTACTAACAGGAGAGAGGAAGAGAATGTCATCTCTGGTGCAGGGGCAAGTGGAGGTGAAACGTGTAGAGGAGCGGAGCAAGCGTGGGTTTTATTATGTTTCCTGATTTGTCACACATTATGCACTCTGGTGCAGCGACAGCGGTGTGTGTTGTCATCAGGAACAGATGGCAGGAACAGTTTCTTCTGCTATTTTTGACGGAACAGCTCTGCACATGTTGAAGAGGTTGGAATCTGATTAAATGTGAGATGCTGAAAAATGCTCTTCTTTATCAAAACACATTATGTGGCATTCATTAAAACAGTGAGGTTTTATCTTGTAACTAGAAGTAACTTAAAGGCCCTGTGAGGAGTTTAAAAGTGATCACGAAATGGTCTCGCTTTTATATTTTTCTCTGTTCATGACCCACAATTAAGAGGCAGGCTTTCTAATCACACAATCTGCATATGGTCCAGGTCTATACTAAGATGCAGTTAAAGATTACTCACCTGTAACCTAGCAACATACTAGCAAACAAGCCTGTATAAAGCAGCACACAGGATATAAATATTTATGCTGTTCAAAAGATATAGTATTCATCACTATGGGAACGTCTTTGTGCAGTAACTCGCTGGAAAGCTTTCAAGTAGGGGCAAAGAAAAAAAATCACTGAAACTCCTTTTTACAAACATGTGTCACTCTCCTTGTGATGAAAGTGGATGATTGCCTGGGTGAGTTTAAAAAGGCCTTCTGTGAGCACATGAAAGAGCTTTTTAGTACATGCATGGTGAAAGAGTACCTCTGTGATCTCTCACTGTAAATATCCACACATTTTGTCAAACTTAACTCATATATGTGTATTATAAGCATATCAAAGGCTTTTATTCCGTAATCTTAAAACAAAGACTTAAAAAAAAAATCAGACTTGGAGCATAATTATTTGATGACCCTTTGAATCAGGGATTCTCAAACTTCTTCACTTTGTGTACCCCTTTCAAATGTAATTTCAGCCAAGTACCCCCTTGTATAGCTGAGATTTTTTTTTCAGGAAATGTTATGAGAAAACAACTTGAAAAGAGAGAATATATTCCTCCAAATACTGATGTTTTTGTAAATCCTTTGTTTTTTTAGTTTTATTCTTTCTTTGTAGCGGTTTCTTCACTATCCACCTCATTTCCCCCAGATGGTTTGTCTCGTTTTACCCACCTGTTAATTGTTATACTCCTGGATGCACTATTGCTAGCTTGCAAATATGTGCTCATTTGCTGAATAATTGAGGTCAACAGACAGAGGCAGTTTAGTCAAAACAGTTTTGCAAGTAATATATTTTATGAATTCATATGCTCTATTTGGAAATAATACCCTGTTTGATGTCCCATCGAAAAAAAAAAATGCTGTTGAGAAAGCTGTTTTGAATCAATTATCTATTTAAACATTCGTCAAGTACCCCTTGCAGTACTCTCATATACCCCTAGGGGTACATGCACCCCCATTTAAGAATCACTGCTTTAAATGACCATCAGTAAAAGCTGGCAGTGCAGTCGTAAAGATCAGGCAGGCTTAACTGCTGCTGCATTATATTGGACACAGAATCAGTTACACTAGAGTACAAAGGAACAAGCATCATCAGGCTTTAGCTGCAAAGACTAGAGCTTGTTATGGTATCATTGTGTGGGATATGTTCAGGATCAGCAGGATTAAACCAAAGACTGTTTAATTTATGGACGTAGTCTCTGGGACGTCACCCATCTGTTCCTGAACAGAGTAATGAAGGCAATCGGTGATAGGGGCCATATTGGAAATGTTGCCTTAGGTGGCAGACCAGTCAGTCAGAAAAGCTGAGCCTCTGATTGGAAAAACTTTTGATGGTATTATCTTCCATACCGCTGAGTTAGAAAACAATCACCCCTGTACAGTGTTTGCTGACAGTGAAATTAGCTTTTCAGACCCAAAACCTTGTTTTGAAGCAGACGTTAAATGTTTTTTTTTTTTTTTTTTTTTTTTTTTTTGTAAGTGTGGTTCTTTTTTGGCTTGGTGTGCTTGTGGTTTCTGGTCTTTCTGCAGCCGGCATCAAGCAATGAACTGCAACTTTTAGCACTTTCGACTCAGGCTTCTTTTTTTTGTAAACCTGATGTTGCCCCTTGGATTTAACATAAAGTTGCTATTATAGCAAAACCAGAAACACTTTATTTGATATAAGCTGATACACAGTTGATATGCAGCTACATATTTACTGACAGCTTGTTAAGGGTTAACAGATGGCATAATGAAATAAAGTGATAATGCAAAACCATTCAAAAATGCCTGAATCGTGTTTAAAAGATATGTACACAGTTGAGAAACTGACAAAAAGTTCATACCCTCAAATGCATGTTTGCTGCCTTCTTTTAACTTTTAGCTGATTTTTTTAACTCACACAGCAGGTTCCAGTGCTGAATGTTGTATCACTGTGCTACCTTAACAGGCAAATTGGTCTTCAATTTCTGCAAAGGGATTCAGAACACACATATGGACACTCACACATGCACACCAGTGGTGTTGGACCAGCCATGCAAAGCAGTGGCCTGCCCGTCGGCAGCAAATTAGAGTTCCGGTGTCTTGCCCAAGGACACAGAGACTGCTGAACTGGAAGGAGCTGTGAATCAAACAGCCAACTCTTGGTTTAATGGAGGACCCACTCAACCTCCTGAGGCACAGCCATCCTAAAAGTCTCTGGATTTTAGCTGGCTTAAATACACTAATAATTCCCTGGTTTTAAATGACACATTAATTGCACACAGAAGCTGCAGAGTTGTAATTTACTCCCTTCTTTTGTCCATGTGTTTTTCATTTTAATGTATCACATCAAGCTTCTCTCTATTTAGTTTCAGGACTAATGGAATACATTAACAAATATGTCAAAGCTGTTAAGTCCTTTGACATTAAGAGAACTTTAAAATGCTACCAGGAATGCCCTGAGTACTGCTGGTTGTATTATCTGTTAAAAAAGAAGTGCAGCAAAGTAAGAGTGGATTTTTCTAAAAAAAAAAAAAAAAAACCCAGTTGAGTCTGGACGTGCTCCAGCGGGTGTGACACTGATACTCTATGAGTCATGGTAATGAGTTCATATAAAAATAGGTTATGAAGTGTGTCTGTCTTTTGAACAAAGACTAGTCGGTTTCATTTCCCTGAACCTCCACATTCCTTTTTTTTTTTTTCTTATTTTAGCATATGCTCCAGTGATGACAGCGACCTTCGCAGTGAGCTTGGCGTCACGGTGAGCAAGCTTCGCCCTCATTAGCAGCCTGAACCCGCTGTCTGCAGGTTGTCTCAGTGGTGAAAAATAAGCAGAGGGGAACCCATCCTCTGAGACGGTACGTTAAGAGTGCCTGTACTTTTCTCCGTCCCTAACCTCACCCTCCATCCTAAGCCTGAACCCAGAGAAGGAACAAAAACGTTGGTAACACAAGACGCCAGACGGGTTGTGCTGTCTATGTGGGTTCTGGATACTATTTTCTGCTCATTACGGGATATAACAAGATTTCACCTTTCTGTCTCACTCAAATTAAGTCAGTGTGATGATAGTCTCTGTGACCTTATCATCTAATGAACCTGGCAGGACAACATTGTTGCTTCCTGTCTCTGTGGCCAGAAGTGTTTGTCTGGTCTTGGTACATGTTACCTGTGTTTTAAATGAATCTGACTCCATGTGGGCATGTGAAGAAGTCACAATTCAAAGGAGCATGGAGAGGTTGAGCTAGAGAAAATGTAATATAATAAAAATGTCAAACTACCTGCAGACAAAATGCAGTTTGGTGTCTGTAGTTTTCAGCTCTCAACAAGTCTGTAAGCTTCCACTATGACCAGGCTCAGGAGAGGCATTGAATCCCTTCACTGCTCAGACAGATTTCCATCCAGCTCAAGTTAAGGGTCTGCAGAAATTTTTGTTACTTGTTAGTAAACACAAATTCAAACTGGGCTCCTCTTTGGCTCAGTGCCTGCAGCAGGGTTAAGTGAGTGAAAGTTGAACCAAGCGTCACCCTTGTTTAGTGAAATGCTTTATCTGTTAAGTGTATTTTGTTTCTCTGTAGTTGTGTTTTTCCTCCTCTGTGCTACATCCACTATCGCTAGCTTCTTCCACTAACCGCTCAACGCCAAGCGGCAACCTTGGGTCTAAGAATATGAGACAATGTGGAAGTGTTAAAATCTGCTGTTTCTCGAGTGTCCGCTTGAGGCTGGCTCCGTAAGTACCGGAAGTCCCACACACACACCAAGCCAAAAGAAGACATTTTCAAGGCAGAATTTAACATGTACAGCCTGTCCGAACTGCCAGTTTCACCATAGGCACACACTGTAACTCCACAGTTTAGAGGATATTAAGATCATGAGCTCACCCAATTAGAGGCACAGCTCAGGTCATGTGACTATTTGGCACCATAGCTGTACTGGAAGCCCCCATCACTTCCTGTATGGCTGCGATAGCCGATTAGCTTCAAAAGTTTGTTTCAGAAACAGACGGGTGACGTCGGGGAGACTATGGCCATTAATCATACAGTCTATGGTCAACAAGTAAAGTCAGTTGCACACTGGGCGCTATAATTGGCCTATTTAATCATGCTTACTCTCTAGAAACATCCCGAAACAACCAAAACATCAACTTACAGGCTGAGGAGAGAGTTGAGGCAGACAGGGACACTAACACACCTGTGGAGGCCCAGGAGTGATGATTGAGCAGGATTATTATCTGTTAAAGTTTACATTCTAATTTTGAGGAATATCCTGCAGACCCTACCTTTAAAGCCAACCTAGACTACATGCTAGCTGCATATTTGACAATATTTGCACATATGAGAGAAATCCTGCAACAGTTGCTCTCGAAGACTACAAGTATTAGTTGCAGATGTAAGATGCTTTAACATGATTAAGTTAAAAAGATGTACCCATTTACCATCTGCACATTGTGTTCCTGGAACATCCTTTCATTGTTGCGAGCAGATTTTCTGCACTGTGAGATGCTCACACAAATGAAACGTGGGAGAAAGCCAAGCCAAAGTGTATGAAATGATCAGCACCTGCAAGGCGATGTTTTAAGTGCTACCCTCTTCCTCTGCACTCTGAAATGTCAAGCTTGCAGGTGCTTGTGTAATCACAGTCCTTCAGAATACAACAGACAGTCCAATTATTTCACGTGGCATGTTTTGGATTCCAACCAAAGAACAAGACTTGTACTCTCAGAGAACACTGATCGAGCTGAGAAAACTTTTCCCAGTAAGTAATTACAAAAAAAAACTTGTTTTTGCCTTTTTTTTTATTTGGGGTCAGACATTTCTTTCTGACTTGATATATTGGGTGCCAAACACACCTGTGGCCCACATAACTCTGTAAAACCACACAAGATATCCTAAAATATTAATAATTTCTATTAATGCAATATGAGGGCATGGCTTGCAAACAGAGACAAACCTCTGCTGTGCTCTAGATTGAACATTTTAATTAAAAGGCACCTCAGTTCATCACTGTGCAGATGGTTATTCGTCATCCACGTTGAAGGCTTGCACAAAGCTTTTTCTTGTTATTTTCTGAAAGTCACTGCAGTTTTTACACTTTTAAATTTATGATTTAATATTGAATTCAGTGTCTTAGCAAAGCTTTGCATATTTTGCATGTCTTCAATTTTTGCTGTCTTTTCCACTCGAAGCACATTTTACACTCAAAGGTTCTTAAATGTTTGTTTGGCCTTACATTACCTTTTCTTGTACATGCCAGGATTATTTCTGTCATCACCTCGGAATCAGCCAAAATGAGTCACCCCACGATCAAACAGTTTATTTCTGCCCTCAGTGGCCCCGTGTCCTGAAGTTGGCTGCAGTGCAGTGACAGTCTATTTGGTTTCAAGCTGGGATGCATGAAGAGGGGAGGAAGGTTTCCTACAATCAAGGAGCTTAAAAAAACAGAACCTGACACCTCCTTGCAGCTCTGATCTCAGGTCTGATTGCCTTTTGTCCACTGGATTCAAATGTAGCCTGCCTTACATATGAACTGGTTTATTTCAGCTTCTCAGGCTTGTAAAAGCTCCAGTGTGAATAAATAACAGAGAGGCATTATTGGATTATGCAAATCTACATGATATTACACCCTTCTATTACTCATTAACATGCTGAGATTAACACAGCTACACAATATTTCTGCCACTGGTAGCACAGAGTTAGGATGATTTTTTTTGGGTACCATGGATACATGGTAGAAAATAGGAAAGTGAACAACTTTTTTTAAGACTATTCTTTTGTATTTGGGTTGGACGGTTGTATTAAATACTTTGCAGTATAAGGTTAAACTTCTGTTTTCTGAGTGAAGTCATTTTTTTGAAAGCCAGAATAGTAAGCATTGTCTGAATGTTTTGAACAGTTCCCTGAACCTTGTTCTGATTGGTCCCACACATGCACAACTCTCCACAAAGATAGAAAAGACTCACAATCGACTTTCATGCAGAATGTATGTGCTGTTCAATTATTTTTCATAAATTGGATTCATGCAGGCTGCTCATGCTAGGGCCTGTGGGACACATTCGGCCCAAGGGCTGCATGTTGAATAGCCCGGTTATATTCCATTGTAAACCATTTCACTGACAGAAAACTTATTGTGAACAAAATATAAAGCACCCAAGCTATTAAAGTTGCTTATTATTCTTTGCCAACTGACCCTGACCAAACTGTTCAGCTTTGTGTGTCTGCTAATGGGACAGAAGCTAAGCAATCATGCCGTCATTTCACCCATACAAGTAAATCCACTTTCAACAGTTTTAAACTCTATTATTATGATCAGGTCTATTGTGTTCTGTGGCCAGGCAAGCCTTCTCAGGCAATGTGATTTACTATTTATCAGAACACACAAAGAGAAATCAATGTCCCAATAATAAGGCAGGCCTTTAACTGGTACCAGATTTAATGAAAGGGACATAATGAAAAGTACAAATGCACATACCTATTGTTTAAAGAGGGTGGACTATGCTTTCCCATGTTTTAAAGATGGATATAAATTCCCAATGCTTGATGTTCAAACTAAATGTGTGCAGGTTTCTAAGCTGCTACACATTCATGTGCTGTAGAAATCTGTCCGTAAACTGCTTAAAATGGTCCATTCTAAAAATTGCAGGAGTTCCTCAAGAGACTCGCCTAATGATGAGGTCATGGTGAAAGGATCTCCTTTCAGGTTCAGTTCATGTTGGAGTAGCAGGCCTCAAACACCAAGGAATGCTCCTAACAGGCCTCCTAATGGCTGGCCAGTAAGAGGGGAGGGGGTTTGTGGAGCACGGAGCCTTAAAGAGACAGTAACTAAAACAAAGTGTTTCAGACAGAGGTTGAAATAAGTGTTTTCTAAAACACTAGAAAATTGGCAGTTGAAAGCTTTAAAGAAAAAATAAAAATAAAAAAATAAATCCTCTTAATTTTTAAATAACTCCCAAAATGTGAAGTTTCTGCAAAGCCTTGTCAAAACTCAGTGAGACTTTCTCGTCCTTTCTCCGAACCTCAGTCAGTAAATTCTGTGAACATGTAGCTGTACAGCTTCATCCTGTAGACTTATTTAGTTTATTTCTTGTCTGACTGACATATTCCCAACAGATGTCTGATCTATCATGACACAGCTTCAGTGCAGTGAACTTAAAGTGAACCTACTGTAGAAGAAAATCTTCTAAGCGCATCTGAGATATGACAAGAAAATCTTTGAGCAATGCAATAATTAATTCAGCAGCACTTTCAAAACCTTGGATTTATTAGACAAGAAAGTTGAAAGTGGCTACCAGCAGAGAAGTAAATTTGAAGACAGAGAACAGTCCAGAAAAATGGAACTCCCAGAACTTGTTTGGAGACATCATAAAAACCAAAGCTGTTTGGCTCCATAACTTTTTCCTACACCTTATTTCCCACAGGCTAAATGAGAAAAGCAACCAGTGCTAAAGAGAACAAAAGGCCACCATTGAAAAGTTCATGTCTGGGTCTTGTCCCACCCTTTTGGGGTCTTATATCCCCCAACTACCTGCCAACCATACATTGTCCTTTACCACAGCAAGATTGGAAGTCATCTTTTACTCAACTGGCAACTAAAAAAAGTATTTTTTTCTGCAGATTTCCCTCAAGCTGCACCAGCTCTGTCCCTGCCTCCATGATTGCCATGCTTTGTGCAGCTGGATAATCCCCATAAAATATGCATTCCTTAATCAAGCCACCTGGCCATGCATTCTTGCTTGTATGTTTATTGCTCCAAATGAAAAATGCATGTGATATAAGATGATATAAGATGCATAAAAACATTTTCCTTCCACCTGCAGCTGTAAATGTGCCTGGTTTTATTTTCAATGCTCTGCTGCAAAAACACAACCATGAATCAGTGAATGAGGTACATGGAAAAAACATTGCATAATTGGATCAGTAGAAAGACTGGGTTAAAGAATCATTACACAAGTAGCTGTAAAGGCTAAGGGACATTTTCATCTCTGGAAGCTAAGAAGAGACATTGGGAGGTCAGGGCTTTAAATCCTTCAACATGGACAGTGTATTGTTACATTTTGAATAATTTTTATCAGTGCCCTTCCCAACACCTAGGAGAATGCCTAGATTTGCATTTGTCTTGCAAGTACAGGTAAAATGCTGGTCATAAAATAAGGTCATAACAGGCTATAGGGAATTTAACAAACGGATGCTTGGTTTTCATCGCTGCCTCTATGAGGTAGTGAGTGATACCACCTCAACCTTGTTTGTTTGTTTTTTTTTTAAATTTATTTTGTTGTGTTTTTTTATTCTTCGTAATAATTTTTAAGTGTTTGCAGTGTGATAGTGTGTGCAAAAAAACAACTGGCCAATTTCCTTACTCTGCTTTTATTGTTAAACAAAAAAAGGAAAAACAGTTATTGGGAAGAAATATAAAGTGCCAAACCTATTTAACATGAATAATATTTTTTTCTAATTTACCAAACTGCTTAACAATTCTTCATCGTAGATTTTGTCCCCAGCATCAGAGGAAAAGGAGAAGACCTCTTTGTTGGAGTCAAAGGTCTCAGCCTCCTTCTTCTGATGCATTTGCTCGGGTATTTTGTTTACTTTGTCGGCAAATCTTGATCAAATGCAACCCAAATCTACTTACACGACAACCGTTCTAGGGTGAAATGCAAAAGTTTTGTTGTGTTTCGGCCTCGTGTTTACCAATACACCAGATGATCAGCTCAACTCTACTTCGGTGGAGATCTACCAAAAGTGCTTTCTGAACAACACAGTTATAACACCACCTACTGGCCTGGCATGCTTACCACAGCGTTTTCATTCCCCAGCATGCCGTGCAAACACAGATTTTTCTAACTGCATTTTAGCATTTTGGAATGAAACACCGTGTAAACGGGGCCTAAATTGCTGAGATTGATTGACACAAACAGAAAAATCAGTGTCATGTTTGACTCTGTGCAGGAGAAATGTTTACTTAAAACAGGAATAGCTTGGCACTGTTACTGATAGAAATACTTGTGGAAAAAGAGAAAACAACAAGAAAGAAATTTAATTGCAAGGATTGCATTGTTTTGGTATTTTAGTTAATTAAAACCAGGACAAACTAGTTTTGATAAATATCCATTAGAACTTAGGACAAGGCACTTGAAAACACAAATTGTTCTGCCAAAAACAAGCTTTATGGTCCGTTACCTTAGAATCATATTTTGACATTTAAAATGGCATCTTTAAAGGTCTTTCTTCTCTTTTAAACTTTTTTTAAGAAAAAAAATCCCTAATGAAAATATAGATCGTGATTCATCATATCCCTGACCTTGTTACGGATGGATGACCTGCAGGGCTTTGTTTTCCCCATACATCTACTACATGAACACAAACTGTAGTAAGGCCTCAAAGCAGTGTGTTTCAATGTCTCCTCTTTCTCTGAGTGTACATGCTGTGGAAGCTCCCAGTAGAAACAACGGTGCTTGTGCATCCCACAATAACTCATCATCGCTCTGACAAAAGGACCCATTCACAGACTCCCACAAGAGCATTAGATTTTACCAAACCCTCTCTTTCACTTCAAGACAAGGAGCCAATTACACACCCCTCATACACATCTAATAAACTTCACCCCCACACAACACCCCACGCTCAACACACAAGGGCGCAAAAATGGTTGTTTATCAAATTCCTCTCCAGACTGTGGATGCTATGGAGTGGAGGAGAGGAGAGAGAGAGCAGGTTTCTCCCAGCAGCCCAGAGAGGTTTGAATCTAATCATGCTCTCATTCTCTTGTTTTGGTCCCTGTTCTAAAGCTACTCCCAGGAAAGTTTGTGAAATGGAGCTCATGGCATTGAATTAACATGCTTGTGGGAGCAAGAGGGGGAAATAGTTTACAGTTAATGAAGAAGAAGATCCGGAGATGAGTTTGAAGAAACTTTAGCCGAGAAGTGTAAATCACATTTATTCATCAAAGCTGTTTTTAGGGTTATTTTTGCATTTCTTTGATGTAACATGTTTAAAAAATGTATTCAGTAGATGATGCTTAGAATAGAGGCCTAAAACTTACCAATAGAAGCTACAAAGAGAGTGAAGTTACAAAGAGAGCTAGGTACCACAGTCAGGGTAGCATCAACAGTATCACAGCCTTACTACTCAGATTTGTTACCTCCTCAAGGACGTTATGTTTTTTGAGAGAGTTTGTCTGTTTCTCTCTGAACAATTTAACTCAAAAAGTAACAAACAGATCTTGATAAAATTTTCAGAAAATGTTCAAAATAGGTTAAGGAAGAAGTGATTAAATTTTGGAAGTGATCCAGATCACAATCTTGTTCCAGGATTTTTCTAAAGGATTCTTTATCATCGTGAGATAGGGCTGTTTTTACTGTATGTGTATTTAACTCCACTATAAATGGTTGGATTGCTTTGCAAAACAATACAAGACAAAGTCACAATAATTTCTGACGGATGTAAAAGTACGATCCAGATCTTGGCAATACTGTGGATGCTAAGTTCCTGAATATGAAATATGTACTGGGTCATCATAATTTTCAATACCTTCAGGTAACAAACTATTGTACAAACCTGCAGCTAACACCAAATTGTAGTAGACAGTCTGCTGAAAGGGAGTATAACATTAAAGTAGGACTTAAGTTTTGCGTGACAATCACAATATGCTCAGTGGTCTGTGCTCTCTGAGTGCTTTTCTAGTTTTTCTGAGTTCCAGGTGGTAAGAATACTGATACAATAACCACTCAGCCAAGTTTAAAAAAGAATATAATATGATAAAATATTGATATAACATAACATAATATAATTGAGAATTATGAACGTTTAAGACAATATGAAAATAATAATGAGCTACAAATGCTTTTTAAGCATAGGAGTTTCTAGTTGGTTCTCATTGCACACCTAACCCGAGTAATAATTGTCACTAACATCTGCATTGTTGTCTGGCTGACTGCACACTAACTGGCCTGTAAAATGATCAACATTTTATTTTGGAACCCATTACTCTGTCCCATGCTCTTGTTATCATGTTTGTTTTCCTTGCAGCTTCACGGACCATTGCATCTCAACTATTTTTGGATGGGAAATAATTTTGAGCACTTAATTAACTTCTGCTTCCCATCTACCAAAACATTAATAGACACAGTGGGTTCACCAGACATATAAAATGATAAATCTTTCAAAAATTATATTCATCAGGATCATTTCATGCCTAGATAATGATTAGTCTTTAATGCTTGTGTGTAAAATGCATCATGCTAAAGAAAAAAAGTTTATATTTTTAACATTAAAATGAATTTTTCATGTAACAAAAAAAATCCTCTGTGACTGAACTACTGATCATTCATCCATCATGAATACACTATGATCATTGTTGATTTTCTACCCTCGGATTTCATCCACCACTTTCCCTCTCCGTCACAAAGCATCACCACATCTGTCTTCCATTTTCATGTGAATTAAACAGACAACCTCTCATCGCTGAACCCGTTCGAAATCGTAACTACAGTTCATTTCAGCAGCCCATTTCCTTCCACTGAACATTATGCCTCATGACTCATTTCCTCATTGTTGGAGGTTGCGGCTGCATGCGGGGATAAAAAATTAGATGATAATGGAAAAAAATCAGCAAATATGTTTTATATCCGCTACATATCTTTCTACAGATGACAGCCTAATACTGTAATTTCCCATGTAGAAGAGGGATTATCACATCAGCATACACCATTTGATTGTCAAATTAATGATAATTTGAGCAATGTGCAACACTCTGCTCCCCTGTTTGACCCAGAAATAATACATGCAGGCAGACTTCAGAGGGAGAGAAAATGGATTCCTCAACACCGAACATGATAGATGGAGCGCAGTTAACAAAAGAAGGTTGTTTCTGCGTCACTGGGCTTCTTTTCTGAAGCTGACAAGTCCACGAGACCTCAGAGGACGTTTAGAGCAGGTTACATTTGTTTAGCAAGTATAATATCCAAGAGAGCTTCATAAGGAAAGACCAGCTGAGACTGACCCAAACCGCAGAAGATCCTGTCTTAAAGTGCAAGGAAAGAAGACACGTAAAAGAGTAGTTTTCATCAGAATATAAAAGAATGACTGACAGATACTCTTTACCCATTCACATACCATCTCCATCTGTACAGACTGTATAGTAGAGTATTAGATGGAAAAAATAATAAAATCTGAAAAGGTTTTGCTCACAGCTTCTGAAAACAATCTTTATTTAAATACATCCTGAGGTTTAAAGGTCTGGTATTGGTGGAAAAAGAAGAAACCATGTTGTGAAGTATCAAAAAGATGACACTCCTTCAGGGTGGGTGGTTAAAGCCTCAGTTTGACTAAAATAGAAGTCGTTGGCTTATACAAGGTTACATGAGTAACGTTAGTCTTGTCAATAATGCTCTCAAAGGTGATGAAGTGTTTCAATGAACCTAGTTTTTTTATCCTAGACTATAACTGATTTATTTCCTTAAAGTAATTTGTTTGTGTCTACATAAACATATATTTTACTGGTTTAAACAAGTGCACGTATGATATACCACTATTTAGGATCCCAGATGTAGCTTTCATTTGGGCTGAATAGCTCTTAAACACCCTTGTTTGCCCTTTTATCTACATCTGATGCTTTTGAGGTCATTTTTATTGTTATACTGTGCTGGTGCATTGTTTCTATCTGTTATTTATTGATTTCTACTGATATTAACACTGCTATGACCTGCTAAAGGCAACAGATGAAAATAAGCTTAATGGCTAACTCAGGCATGTTTACAGCAATGCTACACTGAAATGATCATTTACACTCACCGGCCACTTTATTAGGCACACCTGTCCAACTGGGATTTACCTGCACAACCATCTCTAGGTTTTACAGAGAATGGTCCCAAATAGAGAAAATATCCAGTGAGTGGCAGTTCTGTGGGCCAAAATGCCTTGTTGATGCCAGAGGTCAGAGGAGAATGGCCAGACTGGTTTGAGCTGATAGAAAGGCAACAGTAACCCAAATAACCACTGGTTACAACCGAGGTCTGCAGAAGAGCATCTTCGAATGCACAACACGTCCAACCTTGAGGCAGATGGGCTACAGCAGCAGAAGACCACACCGGGTGCACACTCCTGAACAGGAAACTGAGGCAACACTTTGCAAAGGCTCACCAAAATTGGACAACAGAAGATTGGAAGAACGTTACCTGGTCTGATGAGTCCAGAGGTTTGTTGTGACATTCGGATGGTCAGGTCAGAATTTGACGTCAAAAACATGAAAGCATGGATCTATCCTGCCTTGTATCAGCACTTCAGGCCCCTTAGTACCAACTGAGCATGGTTTAAAGTCCACAGCCTACCTGAGTATTGTTGCTGACCATGTCCATCCCTTTATGAGCACAGTGTACCCATCTTCTGATGGCTACTTCCAGCAGGATAACGCGCCATGTCATAAAGCTAGAATCATCTCAGACTGGTTTCTTGAACATGACAATGAGTTCACTGTACTCAAATGGCCTCCACAGTCCCCAGATCCAGATCCAATAGAGCTCCTTTGGGATGTGGTGGAACAGGAGATTCTCATCATGGATGTTCAGCCGACAAATCTGCAGCAACTGTGTGATGATATCATGTCGATATGGATCAAACTCTCTGACAAATGGTTCCAGTATCTTGTTGAATCTATGCCACAAAGGGTTAAGGCAGTTCTGAAGGCAAAAGAGGGTCCAACCCGGTACTAGCAATGTGTCCCTAATAAAGTGGCCGGTGAGAGTATATGTTTTGTTGCTTCAGGCCCAATTCAGCTCCAACTCTTTGCTTGTTTTTTGGCTGATCCAAAGTTAGCTTGAGGCAGCATTTTTGATATGGTGCCCATGATCTTTGAGGATGACTGTGCCTCAGCGATAGAGCCTTCCTCAGTCGCAGCTCTGACAACAAGACACTGAACCCAAATTTGTTCCCACTGTTGGTCAGTGATGTGTGAATGTGAGTTGCAGCACAACAGCACTTTGAGTCATCCATAGACAGACAAGAAAAGCAATGTCTATGTACTGGTTTATTTTCCATCACACCCAACACTTCTCCAGAAACTAATTCGGGGCATCAGATAAACTTTGCTATGTTTTATAGAGTATGGAGTTTACCTTGTCCATGTTGTTCCAAACACAGCCTTACCGTACGCAATGATCGACCCAACCAGCATGTACTGAAAACACTTGCCTCTGGGTGCAGAGCTTTGAAAAGATGTGATAGCATCTATACATTAACTGTATCACAAATCTGATGTTTCTTTTTGTTTTTTTTTCAAATAATGCTTTTAGTTTTCTGTACGACGCTTTAACAATTCTAACAACTGCAGCATGTGTGGTAGCATTTAGTATATGTAGAACATTTTCAGTCAATCATAAAAGGTTGTACAAAAAGCTCTCGTTACCATTGCAAACAGCAGTGCAGATGGTACTAAGAGAAATCTGATCATTCTAAATGAAAAAGACAGTTTGAGTGTGAACAGAAGCATGCAGCAAATGTCCGGCTTACTTATCCAGGAAGCATATGGTATTGGTTGACAGTTTAAGAAGCATCTGAGGCATGAATTTAAAAATGTATGGCATGATGAATTACTAATGCATGTCTTCTCAGACACTTCATTAGTGTTTGAGATTTAATAAGGGCAGATGCTGGATTTTCAACTCCTCAGGTAGCCTTGTTTTGGAGTTTTTACTTCAGAGTTTTCTCAATCATGCATTAAGTGTGTATAAAGCTCAACTTTAACCAGCTAGAGCAGATCAGGCATCAAAGAGTTTCTGTGTAATGGTCTGTGAAAAATGCTCAGTTTGATTTATATTTGCTGCTTTTCAAATCAGAGGGAATATCATTTCACATGTTGCTGAGCACCCAAAATCTATGTGCAGGTTGCATGGCAACATGAGCTGTACAACACATTTCTGAGAGGCAACAGGAAATACATGAATTGGCCTCATATGATTTAAGGACGGATATGAATGATGGTTGTGGCTGAGAGTGAAGGTTTTAGAGGGGTCAGGAAGTTGTGCTGGCCCAGCCTATGTGATCTTAATGGAGTTTGGCCTTTGGTGGATGAACCATCAAATTATACAGGCTTACTGCAAAGGATCTATAAGTACATTTTTAAGTACATTTGTACCTGATTCTTGCTTCAAGACTTCCTTCATCAATCTCCTTGGTAAAAAACACAGAGCTCACAGAGACTTTTGATTCTGCTGAAGTGGAAGAAAACCCCTCACCATGGAGTGAATTGCTTTTTACCACAATGAGGCCTTTGGGTGGCAAACCATTGCCCAGTTGAACAGTTTATTTTTTATTATGAATAAAAGATCCTTAATTCCGAAGCAGCACTTCATGGTGAGCAATTTAATAATGCAAGCTCAGTGATTGTGAATTCATATTAATAAAGCTTAATTTCCTTGAGGTTTTATGAAACAATAAAAAGCAACAACACCAAAGGGACTGACCTCACAGGGTTTAGTTGTCTATAATCATCTTTGGGAAAGATTCAGAATCTGTTTGTTTTTACTGGCAGATTTTTGTAACTTTCAGCTCCATGAAACTGATCTGATTGTTTTTTGTTCTTGATTTCTTGCATATGTAAGAATATGTTTGGACAAAAACAAAAAACTCTTCTCACATACATTATAGGAATTTAATGACAATCTAGGGGTTAATTTGACTAAGCCATTCAGTCTATACCATTACCCTGACTTCTTTAATACAGTTTTGGGAGTTGTTCCAGGATTTATGGTTTGCCTTTCCCAAAACACTCATATTGCAGACCAGTCTCGTGCAACATCAAAGAACTCTCATGTCAAAACAATCAGAGTCAGTGGCTGTATTTTCGTTACACTTTTTTTTTTTTTGGCAAAAAAAAATCAATATTTCTGAAGTTTTGATAAAGAACAATTGCACCTTGCTGGTGTTTCAATTATGACTAGAATTGCGCAAAACTTGAGTTAATTAAAATGTAACATCCATCTGGATGCTGCACTGATGATGATGCCAATTTGTGAACATTAGTGTTTCTATTCACTGGTCAAACTGTTGGCCGTGATCACGCCAACTTAAAACAAGTAGAAACAAAACACTGGATGAAAAATTATCATCTCCAGCTCGTCTGCCGTCTCACACCCGCACACACACCTCCGCCCCTCCCTCCTGCTGCACTCTGCTCGCAGCCATCCTGAAGCTTCCACAAATGTCAATCAAAAACACAAACATCTGCGCTGAACACAGAACTAACAGCAGAGCTGTTACAGTATGAACGCCAGAGTCTATATGTATGGTAGGGGATGTGAGGAAGGTGTGTTGTCTTGACAACGTGACATGTTTTGGGGAAAAAGGTGTTACCATTGCACTTCTGAGATGAGGTTCAATATAGAGAATTCTGGAAAAACTACCCCATGAGGGCGTAAAAACTTTTTTATCGAAATCTGAGAGGTTTTCAAAAATGTGGTGTTTCCATTACCACTTCTTTTTGGGATATAGTTTTGCGCAGTTATAGGTGTAATGGAAATGCAGCCAATGATAGGATTCAGTTTAGATAAACTTGAAATAACTCTAGAAGGAAACTTGTAAAAAAAAAAAAGTCGGTTTTATTCAGCGATTTCCTCAAATATAAATAGTGAGAGGACAATAACTAAGCAGCAACAAAGCCTTCGGCACAGCATTAGTCTTCAACCTTTTACATTTGTGTCAAACAATCCTTCCCAGGGGAAATGTGTGGGCTGATCACGGATCAACAACCACACAGAGGAATAAATTCATTCTGTCGATTGCGTCTCCAGTTGATTTACTGATCACTGTAATGCTCTGACTGACTGCAGCAAGCCACAGGGGATCTTCTTATGCTAACAAGTCAGTGCAGGCATTGCCGCTCCTCCTGCATCACCAGCTAGTTTGTATGAAGAAAAACTGAAAAATAGAGGTAGAAACAGCTCTTTAAAGGAGACCTGAGGTGCATTTGAAGATGCCAGGAGAGTATATGTGAGAGAGAGGAGTGTGTGATGTATGTGTGCTCTGTCATTGCATCTGAAGTGCACCTGGGGTGAAGCAGGGTTTTCATTCTGTTGCTCTTTTATCTACCTGACCTCTGAGGGAGAGAATGTTTTCAGTGTCTCAGGTGAGCTTGAATAGGGGAAAACACCAGTGTCTGAACCTGTGACAAAGATTCAGACGGAATAAAATCCAAGTTCAGTTTTACACGATTATAGCAGCAGTATATGAGGTGGTTATTGGCTAATTGGTCTGTAAGCCCACAGTTTAGCATGTTGGTCTTTGTTATTTCATGATATGCTGGTCATTACAAAGAAAACATGCTAGCTTAAAGACTACTCTGACTTTGCCTGCAGCTCTGCAGGTTAATACACCAGCAGTGTCTTGCTTCACATGCTGCATGCATACAGTAACAGAACTCAAACACGATCATTAAGATTGATCATTAAGACATGAGCAAATAAAAAATAATTATGAATCAGCAGCACAGCAATGACAGTAATGGCTTTAAAATAAATCACTTAATGTGAGTTAATATTGATTCCAGCTCCTAATCAATGGTCATCTCAAGGGCTGATGGAGGCTCTCTGGTGGACGCACTGTGACCTCTGCTTTGGTCAATAGCCATCTTGGGACGCAACCTGTGGCATCAGCAATACTGCACTGTGACAGGTCACTAATAGAAATGAATGGAGAGCATGTGTAGAGGGGCATAAATCCATTCCTCAATAGTTTAACCTTCCTGTTGGCCTCATATTCTGTATACACCCTTTGTCCTCCTGGTCAAAATGACACACCTTCACATAACCCCCATTGTAAAGAAACTTAATTGAATTTTAAACATCAAATGTATTTTGTTTGAAGAAATATTTTTTCATTAACCACAAATTGTGAAAAAAACTGAGTTTTCAGTCTTCACTTGGCAGGAAGACTACATTTATTCAGGAGACACAGACATTTTGCATTTTGTGGCGTTTCCACTGACTTATCCCGGGACAGATCGTCAAATAACCAAGACAAGCCGTCCCACTTTTTGGGACCCTTTCGTATGGTCGCCAGACGGATCCGATCCGCTCTTGAAAGGGGGGGCAACACACTGCAGACCGTTGATTGGTCAAAAGAATCGTCACTTACCCTGCGACAGCGGCTTAATTTCTCCTGGAGGCACACAGTCTTCTCTGAAACAAAAGCTTGATTGCACTTTATATCAAAGAGCTACATGCCAATAACATAGAGGACAAAATGCTGCTTGTCTTCTATCTATACTCTTTATTGACTGTGCTGCGTTTCTATAATAGACTGTATAAAACATGGGCCTAGTCTCGCTGACGTTACCGGTCTGTTTCTGAAACGGAAAATGAAGTACATCAGCTATAGCGGCCATATTGGTAGTGGCAAGGGCTTTGCCTACAGCCATAGGGCATCTGTCGGTCACGTGACCCTCAGCTGTGCCTCTTATTGGGAGAGCTCGCAATCTTAATATCCCCTGACCTGCCGCGTTAGAAAAAAATTCAACCCCCGTACCGTGGGTGCCGGTAGTAACGTTAGCGACTCAGAAAGGAGACATTTTTTGAACCAAGCTGTACATATGTTAGTTTCTGCTTTGAAAATTGCTTTTTTTGGCTTGGTGTGTATGTGACTTCCGCTACTTCCGGAGCCAGCCTCAAGCGAACACTCGAAAAACAGCAGATATTAGCACTTCCGCATCATCTCATATTCTTAGACCGAAGGTTGTCGCTTCGTTTTTCTTCTTCGTTTGATTTATTAGTGGGGTAAACTGTGTTGCGCTGCTATGGCATCATGCTATTGCTTAACAGCTGCGGCTTTTGGCATCCGGCTTACACACTGCCTGCCACAAGAGGGCGCAGTTTTGCTGTGGGATCAGGCTTAACTGTATCAAACCGTGCCAAACCGTACTGAACCAAACTCGACTGCATGATGGAAACGCGGCTTTCTCCAGCTGAGACAGTGGTTATGGCAGCTGAACCCTCAGGTTGATCAAGACATCTCACCCTCTGAACAGCTTCCACAACTGCTGCAGATGCTTCTGTACAGCAGAGTGTGTCTCTCAGTGGGCTGCTATATAGCAAAAAAAAAAGAAGAGAATTTGCTGGTAATTGAGTCGGTCTATTCCTCATCATTAAGGAGACTGTTTGACATTTTGTCTCCAATATTCTTCAAATACAGTGATCAGGTGAGTTGAAGTGAGAGCGATGATTAAAATTCTCCCCATGCAGCCTGATTCCAACATGTCAAGTTCCTGTTAAAACACTGAACAGTGAAGGGCTTCCCAGAGCTGGTGTGATTTTACAGAGAAATCATTTCACCAAAGAACATTGGCAAATGTTGAATGGAAGCCTAAATGAGACACAGCTCAGAGGGTGGAAGATGAGATTTTTTTTGTGTCACAGCTTTGCATAAATTTGCAGAACAAATTATGAATCAGGATGAAGTTTAATACTGTATTATGTCTGCTGTCACTGACAAGATCAAGCTTACAGGTTAAATCCCTCTACGGGAGAAATCCAGGAGGAAATTCTTTTGGAAAATAAATATGGGCATGGGAATAGAAACTCCTGAAAGAAAAGAAGGACAGACAGAAGTTTATAAAATCATGCCTGCTTCAGAGAAAGCAGTAGCCTCTCTTGCTGTGTAATCTATAATTTGAGTTACCAATCACGAACCATTGTGCAAGATGTGTTTTTTTTTTCCTACAAGTAAGTGTTGGAACAGCACAAATAGCATACAGCATGGACAGCGTGACTATCACCTGAAGTGTGTAGATGTCTGTCACTGCAGGCACTCAAATCCAGATCTGGTGGAAGTCAAAGAAGCCACCACAAGCCTTTTAATAAAATTGGCATTACTGGAGGTGAACTGCTTTACCTTTAAGTCAATGCTGCACCCTTTGTTTATGACATTCAATATCCAAGCTTTACGAAGTTATTCCAGGATTTATACATCCAAACCCTGCAGACAAAAGTAAAAATGAATTGTGCATGTGACTTAAGGGTTTTCAATATCTCAAGCACTCAACATTTAAACAAAATTGTTTACAGATTGTATTTTAAGCTGGATTTCATTTCACTTTTTGTTCAGAATTTAGCCCTAGAGTTTTGAGCAGAGTTTACGAGAATCTGACTCTGAACACTGGACGAAGAGACACAGGCTGATCAAACACAAGGTAATGGGCCACAGGTGGAAACAGTGAAGGCAGGGTCAGCTATCACAAGAGCGGGAAACACATCAGGGCAGGAAGTTAAGTTATCTAAGGGGGCACTTTTGGTAACTTTTAGGAAGGTGATCTAGTTAATACTTCATGTCACGTCATGCTTTTGTGGTTACCCCATTAGACAAATTAATCGGACTGATTCTTTAATTGGTTAAAAATGATAGAAATGTCATATAAAATGCTATGATTCCAACAGAAATACAAATCACATCTTTACCAAACATCTAAAACATCTCAAATGTTGTTTTAACAAGTTGAAAGCATGTCTTTGATACCAACCCATCCCCCACTCCATTTCATCTGTTTGATTCATTATAGTAAAAGAAACATCTTTGCAAACACACCTTGCAAAAAAATTCTAAAGATTTCTCTAAATAATCCTTAATTTCTAGAGAACAGTACATGATACATGGAATAGAACATTTCAGCTGGTCCCCCTTTGGGTCTGTCTATGGCAGAGGACCCATTCACCATAAAGACAGTTTAGATGATCTTCATGAAAAAAAGGTCCAGACTAGTTTCATGTTGAAGGTTTTGTGTTGAGCATTATAAATCAGCTCACACCCCACACGAATTATTGGCACCTAGACATGCCAGGTTTGTACGGGTTGAATCAATACAACTCAAAGTGGGATGGATTTCTCCTTTATAAAAGCAGCCTTTGAGAACAAACTCAGGGCATAACCCCTCTTTTATTTGCTGTCTGCCCTATCTGTGTTTACCCGGGTTTAAAACCAACACCAGGCTTCTTCTTTATTTGACTTGGTTCAACAGTTTCAGACATGCATATGCATTTGTATGTATAAACATACATATGTATTTGTGGGTATATGTGGACAACTCATTTGATAAAACCAATCATTTCAAACAGCAGGGGAAAAAACAACAACAACAACAACAAACTTTTTGCTTATTTTAAGAGGCTGAATATTACTGCAGCTGTGTTGAGCAGTTTACAAACAATACAATTCATAAATCCTGAACTTCCAACAGCAATTTGTCCTGCAGTTTTTTTGTTAACAATCTTTGGAGCCAAAGATGAGTCAGTTTCTCCAACAGAGAGCCATAACAGTTGTAGCTACTATTAGTTGTGCAGTATTTCCTGTGACAAATAAACTGGAATTCATGAGTAAATGCAGCTCAAGGCAACTTTCAGCCTAAAAAAAGGGATGGTTTCATTTAGGTTCAAATCAAACTTTGACTTTGAATAATGTTCAATTAAAGGATCAACAAACTAATTTCAAAATAAAAGTTGGGATACTGTGATCTATGTTCCATTATAAACAAAACAAGAAAAATCAATAACCATGCTAAGCCTGACTTTTTGCATTGCTTCTGGCTAAAATAAAGAACAAGTTCTCCTACTCATAAAACCTCAGACAATTTTACTTCCAGCTTAATTGACCCTGAGAATATTTCCTCTTTGGTGTTTCTGATATATTGCTTCTCAAACACTTCACACACGGACATATATCGTTCTGTTACAGTTACATTATGTGTCATGTTTGAGTTTGTTCTTTGTAGTTCAGTCGTGTCTTTTGTTTTTTAGGTCCTGTTTTATTTTGTAGTCACATCTCTCCTCTTCACTTCCTGCTCTGATGTGTTTCCCGCTCTTGGGATTATCATCCCCACCCTCATGGTTTCCACCTGTTCCCACCCCATTACCTCCTGTATAAGTAGTCCATCTCCCTTTTTTGTCAGTTCACCTCCATATGTAAGATGTGTTCCTTGAAGCCATGCTTAGAATCCAAGGTATTTATCAAGTTTTATTTTGTTTAAGCTGTATTTAAAAGCCATGTTCTCTAAGATTTTTCTGTATCTTTTGAAACAAGTTTAAACAATGCTTAACTTTCTACCAGAACTTTTCTGTGGTTTTCTGTTCTTACTTTTGCTTGAATCAAGACTTTTTTGTTGTCATGTTGAGTCATGAGTCTGGGTCTTAAAGTGTTTCTTGTATTTAAGTAAAGGAGCCTCACTGTAGCTGAAAAAGAAAAAAAATAGAGACATGGGTTTCATTTTGTAACAATCTGTGTTAGTCATAGATTTCATTTTAGACACAATGTTATACATTGTAGAAAGATCTTAGATGTCATTTAAAATCAAAATAAGATCTTCAACCTCCAAGATGTGTTAGTTTACATCATTTAACTCCAGTGCCACCTTTTCTCTGTATGTAGCAGCAACAACCAAGAGATGTCATAATGGCTGGGACACAATCGGAAAAGTATTTTTCAAGTTGTAAAACGTCTTGTTTTTTGTTTTTTTTTCTTTTTTTTGCTTGATCTCTTTGTCTATGACCACCACTATTGTTTCGCTCCTTCTTTTAACCAGGGCAGCTACAGACTGGGAAACGTGAGTGATTATCTGCTGTTTTCCCATACTATTGATCATAGAAGTGGCTTTTGTATTGGTGAAAAGAATGTGGTACCGAAGTATCTGACATGAAACCATATAAAGTGAAGTTAATGCTGTTTTGGAATGGTTCCAGAATGTAAACACAGAGGAGGCTTTCATATGCCTTAACTGATTGTGCCGGTGATAGTCGGTGCCTCTCTATCGACGGCCAGGGTCCAGTTCTAATACAGACATGAAGATCTGCTCAAACTCAAGTCTTGGGGAGACCAAATTGACAAGTCGTCTTCCCAGCATCTGCAGTGATTGTTGGATATTGGTTATACAGAGTTCCCTCTACGTCTACATGTTGTAGATGGTCAAAACACATCAGTATCCTACTGACATGTACACACTTTAGGATCATAGCAGAGAGTGGAGATCGTAGTAGTTAATTCCAGTGATCAGGTGCAAAACAGGAGTAAACTCAGTGAGAAACTCCACCCAATCATAAGTATGATGCTTTATGACTAGTTGCATGATCTACTTAGGATGGTAATAGAAATGGATATGCACAAAAATGCACCCTTTGAGACCACTGTATAGGACACCTTCATAACTCATTATCCCTGGTCACACAGGAGCTACCTGTTCAGTGTCTCAGATCTGACCTTGGGCAAAAGGGAACCCAGCCATAGTTGCACCTCTGATGTCCTAATATGAAAGAGAACACCACATCATTACAGTACAAAACAGAACAATGTGATGTAATGAAGAGGAGAGACTGTAATTCCTCATAGCAACATCACTCAGTCCCTGGAGGAACACATTGTGATTCCTCGCATCGCTTCCGTCTCCTGGCTTCAAACTGAACGTGAGTCACGTCAAACAATATATGGTGTAGGCAAACAGTAAGACATCCAGCTACATCACATTCACCTTATCACACTCCCGTTATGTGCCGCTCTGCCGTTATTAGTCCCCTGCATGGAAGGGGGCGGGGATGTGCTGTCGGAGCAGCCAGCCAGCGTCAGGGCTGAATAATTGATCTCTCTCTCTCGGTCAGGGGGACGTTAGTGGGACGTTTCTCTCCCTCCATCCTCTCCATGTAAGCCAGTCGCTCCTTCCCATCGCGGTGTGAACGACAACAGATTCACCCTCCGTAAACCACCACCCTCTACTCCTCCTCTTCCTCCCTACGTGTGTAAGAGTGTGTGTGTGCAGGAAGACGAAGCAGTACCAGCACCACCACAACCACCAAGGACGTCCCCTCTCTTTTTTCAAGCCCTGGGAGCCGGAGATGCAAGGGACGAGCAGTTAGATTAGCTCGTGTTGTTGTTGCTGCTGCAGGAGAACTTGGTTGTTGGAGCTGCAGCTGAAGATCTGCTCTCTGATTCTCGTTGTAAAGTGTGTGAGGACGATTTGAGGATCTGTCGCCGGACGGAGGTAAATCGATGCATGATGCGGATGCTTCGGTGCAATTCACGGGTTCTGGGGGGAGCTATCCACTCGAGGTGGTGCTGAAAGCAGGCGCCTGCTCAAACAAGGAAGTGCATGTCTATCACTGCTCTCTGTATCTTTGCATGTACACACAGGATGATTTAGATCACACTCCCTGCATATACTACCGTTGAGGTGTATGTATCAACCACTATTGATGCCTAATTAACGCACCGTGCGAGCAGCTTTTCCCGTGCCGGAGTGGGATGTTCTGTGTTCACCGTCCCTCCAATGGAAGATGGAAAGTTTCACCACATGATCAGGAAAAATTCACAGCTGTGGTTCAGTCTACATCGTCCTGCCAGGCTGGTGACTCGCGCTGTGCACTTTCGGCAAACTCGTTCTTGCCTCATACAGGTTCTTCCTCATTGTCGTGACAGGTACCGCCGTCGGTGCCTGACACCAAACACTCCGGGATTGTTGAAACAAGGCGACACATTTTGCACGGAAATTCCGCAGGCTTGGTGTGCGAATTCTACATTTCTTGTCGTCTTTTGTGTTTTCCCCTGTTGTGCTCAGGTTGTGTGTGAACCATTGACCTTGGTGTCCTTCAGTTGGCGCATTGAAGAAACGTGCCTAACACACAATAAACGGGTTCTGTGTGCGTTTGGCTCCATACACACTACGACTGAGGCTGAATTTAGTCACGTAGAAATAATTTCTGCAAAATCCTTTAAATAATTGATGGATAGCGTGTCTGTAGTAGCCTACTCTATAACGAATTCGCCGTGACCTCCTTACCCTTTAATTCCTTTTTTAAAGTCATATTTTGAACTCATGTGAAGCAAACCCACTTTTATATCAGCTTGTTAACACTTATATGCAATATTATATATAGTATCATGAATATCCTAACATAAATCTAAGTTTTGTGTCATTTCTTTTTTCAGATCTGGCAACAAAGGACTTCTACTTTTCCGTATCTATTGAATGTAACATCGCTCATATAAAGAAGGCAGGGAATTTAAAGCCATCATCATGAATTTCGTTATGAAACAAGCGTTGGGAGGTAAGATCAAGCTTTTTATTTCCACTGTTTGTTTATTTCTATCTGTTGCACTCAGTGTGATTCGGTCTATCTGCATGTTGGTGTGCGTGGGGTGTCTCTGCTTTTTCACCAAACTTGTGTCGGACTCCTGCATACTCCCGTATGAGATTTTGTAATTTTCTACAGAAGACGCAGATGCAAGTTCTGTAGTTCGTTTTTCCTGTCGCTTTTAAGCGTTTTCCCGGACATCTGCCTCGCACTTGCTCCCAGGGGCACACTGCGCAGAACAGCGCACTGTTACAGGTTTATGATGTGTAAGGCAGACTGAACCGTTATCGCCAGAGGGGCATTTCACGTTCCAGTGTGTGCCACCTGCGTACAATGAGGAGCGGGAGCAGGTCTTTGCTGTGCCTCGGTCTCCCCATCAATCAGCTCTGACTGGACTCTGCAGCAGCTCTTATCTCCACGTGCTGAATACACATTTTCCACCTGAAGGGAGGGAAAAATAATCAAAGCTGAATCTAATCTTCAATAATTTCATTCGCGCATGCAGGCAATGTGAATGACTTTCTAATTGCTTGTGTTGTAGAGGCAAAGGCTCCCTGGACATGAGATTATCATAACGGAGTAATGAATTTTGAAGGAATATGAACTTGTTATCATGTATGAATATGCAGATGATGCTGTGAAGGTGAAAAGGTCTAAATGGTTTTCAAACAGCAGAGGCGCAGCTCTGTGATTTGTCTGGAATGAGGCTCTGCAAGCAAATATTTGCAGCTCTGTCAGGCTGTTGTTGGTCTTTGCAATATGGTCTACAAGTACAGGAGAGTGAACTTCAAAATGATACAAAGTTAGTCTGAATCAGTGCTATTAAGGTGACACATTAGTGGGCTTATAGAGTCTCTCTTTATGCAAGAAATCAGAAGAGATGATTGACGGTTTTACCATCACAATGTGACTTCAATTACTTTAAGATTAGGTACACTTCAGATTTTCAGGTTTATAATGTCCTTAAGTACTTCTGATCAGGCTGGTGTCTTTGAAAACCCCAGTTTAAGCTTGTCTGAAATGCTTTACTTCATTTGCTCTGTCACAAGACCATCCCCCTGACAGTACTCTGGAAGCCTCCTCCACTGTTGCCATGCTATAAAGTCCTGGTTATTCATTAGAAAAAAAAAAAAAAAGCATATTAGGAATGTTTTGAACCCTGAATCTGACCCCAAAAGTTGTGTAGTGACGGACATTTGGTAATTGCTAAGTTTTATATTAATTATCTCATCATCTTTTCAGGAGATTCCCATTGATGATGTCACAAACGAAGCAGGGTTAAGGCCCCGATCGCATAGGTCTTGAGTGAATTTTTGGATAAGCTGTCCAGAGCCTGTAGTTTTATAATGGGATTACTGCATCACCAATTCACTCCAAATCTTTAAAAAGTTTTACTGTGATTAGTGTTTAAATCCAACATTTAAGCTTAATATATACTTAAAAAAAAAAAAAAGAAATATCATTTAGCAGCTTTACTAACTTCATTAACCTATGCTTGTTGTATTCTGACAATTGAAGGAGTGTCATTTTGTGAAAGAGCTCTATTCATTCATTTGTTTATTTTAAAAATTTATTGCAAAACATCAGAACTCAACATCTGACAAGCTTTGATTATTGGATGACTTGACTACTTTTAGATAAATACCTTGTCATAAGACTTTAAAAGACTTGCTTAGACCGTCAAGACTCACCTAAGAGAAGTAGCAATGATATGATCAGGCATTACAAGATTTACAGAGCCAAAGCTCTCACTTGATTTTTGTACCAGTTTAGATGAACAACCAGCAAGACTTACCAGAAAATAGTTCTTCATCAAAACATGTAAATTTGTAAAGCTTTGAGGCTGCTGGGGTGTATGGCTGTGTCCTCTGTTTATTTTGTATCAGGTAGAGTAGCTGCAAACCTATCATGTATAAACATGTGTGTGAGTGCGTGTTTCATTGCTGTTAGTGGGTGTCCTGAAGAGCTACGCCTGCCCACCAGTGGACTCACACAGAGCTCCTCGTCAACAAAAACAGCCAGTTAAAAGTGTCTGAGTAAAAAGGAAACTTCACACATGAGGAGAAGGTGTTTGTGCCAAGGTTTTCACCTTCAGCTGAGTGTTTCATTCCGTATTGGGAAGCAAGTTTTCCCTGTTTTTTCTTAAGGAGTAATGAGTTTTCGGTGTGCAGTGGATTAGCTGTGGGCTATTATCTCACTTCTTTCTGTCTCTCTGTGAAGGAACTCACACTCCATCTGTTCCCATGAAGGATGAGATTTGTATTCAGTGTGTTAAATACAGCGAGGGCGAGGCTGTGGTGCTTGTCACCAAGGAAGCATTCATCTCCATCACCCATGATCCTGTCAGCCTTTGAGATGTGGGATAAAGATGAAAAATTCATGTCAGGGACCCCTGGATGTTGGCTCATCAGGGGAAACATTCTTCACTGGCATATCTGAGTAGACCATCTGCTTAGTTTCTTGTACTTTTTTTTCTCATAGCCATTTCACCACTGGTCATAGAGATTTACAACACAGAGACAAATTACAGACAAGAAAACCTGCAAACTTGTTTGCCAATTGTTTGGTATGTGATATACGAGGCCAATAAGAACTGACATAGGAGGGGCGTATCGCCACCTACTGTCGTGGAGGCAGACATACTCTTGTCAGTCAATGGATTCTTACAAGTTGCTTGCAGTTGTGCAATTGAATAAGCAAATTGAGCCATAAACAAGGCTCATCTTACATCTGCATGTTGATATATATGGGGTTTGAAAGCTAACAAGCTAGATGGATTAGCATCAATCTTTTTGGGAGTGAAACAAGGACTCCTGGAGGCCTCAAATCTTAGTTTTAAAGAAGCGTTTTCATTAGTCTCAGACAGAGGCAGGAAAATGAGGATTTGATTCTGTCTGACATGCAGGCTGAGCTGCCTGTGTGTGTGTGTGCATGTGTGTGAGGGGTAACTATTGCAAGAACTGGAAACCATGCAAGGTGAAAAAGGACGATATATGATGCATGACACCATCTGCAGTGCTCGTAAATACAGGAAAGCTTTCTCACCTCCTTCTCCCTGTGGAGCTGTGACCTTAGCTCCTCCTCACTGTCCCACTCTTCCATCTCCCTCCTCTAAGTGTCTCTGGCCTTGGCCTCGGCTGAAGAGAAGGGGGGAGGAGGAGAAGGAAGGGAATGAGGGAGAATGAGGTGTAGGAGGAGATGAAAAGTGACAAATTGATCTTTAAAACTGGGTGTTATATCATCAGTGGCTGAAGGCAGGGGTTGTAAAGTCTCACTGCACTCTTGGTCCGCAGAAGCTGTAATCTCCATTTAATGGGAGCTTTCTCTGTCCTCTGTGGCTCTGCTTTCTCTCTTTCTTTCTTTCTGCTCCTTCCCTCAATGAGCATCCATTTTATCCTCATTTATGTTTACTCCCACCTCTTCCAACCCTTTCTTCTTTACCTCCTCCTGTTTCACTCCATCACTCTTTCTCTCCCCTCTGTGTTTTTCCATCCTTCAGTTTTAAATTTCTCTCCTGTCTTTACTTCCTTCACCCTTTGGTGCTTACAGTAAATCTAGAAGGCGAGGCACAGAAACCTCAATCAGGCAGCCACAGGAGATCCCAGGGTGTGTGTGTGTGCTTGTGTGTGTGTGATTCAATGTTTGCTTGTGTGTGGTAAGAGAGAGGAGGGAGTTTATGTTGGGGAGGGACCAACGGGGTGGTTGGCTTTGGTTGGATTCATTTGTGAGGTGAAAATGAGAGTGTTTGAGGACAGGACAGGACAGAAAAATGATAATGGGACAACTGCATGGCAAACACTAAAAATCTGGCATCCAAATCACAAGTGGCAGAAAAAAATACCCAAAACCAAATCATGAACAAGGTATTTATCAGTTTTCACGCATTTGAATCCATCAGTCCTTGAGATTGTGCATCGTGCAGCTGAGCCCTGTGCACACGCTTCATGGACAGACATGCAAACATTCTGTAAGAAGGCAAACTTCTCAGTGTCAACAGAAGACAGCATTGTTTAAAAAGAGTGTATATCCTGCTGAGCATTGGGAGAGAATGCACACAAACAGTGAGTCAGTCTGCAGAAAAGTCACATTGCTGTCAATCAGCCCTAAATCTGCGTTTCTCTGGTACTAGTCATAGCTCTAATCTTTTGCAAACAGAGTCAGATCCTTTGGGGAGGAAACATTCTGGATCTACTGACTGTTTATCAGCAGTAAAACTAAGTATATGAACCCTGATGTCCTGCTTTTTTGAGTGCATACTGAGTTAACTTCTAGCCAAACCAAGTTTCTGCTCTATAGTGTCTTTCATTACTTTGAGTAGTTTGAACTCCACAAAAATTTCAAGTGTTGAATCGATCCGTCATCACTGACAAGATGTCCCCACACAGATAGTTGCTGCAGATTTGTGCATTGGACATCCATGATGAGCAGTGTTGTGAATAACGGCGTTAAAACTAATGCTGTTACTAACACCGTTTTCCCAGTAACAGGTAATCTAATTAACTTCTATTTCAAATGTAGCGCTGTTACTCTTACTGACAATGATATAAGGGGTGTCACTATGCCTCCGACTTGGCTTGTTCAGCCAGGCAATAAAATGTGGAGAAAAGCAGGCAGACACCCAAATAATAATGAGCACAGTCATTTTGACACACGTTTTTTTAACAAAGAGCTGATGCTAAAGTTAACTTTGCAGCAACAAATACACTCAGCCACCTGTGTGTGCAACCTGCAGAGAGAATCTCTTGAAGCATCTTTGGATCAAACCATCTTGAGGGTTTGAAGGTAAAGCACAAGTAGCCGACGTCTTCTGACTTGAAAAAATATTGGAGATGACAGGACTGGACTTAAAAATAAAGGGGTTAATCGGGTGAAATTACAAGTCAGGAGTGGAGTGAGAGACCGGGTTAAAAGCGAGGGAATCCCTCCTAATTTGGGAGCGTTGGAAGGTCTAGCAGACACAGAACAGGAGCTGCAAATTCAGTATGCAAAAAGCAGTCTGTGGGAGTAAAACTGGCGTTTAGAGGTCAACCGATATGGGTTTTTTGGGGGCCGATGCTGATGCTGATGCTTACCAAATTTGGGCAGCCAATGCCAATATGCATAGCCGATTTTTCCAATTTGATATTCAGGCCGATTGTTAAATAAATATATATTTATCACATTTTTGTGAAACGCAGCAATTTCTGAGCAACTAATAGAAATCTATTACAACAAGTCGTGTCCAGTCCTCTGAACATTTATTCAGCTTTCAAAACAATGAAATATTTTGTCTTAGTAAACACACAATGTAACAAGCAGTAGTAAACATTCACACTCTTCTTAAAATGTCAAAAAAGAAATTTAAACTTATTAATATAATTTGAACAAAATTATGTAATGTATCCAAGTGGTTCCAAAAGTTTGAGGTGCTCATCTTTTTTGTGCCTGATCAAAAATTGCGTCATTTTATACTACGGATCAAAAATCAGCTTTTTAAAAGAAAATTCGTCCGATGGCCGATAGAGACAAATGTCCAAATATTGGCCCGATATATCTGCTGGCCGATATATCAGTCTACCTCTACTGCCGTTTTCAGAATGGAAGTAAACAGACACTACTTTAAAGTCATAGATGTAAAAGGTTAGAAACATACATCTGAACATTATGTCCCAGAGAAAAACCTGACTTCTTTTGCAAATTGGAGGTTTTTTTTAAAGAAAGAAACACAATAATTACTTTCACTGGTAACTAATTACATCTATGTTACTAATTCAATCACTTTTTTGGGAGAGTAACTATAACTTATTACTTCTTTAAAGTAATTTGCCCAACACTGATGATGGGACATTTCAGTTCCCCCACAACCAAAATGATCTCTACTGGATTGGGATCTGGTGACTGTGGAGGCCACTAGAGTACAGTGACCTCATCGTCATGTTCCAGAAATCAGTTTGAGATGGTTTGAGCTTTGTGACATGGAGCGTTATTCTGCTGGAAGTATCTATCAGAAGATGACTGTGGTCATAAGACTGAACGATTTTTGCACTTTATTACAGTGTTTGAACATGCCGAACAAACCTGAGTTCTTAGATCTACGATTGCAATGGCAATTAACAACTGTTTGATTGATTGGTGGATGGATAAAGGGATGGACGGTCAGTAACAACACTCAGGTAGGCTGTGGAGTTTTAACCATGCGCAATTGATCCTGAAAGACCAAAAGTGTTCCCAAACGTACTTAAAGGTTGGATGTTCAAAGTCAAATAAATCACCTTTCTTCTCCGCTCTGAGGTTTCGGTTTGAACTTCAGTAGCTTGTCTTCACCATGTCCACATGCCTAAATGCACTGAGGTGCTGCCATGTGACTGCCTGATTAGATGTTTACGTTAAGAGCAGTTGAACAGGTGTACCTAGCAAAGTGCAACAGCAGCCTTAATTACATCCACACTCATAAAATAGATGCATTGATTGTAAAGAGCTATGACTAATAGCGATTGTGTGAAAACGTAATGTACAGTATACCGTATGAGGCAATTCCCTCTGCTCTGGCTGTGCAGTCACATAGAGATAACACATAATTACCCTAAAGGATTAATTAGGATTAGCTGCAAAGCCCTGGAGGATATATGGTTGTATGAAGTTATAGTCTAACTCTTGTGTGACAAACCCCCCTGTGAGGTACATGAGCTCAGATTTGTTTTCTTCTTCAAACAGAAAAAGAGAAACAGACCCATGGGTGTAGAAATCTGTCCAGTCTTTGTGCAGCTGTGGTTTATTTAGGGGAGAAAATCAAATTTCTTCAACAAATCTGTTCCTGAATGTCATTCAAAGGGCTGACATGCTCCATGTCCTCCATCTTTGTTAATTCATTTTCCTTTTCATGCCACTTCCTCTCCTCTCGTGTCCTTTCTCCCGTCTTTGCTCAGTCCTCTTTGTGCTAATGAGGCTGATATGGACCGTGCCTTTCGAAGCTGCTGGCATGGCCCTCGTCCTCCTGCTGTCTTTAAAAGAGCTGAGGGACCGATTTCTACACATAGAAAGAGGAGGGTTGATTGTAAAATCTTGTAATTTTTTAATGTTAGGATTCATAATGCTGAAGGGGGGGGGGTATACACAGCAGCAGCTCACCAGCCGTTACTACACCATGTTATTAATGCCCCTCAGCCCTGTGCACACACAGCAGAATCATTCACTTTTGTGGAAATTTTGCCAGATCTAGCCACCAACATATGGCTCTCCTCATAAGACGTGACCATGTAACCACAGGCTTATAACATAACACGTCGTTCCCATAAGACTCATGCTTCCTGCTAGATTTCATTTAAACCCCTTTGCGCCTCGGTGGGCAGCCTTTGTGAGTAATTCAAATGAGTTTCTTCACACTTAACTGGCTTCTGGCTGACTTGGCATGTAAGAATAATATTTTATGGTGGATATCAACCTATTTTAACCCAGATACGGAGAAATGAGCCGAGCAGGCAGGCAATGTAAGTCTGATAAATTGATGTGCAGTAATGATATCCGGCCTCTTAAGACACCACGTCTTCACAGCACATTGCTTTTTTTTTTTTTTTTGCCACTAGCAGAGAGGCAAGCCTAGAACGACCACAATAAGATATAATATCTAACCTAAAAATCTTTAGTGTCCCAAAAATTGGCTCAAGCTGATTCTGATTGTGACCTGTGAGGTTGTGAAGGAGGTGCAATACAATTATATCACTCATTAGTTTTCCGGGAAATTAAACTGTTTTGGACATACATTTATCAGACCTGTGTCCAGCCGTAGCTTTTTATTTATTTATTTATTTTTATTCCTTTAACTTTTTCTGCTCTCTTTAGTGTAAGACCGGATTTTTCACAAAAGTGTTTTTATTCTTGTTCTCAGTTCAACCACCAAAATCCTGCCAGACCTGTGTCTTATGTTTGTAAAATCTGACCCTAAAGCTTTTACAACACTCTTCAGAAACACCTCCCCAGGCCAGGAAAACGCACACTCCTTACTCCTTATCCCGACAAACACAAGTCCTCGGCTCAGCGGTTTAATAAAAGTGTCAGCCTGAAGATGATTGATGTATTGGTATTTTATATGTCATCATGGTCCAGCAGCTCTCCCTGAGGGTCATCGTGTCACACAATGTGTGTCATGTGAGTTTTAATCATGGTGGCGTGACAGCAACCATCCCGCAGGGGTTCTGAAACTCAAGTTATCGACCAATGTACTCAGAAGCCATCATGTCTTAAAGTCCTCATGTTTGGTGATTTTTCAAATGATGTAAATCTTAAAGTTTCTAAAATATCTTTCAAAATGTGGTGACAAAGAAGTGTTGTCAACACTAAAATAAGAGTTAACTTTCATCCCTAGTTTTTAGACTGTGACAGGGCTTTGCTCTTAGTGTAGTACTGCAAGTCATAAAGTTTATTAATACCAGTTAAACAGATCAGTGAAATCTGCCACTGTAGGCTGAGTTGTTCCCATGATTTCCCAAGAGAGCTGAATTCAAGTCAAGGAAAGCTGTTCTTTTCAAGTCTTGTTAAAAAAGCAGTGCAGGAATGAGGACTCAATGGACAAATGACCAAAAGATCTGCTTCAGACATTTACAGCTACGCTCATAGATTTACATTCAATTAAAAGCATGATCAGAAAACTGGACTAAACTGCATTTCTATGTCCTATGAATGGATCCTTTGTTTCCGAGGTTTTGCTGCACAACTCAGCAGACTTTAAACTGTGCTTAAGAATTATTTTTCTTTGTATATCCAAGGGAAATGGTTGAGATTTCCCAATTACCGAGGGTTTTTCAACTCAACAGCCTAGCATGGCAGTCCAGCTACTGCAGAGGGAATCCCCTTGTGGTCACTGTGGCTGTCGATCAAATCTTTTATTTCCCACATGAAAAGCCCCATAATGTCTGCATGTGATGTATTCCATACCTGGTGAGAGCTGCAAACTCATGAGAATAATGAGCAGAATAGCTCCTCTAAATAGCCTCAATCATGCTGAATGAGGCTATACTGTGCTTTACTGTAACCTACTGTGCTGCATTGAGGTTAAGAGGGAAATTCCACCATTATAAACTTTTGATTTGACTGATTAATTAGTGTACCGACTTGAAGGTCTTTGGTGTTGATACAGCAATTAAAATGAGTTTTGTACCACCCAGCGAGGTTGGTACTGGTAGATGGTTCTGTCAAAAAGACATCGTTGCTGCCAAAGCACCAACTCCACTGACAGGGCCAGTTTTAGACTATAGCAACCTGTGGGTAAATCTACCTTTGATAAGTGCTGCATTTGGTACCTGGGTGGCAGCCTGTGGAACACAACAGCATCAAAAAAATCATTCAAAGTAGAAAACAAAGCAGTTATAGTAAATAGGAAATCTCTCCAATTTTGACTCAAATTTGGTCCCAACCAGCCTTGGTGGGTAAAGCCCTGTTTTTTTGATGCACCGCAATTTCCTATTACTTGAGTACAACAAATCCAACCTCATTATCACCAGCCCCAAGTCTCTTACTAATCTCATTCAGATTTTCAGTCTCACTTTCAATTACTCACAATCTCCCTCACTTTACATCTGTAACCTTGGAATCCTTTCTGACAGTAACCTTTCTTTTCATCACCACATCCCCCAGCTCGCTAAAACGGCATTCTTCTACCTTAGAAACATAGCCCACCTCTGTCCATTTCTCTCTCTCTCTGCTGCTGAAACACTTATCCATGCATTGATCACATCCTGTTTAAACTACTGCAACAGCATCCTCTATGGGACATCTCCCGAAGTACTTCACAAATTACATTACATCCAGAACTCTGCTTGCATGCTAGGGATGCACCAATCCAACTTTTCCTGATACAAATACCTGGGCTTTGGGTTACAATCGATACCGATACTGATTCAATACCTCTTACCCAGCATCAGAAGTTGCATGTCAAATCAAGTAGCCAAGAGGCAAAAAGGCATGGTTGCCTAGATGAGCACCATGGATTGGCCCCTTTCCACTGATACCAGTCCAGCTTTGAGGGGCACTGACGCACTGATACCCAGTACCAGGGTCAGTACTGGCTCAATCCCTATTGCATGCCTGCTCACCTACACACAATCCGTGACCACATCACCCTCATTCTCCAACATCCTCATTGGTCTCCCAATGCATACAGCTTAAAATCTGTCTCCTCACCCACAATAGGCCCCTTCCTACCTCAATGACCTCCTCCACCATCACACTCCTTCCTGTAACCTGCATTCCTCACATGCCAGTCTCCTTTCTCCCCCTCATAGAAACAAGAACCGAACCTGGGGAGACAGAGCATTCTCCTTAGCATGCTCTGGAACCCACTTCCCTCTCATATTCAGAACTGCTCTGACCCTTTAACATTCAAACCACTGTTGAAAAATCACCTTTTGATATTTGCTTTAATTTGTGGTTGTGCTATTGTTGTGTTGTCAGGACAAAGTAATGAAATCTCAAGTCAGTCTGAGCAAATTAACTCAGTTTTTTAAAGATAAAACTTTTAAATTAGTCAAATTTGACTAGAACACAACATAAGGGTAAAATATGCATCAAGCAATACTAAGCTAGTTAGCTTTCTAACCTGTGGGTTGAGTCATTTCGTTAAAAAGCTCAAATTAAGTAAAAGTTGCAAGATTATCAACAGATAAAATAATACGAGTTCACTTTCTGTGTAAGGGAACAAAATTATTTCTCATCGTTCACATTTAGTTTTTTTTTTTTTTTTTTTTTTTTGTGTGTTCATTTATTTATGTTCCGTAACTGGTTGTTTTTTGTTTTCTTTGATAACTACATATTAGTGTACTGCTAGACCACTTATGGCATGAAAGCTAAACTAGATTTCAAAATCTCATGGTGATATCCCTCAGACATCCTCCTCTCTAAACACACAAACACACATGTTGTTTGCCTTCCTGGTGCTAATTATCTACACTTCTGAGTGGATTCATTTTCTGATCTTGGTGGGGAGTTTGGAGAATTGAAACACTCTGCCTGCACCAAAGGGGAGACCTGAGATACAGGGCTGCATTAAAGGCTCTAGTAATTATTGCTGATTTATGCTTTGACCTTGAAGGCAGTTAATAGCAAACAATTAGGCTGCATGACACTAACTATGCACTATGGTGAGAGGAACTGCACTCATCAATTTTACAGATCACTCTCTTGATACTGTGTGGGGTTGCACATGCATCCAGTGAGCATTACATCATTTATTAGTCTTCTGGAGTGAAGCTGCTCCCCTATGATGTTTTCCTCTCTCAGGCGTGATGTTAGCTCAGTGCTACCTCAGGTGTTGTGTTATAATGCAAGTTGATATGGCTCTTCATTGACCAATTTTAATTATAAGGCAAAATGTTGCAGCAATAAAACTCATGTTCTCGATAAAACAAGGCAAGAGTCTTTTAAAACTTCACTATCTTGGAGAGTAAAGAGCTTTATTACCAACAGGTTTGTTGGCAGAGGACCAGCAGCACATACACTCACAAGATCAACGCCAACAATCTATAACAACACAAGCTGGCAGCCTTATCCAGTCAGCTGGGTGGGATTTACCAGGGAAGCAGTGATGCATATGAAAGCAATTAATGGCCCTTTAAGGTTTCATTGTGATTTTTTTTTCACTTTAAACTACTTAAGCACATATTCAAAGCTTTGCTTATTTTTCCTAGTTAAGACAAATGTCTTATATGTTTTGCCTACAACACTTAGAGGAATCTTCCTTAACTTCACTGTTTACAATATTTAATGTGATTTTATGCCATCAAACCATAGCGCTGAAAATGCTGAGATATTAATTAAAAAAAAAGAAAAAAAAGATAACCCTATGCATCACAGCACAGTACAACAGAAGCAGCTATAGAACACAAGATGTTAATGGGCCTCCAGAAAATGCTGTCAATGTTTCCTGCTGGTATGATATGAGTCACTATCTCAGAAGTATAACTGGTGAGGCTTAATTTGCCCACCTTGTGTATGCTGCAGCTAAACAAACGGTACTGAGCATACTAACGTCAGAGCCCTTAGGGATATGAAGGTATTTGGATCATATGGACCTGTGAAATGGGATAACTCAGAAAATAACGCTCAATGTACAATTTAGGACAAGAGAAAATGAAACAAATGCTTCGTACATTTACCTTTTGAGTTTTGGAAACACTCGTCTCACTGAGCTGTATGGGCAAGATGAGGAGGTCATAGCCTACAAAAGCCCTCAATAACATTGCTTGTTACTACCTGTACAGCCCTATCAAACCCTGTCCTCATCACCTCACCTTGTATTATGAGATGTCAACCTCCTGTTCTTGAAAATTGTGCTATCCCTTCTCAAAAGGGAGGAAAATTTAATACATTTAATTGCAAATTCAATCATGCAATTTGAGTTCATTCTCAGTTCAACCACATTTAAATTTATTGAGCATTTTGCACTTGAGAGACCTTGACTTTGCAAAGGCACACAGATCGAGAGTAGGTAGAACTTGCCAGAACAGCAAGGGCCTCATGTACAAAGAGTACATATCCACAAAAACATGGTGTATGCTTTTTTTCACGGCAAAGTTCAGATGTATCAAGAGTGAAATGACTAGGGAAATGTGTGGTGCCGTAGGCACGTTTTTACAGCTGTTGATCCTTTGACAATGCTTATAGGTGATGCTAGGAAACAGTTAACACAACTAACACACCCATGAGGCTGATATCACATTGTTGGACAAAAAAATCATGCCAAAAGTGCTGCATAAATAGCGTTAAAACAATAACTGCTTTAGCAGATTGAAAGGACACTGTAACAACGGTACCGTTGTCCTGTTGTATGCACTAGAACAAAGCGGAGTGTGACATCAGCGTTTACACTGAAAACACCGGCTTACTGTTTACATGGCATCGCTGTCGACTGCGTTTCAGTAAATTCCCACTCTGGAGGCCGTTTTTAAAAGTTCGTGTTTATGGTCGGCCAAAATGCAGTTTCCATGTCAACGCAAGGCTGAAACACAACAAAACTTTTGCGTTTCACCCTAAAACCGTTGTTGTGTAAACAGCCCCTTAATTCCACACTGATTGGGGTGTTCACAGGACATATACTTGGATTCATGCTTGCCCACAGATTTATACATCTGGATATTTTTGTGTGTATGAAGTTTTCTGGATTTAAGCGTACGCTAATTTCGAAGTCTGTGTACATGAGGCCCCTGGTCTTTTAACCCAGCAGCACCCAAAACTTTCTGCAGGGATCAGCAGCTGCACTTTGGATGCAGACTCACAAACACACAAGCACACACTGGTACTGGTACTGGCAGTGGCAGGGCTGTCTGAACTAAGGGCAGAAGGACTCAGTGATGTGTTGTGGCCTGCTGAGCTGCCTGAAGGACCTTGATGCAAAGAGACGCCACCTGCTGATTCTCACACACGCAGACACACACGCACACACGCACACACACACACACACACACACACACACACACACACACACACACACACACACAAACACACACACACACACACACACAGGCAGAGTATGTGACAGTATCACACACACAGACCTGCAGGAGAGTTACAAACTGCAAAGTTTGATTTCTCCCACACAACTTGGGTCTTGAAGTGAGTTTTTCAGCACATGGCCAAGAAATAACTGAGTCACTGCTGGTGCTCAACCTCAACAACCCTGCAGATGTAGTGGGGGCTGTTTGAGTATCCAGGCTGCAGAAATCAACGTATTGCTAAGCCCATGATGGGGAAACAAACACCCATAAACATATGCATGCCCAGAACAAATAACATACCAACATAAACATAGACGTGTATGTGTTAGTATGCTCAGATTCAAGAGGCATAATCCACTTTTCTATAGAGGCACAAAAAATGAACAGTCACATTCAACAAATACAGCTTTACATGTAAACAAACTGGTGTTGACACAGTAAAAACAGATTCACATGTACACATTAACAAACATAGAGGTTCAAACACAGCATGCTTGTTCAAACACACCAGCAACATATTAGCGGCATACATGCACAGCACAGATGGGTCTCTCACTACCTCTGCGGCAACTGCGCTGTGAGGAAGTGAGTCATCTGTTTGACCTGAATATTTGCACCTACATTATACAACATCACAGGGTTGGCCTCCACTGTCCGTGTACGGCAATTTAACATCAAACAACACCATTTAGATTGGGTCAGGCGAGTTGAAGGGATTAAATAGAGAGGTAACTTTTTAATATCTGCAGGGTGAATTGAAAACATAGATATAATAATAATAATAGATGTAGACAATGCTGAATGAGTGCTGCTGTTGAAGTGGGGGAGTTACCTAGAGTTTTCCTTTCTTTTTAGTACTCTTCTTGTAGCGCTTTGGGAAAACAAAGTGAGATTTTTAGAATCACAGAATCTTTTTGGAGGCATATATGGTTTGGTGGAAGAAACTGAGTAACTGGATGAACTAGAGAGAAGTGGTTGGATCTTAATTACCTCCGCTAAGGAGGTTATGTTTTTAGGAAAGTTTGTCTGTTTGTCTGTGAATAACATAACTCAAAAAGTAACAAACGGATCTTGATGAAATTTTCAGGAAATATTCAAAATGGGATAAGGGATAGGTGATTTAATTTTGGAGGGGATCCGGATCACTGTCTGGATCCAGGATTTTTTTAAATGTTTTGTTATCATTGTAAGATAGGGTCATTATCACCATGTGTGTATATAACTCCATGATAAATGGTCGGATTGCTTTGCAAAAGAAGACAAGACAAGTTCACGATCATTTCTGACAGATGTTAAAGTAAGATCCATATCCTGGCAATATTCTGGATACTAACATCCGAAATATGGAATATATACTGGGTCATCATAATTTTCAGCTCTGTCAGGTAACAAATTGTCGCACAAACCTGCAACTAACACCAAATTGTAGCAGACAGTCTGCTGAAAGGAAGTATAGCTTTAAAGTAGGACTAAAGTGTTGCGTGACAATCACAATATGCTTGGCAGAGGTCTGTGCTCTTTGAGTGCTTTTCTAGTTGGTATGTGTAACAGAGTAGTGAAGTGTGGGGAACTGTTAACTCTTCTACAAATGAAAATGTGCACTAATCCATCAAATTTAACAGGCTAATTTAAGCGGTAGTGAACAGAAAAAATGATTGAAATTCATATTCAAAAGCATGAGCATCATTCCCTGCTATGGTATTTTTCACCAGTGATGGATTTATTATCAAATTAGTCGTCACAAGCTGAAAGAAAAAAAAAAGTTTGCAGCAAGAAAGAATGGTGCATCCATTTGATCAAAACTGTAGCTGCTCCCAATTTAGGAATCCCCTCCTTAGATTTCCACTGATTTTCCATCTGCTTCTCTGATACAGCATGCTTCGATGCTCTGCCCTGTGTGAACAATCAGGAATTCTCTGGCAAATGAAAAAAGCAGCAGCTGACCTTCACTGCACCTTCTTGACTCCCATCCAAAATGGCCGCCCTCTTCAATATGTCACATTGGCATGAAATGACTTTCCACTTTTCTACTGTAATTACCCAGTCATCAATAAAAACACTTGAAGGATGTGGTTTGAGGCTCTGCTCGCACATATGACATGCAGAGGGTGAGACACACACGGAGGGGCACACACTCAATGAAAAACAAACATAAGAGCTCATCAATTAGGGGTCTGACAGTCTGAGCTGCTGTAGGTCCATTAAACTGCTCTGCTCCATTTGATCTCCAATCATCAATCACATCACATGTACTGTTTGTTGCAGACTGTCCCTGCAGGTGTGTTTCTGCACCCTGCATACTTCTATTTTTTTCTGGAGGCATTTGTGAAGCCACTGTGGTTTCGAGAGGTGGTAAGGGTCTGAGAGCATCGAAGCAGACTTTGTCTAATAAATGGCACAATGTTGAACAGAAGGCCTTGAGAATCAACAACGTGAATTTGTTTGGTGACAAATTCTGCCAAATACTTTTGAGTAACTAATTTGAGGACAGGAGATAAATAAGAAGCTATTTTTTTAGACTTAAGCTGCAGGCTTTGTAAATGCAGACAAAGAGTGTGCTCTGCCTAATCTTAGACAACCTCAACTAAAGCCAGGGAAAACTTATGGGTAAATTCCACCAGACCTGACTTCAGTGCATCTCTACTCTATTATGGCTGATATAGTTGATAGGTTTCAATTCTAGTTGATGCGTTAGTTTCCACTGGTTCCGTTCCATTGGGTAGCTGAAACCAACTGGACACAGATCTGGTGGAAGCCTGGCTGAAGATGAAGATTGGCCAGTATTTTGTTTTTCTTGAAGTTTTTTTTTTTTTTTTCTGTCGAGTTAAGGAGGTTCAGGCACTCAGCAGGGATGCCTCTTGAAGGCTAGGGATGGGTACCTTTCACATTTGAAACGTTATGGTACTGATACCCTGTACCTGGCAATTGGTATCGGTACTCAACTGTACCAATTGTCAGTAATTTTTTGTGTTTATGTGGTAAAAAATATCAATTTGTTTAATAATATATATATATTTTTTTATAAAACATATATTCTTTAATATACTGTATAACCTTGAAATTGCTGTGTTCATGTCAAACATGGAAAATCACCTACTCTTCCACTCCCTCACAGTCACAAGGATGTGTTTAGGTAACTAAGCATGGTACCTCTTGATTTAACGTGAATCAGTACCTGGTACTTTTGACAGAATTCGGTTGAGCTTTGGGGAGGCCCTTGGGTAGACCAATAATGAAGAGATCTTATACCTTATCTGATGAGGGAAGACCTCCCCAGGGATTCTCTAAAAAGAATCAGTAGGGAGAGGGCTGCAAGGGTCAATTTCCTAGCACTGCCCACACATATATCAAAAAATGTATGGTCATCACTGATATTTAATTAACCACTCCCCTGTGGTCTTCAGATAAAGAGCACTGCTGCTGTTCCACCTTTACAGTTAATTGGTGTTAACAGAATCCACCTGGTCCCCCAGGTGAAAATTCAATACTCAATACATGGAATCACACTGTTGTTGCTTTTCCAAGTAGAAATTCTACATCACAGTTGAGTAACTTCTATGTCTCTCAGCGTGGTTCACTAAAGCATCCCATCTATACAGTCTGTACAGGCCAAGTTACACGTCCCGCTGGTGGTCATATGGCGAGTGTCCTTAACAGCCCTTCATCTTAAACACTGCCAGGGTTACTGTTGTTTGAGTCCTGCTGGTCCAAGCCAAGCAGAAAATATATGCACTCACGATATCTGATGCTACCATAGATTTTAGAGCTTGTGGTATTTGGCTTGGTGTCAGTGAGGGGAGAAGGACATGTGGGTGATGGGAGGGTGGCTAAAGAAGGGGGTGGAGAGCACACAGCACTGCCCTGACTCTGCTGATAAAGTCTGAAGTTACGTCACAGATGATCTGTATCAGGGAGATTCCTCATGCTCTGCTCTGAACCAAGCAACAGGAGAAAATGAGCACAGAGTTGGACACAGGGAGGCGGAAATGATGGCAGGGGATGTGCCAGCAAGTTATTAACACCCACAGGTGGAAAAATACAGAGATGTCACATTGAAATGGGATGTTAATAAGTTCTGGATCCAACCCAGAGACAGACATGGGCAAGAGTGGTAAAAATGATAATTCTGAGACTTTATCTTTAAAATATAACATTGACAATACTTTGGTGTTATTTAAGGCAGCGGTTCCCAACTTTTTTTGCGCTGGTTTAATGTGAGACAATATTTTCACAGACTGGCTATTCTCAAAAAATATATATGTTTCAACTTTTGTTTGAGTTGACCTCTCATTTAGAATACACCACTATGACAGACATTAGCAGTGACCATGCACTGAACCAGCATTGGGTCCCATATGAGTCCAGGGTAAGACCTAAAGTTTCCCCCTGACCTCAAACCTCAACTTTTTTTTCAGTTGAGAGCGGGCTCTCCTGGGCCATATCTGTGTTGTTTGGAGATAGTTTTGAATTTTTGTGTATATCCCTTCAGTGCTGAGTCATGGCACGATTCATCTGTCTCTCAGTAAACTCCTGAGCTCAGGTGACGACTCCAGGGACTCAGCTCTCACCTACCTGGACGCTGATTCTAAGCTTTCAAAGGCTGAATGTTTTGTCCGCAGCAGGCTGCAGTCTGGGCTTTTTACATAACGTTGGTGTTTGGTGAACCTTAGATACAGTTTGTGGACTCCCACACACAAAGTTTGCCTGCAGTATTTACTTTCTGGAATTTGTTTTGCTTTGTGAGAGTTGTATTTTGGGTGTGAGATAATGCGGTAACCAGTGAAGATACAAAACATTAAAATACAGAATCATTTTTGCATTTTGTCATAAAGGAACATGTTTAATTCCTCTTGTGCAAATGATACACATGAAGTTTTTAACTAATTTACTGAGAATGAAACAAACCACCAAGCCTCCACGTTAAAAAATAACAGGTTTTTTGTGTGTCTGTAGAAGCAGACACTAGACACAGTTTGTATTGGACTCATACCATGAAATATAAACATATTCCAGTTAATTGTGTAGGTGCTGTGAATTGATTCTTTATGGGCTGAAAGCAGTTTTGCATTAGAAGCAGCATAGGATATTTGTCACAGGTCTCTGCTCTTTACCCTTTCTCTGTGGGTCTTTAGAGGAGGAAGAAAAGCAGCCTGTATTGCAAACATGAATAGAAGAGATCTGCATTGGTGCTGAAGGTCTCAGAGCTGTGCTGGTTACTCCGCTCACTGTGAACCTTTGTGAAGGTACACAGGCTCGGGAGACGTGGGTGTTGAGAAAAAGGCTGCCATGGCTGCTGTGAGTGGGAGTGTGAACTTCTGCTGACTGCTGGAAAGCTTTATGAAGCTCCCCCGAGTGTTTCTCCTGAAGAGAAGCAGCGGGCATCTGAGAAACTAGGTTGAATTGTTGTTAGTGGATCACAGGGTCAAAGGTCGGATACCCTTTTTAACTTACTCTGGGTCCATATTTCCCTCATCCTTCAGGGAGGCCTCCGTTGTGCTGAAAACTATTCTTTTGTGAATTAAAATGAAGAGGGCTCTTATTGAATGCTTGCATTCAGGGATTGGATAGACTGGGTCTTTCCCACTCAATCATCGACATCCACTGTGCAAATACATCATCTGCAAGACGCCAAACCCCCCTGGATAGAAAGCAACTCCATAACAGACAGAGAGAGAGGGGACAGACTTCAGCTGACACAATGGAGCTCTAATTAGTTTGCAGTTGTGAATTGGATGGAGAGTGTCTCGATTTTTTGGGACGTTAAATGTGTCACTGGCAGCGGAGGAGGGAGGCAGGAAATCAGTCACTCAGAGAGTGTTTAATGACTCACCAAGGACCATCCAAAGTAACATGAAGGTATGAGTTTCACAGAGATCCCTCAACACACACACCTTTAAACAGCTCAACAAGAAAATCAAACGGACTCAGGAATAAGAAGTGTGTAGAAAACACAATGTTTCTCAATGCAAGAACAAAATAGCAAACAGAAGAACTTCAAAGGTTGATGTTGCTCAGCCTTGTTGGAAGCACCATGTTGAACTATGTAGCTTGGTGCAGAGCCCTGTCCAGGGTGCAGTTGGAAAGAGTATTCACTCAGGTGAGCAGGTCAGGACTGAGGGCAATGAAGACAACCTCCTGTCAGACATTTAATACAGCCTGACCTCCCTGACGTCCGCTAAAGGACACACCATCAGGAATCGACTCCATGTGATGGGAAAATAAAAAGTGGAGACGAATCAGCACCGCAAAGGTCAGACCTTCCATAGAGACCATCACTGACTCTGTGCCAGCACTTCACATACAATAACACCCAGTTAGTGTGACATTGCTGCAGTCATGTAAGCTCCCTGACTCCCTGGAGGTAAAAATGATAGAATCGATGGCAGCCTGGGGGTCACGCTGCAGAGGAGAATTGTTCTTTCTGTTAGCAGAGTGATTATGAGAGTGAATTGGCAGCTTTGTTATCAGGGCGGTGCACAGTTCACACATCAATGCCAGGTTTTGTCCTCCAAGACAATGAGGGGAAGATATCTGCTCAATCCATATCTGCAGAGCTACAAAGAGACATTTTCCCCTCAGGCTCAGAGAGTAGAAGAAACGCAGAGTTGATCCAGTAGCTGGAGAAGGGCAGTGACAGCCGCAGAGCTGGAAACATATGTTTTAGAAGAAAATACATTTTACCACCAGGATTTTTACTTATGTCCAAATTTTGCATTAACAATGATTTGTTTACCCTCATCCAGGATGATGTTGGTCTTAATATTACAGGAAATAAGGTATTTACAGTGTTTTTTCAGCAAACATTAACCCAGCTATCGTGTATGAGCTACTCCCATGCAACTGTTACACATCCAAACCTGTCAATTCAAAGCTTTCTAAAGAAAAATCCAATGCCAAAAAAATTTTTCTTTGTTATTATGAATTCTACAGAAGCCTTTAAAGGTCATAATTAACACAATTTATTTTGTCTGTTTTCTTGAGATAACAAGTGAATTTCTTGTTTGTTTTTTGAGAGCTTGTCTTATTTATTTATTTTTGTTGTTGTTTCAAGAAAACAACATAACAGGATAATTTTCTTCATTCATTTGTTCATTTTCCAAACCGCTCATCCTGTTCAGGATCGCGGATGGCTGGAGCCTATCCCAGCAGTCATTGGGCGAGAGGCGGGGTACACCCTGGACTGGTTGCCAGTCAATCACAGGGCTGACACATAGAGACAGACAACCATTCACATGCACACATCCACACTGCACAATTTAGAGTGATCAATTAACCTAATAAACATGTTTTTGGACTGTGGGAGGAAGCAAGAGGGAACCCACGCATGCACTATTATGTATTAGCTGGTATATTTATCATAAACTGTTAAAGGAAACAACAGTGGGCTTGTGCTGACCTTATCAAACTACAGGACACAACCATGCCTGAGGATAAGTGTGATCATTAATATTATTGGTCTCTTGGCAGGCTACTGAAATAGAGCCACAATAAGTGACAACACCCAGATACAAATATAACACCCACACAGTTATAGAAATACGAACAAATGTGGAATGCAAATGTATCACACACATGACTTAAAGGAGAGAATAAATTATGCAAAATTCAGCCGCTCTAATCAGCAGCTCCACGCTGGGATAAAAGAAATCTCTTCCTGATTTTCACTCTAATTCAGCACCAGCCTCACCAGCCAGCATTCAATCTACCCTTCATTGCACACAGCTACAAATGACACCATGAATATCAAACAGCATGAACTTTAATATTTAAGCTTAAAGCTAATAGCTTCATGCAGATCCTTTCTCATGATATTGTTCGCATTGTATAAAAATTATGGTTTGCATGGTAGTAATTTCATAATTCTCCAAAATATCACAAATTTGACTTGTAAGTATAAAGTTATTTGTCTATTTTCGTCCTAATTGTTTGCAAAGCAATATTTTCACCACATAAATCCCTGTCAGGTCAAAACTGTTGTCAACATTGACATCAGACTGCATTCTCCTAGAGGAAACTGACAATATCAGAAGAAGTTTTCATTTGAAGTCTGGCATGTGTCTCTTCCTTCCCTGAGCTTTTGGGGGACGTGATGAGAAGAATTCACATGACAGAGTCTCATTTACAATGCAGTGGTGCTGCCATGCTAATGGTGGAGCTGCTAATTACTGATGATTCCAGCTGGGGCGAAAAGAGATGATATCGAGTCACGTGACTTGAGAAGTGTTGATTAATTAGTTTCTGCTTGTTTCGAACCTCGGGGGGAATCACTGGTGCGGCAGAGGCAGCAGCAGCAGCTGCGGCGTGGCATCTCATCAAATAGACTGAACTTTGAGTCGACGTGTTCAGAGCGGCTCTGTTTGTTCACAACAAGTGAAGTCACACAGAGTGTCAATCCTTGATTTGTAGCTCAAAAACTTGCTTCTTTATGCTCACTAAAGTTATTTTTACACTGTTTCAAAGAGTTTGTCAAGAATTTCCTCAGTGCTGGTACCCGAGGAGCAAAGCAAACGAAGTTACAGAGAAAATTCAAATTGCTTTTTTAATTCAAGGGAAAAACATTAAATATTAACAATTAACTGAAGTGAGAGATTATAGTCACTTTAGACGTCCGGACTTAGTGGTAATGAAAAAAATATATATATAACATTTATGAGGACTCTTGGTGAGTGCTTTTAAGTGTAAAATTTTAGATTTTGGTCAGTGCAGAGTTTCTTGTTTATCTGTTTGGAGATGTTTGTACCAAGCTCTTCTAAAACTTTACCAACAGTCAATTAGATTTTTGAAGGAGTGATTTTTTAGTGGGCCAGAAACTAAATACAAAAAGCTTCAATAATCGGAAAAAAACCTAAATCTAAAAATAAAAATACTAAAAAGAAAATAATACATTATTTTCTACTGTTTTGTACAGATAGTAGCAGTAAGGGCAGGACTTTTTTGTTTGTTTGTTTGTTTTTTACAACACACCATTCAATCAAAGAAATACAACATTGACTTAGAAAAGAAAAGAAGAAAGATAGAAAGAAAGAATGGGATATATAAGGATATTACAACCCATTTGAATAATTTGGGTAATTCACATATTATTTACTCTCAGCACCGACCGTATTTCATCCCACTGAACTCCAAGACTTCCAGTGGAGACAGATTGATTTGCAGGAATTACCTTGGAATTCAAATGGGCCCAGAATAACAACCTACCCTTAAAAAATCTTCCTTCCTCCTTCATTTTTTTCTTCCTCTACTTTGAAAATGGTTGAAAAAAGCCTGTGCCCATGGGGTCATTTCAAGGTTTCACTATGGTCTGATACTGAATGAATATTCTTTTGTAAAAGAAATTGAAAGAAAAAAAGAAAACCTTTCATTTTTTCCCAGAAAACCTTCTGGTTCTTGGCAAACTAATTTAAAAAGAAAAAAGAAAAAACACAGCTGTTCATACAACTCACTCTTTTTCTTGTCCACACAGATTAGAACATTAATATGTAATGGTGAAATAGAGTTTTACAGAGTAAAGCCTCTATTCTCTGGCTCACTGAATGAGGAATGAAACCCTGAGTTTTGAAGGCTGTCCTTCAGCTTTACCGAGAGAGAATTTACATCTACTCTGTGTCAAGAGCTATAGGATCAAATGCACTTTCTATCCATATGGCATAAATGTGAACAATGTCACTGGATGGTGGGCAGGTTTTCCTAGACATTTCATCAAATGTGGATGTAAGTTTAATAAAACAAGCTGGAAGCAGCACTTTAAAGTCAGTTTTATTTCACATTCATTATGCTGGAGTTGTGCCTCAAAGCACCAAATAAACACTTTAAACACTGCAAAAGTGCAGAAAGTACGCTGTTTAATAGTTTAGCTTTGGTTCAACATCCAGAGTTTCTTTGCCAGGACTTTATCGTGGGCTTGCTTTGCGATCTAAGCTGCTCTGACATCAGTTCACTCCCCATCTGACACTTTCCAGCCCCTCTAAAACCTGGCCCACACAAGTGTCTTCACCCCAGGTCAACACAGTCTGCCACAGACCAGCAGCTCCCGTTCAACCCTGAGGAATAAAGGTTAATTTTCCAAGTGAGCTGCTCCTGTCACATGCATTAATGTTTTGACTCGTTCGCCCTGTAGTGGCTGTGTGTTGCTGTGTTAGCCGTGCCTGGCGCTGGATGCATTTCGCTGTCTGTGAGTCATATTCAGCCGTCGGCTCTCAGACATGGAGCCTGTCAGAAGGTCTCAGAGTGCTGGCTTTGCTGATGCTGATGACCGGCTTGGACACGGAGCAGAGTTGGTGTTTGTGTGAAAGCGTGTTTGCTTGTGTGCATTTGTTGATGTTCCTGTTATGTGACCTGTTCTGACCTGGTTTATGACATATTGTGGAAGTTTTAGCTTTTTATTGAGTGTCGAGGTTAAGTCCAACAGCAGTCTCTGATACAGTCTGTTTTGCCTTCAAAACCTCCATATGAAGCCCACTGAGGGATAATGCAGGTTTACTGAAATACCCAGGCTCATAATCTAACTCTTAAAGGAGAAAATCTCCCCTTTTTATGAGCTAACTGTATCAAGGTTCTTAATGGAGACATGATAAACTCGGTAATGAATCTCCCCAAGAGAAGAAGAGCTCCAGTAAAGAACATCCATCTTTGTTCTGTCTAATAATACCTCACATCGTCCTCACTGACCTTACCTTGACAGCCTCCCTCGGTACATCAGCGATCCATTAAGAGTGGAGAAGCTTTGAAATGTGTTTAGATTCAGTTGTTATTCAGAGGTCTGAACTTTAGAAACACTGGGGTTATTAGAGTTTTTTGGCAGGACAAAAGACGCACATTGAAAATATTTTCATGCTGAATTCTGGTTTTCTGTGTGTCCTCCACTCTGAGGTCAGACGTCAGAATAACAGCGGCAGGTCGGCAGCTGGAGGTGATTTAGTGTCTCGCTGGAGGACGCTTTTAGCCTAAGGGGCACCACAAACATGACTGCTTTCACACACATAATGTATCTGAAGTGTAGCCTCTTTGAAAGCTGCAGCCTCCCACAGTCCACATCGCTGCACCAAATATAAACCAGTCAGGACAGACTCCAACTGAGCCAACATGAACATTAGCACCATCAGTCTGTTTGAGGTAAATAGAAACAGGAAATAAAGTCTGTGAAAAGGTGATCATGTTTTTTTTCTAATACATGACTTGGCTTTCTTCTATCTGTGGATCCATCTCCATGACTGTCAATAAAATTTTAATGTTGATTAAGCTCATCTAAAAATCCAACCAAGTCCTGCAATATCATAAATGATGAATGCAGTAAAGGATGGAGAGTGAAAACCTGATTATTCTAATTAAATTCAGTATAATTGCAGTATTTGACTTTCATTCTGGCTGATATGATTGATTGGTTTGACCTTTTAGATAATGTCAGCTGGTTAGCTCATTAACCAGTATCCACGTGTTAAAGCTGAAATGGTTAATGACTGTCATTGATCAGTATGTCTAGCTCCAAAGAGCTCAAATATCTGATCCAATATAATTATCACTCATTATCAATCCATCATTTTAAAACCTAGCACAAAAATTAAAAACGTGTTTAGTAGATAATTTATTTTTTCTTACAATCTTATACCATTGGAAAGCCTGTTTATTACTCTTTTAAATGGAGGCACATTTATAAAGAACATGCATTTGTGGGAGGAACAGCAGAGCTGAGTATGTGGGTAGCACCAAATTTGCTACATCTTCTCTGCCACTGCCAAACAGCTTATTCTGGTAGCCCTACAATGTTAGAGACTGGCTGGATTCAGTCAGGGCATATTGTCCTTCAAACTTTGACTGCAAATCTGTTGAAGACAGCCTACAGCCCCTGTGCTGAAACGGTCTTCTTCAGGTCTCATCGACTTTAAATGAATGCTGCCCAGCCTGTGTCTGACATCCCCTGTTATGTGGATCTTTGCCTTCACCCTGGAGATGGTACTGGGGCTGACCCCAGATAATGCTACTACTTTTTACTGGTTGTGCAGCTTGACATTAACCTGTCGCACATGCCTTATCCAGACCTGTCAGCCATGGCATGCCTGGTCATGGGCACCAACTAACCATTGTAGCAGAGCCTGGGCTCCCAGGTGCTGACAATCAAGCACCAGAGGCTCAAAACATGAGCAGTAACAGCAGAAAAAGCTGTTTGGCATTTGCAGAGAAGATTTGAAAGAGATTTTTAATTGGCGCATCCACATACTTCACTGCTGCTCATCCCATAAAAGTGGCTCAATTTAAAAGGGAAAAAAACAGGCTTTCCAACAGGATAAGATATTTTGACAAAAAGCATTGTTACAACAGAAATAATCTACCAAACACAAATTTCCCTCACTTCCTGTGGTCTATTTTCCCATTTTATAAGTGCTCCTAATCTGTTTACCAAACTGTACATCTACTAAACAAACACTGACTTAAATATAGAATAGAATAGAATAGAATAGAATAGAATAGAATAGAATAGAATAGAATGGGGGAATTCAGGGGTCACAGCAGCAATACAATAAAACAAAGGTAAGAAAGTGTAAAGTGCAAAAAGGTCCAAAAGAAAAAGGATGACGACAGCTTGGCCATCATTCTCCAGTCAGCCAGCCTCCACCTCCACAGGGTCCAGGACTGCTCACAGCAGGTGAAATTCTTCCATTGTGGTGTTGGTGTCTGCTAGCATGTTTAGCTTGTCCATCCTATTGGAGATAGATCTTACATTCCCAATAACAATGGATTGAAGGACAGGTTGATGTCGTCACTTCTTAGCTCACACCTGAGAACCAGCATGTCATCCTCACCTTCTTCTTCTCATCTTGTGGGGAAACATCTGGCCTTGCACCAGTTAGCATTGGCATGCCACAGGCTGCTAACAGCCAGTCTCATATGTAAACAATGTGGCCATGGTTACATGTAGGATCTCCAGACAAACACAGGAGCAAAAGTAGTAAAAATGTCACTGAGGACATGACTACTTTGGTGTCCATGATTAACAAATGAGCCATACAAAGTAATGATCCAATCCAGATGCAAAGATGATAAAAAAGACAAGAAAAAATGACAAGAAACAGACAGAGAAGAGAGAGCTGCTGCAACAGGCAGCCACTTGGGTGGCACCTAGCAACAATGATATCTGGATAATTTTACTTTTTTGACCCCTGGGAGATTATTGTGCTCCAGTGGCAGGAAATCAGGCATTCCAACTTACACTCTATGAGCTTTTTGTTACCAGACTTTGTCAAAGATGGTTAACAACATGTGAAGTGTGGCCTCTCTCTGTAAGCTCCCCTGTGCAGGGGGAACATTGATATTCTGCACAGCTCCTCTCCCTGTGCCAGCCAAGGTCACTGCCATGGATGAGTCAGCATCTCAAACCCCGCCGTCACACTCTACTTCCTCTTCCTCCCCAAGAACAATCAACTCAGCCGCAGTCTCTCGCACCTCTTTCAATCTCACCTCCACTCTCTTTATTTCCTGCTTTATCCTCTCCCTCCATCTCTCACTCTCACCTTCCTCCCCCTCTCTCCTCCATCTCAGGGGGATTATATTTCTTGATATTCAGGAATAAAAGAAGGCAGGGGGGATCGCTCAGTGCCTCCCCGTCACAGAAAACTCACCAGCACTGACCTCAATTCTTACTTTGTACACTTTTCTTTTGCTTGAGCAGAACTTCAAAAGAGCTGAGGGAGAGACAGGTGAACGTCAGAGGACAATCTAGAAATACTAGAACATCAATCCAGCCTGACAGAGAGCCAGAGCGTGTGGTGTGACTGAAAGTCAGCCAGGGGTTGAGCTTTTTTTCTGCTGCATTAACAGTCAGACTTTTCATATCTAACCGGCTGGATGTGCCACAGATATGGTTCATATATCCGAGGTCAGGACAGCTTGGGGGTAAAATGAGGACTTTTGGTATGAAATAGACAAAACCTTCAGTTTCTGACATGAGGCTTGGATGCTTCCTCTGAGGCTTGGTCTTGCCTGGAGGAAGTAAATCCAGAGCAGTGTGGTGTGGAAAGTTCAGCTTTCTGCTCGGCTGCAGTTGGACTCCACTCAGATACGCCTGCTTACCACTCTCACCAAGTAGGCGTTGGTGAGGTGAAGCGAGAGAGGGTTGAGCATTTATAAGGCATAAAATTCAAAATAGTCACTAAGTAAAGATATCCACATTGTATGTAAACCTCAAGTTATGTCAAAGGTCACTGCTCTCTTGCCAACATCTACAGTTTTTTCGATTTTTTGCAGCTGCAGCAGTAGTCTCATTTGTTGACTTTGTTAATTGAATCTTGTAGATGCAACATCCATTGAGAGCATTACTCAATAAGCCTGCAGCTCACTGCATACAAACCCCGAGGAGAGAAAAAGAAGGAGGGCTCTATGGGGTTAACGCTTCCCACTTTACAATGCTGTTCAGCTTATCTGATAAAAATCTTTAAGTATTTCTAAAATGCCCAGGGATGTGGAGATCCCAGGGGCTGCTTGGACCAGCTAATTGTGAGCTAAGTTGACCATCGCTCTTACACCAGACTAAGCCGATCTTACATAATTTCACAAACTGCAAAAGCTGAAATCTTATCAAGTGTTTTGTCTTATTTTAAGTAAAAATTGTCTTTTTATGCTTAATATGAGCCACATTCCACTGGTCAGTCTAGAAAAATGTCTTGTTTCAAGTTATTTTAAGACAAAAATGAGGTCTGAATTGCTTGTAACAAGTAAAATAAATATGTCAATGGAACAAAAAAAATGCTGGAAAGTGCTTGAAACTAGAATAATGTCTTAAAACAACTAACTTTTCTCTTGTTCTATTGGCAGATTTTTTTTACTTGTTACAAGCAATTCAGACCTTATTGTAGCTCTAAATAGCTTGAAAACAGACATTTTTTCTGGACTGGTTGGGTGAAAGTGGCTCATATTGAGTCTGAAAAGACATTTTCTACAGAATAAAAGGCAAAAACCCTTGAAACAATTTTGTTTTTTTCCAGTGCAGCAAGTTTTCTTAGACTTTTCCTGCATGTTCACAATGGAAGCACACAAAACAAGCAGAAAACGATACAACCCAAAGTAGAAAAAAATGCAGATAGCAGAACCAGAACCTTATTGGATTGTTAGCAAACGATAAAATAATTTTACTTAACTCCAACATAAACAACCATGCAGGCTTTTGAGGGCAAAACTGTGATGGTCTGCAACCAAGACAGGCTTAGAAAACTGCTATAGACATGCACTGCAAAAACTGAAATCTTATCAAGTGTTTTTGTCTTTTTTCAGTAGAACATTCCTTTTTAGACTCAATATGAGCCAAATTCACATGACCAATTCAGAAAAATGTCTTGTTTAAAGTTATTAAAGGACAAAAATGAGGTCTGAATTGCTCGTAACCACTAAAAACATCTGCCAATGGAACAAGAGAAAAGTTACTTGTATTAAGACATTGTTCTAGTCTCAAGGACATTTTCAAGCATTTTTTCTTTTTCCATTGGCAGATTTTTTTACTGGTTACAAGCGATTCAGACCTCACTCTGATAACTTGAAACAAGACACTTTTCTGGATTGATAAGTTGAAAGTGGCTCATATCGAGTATAATAAGACAATTTTTACTTAAAAAAAGACAAAAACACTTGATAAGATTTCAGTTTTTTGCTGTGTGGAGTTTGAATCTGGGACACAGGCTGAGTTGCAGTAGTTTGAAACAATAGTTTTACTGAGGATGATGGGAAAAAAATAATGTCTCCTTGCATTTGAAGGGGAAAAAATCTAAGAACACTAAACAAATCCATTTTTCATGAATGTGAGGCGAAGAAGAAAAAAGAAACTAAATGCAGAGAACAGCAACATGCGAGCTGAGGCCGATATTGAACCCATACCTCCTCTTTTGTTTGACTTTCTGAAAGAAATCTGTATCACAAACATCGTGAAGCAAATTCATGAGACAGAGCAATAATGTGGTTTCCTTTATGAAAGAACAGGACATGTTTTATTACTTACTATCTCATTCTGTCGATACAGGGATTAATGTAGAGGTGAGGAGAGGCTGCGGTTTCTCAGCCGTCTCTAAATCACAGCATGAATCAGGTCTGCTGTATTTCATTACAGACTGTCATTGTGAGTCCAGACAGGAGGGTGGTGAATAAGTCAAGACTGGAACTTTAAATCAGAGTTTGCAGCCAGCTTTGTGACAAGGCTTAAAAAATATATGGGCGCTCACAGATTCAGCGCATCATTATTCATCTCCTCTGCCAGTCTGAGCTGTGTTTTTGGGCCGAGCTGGCTTTGAAGCACAGTGCCTTCAACTTTCTCTTGTTTCTACGCAGCCCCAAGTGTCAGTGGATGTATTAAATATGAGGACACCTGGTCTCTTTAAAATGCAGGAGATATAACAAGTGAGTTCAAGGGACGGATGTGATCCCTTTTTGATTTTCGAATCTGAAATTCCCTCTGCCTACCTGTGCTAACCAAACAGGAGGGTTTTAAGCCTTAAAGCGTGAGGTTGAAACTGAGGTGTCTGAGGACAGATGGCTCAGGGTGCTGACAGTTTTCTGACACATGAAGGGTTGATCTTTTTTCTTGCACACCATAAAAACTGAAATCTAGGGGAGCGTTTATGACTCATTTTTAATTAAAATGTCTTGGACAAATTTTACTTGAAATAAAAATAAAAAGAATAAAAAGGAAAGCAGGTGAGGAAAACTGAAGTTTAAAGCCATGGTGTTAGATGGTGTGCCCTCCTCTGTGACACTTGGGCCGTCGTTGCACAAACGAAGCTGCTGGTCAGTGTTGACTGGTCTGACAATGACTGTTAATGCCCTGGCTACAGTCCAGAGGTCATTCAGTAGCACTGGCTTAACTGAGCTGCCGGCGAGCAAAGAGGGAGGTTCATCTCCTGCGCTCTCCGAAGAGCTGAACATTCATTTTGCACGGGAGGATACCAGCACAACAGGCGAAACACAAAGCCCTAGTTAAAGAACCAAATCTCAGAAATGGCATTGTTGGATAGACGATATGTCTCAACTATTTTTATTTCCGACAGTACAAATATGTTGACACAGGCACAGAAGACTCTCTATTCCCCTCTCTGTCAATGCACCTTTGCCTCCTCCAGGCCACAATGACTGCAGCTTTTTGTGCACAATGCTGTGCCATTTTGCACCTGTTCAAATGTGCTAAATTCCTTCATGCAATGCTGCCAGATCTTGGGATAGAAATAGGCGACCAGCTCTAAGGAAACAAGCCATGCCACATTGTGTAAGCGACAGACCTCTTGATAACAGTGTAAATATTTATTTTTGCTTGCAGTAAATTGGCAGTTCTCTGTGTACTCATGAAAGCAAACAGGCTACATGTGCTATTTTGCACAAGTTCGCACATATTTTTTATACCCCCAAACCTTTAGTAGATCAGGCCCTTAAATTTAGGTTTTAAGACTGTAAGACAGCAGTAATATCAACAGCAATGTCAATTTAATTAAGGCAAAGTAAAAAAAAAACTGCTGTCTTAGCTTCAGGGGCTGTTTCTTGGGTCTACCAGACGACACCCTGAACAATCACATGTCTATTCCTGTTCCTTTCAAAACCCTCATTTGGATCTACTCTAATGCGATACATGCAGTGCCTTGGACAGCTGTATGTGCTCATTATTTGGCAGTTCCCTCTTCACTGCTGCTCCGAGCGTCGGTATAATCTCTAGACAAAACAAAGGCAAAGAGAGCCTGAATCCTAACCACAGATAAATATTATTTTACAGATGTTTGTTTCACAAGACAGGACAGCATGCGATGTGGTTTTGCATACTTTAATGTGCATATTTGGAAACAGTAGCCCAATCTGAGCCATGCAGAGCTGCACAGCCCTGCTCTGTATGTACACTGCACCATCTTTGCTCCTGCATGACCACTCGTGCTGCGAGGGGGATTGGTGTGGATTGCATTTTCATATTTCACATGCTCAGAAACGCCAGGAAGCCACACAAATCCCAGCCACGGGTGACGGCATGGAGGTCACCACAGTCTCATGTTTGAAAGATATTGTTATTAAAATCAGACCCCCCTCCTTCCCATGTGATCAATGAGTATGCCCAGATTGTGACAGGAGGGGATGAGCAGAGGTTGATTATGTGTGGTGGGGAGCCGAGGCTCCGTCGAGGATCTCCACATGGAGGCACAGAGGATTGAATCATAGCTCTTGATATTAGCAGGAGGCGAAATAGGAGCTAAAAGCATAACTGGAGGGCTCGATGGATGCAGAGCCTCGGGTCTTATGGACAAATGTGCATGCATAATGCCGAGGATACACACCCGAGGAGAATCTCAGCCAGCTTAGCTCTGTGGGGGTTGCATGTTGAGTGCTGGTTTCAGAAGGTGACTGCAGGATTGCAGCAATTGTGAAGGAACTAAAAGCTTGAAAAAAATGACTTTCCTGAAAGGTTTTGCATTTTCAGCTTGTATATGATCTGCTATTTACCTCAGCTGATACAATTTAAATAGATTTTTCAAATATTTGATCTGAAGTTGCCATTTGAGAGTTCGTTTTTTTTTGTTTGTTTGTTTTAATCCTCCAATCTTTATTTGTAATTGTTTATTGGATGTGCTCTAATTTGTGTTAATAAAGTAAACAATTTAGAAAAGTTGTACACCCACTTAGTGAACTTTACTGAACCAATTAAACTGTTTCTCATAATTTTCTGTCCTGACATCAGCAGTAAAGAAAGCTTACCTCTTGTTCTTGCCATTGAGATTATGTCACCTGTCCTATCCATTTCAGCCTGTGGATGAAATCCTGATCCAACGACAGAAACCAGATCACTGATGAATCAGGAAACTTAAAAATTAAAGCTGCTTTTTTCCTTATTGTGACTGATTCTCTCAGCAGCATGAATGATATGGAGTCTCACAGCAGAGCAGGAGCTCCTGCAGTGATCTAGGAAATACCACCTCTGAAAATGCAAATCTGGGATTGATGGATTCTCCTGTTTATAGCCAGGGGTTGATGGATTAAACATACTCCTGTCTTCATTCATGCAGGGGAAGGGTTTAAGCTTCTGACTTTGAGACCTGATGTTGGCTGTCAGTTATTGTAACAATCATAAGTTTGATTTGTGAGAGTTATTTTCTTCATGTCAAATAATCTTAAAGTACTCAGTTTATGATTTTAATATCTAAGTAAAATGGAGGAAGGTTTTCTGTTATCAGTCCTGCCTGTTAATTGGCTCTGGTTGTGCTAAGCTTCAAGGCGTTGGAAGACACATCTCTGGTGTGAACAACAGTGTATTTTTAGAGGTGGAGGTGAAGATTTTAGGGAAAATGTGTGATGATGTAAAGCACCTGACTTAAAAACCTGATGGATAACACATCAGCTCTTTTAAAACATACAGTTAAATAACCGTGTGGATCATTACAATAAGTGGTTCTAGGGAAACTCATTACTTTATAATTCCACTACGGTGTGGGATATTCTTCAGTTGATCATCCACTAAGAAAGATACAGGATTCCAATAATTGTAGTAATACATGTCTGCGTACTTGACATATCCAATCATCTATATCCCTCTGTGTCACTTGTTCCTGAATACAACCAAAAGACAATTATCAGGTGCAATTATTCAGCTCCACAAACTGTCACACAGATCTTTGTCACATTTGACTCGGACATAATTGCTTCCAGGTTTTCCACCTGTCAGAACAAAGCAAGCAGCAGAACACACACAACCTGACAGTTATTATAAGGCCTTAAGTAATCAGTGTTAAATTGAACTAACATGACTGCAGTGATTGGCTTGACGGATGTTGATTATTGCTGGAATAATTTTCACATGAATAAGACTTTATTCTGCTGGCATGAATGTTTCCTTTGTGGGATGGGAGCCATTGATTTTGTACAGAAATTTATAACAGTTTTGCCAGAAATAATGTGCTCCTAATCGATAAAATGTTCAGAGGCGCTTTCCTCTGTCACACAACAGTTTCTGCACAAAGCTAATTGGTTTGTGAGAAAGGGAGCAACAATAACTTCCAGGTTTAATGGAAAAAGTTGGAAGAAGGTGTAAATCAGTATTTGTGTTTTCAGGGAGTGCATGCAGTGTTCTTGCTACTTATACTTTACTGAGATGAAGGAAGCTTTGTCCATTTTACAACTCGTAGCAGCTCGACTAAATCCAACTACTTTAAAACCTGTTCTGTTGTTTGCAGCATTGATAAGAAGTATGGACAAGTATTTTTTTTCTGTTTTGGATCCAAAGATTGGCCTTGGGAATGGAAGGCATGCTGTTCTCTGGCCTCTCTTTTGTGTGAGTCAACAGCTGCTGTTGGTTGTTTAAACATGGAGCAGATGAACAGGAGCTAATTTTGGATTTACTCAATGAAAATACAGTTTAATAAAAAGACAAAAAAAAAAAAAAAAGAAAAGAACATTTTTTTAAGGCTTTGAAAAATAGCTTTCAACAGTGGAGATAGCTAGTTTCAAAAAGTAGCTTCTATAAAAATAAATGTTCAGTGAAAAACTTTGGACATGCTCAAGTGAAATATATATATTTAGTCAGAAAAATGTTACTACCATGGGAGTAAGGAGGCCTGATGGATTTGGAGTTCAGAGAATGAGATTAACACTAACTCATAGTGACCTTTGACCAAACACATACAGACCACACACTTTGGTTCAGTTGGATGGTTTTGCCGAATTAGCCAACAAGCCTTCAAGGCATTTACGAGACATCATCTTCACAAGCCTTGGATAAAAAAAATACCCCTACACTGACCAAACCCAATCTAAAAACCCCACAAATGGATGCTTCAAGACACCATATAAACGCTATTTCTTCAGGGATCTTGAGGCCTTCAGGTGTCATTTGAATTAGTTCCACTGCTGCACACCATCAGGGATCACTGGGTGGATGTACAGTAGCTCACTGAACTGTCAAGACGGATGAGCTACATTCCAACCCTGAGAAGAAATGTCACGAGGAAGGAAAGTGTTCTTAACAGAGTTTGCATTCCCAAATTAAAATGAAGTTAAGCTGCTGTGAACAATAACCATCAAACAGTCTCTTTCATTTGTAGACATTAAATCTGAGCACCTGTCCTTGAATGCACTGAAACTTTGCACGGCTCCTTATTATGATAAAGAGGTCAACATCAACACCTCAACTCTCTCATGGATCCATTTAATGAGCCGTCTGCTGGGATATTTTTAGATTTTGTGTTTAAAGTAGGCGCATGGAGGGATCAAAAAACCTGGGTCTAAGGATTATGCCTTCACAGTACCGTCTGATACCTTATTGATCCCTGCTGGAGAAGAAAATAACAATGTCCTTTCTCCTCGTCTACAATGTTGGTTAGGTCAGCCATAACAGATCTGTGTTTTATTACTCTTTGGAGGAATCACATGTTTAATGGTGTGCTTGAGGACATTTTAGCATTGCCATGACAGCAGCTGGGTATATACAAACGGTACTGCACGCAACTTAACGTGTTGAGCCTCGCTGTTGTCATATTTGAGCATGCTCTATTGCTGACATTACTTTTCTGAATTCCTTGCAAACCTTGCTATCTTTTCATTAACCAATAATTTTAATGGTGATATCTGTCACAGTGGTTTAATCTTGTGAAAATGTTGGTGTTCTTCTACTCTGTGAGGATATACTGCTTTTCACATGCTGGATGCTCCAATCATAATCTCACATTTCATTGTCTGACTTGACTTGATTTATATGCTCATTGACGTGTTTTGTAGGGTAATTAATCCAGATTACTGTGCCGTGTCTTCATATACTTTGAGGATAAATGAGGAAATCTTTAAGTAATTCTGTGTTTTTTGCCCTGCGGTCAGTGTTTTTGTATGTGTCTATAGACGGCTGGGTGGCTCGCCTTGTCCTTGGTGCCAACCTTAGGGGTGATAAATGTGGCCTGTCGCTGCTTGCTAACCACCAAGGCCAGACTGGGTGAGGCTGTCTACCAAAGATAATGGTAGAAAACGAGTGATAAAGCACAGAAAAAACCTCCATTTCCCTTGTGCCCAAGAGATTTGCTGAGTTAGGGTGTGGATGGCAGCCACACAAAACATCTCTGTGTTCTTTTTCTATTTGCAATTCAATACCCTTTCCAAAAGTTGAACCACAAACTTTTTTCAAAGATATATTTTCTAATTATCCTTACGCTGAGGCTTTATTTCTGCACCTACAGGGGACTTGTGTGTTATACGATATTCACAAAATTATGGTCATTATTTGAAACCATGAAACAGTCATCTCTGTATCAGTTTTTCTTTAAACCTAACAAGGTTTTGTTCATTTTTCAAAGGGAATGCAATTCAGTTTCAAAGACAAGGAAACAAATTAGAAATCCATTGCTAAATGGAATTTATGCAGCTCCATTTTACTCACTGACTTAAGTTATTCATTCCACATCCAAAAGCCTCAACCCAAAGACCTGGTTTGACTTTCTTTCGAAAGGACATTTTTCAAAGAGACATTCAGCTCAAACTCTGTGGACACACTTCAAACAGTATAAACCCAGAGGAATGAATAGAAAGGAGATATGAGTCTTGTTCAAGGACACTTTAGAGGAGATTGAACATTGGCTGATTTAGTCTGAAAACAAATATACTGTCTCTGTGGCCAGCCTGTCACTCTGGCCAATTTAAAAGCAATGTTCTGTACTGAACAGCATTTCTCCTCTTCAAGCCAAAGTGTTGTTGGAGCTCTCCAGGGACAACTGTTTTCCAAAACCCAAACCATTCTCCCTGATGGAGTCAATAATTGTCAAGGACCAACACAGACAGCTCAGTGTGAACAGTGACTCAGTGCTATTCTAACAAAAGACTTTTTTTTTTCGTCTTTTCAAGGTTTGACATCGATAAAACTGTGTGGGAGTCCAAACTGCCACAGATTTCAAAAGCATCACAATGCAACTCTGACTTCTGTGTGGACTTGGAGAAGTTGGTGAGATGTTGACGTGTGAACTTTGGTCACTTTGAGAACACCCACCTTGATACCTGAGTGGTTCCTCTGACCTCAGAAACACACTTTGTATTCTTCCAGGGAAAATTCAAAGACTAACAACACTAAGATGTTTGTTTTCTGTTGTGTGGTTGTTTGAGTCATGAAGACTCTCCCAGTGATTCACATCTCTCAGTGAATAAATCCTCCCTAGAACTCTGACACTGATTGTCAATCTTAACAGCTTTCTTTTTGCTCTGCTGGTGTGAAATTTTGAGAGTATGAGCGAAAAAACTCTGAAGTATCGTTCCTCAACCTTTTCCCCATATTCACTCTATTTTAAATGTGTCACAAAGTGCCTCTGTGGACATTGACTGACCCAAATGAGGCTTTTTGGGTGCTCAATGGTCTAAGTTAAATCTGGATCAAAAGCACTTTTTGTGAGTGCCAAACGGGCCCCAAATGATTCTTTCTACAGATCTCTGTGTCCTTTAATGCCATTGCATTGCAATGTTAAAGGGAACGTTATAACTTTGATGGTGTATTGCCTCTTTATTCCAAGAAACAGCAAAATAAATCAAAAACAAAACCCCTGACTCTCGCATGTTTTCAAATCCTGATGAAAGTCTCAACTAATCCTTTATGTCAATTGAAACGTATTAAATCAAGAAGAGTCAAATTATTTAGATGTACCTGATCCATCATTTACATGCATGAGGAGGATGATATGGAACAGCATGCTACAACATCTAACTCAAAAGCAGTCATACCAAAACAACAGTAAGACTCATTTGAATTGTGTATCTGTTTGCTCAAGTATTAGGCCCCCGTTAAAACGACAACGATTCATCTGAAAATGCTAAAACACAGTGAAAAAATCTGTGTTTACACAGAAACGCAGAGGGACCAAAAAACGCTGTAAGCATGCCAGGCCAAAAGTCGGCGCTGTAACTGTCTTGTCCAGAAGCCACTTTTGGTAGATATCCACCGAAGAAGAGTTGAGCCGATCATCTCGTGTACCAGGGAATTATAAGTGCAAAAGTGGAGCAACAAATGCACATTTTGTTGAGAGACATTCAACAGATTTAGCAGATTCAGCAGCACAAGCACAACAAGGTAGTTTGGGACGATCATAACAGTGATACTGTTGTCCTGTTGTATGCGCTCGAGCAAAGTAGAGTGTGGCGTCAGCGTTTCCACTGAAAACGCAGGCTTACTGTTTACACGGCAGCGGTGTCGACTACGTTTCAGAAAAATCCCATTCTGGAGGCCGTTTTCAAAAGTTTGCTTTTTGGGTCGGCGAGGTTGAACCACAACAAAACTTTTGAATTTCACCGTTGTTGTGTAAATGGACAGTGGGGGTTGGATGGACAATGATGGAAGTGAATTCTTAAAGCTGTCCTGATATCAGCTGCTGGTTGGTGAGGCCCTTGAGAAAGAATCAAACAGTGAATGTTATAAAAAGAGGTGAAGAGGCTCTGGGTTTTTGGAGTACATGTTGTTCCTGAGATCAGAGGCACTTGATAGAGTTGTAATGCATCTCTTGGAAAAGACAGAGTTAATATTTCAGCCTCCTCTCTCTTACAAATCCCCCGTGGTTTCCTCCCAGGGACTCAGTTCCACCTTCCTGCCTGGCCCGGGGCAGGAAGCTGATGATGAAGGTCTGGACGGCTGGTTTTGAACAGTGGGGGGTTGAAACAGGGACCTGCCAGTCGGCAGCCGTGGGACTGTTGTGAACCAGTGACAGATGGGAGAGCAGGAACACTGAGTCCTTGAGCTAGTCCCACTGTTTTCTCTCACTCTGCTACTTTATCACTTTTCTACTGCAGGATGCTTTTTCTCAGAGTGCACTTGTCTTTTTCTGTCATCTCTGTCACCACTTCTGTCTTTGTCGACCTGTTTCTTTGACACATTTTTCTCTTTACTCTACAACGATTTGGATTCTTGATCAGCACATTGTCGGTGTTCATGTCACTGCCAATTTGCTGCTTACTACTTTTTTATTCATCCACAATATCCTTGTTTTTTTATTGTTTGGTTTAACTCTTTTTGTTTATTTCTTTGGTACTGTCAAACTCTTGTTCTGCCATCTTATGGAGAACCTATTTGTCTTGACTCTTTCTGTAGTCACATGTCCTTGATTCTCCCTTTAAGCCTTGTCCTCCAAATCCTCTTTTTACTTTCTATTGTACTTTGTGTGCCTCTGAGCTCTACAGACAAATTCCTCTTACACACACAAATGCATAATGGGAAATAGGAGTGATATATTTTGTTCTTCATCCTAGAACATTGAGCACAGCTTCATCTCCACACACCCAGAGCACCAGAGCTGCTTTCAGACACCCTTTCTCCACGTTTTTCTATGCTCTCTGCATCTAAACACTCTGCACAGCTTAGCACACCATGTGACTTGACTTTTTATACTTTAAAGTGTTTTTACAGTTTCTGTGATGCCTCTTGCTCTAAAATGGGCCCTCAGGCCTCAGCTGACCTCAGAAATGGTGGCACAGTTATGGTGCTCTCCTCTTTTCGGGTTATGGATGTCACTAAGAAGGTTAGGCATGCCACGTGGGAATGAAATGACTTTAAAATGATTTCAGGAGCACGGTTCAGGGAGAAGCTGTCTGCGTCTCTCTGTTGAGGTTGTTTTTTTTATATATCCTTTCCTTCAGTTACTCTACACTTGAAAACTGTTGATATGTGGCTTTTTTCAAGGGCTGTGTGACTACTGCTCCTATTGTGATAAGTTTACAAAATATTACCACCTCAACTTTCATGGTAATATTTAAAAGGCTGGTTGCACTAAAAAAAAGGCAAAAGTTGTTGCAACTACTTATTGGGAGTGAAAAAATTAAAGACAAACCAATACCAATATATAGTTAGTTTAAATCTTCATTCACTTAAATAAGCACAGTAATATTTTGTTTAATAGTTAAAAAGTAGAACCAACATGTTGCCTGAGTGCGGCTGAATGACTGGCACAGTGTTTTTTCCTCTAATGAAGTACTTTAAAACAATGTCTCTGTGTTTTTATCTGCTCACGCGGCTCTCGGCTTTTCCTCTGGAGCCTTCTCTTCATGCTTACAGCTCCCAGTCTCCACAGCTGGCAGAGCTGGATGCCACTAAGGCTTCTGGGAACAACAACTGTCTCACTTGACTACACAGCAGCTTTGTCACAATCAGACGAGCTAATTAGGCCTGAGCATTGAGATTAGTCATGTGGAGGTTTGGGAGAGGCACTGAGACATGATAAACTGGCATCCGTTGTAACAGTAGACTGAAGATAAGATGTGGATTTACCAAATTTTACAGCTGTTATTTAAAAAAAGGGAAAAAAAAAATGATTTGAAGCATTTACAAACTCTAGTCCAGAAAAAAATAAAGGTTTAATCTCTGCAGAAGATGCGTTTTGTCTTCCATAACATGCAGGACCAAAGATTGAAAAGTTTAGATTTACTTTGATTTTACAGTCTGTGAATAGTTTATTATGGCAAGAAAGTTGGCAGACAGCCCTAACAAAGTCCTTGCTTGAGCAAGAGATAAAGTATGCCATGCTATTTTACATATAAATCATCAGACTATAGAGTTTAACAAGTTTTAATTCTCAAAGTTTCTGCATTCAACTCAACCAAAGAGGAATTTATAACTCCTGAAGAGATGAAGGGTATTCTCAGCAGGCTTCTGCTCATCTGTAAAGATCTCAGTGAACACCAGTTTGGGAAATCTCCTTGAGCTCAAGGCTACAAAGTCAGAAAAACAAAGTTTGTAATCCTGTTCAGCAGCTCAGTTTGGCCTGAGGCGAACCACAGGGAGTCAACAGAAATCTTTAACACATATTCCTACGAGGGTTCCTGTAAGAAAGAGGCTCAGATTTACAGCTCAGTGATTAATTTGTGATTAATAATTTAACCTTGTTTTTTTGTGTCTGCGGGTTAGAAAGGGGTGTCAGGGTTGAGCTGCAGAAACTTTAAATAGAGAAAAGTATTGTTGAAACTTTGTCAGTGATGCTTTCATTCCTGTATTGTTTGGTGAAGATGTTTAGAAACAGTCTGTTTTCCTTTTTGGCCCAGTTTGGTGAGAGAAAAGTTGAAAACATCAATTGCATCTTAAAGGGGCTGTAAGGAGCTTCTAAGTGATCTTGGAAAAGTCTTCCTTCTAGGTATCAGCACCAATCGTAATCCACACTTTAAAATGAGATTATCTAGCAAAACTAGATTGATTTATGGCACATCCGAATCTCTATGACAACACCATGTCAGTTGACAAAGCTCAGAAGTGAGAAGAGAGATCTAGTTTATCTCGGCTTTCTTGGGTTAATTTTGTAGTGATGGTGGACACAAGAGCCTAGCTGTTGGACAGAAAAAGGACAGAGGAGCAGAAGAAAGCTAAACGGGAGAGTGATAGGGCCCGAGCTGAAGGCTTACACAGGGGCTTAACTGTTCATTCAAACCCACATGCAGTAGTTATTCTGCAGTGGTCTATTCAAACTTGAGAGTCTATCAATAAAATGAAGAGTGAGGTTACGTTAGCTCTGAGTGGTAGATGAGCATTGGCAGAACATAAGGATTCACTGATGTTACACATTACCGACATGTCTCACAGCATCAGGCTGGCAGCGCTACATATGGACGGTTACTTCTGTGTAAACTGACAGATTGCTTGTGGGCACATTAGCCTGTGCATACACCGTAGCACCGGGCTGCTGGTGGTGCTACATATAACCAGCTACTGACGTACGCTGCAAGCTTTTGCTTGTTGTCACGCTTCAAACTACAGCACTATGCATAACTTTTACTGTTAAATTTCTTACCTCGTGGTGTTGTATCCGGTAAAAAGTTTGTCTTGAACAAAGAAAATTAGTTTCCAAAACAAACACACGGCTGGTTAAAAATCACATTTTTAAAACAGTGTGCATGAGACTCCAGGCTAAAAGGTGGCAGAGCAGTCCAATTAATCTTTGAAGAACAAAATAAGTAAGCCTAAAAGTGATTGTTTCAGCCTCCTTCCAAATGAATTAATCCCAAGTTATAAAAACAGAGCAAAAGAAAAAAGACAGAGACTTGCAAATTTTATTGACGGAACAATTTTGTGAAAATCCAAACAGCAGCAAACAAAATTCCCTCGTACCAGGTATTTTCAGACAGCTTTCTGGCTCATTGAAGTAAACAAATAACTCAAGATCTCCTCTGAACAAACACTTCTGTTCTTCACTCATGGTTTGACACCTGAGAGCTGGTTCAGGCAGCAACTCAAGCTGCACCGTTTTCACATTCAACATGAGTCATTCTCACAATTACACAACAGACATATCCTCTCACTTTGGCTGTTTGTTTATGCTGTGAGGTTTCCCGTCTCTCCTCCTACTCTGTCATTGCCACTGCTGCCCCAGTATCAGAGCTGGGCCCCCATGTCCCCTGCATGTACGCACAGGCTCTAATCATTGTTGGTTGAAGGAATTACCTTTAATTAATCCTTAAATTTGTTTTTCAAATTCAAGCTGCGAGGTGTGACGAGCAAGGAGCCCAGACACCAAACATTTCCAACCCTTTAACATGAGTTGCTCTTTCATGCATTTCATGTAGCTGCTTCTTTACTCGTGTTAACTGACATGTCAACGCTCAGAGTCAAAGACAGAGACACACATTCTTATCATGCCAACATGTCACGTTGCTGGCACACACAGGAGTTAAAACACCAAGAATCAGCATGTCTGTTTATTAATTAGCAGCCTCCCTCCTCAGTGTGTCTCTGGACTGGGGCTTGTCCTGTCCTGCTCTATCAACACGGCAAGTTCGGACTGCAGCCAAAGACCTCAAGGTCACTTCTGTCTCATCAATTTCACGGCTGAAGCAGATGGCCGTGTCTTTGAGTCGTTCCTCCGGAGATCCTGCGTGCCTCGGCGTAGCAAGGCCAGCACAGAGTGGAGTCCACTGAAGAAAGGAAGCGTGCTTGAGTAAGGATGAAGAGGGAGCCAGGAGGTCCAGATCTCATTAATTTCTGTCCTGTGAGGTGAAAGTGAGCGTGGAGTCATGGTGGTTGGGCAAGTTTGGGCTACCAGGCTTGTTTTCAGCCTCTGAGTGCTTACTGTGGGTTCTCACTTCAGATATAGTGTCTCCTCGCTGTAGTTTAAAAGGACAGGTAATGTTCAACACATGCACACTCTGGGCAAAAGTCAAGTTTAGCCTGTGCAGCTTTAGGATCTGAACCCTGTAAGTTGTCATGACTGTAAAAGTTGGTTTTGTGAGGGTTTCCAACTGTAACGAAGCATCAATGTCACAAAAGGAAATGAAAGTCGACATATCTTAGGAGGCTTGAATTGGCTGCTGTTCCTGTGTGTATGAGTGTGTCTCACTGTGTCTTGACATGTAGGTATCGCTTTTCTGGAAACACTTCCACAGAGACCGACAAAACAAAATGTTTACTCTAAAGGGTTATCCATCTCTCTCTGTCAGAGTTGTTTTCCTGGTATAAATGAATGAGAGGCAGCGAATAGCTTCATCTGAGTCCTGACAGCTCCAACAATACAGAAGGTGGGACACACGAGAAGAGCCTTTTCCTTGAGATGTGTTGATGTTTAGTTGCAGCAGTTTAGAACTCATTTTCACCCCCTGCCAAATCTCAGGTAGTTTGTTTGATATGATCAGATGAGATGTGAGGAAAATGGCACACTCACTCTTTTCTGTGATTCAGTCCTTTTATTCAAAGCAAAGCACAAACTCCTCTGAGAGCCAGCACAGATATTTATTATTGTAGCAACCACACACAACCAAAGCATCAACAGAGTTAGCCTTTGAAAGTGCTCTCAAAGTGCTTTCACCAAATAGAAAATAAAGCTTTAGCGGCCTTGGCCTCCTCACAGAGGAGCACACAGAGGAGCACTCTTGTTCTTGTACTTGCGCTGGACATAAATTGCACAATATTGTTCTCGGCTAAAGGTGAAACATGCAGTTGTTAGAATGTGAAGAGAAGCATTTGTTGTCTATATAAGTGGAGATATAGAAGACCTGACAGAGCTGTGAGAGTTCTTCTTTTGTGGTTGCAGTAAAGGAAAGCGTTCAGAATGGCATTCAATGACATGTTTTTTGACAATATACAGACTCACTCATTCAAACCTTGCCTGGCCCTCAGGCGTCTCTTGATACTAGATAAGTGGTCAGTTTTCTGCAGTGTTATGTGCTGCAAAAACATCAGCAAACTCTGCTTCTCATAAAAGAAAATATTCTCCATTAGGGGGCAATATGAGGAAAATATGTCAGGATTTTTTTATGACAGGATCAGGATCTGGATTTTACCAGGACTTTTATTCATATTCAGACCATTTTGAGCTAAAAGTTACATTTTTAGCCCAGATTCAGTGTCTTCTAATATGTTTTTTTTTCTAGGGATGGGTACCCTCACAAATGAAATGTTACGGTACCAATTTCCAGTATCTGGCAATTGGTATCAGTACTCAACGGTACCAATTTTCGGTACTTTTTTTGTGTTTATGTGGAAATAAAAATATCAATTTGTATATAATAATAAAAACTTTTTTTTTTTTTTCGATTTTTCATATTTGTTCTTCAGTATATAACCTTTCAATACTGCGTTCATGTCCAACATGGAAAATCACCTGCTCCACGCCCTTGCAGTCACAAGGATCCGTTTAGGTACCTTTCACTTTTACGTGAACCGGTACATGAACCTGGTACTTTTGACAGAATTTGGTCGCTACCTTTAAAATGACCTAAATCGGTACCCATCCCTGGTTTTGTTCACATCATGATAAATCTATCAAAAGTTGTCAGCTGTAAGAGTTCTTGAGTTTCTACAGAATGTACAGAGCTTTAGCTTAATACGAGTACCCTATATGTACAGTCCAAATGTAGTTTTGTGAGATGTTACCAGATGTACTTTGTTTTTGTTTGTGCACTGGACACAAAATGTAAATATGGACATAATTAAGAGCATTTTTAGTTTCAGTTACATAATTTATACATTTCATATATATGAAAGGTGGTGGCTGTATGAGAATGAACCTCCAGCCTTGATTAACTTAGGACATGCCTGCTCTGAGCTTCTGCTCTCAGGCCTTTAGCCTGATGTTCAGATGAACACTCTGTATGAGGATGGGAACAGCTGTTGAAAATAGAAAAGGCCAAAATGAGCAGCATAAAGGCACTCGAGAGAACTGCTCATAATTTATTGAAGCGTCTTTTATCCGAAGCTCTTGTCCGTGGTGCTCACCTCTTGATCCTCCTATCATCTAATTCTTTTGTCTTTGGTTCAGTCAAGGATGGATCAAGCTGTTCTTTCAGTATCCTAAAGAGGGCTGAAACATGAAGAAACCTCTGCTGCTGCTGAGTTATCTAAATGTAACCTGTTACAGTCAGATCAAAGCTACATTCATTCTGATGCTTTCTGCTCCTCAGTAATCATTTTTTTCTCTCTTTCAACAGGGGCCACCAAAGACATGGGCAAGATGCTTGGTGGTGAGGAGGAGAAGGACCCCGATGCTGCAAAAAAGGAGGAAGAAAGACAAGAGGCACTGAGGCAACAGGAGGAGGAGAGGAAGGCCAAATATGCAAAAATGGAGGCAGAGAGAGAAAACATCCGACAGGGCATCAGAGATAAGGTAAAGAAAACAACAAATCTTCCATTTTTGTTTGAAAGATCACCCACTCTCTAGTTTATTACACAGATGTTGAGGAGAAATGTCAGACACACATTAAACTGAAGGAGCAGTACAGCTGTCGTACCAGAGGGACTTTCTTGCTGAGTTCATGTACAGGGTGAGAGGAGAAAGAAGAGGCCAGACAAAAGATGTAGGCCAAAGTGAGGTTATTCTCAGAGAGGGTTCAGAAACACAATAAAACAGCGAGCACATGCACTCTTTGCTTGACTCTGGGGTGTCTGAAAGATCCAGCTCACAAAAGGTTTCCCAAAAGCCTTAAGTTATAGTTTCTGATGAATGAAAGGTCACTACAACTTTTTTGCACAGGCAAAAGGAGATTCACATCAGTGCATGTACTCCTTTTATACTGACTTAATGAAGTGGACAACAAGTTTTAAGAAAGCTTTTTAAGTTTGAGATGAATAGCAGATGATAAACTCTTCTATGGCACAACTACACTTTATTGTAAACCTTAAACCTAGCTGGCTCATTTGATTATGTGAACATTCATCTGCTCCTGTCAGGAGGGGGGCATTGGACACAAATGTAGACCACACAGAAACTGGGATAGAATCCAGGTAAATATAAAAGTGGCTAAGGAAAGAGATCAAAAAGGGCAGGAATGAAAAGAGGAACAGTGATCAAACTTTTGAGAAGAACTCAAAATACAAGGAAGATGCTCAAAGATAATGTCTGACTTGAACTCATACACACTACCTCTGTAGGTGAGATGATGAGACAACACTGGAATCAGAGAACTGATTGGCACCTACACTTGCACCAATCAAGGCACACACTCTCAGGCCATGTCCACACGTAGCTGGTTACCTGGGAAACTGCACATATTTTTGTAAGTTTTCACCTGTCATCTACAGAAAAACTCAGTTTTTAAGTCACTAAAAGCAATGCTTTCTGAAAACTCTGGCCTAAGGCCTAAGATTTTGAAAAACTCTAGTTTCATGGTTTCATGTATATGCTGGTAAACATAGTTTTCAAATGTCACCGCTAAATAGCAGGGTTCATTTGGATTGGCTGGCACAGATTTTACGTCTGAAAATCACTGCCACGAATGGGTTAGGCATGCAGCCACTCTGCCGTGGGTTTCCCCAGTGTGTGGGGATGAAAGTGTATTAAGAGACAAATGGGGGGACTTTGTGTGTACAAGGCCTCAGTGTCTGATTGACCTGATTGAATCAGTTCAGTGTTATTTCTCTTTCCCCTGTCCTCTTAGTTGTTTGCAACTTTAGTCCCTGACAACGTTTTATCAGAAAATGCTAAAACGCATTGATAAAAAAATCTGCGTTTACACAAAAACACTGAGGGACAGGAGATGCTATAGTAAGCATGCCAGGCCTGTAGGTGGCGCTAAAACTGTCTTGTCAAGGAGCCGCTTTTGGTAGATCTCTACCGAAGTAGAGTTGGGTCGATCATCTGGTGTATTGGGGAATACTAAGTGCAAAAATAGAGCAACAGATGCACATTTTGTTGAAAGACAGTCATCAGATTTAGCAGCACAAGCGCAGCATGGTAGTCTGTGATGATCATAACAACCCTTGTCCAAAGCTGAGTGTGACGTTAGCGTTTCCACTGAAAATGCTATCTTACCGTTTACCTGGCAATGGTGTCGGCAGCGTTTCAGAAAAATTCCACTCTGGGGGCCGTTTTCAAATGTTTGCGTTTTAGGTTAGCTGAAATGCCGTTTACGTGTTAACGCCCCCTTGGTGTTTATATCAGGATTTCAACTTCTCTCTTTTAGGATGCGGTCACATTGGCAAACAGTACCATGCACGCTTGAACCCTAAAGGCCATGTTGTTTGGCCAGTGTGACCGCAAGTGTGCTTCAACGCGGCTCACTTCATGCACAAACACAAGTGATCCATGTGATCCATGACGTCATTTTTAAACAGTAGCGGGGTGGACCAAAACTACTTAACATTAGTCAATGAGTCTCTAAAGTTTTAGCAGTGCTCTCTGGGTCTCATTGCGCTGACTGTGATGAGCTTTATGTAAAGACGCTCCACAATGAAAATAGGCGGGCCATGTGTGTGTGCCATACCCGCTAAAATCTGGCTCGTATTGGAGTAGTGTGACCGCTGCCTGTACTCTCCAGTGGGGAACAGTGCCGCATGCTTGTGTATTGCACAGTTTCAATGGCCAGTGTGACCGCACCCAAAATCTCATTGTTGCTATGTTTAGCCACAGAGAGTGATTTTCTGAGTGTTGACTGTCACCAAATACCCATGACTTAATGTCTTCAGCTGCCGTTTTAAAGTTTTGGTTCACCTTTGAGAGTCAATACTGTTACACCCCATCCCATGGAGTTCAACAGAAGAAAAACAACTACCCCCAATGTGACCTAAAGATTTTTAAAAGAAGTGCCTATAGAAAACCCAGTCCAGTCACCACACATCCCATCACATCATGTTGCATCACATCACAACACAAATCCCCTGACTAACACCTACATCCAAGTGTCCCAAAGTGCGTCAGTGACTTTACCTGTGCAGAGAAAACACAGAGCAGAGGAGACAAAGATTGCATGCAACCACAGCATGAAGACAACAAAATTTTAGTCAAACTAATGCAAAAGTTTAGAGGATGCAACTCTTTCAAAGACGTTAGAAAAATGTGAATTCCCTAAAAGTTTAACCTGCCAATTGATCAGTATATCCAAACTGAAGGTATGTTTTGTTTTGTTTGTTTGTTTCTTCTTTTAACTTACGCTAAGGTACCCTGCAGATTAACTGTGTGTTTGTGTTTACCCCTCTTGCCAGTTTCAAACCAATGGAAATTTTGCAAATGCACTTTTAAAATCTCACAAGAAAACATTATTGTAGGCGCTGGACTTTTTGGCCCACTTATCCTTCAGTCTCACAGAGAAAGTCCAGCCCCTGAAAACATTAATTAACTTTTTATTCCAGATGAATTAAAGAGCAGGCTCCAATTTATCAAAGACTTGGCAGCTTGTAGTTAAATATTCTCCTTGACATTGCTGATCTATCACTGAATATTTGAGTTCAACACTCAGAGATTAAAACTTTTCTGTGTGTGGCCCTTCTTGTGAACAACTCAGTGGAGTTTGAAGATCAGCTCCACACTCCAGTGAGTCCCAGCAATGTTTTAGTTTGTCTTTGGAGGGATGGTGAAAGTAAAGAGAGGAGAGCGACGGAGCGAAATGACAGCAGATCTTTGAAAAGTGTTTGATTATAGCGAGTGGAGAAGGACTGAGTAAGCGTGACTGTCTCACTTCCACTGACGCAGGTCTTTGTCACTTTGGAACAAGTCTTCTAGGGAAAGAGAAAGAGGCTGAATTTGACAGATTGCAAGGGAGAGAATCACAGCAGCACACAGAGAAACAGGAGAACAAACAAGAGAGCAGGACGAGAAACAAAGAGATATCAAACACATCAAGACAAAACATTTCTCAGGTGTTAAACTAAATATTTTAAGTCCACATTCCAGATTCTGCAACCATTATCTCCAGGCTTATTTTATCAGCCTGTGTAGCAAAGTTTCCAGAAACATTTGTTTGATTTAATGGATTAATAACCACGTCATGATGCAGTGTGAATAAGCTCCTTATTTATGGAGCATCTGTCATGCATTAGCACGAGAAGCCTTTAGGAGCATGTTTCACTTCACTATGATGCACATGGACAAAAACTCATTCAAATTCTGGTCTTAAGGCCTCTTACACAAAATAGGTTTTGCAAACAAATAGTCCAGTTTCTTCTTTATTCGATTAATGTTTTTGCTTTGCTTGATGGAAAAGGACTTTAATTTCACTGACGTCTGTTCAATCAGCAGTTTTGTAAGCTGGTTGTCACCAGCTGTGATCCTCCGACTGTAATTGGAACATGAAACATCCTGAAAAATTAAAATTAGACCAAAAAGCTGTCAAAACTCACACTCCCACCCAAACACATCAGAGCAACCACAAAACTTCTCTTCAGTCTCAGTCTCAGCATGTTATCGTCGAACAGGATTTTAACTGCTTCATGTAGCACCCAAAAAATTACAACCCAGTGAGCATCGATTCATTAAAGAGCACCCTGAAGCTAATTCCAGAGACGAGGGAGGAATTACTTTAGAATGGTTGTCATTATTTGGAGTCAATTCTCCTGAAATGCATGAAATGGCATCATGTTGCGCCTCATGTGCCTAATTTTTAGGGAAGGACTGTAAACATCAGACGCAGTCTTCACAGGAAGCAGAGCAGGAGCATCAGGCTTTTGGAGACAGGGGACAAGTTGTTCATTCTTTGCTGTTTTGTAACTGAAATTAGTGATTAGGATACCAGGGAATCACATTTTTTAAAGTTTCATTACAAATCCTGAAATCTAGATGAGGACTGCCAGCTTATAGTAGTGGTTTAAGTTGTGTGTCCCATGAGGTTAGTCCTCCAGTGGGTGGTCCGAATTCAAATCCAACCTGTGTTTTACTTTCCCTTGTATGATGCTCCCCACCCTATGTCTGTCTGTAGTCCTGTCCTCTCTAAAAGAGAGGTCATGAAAAGCCCAAAAACTTAAATAAAAAATGCCATGTGCAATATTTTGGGGAGTTCATTTGTTGGCTTTCTTTCTTAGAGGAGATAGCTTGGCATCCCCAAGAAGAGGAAAAATCTGCCGCCCTGGCTCTACAGTTTCTTCACACTCTTGCAGTGGTACTTTATACTAAGCTTGGGAGAAGCTCTCAAACTCATAAATCAGCTTAAAGTCACAATTTGATTACAACATGGTGGCAAGTTGGGCCAAAAATAAAAGATGTATCATAGGCCTGGGCCGAAAACTAATCTTGATAGACAATATATTGTCCCACAATTATTAAAGATAAACAATATTATTGGCAATATTATAATATTTTTTCCCCTAAACAATTGTGGTGGTAAAATAATTATTTTATTACTTTTATACAGTGAAAATGTTCTATTGTTGTGTTTAGTTAAAAAAAAAAAGAAGAAAGAAACATTTTTTATTGCCTAAAAGCTTTGTGCTGTGTTTTACCATACTCATAATCAAAATCAACCAACTCAAGGCAAAATTACATAATTATTCAATGATCATTACATTCCATGTAAAAAGTATCAGCATCGGCGATACTAGCCCTGTATTTACTTGGTATCAGATCAATACCAAAATTCCCAGCATTGCCCACCCCTATTGTCCATGCTTTTAAGGCCATTGAGCTATTAGTAATTCTTTTTATCTCCTCTGTTGAAGTTTGCTTGGTAACTTTTGAGCAATTATTTTTGGGAACAAAGTAACAAATGACATTCAAGCAAAGCCCGCCCCATCACCACCCCTTTAGGTGGAGTTCAAAGTCAGGTGGTGTTCAGCTTTTCCATTATGGCTCACAACAACAATCTGCGGATAAAGCTGGCCACAGCTCTCTAGCATGCTGGGCCTCAACTTTGTATACATAATTTTGTCTCGATTGGATATTCATGCCTGTTGTCCCCTTTCCTTTCTGTATAGTACGGCATCAAAAAGAAGGAGGAGAAGGAAGCAGAGGCAGCCGCTGCGATGGAGCAGGCCTCCGAGGGCAGCCTCACCCGTCCCAAGAAGGCAGTTCCCACCGGCTGTGGCGACGAGGAAGAAGAAGAGAGCATCGTGGACACGGTCATGAAGTTCATCCCAGCCCCGCTTATGGATATGTTCAATAAAAAGTAACAGTGTTTTGGGTGTAATGTGATAAACTTCTTTCAACTTTCATCAAACTCAGACTAATGCTGTACCACCCTGCCCCCGCCCAAACCTGCAGTCACACTTTTCTTCACCCCGACTCTCACCTTACCAACTTCTAAGAGTCCTGGACTCCAGCAGTGTGCAGTGACTTTGCCTATGATTTAAGACACCTGATCCCACCTGGTGATATGTACTTTCAAATGCTTGACAGTTTAACCTGTGATTTGAAAGTGCATCACACCTGCTCGGCTCTGGTCTCTTTACTTTGAGGCAAATCATGTGCCGTGCTTTCCAGGCCAGAAATCACCCATCATCCACCCTTTTAGTTTGTAAATAGCCTCGGGTTATAAAAAAGAGAATTATATAGAGTGAAATGTGACATATAACAAGATGACTAAGAGTAAAAGCCATATTTTTAACTTTTGAGAAATTATCCAAATCATATCAAATTTTAATTGAACTTTCCTGTTAAGTTATTGAGAATATTTGATACATACAGTGTATATAAATATTATTGCATTTTTATCAGTTCTCCGTTGTGAGGATTCACCCCATTAACTGTTGCTTATGTTTTTATGGGTTTATTGTGAATGTGTAAAATGAGCGCTGGTCGAGTCTAAACAACACCTGGAAACCAGAAAGAGAAGGAATTCAATTGAAGTGATTATTTTATTTTAATTTCTTTATTTTTTTTTGGGCATGAAGTAAACTTTTGTGAAGTTGCGTAAACATATGGAGACCATTTCATTTGTTACGATGACGCAAAATATATTGATATTTGAGGCAATAACTGGTTTTCCATTTTTATTCACTGGCATCTCATGCAGCGTGTGCAGTAGGTGTCTGAAATGTTCTTCCATTGGGGAAATGTTCCCCGTGAATGAAGTTTGTCTCAAAACAGTGAACAATGAAATCCTTACGATAAATTACTCACCTTACACATTTGTGGTTTGATCTTTCAGTTATGTCCTGCTGCAGGTGGAGCTCGCTCTGCTTTTGCTGTTGGACTTTTGAATTTTTTAGATCAGGCTAGTAGATTTTTTTTTCTTTTTCTTTTTTTTTTAAACCATCATTTTGTACGAAAAAGAGTTTCACAAACACAACTATGTTGTGAACACACTTTATGTGAACAGACAGTGACAATAGTGCAATATATTGTTCAAAAATGAAGTTGTCTTGTGTCCGTTGGTTTAACTGATGGGAGTGAAGTCCCAAATCAGCAATAACAGACAATCTTCATTGTTATGTGTTTAAACTTACTCTTTATTGTGTTAGTCGATGTAAAAGGCACAGGTGTGTCTGCATAGTGACAGTGACGCCTTCGTGAAGGTCAAACATATTTGATTAAAAAAAGAGGAAAGGGGGAAGGTGGGATGATTTGTTTTGTGTCTTCAGTCACGTTACCGAATGATGAGCACAACCAGTGTTCAGAATCACAGAAACCAGACGGTTTCTTAGTGGCAGGCATTAATAATACACGCAGAGATTAATAATGAGGGACTTTTTAAAAAGTGCTGTGTCAAAGCTCCCATGACGGATCCACAGAAAATGTTTACCCTCTTTCTCTTTGGAGTTCAGTCCGTCCTGCTGGTAAATGTAATCGCACAATTTCAAAGAGAGATATAAGAGGACAAAATCCAATCTTCTCCATATGCCTTGTTTTTTTAATTTCTTCTTCATTCCACGGTGTCTTGTTCAAACATTCCAGAAATTTGTGACATTCCAACAGACTTGTGCTGGTGACACAAACTTTACAGTCGGCCTCAGTCGATGCCTTTGTTAGCCTAGGATGCATCACAATATAAAACTTAGTTTGAGAAAGTACAAAAAGAAAAGAGTAAATCAAACCCTGTTTCAACCAAGCAGATGCTGAAACATTTTTGCTGCCATGACTAGAAAAAAAAATCCCACATAAAGTCAAAAGGGAGGCCTAAATGTGCTTTTAAGAGATAAGATAAATCTTGTGATAATTTTTGCTAGATGACGTTTTTGTGAATCACATGTGGATGTAGGCGTATTTACACTTTCTAAAGCTTCTTTCCACATCGCCTAAAAGTTGAAAATACTCTGATCCTAAACTTGTGCATTCCTGTGGCATAGATGATGGAAATTTAGTTTTTATAAGCGCTTTGTGAGCTCTGTAATCGAAAATATCATCGCCACTTAGAGAGCACATTTATCGAACCCCCTGTGATGTTATCGTACTCGTAAAACTGCCTTCGCCAGCCTCTGTGTTAGCAGATAGTCAGCGACTGATAGATGTTTACATGCATCAAACACACTCCAACTCATCTTCAGAGCAGTTAACCAATCAAACCAAAGAATAGTGCTGGTAGTTGTAGTCTTAGACATTTTACATTTGATTTGTTTACTGCATATCTGATTTATTTTGAAATTCTCAGGTATTTGAGCTTTAAGTTTTAGTGCAACCATAATTAGCCTTCTCTTAGCGTAGTCTCTGCAAGCATCAATTTTCTGCCAAGGGCCTCACAAGCCTTCAGTGATCTTTATTTCCAAACCACATCATTTGTTTGGCCCGAGAATATTCCAGAAGCTACAATTACTGCCCAGTCGACCAACATATATGACATTCCCAGCTTCATTGTGCAGACCTTCAGGCTAGCAGTGACCCTTTGCAAACTGGTTCACTCTGAAACCTCTTCACCGTTTCCATCCCGTCTATCAATGACGTCATGAATCCATTCATCATCATCATCATCATCTTGTAAATGCCAATTGATTGCGCCCTAAATGGCTTATAGACCACTGCCCAAACAAACTGCCCAAGTCATGCGTAATCAATATTTATCCGTCCAGTAGACTCCAGTTGGAAGTCGCTCATGTGTGCCGCTCATACAGCCATTAGTATGATTAACAAACTGCCTGAAAAATATGCCATTAAAAAAATACTCCTTCGATGTGACTTGAATGTAACTGTCTGATGTTTCTCTCTTTGCATCTGTCTTTCTCTGTTTTGTACGTGCTGAGAAGAAGCTTAATCTCGTGAGGTATTTCCTTTCTTTCTTTCTTGTCCGTAGCCAGTCCTGTTCCTGTCCTCTGGTGGTTGGTATTTTGAGAACAATAAATGTTTAATTTGGTGAATTCTTTTTGTACTGCGAAAATCTTCTCACCCGTCTCCCTCCTACTCTCTCTTGCTATCTCCCTGTTTGTTGACAAAATGTATGCATGCTTATGGTGTGCGATGTAGGCAAGGTTGTTGATAAAATCGTTCTGTGTCTTCTGTGTGTTTCGAAGCTCCACCTGTTAGCCTCACTGCATGCCATTTTAGACAGATGTTTCAGTCTGTAACTTTCCTGCAAAAATGGAATCACCGCACACTCTGAGAATAAAGTGATTTCATATAATTTTTCATCGTCTTGTGTTTCTGCATTCAAACAGTGCTGCAGCAGAACTCTTTTTGTTAAACAAGAAACCAATAGGAGCGGTGGTAGCAACATGAGGTGTATATCTACTTTTCCAAGGCGAAATCATCCCTGACTTCTTAGATTAAGACCTGCAGTCATGGATCATTGCATGGCATCCAATAAAAACATATCTGTGCAAAGACCTTCAATGTATATCACATGTTACTGTTTCTGTCAGTCAATCCTGTGTTTCATCTCAACGTGGCTGTTGTGCATTTTTATTTTTCTCAGAAGGAATTTGAGCATCTATCCAATAAAAGTGAAAAGGGCTGTAAACAGAATTCACTGTTGTCGTTCAAACATGGTTTTTCAGAAACCCCAGCAGGGACATCCAAGTGATGCAAATAGCACCTCACTCACAGCTGTTTGTTTGACATAAGTGGGTCTGTGATACCATCAGCGAACCTTCACATCAAACAAATCCACTAATAAGATAACAAAGGGACACCAGGGAAGGATTATTGATGTCATTGACTCCAGAGTTGAGTTTAATTCTAGTAAAAAACAGATGGCTGACGTTAAAACTAAACTGATTATGATGCTCTGACATTTTGTGGGTGTATTGCCTGTCAGAGTTTTGCTTCTTATTCTAATTAAGGTCCTTTGAAAAGGTTGTAATAACATGCACGGTATAGCTCCTCATTTTACGTACCTCTCACTCACAAATAAGTCACCTTTAAAGGTTAGCTGCCAGGCTAATCTTCTTTGCAGAAGCTCTAATGTGCACAACTTGTCAAAGAAGGATGAATAATTTAACATTTATTTTGTGTTTCACTTTGTGCATAAATAAGTGCCTGATGCCACTGACAACTTGGTGGTAAGTTGTTGTGCTTCAGTAAACACACACGCAGTGTGCATAGCAAGGGGAATAAAAATCGCTCTCACTGTCTGTTGCAGCAGATGTTAACTGATTTATGCTCTGCTACTTGTCTAACAGAGACTCCCCCAAGAAAGAGATTCCCAATTACAAGAGAGTGCTTCTTAATGTTTGCAGGATACTATTCTACAGGCAGCAGCTGGAGTATTAAGATTAACCGCTAAGTGCAACCCCCTCGCTTCCTTGAATTAAAAGCCATAAATCTGTTATTACATAGGCTACAGTTGGTCATTAAAGCGACATGAGATAGTGCAGCAATAGCAAATTAAGCCATGAATAAGACCCGAATCAAAGAAGCTGTTCTCACTGACATTTAGGGCTAATAAGAAACATCTTTTAGACTTTTAGTGTTAGCTCTGTTGGAATACTGACCTAAGCGGTCATCCACCAAATGAAACATTCATGCTATTTTGAGGTATTAACGATGTATTGATGGATATCATTCCACAAGGAAAACATTTGTATTTCCCAGGAGTGATGTCTGACAATGACAGTTATGGAGAAAGATGTTCTATTTTTTCCCATCAATGCTGAATATCAATAAACTGGAAAATTATGCAGAACAAAATTTGGGAAAGATGACTCTTGAAAACAAATGAACATTCAAAGAAAAGGAGGAAAACCAAAACAGAAAATGTTATCCTTTAACAGGAATAATGTTGGCACTGTGAAGACTTTGAAACAGACTCATTTTTATATATCTGCCTGTTCATAATCAGTGTTTTAAAACAAGATTAGTGCTGCCAAATGTGGTTATTTCTAAATATTACTCCTTAGCGTTTGTGGTCAAATTTGACTTTCCCAGGCAGATAGAGATCCATCAACGGCATGAAGACTGACACAAAGTTTACTAGTGAGAAGCAAGATCTATCCCTTTTCCCTGAAGAAAAGAAGAAAACAGTTTCATGGATTACTATTCAGTAATGACGGACACTGGAGCCAGACTGGTAAAAAGCAAAAGGACAAAAGAGCAGAAGAAAGCAACATGGTAGAGTGATGGAATACGTTCATTTACTTCCAAAACAAATGCTTATGGGAAACCGAGTCCTTATCTTGGAAAAACAGCACCAATTCCATTCAGCAGTATCACTGAAATGAATACCAATCTGATCATCCTCAAAGCATCTTTAAGAGAAGTTCAGACTAAAACTGTAAAATCGAAAGCTTTAACATTGTCATTACACTGTTAAACACTGTGACAGGTTTCATCCAGAAGTTTTTTAAATGGTCTCCAGTGAGAAGGGAGCTGTGGTAACAACACTACAACATCAAAAGAGTACTCTTATGTCAGATTTTTGTCCTATTTAGCTTGCCGTCTGTTCATATCAATCTCACACCTCATTATATAACAAGTGGATACTCCTGTGGCTTTGATAATAGCTGCTAATTAGCAATGCAATCATCAGCAACTCCATGCTGTCATATGATTAGCTGGCTGACCCTTCAAAAGCTCTATTAGAAACATACAGGGAAAGTTGGTTTAATTTGGGTTTGGCAAAATTACATTCAACACTTTTCATTCACCAAAACTTGTTGGATTTGATATTTTCCCTCTGCCACATCTTCATTAGGTTTCTCTCCTTTTAGTGACACAGCAATTAAGTGTCATTTTATTCCCAGCTCACAGTGGAGCTTCATAATGGCACCAGACCCAGTTGCTCAGTTTGTAACAGAACTGCAGAGCCTCCGCGGGTTTCACTGTGCAGCTGCTTTTCCTCCACTTCAGGCTGTTGAGCACACACTGGGGTCTTGGCTCCTCCTTGGCAATAAAAGTCCACGAGTCTCCCTGCAGGAAATGGAGGTATAAATCAATTCCATTAGTATTCATGCTCTGAGGTAGCCTTTTCAGAGCGAGCTGCCTTTCTGCTCTCCGAGCAGCACTCAGGCTGCAGGGGAGCCAGTGCTCTATTGGTGTCCTGTGTCCCAACAGTCAATGTCAATTAACTGCTCTCCACTGGGCACCAGAGCCATAATCCAGCCAGTGAGCAAAGACTGGAACTGAACTCTAAAGAGGGGATCCTTTTTTCTTCAGTTTGGATGGATATATTTTCTGTTTTGAGAGCACAGACAGAGCTAGTGTTAACAGAGACCATCTGGCTGCTTTCACTGTTTGGTCTTTTACTAAAGGCCTGCAGTGGCAGACGTCCAGAGTTTATGACACGATAAAAAACAAAAAGCACAGATTAAATTATCATTCAATTACTGGCTGCAGTACTGGTCAGAAGTCTGGCCGATATGTTTATCACAGTTACACAGGAGGCAGAAATCTTCACATTGCATGAACTACAAGTCTTTTTGGATGTAGTGGATATTATTGAGCAAAACTGGTCTATATGTTCAAATACAATTAAGGGAATGTTACGAGATCTTTCTGGAAACACTCATATTTTTGGTAGATACCTAAAATAACAACGAATGCACTGTGATGCGGTATTCTAACTCTTTCAATGAACTTATATCATCTTATGTTAAACACCTGCTTGGACTTTGCCATTTTTTTGAGAGCCACCAAACACAATCAGTTTAGGCAAGCAACATTAGGGACCCAACAACCCTTTGTTCACTTGATGGTCATTTCCATGTCACAGTAAATGACCTTAAGTGAAGTGGATCTGGAGAAGGATTTCAACTGGGACTTAAGCCAGGGTTAGCAAATTTGATTGAGCCCGTATTCAACCTGTAAATAAGTGCACACTCCATTTTTGTTGCAGTTTTTGTTACAGCTTTGCAGCACATTTCCTCTCCAAAGCTAGGACCTACATTGCTGAAAGGAATAACTGCTCTTTAGTGTTGATGTTACATTTCAGAAAACACAAAATTTTCATTAGAGGCTGCACTAAGTGTTTGATTATACAAAGGTGTTGAAAGAATTGAAAGTTCTCTATATTTCATGGATAAAGCAATCGCCTGCATCTGAAAAAGAAGCAACTGTTGTGAATCATTTGGCTCCAAAGTGGGTAAGTACTGCCACTTGAGTGGATTACTGTATTTATCTGACTTCTGGCTGTCTTTTGTAAACACACTTGATAAACATAAGGTCAGAGCTGCATGACATTGCAAAGCCCTTTAAGGGGAACTGATTGTTTAATAATTAATTTAATTTAATTTAATTTAATTTAATTTAATTTAATTTCATTTCATTTCATTTAATATTTAATTTCATTTAATTTAATTTTATTTCATTTTACTATTTATTTATGTATCTATTTTAAATTACAGTAGTTTAGTAGTTTAATTTTGTTTTTTATGATGCAAGGTACTTTTTTTTTCTATTACTTGAAGTTAGGAGTAACATTTGCACATGAAAAATCAAGATTAAAGGAAATTATAACATACATCATGTCAGCTGCAGTTTCAGAGCCCATAGGAGACGATTAAGCAGGGTTATTACTGTTCAAGTTGACATTCTATTTCTTTTAAGTAAAATCCTGCAGACCACACCTCAAAGAACATTTTAGAGCTTTAATTCACTGATCTTTTACTTTAAAAGGCTTAGAAAAAAATCAATCAATCAATCAATTAATAAATAAATAAATAATACTTTTTTCATATATTTCAGTGAGAAACTATGGACAAGAGATTAAAAAAAACATATACACTAAATAAATAAACAGACATGCAATATCCCAAAATGGTATGGTTTAAGTATCTATACACAGAAATAATTTTACAGGGATCACCCTCTCAAGAATCTGACTCTTGCCCACCATTGAAAAATAAGCCGTACTGTTCTTCTTTAGTCCCTTGACAGCTCACAGCGCCATAGGACAACAAACCAGCCCCCTATATACAGAATCCTGACACATGATACAGCTTTATGTGTGAGAGCAGTGTGAGTAACGTTGTGCTCTCAGCTGTAGAAGGAAGCGTTCAGTTTGGGTAACAGTGTGTGACCAGCAGTGCTTGCATTTCTATACGGCTGGACTAATACTCAGAGACAGCCAGCCACCCAGAAAAGCTTTGTTTATTTTCATGCCAAACTGCATCCAATGGCTGCACCATATGCTCCAAGCAGATATCCACACAGATTATGTGCTATTTTTTTTGCACATTTGGATTATATGCAGAATAGATCAGGATGCTAGCTTTAAGTCAAGGAGACCTTGATGGACTTGTCAATCAGAGTCCCTTCTGGACCCTCAGAGAGTCCAGAGGAGACTCTGACTGACAAGTCCATTGACTCGAGAGCACCGCAGCCACAGCCGCTCAGAAAAGCTATAATAGGGCTGTTTAATGGATAAAAATCAGCACACGTTTTCCATCCACCTCAGTGACAAAAGGTCTGACGCATTATAAGGCATTTAATTTCAGCACAAGACTCCAAGGGGACACTGCTTCATTTCAGCGTGTTAAAAGGAGCACACAATTGGACTGAGAAGGATTAAAAAAAGTTGGGTTAAGGCGCACTCCTGACCTCAATTAGTGAGCCTTTCTCCTCTGAGTCTCAAGTGCTAGCTGGCATACAATGATGCCAAGTCTTTGACACACAACCTCTGAACCGTATAATCCTCACAGAGGTTATATATAAAACTCTCTCCATAAATAGAAAAACATAGACTGGAAGAATAAGTTCTGCATGTTCCCCCGTAAGGATTGGGAGGGAGTAAACAGGATGTTTTGCTGGGTCTATAAATACTGCTGTGCTTCAATAACGCTTCCTTCAAGCTGTCACTCCCCTACTGTTTATGTGCTGCTTTTCCTGTCTGTGAGAAAAGAAATCATCTCACATTTCATCAACATGTTTTCTCAGCGAGGTGTGGTGTGAAGTCAACTAATCCGCTCAGAATATTAGATGCTCTTCCTGATACACCAACTATTAAACACAGCATTGTTTGAACGTCAACCTCCTTAGTGCTTTCTGTCATCCTGTATCCATGTTCGTCTTATGATTGTCATTATTCTCTGGAGCTGGAGGTGGTTAGTGTTGACTGCACACTAAAATGACAACGTACAACAGCAGAGACAAATATTATCCCCGTCTTCAGGAATGAGATGATTGGTTTAGAAACATTTTTGTCTAATTTGCTTGGATAAAGTGACAAGGAGAGAGGGTTTACCATCAACCTGGATCTTGATGATATGCTTACTGCCCTGGCTCTGCATTCACTGTCCTCTTTTTGGCACCTCGCTAAATGCTCCTTTCTCTGTTTTTCTCTCCTCTCTTCATCTCTTCATGCAAATGGAGTAGGTAACCAATAAAAAAATGCTTCTTGCCCTCACTTTGGTGTAACTTAAAGATGGGTTACTACACTCATTTTTGGGGCTTTTTAGGCTTTATTCTGTCCCTCGAATACCCCGTAATAGCTTTATGAGATTTATAACTTAAAAACCTCCTTTTTTTTCTGACACTGGCATTTAAAAAAATCCTTATTTTAGCCTCTATCTGAACATTTTTGTTTCAGCTGTCTCTTTAAGGCTTCCTGTTCCACAAACCCCCTAAACTCTGATTGGCCAGATCTCTGGAAGCCCAAGCTATGAGTAGACCTCTGTCTCCAACATCAACCAGATCTGAGATCCAGATGTGATGGCTTCATCATTTCAGCAAGTCTTACATTCAGTATGGAGACCCAGAACCGTTACTTATATCCATTTCTGAAATATGATAAGGCTTATTACCCTCTCTCTAAAGAAGCATTGGTGATAGGAGGTGCTGATCTGTACTTATACATTTCCATGCTTGTTTTCTTCTAGGACATTGGGGTCATAATGTGAAATTTTTAGGTGTAGAATAATCATTGGGGTGAGGGTGTAATGGGATGAGATTGGCTCTGATTGCTCATCTTTTCATTAGGGTTTAAGTTTGCATTAGTCTAAATAATGACAGAAATAAGGTTTGACTGATTTTAAGCTTTTGGTAATAAAAAATTAAATGTAAAGAACCTCACATATTGCGTAGTACACTGCCAGGCCAAAAAAAAAAAAAAGAAGGCACAACCAAAAAAAAAAAACGTCTCACACTCTAATATTTAATTGGACCGCCTTTAGCTTTGATTGCAGCACACATTCGCTGTGGCATTGTGTCAATAAGCTTCAGCAAGTCACAAGATTTATTTTCATCCAGTGTTGCATTATTGTTTCACCAAGATCTTGCATTGATGATGGTACAGTCTGACCGGTGCGCAAAGCCTGGACTCTGTGGTGGCCACTCCATGTATGAAAATCGTGTCCCATGTTCCACCAACCACTCTTTCACAATTTGAGCCTGATGAATTCTGGCATTGTCATCTTGGAATATGGCCGTGCAAAAGTCCATTGATGGAGTAACCTGGTCATTCAGTATATAAAGGTAGTCAGCTGCCCTCATTCTTTGAGCACAGACTGTTGCTGAACCCAGACCTGACCAATTGCAGCAACCCCAGACCATAGCACTAACCCCACAGGCTTGTACAGTAGGCACTAGGCATGATGGGTGATCACTTCATCTGCCTCTCTTCTTACCCTGATGTGCCCATCACTCTGGAACAGGGTCAATCTGGACTCATCAGAGCATATGACCTTCTTCCATTGCTCCAGAGTCCAGTCTTTATGCTCCCAAGCAAATTGAAGCCTTTTTTCCAGTTAGCCTCACTGATGGCTGACTGAGAGCGGTCAGACTCTACCATCATCAATGCAAGATCTTGGAGAAAATATAACGCAATAACACTGGATGCTGATTTTGGGCTCTATTACTTGTAGACAATGAAGCCACTTTGAAAACAGAATGTGAACAGGTTGAGACCTAAATAGCACCTAGAAGTTGTGTTGCATCCCTGATGTTTAATTAATCCAGTTGGAGCTCTGTCAGTACCTGGACTGGCTGCACAGATCACCTGGGGCAATATTAGTTTCATGTTTCTTGCTTAGCAGCTTAGGACAGCATGAAGATACAGGCACCCAACAAAGAAAACTGGGAACTACAAATACCTTGGCAAAGCAACATTCAGTAAGCATCAGTCCTGCTGTGATTGGTAGGAGGCTGCCGAGTCTCACAAGCAATACTGCACCAAGAGATTTACAGCAGCCCATGACTCTGAGTCCTTATACAACTCAGAAACTGAGGGTGTAGGAGGAACACAAGAGGCACAAAACCTGTGAGAAGTGAGGGGGAAACCTGGCATAAATCAATACTGAACATCTAATGCTTGAGGAGGGGTTACAGCAGGGTTAGTCTCAGAGCCAGGAGCTACACTTTGCATTGATTCCCCTGAGGACTGTAAAAGTCATTAACCTTAAGAGTGACATTTTACTGGAGAGACAATGAGGTGAGCATGGTTGTTATTTTCTGTGTGTAACTATCAACCAGATCTAGATTTTTACAACTGAGCTTGAAAGTTGACTGAAACCAGCAAAAATCACCAGCTGAAGTGGGGTTTAATCCAACCTTAACAGAGCTGCATGAAGGGATTACATTTTTTCCTCTGCTACATTTTCAAGCCTTGTTACCTGGTCATCTCTCCCTCAGCTATTCATTTCATCCTTTCCTGAAGCTTTACTTTACATCTGTTTATAAACAGGCTGCTTTAACAGGCTCAGTGTGAATTCCTCGGCACAGCCTTGTTACTTTTTTTTAACACCACTAAATATCACAGCATGTTCTGCTAGTTTAAATCCACAGTCGCACTTTCCAGGAAGAGTCCCGTTCGGAATAAGCTCTGCTGAGCTGCAAAATTGAACTTCAGTCGTCTATGGAAATTTGATAACAGAGAGTAATGCTCTGAGGCTGACGTCTGAATTTTGACTTTGAGGCAGCCGTGACAGAGTTGTGTAGAGTAAATTGTGCTTGCTGTGGCTATCAAAGCATTTGCCATGTGGTGAAAGAAAGGGAGGAAATGCAAGTGTATGATACTAACCGTCAGCTCCCAAAGGAAATACTGTGATATCTTATTACCAAACTGTTTGATGAAACATCTGGGAATCCTCAGCCCAAGTCCCCTTGATGCCTTTCTTAATCCGCCCACATCTCCTCTCATCCAGGCCTGAGTTGTGACCGTCTGATTCATCCAGAAAACCAATTACATGTTGCAGGCAGCCTAATTGTTTCAAATTTAATTTAAGACACTCATTTGTTCCTCAGTCAAGAGATGGGCCAAGATTTATGCAAAGGCCCTGTGCTGCTTCAAGCAAATGGGCTGCTTTGAAATTGAAATGCTGGCTTTTGTGCAGGAAGCACTTTGCATCTCGTGATATTTATTTGAAGTCAGTGGCTTCAAGAGGAGGTTATTTAATTCCAGGTCCTTGTCCATGCATGATATGCTGATAGATATGCATAGTTTAAACGTGGTCTCCTCATTACTGTAAGTGGTCTCATGGCCTGGTGCTGCCTTCAGTGGTTAAGTGAAGAAGAGGACAAATGACACCATTAACTCTCTGGGCTCTCTGGATGTCTTTAAGGCTGGGACCTTAAAGACACATTTTCAGGGAGCTTACATGCTGAAATTGTATCTGTGGAGATTTGTTTAAGAGATGTGCTTCACACTGATGTTCAACATTCAGATTTTTTTTTAGAAGTTTGCTGTAGAGGATTTCAATAACAACAAGCATCTTTCAGGAGGATCTGATACTATTGCTTTAACCAGTTTTGCTCCACTGGCAACAATTGTTGCTGAAGTGTTTCACTGTCATTTTCTACTTTGATAAAAAATCTCAGCTTTACTAATGCAACTTTTCCCACTTATGTTCTAGAAGACAACTTAAATGCAGATTTTGGTTTGTAAAAAATAGTTTCCAAGTGGTTTCTGTCACACAACATTTTCATAAATTTCTTCTAATTTTCCTCCAAAACATATTGGTAATTATCATTCAAGTCTCCAGAGTAACCCTCCATCAAAAATTTGTACCTGGGATAAATAATTGTGTGTGTGTGTGTGTGTGTGTGTGTGTGTGTGTGTGTGTGTGTGTGTGTGTGTGTGTGTGTGTGTGTGTGTGTGTGTGTGTGTGTGTGTGTGTGTGTGTGTGTGTGTGTGTGTGTGTGTGTTCCTTGGCTTATTTCTGTGAGAAGCAGCAAAAGTTGTCTGTGGGCACATAGCTAGTCCAAAACTAAAGGAAAACACTGCCTGCAGTATTGCCCATGATTTACTTGTTGGGTGCAATTTTCTTGAAACCCACACCTACTACCCCCCAACCACCCACCACCTTTAAAAAAAATATCATGACTATATTATTATTTATTATTTTTAATAACTTTATACGTGTTATAATAATTATTATTTCTGTATAATTATTAGGTGACCAAGTGACAAGCCGTGTGACCACCAGCAACAATTGGTGCCAGTCATAAGTACAAAATAAAAAATAAATAAAGACATGACATGGTTCAGAGGGACTCAGTTGATAAAACTATATGCCTTACAACTCAGAAAAAACAATTGTGTATAAATAGATTAAGCATAGCACAAATATTAAAAAAAAAACATGACCCTGATTATTAAAAATGTTCAAACACCAAGTGATAGTCTTGTCTTAACCCCAAAGATATCTGATCTTACTACTGTGCAGCTTTTTGAAGACATGAAAGACAGAAACCTCATTGAGAACTAGGACACACCAATCACTATGAGTAACTTAACTTTTTCCATGTGGAGATTAAAATAGGACAGCTGGACTTTCTTTTTGCTGTATTTTTGGCTCACTGCTTATCTGTGACTCCACATGGCTGTTTAGCTCCGGCAGAAATCAACTGAAAATGGTAGAAGAGATGATTCCACAGATACATCAGGACATTTCTGGGTGAATTTCTGACCCAGAAATCGCACAACAGATGAAATGAAAATGATATGGGTGTTAAGCCTCATGCAGTCACTGTTCAAAGGACTGCAACCTGCTCCTGGTGAAATGAAGTCACAGTAAAGAACCTGAGGTCACTCCTCGAGTGTGTGCTCCTTTAGAGGACAAAGGTGTGCATCTTGTCTTTAGACCAACAAATTTAAAGCTGTTGAAAGTGGAAACATGCCATTCCAAACAAAAAAAGGTCAAACTATTTTGCAGCTGAGTTACAAAATGCAGATCAGATGCATTAGAGTTCTTTTAATGCACATAAAACAAATGTGACACTCACCACAGGTTGAGAAAAACACATAAAATTAGATGTATAGTCAGACACTGAGAGGTTAAAGCAGCACTGCATCACATTATCACATAAACTTTTGCACACCAGCTGAGCTGAACGTGTGCAGCATGAGGAGGAACAGCTACATGCTCCATTTGTTCATTTATTCAGCAACCAAGAAGTAAGGAGAAAGGGTTTCTAATGGGGGTTTGGAAAGGGGAAGACAAGGTTCTTTTCCACACCAACAGTTCCTAGAAAGCTTAAGGGAATACCTGACAGCACCCAGGAAATTCAGCTAACCTCGTTTAATAATTTCAAACTAGTGTAGAAATGCAAGACCAACCAATCAAATCGAATCTAATAACACCACTCATATTCACTGATAGTGGCTGCAAAAATGGAGTGTATTCCAGTAGAACAGCCATGTTTAAGACTGTACAGCTGTTTTTAAAGTACACATCCAACTGCATTTTAACTAAGTTGTTCCCACTGACTGATTCAATTCTCCTCTTGACACAATTTGTTAAAAAAAATTACTGGGGAAACTTATTGTTTCCTTTTTGAACATTTGGGATAATTTTTAAAGATCTTGGAATATATGTGAAGATGAATCTTATATGTGATGGCGCAAGTTTAGTTTTTTTCCTTAGTAACTGATGCGTAAAATTTCCCATGAATGCAAACGACCAAAATTCTGCTCCAAAATATAATCCAAGTTGAAATCAAATATTTCAAGTAGAATGACAAAAAGTAAAGCTGCTGCAAGAAATTGTGAGTATGCAGCAGTAAACATTAGCTTCATAGTAATACTGCCAAAGTCAGCGTAATTTAACAATAAAAACAAAAATAAAAAAGGAAAAATAATAGTGATATATGAAGATTAATAATAAAACATTTTAATAATAATAATAATAATAAAACATTGGAAGATTAATCAATGAAAATAACAAAAAAAAAAAAAAAGACTTTTTTTTTTCTTTCCTAAGAAGGCTATAAGATGACTTTGGCAATCATACATGAAGCAAACAATTTAGTGAACTGTCCATGAGCATGTCAGCAGGGTGTTGATACATCATGTGACCACACAAACTAAAAAGAAAAATATAATGTAAAATTAAACAAAATAAAATAAAAAGTAATGGAGTGTTTTGGTCAAATTTCCAGTTATAATTTCATACTAGACTTATGTGTCCCATCCATCTGACACCTCCAAAAATACCCAATTTTTGAAATTAAGGATATTGTTCCTATCCAAGAAAATTAAAAGTATATTTTACTTTTGTATTCCATTGCCAGATTTTACTCATTACAGGCATTTCAAGCTTTATTTTTGACTGTGAGAGAGCAACACTTTACAGGGTGAATAGAAATATCTTTAAGGCTGAAGAAAGGGAATTGTTTCCAAAAGGAGAACCTTACCATGGCATAGGACTCAGTTGCTACCACCAGGTTACCAATGATTCATTTGACAAAAATACTTCACGCTGTCGGGATTTGCATGAACAAATAACTCTGTAAGCTTTCAGGGGCAGAGATCCAGCCTGAGAGGCTTGCAGTGAGAGCCATGGCGAAGGTGTGATCAACGCCATTATTCTTCCTGATACGACCTCTTTAAAGGCTGTGTGGCATATTCAGACTGGCTTTGATTGACATCTCCTTCATCTTCTTGTTCATTTTGTCCCACCGTTAATGAAATTTGCCCGCTATTCATTTCACTGAGAAGTGAAGTGGGACGTATTCATTTCCAGCCAGGAGTTAATTCAGCCTCATTTACCTCACGTAGAGTTGAAGCTGAATAATCGTCAGAGCTGTGCCCAGTCTTTTAGCTGAGGTCCAACTAGGATTAAAACATGGAGTGAGTGTGTAGAGATTCATGTACATAATAAAACTGAAGTCACTCATTTGTTACACACTTTTACACAGACTATACACCACACCTTTGACATACGCTCTCTTCATAAAATTAAGCATTAAAAGCCAGATTTGGTGATAAACATTAAATAACATAGAGTAGCACACGTCAGTGAATATTTCAGTCAAAACACCAACATTTCCCCCTGACATAAAGCTCATTATGCACACTGTTCAATAGAAACAAAATGCTTCCATAAAAAGTGTCTCAGCTGATAACAGAACAGATCTAACAGCTTAAAATCTTCTTCTCTCAGGACAGGAGGCTGTAACAAGAGGTTTGGTATCAGGCGTGTAGTCAGCACAGCCCGGATTCTTTTGTGCAGCAGTTGAATCGTGGATACTACAGCAGGCTTATCTTTTACTTTCCGTTGCCTCGAGAGAAAGATGGCTTTGTGACCCCCCGGCAAACAAATGGAGCAGATAAACAAAGAGTCTTTGTGCCAGAGCAGACTCCATTTTCCACTGAACAAAAGGAAACGCTGACTTTTATAATAGCTGCTGGAAAAAAAGCTTTATTTCCCCAGGTGTCACAGTGAGAAAATACCTTATTCTTTCTCGTTACAGGAGCAAAAGATGCTGCATGAGTGTTTGTCTCTTTAGCGCCGCCATTTTAATTGGATTTCTTTGAAAGTTCAGATTAACCTCCAGGGGGGTCTCTGTCTGTGGATTTGACCTGACATGGAGCACTGACCTGCGACTCCAAGAAGCTGATTAAATTGCCGGCTGCTGTTAATCATGTGTAGACTTGCTTCTGATGTCTATTTTTTATTTTATCTTTTTTTTATTTTTTTTTGTAAACAAGAAGTGTTGTGGTGTCACATGCATGTTCACAGCTGCAAATCCACATTAAGAAGCCTCATTATGGTGTAAATGTAAAGAGCTTCAATTCTCTCCTAACTTACCATCTTGTTTTTCCCCAAAAGACTTAAACATTAGTTGATTTGGCTGAAAAAAAAATATATCAACTTTAGCTACACACTTAATTAAAGACGATCATCCAAATGTGTTATGTGCTCTTAGATTTCTTCAGTATGACCTTACAGTGCACAAAATACATTCAGAAAGTTTAATCAGATATAAACTCAGCAGTACATCAGTTTTTAAGCCCAGTGCAAACATTCCTGTCACTGTCGTTATATAACCTGCCAATTAATGTGAATCTCATTTAAAACTTGCATTACACAACTATCGTTCAATAATGGACTATTATATACCTTATAAATATTCAATTCGTCCATAATTATACGGATCATAATCAAGTATTTAATAGTCATGTGTAATTAAATGCTATGGAGGTCATGAAATCCATCCCCTGCTTAATGAACACACGGTGTACTTTCAGACTACTCACAAGTTGATCATTATGTTCATTAACTACGAAAAGTAAAAAAGTATGAGTGAAAGTTGATAATATCTCCACAACAATGTAGGATCTCTGAAAGAAAGCTCAGCCTAAGGACATGATCTTCACTGGCAGATAGATGCTCTCTAGAATTAATGTGTTCAAAAACGTCTAGGGGTTTGATTTCAATATAAACTTTTAATTTCAGATTAAAGCTGGAATTCAAACTTGAAACTAGAAACAGTCACATATTTCACTGTTGTGTTTCTAAATGGATTGGAAAGCTCAGTAAAGGATTATTGCACTCCCGAAGTGCTTAAAACAATTCTCCAACAAGTATCAAGAAACTACTTAAAGAGGTTTTTTTCTCACTATTGTCATAGTGGACATTTTTCTTTCCTTCTTTTCAGGATAAAATAGGGTTTCTGTATGAAATTAATGTTCTTTCATTGAACACATAAGCCACGTTTCCACCAAGCAGTCCGGTTCAGTTCAGGCATGGTTTGGCATGGTTTGATACAGTTAAGCCTGATCCCGTTTGCGTTTCCACAGCAAAACTGTGCCCTCTAAAGTCGCAGCTGTCAAACAATAATGAGACGCAGGGCGACACAGTTTACCCTGCTAATAAATCCAACGAAGAAGAAAAACGTGACACAGGAAACAAAGAGCATAGATGGAAGACATGCAGCATTTCATCCTCTCTGAGGTTGGCATGTAGTGCTTTGATACAAAGTGCAATCAAACTTTGTTTCACAGAAGTCTGTGTGCCACCAGGAGAAATGCAGCTGCTGTCGGGGTAAGTGATGATTCTTTTGACCAATCAATGAACTGTAGTGTTGTAGCTCCACATTCCAGATCGGAATTGAGAGCGGATCAGTTCAGTCTAGCACCCATATGAAAGGGTCCCAAAAAGTTGTCTCGTCTCAGATATTTGGGGATCTGTCCTGGGATGAGTCAGTGGAAATGCCACAAAATGTGCGCTGTACCGAGACAAACCGAACCGGTCTGCTTGGTGGAAACACAGCTATAGTGTCATCTTAAGCTTATAGAATGTTGGAAGAAGTGTTTTCATCAAATGGATAAATATGGGACTTCCAGTATTCATTTGGAATTAGAACACGATCCATAAAAATAAGCACTTTGTCTTTTTAATGGGAACGTATTTTTCTACCGCAGTTGTGCAGCTACAATGCCTTTCCTCTACCACGCCACCCCAGCTGACTGTGGAGGAATGCAGGGAACAACTATTCAACCCAAGCAGGACCTGTGTAATACAAAGCAGTACAAGAGTAATCAGTTCACAGCAATGGAATACCATATTGACATGGTAGGACATTTTGTATGTGCACCTGTTTTTTTCTTTATATGTGTTATCTGTGTTATCGTCTTACACCATGGCTTAAAAACTTTAACTTATTTTACTAAAGAGTAGTAGTGCGGCACTTATATGAACTATAAATCTAAAAGTCAAGATTCAAGTAAGAACATTTTTTTTTCCTGTACCCAAATTAATAAATGAAGGTTTGTCTCATTTGCATGCATTAAAAGATTCAAAATAAATAAATGAATAAAGGCAGGCTGAAAAGAGGGTGCTGGTGCAGCTTTGTACGTCACAACATTTACTCCCACCGTGACACCCGATGCAAATTAGTTCTCCAGCTCAAATTGGTTAGTTTGTCACTTTCTGTGATTAATTTTGCAAAGACTCATTAAATCACTATTTATGCTATTGCAGTGGTGACTACTATTCTGGTAGTGATTCTGCAGAAGGGTTTATTGTCTCTTTTTAGCTTGAGATCCATTTATAGGTCTGTGTGTGTGCGTGTGTCTGCATCTGCCCTGAAGCAATAAGGCAGCAGAGAGCAGAGCCCCAGCGTCTGTGGGGACCAGTGGAGTGAGGAGGTCCTGAAACATTGATGTGGAAGGCACACATGCACTTGTCCCATGGTGCTGTATGCTTTTTCAGTCACCTCCAGCAAACATGAGGACAGTAAAACTCATCATGGTGAGGCACTGTCACACAAAACAAGTTAGAGCTCTGCATTTACTATAGCCTGTTTCTAACAAACAGTCTGGTTTAGATCAGTACAGTTTGGTGCAGGTTGGCTTGGTAAAACCTGGTCCTGTTTGCGTTTCCACAGCGAGTCATGCCCCATCATGGGAGGTGGCGTGAAAGGATACCAATAGCTGCATCAGTTATAAAATAGCATGACGCCATAGCAGTGCAACACAATGTACCCCACTAACAAATTAAACGAAGAATAAAAGCGTGATATGGTAAACTAAAAGCAACAATGGAATACATCCAGCTATTCTTCTTTTTGATTGCCATGTGTCTCTTTGTTACAAAGCGCTTCAAGTTTTGTTTTAGAGAAGACTGTGAGGTGCAAGCAGAAATGCAGCCGCTGTCCGTTAGTGATGAATCTTTCAACAACTAGCTGAAGATGCATTACTGCCACCTACTTGACTGGGGTGTAGATTGGGCTGTAACCTGGGCTGTGGGGCTGTATGCATCACATGTAAACAGATCAGTGTAGTGAAAGAGAAGTCGAGCCACCAGGTGAGGGAAACAAGTAAACACGCAAATAATGGTAGAGCTGGATGCTCGATGCCCGATGCCGGATCGTTGCAGTATGGCTGCAATTATCCAGCACTTAAAGGGCAACTCCGTTTTTTTGACACCTGGACCTTATTTATAGGTGTGTGCATGCTCATATACTCACTCAGACAAACATCACGCAGCTCAGAGTCCTTCAGAAGTTATTTAGATCCAACCGATTTTAGCCGCACTTGGCGAGGGCCACGGCAAGGGAGCTTCAGCGCGGGACATAATCTCTGCAAAATCGCTCGTTTCGGCTATATTTTTTCATCCATCGCCAGTGTTATCATAAAGTCAGCTCGTCTACCGTCTTCAGACTACGACTTCGAGTTTGACGGTTGTCCTTGCCGATTTGAGCCTGAGTACACGGACGAGGAGCTCCATGAAAGAAGGATGCAGAGGGAGAGAGACAAAGAGCTGGCTCGAGAACAACAAACAGGAGCACGTCCACGACTCAATGCAAACTGGTGGTGCGTTTGTGGACCGTGTTCGCCTATGGCAATGGAAGAGGAGCGTGTTTGTGATAACGATGGATAGCGATAGATGAAAAAATATAGCCGAAATGAACGATTTTGCAGAGATTATGTTCCGCGCTGAAGCTCCCTTGCCGTGGCCCCCGCTAAGTGCGGCTAAAATCGGTTAGATCTAAATAACTTCTGAGGGACTCCGAGCTGCACGATGTTTGTCTGAGTGAGTATATGAGCATGCAAACACCTATAAATAAGGTCCAGGTGTCAAAAAAACGGAGTTGCCCCCTTAAGCACAAACATGTTGGGCTCATTGATGACGATCCAGGGAGCTCAACGGCGAAGTGAGTAGCTACAAAACCCCACATACATTCCTTTCATATGTTGTGATACGCATGGTGTGTCTTTTTAGGACATATACAATGCAAGGTTTTGTCTTTTTATTAAATCATCACCCCATTTGAAAACCACTGACCACCGAGGAGTGCATCAAACTAATGTTAGCATTAGCAACAGCTGCTATGGATAGTGATAGGACAGAGTGGGGGGGGGGGGGGGGGGGGGGGGGGGGGGGGGGGGGAATCAGTCTTTTACCATGACTTCATGAGATAAATAACTGATGTTAGGATGGTAGATAGATGGATATATTTGTATGTGAATAAATGAAGGGATGGATGGAAGGATGATAGATGGATGAATGAATGGATGATTTGATGGCCTGGTTGCTTAAGTATGGTGGAATGATGCTCAGCCTTTTGGCTGGTTAAGCCATTTAAATAATTTGGTAGGATGGGGATCATTTCAGAATAGTAATGTCACAATTTCCAATATAACGGTCTGCAAAACCAATTGACCTTTGTCATTTAACTCGTGAATATTATGCTGCATTAACAGACGATTTTATACAACATTCCTGAATTCCAGAATAGACACAAACGCTCAGTCTGAGTTTCCTCCAGCTGGGAGGAACAGACTCTCATCCAGCTCAGTGTGATCAGCGTTGTGTTTTCTGCATCTTCACGTCAGGGATAATATTTTTCCCCTGATCCACCATCTGAACTGAACAATACTGCCAAACCATGGGACTGCTTTCTACAGGCTTCTCTGTTCTGTGATCAAAACGCTGTGTGGCTCTGGCATCAAAGCTATGACCGTAGAGCTGAAAGAGAGCTGTTTAATATCCAACGCTATCAAGTCTTAATGCACAGAATTACTCCCGGCAAAGCAAAGGAGGTTTTTCACCAGCTGTCAGACATGTTGGCCTACTTTTACTCCAACTCCCGTTGGAAGGATGATAAATAAATTATAAACCAGAGTGGTTGAAAGGACGTATGCCTGTGGTGTCTATGGAGAAAAAATCCACATGCTCTGAAATCAAACATCCTGAGCACCTCTTGGCAGTTTATCACTCACCGAATTAATCTGCAGTGGGTGGGTGCAAAATGATGGATTGGTGTGGAGGAGCTTGTGACTCCCCCGGTGACCAACGCCCACTCCTTCTCCACTTCAGCATCGATCAGTCCCTTACAGAAGCCTTTGTGTAGTCTTTGGTACCCTTTAGTATCTCTGCTGTACGAGACCATCCTCACGTGTTGGTTTGATCAATAAGTGGTTGTGAAATGACGGTAAATGGAAAGAAATGCTACAGCGTACAAAAGGAAATAAAATGACATGTCTTAGGGAGAAATTCTCAGTAGTTTTCAATGTAAACCCACAACATTTCCCGTCATATGGGAAGCTCAACAGATACATGAATGACAGGAAATACTTCGTTTTTGGTTCTGAAGCACACACTATTTTTAATAGCAGGCAGAACTGAAGTAAATCATCAGTGAGACTTCTTTTAATCATGTTTCTTTTATTTGATCTGTGTCTCTACAGCTCTGGCAACAGGAGTGGCAATTAAAGTGTACGATTTGAAAGAATTGGTAATGAAACAGATGAAAGCAGAACAGTGGACCTATCCACAAAACCCTGACTCTCTGCAGTCTGTTTCACCCATGACTTCCAACAATGCCTAAAAAGGAAAGTCTGACTTTGTGCTCAGTGAAGTTTTGTATGAGAGTGATGATACTGAATTCTCAATTATTCATTTGAGTCATAACTGGATAATGAAGAGGACAGAAATTAATGATAAGGACCACCTTTAGCTCAGAGTCTCAATTTGTTCCCATGCATAATTTAATCGATTCCCCATGGAGCATGTTCGCTCCAAACAAAGGCAGGGAGATATGATTGAAAGGAAATGGGAAATTAATGTGCCAGCCTTCCTAAAATATGTGTCGTCTCATTTTGGAAGCGCCCCCTGAGGCTGAATTGGTCCTCTAAACTAAATGGGGTGCGGTCATCGCTTTAAGGTTGCAAAAGTTCTTTGCTCAACTCTAAATTGCCATTATTTTTTGTTACAGCGCTCTGTTTAAAACACACTGATGAGCAGCTTTCCAATTCATCTTTGGAAAACAAAACTCTGAAAAAACAGATCAATACACTTTTAGGTCAGCTGTAGTTGTGACAATAACAAAAGAAGAAGAAGAAGAAAAGTGTCATATCATTTTGGATTACTGTGTTGCCCGAAGCTAAAATCTTTTTGAGACACTGACTATTTATAAATCTTTCACGTTTGATTCTTTGGGGCCACTACACTGTAATCCCCAAAGTTCATATAACTCAACTGGATTAAGCTATGAAAACTTGAAATTTATCACTAAGTTCAATTTACTGAAATGTCTGAGTTTTCAGTGTTGAAAATGATGATATATGAGTAGATTTAACTTTTTTTACTGTTTAACTAAGCACAACTTAAAATCCTTAGTTTGTGACTGCATTTTGTAACCGAGAGTGAAGAGGGGACGCAGTCGATATGAGACCCTGATGTACTTTTAGATGTGCAGCAGTGGCACAGGTTATCTGTGCTGCACATTATATGGACCGTTTGTTTATACATCACAGCATGGACCAGCTGTCTGTGGCCCTTGTGGTATCAATCAGATGTCCATGCTCCATGTGGTGTAGACTGACTGTGTCAAAAATAAAAAAATATATATCTTTTTGCACTTAATTTCAAAATATGCCTAAATAACATGATAGTCCAGTCACACACTTGATTTATAAATATATTAACAATTAGGCACACACTGCAAAAGTCAGTTGGTACAAGACCCTGCACCATGGAGCACAGACCACCAGTCAATGCTGTTGGCCTCAGACAACTTGTGCCCCCTGAAGAACAATATTTCAATGAACAGCAGGGTCTCATATCTACTGCCTTCCCTCCTCACTCACGGTTACTAAAGTTAAGAAATTAGAGCTGATTTTGGTTGTGACGGTGTTTGTAACCATGAACGAGGAGGGAACGCTGTACCCAGCTGAGACCCAGCTGTACTTTAAAATGATATTTAATTTAGTTGTTCAGCTCTGCTTCAATTTTTTATTATTACATTGACTAATATCACAAGGCAAATTTATTGATAACACATTTTTCAGTTTTGAGTAAGGTCAACTTATTGTGTTTTACTGTGACATGCAACTTTTTTTTTTAACATTACTCGATATTTTAATTTGTAACAAATAAAAATCAGGTTCATATTATTAAAGACATCCAGTTGAAAGATATTTTTTGATAATCGTAACTACTTAAGATGATGAGTTGAATTAACGTATTTCATTAGTTTTACAAGCATTTTTCATTTAAACTCAACTTATCTGGGTTTACAGTGTAGTTTGGCCTTGTGGTTAGTTGTCTTCTCAATAAAGGTATAAAAGTTGAAGAATAAGTTCAAACAACTTCATTCTTTGAGCGGTGGAGAAGGTTTGATGAAAGCTACTTGGATGTCTCACTGTCCATATAGAAATTTTGAACACTCCATATTCAGCACCTTTGGAAATAGTACATATCTGCTCAGAAATCAGTCAAGCCCCCTTATTAGTGCAACAGAACAAGCTCAGTGCACTGAAGTATGTTCGACCTGTTTCATCAGACTGACAGAAAAGTTGCTCAAGCTTCAAAGACTCAGCGAGAGAGGAAGAGCTTTCACTTGAAACCGGGGAGCAGCTGCTCTGTTGTCCAGCTCTGCTTTTGATGGGCGAGATTATCATTCAAGCATGGGAGGCAGTGATACATGAGGAACAGCGGTGCATCAATCTGCCTTCCCTTTCATCCACACAAAGGCTCATCAGTTTGAGCAGGGTACCAAAAAGCAGCTGCAGGAGGAAATTTGATGTGCCATCACCCACACCTGGTGCAAACTTTCCAACTCTTTGACATTTAACCGGTAACTTTCTCCCTGCTGTTCTCAAATCTGTAGGCGAACCCTATCGTTTCAACTTCCTTCTGCATAGTTATGAGATAACAGCGAAAGGTCATCAGAGAAGTTCATGATCATCATCTGTTGACGTGATAAAGGTTAATAAATAAACCAGAGAGGCGTTCTCAGGTGGGGGTGTTCTCACCCGGGGTTTTGTTTTGCATTTCAATAATGCACTTGCACTTTCCAAGAGGCAGCTTTCAATTTACACAAGATTTTCATTTCCTTTTTAAGTGTCCAATTAGTTAAGTGATGTTTCATGTGGGCAACAGGGAGGAACCTTGAGGACTCATTTATCGGTAGCAAACCGGCACTGTTGACTGACTCTGGGTTCATGGTTGAAGACCTAGGTTAATTGCATATTTGGATGAGGAAGTGAGGGCAGAGGGGGCAGTGACAGAGACAAAATTGTTTTTCTAGATGACGATCTTGGACACAGTGAGGTCCCAGAGGTCCAGACCTCGTCAACTTTTCCCCGGGTAAAATGTTGTCCCAACTTTGTTGACAAATATGTCTTGGAGTTGCGCCTGAGCAAAGAAAAATCTTTATCTTGATCAGAGCTGTCAAAAACTGTTAAAATAAGATGAAGAAATTACCAAACAGTGGTATCAAGTGTCAGGGCTGATAGGAAGAACAGTTTAGATGGTTAATATTAGAAGAACCGAGGTAATTTATCATTATGCATCACCAGAAGACTTAGACCACATAAACATCTTGGATTTTAAATCCACTCTTAACCTCTCATCACTCTTCTAATGGAAAAATATCACACTGCTCTGCCTGGACCATCAGGTGGTTTCATCCCTTTTTCAATTTACTGCTTCAGGAGTTTTCATAGCATGCAAGATTAAACAAAGATGCAATGATAGCCTTCTGAAATTAGGAGCGCAGATCAATATCCTCAGACTCTGCCGGGACCAATCTCCAGCTGGAGACCTGTAAACCTTGCAAATTCTCATCTGAAATATAATTTTTTTTATCACTCTCATGTTGTTAAACCAGATCTTGTAAGGGGTTGTAGATGACTGCAAAGCAATAAAAGCTGTTCATTTCTGTGGGTGGTGCACACTTTAAAGGACAGAAACACAGGTGAATGGTATACAGGCCTGTTTCGACCAGGCCAAAACAGTAATCATAATAATATTATTAATTATAATGATTTTTAATCTCACAATTTTGGTTTTCAATGTTGTAGTTTTATATGTATCCAAGAATTTGCGAATAAAATCTTTTAAATTAGACTTGTATAACAATGTCAACTTTAAAGTCTCTTAATATACATTTAATATCTCACAATTTTGGCCTATTATCTAATATTTTGACATCTAATTGCAGGTTTTTGACATTGATTATCATAATTTGATTGTTAATTTTATATTTTTGTTTTTACATTTTATTGCAAAATTTAGCCTTTTCTTATAATCTTAACTTTTCATGTGATCATTTTGACTTTCTATTTCATAATTTCAACTTTCTAGCTCATATTTTTGACCCTTTATCTCAAATAGATACACTTTTAATCTCATGATTTTTACTTTTTATTTTGCCCTTTTTTTCAATAGTTTTGACTACAGGTCTCATAATTTTGATTTTTCTTTTCTCCCCTATTTTCCATTTCTCATGTGACAAAAAAAGTACCATTTTTAAAACATATTGCATATTTCTTAACGACACAGGTTTGTGAAGAAAGTCCTTATCAAAGGTGAATATGATCAGGTCTTTTGTGGGGATTTGTAGTGCATTTGCGATTGGAATCCTACATTAGCACAGTTGTATTTCAGCAGTTTCACTGCTATGTGTGTTGTTGCTTCAGTTTGAACTCTAAACTTCCTGGGTCCATTAGCTCATGCTTCCAGGTTAAAAAAACTGCTGAGGCAGATAGTCTTCACACCTCGGGACATCTCACAACACCTCCTACCTCCATTTCTTTCTGACTTCCTAATTGGCATAGCCTCAAGGATAAGACAGACTGCTGCCTCTTCTTTGTTTCTCCATCAAAACATGAAGGAAAGAAAAATCAGTGTTTCCCCCACAGAGCACAGGAGTATAAAAAGGTAATGAGGTGTGAGAACACATAAATCAAAATTAGCTCTCATGGGTTCAGCTGAGGATGCTGAGATCTGATTGGCTGCAGACTTTCCCAAAGTCCAGCAAAGATTCAGTCTGTAATACTCAGTGTTGTTCAGGGAGGCTGGTCCAAAACCCCTCTCCTCCACATGGCACTCACAAACACAGGCGAGGCAGCCAGCCAAAACACATCGATGGTCACGGTGCCTGTCCGCCGTCATTGCAACGCCTGGAGGCAGAAGTAGCCTGCTGAGAGCAATAACAGGAATAAAAAGGAGAGGGGTAAAGGAGGGCTTAAGGTGGGTATAAAACAGGACTCTTTAAGCTTATTGTCCCATTTTTAACCCCAATTTATAGATACAACTGACAGCTTTTGTACATAAACTAACATCTGGAGCCTCTTATTTCACCTCAGTCACAAAGTGAGGCTGCATGGACTGCATCTCTTAAACTCACACAAACACCTGCCTGCTTCACTTTAAAGCTCATCTGCTAAGGCCAAAGCATTGTAGAAGTGTCAAAGTGATTACAGACATAAAAACATAGCAGAACCAAATTATTTTTGATGAAGAAATATGTCCAAAAATAAAAAGCCCAAAGTTTCATGTTGAGACTGCAGAGACCTTTGAGCAGCCATTTCCTGACACTGTCTTCCAGTTCATTATCTCATTGCCCTGTAGAAGTAAGATGGTGTTGCATTAGAAGTGTAAAGGTCAGGTGCAGTCTTCTTAAGTTTAACATGAAATAAAGTTAAGTATCTCCAGCTAAAAACAGACAAAATTGGAAATTTTGGCATAAAGCTGCAGAGATGAAGCTTTGAAGGCCCAGTTTTGACCAAGCGTTTCAGTGTGGTTTGTCCCGGTACGGCATGCATTTTGTGGTGTTTCCATTAGGGGTGGGCGATATATGCCGCGTACGATATTATCCAAAATGTTGCCTTAACGATGTGCAATTTTACATTATTGAGTATTACTGTTTGATGGCAAAAGAGAGGTTCTATAAAGTCCTCAATCGCTGAATGTTTGCCTCAGAAGCCAATCAGTGCACAGGGTTCCGTCACATGACTCAGAGGAAACCATAAACACTACATAGTCGCATATGTGGGAAACATGCAGGGTTCTCCCGTCTTAGCGGATGATTTAATTGCGAAACATGGATCCACGTCCTTTGCCTGGAAATGGTTTGGAGCAATGTTGCATCTTCACACAGAAGGTGCTGGGAGACGTTTCTTGAATGATCCTGTCTGTGTGTGTAAATATGCTGACATATTTGTGTGTCTGTTAACGTGTTGGGGCAGAAGTTCACTGCGCGCGAAACAGCGCGAGGAAAAATGTGAACGCAACGATGTGCAAACAACATCCCGTCATGTAAATTAGATAAATAACATAGGGCTATTTACTCAGTTAAATAAATCAATTTAAAAAAAGAAAAAAACAATGTATAGACCCAATTTATGAGAGGTAACTTGTGATCACTTCTTCTGTGATCTGGTGCTATATGGAAAATAAAATTAACTCAGTAAGCACTGTCATTGTTAAGTTGCCATAGAATATTGTTGAGCAATGTTTTACAGAGCTGTATAAAGCACTTTCAAGACAAACAAGAACTGTTGTTCTTAAATGCAGTGTCCATCCATAGTTGTCTTCTTGGTAGGTAAGTAGTTTTACAGTATTTTTTGTTCAATATCGTCAGAATATCGTACCTGAAAATTTGAAAAAATAATCAAGATATATTTATTTGCCCTTATCGCCCACCCCTAGTTTCCATTGACCAATCCTGGGACAAGTCCCCAAATCACCCTGTACCAACCCAGATTTTGGTACCCGTCTGTAGGGGTGCCAGACTGAACCATTCAAACCCCAGAAGGTGGGCAACAATGCAGTGGACTGAAGAATACAAATTGCTGGATGTCATCCATCATTGCTCTTTGTTTACTGTGTCGGGTTTTTCTTTTTCATTGGATTTATTAGTGGGATACGTTGTGTCAGGCTGCTATGTCGTCACGCTATTACGTAACTGACGCAGCTATTGGCATTCAGCATACATGTCCCCTACCCAGAGGAGGCACAGTTGGCTATTGAAACACAGTCAGAATCAGACTTTTGTGGTCCAAGCTGAATCAAACTGTACTGATCCAAACCGTATTGGAAACGCCAACATGCTAGCAAGTAAATAAATAGAGAACTGGTGATAGTTTCAGGCCAATGTGAAATACAACCACAGTCCACCTGTCAACTTAACAGCTGCTCTGAACCCCCTCTGCATCGTCCCTCTCTGATTTTTCCTCCAGCACTTTAGAAAAGCAGCTACTCCAGCATTCTCCCTGCAGCCCCTGAGGCACAGGTTCTTTAACCTTTCTGGCTTGTGTCTCAAATGGGAATTTCTGCTCTCTGGCCCCAGGGCTCACACACAAATACAAGAAAAGCATTGCCTTCTCTTGGTTGGGAAATACAGTTTTTGTGTCATCCAGGGAGGAATGTGTGTGCAGAGAGGACAGAGCGATCATCCCCAGATGACTCTTTTTTTTTTTTTTTTTTTTTTTTTTAGCCTTCAGGTTTGGTTACAGCTCACTGCCATCATTTCTGGAGCCATTAAATTCACTTTGTGGCTGACTCCAAATACAACCCTGTGGCTCCTTGTGGTCTTCAGTTGTATGCACAGTGATTTACTCACAGTCATTGCATCAAAGCTTCAAGGATGGACGACTGAATGTAATGTAAGACAGTAAGACATTTCTACTTCTGGTTGAATAATAACACATTTTCAACAAGTTTCTCTTGTTTTGATTTAATGGATGCTTACAATACATTTTATTTTGCATCCTCTGCATACTGCCTTAAAGTGACAGCGCTGCATAATGACTTACATCCCTACAGAGGATTTCGCTCTGCCAGAGCTTGTGTCGTTGGCATTGTTCTCCACTCCAGGCTACATGAAAAGTATTGAATCTTCTTTGTGCCTTTGTCCTTATCCAGCCAATTTAGCATTGTGGCTGCAGTGTGCCATGAAAGCTTTGTCTGCAGGCGCTCTCTCAGGTGGATTGATTTATGGGTTTCTGCCCTTAAAATCTCATCTGGCTGTCAGGATGAGTGAAACATAAAAAGCACGGACAACAATGGAAATTAGCTTTTCTTTATCGCACTTGGTGTCTCACAGTGGTTATCATTACCCTGCAGGGACCAGCAGGTCATATGAGGGTCAGTTTTATAGGACTGTGTGGGAGACAGTGGTATTCTAAAATACACATCAGTGACCTGAAAGAAGGGTCAGAGGTGGACCAGTTAATCTGTGTGAAAGGAATCAATCAGTGCCACCAGCTCAATATTTTCTCCACACCATCAAGCACTGAAATAACTGTTTGTCAAAACATATTCCCTCTGGGTATCATGGAACAATGAGTATTCTTATTTATGAGTTTACTTAAGGCTTTTAGTCTGGTTCCCTTGTGCTTTGTAACCCATGCCATAAGAGTACAAGAAGTAACAAATTTTGGCCGCAGAAACTTTCCTTACTGTTTGTTCCTAAGGTCAGGTTTGATCTATAGCAGTGGTGGTTAACTAATTTTTACAAGGGGCCACATGAGAAACTTAAATTGTGTCAGAGCGCTGTATCAACAGAAACATGAACTTAATTCTGTACAATATTAACTTTTTCCCATTATAAACTGTGTTTAATAATACATATGATTAGCTGTTACTAGTAACAAGAAGAATACGAATACTCTGTAACAAAAAAAAGACGTTTTTTCTACGTTTTTCACTTCTTTTTACCATTACAGTGAGATAAATCTAATCAGTCTTGTGCGAGAACAAGTGCATTGAAATCTGGGTGAATTTCTGAGGTGCCTACACAAAGGACAACTGAGAGGTGGTAAAGAGGCTGTGTTTGGATTTGTTGAACTTCACTTGTTGATGTTTACATGCAGGGCTCACACACCAAGTGTGTCCACACAGAAATAATCCTCCCTTTTCAAAATAAAAGCAGCACAGTTTCAGTCCGTGCACAGCATCATTTTTGTTGTTCATTTTTATTCTTACTTACGTTTGACCCCACATGGGCCAGACAGAAACACCCAAAGGGCTGGATGTGGCCCTTGGGCTGTTCTTTGCCCATGTCTGATCTGCTGGAGAGGTGTTTTAGCTTGCTTTCTTTTTCGTTTTAAGGCTCTGTGAGAACTACTCTGTTTGGCGCTGGTTGCAGTCACACCTAAGGCCAGAATCCATTGTGGTTTTCCAAGATGAAGACACTGTTTCGCATGAGGGGTAAGTTTGTTTTGGAAGAAAATGAATGGAGAGCGGATCGTCTTTTTACTCTACTTTACTTTTACAAGATGCACTTTAGTTTATGAAGGTAAAATATATATTCATGTGAGAGCCAATGAGAAAACTTGGTAAAAGTTTATTGGAGGTGACTAGACTATGTTTAGCTACTCTATTTGATGACTGTGCTGCTGCCCATTGGGGCCAAATTGATTTATCTATTTAGTTATTTGCTTGTTTGTTTGTTTAAATTTTCTCTGATGGTTTCTTCTGCAAGTTAAATAAATACAAATTAAAAGATTGAACCTAAATTCATTTTGAAAACTCCACTTTGAAACAAAGTTCCTGATCAGATTTTTCTGATGTGCATTAGTGTAATGACTTTATCACAGCACCACCTCCACCATCAATAAAGCAGTTTGGTTTTTGGCATGTAAAAAATGAATCAATTACTTTGATGGAAAGAAAACACTACAGGCTCCAAGAACAATTTTGTCTGGGACATAATGCAGCAGAGGCAATTAATTGCCAGAATACAGCGATTAATTATTTCAATCCTCCTGCTTTGTACTCCCTCTACCCCTGGTTTCTCTCTGTACCCAATTTCAGAAGTGGTTTGTGTTGCAGCTCTGTGTAATATATTCATTTACAAAGGTGAAGCGTTGAATGGGATGTCCAATTTACTGTTGTAATTTCTTCATTGTAACACACAGCACATTGTTTCTTAAGTTTTGTTTGATTGAAAACAATATTGCATACATATCTTTAATAAGAGTCTGTGATTAAGTCTGCAATGACGCTGAGTTTCTGTGACCTTCAGTGTGTCTGTAGTTGTATTGCCCCCAAAGTCCCAAGCTCACAACACTCATGCTTCATAAATATAAAGCCCAGTGAAACACAGACATACTTACCAGATTTGTACTCATCTTAAAGGACTGCTACAAGTGGAGTGTAACACTTCATTTTCTGATGCATATTCAACTCCCTTGCTTTGGCTGTTCATAACATTTGTTAAATGAAAAGGTCAAGCAGATCCTGTGTGTGTTCTTAGAAACCATTTTTGCAGTCAATACATTTATACAATAAGCTACGCTACAGTGTGTCTGAGCAAAGCCTCAAAGCACAGAATAAGAAGCAAAATTGGCTTTTGATCTGCACCTTTATATCAGCCTCGCCTCGCCTGACCAGTTTACCATTTCACGTTTACCGCAGTGGAAGTCTTTTGATCCGTTCACTTAATTTTTTTCTTCTTAAGGGCATTGTCAGTTGCATGCAGAAGTGCCTTTGAAATAACTGAATGGAGCTACAACCAAGAGCAAACACAGTGTGAGCAGAAGCTGTAAAGATAGTGTTAAGCACTTTGTGAATCATCCACACTGTAACTATTTTCGTTTTTTAGTTTTTTCTTTACTTATCAATATTTTACTGTTTTGGCATATCTGGGAAAGGTCATTTCATTATTTTACTATAAACAGCAAAGGATTGTTGGGGAGAAATGAGAGGAGTTCCTGCGTTTCCAACTTCATTAATGTCCCTTTCTTCATTCATGTTGGGCAGTAAAGCCTCAAACCTGTAGACTCCTGGCCTGGCTGTGCTCATGTTGTTGATGTTTTTGTTGTAATTGAGCTAAATAACATCTGTTTGTTTTGAAAGTCTGAGGGCATTTTTAGGTAAATTCCGTGCACAATTTCCTTTCCTACTCAATCTTCCCCCTGGTAAATTGACCCCTCACAGCTCCAAGATTCAACAAAAAAGGTACCACTATAGACCTGCTGCAACCTGCCGGAGCTGGGACTCAGCCAGACCACAACATCCAGTGTGTGTTGACACAATGACTTGAATAGAAATCTATCTGATCTGGTGCTTTAACAGAGCAGAGGCACACTGGGATCCCAGTATAAACAATCAAAGAAACTGGTCCAGTGAGGCTGAAGTATGCAGGATTTTGCTCAGAGTGACTGTGGCTTCAGGCTTGCTGACGGGTGTGGAGACAATTTTCTTCCTATGTTCAGAGAATGCATCCTGCTTTATCAGAGAGAGAGAACACGTCAGTTAACTGATGACTGAAGCAGGGGCCAATTACATCCAAAGAAACTGTGATGTTGTTCTTACAAAATGAAAGCTGGACCATATTTCTTAATTAATTTTAACGAAGGTGTAACTTGACACTTATGATTTTATTCATAAACGACACTTGAACGACACACCTGAAAAAGTATCTAAACAGTGACCAAAAATGCCTATTCTACTATGTTGCTTTGCAAAAAAAATGTTGCATGTACATTTATAACTAATAATGTCAATAAGAAAAAATGTTACTAGAACCACAGATCAAGCAACGCTGGTTTAAGGTTACTAAATTCTTGCAGGACTTTCAAGGTAAATGTTTTAACAGACATTTGTATTGAACAACGTAAAGTGAGAAAGTAGTTTTGTAAATAGGAACCATAGCAGGGCTGCAGAGATGAAAGGACAGGACAGAGTCCATAGCTATTACTCAAGTGGATTTAAGTTGAGAAGAACAACCTCTGAGGCTTAATTTTTAGGTGTCACGATGAGTGAGAGTGGCTCCATATTCAAATTTTATGCACTGAACAAGTGAGGGGGGAGGGGCTGTCCTTCATCAGTTCCTCACATCTCTTCCCTGGGCGATATGCACAGTACTGATGGGTTGTAGAAACATAATTACAGCCCTGATGCATACACTTAAACTCTCCTCCTCAGACTTAACAAGTTCATTCTTTCAAGACGCCTACTGCTTCTGAGGGACAATTTACATACTGCCACTGTACTGCACTACAGATAGTGTGATGTTTTTCTTTAATGTGAGTCATTTTGTAGAAAAAAAAAAAAAATTACAATGTCCAATGCTCTTGGAATAGGTTCTTGTCAATGTCATCTCCTGTGGCTGGTTCAGCAATGTAAGAGGCTTCAGGTGCAGAGGGTCACCTTATCTCCCTCTTGGCAGGTGACATGATCTTTCACCGGTTCCTCATTGAAAACATCCAATTGTGGTGTTGACTGGAAAACCTGACACAACACTGTGGTTGATTTGATGCCTGTCTCTCATTTTTGATGTTTTCTCTCCTTCTCTTGGCAGACTAACAGTATAATCTCTAAATATCTTAGCTCACAATCCTATTTCCAGCCATAAGGACAAACTGCCTTCTTTTTTTTTACTTTGAGCAGAACCAGGCTCATGTGAAACAGTTATTTGCTGCAATGGGATTGGCTTGGACAGAAAGCAGAGGGAGATGCAGGAAGAAAATATAATCAAAGCCAGTAACCTTCAGTATTTTTTCATGTTTGCATTCTATTCTTAATGGTGTCTGTCTCAGTGGAAATCCTTCTCCGTGAAACAGTCACTCTGGTCCTGACTGACTCAAAGGTCACCTCCACCCTGAAGGCAACTGAAAATGACTAGTTATTGGAAGGGCACCAGTCTGAGTCTGTGGACCAGTTGGAAAGAGCAGGTTGATGCTTTATCGACACTTTCACACAAGCCTTGTTGAGTTTTCAGGCTCAAAAGAATTTTAAATCTGGCAATCTCTGACTTTCTTATTGTTGCATCATGCAGCTAACGCTGCAGAAAGGGCTTCTAATTTCCCCTCAGCAGAACTGACATTCTGCATCATGGTAATAATGATGGTGTCCATATTACGGTGCGCATGCCGGCAGTCATCAGGGATATATCCTTGTACATAAGGCTCACAGACCTTGGTGCAGTATTTGTGCCAGGTTGGAGAATGAAACCTACTTTATTTTTTACTGTCACTGTGAGGACTACCCAGAACTGTTTGTGTTAATCCAGGATAAGACTACATTTCCCATGAGCACTGTCACCCCCTGTCTTGAAGATATTGCCTTCCTCAAGAGAACTGCAAATGCAAAGCAACAAGGGTATTTATTTGTAGCCTTTACCTTACACTCTATTACTCTCTCTCTTTGAACTTTCTGTTATTCTGTCCTTTTTAGCCAGTCCAGATCTAGAGAAAGACAAACTATTTCAAGATCACTTATCAAGTTTATGCAGAGCTTTTAAAGGTAGGATCTGCAGGATTTTCCTAAAAAGTAAAATATTGACTTTACAGGAATAATCCTGCTTAATTGTCTCCTAGGGGCCTCTATACATCTCTGTCTGTGTCTATTTCAATCCTCACCTCAGCTCGTATGTCACTGTTTTGGTAGTGGGACGTTTAGCCCAGTGCGGAAGTGACTTCCGCCCAGTGTTGATTAGCGATTGGAAGAAACTATCCTGAGCAGCTATGATAGTGTGCAATATGAGGGTGAAGCTTGGCTTGGGACAAAGAGTGGCGCTAGTTGTCTTTCTACAGCAGGTATGTGTCAAATACCCGTGATAAGCTTGTGCTAACATCCCAAGTCAGGTGCACGGCTCTAGAGTCTCTCCCATCAAGAAACATGATGCTGCAGGTGGTTGTTAGAGCTAGTGAATGTGTTCATTTCGTCATGATCGGAGTCTGTGGGTGTGGGCTACTGCTGGCACTGAGCCACGGAGGGGTGCGGTTTGAATTTGTGTTCACTAACAAGTAACGAAAATTCCTGCAAACCCTACCTTAAAGATATTAGGCAAGCTTCTACACACAAATACGCACCATGATTTACCTACACAGTAAAGAGAGATTATTAGATGCTGGTGACTGAATTGGTTTACCACTGGTTCCCTTCTTTAAACTATTGTGATAATAACTTAACTGAGAAATACGTTTAAAATGAAAATTAAAGCTAACATGCACACTTCATTTTGCATGCATATCATGTATTATAATCAACTCTCTAGCTCAGATTTGCCTCATTCAGGCCAGTCTATTCTGAGGTGATGTGTTTGGGTCTGAAATGCTGCATAATTTCATGGTAAACAAGACAAATTGATTTTTTATTAGGATTTAAATAAAAGATGATTAGGACCACCCCTTCCTTCAATGCTTACTTATGCAGAAGCAGCAGTTTAATGAAAAGCAGGACACACTACTCTACCTGAACTTGAGCCTATATAAATTGAAGTCTATGCAAATAGGTTTGCTCAAGTAAAGAACCTTCTATATGTGCATGCCTTTGAAGTGTGTGTAGTATACCCTGAGGGTGTACCTCTAACCAAAGAACCCATGCATATTCAATCCATAAACTCCTGAAACTAAGTGAGGGAATAAAGTGAGCCAAAGGCTACAGATGGAGAGCAGCAGGGAGGCTGTAAGTGTTGACCCTGATCATCCTGCCAGTGTCACAGCAGCTGCTGGTATACACTCGTGTTTGCATGCAGGGACAAATGTAACGCTGGAATATTTACAGAGGAAGTATATGTGTATGGAGGGTTAGGAGGCGTTCAAATGGAAAATGTTTGTTTTGCTGTGTCTGAGCCTTTCAGAGGCGGCACACCTGATGGGGATTTCTCTCTTGTGACGACACAGGGCTTTGAAGTCTGATGGTTTGATGTTAGAGAACTCCGAAGCTAACAGAGCCAGAACGGTGAGGAGTCTGTGCTTACCCTGCATCACGGTGAACTCCTTCCCTCTCTCTCATCTATCCAATGAAAACACAGCTCAGTAATTGGAACAAAAATAGGCTTCCCTCTCTGTGCTTTAGAGCCCTCTAAGCCACATCTGCCTCCTAATTTTACCATGCCAAAAAAAATCCTCAGTGCAGAGATGACCAAAATAATCCAATCAGGCCTTTTCCATGCTTTTCATTTGCTGTTAATTGCCTCGCCAGCTCTTGGAGGTCACTTGCTGCAGAGCAGAGCAGGCCAAGGGCGCTGCCGACTACATCTCCATAATGGCCTTGATTCCCGACGGGATTACCAGAGACGACACCTCCACACTCTGTGTGCCTGTGAAGCCATTACCCTCGCTCTAACACCGGGCCCTGCGGCACATCAAACGCTTGCACCACAGTGTTTGCTGTTTGGTGTTTGTGCATGCACACTTTGTTGTTGTTGTGTGATAGCGGCAACACATCTCGATTCTTTGTCTCTTTGATGCATTTTTTGGCCTTAAAGAGCTGTAAGCTTTACAATATTTTTTCTTTCTTTTTTATTCATTGGTAACCAACTCTTTCGGTTTCTGGAAGTTCCTGGATTGTAGGTTCTCTGTTTGAATGCATTGTGTAAGTTGGTGGAAATGTTTAAGCTGCAGAAGCTTAGGTTGATACTCAGTCACGCATTCACCCACCTCTTCGCTAAAGAGCACTGGTTTTTTTATCCTTAAACCGCTCTCGTCTCTTTACCAGCGTCTGAATACAGCGTTTGAAGCTTTCCCCTCTGCAGAGAAAATAAAAGTGTCAGAGAGCGGAGAGAGAGTAGACGAGAGTGGGAGCAACAAAAAGCAGAAACTGGAGAAGAAGAGCAGTGAGTCTGGGCTGAGCGTGTGTGTACAGATAAAAGTGGTTGTTCAGGGGGAATACATTCATTATACATTGAAGAAAACCCTGAATGAAAAACAGTTTTACCGTCTACAGAGAGATAAGAGAGCAGAGGGGGAGCTTCAGAGGAGCTGACTGTGGGGGTGCTGTGCATTTACACACAGGGACCACATTCATCACAAAGACCATTATGCTATAAATTTACTTAAACCATGCTTAAAGGTGTGTCTCTTAACTGGTGAATTAATGATGCTTTTTTTATGTTGCTGAAACTGTTACTGCTTACCTACCTCACGTTAGCTCATCAATGACAATTAAGAAGTTACTTAGAAGCCACTCACCATCTTGTTTTATTACTTCAGGGATCAGAAACAGAGTAAATAAAAGTCAAATTACTGATCATAAATGACTCATTACTGTTTTGTTTCACTCAGCAACTGGTTTGGGGCTAATGAGGAAGGACTAATGAGAACACAGGTACCATGTTTTAATTGAAGGAAGCATAAAAGCTAATCATAACTGGATGTTATAATTTTAAATCTCCACCTAGTTTGGTCTTTGGTTACTCACAAACAGTACACGCTCCCTGGCTCCCAGTGAATTAGTTCACAATTAGCCCGCAGTGAAACATTATCAGGATACTTAGAAGTTAAGCTCATGCAACAGTGTTTAGAACTGTAGTTCTTCAAGAGTCTGCGAGAGGCCAACCACAGTAAGACCAGAAACCACAAACACACTTACAAACTCATCAAAAAAAAGAAAGCAATTGAAGTATCCATCAACATCTTTAAAGCCAGGCTCAAAAAATGTCTTGAAACTTCATTTCTCTATCAGTACCATAGACTGTGTAAAACATGGACTTAGCCTCCGCGGAGTCAACCATTTGTTTCTGAAACCATGAAACCAATCCGTGGATGCAGCCACATTTGGTATGACGCCAGCTGTTAGAGTTTTTCTTCAAACACCTGCCAGTCATGTGACTTGAGCTGTGCCTCTGATTGGACAATCAAACCATCCTAATAACTTCTAAACTTCAGAGTCAGAAAAAAATTCACTCAGTGTACAGTGAGTGCCTATAGCAAAATCAATGTTTTGGACCAAAACCGTTTTTTGAACCAGGCTCTAAATATGCATTCTAATGCCACAAAAGACTGTTTTTATGGCTGGGTGTGTGCACAACATCCTGTCTTCCTGCAGCCAGCCTCAAGTGGATACTCAATGAACAGCAACTTTTAGCACTTCCGCATAGGCTTCATTTTTACTGAATGGATGTTGCCCCTTGATCAACACACACAGCACGGGTTGATTTAAAAAGAAAAAATATATATCATTTTCATAGTTATTTAACTCAAGTTTTGCCTGTGTAAGGGCTGTAGCTGACTTGACTGACAGGCAAGCCCCCTGAAGTTGTTTACAAAGAGGCTGAACTCGCCTATTTGCTTCATTTTAACAGGAACAAAGCTAAGTTGAGTTCTACATTTCCAAATGTCAACAGTTGGAGTCAAAACTCTATCGGAAACAAATAGTTAATGTCGCCAAAACTGTGTCCAGATATTATATATTCTGTGGTTGAAATGCTGCATGTGATATGAAGAAGTAATACATTTACATTTTCTTTATAGGTGACTATAAAGAAGGCTGAGCATGGAAAAAGAAATGCCTAAGACTAAGACACGAACTCTATATTCTGCATGATGGTTTATGCCAGCCTTGAACCAAATTGTTTTTGAAAGATTTTAAAGTTATTCCACAGTATAATAATTTAAAAAAAAAAACCTTGGACGTTGACCATATCAGGTGCTGCAGCAACTCCGTTGTGGTGTTAATGAGAGAACACTTCAGACACTTCTTATTCTCCAACATAGACTGTATAAAACATGGACATATGACAATGGTTGTGAGATTCCTTTCAAGCAGCTACAGGGTGCCTGCCAGTCACAAGACCTGAGCTATGTCTTTGATTTGGAAAATCAAAAGATCTCCGCCGAGTTCACTCACCAAACAGTGTGTACCAATAGTGAAATCAGTGTTTCAGACCCAAGTGTTTTTTTGGACCAGGCTGTTTTTGATGCCGCTAAAGTCAGTTTTTATGGCAGGGTGTGTACGAGACTTCCAGTCTTTCTGCAGCCAGCCTCAAGCCGATTCTCGATGAACAGCAACTTTAACTTAAAACAGATGTTGCCTCCTGCTCTTGAACCATCCCTACTTTTTTTTTTTACTCTTTTATTTTTGTAGCATCTCATTATGATTGTGTTTATTACCTGTAACATTCCCAGACAAGAGGATGGAATCCTCCATGTTATTTCCAGAAGAAATAAAGGTTCTGATAGTCTATGGTAAATGTCTACTCTAATGTACTTCAGTCATGTTTTGCTTCAAAGACTCAGAGTAATTCAACTCAGCCCAAAGCTCTTGCAGAAAAGAAGAATCAAAAAGAAGAGGGATATGTTAGTGTTGAAAAACTCTCAGGGGGGGTTGAGGTATCAATTTTGTCTTTTATGTTTCTCCACATCTTGCTTTTAAGTCTGTTTTTCAGTGCATTTAAGTGAGTGCATCCCAAAGCCTTGATGTTGTGATACAAACTTAGCCAACCCAATGTGCTGGAAAAACATCTCTGAGATCCAATCCAACCAAAGGCTTCTCCACAGAGAGCGGAGAAACATGACTGGGAGTACAGATGTTGTTTTCTCATGAAATCATGCTGTGTTCCTCCGTTGTGCTGCCCACTTCTAACCTGAACAGATAGACACACAGAATTTTTCTGTATGACAGCTGAAAAAAAAGAAAAACACAGACATTGAGTTAGATTTTTTTTAGATAAATAAATAAATCTGCTAAAGTTTTATAAATAAATAAATGTGGCCTACTTTTAAAAAAAATAAAGGAGTTGGAGAAATACAACTACAAATGTTTTTTTGTTGTCAGCACAGTAAGTGTCCAAACCTCAGTGAGCGATGTTCTGTTTTTTTCATGGAAATGACACCAAATGTGACTCTTTTGGATGGATTCCTGTTGGATAACGAACTGCCAGGAGATGAACAGAGACACAGCTGATGGATGGGTGATGACAAAAACTCAGAGAACAAATGGTTCATTAATGCTGACAAAAGAGTGAGGACAAAGAGGCTATTCATACAAAGTGATCAAACTGATTCATATTCACTTAGTAGTTTATACAAAAACACGTTCAATTCGAACATATTGTCAGCAATACACACAAAGAGACTCCAAAAGAGAATGAGTGATGAGCTGAAACTGCAGGTTTGCAGGTTTCCCAGGGGGGTGGAGTAGAATGGGAGAAATGATGGATCAGCCAATTTTACTCATGAATTCACTGAGGAGTTAAAAAAAAAGAGATTTATAGCATGAGGTGTACACATGTGTGTACAGGACGACAAAACTGAATAAGTTTCAGAGCAATTTCAGTTTAAAAGCTTGAGTTAATTTATGAGAGCTTCTCATCGTATTGACAGGACCCTTGACTTGTCTTTATGGTATCACATCTGTCAACTCTCCATCCCTCTTCTCTGAGCAGCAGAGGGCTCAGATGTGAGACAGAGAGAGGAACTTCAAAGACGCACTCAGCCGCCTTCTGGGCTCTCTGAGAGGAGGACCCACCATCTTCACTTCAAGGAGCGAGGAAGAGAAGCGAGATGAAAGACCTGCTGGGATTTACTGAGGCAGTTGAACTTTTGACATTCTACCCATTTGGGCATTTGGCTGAAGGTGTAACCACTGTCACATTTGGGTTTTCAGTTAAATCCATAGCGCACACGTCTGTTCATGTGAAACCATGAGGTAATACTTCACACGCTCGAGGTTTCTGCTCCTTGATAAAACCTCAGCTGTATGACAAAGGGAAATTCAGTTTGTACTGTGAAACAAAGTCCAAGTACACTTTATCAAATTAAATTCTGGACAGAATCATGAGCTATTGAGCTTTTTGCCATGTAGAAGGAAATCTCTTGGCTAACTTGAAAGGGAACAGAGACAAAGTCAATACTGAAACTGAAAATGTATGAATTTAATTTGACTCAGTGGAAGACGAATAAGGATGAAGCATTCGAGAACAGCCAGAGAAACCATGATTACAGAGTGTAGATGTTTTTGCAGGTGTTTTATTAATAGATACACCAAATAAGAAAAATCAAGAGATATCAGACAACGATGCATCAACCCTTACCGAATGGCAGCATGAGAATGTGCCCCACTCCTGTGACCCTGATTGGGATAAACTAACGGCTGAAATACACCAGATGCATCTGCACTGCATCTCTGTTCTGTCACGACGGATCAGATAGGTTTCCATTCAAGTCAATGTGTCCATCATGTTGCAGGTAATACACAGCCATCATATTTTTGTGGGAGCTGTGACACATATAATCCAACATAGGGAAGATCAAGTGGGAAGTCTTAACAGAAAACTACCGTAAAACAACTAGTGACTTTCAAAATAAAACAAACTGTGTCACAGGAAGTCGTGACAGAAAACTATCTTAAAACAACTAGTGACTTTCAAAATAAAACAAACTGTGTCAAAATCAGTTCGTAGTTAGCTTGACTAAAGGTGTACTCACACCTGTTGCTTGTTTGCTTTGTTCTGATTCAGGGGCAAAAAAATACAATGTCACTTGGTTCGTTTGTGTTGACAAGGCAAAAGTCCCTTGCAGTCCAAAGTTGAGAACAAATGTCATGTGCGATCAATTTTTTTCTCTCATTGGTCAGAAATCGTACCCTGAAGACGGGACGTTTCCTTATCATCATTCATTCACATTCTTACCCGCCACAGAGCATCAACAACGTGTGTGGCTAGTTTGCGTTATAGCATTTATCTTGCAAATAGTATGCACTATATGGTCGACCTAGTTGTGGTCTATGTAGCATTTTCAAGAGTCCTGAAATCTTAAAGCACTTCATTAAGGCCCTTTTTTTGTTGTTCTTCAGTCTTTTCTTCTTCTGTTGCTGTTGTTGATTCTTCTTCTTCTACTGTTTTGACTATACAGTTGTTGAACACGCCAGTATAAATTGACAAATGCAGTCAATACGCAACGAAACAGAGCCGGACTGCAGATTTATCCGGTGTATTCGAGGCTTACCTTTACCTTTACCTTTACTAAATTTACGTTTTGCTTTAGTTTTGGTCCCGCCTCAGTTCATTGATTCATTCATTGATTCATTCATTTTCTGAACCGCTTATCCTGTTCAGGGTCACGGGTGGCTGGAGCCTATCCCAGCTGTCATTGGGTGAGAGGCGGGGTACACCCTGTACTGGTTGCCAGTCAATCACAGGGCTGACACATAAACAGACAACCATTCACTCACACACTCACACCTACGGACAATTTAGAGTTTAATTAACCTAACGAGCATGTTATTGGACTGTGGGAGGAAGCGGGAGAGAACCCACGCATGCACGGGTAGAACATGCAAACTCCGCACAGAAAGGCCCACAGGCCAAGGTGGGAATCGAACTGATGACTTTCTTGTTGTGAGGCTGCAGCACTAATTGTTGCACCACCCTGCAGCCTCCCACCTTAGTTGTATTTCCTTTTCACTTCATACATTTTTCTTTCATAACATTTTTAGCACTCATAGCCACCCATTTTACAGAAGTCAGTAATAGAAGTATGCATGGATGTAAATTAGGCACCACACCTTCAGTGAAATACCTCCTCTGTATTTACATTCCGAGCCTGTAGCATATGTTCTCGCTGTCGCTCCTCATACAGTTAATGTCAATCCTCACGCTCCTCTTATAATGTTTCACTGCAGCAATCAATTTCCTGCTGTCACTCCAACATCCTGCAGCCCAACTGAAATGAATCAGCATGTTTACCGACACCAACACACACATGCACTCTAAACAACAACACATGTTGACCCTTCGGGCTCTATACATGTAAATATTGACTAAAGCTGCATGCGGCAGAGAGCTACCTGTATGAATTACAAACGTTGAGCTGTCAATCCCTTCTTATATGTGTGAATCCATACAAATATGTGCTGCAAAACAAAGCAGGAAAGTCTTCAGATGTTGAATTTAATTATCTGTTTAGGGTCTTATTTAATCAAAACTAAATGTCATTCTGCATCTAACTAATCCACCACTAGTTTAATTACTAACGCATTGATTCAGCCTTTGCATTTTCTTCTGTCTGGTCCTTTGTGGAGATTTGGAGGTCTCGCAGTTTTTCACCTGTCTAAAGGGTTGTTGCACAAGGGTATTGCATGCAATGTTTTCTTCTTTTTGGGTTGATCTAAAAGAGAGCTCAGCACTTTTTCAAACCCAGAGCTCTCTTTCAACTCTTCCCTGACCTTGGTAGTGTGTAAAAAGTGTCTTCATAAAAGAAATGTTGTTAAGAATGTTGCACATTGTAAGATCAATACTGAACTTTTGTAAAAATCAATTTGTATCGAGTGGTAAGTTTTGCACTGACCTCTCGCCTGTACAGTTTGTACAGGAAGTCATACTGTTGTAACCTACGTCAACACTTGCAATGCCATTTTTCCTTTTGGAGGTTAATGGCGTAAAAACGTGTGTAGTTAAGCTGATCTTGGTTAAGAAAAATAAAAAATTAGATACAGACTCTCTCAGTATAAGTTTTTTTGTGGGAAAAGAGAGAACACATTTGTTATTCATTTACCACCCTTGGGTTTCAGCAGCCGTTACTAAGATTCAAACTGGAAACCCTCCAGAAACAAAAGCTTTACTCTAATTTGCAGACGTCAGCCGCCTGAGACGACTTCATTTGAGAGCTTTTTCGAAACTGTTCAACGGGCTCTGAAACATTTAGAACAGTGCCGTGATTACTGAAATGTCTTCAATATTCCAAGACTAAATTTAGCTCACTCAGTTTAAAATGTCTGAGTGAATTATAGTATTCCAGTATGATGACGGAAAAGGCAAGAAAAGTTCTCTGCAGGGGCAGTGTTCATCAAGAAGGCCTCTCTGATATCCACTGTGAATTATTACCTCCTTTGGATGGTGTAGAGGTTTAGTTTTCTCCTTTTCATCAACACAAAGCTGGCTTTTTAGGTGGCTTCCTCGACTTATACAAAACCAAGGCTGAGCAAGTGGACTTTTTGTAGATAGCCTGAACATAAACCGACTCAACTTATTCTTTGGGAATGACTGTCTCTGATTAATTAAACCCTATAGCTCAGCTAGAAGCCTGGGCAAAACTTGTTGATGGGTCCTCGAATCTGCTTTAAAACTCGGGGTGACCGATCCTTTAAAGCTGTTGCTCCTCAACTTTGGAATAAACTTCCCCTGGACCTGCGCTCCCTGGACTCAGTGGACACCTTCAAAAAGCTCTTAAAGACATATTTATTTAGGCGAGCATTCGCGTCCTAACACGTCCAGTGGTGGCACTGATTGAGCACTGTGATTTTAGATATGTTGTTTTATGTTTTAGTTGTACTATGTTCTTAAGTATGTTGCTTTTAAGTATGTTGTCTTATGTTTAGGTGTACTATGTTTTTAAGTATGTTGCTTTTAAGTATGTTGTTTTATGGTCAGTTGTACAATGTTTTTCTACTGTGAAGCACTTTGTGACTTGTGTCTGTGAAAAGTGCTATACAAATAAAGTTTACTTTTTTACTTACTTAGAAGAAGTCTTATTCATACACAGAACATGTTTATGATCCACATTCATCCATTTCAACCAATACAGCAGTGCAGACACGAACAAACATGATCATAACTCTACATCCAAATCTAAACCTGGAATAAAGAATAGGAATGACTCAGAGTAGATTTTATAGTTTGTGTTGTTGAAAAAAGAAGCCAAGAGCAAAAAAACTGCAATTCTATTAGTGTCCACTTGGGGCTAAGTGCCAAAGAATCAGTGCTCTCCTGGAAATACAGCAAAATTTAAACCATTTACAGCCTGGTACAAAAAAAGCTAATGCTCCATGGCAATTTCTTTTACTTGAAACAAGTAGCAGGATTTTAAAGGATTCTTTATCATTGTGAGATAGGGCCATTTTCACCATAAGACCCATTTTTATTCTTTGACTTTTAACCTCAGGAGACATGGTTTCTTTGCCTGAACCCTTTTATCTTCTTTTATTTTGCTTTTATTTTGTTTTGTTTTGTTTTGTTTTTAGAAGTGCTTAATGAATAAAGTTGGTATGGTATGGTATGGTATGGTATGGTATGGTATGGTATGGTGTGGTTTATGTATATATAACTCCACGATAAATGGTCAGATTGCTTTGCAAAAGAATTCAAGACAAGGGGCTCTAATTTCGTAGACCAGGCGCAGGCGCAGGCGCCCTGCGCCACCTTTGCCGTGCGCACAGGGCGTGACCAGCGCACTTTACAAGTTTCCTGCAGTGCCAAGAGAGGTGCAGTCCGGGCGCAGTCCAGGCACAGAGCTGCGTGTCCACGCCTCCCTCCGCGCAAATGGCAGAGAGGGAGGAGAAAAGCCGTGAGTGGGTTTACCACAGCCGAGCGCTGTTTTCACCAATCAAATGAGCGCCTCTCCTCGCCTTTAAATGCGCTGCGGCCGAGGCGCAGCGTCTGATTGGTCTGACTGATCCTCAGCACTACGGAGAGAGTGCTGGTAGCGGAGACAGTCAGAGCCACTGTGCCTGCAGCAGGTTAATGGACAGCGGGGCGCATCGGAGGACACGACGCGCGTCACCGTGTGTGCCAGCTCCCGGGACAGATTTTATCTGTTCCTTTGTCATTAATAGGAGTACAAAATTGAGAGGCAGTTACACAGCTGGCTTATCCATTCAGAATACTTTTGATCCACCTGCACTCCTGGTTTGTCATCGCCAAGCAAAGCCTTTGGTGATACACTGTATACTCTCCCAGTGTCTCCACCTCATCCTCCTCACAACAATTTACTCCATCTTTTTAGATCACGTCAAAAATAAAGACTAAAACAGAGAAATATGGGAAATCACGGGTAAATCCTGAGTGACATACATTTATTTTGTCTCTTTTTTCTTCGTCTTTTCTCTCCCTCTTTTCTTTGAATTAAATGAAATGAGAGAACCAGATATTTACTCAGTATCAGGTGTTAAGGCTGTTTATTGTTAAATTGTAAGATGTGCATCAAACTTCCAGCTGCCGTCAGGTTAACTTTCCATTATGATAAACGGCTTTAATCTGACATCAGATGTGACGGGACAGTTAATATAGATATAAATGTATATGCTGGTTCAGACGGTTGCATTAAATAGTGATTACTGTGATTGTTTATTGCATTAAAATGTGCCTGACACTCTGGAAACCTGCCTCTGAGGCTTTGATGACATGTGCGCACATGTGCGCCTGTCACCAAATTACAGCTGCGTGGGGTGCGCTCCGCCTTGCACCGAGGGTAGACCAGGTTGAAGCTGGCGAGCTTTCAGCGCACTTTTTTGGCACGAAATTGTCACTGCGCCAACATGAATCTGCTGACACCTCCCCCTGGTGCGCCGTCAACTCCCCCTGGCGCGCCGTCACACCCATCTCTGCGCAGACGGTCTACCAAATTGTCAAATTGGCAGCGCACGGCGGTGTGCCGCACAAAATTAGCACTGCGGAGGCTGCGCCAGGCTTGCGCCCCCTGCGCTGCGCCACGAAATTAGAGCCCAAGGTCACAATAATTTCTGACAAATGTAAAAGTATGATCTAGATCCTGACAATATTCTGGGTACTAAGAGCTGGATTATGTACTGGGTCATTATAATTTTCAACACTGTCAGGTAACAAATTATGGTACAAACCTGTAACACCAAATTGTAGCAGACAGTCTGCTGAAAGGGAGTACAACATTAAAGTAGGACTAAAGTGTTGTATGAGAATCACAATCTACGTGGCGGAGGTCTGCGCTCTCTGAGTGCTTTTGTAGTTTTGTTCATATAAATGATGGAAAAGAAGAGCTTCAAATGTCTGCTTAGCTGCAAATTCGTGCATATTTCTGGATCAGCCATAAATTATTTGGAGTTAGCAGTACAGAGGGCTTCATGACACCACTTCAGAAACAAACAGGTCCACATTGCCTACAGGTAGAATTAGCATTAAGAATGGTATAACAATTCTTCTTGGAAATATATCTTATACTGTTAAAAGGTCTGTTTAGGAATTGAGTGTGTAAGTTGGCCTAGTAAAAATGTCTCTGCCAATGTCAAACAGCTCATTCTACCATTGAGTTTATAAAAAAACCATCCTGAGCTGTGTTTCTTCACGACTTTTATAAACAAAGACAAGATAAAGCCAGTCAATACTTGTTGAGAAACACATGAAGACAGACGTTTCCATTGCTGGAGTGGAAAATATCTGTCTTTGAAAGCACAACAAGCACATCATCTGTCACGTGGTCCCTCCTGCGTGACAACCAATCCTGCCAAGTCACATGCATGACGGACATCAGCTTGGTGTTTATGGAAACATCGCCTTTTGTTCTACTGCCGGACACGAGACAGCCAGGAAAAACACAAAAGCCTGGCATTACTGCTTTGTCTCTGACATTTACAAAGGGATGGACAAACACACAGGCTGTGTAACTCATCAGAGGCTCGCTCCAAAAAACGCCTTCCGATTGAACTGTCACAGCAAGGCCCGGTGCCACGGTAAACCCTGTTTATTTTTTCCTGTTTGATTTCCACAGCCTCTCTCTGTTACCATGAGTCCTGGCGGCCTTCTTGGGGATGCAGAGCCAATGAGTGAGGGCGTTTGTAGAGCAGTGATGATGCACCTGGGTTTCTATATCTGGATGCATTTCACAATGAAGACACAGAGGTACCATCAGAGCGTATGATTCATTCATGGTAAACCAGAGCTCCACCTTCAGGGAAAAACAAATGATATGTGTTGTTCATAGATCTGCAGCTGGCATAAAAGCAAAGCTCTGCAACCAGTCCCTCTACCATTGAAAACATTTTCTCAGGAGATTAATCCTAGAGAAGAAAGCTGGAAATTTGAAGCCTTGTGTTTTAGAAACATACTCTGAACAGTGAACATCCTCATCAGGAAAATGCATCAAGTTGCCTCCACATGGACTCATTTTACATACAGCCGACTGTGTTGTGGCTTCATTGCCTCTGGTTGTCACAGCAGACAGCCAAAATGATTTCAAAACAATCTTTTTTATTACCTACTGTCAGTTTTAATGAAAACACAAAGGGTTTTTCAGCATTTGCACTTCTGTGAACAACATCTTAATCGTGCTCCTGGCAGCCATTGTGTATATCTTCCTTTACATCTCCATCCTTTATTAAAGCAACCCCAGGATTTCCATTATTTATCAAAATGTTAAGGCTTAACTCCTCAGGAGTCTGGTTTTAATTTCAAAGTGAGCTCTGATGTAACAAAACAGCAATAATCCCCTGCATATATGTATACACAATTAAGCTGCACATGCTCTGATATTAGAGTTTAATGGTGTTCGCTAACATTATAGAAACTTTAGAGCTGCTTTAATTACTCTCTAAGCTATACCAGCCTATAGCCTGGCTCAATTACAGCACATATTCTTCCATAGCTGAGGGAGGATTTAAAAAGCAGCTTTTTTCAGAGTTCTTTCTTCAAATTAATTTATAAAAGCAGATTTTTGCAATATGAAGCACAGATTTTATACTGGTGGATGCGAGAATTTTATGGTTCCTGAATCCCAGGATGGTCAGCGTTTTCCTTCCAAAACCTAAAGTCCAGTAGAAATCTTGCAAATCAGGCCTGTGACATATGGAGAAAAATAAAAGTAGTTGCAATACGTCATCAGACCAGAAGTGGGCAGTAAGAAGAGGTCATTCAGCAAAGATGCCAACATGTAGCCTGTTAGCATGGAGGATACGCCTCTAGCTCTGCAGATGGATTCATGAAATCAACATTTACCCGGAGATGAGTGACAAAACCAGAAAAACACTGATCGATCTATGCTGGCTAAAGCATGAGGACGGCAGAGATTGACAAGTGTTTTGCCTCAAAAGACGACTTTCAACAGGATGCATCCCTTTCAAACAAATTTATCAACCAAGACTTATCTGATGAGAATATTTCAGCGTGTGCTCTACTTATCAGAAATGATCATCTCCCAAAGACATCTGAGAAGTTCAACCCAAGCGGCAACCTCAGGTCTGAGCATATAAGACAATGCAGAAGTGCTAAAATCTGCTGTTTCTCGAGAGTCCGCTTGGGGCTGGCTCCGGAAGTACTGGAAGTCACATATACACCAAGCCAAAAAGGCTGTTTTCAAAGCAGAAATTAACCTATTTACAGCCTGGTCCAAAAGACGTCTCCTGTCTGAGTCGCTAATTTTACCATCAGCACACAATGTACGGGGGGTGAATTATTTTCTAACTCGGCCATCAGAGGATATTAAGATCACAAGCTCGCCCAATCAGAGGCACAGCTCACGGTCATGTGACCGACAGGTGCCCTATAGCTGTACGTGAAGCCTTTGCCACTACCAATATGGCCGCTATAGCTGATGTACTTCATTTACCTTCCCGGAAACAGAAGAATGATGTCGGGGGGAGACTATGTCCATGTTTTATACAGTCAATGGTTCAACCCAACAAAAACAAACAAAGAAAAAAATGTTACCAAAGAAAGGACTTTAATTTATAAATTGTAAATTATTCCTTAATGAGGCAGATTAATACTGCTGGTCATTGAAAAGTAGGTTTCAAGTACGTCCTCGTCAACTTTGCATTTAAGCCCCAGAGGCGTATCTGTTCCCCTGCTTTATACATAGTCTGAAGTTTCAAGTCAGGATTGTTTTGATACCTATTTACCAGTGAGCAGTGGTGATTCTCAGCTTTGCTTGTATCTTTGTGATGGAGTACCTCTCCTTTCTCAGCTTGCATTTGTCTTCTGCAGCACATTGAAGGTCTTTGTTATAAAGAGCAGAGTTTCCACAGACAACCCTTCTCTGAGAGTGGAGGTGAATGTGGCACATTCTGTCAGCAGCAGGACAGGCTGTTTAGGGAGGCATATGTGGGGTTGCAGAGGGATGTCTTTCTGTGAGTTGAGGCTGATGTGTTTTAAATCCAATTTGAGATTGTGTCAGCTTTCAAATACATAAGTATGTTACAGGAAAGTTGAATGTCAGCAGAGTTTTAAGTAAAACCTAACTCTTTTTCCCAAAAAATGTGTATGTGTAGCCAGCTTTAAGAGTTAAATTCTGGATGGCATCCATATAAAATAAAAATAAATAGGCCAATTTAAGCAGCAGAAAATCATTAAACACAAAATGCTTCAGGCTTTCCAAACAGGGCTTTTATCTTGAGAGTTAGATATGCACGGAAAACAGAGACTTGGCTTGCTTGGGGACATTTCCATTATCGGTACCCATGGGGATATTGATTCTCTCCACCATTGATCTTATTGATCTGGTTCACATCTCTATCAGTAGGTAAAGTCCGTCCTCTGTGGTTTCTCGAATTTGAACCTGAAGAGGTTTTTAGATTGACCAAAGGTTAATGCTTGAGTTTCAGCATTACAGATAAAAGCTAATTATTTGCACTTAAAAACTTTTCATGTGACTTTTCCTTCACTGGATGAATGTTTTTGCATGTCTTTGTGAGTGCACCAAGTCTATTCTCACATTTGCCAGCTCACCCCAGCCAAGAGGGATTAAATGAATGGTCCTCTAAAATGGCTTTTCACAGTCCTCATTGGCAGCACAGAAAGAATTTCAGTAGAGAAGACAGAATGTCAGTGTAACTGAAGGAAAGTGGCTTTAGTGTCATTCTGCAACCAGACTAAATAATTTTGACCACATTTAATGACAAAACTCAGCCAACAGGCAAGAAACACAGTCCTCATTAACCTCTGATTCTGTCAAAATAAAGCCAATTCTGGACTGAAATGTCGAATGCAAATTGATTTTTTTCACCAGACAGATGGCTTTTCTAAAAGTTAGTTTAATCATGCAATCTCTTTTAGGAGATAAATCTAGTAAAACATTATCTTTTGCTTGCGGGAAAGCCTGTCAACTGCTCAAGAAAAACAAAACCTTAAAACTGGTTCAGTCAAAGTTCTGCAGATGTAAGTATGTGACAACCCTTGCTTGAAAATGAATAAATCATAAGAACCCTTTCTAAAAAAAAGAAAAAAGTTGAAAACAACAATAAAACTTCCTGAATCTGAGTCCTCCTCTTTATCTTCCTGAGTCTGAGATCAATCAGTGATGTGTCTCTTTAACAAAGCCCCAAACTGTCCTGTAGTCCCAATCTGTCCTCCACAAGCACATGAAAGCAGCAGTTCGTGCCAGGTTATAGCCTGATTACATCTGGACCAGAATAGATCCTGCAGTCCTGTGGGAGAAGTGCACAGGGAGTTATCAGACTGTCGCACAGTAACATCAAAGTGAAACCCCTTTTTAATGATTCAGAGGTGTTGTGGGTGCTGCGAGTCGACACCAGCGGGACCTCCTGCTTGTTTCAAATCTCTGCAGCTGACAAAACGGCTTTGTAACAATTGGCTTAGTGTAAAGTGGATAAATCTGTACGTAAATGGGGCATTAATGGACAAAAAAAAAATCAAAAGAGAATTCAAAATGAGAGAGTTTGGAGTTATTAAAGTGGTTTAGGGGGATTTATACAAATGAGAAGTTTGAATTGTTCCAAAAAGTCTTGAGGGCTCAGCCTCATTTTTTAAGGAGCTGGAGGAAGTGCCTGATCACATTAGCATAAATTAAGTGTGTGAAAATGAGGGCTCAGGGAGGGCAGACGTCTGTGTTTGTTTCCAAAAAAGTAGACCGCCTATGAACTCAGTCTGTGAGGTGAGGAAAAGCCCCTGTTTTATTCTCTTTCACCACACAAAGAAAACATTTCACAGCAGCCATGTTTTAACCAAGAACTTAAATCCCCATGGCTCTGCAGCACAGTTTCAATCAGAATAGAGTTTTTTTGTTCAAGCTTTAACTTTTTCTTTGTGTTCACACATTGGAAAAGTATGAAATTTCTTTTCACATCACTTTTGAGTGTCACATGTGTAATTTTGGAGGAAACATTGCTGAAAAGCTTAAGGCTGTTTGGCTTCTGGAGAGCAACACTGAATATTTGGGAGAATCCCTCAAAGTAGGTCTTTTAACTTGGCCCTGGACCAACTGTGTGACATAAAGGGGTTTGAAAAACATTGCTCTTCTTCCTCTCTGCCATGTTTTATTCATGCAATAAAAAAGTCAGGCTGAAAAGAAATTCAAATGAGCGAAAAAGTATTTTTTGAGACAAGGTTTTAATCTCACACCTCTCTTTTAATTTGAGTCACCAATCAAAGTTTTGCATGACAGAAATCAATATTGAGATGGAAAAGCTATGACAAGAGTTCACAGCTCTGGCCATGCCTGTTTAGCTCCTATGGAAGAATACTTACTAAAGGACAGATGTACTTGACAGATAATATCATGGCAAGAAGAAAACTTTGTCAAACATTGATGTCTTTTGTCATCTTAATACTTTTTAGTTTGTTTATTCCATGAATAGAACACATTATGAGCACTGTGTACTCATCCTCTGATGGATACTCTGGAGGATTATGCTCCATGTAACAAAGCTCAAATCATCTCAAACTGGTTTCTTGGAAATAATAGTTTGTTCACTGTACTCAAATGGCATCCAGTCACTGGATTTAAATCCAGTAGAGCTTCTTAAAGATGTGGTGGAAGGGGAGATTCCCATAAACAGCCGAAAAATCTGCAACACCTGTGTTAGGCTATCATGTCAATTATTAAACAAAATCTCTGAGGAATGTTTCCAGCACCTTGTGGAATCAATGCCACCAGGAATTTGGACAGTTCTGAAGGCAAAAGAGAGTTAAACCTCATTCTAGCAAAGTGTACCTACACCGCTTGGCCAAAAAAAAGTCATCACCAAAAAAAAAAGCTCACAAACTCTAATCATTAATTTTTCACCAAGATCTTGCATTGATGATGGTAGAGTCTGACAGCTGTCAGTCACCAATCAGTGAGGCTAACTGGAAAAAAGGCTTCAGTTTTCTAGGGGGCATGAAGATTGGACTCTGGAGCAATGGTCTGATGAGTAAAGACTGACCATGTTCCAGAGTGATTGACCATCAGGGTAAGAAGAGAGGCAGATGAAGTGATCACCCATCATGCCTAGTGCCTACTGTCCAAGCCCCTGTGGGGACAGTGTTGTGATCTGGGGCTGCTGCAGTTGGTCAGGTCTAGGTTCAGCAACACTCTGTGAATGAGGTCAGCTGATTACCTGAATATACTGAATGACCAGGTTATTCCATCAATGGGGTTTTTCTTCTCTGATGGCACGGCCTTAACCCCATTGAGAATCTTTTGGATGTGCTGGAGAAAGCTTTTTGCAGAAGTTTGACTCTATCTATCATCAATGCAAGATCTTGGTGGCACATTAATGCAACACTGGATGGAAATAAATCTTGTGACATTGCAGAAGCAAAATAACAAAATATTAGAGTGTGTGACCTGTTTTTTTTTTTTTTTTTTTGGCGACATTTTTTGGGGCCAGGCAGTGTAATTAAGTATAAAGTGAGTCTCTATATTTTGAAGATTTCCATTCTGAAGAGCTTGCTTGCTTGGGCTCATGCAGTCTAACTCAAACACGACCCTCCTGCTCAGGTCGGTGCCTCTCATTCCCTCCTGAGCTCATCTGTCTCCTCCACCCTGTGCTGCAGTGTTACAGTGAACATGGTCTCCTGCAGGTTGTTGAACAGTGGAGGTGTCTTTAAGGGTTAGCTGGCAGGCAGCCAGAGCAGCAGCCTGCTGCCTGGTGACAGCTCTGTGTCCGTTTAATGACTATGAATAAGTGATAACATCCTAATCAAATTAGGCAGCTCAGCAGTGACACTACTGTTCAAACACCTTCTGCAGTCAACAAGAGGGATGAGGTTGATGGTAAACATTTGTCCTCCGAGGTGTTTTCAAAGAAGTCAGATTTTCAAAAAACACTTTACTCTTTCACTTGATGAAATTATTGTCATACACACCAATTTGATGCCAGACTTGTTCAAAATTAGACTTTTTTAAATCATTATTGTTTGTCAGTGCCTGTTCTTAAAAACTGTAACAATTGGCTTTTGCTTCATACAAAGAAAGTATGACTTTAATTTGTTTTTTGTCTCAGTAACTTGTCTCTGATGCCTCCTTTAAAACTCCTACATAACAAGTACCAGCCCACGCTTCCTTCACCTGAGACAACCTCTGTTCTCCATAGGACTGAGGGGGCATGCACAGACTGTGCTAGATGACTCTCCTCCTCTTCTGGGACTTAGTTTTGGTTTGTTTTGACACTTTGAATCACTGCCGTTGAAGGGGTGAGAGTTCCAAGTTAAATAGGGGATTTCAGAGGCTGTTTGAGTAAGTTTGCATTAAAATTTGTCCTTATAGTTTATCACCACAACTTTACACATAAGTCCTTCTATGGGCTCTATCGCAAAGAATAGTACAGGAATGCTTTAACAATATTTCCCCAAGCTCTATTTTTGGTGCATTCTTTTGTATTGTTTTGTATTGTATTGTATTATATTGTATATGCACATTCTGCCATTTTCTTTTCTTTTCTTTTTTTTTTTTTTATTACATCAGTGCCAAAGGGGGGCTTTTTTTCCAGCATGAAAAAGCTGGAGTGGGGCCTGTGATGCAGTAGAGAGCCACCAGAGAGCTGTGGAAAGCCAGATTAAATCATATTTTGACAAACGTTTTGATAGGAGAGAGATCACACAGTGAATTAGCTGCTGTGATAACTAAATGTCAATCAAAGCAGCCATGCTCTGATCGATGCATGAACTAAAAAAGGTTGGGGGGCTCAAGAACTCAGCTGATGTGTGAATGAAATTAATGCTTTTATCATGATGTGAAAATGTACTTAATGAACATACTGGGTTAAAAAAAAAACACATCAAAGAACACAAGAATAGATTAAAGTCAATAAATGGTGCAGAAAAGGAAAAAAAATGGTGCATTGTTCAGAATGCTAGGTAAAGAAATATTTAGAATTAAAAAAAAGGTATGCAGGTCGAAAATATTCTTTAAAGGTCCCATATTGTGCAAAAATCACTTTATTAAGTCTTTTAGTGAAATGTGTGGGTCTTTGGCTTTCCCCCCAGCCCACAAAATATGATATTTAATGACAACCTGTACTGAGTAATGCTTGTGAATGTAAAATCCTGACCTAAAACAAGCTGTTTGGAATTTCCGGAATTTGCCGATGTCAGCAATTACCTTTTTTGACCAATCAGGTCAAAAAACTCCCCTCAGCCCACTCCCCTCCCCACTGCTATTCAGAATGCCAAAGCTGAGGAGCTGCGCTCTTGTTGGCTTTAAACAGCCACATAGTTCCATGCTCAAGCTTCCCATCTCTGAAGAAGACAAGACTAAGTGGCTAGAAGTTCATTTATGAGGGAAATGTGCCAGCTACACTCAGTAAAACTGTGCATGTGTGTGTTAGTCACTTCACGGCCGACTGCTTTTCCAACTTTGGACAGTACATCAGAGAGCTAGTGAATAGACTGGTCCTGAATCCAGGTGCATTGCCAACCATCTGCCAACAAACCTTGGACCCTGGAAATGTGAGTATTTTAAATGCTGTGTGCTGTGAAGCAGATGTAAGAGCTTTTCCTCAGTGTCCCCCCTGTCTCTGTGTTAGCTTCAGGATGCTAACTTTAGCTGCAGTTAGTCTGTTGTTTTAGCCTGTAATGTTACAGTTAAGGAGCTTCACTGTTTTCTAAACATTGTGCACCTGGAGCTTGTTGCCCCGCTCTCAGTGACATAAAAGGGGGCGGTATCAGCAGTGGCTCATTTACATATGAAGGCCATGCCCACTAAATCAGACCGTTCTGAACAGAGGGGCCTGGAAACAATGCTGCTGTGCTTGATTTATTGGCTTTTTGGACCAAAACATGTTACTACCATTTCATGAAGACATCAATGATTCATATTTAACTGCAGAAAAGGAGAATAATATGGGACCTTTAAAACCTCATGTAAAACAATTCTGATAAATTCCAGATCTTGAGCCTGCTATTATAAAATCCTGACATATTTCTCCAACATCGCCCAGTAATGTAGAACATTTTTCTTGGTCAAAAGCAGTATGCTGGTGTTTATGCAGCACATAAAACTGCAGAAAACAGACCACTCATTATCTGGTATCAAGAAACAGCTGAGGAACAGGTAAGGTTTGATTCGATAGGTCTGAAATGAGCAACACTCAACTCCCCCCAAAAACTATGTAAATCCTCAGCAGCTCCATTTTCTTCCCAATAGAAAAACTATTTGGGACCTCTTCTAAAATCAGTGGTCACAAATCTAGAGTGTTTAAAATTCAGTGTAAGTGATTTGTTTGGGAAGAGGTTTATATCTGCCTCGTGCAATCAGCAGATATTAGGAACACCTGTGGTGTTCTCCCTAATCTGTGGAAATCAGCTGAGAAAGTTATAAAAGCAGTTGACTTTCTTTCTACACACACTTGAACCAGATTTTTTAGGGCTTGCGTTTCCTTTCTGTTCATCAATCATTTTCTTTACCAGTGGCTATTGATGTGTAGAGTGAAGTGTACGTTCTTGTCTATCCTTTGATATGGTAATGAATGACTTTAACAGGTAACAAACTCCAAACATCACAGTCTTGACTGACTTTAAAAAGGCAGAATGAATTTATATGATTTATCCATCTCAGCTTATGTGTGTGAGCACTCCACATAGCTGTATATACAGTCATGTTAACCTCCATCACATTCCTTTCAGGTTACATTTTGCAGGTTTACACCACCTCACTATTCCTCCATTCAGTTAACACAGAAAGCACACTTCATTACACAGTGATTAATGCCCCAGCATATTAATTAGATACCACCCCTTACCTTTTGAGTAATGATGTACCATGCTGCATTCATGGGACTGGGACTTGGTAAGTTGCTGCCATTTTATAACAAACAGAATCTATCACAGTAGTGGTTGGACTTCACCCATGGGTGCCATTGGCGGTTGAATGGGACCGTTCATCTCGTCCCTTCCGGTGCCTGGAGTCTGCTATGGGCAGCTGGTGTCTAGAGTCATTGTTTCTGAATTATAGCAGCTAATTATGGAGCTCCTCCTCGTGATGGGAATGCTAACAAATGGCCTCAATTTACATTCATGCATGAGGGTAGAGGCTGTGTACAGCTGGGATTACTTAGTGTGTGCCCACATGTGTGAAAAAATTCATTTAGCTGTTTTTTTTTTTACCACTTCTCAAGCGCATAGTGGCGCTAAGAGTAATGTGATGTAATGTAAACCTGGGCAGTTGCTCTATGGTCTACCATACATAATAGTGAAATATTCCATACAATGTATAAAACGAATTAAAAAATAAAAAATAAAGGGCAGCGAAGTTTGTGCATGGAATTTATGAGGAATGTGTTTTTAATGCCCATGCATACACATTTTACGGAGTGTTTTCCTCTGGCATGCATGCAAAACCTGCTTCCTGCTGGTATCATTCTGTTTTCATGCTGCAGTGTCAAAATGTTAAAGAGTCACCACATAAATAAGTCATAAGTCATTAAACATTCAACTATGAGACATGTAATCATGGCTGCAACATGTGAACAGTTACTTCCTTCTGTCCAGAGTCAGATAATGGATTCAATGTGTAGCACACTGGCGTGGGCTCTTCTGAAGCGCTGACCAAACTTAACTGGTGTTTTTCCACCTCTGCATCCACCTTTTAGATTAGATTAGATTAGATTTAGATTTATTGGTCCCCGGAGGGGAAATTCATTTCCACTGACTGTACATTACAGACTAACAACAACAACAAACATTGCACCTCAAACAGACAACAACAGACATTACAACAGCAACAAACATTGTACAATATGAGCTGCGGACAGGTCAGCGGGGCCTGTTGTTCAAGGCAGCTATGGCTGAGGGGATCAGGCTTTTCCCCAGGCGAGCCCTTCTGAACTTGATGGTTCTGTACCTGCGCCCTGAGGGTAGTGGGATAATGTATTGGTTCAGTGGGTGGGTGATATCCTGTACTATGGTGTTTGCTAACCGAGTGATGGACCTGTTATTTAATTCTGTGAGGTTGGGAATGGATAGACCAATGATTTTCGCTGCTGTTTTTGTTATGCCTGTGAGTTTGGTTGGTGACAGAGAGCATGGTGTAGAAACAGGTGGAGCAGTACAGGAGGATGGGCTGGATGATACTTTGATAGAGTAACAGCAGGAGGTGAGGTGCAACATAGAGTCCTTTAAGTTTCCGGATGGCTGACAGTCTTTGTTGGCTACGTTTTTGAATGTCCATGATGTGTTGATCAAGGGTGAGTTTTTTGTTGAGAGTTATTCCCAGATATTTGAAAGTGTCTACTGTCTCAACTGTTTGGGTGTTTATGATGATGGGGTGCTGGGATGAGGGGGGGCTGATCAGTAATTCCTTTGTTTTATTTACGTTGCTTTGTAGATGGTTGTCCATGCACCAGTTTGTGAAGTGTGTGACAGTGTTGAAGTAGTCCAAGGTGGATTGACTGTCAGAGAGGAGTGCAAAGATGGCTGTGTCGTCCGAGTATTTGAGATATGTTGTGGTGGGTGAAATACTGAGGCAGTCGTTGGTGAAGAGTGTGTACAGGAAAGGGCTCAACACACATTTTTCTTTTATCTTTTTTCTATCTATCGGATTAGGGATAATATCATGATGTAATGTGTTTTTTGTTTTTCTTTCCACTCAAAGTAGAATATGTTGTCGATCCCATAAGACAAATCTACTCCAGTTCATCCAGGCAAGAAGAATAAATGCAAATCTTATCCTCTTACATATTATAAAATAACCTCCTCAGGTAGAAGCCGTATTCTGCTGCTGTTGTTATGATTCCTGCTGGTTTAATAGAACTCACACATCATGTATGTAGTCTTACAGAGCTCTTACTCACAACAGTATGGGGGTAGGTAAGAGTTGTACAGTTTTGTTCCAAGCAGCTTCTTTACAGGGAATAAACCAGATTAACTGCATTTGTTTCTTTTACGCTGGCTGCTCTGCATTAACGTTATTATAAAATCTTATTAGTCTTCTTCCAGCCATTACTTTTTTATGTTGAGGTTTGCTGAGCCTGCTTTTCACCTCCATTATAGCCCCACTGTAGATTCATTTAATTAAACTCACTCACAGGGAGCAATACACAACACCGGTTTTGCTCTGTTGACCGCTGTGCCGCTGCACCTGAGCAGCTGTTTGATGTAACTGAAACAAAACTTGTTATATTATCCAATAATTTGCCTGCATCCTGTGGAGAGGCTTTATTGTGTTACTGTAAAGCTTAAAGGGAAAAAGAAATATGTTTCTCACCTTGTGCTGCAATACAAGGTTCAACATACTGTGGTGCAGAGTTGTCCCATTCAAACAGCCTCATGGTGACTCAATCTACATATTGTGTCACCAATCTCAATCCCAGTATCAGGCTCTCTGTCACCTCCCCAACAGTGGCCATGTTTACACTATTGTGATTAAAGCTATAGTCTACGATTTGGAAGCTTTGTACATGTTAATAATACCATTTATATTACTGTAATGGTCCTATGGTCCTATCTACACAATATAAAGACCAAAAGGACCAAAACAATCCATTCAATATATCTGCTGCAAAGCTGCATACTAGTTGACCAATCCGTTGCTACGTGAGTCCATCCAATCCATCTCCCTCGCTTCACACCATCATGCCCATGGTCCCACCTCATTCTTCCCCACTACCCCTCTCCTGTCAGCTAGATGCTCAGCTACCGAAGCATCATGGAGCCAGAGAAGACCGAAACCAGGAAGCTTTTACTGTTACCCTCCACAGGGAAGGGAAGAAAACCAAAAAGTTTCAAGGAAAAGGCTGAAGCAAGGAAGAATCATGAGCGATACAGGTGCCAACAGAGACTGAATATTGGAGAAATGTATGACCGGTGGAAAAAGCTGCAGAGGGATTTGGGACTGAAGACTGATGCAGAGACAGCTGAGTTTCTGTTGAACAGGTAATGACTCTGTTTGCCACAGTGGGAGATGTCAGCTGAATAACTCTGGTGAGTCTGTGCCTATACTGGCCAATGACTGAACGCTGCTGGTCGGAACGGGTCGGCTCTGTCAATAGATTTTAGCATAAGTTAGCCACACATCTTTAGCATTGTATACTGAGCTGGGGAAGACACGCCAAGAAAGGTAAAGCCTCGCCCACAGTCGGCTCTGCACTGATCAGCTGGCAGTGGCAACGCCAGACCTCCCTTCTCTTCCTTTCAATGGGGATATCACAACAGGTGCATACATGACCAAATATCAGGTTAGAAAAGGAGTAACCCAGGGGTGATTTTTTTAGGTTTTTAAAAACTGGAATATGAACATATTCTGTTTTATAAAAAGGGTTATTGGGGTTTACATGGACTATAGCAACCGGGTTATTGTTAGTAGTTCAAATACGAAAGAGTTAATGACTGCATGTAAATGTAGCCAATGTCTCCATTATGACCCAGCTGAACAGAAAGGCTCAGAAGAGTAAAATAGATCCAAGACATACTCTCATTCATTCATACACCATTTGCTGGTTCCACTCTGCAAACATTGAATGCCAAAATACATTCCAACAATGATACCCTTATATTAATGAGTGTAGACACTACACTGATTGTGCAAACCAGGATAAACAAAAAAGCAAACCTAAACATGGCTGCACATTAATCATCTGCCTCCACTTTGATGAAAAATAACGATGCCGGCTTTTTAATCATAATTAAATTGGCTGAAATTCATAAGATTCCCGAAGTGTCAATGTATCATGTTTTAGGAGCTTAGTTCCACTTGACAGGTTCTCTCTCTCCCCCCTCCTGTTCTCTGTAGAGTCCTTTCAAGTCCTCCCTGCTGGCCCTGTTTGTGATGCTGGATTCGGTGAAGAACCACATTGTCTGATGTGTGGGCTGCACTCCAAGTCTTCTTGGGCCTGAACACACACACAGAAATATGGTGTAATTACAGCAGTGACTAACCCAGAAAGCAATGATTTGAACATTTAATCCTTTAACTATTTCATGATAGCATCAAGGGAGCATCAAATAATCCTCTTACTATGAGGGTAACATTTCAGAGAGAGGGAGAGTTAGCCATAAGACAGTTCTGTTGAAAGTCTGCTTTCACACAGGAGTGGAGATTGTCCAGAACCAGTCAGTGCCCAGGTTTCTACCTATCAGTAAAATAAATGATCAGAGCTGTGAAAGGAAGGAAGCTAAATGCTTTTACTCATGTAGCAGTTAAGTTCTTGATTGACTTTTGGCTTCTTTGCAGCTGTGAATGTTAAGTTCAGTGGTAACTTAAAAAAATCTGGACTTGAACTACAGCATTGTTGGAACAACAATATTTAAGTCTATTATTTTGTTATTGAGTTCAAGTATCAAGTTGTGCAATGTTTTCACAATTATCTTGATGTCTGTCCTGTTCTGATATAGACACATTAGGAATAAATTTGTAGACCCCTTCACCTTTTGTGAACAATAACAGATGTGTGGGCATGTTGGTGACAGAGGTATAACACAGTACAATCAATTAATCAATCAGTCTTTATTCGTAAAGTGCCAAATCATAAAATGTTATCTCCAGACACTTTCCAAAATCATTAACAGGTCTAGTACAATGATTTTTCAAGTTGCACAAGGTCATTTACAACCAAATTCCCCCATCGTTACCTTAAAAAAACTCACCTTGGACTTTGGCTTGATTGCACATTGTCATGGTCTGATCATATCAACAAAGTTGTTGCCAAAATGGGTAAAGCTGTTGCTATAACACGCAAGTGTGCACCATTTCTAAAGTCACAGCTGTTTGGTCATGTTGTTTCTACATTGGTTTTATGTCATTTAGATTACTATTCAGTTGTATGGTCTGCTGCGTCAAATTGTCTTCTCAGAAAATTACAAGTGGCTCAAAACAACGCTGCAAGACTGGTTCTTGGTTGTTCTTCAAGAACTAGGGTTACAGAAATGCATGACGTCTTACTCGGCTGATGGTAAAGCATAGACTATCAGCTAATATATTAACTTACTTTCATAAAATTATTAACACTCAGACTCCAAAGTCTCTTTATAACATATAACTTACTGTTCGAATAAGCCCTCACATTACACCAGAGCGGCTAAAAGTGGACAGATTTCATTACCCCTACCCAAGTCCGACTGTTTAAAGAGGACTGTTTTGTCCTAGGTCAATGTATGTTGGAACAAACTTCCAGTGGTGGTTTGTGAAACCAAGGATACAACTGGTTTTAAAATGAGACTGAAATTGTATTTGTTGTTGACACCATAATTTTATCTTGGATAAAACTATTATTAGATTGAGTGAGTTTTTGTCATGTGATATGGGATGTAGTTTTTCATAATTTTATTGTTTTTGTTTTACAAGTACTTTAGTGATGTCATTTCTTTCTTTTTTTCCCCCTGTAATTGTGAGTAATTGAGAATGTGAATTGTGTATGTTGTATGTTTTGTCTGGACCCCAGGAAGACTAGCTGTCATCTTGGCATGAGCTAATGGGGATCCTTTCAAATAAACAAATAAACCTTGAATAAAAGTTAATATCTTTCAGCTTCTTGTGAAATAAGTGAGTGAATGAAAGACATCAGCAAATGGACTGATATTCAGCAGATGGATGTTTTTAGTGGAGAAACCCAACGGCTTAATGATCTGTGGTTATGTTCAGAGTGTGAAATATCAAGACATGAACCAGAAACCTAACTAAGCTGAAGATGAGCACACAGATGGCTGATTATGAGACCCAAGTTAAAATAAACAAGTGAGAAAACTGCATCCAAACAGAGAACTGGGCCAAATATATCAGAATAATAAGGATGATGTATTTTAGGATCACTGTTTGGCTTATTTAAAAGTTTGATCATTTACCATAGTTTTTTTTTTTTTTCACTTAATTGTAATTTAAACATGCTCTTATTATTTACTTTCCATATTGAGACCTGAGTGTCCTATCTAAAAATAAATTCCAGCTCACAGCCATAGATGCTCCTGGTGTTGCAGTGTAGACTGTGACACTTTTAACTGACAACTTTCAGCTCACTGACATGTTTGGCTTAGGGTTGCCAGTTAGCAGGGTAACTCTTGACTCCAAAACACCGGTTGCTTTGTAACAGTCGGGATCCAAATTGGAGTATCTTTTGAAAGCCAGAATAAAGCCTGGCTACTGACAGCTACTCAAAACTGACAAACCACTGCTGAGTGTTTATGCTGCAGATGTGGAAGCCATATGGAAGATGTATATGTCCCTTGCTACTTCAACATTCACTCCAACAGACATATTTCCATCTGCAATCATCAAGGAATAAGAGATGATGATTGCAGATGGAAAGTAGCTCACTTGACAGAATAAAGTCAATGCTGACAACAGGCTTCTGTCTCCCTTTTATACTCTTTTGTTTAAAAAAAAAACATCTTCAAGTTACCTCTTTTCATCTCTAAAAATATCTGTATGGGAAAAAAGGCAGCATCTGATCCATTTGCTGAAATGAGGAGCTCATGGAGACATTTTTATGTATTCATGTTTACTTATTTTCTCATCTCCTCTGTTATCCGAAGCGCAGTGACAGGAAAATACTGTTTCCAAGTTATTGTTGACTGAGGAAACCCAGGACCCAAAACCCCTCCCTCCTTCAAATCACACCTTGAGATGATGTTATAAATAAAACTGCTTTGTTTTGTTGAGTTAGTACAACATACCACCATCTGTATCACGTCAGGTAGAGAGAAGACCCAGATCTCCATATTTTATCTCTCTTGATGTTGAAGCCAGACAGAGCCCCTCACCATCTGTTGCCAGCATCACACTCCTCTTTAACAATATTCCTTATCTGCTGCAAATCCCTGGACATGAAGCCAAGCTGCACCGTCTGCAGTGACAGCAATCAGAGCCATGACTGTTCTATCTGACATGTTATCTAGCCCTGAGTGATTGGTTTCCTTTTCATGTGGACAGGACTGCAGCTATCTCTGTGCAGCTTTGAACACACAGGGAAATTCCCATTAGTGTTTATTTTTTATTTATTTGTTTATTTGTGGCTGCATGGGCGTGCCAAGGCAGTAAATGCCTCTCCAAGCTGTGTGCTCAGGTGATTTATCTGAGCTGCTGTGAAGAGAGCATGCATCATCTGCAGTCTGCAGTCCAGCTGCTGGCTTGGCTTGTGCTCAGTACACAGCAGTGTGATTAAGGATCTGCTATTTATGTTTAAAATCTCAGTATGTTGCAACATTTACAGGTAGGAGCTGCATGTGTTTCACATCATCATACAGGCCAAGCATGCAAACACAGATTTAACACAGGAGAACAGGACTTGAAAAGCCTTATCAAACATTTTGTGGGTTTGAAATGTTGAATTAAACTGGTAGAGCTGGTTGAGCATAAGAGCCAAGAACATACCATACTGCAGAGACACTTGCCTTTCTTTTTCATTTGTTTTATAGTTTCACACTTTCTGTGTTATCAATAACTGTGGACAAGCAACAACAACATCTTCAGAATCTTGCAGGGAGAGGTTACCAGTCTGTCAAGATCTATATAGCACACATATTGAGGACCAGTGTTGCCACAGTCACCTTGACAAAGTGATCTGATTATTAAATACTCCTTTAAAAAGTAACTTGGTTACTTTACTGATTACTCAATTTCAAAAGTAACTAAGTTAGATTACAACTTACTTTATTAGTTACATTCAGCAGCTGCCGACAAAACCTGCAGCTGCATGATTTGGCAAAATTGTGCGTTTGCGATTAAAATTATTAATATGACTCTACGTTTTGTTTTAAAGAAATCTACAGAGATTATTGGTAGTTGTGTAATGTGTACTTGAAATTAAAAGCTTAAGTATTATTTTTATGCATTTTGAATTTTAAAATACAACTAAAGAAAGCTGTTACAGTACTTTTTTGGGTCACTCCAGCACTGTTCAGTTAAATCTTAGATTTAAATTATTTTTTAAAATGCTTTGTTTAGTCTACTTTGGTTTTTATCAGTTTCATTTTTGTTAAAGCTGTAGCCTGTTGATCCTGTATTTGTTATACAAGTAAGCAAAAATAAATATTAAAGAGTCTGCTCACATAATCCTCATGTACCCTGCTCAGGGACACCCCAGTCTAAAAAGTCAAAGCATCCTCCTGCTTGTCACCAGGTGCTTCGTTGTAGCTTATGCTGCTCTGCTCATTAACGATGGATTTATGCTAAACGGAGGGTTCGACTCATGGAACAGAGGGACTTACAGTGAATGACGAGACTCACTTTTCCCCCAGGTAAAAGTCAAACAACCTCTCGAGCATTTATGGCTGCAGTGCACCGATCTCACTCTAATTGATCTTAAGCAAATTGGCAGCACAGGGTGTATAATGAATCTTAACAGTGTCATCTTTAGCTGACACAAACTCAAAATAGTGACTATATTTCCAGCTAGAAAGCGCACATCTCTTTTACCTTCCATTGTTGTTTAGGTTTGTGTAGCTGGCTGCACAGGAGTTTTGCCTCATGCCTCATGAAAATGTGACTTGTCAAATACGCGACTCCTGTTACTCCTGTCACGCCCATGAGATGCAAGAAAAAAGCAGATTTTTTAAAACAAAGAAAAATGAAAATAATTGTAATGACAGTGACTTGGATAAGTAACTTAAATCTGATTGCTGTTTTGGAAAAAGTAATGCATTAGATTAGTTGTTGCAGAAAAAAGGGCTCAAATCAGAGTAACACTGCATAGAGTAACGGGCATCACTGAACCATAGTTATGCTAGTTAGTTATGCTGAGTTAGAAAAAAAAAATTGAACCAGGCTGTAAATAGGTTAATTTCTGCTCTAAAAACTGCATTTTTGCTTGGTGTGTATGTGATTTCCAGTACTTCTGGAGCCAACCTCAAGCGGACACTCGAGAAACAGCAGATTTAAGCACTTCCTCATTGTCTCGTATTTTCAGACTGGAGGTTGCCCTTTGGACAGAACACATAAATTTTAACTCCATTCTTCACCTATCAGGTCCATCAATCTGTCCCTTTCAGCAGTTAAGCCTTCAACGTTTTAAACTGACAGTTTTATTTTTATCATTCTCTGGGTCACACAGCTTATAAAGTTTACATACTTTTTGTGAAATGGTTTGGAAGTGGACCAATAGAGAAAAGCCCATGAACCTGCGGGTCCATGGCTTTTCTGCCTGTTAAATTAACTGCTCAATGGTGCAACCAAGAAAAGACTATCAAAAGAAGAAATAAACCGTTACATGGCGGTTTAAACCTCTACATCCGACTACAAGGTCTTATGGAGACATTGTTAACCTTGCATCCTGGGATATGTCAAAGAGGATGCTCCAGACAGAGTTGATGGAGCTTTTTATCATTAAGTGTCAGAGCCTGAAAGCAGACAAAAAGCCGAACAGGCTGGTGGAGGTCTTCAGAGCCGAGAGTAAACATGTCACAGAAGGGCTGTGAGCCCAGTGGGAGAACCCGGGTGAGGTTCTGATTGCTTTCATTATTCCCTCTCAAATCAAAATGTCAACCAGCATGAAGAAGCAGTCCCACTGTGTCCGCTGGTAATTAGAGCATCCATTTTCCCGCTCCAGCTCTCTGGATTCAAAAAGATGGAGTGTGCAAAGGAACTTGAGTTTGTTGTTCACTTTGTTGCCTCGCTTCCTCCACTTCATCTTTCAGTATCTTCTCCTTGCACCACTTTTAAAGTTTTGCTGCAGTAACATGAGGCAACGTCTCTGCAGACTTCCTTTAAAAATATATGTACAAGTCCTCTGTATTTGTGGTGATATTTCGGTGGTGTTCCTGCAAAGCACAAAGTTCAGCCGTCAGTCAAACAGTGTGGGCGACACTGTGACATTTTCTGTAAATTAATTTTCAGTTTCCAAGCTCCATTTATCAGAGAGCAGCCGAACAGGTGCCTAAAGTGAGAAAAAGAGGGGGGGAAAAAAGAAAAAAACTGAATGAGTCATACAGGCACACAAGAAGAGCAGGCTGCTATTTGAAGATTTTTAAATGAAAGCACAAAACGCAAGCTGTGAATGTTTGATTTGAGCTGCACTTTTCTAAAGCAGAGTGAAGAAGTTCATTAAAAGAAGAGATGATGAAAGAAAAATCAAGAGAAGGAGATTGAACGCCAGAGCACAAAGTGAGTCAGACGCAATGACGAGAGAAAAAACAAGGATAAAAGAAAACAAAAGCTTTGTCACAGGCATCACATTTTGTTCTTGAATCAGAACTTTGGGATAAACCTTCAGCAAATCAGCACACACATCAGTGAGCCTTGGCCACTTCTGACCCTCATGACCCCTGCAGACCAAAGACACCCCCACAAAAGCTGCAGTAACGTGACACAACCCACTCACCCAGCCGTCACAGATTGGCGCTTGTCGAAGTTGCTTATATATTCTTATTCTCTCCCATTTTTCCTGCTTTCTACACGTCAAGTTTAGGGACAAGATGTTTGCCAGCTGTCTCACATTCCCCACCCACTGACAGGTGCCATTATAATGAGATAATTAATGATGCTCACTTCACTTCCACAGCCCTGCTGCTGAGGCTGATTGGTGTGGGATGGTGTGCCCATATCTCACATGCTCTTTGACTTTGCTTGTTTTGATTTAAATGTCTGGGGGTTAGAAACCAGAACACTGAGTGACTTTACAACAAGAAATCATGACTAAAGGAAATCCATCAACTGCCCTTTGAACAAGTCTAGCTGTTGAGTTATTAGTGAAAAACTTTGTATCTGTAATGCTGTGGCCACACCAACCGCAAACACGCTAATTTATTCGCGCGAATGGCTTGTCACGCGGCGCGTGAACGCCCGAGTCTCGCCACTGGACTGTTTTAACAAGCTGAGGGGCGAACGCGCATTTGCGCTTTACTGCGCATGCGGAGTAGAGAGCCCGTTCATTTACAGACCGAAAGCCCAAAAGAGCATCTGAAAAACAATGAGCTGTGGCTTCAAAAGTATGACAGGAGAGTGTGAAAGCTTTGGAGATCACAATCAATGCCTGCTGCCTCTCCCTGGTAATCCACCAGCCCTGCCTGACTGTTCCCTACGATCTCATCCTCGATCCCCCCGAACCTCCAACCCCCCGAACCCCCGACCCATGTTCCCAGAGGTCTCCCTGGGGATAATGAAGGGGTCGAGGAAAGAGAGGAGCACAGAGAACTTCCATCTTTTCCCTGGCTCTGCCCCTGCCCTGCTCTTTCCTCCTCTCTATCAGGCTCAAAACTCCGCTGAGGAAAACACAGTATGACTCAGTGATGACCCGTGCAGGCAAATCCATCTGGGAACGAATGTTTACAGAACTTACATTCAAAACCTGTCTCCTCAGAGACTTTCACCCAGCCTGCTCCTTTTTTCCAGTCTCTGTAGAGTACACAGGTCGTATCAGATAACTCTGGATGATGACACACCGCACAGATTGTTTTCTCCTCCATCCTCCGGCGGAGTTGGAGCCGGAGCAGCCGGCGGTTTCCCCCCAACATTATCAAATCAATGACGTCATGGGGGAATTTCATCGCTGATTGGCGGCCACGGCAAGCCTTCACGCAAATTTGCGTCAAAAGTTCAATATTTTGAACTCGAGCGAATTTGCATCTACCGCCTGAACGCATGAACGCTCCGAACGCGCAAACGCTCCAAACGCTCAAACGCGCCGCCCGAGGCGAATCGGCGTCTAAATGCGTCTTTGCATTGACTTTGTATGTAATCGCGCCACAAATTCGCGTTTGGTGTGGCCGTACCATAAGAAGGAAAGGACATCCGTAGATCCATATGGTTGCATCTGATGGAGGAGACAACTTTTTTTATAAGACACTTTTCAATGCAGATAAAGTGGTCAAGATAATATTTTTAGATTTCTTTTTGCTAGGGGCCAAAAACGATAAATTCTTATTTTGTGCTATTTATTCCTAAAGTTGTCTATTATACAAAATTTTATCCCTGCTGGGCAGGTAGAGGGATTTATTACATTAGAATGGTCTACGTGTAAAAAGGTATGTACAGTGTTCATAACAGCTGTTATAATTACAGATGTATAGATGAATACCAATGTGGGAATCATGTAAATGTAAAAGAGGTATAAATAAACTTTCTGTTGATGAAAGTCATCTAGCTCATAACACTGCAAAAAAGGGCTTCATTTAATATTTGTTTTTAAACATTATCAGTTAGAACACAACACCACAACAACAACAAAGCAAAAAGAAAACTTGCAAAAAGAAAATAAATAAACAAAAAAAAAAGTCCCAAATCACAAAGAAGTTGATAAAAAGGTAAACTGAGTCATCACTCTGGTAGAACTTTTCCTCTACAAACTACAATACAACTAATTACCGACCACGCTTTGTCTTAGAACTATACTGGCCCCATGTCATTTGAAAATCCTCTGCAGGTCTGTTTGTGACCTGAACAACACCCTGTAAATGAACTTAATTTCTGTGCAGTGCACAAGCTCCTCAGACCTTGAAAAGGAAAACATAATCACAGCTTGTCATCATATTAAATACAGGGCAACCAGCATGGAGGAAACATTCTTCATCCATTTGTTCCCCATTGGTTCAGTTAGGATCAGGAAGCCACAGAGTGTTTCTTACACTATACCCAAGCTGCTACTGCTTTAAAATTTAGGCTTTCTCTAAAAGCAGTCTCACTGACCTTTGACCCTTATTTCAACCAGCAGGCATTACCACAGAGAAACAAAAAGTCCCCTGAGGTAGAGCGGTAACTTTAAAGGCAGATCTAAGGGCACATCCTTATTACTGTTTTTAACCGTCATTATCAGTTTGAGTTTTGCCTCAAATGTTTTCAGACAACTTTCATTTGTTGTTAAACTTCGTTAAAGAGCTATGCTTGGTTTGGTCCATGCATTTGGTATATTTTGAATTGTAGTATCTATAGCAGACCTTTCTCTGACTTCTTTGCATTTGTGGTTTCATTGGCCCAGAGAGGTGTCCCTTTTTTAGTTTGGAGCCTTGCAGCTTTACAACCATCATGTGAAACTTAGTTTCACAGATCTCTAGTGATGTAACACTCCAAGCAGAGCTTTCTCACAGGTGTGAATGGCAGCTGCTGGGTTGTGTTATATCACACTTGATGTGATATGCAGTAATAAAATTTGGCTGAACTTTTCATTAGGGAGAAAAACAAATTTGCCTCAGTATCAGTGAATCATAAAGAAGGGATTCACAGTAAGAACTTGATTAGGGTGGCACATAAGCCATGTTATAGAGCTCAACACATATTACATTCATTTAGTGAGGTGTCTGTGAGGTGAACAAACTATGTTTGGAGATACATTCAAGCTGAGTGATGGAAAATATGCAAGCACTTTTTCATTAATTACATCTTTTTGATGGGGTTCATACTCTCTCTGGAAGACGCTGATTAATTCTCACACAGTCAAAACATGCTTTGACTTCACTAATTATCCTCCAAAAATACCACAAAACTCAAACATGAATGTAAACAGACATAATTAATCTCAACTCAACTTGAAACTTTTCACAATGCTATTCTAGTCCAACTGTTCCAACCTGAGCTTGGATTTAATGTATTTTCCTACTGTCTATTATATCCACAACTAGTCAAAAAACAGTGCTCAACAACTAGTGATGGAAAAAACTCTGATCCGTTGGTAAAACGCATCGAATGAAACCTAAAAAAAAAAAAAGAAGAAGAAGCTTTAAAAAGTCCCACTCAAGCAGCCAACAGAATTAGCACTAAGTTAGCGCTATCAGAGAGACAACATACTTTTTGTTACATAGAATGTAGAACATGCAAATAAGCACTACACCTCTGATATTAAGTTAAAATGATACAATCTTTAGTATGATTGATTAAGTTTAATATTAATAAATTAAAACTTTGAGTCAAAATGAGTTTAAAAGAACAAAAAGAAGTAAAATTAAACACATTCTTGCATTTAATCTTTAAAAAAGTGACACAGCATTAATATTTTTCTAAAGTAGCAGTATGAAAATAGCATTATCAGTGACAGCTAATAATGTATTCACCGGTCCAATTAGCAAAGTTTTGTTAAAGATGCTGTGAAGAGGATCTGTTTTAATTGGACTGCGTGTGACACCTTTTGGCGTGGAGTCTCACACACACTGTGGTGGAGATGTCACACTTATCAAGGCATGTGTTTGCTTTGGAAATAAATAGAGATTGAATCTTGTTTTTGTTCAAGACAACTTTTTACTGGATGCAACGCTATGAGTTATGGTATTGATCAACAGTTGAGTAGTACTGTTGTTTGAAATGCGACAACAAGCAAACGTAAGTTTGTATTGTAGTTTAGTAGCTGACTACATGCTACTTGCAGCTCATAGCTCTGTGGCATGTCTGTACTGTTCAGTCTTAGTGAATCCTGGTCATGTCCTGCCAATGCTCATCTATCAAGCAGAGCTGATGTAACCTCACTCTTTGTTTTATTGAAAGACTTAAGTTTGAACAGACCACTGCAGATTATCTGCTGCATGTGGGTTGGAATGAACATTATCACAAACAGTTTAGCCCCTGTGTTTTAGCATTTAGCTCATGAGCATGACTCTCCCATTTAGCTTTTGCTCTTCAGTCGTTTTTCTGTCTGACGGTTAGGCTCCTGTGTCCACTATTATAACAAACCTTTTTTAGCAGAGAAAAACACAGATCTCTCTTCTTACTACTAAACTATGTCAGCTGGCATGTTGTTGTCACAGAGAAAACACTAGGTCCCCTTTAATACAAAAGGTAAAGAGCATATTACCTGCATTGTGAAATGGACCTTGAGATGGAGAAGATAGTGAGTCCAGAAAAGCTTAATCTATTCCTCGTGTGCTCTCCCTGAATTCTGGATTAGTTGACTTTAAGTGTCCGAGCCAACCGATAACTCTTCTCAGAGAATGAAATGGACCATAATTTTAAACCAAAGATAAGAGACGCATCTAATGTTTCTACCTTCATATGTTTCACTGAATCCCCTCTGCCTTTAGGGATGGATTGAAGTGTTGTATATTCTTATCACACCAGCTTTACTCCTGTAGAAACCAAATCTTGTTTCTCAGAAATGAAGGAGATAAGAGCATGAGGGACTCCCCGAATAAAAACCAATGTTCCCTGCATGCACGCGTTAGAAAAGGAGCCAACTGCTGTAATTGTAGTTTCCAGAGAGCTTCAATGGGTCAGGCTGACATCTCCAGCGCAGCATGAATGGAGATGAAACAGTGCTTACAGCATGAAGCTCGACTCCGTTTCTGCTGGTCTCAGTGTTTTTTCGCCCCTTTAAACTAGTCGTCAAAGGGAAATGGTTTGGGGTTATCAACTGGAATACTTATTTAATACAGTCTGCTCCTGCTTGCTCAGCTATTTCTGATCTTCTGCGTGTTCACCTGTACTCTGTTTTTCCTTTCACTGCACAGCTCAGTTGCAAAGTTATTCTTCACTGAGATAATTTCCTCTAAGGGTTGATTCTCTCAGTGCTTCAGCAGTTATCCTATAAAAGGCCATTCACCATTCATCAAACCTCTGTTGGCTTTATTGAGACGGAGAATAGCAGTAATTTAGAGTGAGTAGTGATCCTTTAAACAGATGTATAATTCAGCCCTCATAGAGCTGCAGGTGTTCCAATAAAAGTCTGCTTCGTATGTTTGAGAGGGAGCGATCAGCTGCGAGCTCCGTTGGCGGCTACTCCACACACGTTTGGCAGACGGCGTTCACGCTGCAACATAATCACTTGTTGTTTTCCAAGAGAATCCACTCAGATTTCTGTCCGCACATCCAGCTTCCCACTGCACATCCAAATGTGTCTTAATGAAAGGCTATTAACATGTGTCACACCCAATTATGTACAGCATCCTTGTCTCTAATTGCAATCTGCCCGGCAACACAGTTCTGGTAGATGTTTCCCTTGATTTTCACAGACCTCCCAGCTTGTGAATCACAGACTTGTAGCACAGTTGCACAGAACTCAAGGCTCAATCTGCGCATTTTAAGGTTCAACAAAAAGGAGCACTAAATGGATGGATGGATGGTTGTGTGAGCAGGTCTTGGGTGTTGACCTAGCTGCTATATAAAGAAAAATAATCTTGGAAAATATCTATACTATAATATACCTCAAAAATTTCATTAAGACTACCTCCTTAAAAGCTTTTTAAATGACACATTATCAAAAACCCTGCCAAAAGATTCTTCATCTAGCCCACATAATTTAAAGCATCAACATTGCGATTGACGTTAGGCATTTTAATTGGAAAACTTCATAAAAGAACATGAAGCTGAACATGAGCCATTAAATAATTACTGGACAGATTGCAAATTAAATTCTGTAGTGACACTGATGGCAGCAAGATAGAAAAGAAGAAGAGGAGGAAAGTTGGTTTAAATTGCAACATGTCAAAGAGTGACACCCAACAAGATTCAAGGATTGTTTCATTCATTCATTTATGAGTGGAAATTGACTCAATAAGTATTTTCACTCTTAGTCAGAAGTTTCCTCTACTCAGAGCAGTAGGGTGTTTTTTGTTGTTCTGAATGTAAACAGTTGCTTTCCTAACGGGTCAACTGGTATTTTGTGTACTAGCTATTTGTGTTTAGGATTGGAGTTAAATGACAGAGTAGGAGAGTAAATTTTGTGTTGAATATGAAGTTTGTTTTTGTCAACAAATTTTACATTTGTTGTCATTTTGGGGAGAGGTGTTACAGATGGAGGTAGCTTGTGACGTCCAGCACTCCTAACGAGCTTTCACTCAGCTCACCTGTCCTCAATGCACCCAGCTGGTACTCATCAACCTGGGAAGTCTATAAGAGGAGGCTCTTTTACTCAGTTGTGTGTGTGACACCAAAGTTGCCAACACCTTCAGTTGGTTTCTCTTGGGCCATGTCCACACATAGCCGGGTATTTTCAAAAACAGGTATCCCCCTTGTTTGTTTTCAAAAATACTTTAATCCACACGCAGCAGGCAAGTTTGCCAGGAAGTGCGGCTTGATGCATGCTTAACCCATAATGGGCAGCCCCCGTCATTCAGCTGTGACGTTTGAGAACCGAAAAACTCTGTTTACTGGCGTCCACACGAAACCATGAAACCAGAGTTTTCCCAATATCTTCACTTTGGCCGCAGTTTTCAGAAAACGTTGTTTTTAGTGAAGTAAAGCTGCGGTTTTGTGTGGACGACGGGCATAAACATATAAAAATATATGCTGTTTTAAATACCCGGCTACATGTGGACATGGCATTGGTTAGTGGGATGAGTGTTTTGGGGAGTGTGTGTGCTTGTATATGTTGAGAGAAAGAAGGTATATGTAAAAGAGATTGGAGAGGGTTGATCTCTAAAGGCGGGTTCCTGTGGTGTTGGGTGTGTTAAGAGTGATTTCTTCTGGTCGGAGCCACTTGGAAGGCCTCCGATTCAGTGATCATAGATAATAAACATATTTAATATTTGCGACTAAAAATCCTGTAGTGTTTGGGGCCCTCCTAGAGGAGCTGAGCAGGTACAGCGTGTAATGTCACACATACTGGAGCAAAGCCAATCAAGACGTGAGCTGACTCAGCTGACTGACCAAAAAAGGAGTAAGAAATCTATCTGTAATACTTATTATGACTTTACCCACCCCCAACTTGCATTGTTATTCATAAAGCCCACATCCTTGCCGTCTCCACAACCTTTTCCATAAGCCCTTTTCTTTTATGTGTTTTTTTTTTTAAATTCTAGTCTTTTTCCCATTCATCTGTCATGTTCATTTACACCAAAGTCACCGTTTTACTATGCGGGATTTGGAATATTGAGCATAGTGCATGAAAAAGCTCAAGCGCTGCTGAAAAATCTGTTAGTGTGTGGTGTTCTCTGAGTGCACACCACACTATGTAAGATCAGGAGACAGAAATCTTGTGCGATCTGTCTTTTGTTATCATCAAGTGTGCGGTCTCTAAATGTGTGACTTTTTGGTGTTTACCAGCCTTAAGGAGATTTTCTTTTTGCACAATTTTTATCCCCCCCACCAATTGACTCCACTTTTGCTCAAGGCCCTTTACTTCCTGCTCCACCCACTAAATCTACTCTTTTAGTAGATTTAGTGGGTGGTTATGGAGCATGAAACCTCCACTCCACCCTTTAGACCCCTAAGAACTTGTTTTTGTACTAAGGTGCAGTTTTTTTGTTAGTTTCCCTATCCATGACCCCCATCATTCACATCACAAGACTTGTTGAAATCTATCACCCCATTATCTTGAATGAGGGATGAATCATGTTCCAAGAGATACTAAAAATAAGAGTATCAGTAGGAGGCCTATGAAGAGAAAGCAGAGGTAACCATATGTCTTAGTGTATGCATATGGTTTCAACAGAACAGGAAATTTAAGTGCATGCAGGTGTTTGGTTGTAGGTGCAGGTTTATAAATGGCTGCATTAAAAAATCTGATCCAAAGCAAGATATCACACTGAAAGATCAAGCAGTGTTTATCTCGCACCATGTCCAGTATTTTCTTCCTCTCCTGCAGTCGTGTTTTCAATCAAAACCTAATTAGCATTTCTCCTGGAATGTATACCATTTCATTTGAAGTTGCCAGGGTCAATTCAAACGAGGGTCGATGTAGCGGCAGGTCTTTTAATCAAACCCTCATCTCAGCTAGAGAAAGGGTTTAATCAGAGTCATGCTGCAACTCTTAATTTGCCCCTTGGTTGGGTGAGCAAACATGGAGGAACATTCTGCTTTACAAGGTGAAACACTGGTACACGAGGGAAGTTTGACGAAGGTCAGAATGCTACTGTAATTACAATGTAGCGAGACACATTAGTCATCCATGCACAAGCAGCAACAACTTTTGACCAAGTGTTAAATCAAATGGCAATGCGCCACCTATAAATTACAGCACACAGAGCTTGTTTGGTACACTAAAGTTAATAACACTGTGTTACACTAAAGCAGGGTGCAGATCATGACAGAGTGATCCATACAAATCTTTGACTTCATGTGTTGCTGAGCGATTACTCTCTGTGGATAATGCAAAACTTCCTTCTATGCCAGGGGGTGGCAACCTTTCCTCTGAGTCATGCCACTTTGTAAAACACTCATGCCCAAAGTGCCTTGTTCTTTCATAAAATTATCAACAGTCGATTGGAAAGTCTCCATGAATGGTTTCCCTGGCTTCGCTATGCAGCAAAAAATGGATCAACGTCCTTCTGTTGCCTTGTTTTTAATAGTACAGAAAGTTTGCGTCGCTCTGTTTAGCATACTTTGCAAACAATGTTTCCTGTTTGGTGTCAAAAAGACTGCGACCTTGATGTCCTTCATACCATACTTTCACAGCAAAGGGTGCATATCACTCGATCTCCAGCCATCTTTCGCAATAAATCCCTACTCCCTTGCCAAACTATGTTGGAAAGAATAGGGATGGGTAACTTTCACATTAAAAACAACATGGTACCAATGTCTGGCAATCTGTATCGGTACTCAACGGTCCCAGTTTTTGGTTTTGTGTGTTTATGTGGTAATAAATATGAATTTGTTCAATGATAACATCTCTGAATTTTTCAGTTTAACAAATTTATTACACAACACACAAGGATGCATTTAGGTACCTAAACATAATTTAATTTTACGTGAATAGATTCTCAGTACTTCAGATAGAATTCCATCAGCACCTACAAAAGTACCTAATTCGGTACCCATCTCAAGGAAAGAATGACTGGAACTTGGTTTGTTTGCCTTGATAACACCGCTAAACAGATGCAATTGCACATTTGCACACTTTTAATAACATGATTTAAATTTATCTTTGAATCTTATTTGTGAAATTTCTATGTAAGAACAATAATAGTGTGCTCAATTTATTGCAAAGTGTTAAGTAGGATACAACACAATTTTATTATTAATTTATTTTATTTTGTCCTCTGCCTCACTGTAACTTTTCCCTGCGAGCCAACATGTATAGTCTCACGTGACGGCTGTGGCACCCATGCCCTGGGTTGCCTACCCCTGCTCTATGCCATCCACATAACCCTGCTTTTTTCTACGGCAAAGGGTTTCTTTAAAATCAGACAAAGTGGCTTCAAAAATGAGCAAATCTCTGCAATCACTAAATCAAACCAGGGTAACTTTAGAGTGTATGTTGTGCAAATTTGTCTGAAGTGTAAATTATTGGGGCAACATAAAAGCAAAGCGCAACCATAAATAGATGAGAAAACATCAGCAAATGGTTAATGTAAATGCAGCCCAACATGTAAAGCTGGAGTCTCTTTGGGAGTCTTATCATAAATCTCTGCAGTAGCACCAGATCCTCTGATGTACTTTGGGCCTTAAAACTAGTCGAAACCTTTTGTGTTCCCTCAAAGCACTCCAGTGATGTGGGAGGAAATTTTCTGACCATGGTTACAATCTCATCTCTTTTGAAGCACCTGAAGCATCTCTCTCTCCGAACACATAATTTAACCTCCTGCTTCCTGTGCTTCATATCTCTAAGCAGCATAACAAAGAACACATAGTCTTTTGTGTCGCAGGGATTTCTTCTGAGGGGAAAACAAAAGCCAAGGAGCCACTGTGAAGACTAAAAAAGGAAACTCTTAATTGGATTAGGAGTTGAAAGAAGTGAATTTAAAGCCCTGAAAAAGAAAATATGACTGCAGCTTATTATTTCAAATTCTATTGTAGTTTGCATATTTGCATAACAAGGCATTTAGTGGCTGCTCTAATGATTTATGCCTTTTATATAAAATTGTTCCATTTGGACGAGGTTACCATTTCTCATTAAGATCATGCCCGGCTCATAGCGACTCCAAAACTGGCCCTCCAAACATCACATATTGTGTCTCTGTTCAACAGTTGATTCTCTGGCAAACTCTTAGGACCTAAGCCATCTGGACATTTGGACTGAGTCAGCTCCATCAGGAGAGAATCTGCCCTGGGTTGCATCAGCTACGCTTCATTTCAAATAAGACTAGTTAACACGTCATGTGTAATTTAGGACAGAGTTTGTTTGAGCTGCACAAACAATTTAGAGGTTGCAGCAGCCAAGGCTGTTTCTTCATTAACATTTGTGCATTGCAACTAAAACCTTGCATGTCGCTCTGAGTTGCTGTGTCGCCCTCTGTGAAACATGAGTCTTAATAGTGCATCTTTTAAAAACCTGAGATAAATTCATATGATATATGAGTGAACACTTGAACGAATACCCCCTTCAAGGAAATTGAAAATGTTCTAAAACAGTTACAACAAGCTTGGATTAAAACGGTTTCAATAAAAAGTGGCACAATTTTAGTTGAATTTAAATATGCTTAAGATGTTTCCCAGGATGGAGAATGCACCCCATATATAAATACAAAAAGAAATAATAATAATAATAATAGAAATAAAAAAATAAAATTAAAAAAAAACACACACACAGGGGTGTAGCGATGGGGCACTGGATTCCTTCTCACCTTTGTTTACATGTTCGATGAAGTAGTCTTGGTAGTTTGTCGCAATGAATAAAAATAAATTGTGCAGGGAATAAAAGAATAACGCATTAATATAATTTAGTGAAATATGCATGGCTAATCTTTTACAAGTGTTATAAAGAGAACAGATAAAGTAGGAGTAGGTTATGTAAGGGATAATTTATGGTTAGCAGGTAGTTATTGGAAATGGAATTCTGAAGCCAAGCTGAGTGGTCTCATTCATCGTGAAGGGATTTTGCATAACTGCCTGCAAACCATTCATTATCCCACTTAATACCCGGCTACCGACATAAGATACAAACAATAATTAGATTATTTTGTCGATAAAAAATGATTTATTAATATAGTTTTTGAAAGGCAGTCCACAATAGTAAGCACTGGATTGTGATGGGTTGTGATCTACCTGTTGTGGTTGAGTTAGCATTAAACTGTCCTCATGCAGATCTCTTTATCTGAGCTATGCCGTTAGTACATCTTGTGGGAAAAAAAAAAAAGAAAGGAAGAAAAAAACTGCAACATAAAACAATGGACTGGAGTAGCCAAACTCTGCAGTCTTTCCCACTATTTGACCTGTGATCAGTCTGCTTCTGCCTTTGCTCATCAGTGAAGGTTAATAACTGTGGTCAAGATGTTGTCAAGGGGTTTACACCAACCAGAATCACTCTTTCTCACACCCAGAAATCAGTAAGTCAGGCAGCACTGTATAACTATAGGGATGTTTGAAGTTTAAGTTTTGTGAATCTGTAAAAAAAAAAAAAAATCCAGAGTTTCTTACAGAAAGTTTTCGAGCCTCACTTCCTCCCATACCTCTTGCCTGTTATGATTTTCTTCCGTCTCACATGAAGACCTGGGAACACAGTGGAAGTGTAACCTCGCCAACGCAGCGGCAGCTCCAAATAGCAGGCGTCACATTCCCGCAGGCTCCTCTGCCATCTGCATCTCAACACCCACCAGCAGCCAACACACTCACTCACAAAGGTGAGGGTTAATTAATGCATGCAAACAGCAAGCATATGCATTAATCATCTCATCAATATTTAATATTTAGAACGCTCTGCTGTTTTGTGATGCAACTTGAGTGCAAAGACTTATGTCACCTTAAAGATGTCAACAGTCAGCCCAAAACACAGCAGAGCTTCCCTCCAGTTTTCAGGAAAGCTGCTGGAACTTTAGCCACATGGATGGGCAGATGTGTTTCACTGCAGTGCTGCTTTGTTTCGCCAAGTTGGCACTAACTAAAGGCCCCATACCTCTTTTTCTGTCAGCTCATCCACCATCTTTCCCTCAGATATTTTGGATGACCCCATCCAGAGACAGATGGAGCAGAGCAGGCTCCCCTGCTCCCTCCCTGGAGTAGAGAGCAACCGGCCAAATCCACAGAAAACTCACTTGCAAGTTGATTACAGCTTTTATTGCAAAGGACTCTGTCAGCTCATAAACTGCAGACTTACTCTTCTGAACATATACTGTCCTCTGCTGCTGTTTAAAGCAAAGTGCTGTCTCATTCTGGTGTTTTCTTTTACGTGCAGGTGACTGAAAGCAGGTATAGCACAGTAGTTTTGTTCCTTCCATGGAAAAGTTTAACAAAGAATTAGAACCACAAGATTTTGGGAACAGATTTACAAGAAACTATTTAAATTTCATGCGTTGATCAGCATTATTTTGAGGGTAGAGATAAAAAAGAGCTGTGAGGTGCCTGGAGGTTTCTGTGAAGTTATAACAATTTTAGGTTTTATACATGACTGTGTGCTCAATCTTTTAGCACAACAGTACTTGGAGTTGCCACATTCATGGACAAGCCAAATCTCCTTACCAACTCTTTACCACAAACAATGGGAACTGAGTCAAACTCAAATCACGTCCATGCATTGCTCTTTAAATTTTTGTTGGTATTCAAACTCTGATCAAAATCATACCTTAGGGCAAAAATGTGTGACCTGAGTTTGTCACAAAAAGGGTTCATAGAAAAACAACATAAGGATTGCTTGAGTTGCAAAAATGAAGGTTGTGCTTTTATTTACAAAAACTGTACAAAATAAAGGTATCAGAGGCAGAATAGCAAAGAAAAAAGGAACCATGCGATTATTTTCTCCACAGATGACACAGTACCTGCAGCTGCCACCCCCAAGGCTGTGTTATGCTTTCCGCGCGAATGTGACGTGTGGAAATCAGATTCACAAGATCTGCACAAGGGAACACGTGCGGCTTTTATGCTTTGTAACACCCCGTGCAGAGACCATTTGTGTCCATTCCCATCTGCAGGGGGCGGTGTATCACGAACGTACCTCAACCAGAGTACTAAACAAGAGTCGGAGAAGTTTGCCTTTGTTTAGAACATAATGTATTCTTTCATTTTTCCAGGGTCATTTAACTAATTTGTCTTCTCTGCCAAGAGTGGTTATCGTAGTAATCTCTGTGGGAAAAGTCATAGAGTGGCCAGTATTTCTGCACTTTGACCACTAGGAAATTATCTAGCAATCTTGTCTGGGCGTCTCTGTCCAGCAGGTTGAAAAGGTTTTTGAGTGTTTGCATAGCGGAAATTCTTCGCGCGATGGGACGTCATTCACCCGCACAAAGCCACGAGGACCCCACAGACACATCAAGCATAAATCAGCCTTCAGCCTGTTAAACCTGCAGTGTTTGTGGGCTTCCCGTGGGAACCCTGCATCTCTATGGTTTCACGTCACATCACTATGAGCTCTGGGTAATTCCTTCACATTAAGGCTGCAACCATGCTGGCTAATGGAAAGGGTGCGTTAAGGCTTTAAAGTCAGCGCGAAAGCCCTCACGCACTTTACAATTGTACATTGGGACAGCATGGACTTCCTGGGGAACCACCTCTAAGTCAGTGAGTGTGTGAGTGTCTGCTTCACTTCTTTCTTTTCATAGTGAGAGACAACATCTTTGTCTTGGTGGTAAATTGTGCCTGAGTATTAATAATATTCAAAGACACAGTTGTATTCATGTCATGCTTAAACATTAAATCTCCAAAGACAACAACTCCACCTGAGGATGTCACTCAGATAACATAACAATACATAAAATCGTTTGACTTAAGTTCATTTTTTCTATCTAAATAAGCCTTTTGCCAGCTCACCCTAGGAAATAATGTGTGTAAAAACTGTTTAAAACTGTCATGAATCGATTTCACAATGATGAGGATTTTCCCTCTCCATCCATCTCATTTAAGATAAAAGTTTGTGCTGTCAGGTTTGGAGTGCACAGCGCAGCTCTGGAGATGCTTTCTCTCAAACTTTGTGCAACAGGATATGATGAGCATTATTAGCTTTGTGATTTGGGCCTAGAGATGGAGCAGATAGCGAATGTGAAATATTCCTGATTTCATGGTGCTTTTAGGAGCAGCAGTTTCTTCCTCACTGTGTTCAGATGGAGATAGACGGATGAAAAAAGGAGAGCACTTCAGATAAGTTCAGCAGAGATGTCTTCATCTTCATCTTCTTCTTGATTATAATATCCACATGCAGAGCAGGAGAACACACATCTTAATTACACATTCAGCTACAGGTGCATTACATGACAGAGCCAAAGGTCGCAGCTGCTTCACAGTATCTCTCAAAGCCTGTATTTATCTTGTCATATTATCTCGTCAGTGCTTCTCATGTCAAAATAATAACAGCATTGTTCTGCTTCGCCGGCTTTGAGTGTGATTGCTAAGCTTAGTGACCTCTATGTTTGATGAAGCAGACATTGCTCATACACCACCTTTTCTGCTCTTGTTCATGCTATGCCGTAATTGTTGCTTTACCACGAAGTCAGGCTGCTATGCAGGGTACAATAATTGCTTTCTTTGTAGGGCCAATCAGAGAACACGAGGAGCAAGCGTCATTACAACTGTGGAGGGAAAACTTCGACACACACCAGAAGAACTATTAAAAGTTTTTCTCATAAGCTTTGGAGAAACTCCATTTATGAGCTGATAACTATTCCAGCATTACCTCAGGCATGCTAATCCAACATATTTAATTTAAATGAATTATAACTCTTAATAATGCTGGAGTATGCCTCTGAAACAGAAGTGATATAAAACAATGAGAGCTTAAATGAGACTGAGAATCTTTGGCGAGCAGATCAGGAAGGAGGTAATCAAGTTGTGTTTTAACTTAAAGGGATACTTCAGGTTTTTGAAGTTGAATTTGTTCATGATGCTGTCAATATTAAGCGTATTACCCTAAGGGGGTCCTTGAAAAGAAAAACACTCATGCCTTAAGTGCACACTTTGCTGTCAGATAGCAATACGCATGGTTTGCAAATCATTTCAACCGTGTTTAATTAGAAATAGAGAAAATGCAACATATTGAATGGTGAAACTAGGCTATTGTATTGTGTTTTAAAAACCTGCTGATTATGTGGCTTTGTTGGTTTCTTTAGGCTGGGACCTCCAGATAGTATTGGGGTTATGTGGATTTAAAAAAAAAAGAAAAAAAAAAAAGGAATGGCAATACACTGCAAGACCAATAGAAGGCATCAGTAAAAGCCATTCAGCAAATATGACACCATAAAAGGTGAAGACAGACCAGCATTGTTCTGTAGAGCACCACAGTTTGCCTGTTAGCATGGAGGATATCCAGCCTGTGCTGGTCTTTATCTTGCCTAAATGCACTGCAAGTGAATTGGTTAACGTTTTGAAGAACACAAGTGCAAGTGACAAAGCTGCTGCCAGCTGAAGCTGTTTCAAAAAGCCAGAAACACCTTTGACCAGCACCACACCTAAATGTTTCCGAGGACTTCTTATAAATTTGAGGAGGGGTTGTAAACTGGATATATGATGTGATATGATGTGTTGCTAGGCGCCGCCCCATTGTGGCTGCTACTCTTTTTCATCATTTTTGCATTTAGAGTGGATCATTACTTTGTATGGTTCAGTTTGCTAGTTGTGGACACCAAACTTTTTGTGTCTTCAGTGATATTTTTACTATTTTTGCTCCTGTGTTTGTCTGGAGATCCTACATTTAACCATGGCTGCATTTTTTTACGTGTGAAATCAGCTGTTAGCAGTCTGTAGCATGTCAATGCTAACTGGTGTAGGGCCTGATGTCTTCCCACAAGGTGAGTAGAAGGAGGTCAGGATGATGTGCTGGTTCTCAGGTGTGAGCTTTAAGTCATGACATCAACCGGTCTCTCCATACATCAGTATTGGGAACGTAAGATCTTTCTCCAATAAGATGGACAAGCTGGCCATGCTAACCGAGCAACAAAGGAAATACCAGGAGGCAGAGTAGCATCATGCTAATCACAGACATGGCTAATGGAGTTAACACCAGACACCAACGCCACATTGGAAGAACTTCACCTGCTGAGAGCAGACAGGATACAGGAGACAGAGACTGAACAGGCTGATGAAGAAGCTCAGTCCTGGACCCTGTGGAGGTGGAGGCTGGCTGAACTGGAGAATGATGGACAAGCTGTCATCATCTATCTTGTTATGGACCTTTTTGCACTTTCTATACACTTTCTTACTTAAGCTTTCTTGATTGCTGTTGTGACTCCTGAATAACCCCTATAGGGTTAAATAAAGTATTTTCTATTCTATTCTACTCTATCCACTGACACAGTCAGCTGAAAGTCGGGGCCACTCTTCAAACTGTAACACCAGGAGATGACAGAGACGCATTCACATTGTCAGACTCAAAGGAGATTATTGTTAGGGAGTTATTTAACCACTTCAGTCACAGCTGTTTGTGATATACTGTGAAAAGAGGGTGAAACACAGTGAGTGTTCCACCGATCTAAAGCATTCAGCTTCCAGGCCCCAAACCAAAGTTCCCAGACATCTGGAAAGTACTACTCCCCAAGGAAATATATCACCCAGGAACCAAATCTTACACAGTGGAGATAGTATGACAGCTTGATAACAAAACTTGTTAATTATTGGGTATATGGCACTCTTAGGCAGTTACTATTAAAAACTGATAAAAGATTGTATATGTCATTTATATTAGGCTTGAAAACCATGAGGAATGGTAATAAAACCCAACAGTCTTGCTCCACCCAGAGATATCTCATTGTTTAATGTCACACCATAACACAAAGAAACACTCCCAGTACAGGTCTGTGCTTCTCGTTATGTCTGCCGCCAAAGAAGACACATTAAGAGGATTTAAGGATTATTTCCAGAACATGCAGTGACATCAGTCCTTTACATATGATTTAAGTTGGGAGGAAATGCATCACATTTAGTCATAATTGCCTGAAAAGTCAATGCACCGCATGCAATTCTCTATCTCAGAAAAACACCATTAAATCACCCTGCTCGCTCCCCGAGGATTTGTGCATGGGGGGATGACTGCGAGCAAATGAGACGCACTGAGCTGATCACAATTTGCAGCGCGCCTGTGTATTATTTTGTTTTGAACATAAGGTTTCTGTCACATGTTGGCTTCTCTTCTGTATTACTTTATATTCTATTATGCTCTTTATTTTTCCTGTGAGATGCAACTTGTGCTGCTTTTTAAACCCCTCTGAGCTATCGCTGTTTTGCATTTAAAAACAGCGGCCTCACTTCACCAGGATCTTAAAGTGTTGTGCAAATTCATAAATGCACGGTTTTACTTATCCTTGCATCACCAGTATTGTGGGAGTACATTTAATTATTATTTTTAAAAAGCAGATTCTGTATGTTGTGATTATTGTCTTATTCACTTCTGCAGTCAGTACATAATGTTTCTACACAAACCCACACACATGAGAGAGATGTGATTCTGATGTATAGCACCATTCATCATCTGCTCGCTCTGCTTCATCCAAAGATTTCTTATCAAAGAAAAAAAATCCAGTGCCTTCCTTCCTGTGCCCTTATAAAAACTTAGTAGAGGAAACTGAGCTTTGAATTAATTCCCTTTTCATCCTGCTTTACCAAGGCTGTGTGTGTGTGAGTGTGTGTGTTTTTCTAAAACTATAACTGCTTTCATTAGTGCAGCTCACGTATGACCGAAGTATAGAGTCAGTGATTAAATGACTGTGTCCTTGGAGATATCAGGAATACGTTAAACCTCATTTTTTTATTTTAAATCTAACCATTCATAAGCTTGAAGGCCTCCAGAAGCACCAAGGATCACAGCTTCAGCTGCTTGGGGTTGTGAGAGCTCGATATTCACCTCACTTTTTTTGTTAAAATATGAAAACATACTGGATTTTTTTCTGTGAGGCTCCTGGAAAAGCTCATATTGAAGCTTTTCTTTGATGTACACAGAGGCAGCTCGAAGGAAAAAAGGTTGGAAACCAGAAGTTCAACCCAAAGAATCTATAAATCCACTCTCATTTTTATTTTTCAACATGAAAACTTAAATGTGACTTGTTGAAGTGGATAAAGTATCCACAATGCCGTTCCTGTCCCAGGAGATCATATTTCGATGCAGACATTTTCATGCAATTAAGAATCTCTGGGTTGTAAAAACGGACCCAAGGCATGAGGAAGCATGTCTTATCCACTCCACTGAACCACTTTTGGTGCTGACAGGAATTCACCTGTGGGAAAGACACCAGCAAGCACGTTGTTCTGGTCTGGCAGTTATGTTTCCCCGAAGGACACCGCAGCACCAAGTCTAGTCCAGTAATTTCAGCATTTTCCTTTCACACCAAGATACACAGTTTGTGTCACTCTTGTTTGGATTGTTAGATGGGAAAATTGACCGACTGAAAATGCAAGGAAACTAGTGAGTACAAATTTAATCATTTAATTAGGAAGCATCTTCTAGCTAAGAGGAGTAAGATGTACAAGTTACATGTAGTGTTGCTGAAAATGTAAACTCTTTTGACAGAATACAGCCAGAAATGTTTAGATTCATGGGTGTCCAAGCTTCCTGAGGGCCACAATTAATTAGCAGCTCTTACTGACATATTTTCAAACTGTAAAAGTAACAGACATAGTATCCGTCAACTCTTTCTTTTAATGATTTGTGTAAAAATCAATCACTGGTTGTCATCAAACGCCCTTGTACCATCATTGCAGACTTATTAAATCAAACCTTTCTTGATACCAGATGATGAGTGCTCAGTTTTCTACAGTTACATGCTGCGTAAACATCAACAAACTTCTTTTCAGAGAAAAGTTTCTCCATCAGTGGGCATTGTGGGCAAAATATGTATAGACAGGATCAGGATCTTAATTTTTTAAGATTGTTTTTCATGTTCAGACCATTTGACCTGAAACCATTCATTTGTTTGTTTTCTAACCACCCATCCTGTTCAGGGTCATGGGTGGCCAGAGCTAGTCCTAGTTGTCTTAAGGCAAGAGGGGGGCTACACCCTGGACTGGTCACCAGTCAATCACAGTGCTGACACACAAGGACAGACAACCTTTCATGCACACACTCACACCTATGGGTGGTTTAGAATCACCATTTAACCTAATGAGCATGTTTTTGGACTGTGAAAGGATGCTGGAGTATCTGGAATCCAGACACAGAAAGGCCCACCTGATCAAAACTGGGATTCAAACTGACTAACCACTGCCCCACCATGCAGCCCACCTGGAAACAATTTTAGCCCCAAAAATGTATTATCCTGCATCCTGAACTATATTATCTACACCATTTCATAGCTTTAATCAAGTCTTGGGTCATGTAATGTGTTTCTTGAACTCTGGATATTACTGAAGCACATTTTCACATCATGATAAATAGACAGGCAGATCTGGGCAGCGTCGGCAGTGATTGGGACGCCATACTAGTCCATTATGGTGAAAGAGAGAGTTGGGCCATAAGGCAAGGCTCTCAATTTACTGGTCAATCTATGATCTCACCCTCACCTGTGGCCACAAGCTGTGGGTAGTGACTGGAAAGACAAGATTGCAGATACAAGCAGCTGAAATTATCTTTCTCTGTAGGCTCAGCCTCAGAGATAGGGTTCAGAGCTCAGGAGGGCTAAGAGTAGAACCGCTGCTCCTCCGCATCGAGAGGAACCAGATGAGGTGGTTTGGAGATCCCATGGTAGACCCAGGATACAGTGGAGAGACTAAGGCCATGTCCACACATTGTCGGGTATTTAGAAAACCTCATATATTTTCACATGAAACCACAGCTTTACGTACCTAAAACGATTGTTTTCTGAAAACTCTGGCCAATGTGAAGATTTTGGAAAACTCCCATTTTATGGTTCAAGTGGACGCCAGTAAACAGAGTTTTCGATTCTCAGATGTCACATCCGAATGACGGGGGCTCATTCTGATTGGATGGCACAGGTTTCATGTCTGATAAATGCTGCCAAATATGGGTTTGGCATGCCCCAAGCTGCACTAATCTGCAGATTTGCCCACTGCGTGTGGTTGAAAGTATTTTTAAAAACGAACAAAGAGGGGTATGAATTTTTGAAAGTACCCGGCTATGTGTGGACACAGCCTAAATCCTGGCTGACCTGGGAACGCCTCAGTATCCCTCTAGAGGAGCTGATGGAAGTTACGGGGGACAAGCGCCACTGGTGATGGCATTCCTTCACCCTGTGACCTTGAAAAGCGCTGGAAGGTGAAATGGAAAGATGTCAGTTATGAGTTCTTGAATTTTTTGCAGAAGAACTGTGCTTTAACTTTGGTGTTGTTTGTGCACTTGTCAGTAAATAAACACATAACTCAGTTTGGACATGCCTGCTGTAGAGGGAAGTTTTGCATGTGTTCTTATTGTGTGGTTCTATATATGCTTGTGCCTCTGGGAGCCAATCCAAAGGGTGAAAAAGAAAACCCTTATTTCTTTGCAATGAATTATTGTTGTTGCAGAAAAACTTCAGGATTGTTTCTTAGAGAAGAGCTGATTGGACTAAAACATAAAAAATTGCTTCCTGTCATTTTCTTGAAAGTCTAAATAGCTTCGATTTAAATTTTAATGGCAGTCAAAACATTTATTCCTCGCATTGTTTCTCATTTTGTACCCCATGGGAGAAGATTCAGGACCATTGATTTTGCTTTGTGGTCTTTTAGCTCCTTAATAAGTCAGCGTGTCTCTGAACACTGATGTATGTGTGTATATTTTTGTATGTGCTTATGTAAGAGGGTGTGTGGGCGAGCCAAGGCAGAACCACCAGAGTGTATCCCGTCATTGTTTCACACCACAGAGGTGAGCTGACCTTCTGCAAGCTAATTAGGGTTTGCAAGAGCAGAGATAATGAGAGGAAAGCTTGCCACATGTGGAAAAATACATGATTCTCTCATTTACCGCCAAATTAGCTGCCTGCATAGTGTGAGACTCCAAACAACAACGGAGAAAGGTCAAAAAATGAGACACAGCTAGATGGATATCCTCAGGTTTTGCACCAATGCCTGATTCCTCCTGAGATGTCCAATAATTCATTTACCTGTGGGGCCTAATTAGTCATCAGTGAGGAGTGAGGAGAGGGCAGGAGGTGCACGCTCCTGGATGTTTTTACTCCTCAGTGATCTCCCCTGGAGCTGGGTGATCACATCCTCACCAGTGGCCGACACTCATTACAGGCAGGGCTTTGCTCCAGGACAAGAGCTGTGACAGGATTCGCAACCTCCAGAGGTGAGGAAGAAGAAAGGCGCCCACTGTTATTTATTCACACCACAAAAGTCATTATCCAGGCCTGCGTAGTTCCAGTCAGAGGTCCGAGAGACCACGCAGTGCTTTTTCTTGATGAAAGTGTGAGACAGAAATAAAATGATGACTCGTTTTCAGACTAGATATCTGCCTTTTAAAATTTCATTCAGCACTAATGTCTTAACAACCAAGGGAGCAACAGATTGCTCATTTAAAAGTTCATTATTGTAACTGAGTTTACGAATCTGATGATCTAAAATGAAACTTGTGAAACATGCATTCCCTTGGTTGGAATAGGGGTGATAATCTTCTGTGGAGAATAGTCTGAATCTTCATGTCTTTTAATATTTTTCCAGCTGAATAATAAATCACTAATTTCTACAGCACATCTCTGTAAACAGGCTTCTCTTGTTGCAGGACTGGGCTATTCTCCAACCTTGTCTTATTTAGCCATTTCTAATTTGGTGTATTTTCTTTGTGTGGCATGTTGCGGAGATTTGGAAGGTGTCAATCTCACACATTTCTCTGCGTTGATCAGCCAGAACATTTATTCGTGTCCAGTGATGTCAAAAATATATCATCAAGTTGAAAAGAGCTGCATTTTTTTCACATTAAAGCAGAGTGAGCACCAAATAAAGTTTGTTTTATGTTAGTGGCATGGATTAGGGTGTGAACTCATTGTTTCATAACATTGAAGCTCCTGTGTGGCATTATTATTTGGTGATGACTGAAATTAAAACTTCACCATAGCTCGTTCCACCAAGCAGTCCAGTATGGATCAGTTCAGTTTGGTACAGGTTAGATTGTTAAAGCCTAATCTTGTGTGTGTTTCCACAGCCAACCATGCCCTTCTTGGTAAGATGTGTGTAGCCCTGTCAACTAGGTAGTAGCATGACGCCAATGGTACCAAGACAGAGTGTACCCTGCTAATAAATCCAACAGTGAAGAAAAACGATGGAAGACATCCAGCAATTCAAAAGTCTTCTTTGTTATTGGCATGCGGCTCTTTGTAATATAGTGCAATGAAGCTTTAGATATGGCAGGGCTGTGGGTTTTTTATCACTGCTGTCACACAGGAAGTGACAAACCTTCAGATCAACTTAGGACTGCAGTGTTTCTACCTGCACCTTCTGGGGTCGGATCTTAAGCCGCGTTTCCACCAAGCAGAGCGGCTCTGTTCGTCTCGGGACGGCCAAGTTTTGTGGCGTTTCCACTGACTTATCCCAGGGCAGATTCACAAATAACCAAGACGAGCCGTCCCACTTTTTGGGACCCTTTCGTATGGGTGCCAGACTGAACCGATCCACTCTCGGAAGGTGGAGCTACGACACTGCAGACCGTTGATTGGTCGAAAGAATCATCACTCGCCCCGACAGTGGCTGCATTTCTCCTGGTGGCACACAGACTTCTCTGAAACAAAGCATGATTGCACTTTGTATCAAAGAGCTACATGCCAATCACAGAGAGGACGAAATGCTGCATGTCTTTCAACTATGCTCTTTGTTTATTGTGTCACGTTTTTCTTCTTCGCTGGATTTATTAGCGGGGTGAAACTGTGTCGCACTTCTATGACGCTATTGTTTAACAGCTGTGGCTCTCTGCATCTGGCTTACACTCCGCCTACCACGAGAGGGCACAGTTTTGCTGTGAAAACGCAAGAGGGATCATGCTCAGCTGTGTCACACCGTGTCAAACCGTGCCAAACCGTGCCAAACCGTACTGAACCAGACTACTTGGTGGAAAGCGGCCTTAATGTATGGCACCCAACAGAAGGTTATCAGAAAGTGGGAAGGTATGGGTGGATAAGGAAACACCATAAAATGCGTGCCGTTCCGAGACAAACCGCTTGGTGGAAACAGGGCTTATGGCCTACACAAGCAAACAAGATGATCAGCAACAGCATTAATAAAATCTATATTAACTGCATTAAAGGTGAAGCAGTTTGAGACAGGTAGATTAAAATTTGCCAAATCTCCTCTGCTGATGCGAAACAGCTTATTCAGCTGTTGACTCTACTGCTCGTCCCCAAAATGCATATTCCTTACAACTGTGGCACTATTTAAAAAACTAATGAACAGGTAACAGTATAATACTCATTGCCAAAAAGTGCTGTCACAAAATAGTAAGAATAAAAACAAATAAACAAAGCAATTCAAACACAAGTTTAATATCACTGATAGTAAAAAAAGACCTAGCATTGTGAGGAAAAAGGATCTTCTCAACCAGGAGCTCTGTCATTGTCTCTTAAATTTGGGACTTTTGTACAAAATGCTAAGTCATAAGAATGTAACATCTGGTATAAACCTGAGAGAATGAGGCCATACTGCCCCCCACTGGTGGTGATGCTCCAGCGAGTTTTGCTAAAATGCAGAAACCGCTGACACGTGAGGTCACACTTGTTAATTTGTAGGTGTTTATGACAGAAAATGGACGTCAACTCATTTTGAGTCACCATTTTTATTTTTTTAATTGAATACATAGTTAAAAATAAGAACATCTTTAAACTGATGTCATATATTAATGTCTGTATCATTGTTTTCTGCATGCTGAGTGTACGGACTCCTTTGTTCATCAGTTCGAGCCTTGAGCGGAAAACATTTTCCATATGACACAAATGTATCTATTTTTTCCATTAAGACTGCAACGCACGTGTGAAATTATAACATGTTTGCTTGTCAGACAGTGGACATATTTTCCATTAACAGCAGCTCTGTGTTGAACATCTCTGCAGCAGAATCTCTCCAAGGGGAATTTCTCTCTTTTGTCATCAGATTAGATTCAGTTCCAGTGATTACTCAGAGCTCAGCACTCAACCTGCAGGTGAGAATTATATCTGTGCATATCTTTGCATTTTTTAAGCCTGAATATTTTAATGTAGAACATTTTAATCAGTGAATATTTTCCCGTCCTCGCTGCTGATTCTGTGATGTTCTCAGAGCTGTTCTTGCTTCTGTTCCTGTGAGGCTGCCAAGAGGGATGGAGGATGAGATATTCCTGTGGCTGAACAAGAAGGCATCAACCTGCAGGGTTTAACACCACACGCTTCATTTGTGGTTCTCCATTTTATTAACTATTCTGTCAGTGTAGTGTGAATTATAATGAAGAGTCTCATCTGGTTTCAAATTACTTATTAAACATCAGCAACATTAATAGGATCTTCATCTCTGAGGTAAAACACTGCAAACATGAAATGTATCTCTTCAGTCTTTCTCACTCCTCAAACTCCTCTTGGTTTAAATATACATTAACATACATTTCTTTTTATAACCATGGACTGTATGTAGACTGGACAGCGTGGCCTCGCCATTTACCATTGTACGGTTTTGAAGTCAAAATACCCCCGTCAAAGGCCATTGGTAGACGTTGTGTAGCCAGAGTCTGCACAGTGTAAGCTATGAGGGACTCAGATGGAATCTGAGTAGAACAATGTAAAAGAAATAGTTATTTTTTTCTTTAGAGTCTAATCTTTTCTTTGTTCTCCCTCCCGACATATTTTACAATCCCCCCCAAAAACATACACCAGAACAGCGACTTGAATACAAGGGGGCCAAATATCTTCAAATGAGCACAACAATCAGATGTGAGAAACATTTCCATGAGGTCTAAAAACTTTTTTAAGTTTTACCACAACCCATCTGGAATGACCAGAGAACCAGATTTTTTTTACTTTTACTGCAGCCAGCCACCAGGGGAAGCAGTTTTTGTGGCGACCTCACTTCGAGCTAAGCAAGATGACGTCCATTTTTTTTTTTTACAGTCTATGATTATAACCCATAGACTTTGAAAATAAAAAAAGAAAATTGGACGTCATCTCGCTCAGCTCAAAGTGAGGTCACTACAAAAACTGCTCCTCCTGGTGGCTGGCTGCAGTAAAGGTCAAAAAATCAATTTACCCAGTCGTTCCAGATGGGCTGTGGTCAAACTTTAAAAAATTAATACACCTCATAGAAATGTTTCTCACGTCTGATTGTTGTGGTGATTTACAGAAATTATTGGGCTGCCTTGTATTCAGGTCCTTTTTATTCTGAATTTTTGTTTTTTCATTAGTTATAAGAGGTTCAATACAAGGCTTTGCATCACATTTAACAATGATTGACAGCTGCCATTTCTGGTGTATTTTTTTCAGGGATTGTAAAATATGTCAGGAGGGAGAGCAAAGAAGAGATAAATAATTATTTTTGTCACCTGGCTCTACTCAGATTCTCTCTGGGTCCCTAATAGCCTCCACTACGCAGACTCTGGCTGCACAACAGCTACCAATGGCTGTGCCTTTGACGGGGGTATTTTGACTTCAAAACCGTGCAATGGTAAATGGCGAAGCCTAGCTGTTCACTCTATATACACACAATGTTATAACCATGCAAAGCAGCCATTCATGTGCTGCTAATCAGCCACAGCACAACACTAACTGGACATCACAAGGTTGTTCCCCAGCTCTCCTGCTGCTGGACAGAGAAGCACAGGAGGGAAAAAGGAACCTCCTGATTCTCTCTGGAAGCACCTCGTGAATATTCCCTTTGATCCATCCAGCCTGGCACAGGTTGACGGAGATCTAAATGGGCATTATACGACAAAGGGATCCGAGGGAGGACAAGCCACATTCATGGCAAGTTCTGAGGAGGCCAGCTGAGCGCACCATCTGGCCTTCCTGAGCCGGCTTTTGCTCCTTGAAAAAGCACTCGACTGATCTGAGAGGACAGGAAGAAGTGAGGATTTGCCACATGACAATAGCTGCTGCTCAGACATGGAAAGATGACAAAAACCTGTTGTCTATTCTGGTGGGAAGAAAAGTTTTTGATGATTGATTCAGCTGGATGAGTCACTGTCAGAAAACCAGAACTTTTGTGATGAAGTATGCAGAATGTTCTTTACTCAGAAGACCATTCAGATCCTCAGCTTACCGAGGATGCTGATATATTAAAGAGGTCATCCCAAAAAAATATGAAACTTTCTCAACTTCGTACCCTAGAGTGACCTGATGGGGTGAACTACAGCCAGAGTATGCTGAAATGATTGTAAGGTTGTGTTTTTTTTATTATTATTTAGCTAAAGGTATTGTTTCCCAGGTTCTTAAGTCTTGATCATTATTTGATTTAACTTGGATTTCTTAGTTATGTATTATCTTCTTGCTGTCCAAAAGCCTCTTTTAAGCTCTCTGAAGATTGTGAGTAAAGATAGTAAACACAGATCCAGGATTCCAGGCTGAAGGCTCAGCTTATTGACAGAAACGTTTTGTTTGAAATATTCTTTTTCACTCGATTTCCTGCTCCAGCATCGACGTAAGTGTTGTATGGATTTTCTCCTGCAATGATGTGGGGTACAGACTTTCTGCAGGTCAAACTCATTTTGAGGGGGGCAAGAGAAAACAGCTTCTCTTGTTGAGGAGCTCATGACTAAAACTCCTGCAGTCGATGGACATATTCTTATATACCAAACTCAGGAGATCTCAATCTTCCTACAAAAATATACAAAATAATGTCACTGCAAACCAAATCATCACATTTATGCTTCTGTTTAGTGGAGAAGAAGGGTTTCAACATAATAGAAGACATAAATAATCACATATTCTGTCAGTAAAGAGATAACAAGAAGTAATTGTGACTAAAATGTCGTGTTCTGCTGACTTTTTAATGTTTTGTGTCAGAGATACACCTTTAAAAGTTACTTCAGACAAAAACAAAACTTTTATTGGATGCAAAATTCTTCACAAATGAGGGATTGAGTCATAAATATTGGATATAAAAGTCATTTCTGACACCTGGAATGAAAGGTCCAAGTGTTGAGACACCCAACTTATTTTTGTGAGCTGTAGACTCCTGAATGCCACGGTTAGTCAAAGCTAACCTTAAAGAAACTGAACCTGCATCCTCCATCTCTCAAAGGTTCAGGCTCTTAAGAGATGTAATGAGATGTAAATCATTAAAGAAAGATATTATTAAGAAACTGAAGTCTTGAATCTTCCCACCCTTTTCTCCTCCTGAAGCGTGGCCAGAGGAGAGTTAAATGTAATGAAGGATATTTTTTGTTTTATCACAGAGATGAGCTTTTGGAGCGTGGGTGTGTGCTGGAGGCAGAGTAATCCTCCTCGGTCTCAGAATCCAAACAGACCCAACATGAAAAGAGAGAGCAATTACCCAGCTTTATTCCAGATCAATTGGAGGCTGCCACCAATAAACGGAAAGTTGTCTCTCTTCATAATGTGTGCAGGTGACAATGTGGACTTTTTCTGTTTGTGGGAAACTGTGAGAAGTCAGAGGCTGAACGCTGAGCTATATCATCATACTGAGAAGGTTAGGTGGTAAAACTACAAGAAAATTTTGTATCTTTTGTTCACACTAAAAGTGAAAGTAATAATTTGCATGAGTAAATTACACATCAACTGAGGTGTCAAGGAACTAAGTAGAAAATACTTGGTTACCTAAGTAAACATTTTGGGTATCCATACTTTCCTTGAGCATTTTTTTAGCCAACTTTTAACTTCTACTTCTTCCATTTTCAGGCTAATATCTGTACTTTCTACTTTGCATGTTGTAGAAATTGCCTCACTGCTCCTGTTTCATTCCAGCTTGTCATCGTTCAAAAAGACACACCAAAAAAGGTAAAAATCTATCCCTAAATCACTGAAACATCATCCGGTAAGAGTCAATTTGATTGTAGATGGATGAGATGTATAAACGTAAAACCATTCCAACACCCGCTTGGTTTGTACACAATCTATCACACCTGCATATGACACAAATCACATTGCACTTCATCTTCAACATATCAGACTTAAACTATATTACCAAAAGTATTTGCTCACCTGCTTTGACATATGAACTTAAGTGTGATCCTATTCCTAACCCATAGGGTTCAACATGATGTCAGTCCACTTTTTGCAGCTATTACAGCTTCAACTTTATCTAAGGTTGAGGAGTGTGTTCATAGAAATTTTTGACCATTCTTCCTAAAGCCCATTGGTGAGGTCACATACTGATGTTGGTCAAGAAGGCCTGACTCTCAGTCTCCACTTTAATTCACCCCAAAAATGTTCTATCAGGTTAAAGTCAGGACTCTGTACAGGCCAGTCAGGTTCATCCACACCAGACTCTGTCATCCATGTCTTTATGGACCTTGTTTTGTGCACTGGTGCACAGTCATGTTGGAAGAGGAAGGGGCCCGCTCCAAACTGGTCCTCCAAGGTTGGGAGCATGGAATTGTCCAAAACGTTTTTTTTTTTTATCCTAAAGCATTCAAAGTTCCTTTCTCAGGAACTAAGGGGCCAAGCCCAGCTCCTGCGATACAACCCCACACCATAATTCCTCCTCCACCAAATTTCACACTGCAGTCAGAAATGTACGGTTCTCCCGGCAACCTCCAAACCCAGACTCGTCCATCAGATTGCCAGATGTAAAAGGAAGATTCGTCACTCCAGAGAACATGTCTCCACTGCTCTAGAGTCCAGTGGTGGCGCACTTTACACTCCTGCATCTGATGCTTTGCATTGCACTTGGTGATATATGGCTTGGATGCAGCTGTTCAGCCATGGAAACCCACTCCAAGAAGCTCTCTGCGTACTGTACTTGGGCTAAACTGAAGGCCGCATGAAGTTTGGAGCTTTCTAGCAATTGACTGTGCAGAAAGTCATCGACCTCTTTACACCTCAGCATCCGCTGACCCCTCTCTGTCAGTTTACATGGCCTACCACGTCATGGCTAAGTTTCTGTTGTTCCCAAACTCTTCCATTTTCTTATAATAAAGCCGACAGGTGACTGTGGAATATCTTGGAGCGAGGAAATTTCATGACTGGATTTGTTGTACAGGTGGCATCCTGTGACAGTCCCACTCTGGAATTCACTGAGCTCCTAAGAGCGGCCCATTCTTTCACAAATGTTTGTAAAAACAGTCTGCATGCCTAGGTACTTGATTTTATACACTTGAGGCCAGGCCAAGTGATTAGGACACCTGATTATGATCATTTGGATGGGTGGGCAAAACTTTTAGTAATATTGTGTATGTTGCACAGTGTGAAGATATCCGTGGCAGAGACTCAGGAGGGGGGATGAACTATGTGAACTTTAGGCCTCTGTGGCACAGCCTAGGCTTTTGACCTTAAAGGCATTTTTTCCCCCTTTTGAGTTACTTAACTTTTATACATTCAGTAGTTTTGAAACCAGTACCTTTACACTGCTACTGAAGTAAAAAGCTTGAGTTGATACTTCAACTTCTAGAAAAGTATTTTTAGACCGTAATATCTATAGTTCTACTTGAGTAATGAATGTAAATACTTTGATACCTCTGCATATTAAGACACAAGTTTGCATTACTTTAGTGCAATTATACTCACAAATTGAGGTTTACAGCATGTTTGAGTAAATTTCTGCATCTTGTCCCATAAATAACCTTTCAATTTGGATCCAGGTCGTGGTTTAAACCCAGCCTCCTGCTCCCATTTTGCTTGGTGTGAAATTACCATTTGAAATGTAAAACCTGTCAGACTGCTCAATGTGCAGCTCTGACACTGACAGACCAATTCCCCCACTCATTCATCCTGTCACCTTTTAGCTAAATATAGTTTCACATATCTGCCCCAAAGTATCCGTGTGACAGGTGATGAAGGCAAATTCATCATCACTCAATCTCAGTGACATCCACCCAGAGACCACTTTCTCACACCACACAATGGCTGCCTTCTTTTTAAATATGTATTTCATTCTTCTCAGCATCTAAAATATACGCCTTTCTATATGTGTATGAAAAATGACACCACTTTAAAATGAAGCAGACATTTCCATAAGCACACAGAAAGTCAAGGGTTTTAGCAGAACTATTTCACAACAAGTGGAATCTCGATTTTTTTCCACTCCAGAACAAACCCACTCTATATTCTCCTCTCATCTCCTGCATATGGATCCTCAAAGACATAATCCGCCCACACCCCGCTCAGCTTATGACAAATCATCCTGATGCATAACATATTCTCCCTCCTGAGAGGCCCTGAGAGGGCTATGCTTTATGTGTTCTAGCAGATAAGTCCTACTTTAGCCCTCACTGGAGCGTGAAACCACCATTTCATCATCATATACATCGTACACATTGGGTTCGGTAATATCATTGTTGTATTTATCACCCTGAGGGGAAAATAGGGGTTTGACTCCAGCTGTTGCATATAGAACATAAAGCATTATTGTCAGATAAGAGCTTATTTGTCAGCATATGTCTGGATTTTCAGATAGGAAAACTGGTGTGGTAAATAATATTTGTAATTCATGATTTAGACACTGTAGGGAGTTTTCCATTTCTCCATACGGTCCATATATTCTTGGGCTCGAAGCTTTTTGATTTGTTAGTCTTGGATGTACTTTGTAAAGGTGTTACAATACAAACCCAGGACCACACTGTCCCCAAAAAGTAATTCAGTCTTTAAATCTGGAACTTCTCGCCCTTCACCATTCAGTCATTCTCTGGTCTCTTTCCTTTCCTCAACATGTCTAGACATGTCCCCACCCCAAGTCACAACCCCCCTGTTTCATGTCTATCAAGAGAAAGAGACCCAGTGTCTCAGTGGCGGATGTAATCACTGCTGATTGCAGCTGTGTCTGAGAGTTTTCTCCTTATAATTTAGCTGTCAAATGTGTTAAAGGGGGCCGCGGCAGTAGCTGTGGCCTCACCAAATGAAGGTCACCAGTTCAAATCACAGTTTTGGGAAATGTAGGCTTTTCTGTGTGGAGTTTGCATGTTCTTTCTGTGAATATGTTTTTTTAGTCCAGACACATGCTCATCAGATTAACTGGTTATTCTAAGTTGCCCCCATAAACAGTAAAAAAAATGGACATCATCTTGCTCAGCACGAAGTGAGGTCACTACGAAAACTGCTCCCCCTGGTGGCTGGCTGCAGTAAAGGTCAAAAAATCCATCTCCCCAGTCATTCTAGATGGGCTGTGGTCAAACTTTAAAAAATGAATGCACCTTGTAGAAATGGTTCTCATGTCCGATTGCTGCCAATTGGTGATTTGAAGATACCATTTGGCTGCCTTGTATTCAAGTCCTTTTTTTTCTGAAGAGTTTTGTTTTCAGTAGTTATAAGTGGTTAAAAACTAGGTTTTACATCACGTTTAACGATGATTGACAGTTGCCGATCTTGTGTATTTTTTTCGGGGACTGTAACATAGGTTGGGAGGTAGAGTCAAGAAGTGATAAGACTATAGAAAGAAAAAAATATATATTATTTTTGTCACCTGGCTCCACTCAGAATCCCTCGCAGTCTCTACTGCGCAGACTCTGTTTGCACAACTGCTACCAATGGCTGCGCCTGTGACGGGGGTATTTTGGCTTCAAAACTGTACAGTAGTATGGCGGGCCACGCCATAGACTCTATATACAGTTTTTACTTGCCCCTAAGTGTGAGTATGTGCATGAGAGGTCGTCTGTTTTTGTGTCAGCCCTGGGGTATCTCACCTCTCACCAAAGACAGCTGGGTTAGGCTCCAGCCACCTGCAACCCTGAACAGGATAAAGAGGCAGAAGATGAATGAACGAAAGTTTTAAAATGTACTAACCCTAACCCTGACCCTATTTCCCCCACCCCACGTTTTCTCTAAGGTATTGGGGGGACTTTTGGTGTCTTTGGCTAGATCGGAGAGGACAGTGGATAGAACAGGAAATAGGGAGAAAAAGGGGAGTGACATGCAGGAAAGAAGCCACAGGGATTCAAACCTGGTCCACCCCCATGAGGGACAACCTCATGGAGTGCAACCAAGACCACAAGGCCATCTGCACCCCTAAGAGAGGATCTTATTCAAAAAGAGGATACAATGTTTATTTGTTTTGATTATCACTCATCAAATTAATCTAACTTTAGCTCAATGAATGATTTCTTGACTTAATCAGTTAACAGTTATATTAACAGTCACACTATACACAGACATTCAGACATGGCTAACAGCACTAACACCAGACTGAAATGCCACAGTGAAAGAATTTGACCTTCTATGGGTGAAAATGAGAGTGAGAAGGAGAGCAAGACATACAAACATACGGGTGAGGTTACCCAGCTCTGTCGTGGGCTGCCCTCTGGACCCTGTGGAGGTGGAGGATGACGGTGGGGAAATGATGGCCAAGCTGTTGTGTCTATGGACCTGTCCAAGCCCTTCCAGAGTTTTCCTTTATGTTATCAGACATGTATAATCTTCTGTTGGTTCTTTTTATATTTAGTGTGGTTCTATAATCCTGCATATATGTATTATATATATATATATACTCATTTTTTTCCTGTAATGTTTGCACTGTGCACTTCCTTTTTTTTTTTTTTTTTTTTTTTTTTTGCTGCTGTGGCCAGTGGTTCTCGAATAGGGGTACGCAAGGGCATTTCAGGGAGTATGCAAGATTCAAAAATGTATATTCAAAAATAGCAACCAAGCAAAATTCCTTTGAATATTATTAAAAAAAAAAAAAAAAAAAAAAAAACTTGGATATTACATTCAATAGACATTGATAGTACAGCGCTGTGTTTTATGTCTTTTCTTCCTACCAAAACTGCTTTGAGCTTGTTAGGGAGTACTGGGCAGAAAAAAAGCATTTCACAGGGGGTACATCACTAGAAAATTCAGTTCAATGATTCAGTTTTATGATTTGATTGAAATGAGTGTTGAAGCAGCTAGAGGGGCTGAAGGTGTGGTCTTGTTTTACAAGCTAACAATGCGGCAGGGCCTCCTCTCAGCCGCCCTAGGACCACAAATTAAACACCATACGGTTTATATGAAATAAAGTCTCAATCTAATTTTCCTGGAGACTGAAATTGTTTTTTATGGCTCACTGATGGGGTTATAGAGGGGAAATTGGTGTGAAACCATAACCATTAGCCATTTCCAGACAATAAACACAAATTAAAATAACATAAAATATTCAACATCCATCTTCTAAAATGTTTCTTTTTTCTGTTTTGCAATCACATCACACATGAGTCTTCATGGTTATCATGGAGGCAGAGATTTACTGTGGGAGGGGACATCCACAACATCAAAGCTTCGACATGCATGCTCTGCTCTGGTTCCTACATCTTATGCAAATCAGGATGCAGGCTCTCACATTTCCAACACAAGACACACACAGAGAAAATCAAAGAATGCGATGGAGAAATTGTGAGCAGGATGATGTAACTGTTTGGACCAGGATGCCGTGGTTCTGGGAGGTAGAAAAAAAAAAGGATCTGAGTGTGGAGAACAGATAAAGTGGGAGAAGTGACCTGGTTTAGTTAAAATCTACGGAGCTGCTTTGATGAAGAATTGATACCTGAGGAGACAGCTCCGCAGACAGCTCAGGCACTTGAGTGAAGTGATGTAACCATATTGACTTATTGAAGCCAAGCAAAATGTGTTATCGACTTCCCATGAAATAATTGCTCCCCAAGGCTCCTGCCATTTGCTAATCTTGGTGAAATGTTGCGCTCCCCCTCTTCTGAGGGTAAACTGAAAAGGATTGAATGTGTTTTTTAATATATGCTCTTTTCTGGCTGGCAATTCAGATGAGCCATGCAACTCATAAAAGGATGTTATTATCTTTGAAAGCCATGCAATCGTTTTTCACTCCCCTAGTCTTCCCTTGTATTTCTCAACTTGAGCTTTTTCTCCTCACTGAGCATCCACTGTTTGCTTGTTTTTCCAGAATACTAAAACTCACTTTTGCAAAACCCATAACTGAGCGAAAGTCTGACAAAAGCTGAAGGAAATTGGGGAGGAATCACGTATGAATAGAGCAGAATAACACCTGCATACTCAGAGAGAATCATTTTCGGAGATTGTTGAATAATGACCTTTCTGCGCTGTGTATACTTCCTCGATCACTGTGCATTGTGTCGCTTCATTGCAGGCTGTAAAATCCCCTGACACACAGTCCAGTGTGGAACTGCTGCTGGCTAATAACCAGGAAATTGTCAGATTGTATTGTGTAGAGTGTCATCCCCTGATGATAGTTCAGTGCTTTTGAACAGATTTTGTGTGGGCCTCAGTTCCCTCTTTTCAATTTGGTCTCCCACTTTACCTTTTTAACCTTTTTAAAGGTTGTTTTGTCAGACTTCAAGTGATTATCTGCTGGTAAATCTTTCATTTCCTCTCCTGGAAAGTTTCCTTAAACTCCTCGGGAAAAGAAATTGCCTCTTTTCTCAAGAGATTTTAGAGGAAGAGAAATAAAGAAGACTTTTTTTTTTAGGGTAAAGCATAGTAACTGAATACCTAACAAGGGGTCAAGTATGAAAGTTAGCATTCCCCGAAGCATCTCATCCTTAGGGATCAGTATTGAATAGTAATATGGGCTTTAATTGCTTTTTTATGCTGTTTGATTTATAATTAATGTAATTTGTTTTGCTGCCTTTGAATTTCTCAGGCCACACACTTGCCTTGAGCTCCCCATCTCTCCCTGAATGTTATTCTACATATTTATGTGTGTATACAGGGTGTGGGTGGAAAAATGATTGTCCAAAGCAGCCATAAACTAAAAGCTGTAGCAGATTCAGGCTTCCAGATGCAGAGCTGTTGGTCATACAGTCGCCAAACCAAGCCAAGACAAAGATGATGCTTTTATATGTATGCTGTACGTTGTAAAACAGAAAAAGTAAAGTTATGGACATAGATTTTAAAGAGGGGGTGTGATGCTTTCTGATATTTAGACATAGATATAAAGTAATAATGCTGGGTTGTCTTACTAAACATACAGATTTTCAAACCCCCACATATGTGACATAAATCCATGAATCTGTCTGTAAACTAATTCAAACACTATGGGCTCTAATTTTGTGGCGCAGCGCAGGGGGCGCAAGCCTGGCGCACCCTGCGCAGTGCTAATTTTGTGCAGTGCACCACTGTGCGCTAACAATTTGACAATTTGGTAGACCATCTGCGCAGAGATGGGTGTGACTGCGCGCCAGGAGGAGTTGACGGCGCACCGGGGGAGGTATCAGCAGATTCATGTTGGCGCAGTGACAGTTTCGTGCCAAAAAAGTGTGCTGAAAGCTTGCCAATCAACATTCATTTTTATAATAGGTAACCAATATTTGTCTTTCAGACAAAATCCCTGGAGCTATTATTTTGTATTTTTGTAATTAAAGAATCTCTTCTGAAGATTTTTGTTTTGATATTTTCCTCAAAGAAAAGTTTTCTGCATTTGTTTGGTGCCTCGCAGCTAAGCATGAAGTACACAGAGTTTTAATTGAACACTTTGTGCCCTGGCAGAACCTCAGCCCCTTTGTTTTTGTTTGCTTTGTTTCTGATAGATAAAGAAGACTATAAAATAAAGCGTAGCTTAGGGGGAAAACAACTCCTCCAAGTTTTATGACATGAGATTAAAAGTCCAGACAAAAATGCGCGTCTGGTCTTGAGAACAGTGTAATAGCCTGCTATTGCCTCTCTATGTCTCAGTGACAGCTCGCTCTGAGTGTTGCATTAGATGAATCAGAGCAGCGATCCATCCTGAGAGGGGAGACATGGAGGAGATAATTACAGTCGTACATTAAACCAAATCAGTGGAGTGGAGATTTCTGGGTGTGTATCCGCCGACCTTTCAGGTCAGAATTATTCTGCTGGAATGAAACATGTTTGATTTTGGCTGTTACGAGGGCACATTTGTCAAAGGTCTTGTCATCCTGTTATTATTGAGGGCAAGATTCAAAAGTTTTTGATTGCATCGTCATCGCTGTAACCACTTCATTCACAGGATGATCCTTCTTTCCTCTCTCCTGCTGCTGGTGTCATCACACCTGGAGCAGCCCCAGCATTGCAGCATCCTGTGAAAGTGCTGTACACTGAGATCAGATGGATGTAGATCATGCTTTAGGCTGTAGGTGGTTTCAAAGGTCTGGGGTCAGGCACAGAACCCTGCTCAGACTCAGGGGGCGGATGAAACAAAAGAGCTGAATACTCAGCACCTCTGCATGAGAATATGATCAGAAAACAGGCAAGTTGATGATTTTCAGCAGACTCAAGGTGAAATTTAAGCTTCTAAATTTGACCTCTATCATTTTACCTTAAATTAGCCTACGGGGTTTACCCTTTCTGAGTTTAACTTGACTGACTTTGATCCCAATGGCTTTCATGGTGTCTTTTAGAAAATGTTGTTGAGCCCAAATCTCTCACCACGTTGAAAGGCTGGATATTGATGGCAACGATTTCAATGATTTTCTTGTTGAGCTCTTGCTTTTGTAAAGTCTGTGTTAAATTTCTCAGCTTTGTTGAATGGCTGAAGAAGAAGCAGCTGACATGTTTTCACTGGTGTTGACACCTTTTCATTCTTGCATTTCAGAGCTGTCAGAAACTGAGTCGTTTTTGTTAACTTTCCTATTTTCTTTGTGACCAAGGTTTGATTTCCTGTTCTGGTTTGTAGATCTCTGTGTTTCATGTCTTGTTTCTTGATTTTTTGTTGTCATTCTTTGTTTCTTGTATGTGATGTGTTTCCTGTTTTATTAATTTATTTGTTTGTTTCTGGTCACATCTTACTTTTTGTCTTTGCCTTTCTTCCCTCCAATGTCATGACCATTGCAACACTCTTCCATCAAATACAAACAGAAAGTTGGTTTCCTGACCATGAACAAATCCAGTTTTATGTCTTCTTGCAGAAAGACAGTTGTTAAAGCTGCTTTTATGTGCTTTAGAGTATGGTGATCTGTGGACATACTATAGCTTCAACTCCTTAGCCTCTGAACTCTGTAAATCACTCTGCTATCACTGTCTTTTGTAGGAAGGTTGTTTGAGCTTCTCTTGAACAAACAAACATTGGTAATTGTATATTTTCAAAGCCTTTTCTGGTTAACCTCCCTCATACGTTACAACCTGGTTGGAGTAGCAGTTTGGATCCTGAAAGCCCCTCTAGCTCACACTAAACTCTGTGAATAGACACTGCGTACAGATGGGTCAAATTTCAGGAACAGCCTTTCTCATACTTAAAAGTTAATTACTTTTCCCGTTTTTAGCAGATTTTAGGACTATGGTTTCCAACTACTGGAACTCAAGTTTTACCTGTTTCAGTTAATTTCTGTGTTGTGAATGATTTCACGTTTGATCATTGTTTGTTTTTTTTGTGTGTGTGCTGCTGCGATCTCAACAGCATAGGAAATTATGGGCAGCTTAATGGCCTTTCAAGAATAAATAAAGGTTTGATCTGATGTGATTGTGTGTCTCATTGTTTGTAATTGTCAGTATTTGGTGAGTTGCTTGTATTCCCAGAATACCTCTGGTGTTCTTTTGCCCCTTGAATGAGTCTCTTGTGTTTTCTTTGGGGCATCTATGAATTTAATGGATTTTTTTTTTTTAATCTTTCTGAATTATTGAATTGAATTGAATTGAATTAAATTGAGTTGAGTTGAGTTGAGTTTAACTGAACTGAACTCAACTGAACTGAACTGAACTGAACTGAACTGAACTGACAGCTCAACGGACAGACCCTATTGCACATCAAACTCAAATTTACGGTTTAATAAGCTATAATCCTAACTTCAAGAAAATGAAATGTAAAACAATTACTCAGATAACTGAGATAAAAAATATTAAAGTGCCAATGAAATACTGGGACATAAAATTTTACAAAAGAAACTGAATACTGGAGAAATGGAAAGTAAAGTGCAAAAGAGAGTCTTAGATGCCAACAGAGTTAAGTATGACAAGTGCAATATGCATTCTTATATAAGTAAGTAGACACTGAGGAGGATTATGGATGTTTAGAATTGAGTAGCAGGACCGCCCAGGGCACAAAGGTAGCCTTCCTTTCGTTTCTTGTGAATTCTCCTTCTTTAGATTTATACCCAGAATGACAGAAACTCTTGTTGTTGTTGAGTACGACACTTCTTGAGATGCACAATTAAACTGTTAAGTCTTACAGCTGTTCTCCATGAGCATTTTGTTGTCTGTTTCTAACATCAAATTAATTTTATACAGCTGATACTGTATGCAGATGCTTATTGATGATGTGCATTTAGCTGCTTCATTGTACAAACGGTTAATGCACGACCTAAACAGCTGTACAAAAAGTTCACATTTTCAACTTTTCAACTTTCATCTGTTGATACTGACATTGTGCATCTCTACAAATCATTGCCCTCCCACTAGTTTGCAGTGAATGTTTTAGATGGTTTGTTTTTCCTGCGAAGTTCACACATCAGCCCACCCAAACTTTGTGCAGACTCTGTACCAGGAGTCAGCCAGAGAAAAGCCCACATAGGCAAGATTTTCAGGAGCGAAGTGCAGAGATTTTATTTTCCTTGCTTTTAAAATCTGAGTTTTGAATTTCCATTAGTTTTACTTTCTTTATATTTATTGCATAACATCCAGCATCCCACCCAAAGGCTTTCACAGTCAATATACAACTGTACATTACCAGTGGGATTGTGGGAGTGGGTGCTGGCTGGTGGGCTGCAGGCTCACAATACACAGGTCAACTTTTTTCAATCCAAGCTGTTGCTATGCAACAACTCAATCTGGCTGAAGACCTGAAGTAAATACGCTTTATTCTGTATTTGCAGAGATAACTCTGAAAACACAGCAGAGCCAGAGCTTCTTTCAGCGTGAGCTTCATTTCTGTGTCATCTCCTGTTTATCTGCTGTAGGGTCTGCAGTACACCTCTCAGGATGTAAAGTGAATTTGCTCTCAGCTAAAAGCTTAGACTGTCATAATTTGATGATGCTTTTAGTGTGAAATTCAAACCAGAAATGCCTCACAGTGCTGCGAAAGTTTAAAACTCAGGAAGTAATAAGCTCGTACACATGGATGGAGGTAGAATCTGGTGCAGGAGTGATATTCATATAATAAAAAGTCACATTTACATCAGCCCTGCACATATCTGGAAACTTATCTGCATATAATTACATTAAGAGTCCTGGTGGAGGCGTCTCTCCATCACTCAAATAAATCACGTCAGACGTTTTAATGAAATTTCCCTTTAACTTTCATCCATCTTTAAACTTTTCTTTTAATCACAGTGACAGGCAGATATATAAGCCAGCAGCTGCAGTCTTAATGCAGATCAAAGCTGGAACCACTGCACACATTCAGTCACATACTAAACACTAGAAGCTGAATAGTACTTACTGTATTCATGCAGCCTAACAGATGACACTGAAAACATTGATGAATCAGTTCAAAAGACCTCTGCAGGTGTTAATAGATGCATTTTACATAACAAAATCCCTTTAAAGTTTAATAACTGTTGGGTCAAACAGAGGTCTAACACAACATGAATTACTAGTTTCTGAAAACAACAAAAGCTCTGAATTTGTGTGCTGGTGAGTCTTGACCTGAGTTCTAATAGTGAACATTTAAAATGGGAATATAGCTTTGATTATTGTCAATAAAGTTTAAAGTTCAATAAAGTAAAGTACATTCCTCATCTTTCTGTGCGCATGTTACAACCGAGCAAGCAGCCTGTTTTGTTTTGTTTTGTTCTTAATCTATTTTTTTAGGATGTCTTTACCTCTTTGGTTGTGCATTTAGATAGAGCTGTAGACTGTTTTTACAGTAGAATAGCAGACTTTAGCTAGCACTCTGTTGCTATTGTTGATGCAGTTGTGTAGCAATCTTGCTACATTTGTACAATAGACTGTATAATTATTGGACATGGTCTACCCGATGTCACCTGTCTGTCTCTGAAATTGATTTTTGGAACAAATCAGCTGGTGCGGCCATATTAGACGTGACACTGGCTTTGAGTCTCCACACTAACAGCTATAGGACACTCGCCAGTCACGTGTGCTGAGCTGTGCCTCTGATTGGGTAAACTCATGATCTTAGGCCCCGTTTACACGACAAAGTTTCATCTGAAAATGATAAAACGCAGTGAAAAAAATCTGTGTTTACACACATACACCTAAGGACTGAAAACTCTGTAGTAAGCATGCCAGGCCTGTAGATGGCGCTATAACTGTCTTGTCCAGAAGCCGCTTTTGGCAGATCTCCACCGAAGTAGAGTTGGGTCGATCATCTGGTTTATTGGTAAATACTAAGTACAGAAGTGGAGCAACAGATGCACATTTTGTTGAAAGAAAGTCAGCAGATTCAGCAGCACAAGCACAAAATGGTAGCCTGCGGCAACTGTAACAATGGTACTGTTGTACTGTTGTAAGCGGAGCGTGACATCAGTGTTTCCACTGAAAACGCCGGCTTACTGTTTACACGGCAACTGTGTCGACAGTGTTTCAGAAAAATTCCACTCTTCAGGCCGTTTTCAAAAGTTTGCATTTCAGTTCAACAGAAACGCTGTTACTGTGTAAATGCAACGAGACTTTTGCTTTTCACCCTAAAACCGTTGTTGTGTAAACGGCTCCTTAATAATTTTTGAACTGTCGAGTTAGAAAAAAGTACCACCCCCAGTGTGTGCCAATAGGGAAATTAGCAATTCAGATGGCCAGCCTTTTTCATACCAGGCTGTAATTTGTTTCTTTCTCCTGTGAAAATGACTTTTTTTGGCTAGGTGTGTATGTGACTTCCGTTAATTCCGAAGTGAGACTCAAGCAGACACTTGGAAACGGCAGATTTTAGCACTTCTGCACTGTCTTATATTTTTAGATTGGAGGTTGCCGCTTGGTTTGTACTCAGCCGGTGCTTAGCTGGTTGCACTGAAACTAGATTAGTTCATTGGTCAAACAATTGAGGATTCCTGGAGAACAGCAGATCTCTAAGATGCACCGATGATGCAAAGAGGGTAAAAACAACCAGAGGAAAGAGCTGATGTTCATTGCATTAGATTTTGAAGATGGTTCCTGAACTAAGAAAACACTTGCATGTATTTCATTAGCCCACATTCTGCAGTGTGTTACCTTTTCCCTCCATGCCATTTTACTAGTTCAATCAGGAAAAGGGTTGCTAAATTGGATAATAAGAAGTAATTCTTCTTTAATTTTGAGGGAGTGTGCTGTCAGCTGAGCACAATTTCTGACATGCCAAGAATTGGGGCTGTGAACCACTCTAACCCCCAAAACACTACACAATAAAAAATGCTTAAGTTTCCGACTTAAAAAGCTGTTGTGCAAATCAGAAACAATGTAGGTCCAGCTTGTAAACACTGTTTTTTCTGTCTGTTACTTAAGTGGAAGACTGGAGAACTGGACCTCAAATAAACTGAAGAAAAATGTTTCTGCCGACATATTTCAAGCGTTCTTTTTCCGTTGCTAGGCGCTACCCAAGTAGCTGCCTGTTGCAGCAGCTCTCTCGTCTTTGTCCGTTTCTTGTCATTTTTTTTGTCTCTTTTTCGTAATCTTTGTATTTGGAGTGGATCATCACTTTGTGTGGTTCATTGTCGGTCACGGACACCAAACTTTTTGTGGCTTCGGCGATGTTTTTTACTACTTTTGTCCTGTTTGTCTGGAGATCCTACATGTAACCATGGCTGCATTGTTTACATGTGAAATTAGCTGTTAGCAGCCTGTAGCATGTCAATGCTAACTAGTGTAGGGCTTGATGATTTCCCTCGAGCTGAGGAGGAGGAGGTGAGGACGACGTGCTGGTTCTCGGGTGTGAGCTGGGAGGTGACGACGTGGACCTGTCCTTCCATCCATTGTTGTTGGGAACGTGGGATCTAGCTCAGGGGGATGGACGAGCTAGCTGTGCTAACCCAGCGGCATCGTGCTGTTCACGGACGTGACTGACGGAGCTGACATCGGACGCCGGCGCCACATTGGAGGAGCTTCGCCTGCTGTGAGCAGACAGGATCCAGGAGACAGAGACTGAACAGACTGCTGGGGAGGCTCAGTCCTGGACCCTGTGGAGGTGGAGACTGGCTGGGCTGGAGAGTGGTGGACGAGTGGTGGACGGGATGTCGTCATCTAATTTCTTATGGACTTTTTTGCACTTTCTATACTCTTTCTTACTTTTGTTTTCTTAAATGCTGCGGTGACTCCTGAATTTCCCCTCGGGGATAAATAAAGTATTTTCTATTCTATTCTCTTTCGGCCTCTGTTCAGCTAAACTTTAAGTAAAAACACCATCCATACCAAGAAACATACTGCCAAAAGTGCTCAACAGAAGAACAAATGGATGAGAAATGAGGACAGACATCAACAACAAAAGACTGAGTTATAAAAGAAAGCACACAAAATAAAAACAATGTGACAGTGACAGGAAGGACGCATCCGAGCCACAATAAATGCCACAATTCAGAGGGCATCCAAATCTGCCCATGTGCTCAGTGTGTGTCTGTGTGTGTGTATGTGCGTGCATGCAATCTGCTTTGAATGCAAGTAATGACATTAATCTCCTATTTTGAGGGATCTGAAAAGCCCACAGGTGCAAATGAATGGCTCTCAATTCACAACAACAAAGCCACCATTCTCCCCTCTGCCTCACGACAAGAGTCTCTGCCAATTACAATCATTTCCTTCCCACACCGTACTCTGCAGCTTCCTGCGCTCATCTCAGGTCTGAGCGACATTCCTGCAGGAACAGAAAATGCTCTTACAAAAAAAAAAAAAAAAAACTCCCCAGAGGCAGAAATCTGCAGGTCAATGAGCCAAAGATAGAGCTGATTGTAGACGAGGAGCTAAACACATTGGGTCGAACTCTGTTTGTGAGAAGTGTGATAACGTGTGCATACAAAATACAAATAAAAGAGGCGCAGCAGAGGGCCTATCAGAGCCTGAGGAAACAGTCTGTAGTCTGCTACATTTCTGGAGGACTAAAGGGACATGTCAGCCAATTTAATGTTGAAGTTTGAGCTCAATCTTCTTTGAAGTACAAAAGCTACTTGAACTGACACTGAAGGGCAGTTACTGAACAGCTTATTCTCCTGGAGTGTGATGGCAGTGACAGGTTAGGAAGTGACAGAGAAGCCTTCTTCAAAATACAAAAAAAAAAGCCAAGAGAAAAATGGTACATACATCATCAAACTGTGAAGGCAGAAGTTTCCTGCTCCTGCATAGAATAAACTAGAAAACCCCACTTTACTATTTTCAGCTGAGAAAAACAGTTAAATTTGGATGAAGCAACATTGGAGAGAGAATGACTCTCCATGGAAGTTTATGCAACCCAAATTGAAGTAAAGATGTGTGAAATGATTTAACTTGAGCAAAACATTGCACGTCTGAGTTGTCGTTCATATCTCTGTTTTACCTCATAAAAGAGAGACAACAAAAACAAAATGATCGTCAGGAGAAAAATATGAGAAACAAATGAAGCTCCCTGTAGGAGAATCAGTCAGAGTGAGCTGTCACACACTGAAGATATACTCCGAATATAGAGAGTGGGTGTGTGTTTATGCAGTAAAGTTCTGCAACATGGGAGACAGAGATGTTCTCAACAGGCAAAAAGTCAAATTTAAGATGACGAAAGAGAGAAACACCTTGTATTTGGTTTTTAAGCACTAAATGGGTCAGTTAAATTGCAGGTGCCATAGACTTGTGTTCAGTGGTGTTTAGAGGACTAGATGAACAAAGTCTGAAGACAAGCTCATAATGAGCAGGATTGATGTCTACCCTAAATACAGCCAGTTATTTGCACTATTAGCCTATTAAAGTTCCTGAGTGTGAGTTTTCTCATCTTTGGTCATTTCTCCCCTCCAGAGAACTGGAGTCAGTTTGTGTCTCCATTTTTCTTCATTATCTCTTCTTCTTTCAGTCAGGCACATTTGCAGTGAAGTGTTTAGGTTTGTCTCCAGAGTGAGGTTGAACCAAAATGCCTCCATGTGAGTGAATAAAGCTGTGTAACATCCATCTGCCCCTGGGTTCTCACTCTGATGAAACGGTTACACCAGAAGAAGCTGATGCACCTTTTTCTTTTTTACAGTTTGCATGAGATGTCCACACCTGGGGCCTAATTTGGGAAATGAATGAACCCAAACAGATCTGATTAGAAAGTCTGACAGAAGAGTAACTCAGGTGTGACATTACATGATATTTTATGTGGGATAAAACAAAGTCTTAGAGTAGAGTCACAAGTTTACAGAGGAGTTGGAGAGTATTACGTCAAGCCCTGGGGGTTCTTAAAGTAAGAGGAACACGCTTGCTCTTTCCGTTTTCAAGTATTTTGAGAAGATAATGTTGCTTTGGATGTAAAATGCAGCTGGTGGTGCTGGTAATATTTGGGGCTTTGCTTGAGAGGTTTATTAAGAGGATCCTGATTCATGTTAAGACGAAGGCATAGAGTGAAATTTACGCTATGATCACTGGATGCTTTGCACATCAACTGTACTGTGTGGCTGTAATAAAATATTTCAACATTTAATACATATAGCTACAAGTAACTTTTTATACGTACATGTATATATATATATATATATATATATATATATATATATATATATATATATACTTGGCCGCCATCCAGTTAAAGCAATGACAAAGGCTAAAATGACCTTGGCAGACCAATGTATAATGATGCATTCCATTTACATCAGAAATTGGGAGTGGGGAGTGGGAATGACGTCAGCTCTGAGTTAAAAGCATTCTGGTCACCACGTCGGAAAAACGTACATATATATATATTTATATATATATATATATATATATATATATATATATATATATATATATATATATATATATATATATATATATATATATATATATATATATATATATATATATATAGATATATAGATATGTATATATATATATATATATATATACATTGAATAATACTTTGCATACGGCTGATTTATTACGACAAATGCTTGTCAGAAATTCTAAAATAAACAGAATATAACAGGAGCTAAATTACTGTTTACACCCTGGGCAGCCATCTTTAATTGCAAACTAGGTTGAGTGTGGATCTGCCGTCTTCCCAATAGGAAATTCCGACCTCAGGGGGTGTACCAGTTGAAATTTCCCACTCGGAACTCGTAAATTCTGACTCTTGAGTACGTGGAAAACACCTTCAGATCCTGTGTGTGGATAAAAAGGCCTGATCCCTACATTGATAAAGAGAAGTATCTGTTTCCAAACCCTTTCCAAAACATGTTAAGAAATGATACTGTACAACATTGTTTTATTTATAATAAAATCAGTGTTTACTCTCAGTGGTAACTCTTAATCACGTCTGCTGTGATCTGGTGCTATATGGAAAATTGAATTAACTCAACTTCCAGGGGGGGGGGGACCTCCCCTATACAATGGTAGGGGAGACACTGATAAATATATAAATATACAATGTTTTCACTCTTGAATCTTTGAATTATACATTGAAATGTATCTGCGGCAATATTGTTGCTCTTGATGGTAACTTAGGCCTGAACCACACGTATATGGATATATTCCTAAACGCACATTTTTCTGTCCAATTGGGCCTCTCAACTACACGAACATGGCGATTTCACCCACATAAACGGAGATTTTTAAAAACGGATAAAAAAGTGAAGAAATAAAAAAATATCCTGTTGAGTGGATCCGTGTAGCAGTGTTAAACGGAGCTGGTGTTGAAGCGATGACGACAAGCGCCTAGCAACAAGTCACTGTGGCAACGGTTTTTGACTGCGTATGCTCATAACATTCTTCTTCTATGGTTTTCACATTTTGCTAACCTGCCACTTATCGGCCAGGCAAGGCATTGCAGGCTTCAGAGGCGATCGTTTTCAGTTTGGCCTCTTCGTATGGTCAGAGATATTTCTGTGGTGTGGACGGAGATTTTTTTTTTTTAAACAAGAACAAAGATATTTGATCAAAAAAATATCCATATAAGTGTGGTTCAGGCCTTATTGGGAATAAACTTCACCCTGATTCATTGGGGGATTTATTCTTGGGATAATGATGCTCTGCTGCAGTCTGACTGAAAGTGTAGAAAAAGTGCAGATCGAGCATACGCCACTTTTGATCATTAGATAAATGGGGCACACTCAGCAAAAGAACATGTACCCAAAGTGTGACCAAGTGTGCGTAACGACACAGCCTCAGAGCCTTAAGTTATGAACGCCACACCTCAAACAGCCTCTGAAAAACTACTTTTACCTGTGGACTCATTAGTTAATAAAACTCAATTTAGGCATCTTTCTTATCTGTTAGTCTGCTGGGTCTGAGTGAGTGTAAGAAATCATATCAATATTCCAACCTTACTCCTCTGTGTTGGAACCAAGGCTGCATAAATCCATAAAACACACCGACTATTTCACAGGAACAAACAAGAAGTTGAGTGTAATTCAACCCCTTGACTCCCGTCATCAGAGTAGTATTGAAAACAGCTCACTCCTATGTGTGTGTGTGTGTGTGTGTGTGTGTGTGTGTGTGTGTGTGTGTGTGTGTGTGTGTGTGTGTGTGTGTGTGTGTGTGTGTGTGTGTGTGTGTGGTCTGTTGTATAAAGGAGGCAGAGCTGCTGGGAAATAATCGTTGGCCCCTGCAGGTGAACGCAGCACAGTCTGCAACAAGCCTTTATTCTACTGTTATATCCTACAGCTCCCTGCTCGGATGCTCTCTGCACCTGAGTGATTAAACAGCAGCGTAATGGGGCCTCAGGTGATTTTAATGTGGATCCAAAGAGAGAGGAGGGCTGTGGGAAGTAGACAAATGCTCTTCTCAACTCTGAAACAGAGAGAAAACTTCCTGCAGTTGGTTTGAAAACCTCAGTGGGAGAGATACTCTTGTCTTCCTCCTCATTTCAACTTAAATTGTTTGTATCACTCTCTAAATTGCAGTGTGGAGAAAACCGTTTCGAATGCTTTTAAGTCAGCCGTTCTATCAAAAATCTTTACTCCATGTGCAACAAAAGTCAGAGGAAAGAGGATAATGGAGCTGTGGAAGCTGCTTTATGTATTAATCCACATGAATCCAATGATTACTTGCCTGATGGATGAATTCATTCTTTGTTGGAAAGTTCAGTTTTCAAAATGCTGTGAACACCTTTTTACTTCACGACTGACATTTCTCACACACGACACACGTCAGAGGAAAAGCAACTCAGAGGGAATATTTCTTCTTTTACCTTTCAGACGTGACTGCAGATGGAAATGATGTTCCACGCAGCAGGCGATCAATCATCATCCTGGTCCACGTGGTCTCCTCGTTACCTGCAACCGAAGACTTTCAGACGGCAAAGGTCGCTTCAAACCAGAGGTGTGGAAGAGCGGATCAGATGAGAGCAGGAAGAGGCAAATCAATAAGGAGTTGTAAAGATCACTCAGTCAATAGAGGAAGAAGAGGAGCCGGTTGTTTGCATTGATGTCTCGTGTTGAGCAGACCCGAGGAAGATTACAGAGCTGAGCGGGAGGCAACATGTTCTTCTGTGGGAAACTCAAAGTCTCTCTGCTCCCAGGAAACAGAAGGAGCAAGGTGGAGATACTCGAGTAGAGACCATGCTGGTGTTTAGACAGGTGAGCTTTGATTTATCCTCCAGTCAGTGTACCCTAAGCTTAATGAGAAAGAAGAACTGTTAAACCTGATTTACTGTGACATTAACTCAGGCTGTCAGTTTATAAAGTACAACAAAAAAAAGGACCCAAAATGGGTTTGATGAACATTAACCACAACTTTATCATACGAAAATCCAAAATGAGTCCAAAACCTCACAGGTGAGATAGATCAGGAGGAACAGCCTGGGGGCTGAGACCTCCTGATGGTTTGGAAAGTCGTCCAGGCTGCTGGGGCAGAAGTAGAGGCTGGAGTGAGTCCAGGAACCTTACGTGGCGCCAGGACAGTGGTCGCCCTTATTGAACGCAAGTACTGGTCTTGGAGCTGGGACAGGATGAAGTTCCAGCAGAGTGAGAAGCAGGAAGTGGGGTCACAGCTCTCTCAGCAGGAACTGGGGCCTGACACTATGGAGCTGGGTAGATAGAGATTTTGACTTCCCAACTTTGTATCATATAATTATGACTTCATTTTGACTTTTTAATCCCGTGATTTTGACTTTTTATCTCAAAATCGTAACTTTGAGTCTCATAATTATGACTCATTATCTCATCATTTCAGCATTTTTTCTCATAGATATGACTTTTTATCTCAAAGTTATGGCTTTTTATCTCATAATTACATTTTTTTCTCATAATTTTGACTTTTTTTCTCATAATTAATACTTTTTGTCTCGTAATTTTCATAATCTCATAATTTCACCTTTCATCTCATAATCATGACCTTATTATCTCATCATCATCTCAATTTTGACATTTTATTTCATTCTCAACTTATTGTTTCTCATTATTTTGCCTTTTTTTTTTTTTGGTAACTGGTGGAAATGGCCAAGAGACTATTCAAATTAAGTTAAGATATGGCAACTCAAAAAATACTTTACCAAACGATGGAGCTGCAAGTTAAGACTGAAAGTATTTTATCTGCACTCTCCTCTTTTAATTTAATTAATCATTTTTAATGTTTTATGATGTGATTTTATGCAATGATTGTATTTTGCCAACTGTGATTTATTTTATTTTATGTTAGCTGTAAAGCACTTTGAATTGCCTTGTGTATGAATTGTGCTCTACAAATAAACTTGCCTTGCCTTGCCTATTAACACATCTCTGTCTGAGACCACCATGGGAGAGAAAAAAATGTTACAGGAAGTGCAATTTTCACTTTTTCACAAATGTATGTGCTTGATATTAGAAAAACAATCTAATGCCTTAAAAAGTCAGCTAGATCCATTTTAGTCGGGTTGTTCTGTCACAGTTTAGAAAGCCAAACAAAGAAAAGAGGAGCCGTAAAGAAGATAGTTATAAGAAAATATGAAGTACAACAAAATCCACAAGAATCCATGAAAAACCTGAGAAAACAGAGAAACAAGCAATGTGACACATTTTCCTAGGGTTATAAAGTTTCTTCAGCGACAGCTCCATCTCAGTCAAACTTTCAAAACAGTGTACTACAGAAAATGGTTCCCCCAGAGAGAAAGATGAGCCCTGATGTCTCCATCTGTGCAGAACAAATAGAGACGAGGAGGGACAACTAGGACAAAATAAAATAGAGGAAAGTATGTGGTACAAATTTCCCCACCGGCTGAAAAATGGCTCGGCCAAATAAAAAAAAAAAAAGGTGACTTTGAAAGCAGAGATCCTCTTCAGCCACACACTGAACATGTGCACACAGAGTTCAGTTGGTATCAGTCTCAGGAGAGGCGCTGATGTTTACACAGACTCACCACAGTTTTCCTCCTGTGAGCCACTCTGTGACTCTGCTAATTGCTTCAGCCATGACGATGCATTATGTGTGTGTGTGTGTGTGAGTGTGTGTGTGTGTGTGTGTGTGTGTGTGTGTGTGTGTGTGTGTGTGTGTGTGTGTGTGTGTGTGTGTGTGTGTGTGTGTGTGTGTGTGTGATGATCTGCATGTGTAAGCCAAAGATGGTGTGTGTACAGGGCGGAGGTTGCCATGAGGACGGTTAATACCAGAGCTTTGGGAGATGTTCCTCTGAGTGTTGTTACTCTGGGCTCAGGAGTGTTGACACCATCTGTGGCTCTGAATCCAGCTGACATTTATCACAACATGCAGGGTATGACTCTTCAGCCTCCATCACAAACTCAACCATCTCTGTTTTTTAAAGGCATAAGCCATGGGATTTAAATTTCAATGACATATAGAGTTGGTTTACAAAGTGTTAATGTTAGTAAGGAACATATTTTGGTTAATTTAGAGGGAGAGCAAGTGGGGGTAGGACATGATAAGTTTTTGCTTCTTCCTACTCCTTTTCGGACATGTTGAATGTTTTATTAGTAGTTATAAGCAACTGTGGTATGTTGTACCCCTAATTTGACTGTTTTTGTTTTCAACTGTTTTATTTGTCCGAAATAAACTGAAACTGAAAACTGAAACTGAATAGACTACGCACATTTCTTTCTTGGTGAGAAGTTCCTGAAACTAAAACTCCAGGGATTGAAAAGGAACTAAAGGTGTAGAATACATCATACATCCCTACGCAGGTTGTTAGTCTAGCACACACTTACACCTACAAGACAACCTAACCTGAAGAACATGTCTTTGGACTGTGGGGGGAAGCTGGTGTTGCCAGAGAGAACTCATGCATGCACACAGAGAACATGCTGGTTCTCAACAGAGAGAAGAGAAGGAGAAGGAGAAGTAGAGAAAGGACCTTCCTCCTCTGAGTTAACAGCGCTGAAGCTCCTCTTCATGCAAGTGTGAGGTTGATTATCTGCAGTGCTTCTTTTGGTGCTACTAATACTCTAAAGACAGAATCGAAGAATGAAAAGTAATCAATTAGAATTCCCCGTTAACACACTAAAACTTTTTAATTAAATTCTTTAAATTAATTATTCTCTTAAATTAAATATTCTCATGAAAACATGATAGTAGAAATCTGGTTTTCAAGGAAAATTCACAGATACATATAACTCATGTGAATAAACTCTGTCTACCTGATATAAGATTTTCATTCAGTGGCATTCAGCAATCCTCCCTGTGGAGCTGGAAGATGCTTCTCGTGTTTCCGCCTTTTGTGTCCTGGTTGATGAATTATTGACCTTTCCTTTCTCCAGCACTCTCTCTGCCCTGCGTCACACAGCAGCAATAACCTGAAGCAACAATATTGCCAAAGCCATAAAAGGCGAGAACTGAAGGTAAATGAAAAGAAATAAATTTGAAAAAAATGAAGTTATGATGTCAAACTCCTCTGAGTCTGTAAAAGTTTTTATCTCTGAGGTGTAATGTGCTCACCAAATGTAATAAATATTTTACTCCTGTGATGATCGAACTAATTGTGATTTAAGTCCTGTCTCTGGTGGAGCAGGAGCACTCATTCTTTCATCTTAACTGCAGATGACAAGCTTTGATTTTTCAGTGCAGGCACAGTCAAAGATGAAGCTGTCAAAACCAGCAGCAGTGAGGATATCACACAGCACAGGTCGGCCCTCGCTGCCAGCCCAAACTCTGTCTGTCGAAACACATCAGGAGAACAGGAGCCCTGACACTCTCCCATCCCTCCTCTAAGCATCAATCTACATCCACTGGCTCGGTCAGAGAGGAGGAAATCCTCTTCATTCAGGTTGCTGCTGCTGTAGACCTCCCTGATCTGCTCTAACCTCTGCTGTCAAGATACTCAAATGGAAAGGGTTGTTTAAGGACAGCTGTAACCGTTAAGCTCAGAAAAAGCTGACTGGGTGTCTGATTTGTTTAGTGTTGAGCCGCTCTGGGCTCCGGTGGTCCCAGGAGGAAACTTTAATTGGGGAAGTGTTGGAGGAAGTAACAGCACTGTGCGAAAACGATGGATTATGAGAAGACGCTCTGCACTAAAACTGTACAAACAGGTAGCTGGTTTAACTGTTTTGGTGAAGCCAGTTCAACATTTACAAAGAATATTGTCCCTGACACGTCTGTCAGAGGTCGACTCACCTTGATCATACCATCCATCTCTATAAGACCAAAAAGTATATTAAGGTTCATGTAAATATAAAGGGCATCTTGACGTTTTACTCTGATTCATTTACCATTTAAATATATATAAATACATGCAGGGTGCAAAAGATGTGTCGTGCTTAGACTCAAAATAATCCCCAAAATCTACTTGTGCTGACCCAAAGAACACAATAAAGCAGGAACATGTCAGCACTTGTGATAACGTTTGTTACAAACAGCAGCTGGTAGAAATGTTTAGCTCTTGGCTTTCATCAGGGTTTAAGAATATATCACAGGACTGGGGCGCAGATGGCCTAATGGTTCAGGTTGCACCCAATGAGGTGCGCCCTCAAGCGGGTGGCCTAGGTTTCAGGTCCAGCCTGTGGTCTGTTTCCTACATGTTGCTACTCACTCTTGCCCCTTTCCTACACCATCCACTGTCCTTTCCTCTATCATTAAAGGCATGAAAAGCCCCAAAAATAACTCTAAAAAATAATGTATCACAGAAGACACTGTGACTCCATCACTCAGGCCACTTATGGACATGCTCAGAGGCAAATGTCTCCACGGGTTGATGTTGTGAGCACATAACCTTGGTCATACTGACATCCTGTTTATGCGACAATTTTACATCTGAAAACGCTGAAACACAGTGAAAAAAAATTGTGTTTTCCTGGAAACGCTGAGGGACTGAAAACACTGTAGTAAGCATGCCAGGCCTGTAGTCACCGCTATAACTGTCTTGTCCAGAAGTGGCTTTTGGTAGATCTCCACCAAAGTATTTGGGCTGATCATCTGTCAGTCAGCAGATACAGCAGATTGAGAGGCACAACACTGAAGTCCACGACAATCAGAGTGGCATCGTGCTGTTCACGGACGTGGCTGACGGAGCTGACATCGGACGCTGGCGCTACATAGGAGGAGCTTCGCCAGCTGTGGGCAGACAGGATCCAGGAGACAAAGACTGAACAGACTGCTGGGGAGGCTCAGTCTGGACCCTGTGGAGGTGGAGACTGGCTGGGCTGGAGAGTGGTGAACGGGCTGTCGTCATCTATTTTCTTGTGGACATTTTTGCACTTTCTGTACACTTTCTTACTTTTGTTTTCTTAAATGCTGTTGTGACTCCTGAATTTCCCCTCAGGGATAAATAAAATATTTTCTATTCTATTCTATTCTATTCTTAGTTCACACCTGAGAACCAGTGCGTCATCCTCACCTCCTTCTCCTCACCTTGTGGGAAGACAAATGAGCCAAAAAAAGTAATTATTCCCTTCCAAATACAAATATAACCCAAAAGAGACAAAAAAAAAATACAAGAAACGGACAGAGAAGAGAGAGCTGCTGCAGGAGGCAGCCATAGCCAACAGGGCGGCGCCTTGCAACTGTGGAATTGAATAAGACAGCACAGGAAAAAAGTATTGAACACACTAACTGAGACTCATCTTTTACTTAGTGGAGAAGCCTTTGTTTGCAATGACAGCTTCCAGACGCTTCTTGTACGTTTGAACTAATGGCCCACACTGCTCAGGTGTGATTTTGGCCCATTCCTCTGCACAGATTGTCTTTAAATCTGAAATATTCTTTGGTGCCCTCTGGTGAACCCTTTTCTTTGGTTCTTGAGAGATCTGTTGAGAGATCTGAAACTGGTTTTCAGGTTCTTTGTACCCTCCAAGCTTCATGCAGTCCATCATGTGGGGTATATATAGATACAGATATACATGATGAATGAAACATAAACATTTTTTTTTTTGACCACAGAATAACACAATCAAAACACCACACAAGTGTCTCTACGTGATGAACTGCCCCAGGTTTGACTCTCAGTGCTCCTGCTGGTGTAATAACCACATCATGTGGTAAAAACACCAGAGATGGAGAATAACACAAAGATCCACAGTCCCCACACCACAGATTCGGGTAATGAGTCAATAATATGGTTTCTCTCTTCTCATTTCACACTTGTGAGCTCTCCGCCTACAGATTCTGACTGAAATAGCAGCCATCTAATGGTCCTGAGAAAACAAACAACACATCGCAGCCGGTCGTCTTCTCGGAGTAATTTCTGCTCAAACTGCGAGCAGTGGGCTCCGCGGGAGAGCACTGATTCTAAATGAAGGCATTCTTACATGAATAATCCTGCATTAGCAGTACTGTATAGAGGATTAAAAATACCCTTTCATGTTTAATGTTTATGTATATAATAACAACTGAGTTCATTCAAAATGTCTTGTAAGAAATTGAGGTTTATTTCTATACTGTCAGGGGTTTCCATTAGGCTGGTCTTTTTTGTTAACTACTTCTTTTAGAATAGAAAAGAATAGAATAGAACTTTATTGTCATTGTAACAAGTACAACGAAATTGAAGTCACAGCAGCAATCAAGAAAACAAAAGTAAGAAAGTGTATAGAAAGTGCAAAAAGGTCCATAAGAAAATAGATGATGACAGCTTGTCCATCATTCTCTGGTTCAGCCAGCCTCCACCTCCACAGGGTCCAGGACTGAGCTTCTTCAGTCATGCTCCGTCCCTGTCTCCTGTATCCTGTCTGCTCACAGCACGTGAAGCTCTTCCAATGTGGCGTTGGTGTCTGATGTTAGCTCCGTTAGCCATGTCTGTGAATAGCATGACGCTACTCTGCCCTCTGGTATTCCCTCTGTTGCTGGGTTAGCACAGCTAGCTCGTCCATCTTATTGGAGATCTTACGTTCCCAATAACGATGGATGGAAGGACAGGTCCACGTTGTCACTTCTTAGCTCACACCTAAGAACCAGCACGTTGTCCTCACTTCCTTCTCCTCACCTTGTGGGGAAAACATCAGGCCTTACACTAGTTAGCATTGACATGCTACAGACTGCTAACAGCTGAGTTCACATGTAAACAATGCAGCCATAGTTACATGTAGGATCTTCAGACAAACACATGAACAAAAATAGTAAAAAATATCTCTGAAGCCACAAAAAGTTTGGTGTCCATGACCAACAAATGAGCCATACAAAGTAAAGATCCACTCCAAATACAAAGATGACGAAAAAGAGACTAAAAAATTACACGAAATGGACAGAGAAGAGAGACCTGCTGCAAAAGGCAGCCATAGCCAACAGGGCGGCGCCTTGCAATTTCTTTTTACCAATTTCTGGTTTAAAAAAACTGTCACTAAGTGTCATCAAACATACCTGTCATCATCACAAACTTGTGAAATCAAACCTAACCTGTCATTCGGGTGTCTCTTGATACCAGGTTAGTGGTCAGTTTTCTGTAATCAGTGCCGGCATAAACATCAGCAAACTCTGTTCATTCTCAACAATGTTCTCCGTTAGGGGGTGCTATAGGGAAAAGATGTCTTGATTTTTTTTTTTTTTTTTTTTTTTGTGTGGCAGGATCAGGATCAGGATTTTATCAGGATTTTTTTTCATGTTCAGATTATTTTGACCTGAAAACAACATTTTTAGTCCCAAAGATTTCTTATCCTGGATTCTGAACTGTTTTTTTTTTTTTTTTTTTTTTTTTTTTTGTGCTTTCTGCACTATTTCATAACTTTACTCTAGTCTTGTGTTCTCCAATGTATCTTTTGAACTCAGGATGTTCTTGAAGCTCATTTTCACATCATGAAAAACACGTTCATTTAAACGTCAGCTGTAAGAGTTGTTGAGTTGTACAGAGCTCAGGCTTGATACCAGTGGCCTAGACATTTCTACTTTGGATTTATTTGAATATGTAAACGTAAACAATCTAGATCATGATTAATTTAAGTGCAATAATTTAAACAGACTCCAGCCCTGTGTTGAGAGATGCAGTCAGAAATGTTAAGCTTTGAGAACCCGGGCTCAATAAATCTGCAGGTTTAGTATCAGTGAGAAGTCAGCAGTAAGGATAAGATATTTATTTTTCCTACAATGGGGAGATTTATCAAATTGATGAGAGCCTCACTGCCCTCCAAAAACAGGTATTCTTTTTGCTTTGTATTTCCACCCGACAGATCTCCAAACAATTAGAAGTAAAACTGCAGGAACACGAAACTCGCTGGGTGACAGAGTTGCTCAAAATGAACACAGCGAGTGTGAGTAACAGCTGATGAGTGGTTCGGCTCTCCTCTCACAGCTGCTCTGCAGGATGCTCACAATGCTTTCAGTTTTGATTTCTTCTCCAGTTAAAGTTTCACAAGTTTTCATCTTTAGATTTTTTTTTTCTGGTGTGGAAAAAGAAGTGAACAAACCAAGAAACTCAAAATGCTAACACTTCATCAGCTTTAAAAACAGTTATCGCTGACATGTTTATATCACAGAAACACCAGTTAGATTTAGAAGACCACTAATGTGTATGAAATGAGTGACTGCAACATGAGGAACTCTTTTAAAGGCATTTATTGATGAAATACACACTTAGGTTTCGACAAAAGCTTCTGTAGTTTTGTATGTAAGAAATTCCAGCCCCATTCTAGACCCAAAACTCCTTGTATGTAAATGTGGCAATGAAAACCAGTTCATACATGTGCAATAAATAACAATAATACAAAAGGAGGCGAGGAAAAGGACACCTGAAGAAGTGCCCGAGTAACCCTGAACATAAACAAAAAAATGTCACAGGAGGAAATGGGGAAAACAGAGAGACAAGACCAAAATAAAATCCAGTCGTTTTTGTTTTTCGGGTGCATTAGTGTATGTTCTGAGATTTCCTGGTCACCCTCAGGACCAGAAGGCATTTAGTGACCTGAGGAACTGACTGGAAAGTAACAAAGAGCCGCAATAAAAAGAAAAATAGATACTGGAGTTCTGCGCTGAAACCTGTAACCATCTGAGAACCGTATATTGCACATTTTCCTTGCAAATACAATAACCACATTGACAGATTCACACTGTTGAGTTCTTTTAAGCATGAGGAGAAGAAAAGGAGACACGCTGAGTTTTATGAGGAAATGAACACATAAAATACATAGGAGGGAATTAATTTGCAAATGAAAAGTTTTCTGCACGGTCAGCTTGTTAGTTTGAAATACTGCAGCTTGCTGCGTGGCCCAAGAAGTCAGAATATAAAGCTTGTTTTCCTCCCTCGCACAAAACCCAGAGGGTGGATCTGTTACTCAACCAAATGAAGCATTTTTCAAGACAAAAAAAATCATCATACTGCATTTTTTTTTCAGCATTAACTGCGTCAAAAATTGCAGGTCAAAAAGTCACTTAATGTGCAGTCCTAGTCTGCAAGCTCCGTCTTAAAATACAACTTGATGCTGCCTTCAGCCAATCAGAAGTTCAGATTTATCAACTGCTCAGGCTTGATAGCAAACAGAGGCTAATTGTCCGTTTTGGAAGCTCAGGGCCACAAAACAAGCTGCTGTCTCACAACTTTGGATTGAAATGAGGACGAGTTTTCCTGGTGAAAGTTTCACAAACAACAAAAAAATAAAGAGGAATACAAATTTTGGAGCAAAATCTCAAGAAACTACTGCAGAAGCCTTTTTTAATATCAATAAATAAGAGAAACAGATTTATCTCTGACGTCTGAATGGCTCATGGGAGGAGACGTCTATTAGCAGGTTTGGTTGCAGTCGACCAATTTTGCCAATTACTGAAAGCAGCAGTGTCTCTCTGTGGCATTCTTGAAGTATAAAGTGAGTCATTCAGATTCTGTGTTTGAAAAGCCACCTCGCTGATTCAACATGTGGGGAACAATCTCTAAAAGCAACAGGAAGTGAAGAAATCCATGATCTAAGCCGTCCTTTGCTCCTCAGGATGGACAGCTCATGGAGAGTTCAAGTGGGGCACCAGCTGCAGCAAAACCCAGCTGGGAAACATAATTCATATATTCTGGAGTGTGTTTTCAGTCCATGAGTGACCCTCAAGGTCTCACACACAAAGCTGGTCTGTGAGATTACCAAGCTCTATGGAGGACTGAGATGAAGGAAACGAACAAGCCTGGTGACAAAGAAAGATATCACACTCCTGGAGTGGACACTTATTAAAGAGAGAACACAGAAAAGGCTTCCAGGACTGATTCTGCTGCCAACAAGCTTGAAATGCTGCCTTTGGAGAGGTCTCACAGTTCTCTCAGACTGTGAACAAATTGTTTACCAGAGGTATACATCCATGCACTGGTGTTGACATTTCACATGAAGATGTGAAACCCCCTCAGCTCAGCACAGGAGATAAACAAGCTGACAGGTGTTCAAGGTCAAAGCAAAGAGGACGAGACTGAAGATCCAACGCTCTGACAGATCCCAGCATTCCCCAAACGCCTCAGACCTTTCAGAGCTGATACAGACTCGCATCTCAAGCCTCCTGTAAGCCTCTAAGCCCGTCTGTCAAGCATAGCGGCACTGATGTCTCAATGCTGGTGCCGATAAAAGCGTGAAGATCGATCCACTCTGGTGACAGGAGGGGAGTGTGCAGCCGGCACGCTTTGAACACACTTTGAAGGTCAGATCTCCCAGCAGCGAATGGGACTTTGGGGATTTTGAACTGAAATCAGCTATATGTGATTATTTCTGTAGTGAAGGATGTTGCAGAGATCAGACTCAGAGGAGGTGTGAGTGTCTCACCAGAGAAGCCAATAATAAGTGTGAGGCAGGAGACTGCAGCCGGCAAGCCCAATTTCTCACCAGTTTTTTTTTCACAGCATCATGTGTGTCATAGTTGCAGGAATTAATGACAGAAAGAAGCAGCAACTTCTTGATCTCCAGAACTCCAACACATCAACTTCATAACACAGTGCTTTTTCTGTCTCTGACTCAATCTTTCTACGAGCAGTTTGAAGATTTGAAGTGAGGAGTTGTTAGCACCAAGAAAGCTAGAGAGCACCAGCGGCAGAGACAGTTTGGGTTTTGACAGTCGCTGTGGATAAAACTCTACCCGTCACATCAGGTTCCTTCAGTCATGACAGATCAGATCATCACAGGTTTCTCAGAAGAAAAGGTACACAAACTTAGAGGAGAGGCTGCGTTCACACTGTGGATATTTAACTTTCTCACACCAGATTTTTGTGTTTTGTCTCAACTGTGCGTTTATCAAATTTCTGTCAGCAAGCACAGGAATTGTGTTAATATGAGCACCAAGGTCATGGTTTATTAAGTTCTTCAGCTATTTTTCTATAATTTTGACGTTTTAATACCTAGAAACTGTGCATATTAGATTTTTTTTTTTGACATCAAACGGATGCTTGGACCCATTTCCATCTGCCAGCAACACAAACACAAACTCTGAAGTGAAAAAACAAGCCCCGCAGGTTAAGAAAAAAAAAAGTAGCTTGTGCTAAAAATGTTCAAATTGCTTTTTTATGCTGTTTGTCGGGATCAGGCTCAATAAGTGTTCAAGAAAAATGTGTTTATTTGAATAAGAAAGCACCTGTTGCAGCAAATGTGCATAAAATGACAGAACAACACCTCCTGATCAAAAGTCCTGACATCTGAATAAAGGATGATGAAAACCTGGTGTGAGAGGAAAACAAAGCACACAGTGTGAACGCAACCACGTGAAACAAAACAGAGAAACTGTCGCAGAAAGGTGTTCAGCCTTTGATCTGGTGTCACACAGCAGTGCTTGTTCGTACAGAGATGAAGGAGTAAATCTGGTGTAGTTGTGGTTATGATAGCACCTTGTTGGGGGGAGTTCAGCTTTATCACCTGAGGAAAAAGCTTCAGGACATTTCAGATCTCTTTATCAGAGGGAATAAATGTTTAGAGCAGGAGAAAGGACAGAGGGTCAAGCATCATTTTCCTGTTCACTGTGACATCAACCTCAGAGGGACAGAAAGCTCAACGACACGGCCTCAATTCTATGAAATGAGCCTTTAAAACATGACGTCTGCGTTTACAGAGACAGTAATAAGAGAGTGAGAAAGAACATTTTCTGTAATGGGAAAAGTTGGTAGGGCTGATTGTTTTTGGTTTTTGATTATTATTAAGGGTACAGAAGCATTACTTCTCCATATTTTTTCATCTGACTGGGAAAAAAATGATTTTTATTTTTTTTTCTAATCCATCAAACAGTTTCAAGCTGTTGACAGAACATATTTCAACTACAGGAGAAGGAAATTGAAGCTGGTTTTCCAACACTTTCAAGATATCAGGTACTTTAATAGTAACAAAAACCAAAACAATGACCACTCTTCCCTAGAAAGGGGACTTAAAGAATAGATTTCACCAAAATGAGTGAGAAGAATAACTTAAAGGCTGCAGGAGGAGTTTTGTTTGAGCTGTTTGCTATAAAAAGTTCATTTTATACACATTGTAGGTCCTTGTGTTGCAGGGCTCCTAAACACTGATTAGAGATCTGCATAAATAAACGTCACAGGACAGTGAGGAAATACAACCCGAGGTTTGATCAGGGATCCAGTCGTGGAAAACTTCAAGACAGTTTAGCAGTTTGCTTTGAATGTTGCGAGTTTAAGACATTTAGCTGATAAAAGAATTTGCTGTATCACAGTTACAGCATGAACAAGCAGAAACACACACATCAATGAGCACCAAGTGACCGAACAGCGGTCACTTTATCCAGATTTTCATTATCAAAATGTTTAAAAAGAAACCCAGTTTCTGTGCCAAACCTGAATTTGCAAGTCATTTCACAAAAGGAATAATAAATGTGTTTAGTTACGTTCATCCTGTAAATTAAATCAGATTCTTTCACTGATTTTGTGACAAATCAACATCAACATTCCACATTGCAAATCCACCTGGCAGTGAGACATAACTGAAAATACCCGATGGAAATGACGATGTGAAGTCAGTAATCTGCACCTGTGTTAGTCAAGAGGTTCACCGCTCAGTTGACTGTTTTCAGTTCTTCAATGATTCATTTTATCTTTCTTATCCATCCTGTTTGCCGTAATGGAATTATTGAGGCAGCCAAAAAAAAAAAAAAAAAAATGGAGCACCTTAAGACGAATGAGACTGGGATAAATTCTTTCAACTGCAGGAGCGTAGGAGAGTTCTGAGGTGAAATTTCTACAGAAATAAAAAAAAAGGAAGCATGGTATGAGGGCGCAGGATGTCAACATCTGCTGCCAACAGCTCAACCTTAAAGCTGTAAACATGTGGGTGTGTGAACGCTCTGCAAGGACTCTGCAGAGACACCAGGAAGGAAATGAAGGAGTGCATGGTATGGTTAAAATCAACTAAAACACTAAAGTTCTCTGCTCAAATTTTGCGTTCTCATGTCTTGCAGGCATGTGAAACATGGGTGTTTATGTAGTATTATCTCTTAAGACAACAATGGTTGATATTGATGTCCAAAGAAAGCAAAAAAATGTATCTGTAGTTTGTAAAAGGCGGTGGGATGAGGAGGATGGGAGGATGGATCGGAAGCTTTCTTCTTCTCTGCCTTAATTTCATGTACTGAAATATACTTCAGACCCCACATCTACACAACTGGCAGAGGATTTGATATATTTGTTTTGTGTCTTTCCCAGACAACATAAAGATGCTTTTATATATTTTGATACTGATAATGAGTCTGTTTTTTAAAGATTCCTAATTTATCACCTCTTATCACCCAAAATATAGATAGCACTTCTGGGATCCACTCATTTTTTAACAGTCTAAAGTCTCTCTTTCAATCTTTCTCTCACTCTCTGTAATGACATTTTATGTACAATATCGGTATATAGAACATAAATTACTACACAAAACATTTTTAAGCCTATTCACAATTAACAATCATCAAGAACCCAATAGTAAATTAGACAAAATCAACAAAATGAAAAACAAAATAAAAAAGTTGAGAGACTTGATAAACAGCTTAAAGTTGATGCCTGTTATATAACTTTTCCATAAACTCTCTGTGCTCCCGAGATGTGTCGAGTGTATTGTGAAAGTAACAAAAAAAAAGAAAATCCATGTTTATTAAAAAAAGCTCCTCCTCTCCTTTCAGTCTTTGTCTCAGGAGGAGGAAATCTGCATGAAGCTGAAAAAAGACAGTCATGTGATCCCCGACATCTTGTTTGCGTGTAAACAGAGCACCAGTAGTGTCTTGGTTCCATGTGTCTCTTCTGTACAAAAGTATAAATATATGCTCTCTCTCCATTTGTTTTCATTTTTTTTTTCTTTTTACTTTGTTCACATATCTAGGATGTTGCGGACAAAAAATGGTTGTTTCAGTTCTTAAAAACACACCAGTGTTGCAGTTATCTGTGCTGGAGGATGCCAGTTTGTGTTGTATTCGTCCACCCTTACCCGCTGTGAGATTCCGATGTTGCTGGCTTGTGTTGACTTTTACCGTCGGGAGTTTGCTTGGTGTTGATTGATCGTCTTTGCATAAATAAAAAAAGGTGTCGGTACAGTCTGCAGCCACTGGGCCAAAATAACAAAAAATAAAACAACCGTTATGTCCGTTTTCGCTACAGCAGATCCATCTTGGGTCTGTAATGGAGCAGGAGGGGGGATTTCTGCAGAGAGGAACACAAACCACAGCTTTAGTCTGAGCTGTTTTAGGGAACCCCTTAAACACTGGTTTCTAAATCTCATGAAAACAGCCTCTAGAGAGCTGCTAAGCTAACTATGCTTATCAAACTTAGCTTTGCTGCACATGTTGAAAGCAGTGTGCACAGGTGTTTAATCACAACAGAAAAAAAAACAGTTAGAGAGGCAGTGTTTTTTTCTTTTTTTTAAACAGCCACCTAAAAAACAAACTGTACTGAAACTATTTAACAGCTTATGATATAAAGTAATCAAAGAGTTGCTATTTCCTGAAGGGTTAAGGAAAATAAATAATTATGGTGCTACTAAAACCGTAAAAAACATGGATGTAGTCACCGTGACTTCTCCTATTGGTGTCTAAGGAGGAGTCATGAAGGCAAACGATGGCAGTCCCTATATTGAAAATGTCGCATCAACTTAGCTCTGTCTTTTGAAAAACATCTACAACTTGCCAACCTCTCAGGCCTCTTCGCTGCACATTTAATTTATGCATAACTCTCAACCTTATTGTCATCACAAAAGATAAAAAAATCCCTATGATGAAGGTTGTATGCGAGAGAAAATCAGCCTTAAAGATCAATACATGTTTCATAGCTTCCTGTGTAGATGACCAGCTGCTGTGGATGTGCCAAACTCTGACTGCTACAGCTGTTACAGTCTCACCTTCAACAAAGATAACCATCTTTGCCTCCCTACCTAAATCGGTCTCAGCTGTCTGTCTAACACGAGTCTGGTTCTGCTCAAGGTATCTTCCTCTTGAAGAAAGTTTGTTCTTTGTCTCTTTAACTCCATTACTGCAAAGGTGTTTACTCAATGTGGGTTAACACATAATGTTTTCTGTGTTTGATGCTATAAAAAAACAATTGATTAATTGATTGATTGACTGCGGTAAAAATATGGGGTGTAACACATGACCAAATGGGGATTGAATGTTTTGCACCCAGCCTCAGGTGAACGCCTGAGATACTACATTTTATTTTAAAAGTAGGGTCTGCAGGAGTTTTGTTACTTGTTAGAAAACACAACATTCAAACTGGGCTCCTCCAGTGCCAGTGGCAACGCACACCCACAGTCTTCGACCAAAGCAATGTAAACACACTCACTAGCCCAGCAACCACGTGTAGTATCGCGTTTCTGTGTGGGAGAGACTTCAGAGCAGTGCACCTGACTTGACAGCACAGGCCAATTGACACACAGCTGCTCAGCAAAAAGCCGACTTGTGACGCTCTTCGTCCCATGCTACTCTACAAGTGCTCCAAAGTGAAAGTCGAGCCAAGTTTCACCCTCATTTAGGAAAAAGCTTTATCTGTTTAGTGTCTTGTTTCAATTCAGTTGTGTTTTTCTTTTTCCGTGCTTCACCCACTATCATAGCCACTCAGGATAGGTTATCTCACTTGCTATTATCAACACACAAAGACACTTGATTGGCTGTCGCTGTGATTGGCTGAGGTAGCCACATCCACTCTGCAACCAGAAACATCCCAAAAGAACCAAAAAATCAACATACAGGCTGAGGAGGGGTTTGAGGCAGACAGAAACACTGACACACATGTATAAAGGCCACGATAAGACACGATTAAGCAGGATAATTCCTGCAAAAGCTGAAGTTCTATTTTTCTAGGAAAATCCTGCAGACCCTACCTTTAACAGCTGCATTATCTTAATTTTTGGATACAGGATGTTGGCCTCATTCTGATATCTTTGTCTCATAAAAACTGAAACATTTTGTTTTTACAAAACACCAGTGCAAATTTTGTTTTCTAAGAGGTACATTTTTTGTTTAACTACTGTATGTTATTAAAAGTTTTTTATAATAAAAAAGAACTGCTCTCCCCAAAATATAATGTTCTCAAAATGGCTTTCCTTGATTCTTGGGAGTTGTTTATGTATTTGTTTTAAGGGTTAGAATTATTCTTATTATTAATGAATACTTATAGTTAGGCAGTCATAGCTTCTGTCTGAAATGGTCCTTGAATTAAAGACTATATTATAAAAACTAATTTTAGTGCTTCAGTCATCATGATTGAGCTCTTAAAAGATCAGTCAGGGTCCGCGAAAAGCTCCCACTCAAAACCTGAAAGAACGGATTGACTCTGAGCGGCAGCACCATAATTTGTTCATGAGTGGGCCAAGTGTTAAAATCACAATTTCACTTATAACAAACCTGAGATGACCTAACACAGTAATATTTAATTTGACTTTCCACACAAAACACATTTTTGAAATTACCTTAAATCTCCATCTTGTCACAACAACAAATTTCAAAGTGTGGTCCTTTCCCAAGATTTCCTCGTTGCATAAAATGTCGAGCTGTTGAAGACAACAAAGGGAGAGTATCAGTGAATTATGTCCAACAACAGAGAGCTTTTACCAGACTCTGCCCCCTGCTCTTGTTTTTCAGCATTAAAACGCCTCCTTATCTTGAAGAGGATGTTTGTTTCACATTAAGAGGCCCCTGAGCAGTAGCGGGGCATTTTGGGAAACAACAGACGGTTCAATACTGAACATGAGGCTGGCCCACCAAATCCACTGATCCCCCTGTGAAGGCAGCATTGATATTCTGCTGAGCACTGCCTCACATCTGCATCTGCTGATCAATACTGGGAGACAGAGGGAGGGCGGGTAGAGACAAATACTGCCACAGCGTCACCTGCTGGTTATGAAAAGAAGGATGCTTTCACGGAGGAAAACAGAGTAGCCTTAACCTGGAAAATGTCCAGGTCTGAGATATGACAGTAAAACAGAAGAGGGAATAAAGAGCTGGATTTCATTTTGGGAGTCAGTAGTTGATGTTATAGATAAATAGAGAAAAATTAAAGGATAAAAACACAAAAAATAAAATTTTTGCTGTCATGCAACTCTCACAAATCCACGCTGGGTCCCTCACATTTTGAACACCTGTAAAGACTTCCCCAATCTCTTAATGTGTGCGAGCCTTTAGAGATATGTCAGGACCTCATCAGAGGAATTACCAAAAAAAACAGCGAGTAAACAGCCCCAATCTGCCGACAAAGAGAGTGGAAGTAAAGCTCTGAGGTTGGCTAAAAGCTAAAAACAGAATCTGTCTGAGCAGCAGCTTTTCACAGTCATCATGAAAGACAACAATGGCGGCTGGGGAAAGCCAAAGTTGTGCTTTGTACGCTGATCAAGCCTTCCTACTCATCTCCGAGACAGCTGGTAAGAAAAAGATGAAGAATTAAAATAATATAAGACACAGGGGCGTCTGTGATGGTTATACATGGCATTCCTATAAATCCATCTGTCAAATTATCGCCCACAATCCTTCCTGCTGCTTTTAGAGAGGGCTAATGCAATAAAAATAGGAATTAGATCTCTTAAAGTCTTGTTTTCTGCTAAATGAAACAAACACTTTCTACTGGACAGTTAGAAAAACAACTTTTTGTATGTTCAACTAAACTTTCTGAAACACACAGCCCACCTCGCCCAGCTGGTGCTTCAAACACTTGAAACAAAATACCAAGAATAAGGAAGATTTGTTTCAAGATGCTGCAAATCCGCTTCAGGGGACCAACATGAAGTTGAACATTATTTATTAAGCATTGGATTTAAAAGGCTGAGAACAGTAATCTATACTCGCTCTTGTTAAATCAAAAATAAACAGGAAATCTCTGACTCAAACTTCTTGGAATGAAAACCAAGATTTTGCTGAGTTTCTCTCATTTTGCTCCTCCATCCTTGAAATATACTTTGATTAGGAGAAATAAGTGAGCTGAGATGAGTCTTTAAAATTTAAAAGCTAATTTCTGAGAGTTAATAATCAGAGGAAAGTATCAAATCCTGAGATCTCTGCTATATTCTGAATTAAACTACATTTACAATAAGACAGATGGAGCAGAGGTTTCCTCTCTGCTCTAATGGAGCGCGTTATTATCTGTACCTCATTAAATGATGTCAGGTTAAGCTTTTTGGCGATGAACTTCTTCAGGTGGAGGACTGTGGCTTGTGCTGAACAGCGGATCCACTTTCGCTTCAGACCTCGTAGCTTGCTGCTGTTGCACTCCAAGCAGATGCTGACCTGTAAATGAAACACAATTCACAGAATGTGACTAAGGAGTGATTTATTCTACTTTTTAGGAGGTGAAATAAAGCAACTTTATTCATCAGGGTTGGCAAGATGCCTCAGAATGAACAGACTGTCTGGAAAGGCACAGAGTTTATTTATGAGACATTTTCAACAACAAGGCACCTGAAAGTGATTCATACATGACGTGTGTATTTATTTTTAACTGTGGCTTTCTGGAGACAAATTTTTGTGACAGAGAGACACAATGATCCAAATGTTTTTTTGATGGCTGGTTAATAAATAAATAAATAAATGAATGCCTGAACTCCAACAACCTTAGCTTGGAGCTTTATGTCATTATTTTTCTAGATTTTGTGTGAACTTAAAAGCAAATGTCAACATTCAATTTAGCTGCTTGTCTTTCTTCACTCTCTGTTCCCACATCTCCTGTCTCTCTTCAGTTTTATCATCGAGTAGAGGCAAAAAAAATGACTCCATAAATAACATTATGGGAAAAAAGGCATATTTTGTTGTCAGTTTTGACACTTTGAAAAGATAGTGCAGTACTTCAGAGTAGCTTGTTAGATGGTAACCTTGAATGGCAGCAGCTCTCAGTGCTAGCTCACAGCTGTGCCACATTCAAAAGCAAATTTGTGGTAAAAGTTGACTCAAAACTGAGGAAAAGTCATCCTTGGCAAATATAGATCTGAACAGATGATGTATAAGTATAATAGCATATGGTAAGATGTGTAAAGGTACAGTAGGATATGACACTGCAAAAAACAAATTACATCATCATTCCTGCATATGGCAAGATTAAAGATGACATATGTGTCATGTTATGCTGAGTTATGCTACTTTAAGATTCAATATGGATTGATTTAGTACAATAAAATACAATATAATGCTACAGCATATGATTCTAGGGATGCACGATATTGGATTTTTGCCGATATCCAATATGCCGATATATCGAAACTCCTTTTGGCCGATACAGATACCGATAATCACAAGTTTGTTTTTTTCACTGTAAAGAAAGCTAAGTCTATCCTGTACTGGAATTTATATGTTACTCTTATTGTGATGGTCTTATTTGTTTAAGAAACACACATAAAACAAGACAAAAAACTTTTGATTTTACCAATAAGAAATGTATTATTTTTTCAAACTCAAGACATTCAGTATTGAAATACAGAAAAATAATTTCTTTAGAGCACATGAACTTTAAATGTACAATGCATTTTTAAACATAACCAAGTTGCACTTGATTATTTTAGGGCTACTGTTAAAACCTGGTGACAGACACAGAGCTCTGCAGTGCAAATAAATGAAGTGCTACATTTTATTTAAGGAGCTTATTTTTCAGATGGAAAATAATACTTATCGGCTGTGCATATCGGCAGAAATTTTCATATCTGCCGATACGGATGAACGTGTTTTTAAGCTTTTATCAGCCGATATCGCTATTGTGCCGATAATATTGTGCATCCCTATATGATTCTATATAAAAATGTGTCATGCATGTGGCAAAACTTGATATCAGGTATATAAATGAATAAAAAGCTTGCATCCATGATGGACTATCCCTCTCATCCACTGCATGAGACTGTGGGGGACTTAAGAAGCTCCTTCAGCAGCAGACTAAGACTCCCACCCTGTAAGACAGAGCGCTACCACAGGTCATTCCTCCCAACTGCAATAAGACTTTATAACACACAAACCTGAACTCTCACCATAATGTAATCCAGTATTTAATAAATACAGGCCTTTTTGCACATCATTCCAGTGCTCACTGTAAATTTTCATTGTCATGTGCTTTTTATTGTCAAGAATCGATCTTTGTACATATCTTGCTCCTATGTAAATATGTAAATATGTAAATGGTAATTTTTTTCATTTTTCTACTTTTCTATATTTATTTAAATTTCTGTTTTCATATTTTTATTATCATTACTCTATTTTAATTGTTATTGCATGATTGCATTTTTGTGCTGCTGTGACAAAAAAAATCCTCCAAGGGGGATTACTAAAAGAGTATTCTATAAAAAAAAAGAATATTCTATTCTATTCTGTTCTGTTCTATTCTATTCTATTCTATTCTAAAACCATAAAAAAGATCTTCAAGCAAAAGGGTATACATGTCTCAAAATATTTAAAAATAAACAAAAATAGAAATGTGTTTTTCAGAACATAAATATGTTTAGTCAACGAGAAGACCTAAACTGAAGTACATTATTTGAGAATGAATGATTTTTTTTTATTTTCATCAATTCATAAATTTGGTGTCAGTCTGTATGATTAATCTTGTGCCTCTCATTCATTGCTAGCTTGGTTGTAGTTTTCTCTGGAGAACTGCCTCTGCAGTTTCAAATGGTTACAACTGGTCCCATTGTTCATCTTTTTTTTCCCACTGATCTTGTATTTGGACAGACTTTAGGTTTATAAACTGTGGCTGATATCACAGCTGGCTAAATGATGCAAAATGAACCAGGCCCTGGTGCTGATTACCAGTTCTCTTCGTGCTGCTCATCCCTCTGATCCAGTATTGTCTACGTCTGCTTTTGCTTATTGGCTTCTTTCATGCATTCATGTGTCACTGCATTTGGCCTGTGTTCTTGTTTTTGCCCCTGGGGCGACACGGTAGGTGGTTTTGGCACTTGATGGCTGCAGGAGTCAGAATGCATTACTGCCACTGAGCTCTCATCCCCACATATCAGAGGCAGAAGAGAGAAGCTGTGTACGTCTTTATTCGTGGGCGTCCTTCTATCACACATCTTTTTTTATCTCCCTCTTCTGAGACATGAAGAATAAACATTACACTCATTTCTACTTAGACTTAGACACCATCTCTGTTCTTTAATAAACACTGGTGGCTCTGCAGCTCACCACCTGCCCTTCTATAAGCAAAGAGAAACACCGTAATATATCTGTTTCCAGTGGGGATGGCGGTGAGGGAGGCTCATAATGGGAAGGAAAGCTGCGGTGGAGATCTGGACTCCACAGCAGTTTTCATTGAATTACAGAACATTAGTGACGTCTTTATGGAGCCTGCCTCAGCTACACACACTCTGACTGATGCAAACAAGGAGGCACATCAAGAAGACATCACAGATCTGTGTGTTTTTTGTTGTCACGTAGAGAAAGCTCATCAGTATTTCAGGGATTCATTACTGAGAGCCGGCAGAGGTCTGAAAACGAAGGCTGGTTTTGTTTCTTTGACGTGTGCTTGTGTGCTTGTGTGCTTGTGTGCTTGTGTGCTTGTGTGCTTGTGTGCTTGTGCTTACAGCAATGTGTAAAGAAAAGCCTAGTTTCCCTGAGTGAGTATTGACTTTGGATGAATCAGGTTTTTGAAAATTCATGGCGCGATTAATAATTCAGAGGAAAGCAGCCTTCTCTAATTTCTCGGAAGTAGACTCTTTGGGTCTGAAAATAGTTGCAGTCTATTAAATTTACACAAACTTTCCTCACAAAAGTCTCATCAAACTTAAATGACAGCCTGGCGGTGACCCTGACTCTAGACCTTGTCGGAAAGTTTGTTAACTTTTCTTGTAGTTTCTGAAGTTTACTGTGGCTCCATTGCAAGGCAGTTTTGTTTTTCTGACACTTCCTCTCACCACAAGGTTAAAACGCAGAGAGGTTAACCAGAAAACAGCAGGAGAGAGTCCAGGAGGTCATGTCTGCCAATACTAAAACACCTGATATGCCTGTCTTGAAGAGGATAAATGATGGAGGTTGTCCTTTCATTTTCTGATCCATTTAGTTTTTATATTTAAATGTCCTGATTCTTCACTGCTCTCTGTCTTCTAATATAGCTCATCTGTAATGATGGATTCCTTTGTACCCTTCAGGTAAGTCCAGTTGCTTCATTATGCAAATAAAACGGCACTGTTTAAGCACCTGTGAGGAGTTTTTAACTGGTGTTGAAATGGTCTGAAATTGACACTAAAACATTTTTAGGAGCTACAAAGGCAAAACAGACCATCAACAATAATACAGACAATTTCCGTAGCGACATTTTCAGCCTAAAACAGCTAAAAGGGGACAGGTTTCCTACTGGACTACTGACAGAGCCAGGAAAATCTGCCTCTTTACATATTTAACTGCAAATGTTTACAGTAAGTAACACATTTGTCTTCTGAAAGAAAGCAGGATGATTTATTGGTTTTCCAACGAGAACTTTAACTTACTGGGACTACTCTTCGAGTAACAAAAAACTTCATGTGGTCCGATGTTAACCTGTTAATATTAAGTAAATCAGGCTGGAGATGTATGGGGAAAAAAATAAAAGTGCACTAAACCACCATACCAGCAGAGGGCAGTAAGACACTGAAGAATAACCAGAGATGGTGAAAACCTGCCAGTATTGATTTGTAAAATACCACTTAGCCTTTAGCTTGGAGGATGCTCAGACTGTGGTGGTTTTGAATCTTCCGCATTGCATCGCAGAGGGATTCTTTGAGTTGGCCCTTGGCGAGTGCGAGTGTCAGTGAAGCTGTTTCAAAATACCGAAATTGCTTGCCCCAAAGCATAAAGATGGACATGTATAGCTTTGTTAGATTAACCACTAAAGCTGCATTTAATGGTCTAAAACTTGATCCAACTAAATAAGAACTGAATTTGAAGATTTTGGCATTTTGTTTTTAAATGTACATAGATTTAATTTCTCAGCGAGATCCAAATATGAGCTGGCCTTTGTTGGCCTTCTTTCTGTTTTACAGCATCTACACTATAAATATATTTAGACTTTTTTTTTTCAGAAACAGAGTATTTGGGTTACAATAATTGGATAAACGCCCACATACAGTTTCTATATCTATGTGTTCACTTCATCATCCTGTCATTTATCCATGCCCTCTGACATTCACATTTTTCATGGTTATCCTCACTCAGACGACCCCTCCATCATTAATTCTTATGAATCCCACTCCACACTTTTGAAACCTCATCACCCTGCAAGGTGACTTATTTTCCTCATAAAATACTTTTTCCTCACACCCTGGTAAATTTCTCATTCTCATCACTTATCTCATACACCTCTGCTCTTCCCTTCCCTTCCCTTCTTCTTCTTCCTCCTCCTCCTCCTCCTCCTCTGTGACATTTGACATGACTGCATTCAGCTCACAGGCTGATGTATTAGAGATTCAGAGCGCATTGCTGCACCACTGGTGAAAATTCAAAGGGCAAGATATTCACCCTTAGCAGGGCAGCCTGCCAAGCTTATGTGGCAAAGAGAGCAGGGTGTTTGGAGACCAGAGGCTTTGTTTTTGAAATCTGACAGCTGATTTTGTACCTTTTGTAAGAGGAACAAAATAAATCTTCCAATCTCCCGTCTGTGCAACACAGCAGGTGAGACTGTTTTTATGTCCAGTACAACAATAACAACTCTGCTCTCTACATTATTAAATTTACTTTTCAAAGCTTAAGACTGTGCCAGAATACCAATGAAATCAACAAAAGCTAACATCCACTTTGAACTTATTCAGACGTGTGGTGTCCTTACAAGCCAAAAAGTCCAAACAGCAGAGACAAAAGAAGGCGTTAATTGTAAAACAGCCTGCTGAACCACATGGGAGGCTCTTTTATAAAGGCAATAATTGATGTGCAGGCTTTTAAGGCAATTGTACCCACAATTATCACCAACAGTATTTTTTTCCTTTTGTTCCTGACAGTCTGCTCCGTAACCTATAATTATTTTATCCAGTTTACTTCCTCTAATCTCTACTGGGAGAGAAAAATAATGTGTAATCCACCTTCTTGTTTTCTCATAGATAACAGAACTGGTTTGTTATTTAAGGGTCTTCTGACCAAAATACACAAATACACTTCTAGCTGTTTACAGCTCTTCAAGAACTTTAGGTAACTTTTGACTTGTTATAAATCTTAGTTAATTTGACATCTCTGCCAGACATGACCAGACTAGTATTTAGTTTGCAGAAAATCCTGATAAATACATTTTTAAGTGAATATCAGACATCCTGGATCTTGCAACTAAAATTAAACAGAATGGGATGCCTAAAAATTAGGAAGGTGTCATACAATTAAACTTAGGACAATAAATAAAAAATATGAGTTTTTTTCAGGTTATTTATTTGTTATAACAATTCTTCTTTTTGTTTCACTTCTTCATGGTTCCACATTTTTGAGGAACATGCACTGAGGATGAGAAGCAAAGCTGAGTTTTTGGGTTGAGCGCATGGAATTTTTGCCAAATCTTCTCTGCTAATGCCAAACAACTTATTCAAAGTGTTGACTTTATGGTCATTTTGTTTTCTGTGAAGGAAGTGGTATTAAGAGTGTCTGTGTGATACTCAAGCTACAAGCTCTAACATTAGGAAGATGTCAGATCAGGTATGTGAGCTGGTGGGCATAGTAGGGTCAGGTTTTGACTGTTACAGAAGAGGTTATTTATTTATTTATTTATTTATTTATTTATTACAATAAACTGGAGATTAGTCTTTTTCTGACAAAAACCTTTTATCCATGGGAGACAAACAGGGGATTAATGAGTGAACAGTTTTTGAGCTTTAACCAATCAGTGTCCTTCAAAGTCTGCAAACTGAGGGTTGGGTATTAGCTTTCTGAGTGGCTAAAATGTTGCTGTCTGCGAATTTAGCTAATAATGGATAAATAAATAGAAGCACTATATTATACAAAGCTTAAATTGATGTTAGTTGTGAGAAGTTTGAGCTTTCAAAAAAACTATATCTGCATATTTTGTTGTTATTGTATAGTTAAAAGAAGCTGTTGTGTTTTTGTGCCTACAAATAAAAAAAATAACTGAAAATCACATCACATTCATGGTGCCTACCCTGAAATAATGAACATCTTAAAAAGACTGTCAAACAACCACTGCACTCTGAATGATCTTCACACCCCGCTGCCAGCAGCAGGGGCTGAACACACACTGAGGTCTGACAACCCTCGTATTTAAATTTCTGCCGAGATTAAACCAAATTCAACACTTTGACAGCCTGAATTTTATCAGCGAGACGGCTCTAAGTCACGGCCACCGCTGTGTCAGAGGAGGCAGAAGGTTTTTGATTAGCTCCTCTTGCCTGATGGAAAATAGTTTTAAGAATATGTTGTGGTAGATGGAAAGTGTCTCTGAATGTGTTTTTTTCTAAAATATTTTCCCAGAAGTGAATTTTACATCTCAAAAATTATCAAAGAAAACCAAACTGATGTAGTTGCTCTTCATGAGCAATACATTTTCTTTTTTCAAGTCAGTTGACTCTTTCTTTTCTTCACAAGAGGCCCTGCACAACAGAAACAGGAAGCAGAAATCGTTCTCCATGAGGTGTGGGCTTACCTGCTCGTCGCTACGATGATAGTCATTGTCCTCTTCAGGTTTCTCCTCTCCCGCCTCCTTATTGGTCGTTTCCTCTGACTTTGTATCACCTGTGCAAGAAACACAAGAGAAACCAGAGCTTAGCTGCCATGTTTCAGATAAAAAACTAACATTTGCTTCTCATTAATAGTAAAAACTTGTACTTTTTCAGCTGACAGACACCTCACACACTTAAACCACATTTGCATTTTTGTATTCCTGCTGCAGTCCATCCACTAATGGAGCAGCATGTTTCTCTTATCTATCTCATTAACTTAAATAAAGAGGCTTGAGTGTAATTGAAGTCCATGTCCACAACAAGACTTGTTGGAAGCAGAGGAAACAGGCGTGTTTGTCTGCCTGCAGACTTTACGCCGCCTGTGCCTGCTGGAGCATAAAAACACCTCCTGCAGAGGTCCATTTATAAGGCAATTACATGTCCAATAGTGTCAGAGCATCCTTTATACAACCTAACCGCTGTCTGGACATGTCTCCAATACACAGCAACTCCTAACCTGGGAGGAAGAGGAGCAGTCTGTTTCCATACTGATTAGCGAGCACAGGGCCTGGAATCAGCTTTACCTCAGTGAGTTTGTGTTGTTTTTATTTTTATTTTTTTTCAGTGGAATAAAAGTATATAGGGAGGATATGAGAGAGAAAAGTACGTGAGCAGACGAGCAAACAGTCAAAGGTCCAGCTGAAACTGCATCACACAAAACGTCTCGGAACAGAGACTTCTCCCAAACATTTAAAGCCTTCCATGAAAAAGTTGCTCCTTGGTTGTCTGGGACAGGTGTGCTGATACATTTCTTTATTGTTTTTACTTTCTGCCTGTGAAACCACAGCAGTATTGAATCTTTAGATATGAAACACAGTTATCTCAGACTAAATTGCCACGCTGTGACAATCCTGCTGCACAGATGGGTATTGCTTTTCTGTAACCTTTAAAAAACAAAGAAAATGGGTCTGCTCTTACTGGATGCGGTGGATGTAATAACAGTGTGTGCTTGTGTGTGTGTGTGTGTGTGCGTGTGTGTAAGGACAGCTGATTTCAGCTCAGACTGTAGATTGGATTGTGTGACCGTTTTCCAGTCAGGTTAACCGTCACCATTTCCTCTGAGTATTACCAGGAGAGCTTTGAGCCGGTTCTGATGTTTCCAGAGTCTCTCACTGATTGCTGACAAAAAGAGGAAGACTCTTGTTGTTGTTCATCACCTTCAAACAACCTTAAAGCATCGCACAGACTCCAGACAGATATGAAGACCACGTTTGTGTTTGAGGAAATGGGATGATTGCTTGGGTCAGGGGGTTTAAAAACTACACAGTCTATTGCCGACAGCTTTTTGTCTCATTCTCGTTTGATAGTGATCGCTCCCAAATCATGCCACAAAGGCGACTGCAGTGGAGTCACATTGTAAATGCATTGGATTAATTAACTTGATGATGATAGACACTCTCTTGTTGCTGTAATGTTATCCATTGTAACAAGAATTAAGAGCACACAAGGTGTAAGAAAAGCAATAATCCAGTAAGCAGATAGTATTCCAAGAATTAACATTATGTCCTTAAATTAGCTCAAAAATATAAAAAACCCTTCTCAGTCTTCTCTGCCAGAAAAAGATTCATTTAACTCAGCTGGTGAGAGACGACCCAGGAGTAAGTTTTAATTTCTAAAGGGATTCTGTATAAATGAGCCTTTAATTAAGTGTAATGCAGTTCAGCATGGCTGGCAGGGGCAACATTACCAGAGCGCCCGGTGTCGCCTGTAGTTAGCGTTGTGTGATCTCTGTTTTAGCATGTGTTAACTTTGGTTTGCCATTCTTAAATGAGAGCTAATGAGGTGCATCCTTTTTCAGAAAGCCGAGAGTCAGAGAGGATGTAAACACGCCAGAGTCTGACTGTGTTTTCACTGAATAAAGTTACTTTCATACCCCTGCGGTGAGTCTGAATACACAAATTGTCACAAAGGCCTGTACAGAATAGAATTAAAGAGAGATTTTGGTCTAGTTAGTAAAAGTGCCAGGCTCTAAAAACAACAACAACAAACAAAAAAGACTGTTTCAGCTGAGTTTCTCAAGGAAAATGCACAATACTGCCAACTAGCCCTTCAGTCAAGATAAATGAATTACACACGGTCAAAGTTGATGAATAGACAACACATTTAGCTCTAGCCATTTCTAAACAACAGTTTTCATTTCACAAACTGACCTGGAGTGTTGGCATGACATATGGCAAATTATGCATATGCACATTTTTCTTGGTGTCTTATTACATTGCACTATTTTACTTAAATGTTTGCATATTTTTTTCCATTTTTTTTTATCTATTTAAACTTCCTATAGTTTTTGATATTTAGGGTTCATTTATGTTGTTTATGCCGAGTTATTTTACTTATATTTTTATTCTGATTCAGACAAGCACCCCAATAAAGAAAAACATATACAAAACTTTCTTTTCCACCTTGTTTAGTGTAACTGAACATCTGCTCTATTCCTGACATTCAGGATAGTTTTCCACGTCAAACCTCTGGGCGCTTTGATTTTAATCTGTTTTTAGACTAAATCAAATTATTCAGTCAAGACCAAGGTTGTTCTCTACTCGCAAAGGGCAGTCATTTAATAAAACATGAGAATCCTGACACATTATTTAGATCCATGGCTTCCATTTTATTACAGCCGTAGTCTTTAAGAAGAATCCCTGTTTTTATAAGTCTAGGACCTGTTTCTTCACCATATAGGCGGGGGTCTATATGACTGGCAAGTTCAAAGTTTTGGAGTACAGGGCTTTAGGTGTAACATGGAAGCTGTTATAACCAATGTGCAATCTATCTGGAGAAAACTAGATCCGATATATGAAATACCAGAATTCTCCTTGAGTTATAATCTCTTTAAGTCCCCCTACTGCAAGAAAGCCAACTCTAAAGTCTAATGTACGTATACTGTAAGGTTAAAGTGAGGCAGGGCATGTCACATTTCCATCGTCTCACATTCACAGAGCTCTCTGGATGAGGCGCAGAAAGTGGACCAGAAAATTGAGTAATTCCCTCAGCTTCACTCGGGTTTGACGACCACCTTCATGATTCACAAAACTCAAAGAATTCAGCCATCAATACAGAGAATAATCTGTCAACAAACTGTTCAGAAAGAAAGCTTCACACACAAAACTCTATTGATCCTCTGGGGAAAAAAAATTCTGGTCAAAGAGCCTCAAAATGAAACGCAACCACATTGGTTTTTAAACTTTCTCTTGTGTTGCAAACATGAAAAGTAACTCAAACATGTCCCCCAGCTGAGGATGTCTTATCCATGTGTGTTTTTATTTGGAGGGACGATTATGCACAGTAGTCAGGTTTCTATTTCTGTTGGTGCCTTTACTAATGATGCCTAAAAAAGTATGTGAGCCGGGACATGTGTGTGTTTGTGTTCTTAGTGTGTGTGCTGTAGCTAAACCTGTCTTCAAGCAACCAGGCCCGGGGAAGGCAGAAAGCTCTTCCACTTCCATTTGAGCCTTAATTACCAAAATCAGAGAGAGGGGGGGATTAAGCGAGCGATTAGGCCTGCCAGCGTGACAGCCCTCTGGGCACACATTCACACCAGCGCCTTGGAAGCAGGCTGCTCCTGAAAAGCCGCCGTGCACAACAAGCAAGCCAGGGACTCGTTCTGATTGGCTAAATTGCCTTCATTTCAACTGCTTAATGGCTTCCGATGTTGCTTGAACGTGTGCCTCTAATGTTACTAATCATGAGCTGGGGGTTTCATCCGTTCTAAAGAACGATCAGTGACACAGCTGAAGAGTTAGTGACAGTGCATTTGAAATGCCTGATCCAAAATGCAAAAGAGGTTAGTTTTTCCACGGGCTCAATTTAGCTTTGATCGTGTAGATCTATGCCAAGTTATCTTACACTGGTTTCAGATTCCTCTTGCATGACTTAATGAAGCAGGGCAATGGTTCTGACCCAAACATGTCATGGTCTAATTCAACAAAACAAAGCTGATTATGCTGATAAAGTATCTTCATTGTTTTGGCTGAACTTGATTTCCAGGTGACGGAGGTAATAAGACATGCTGTTCCAAGTACTCAGCACTTTACCAAATGAACCCAGATGTTTGTACCTTTGTTGTATCTCTAATTTCTGGTTCCTTTATTCAGTGACAGGTTGTCTTAACACACTTTGGGTGTCCAAAGCCAAACTTTGTTGTGGCTTTCAAAAAATTGTAACATCTTGATGCAAAAAAGGCTTCTAAACTGCAAGGATACTCGGGTGCTAACACGTCTATTTAGCCATTTCAATACAACAGTGTGACTTGGTTAGCACGTAAATGGCTAACATCACCTCAGTTTGAACGTCTAGAAGATTTGCTGTGATAAGCAGTCAAATCTTCACCTTTACTTTACCTCACAGCTCTTCTTAACTTCTGTATGGGCAGCTGGAAAGCTAGTGATAATAGGTGGTTTAACAAAGAGCTACACATCTGCATAGAAACTGCACATTTCTGAGCACGTTTAAACATTTAATTCTTCTGGGAGCACCAAATTTTACTTTTTGAAAACAGTTCTTAAATTGTATAATACAGAGCATTGAATTTTTCATGTTTAATCTGCAAGTTTGAAAACAAGGTCAGTCAAGCGTCTAAAATAAGGACTGAGGGCTATCCTCACCACAGCTTTAATCTCTGCACAGAACCAACAGTAAACTTGCATTATGTGCAATGACTCCTTTTTTCACTGTAGGACAGTGTGGTTAATAATGGGCTCTTCTTTGGAGAAAGGAAAAAAAAAAGGGGACAGAAGATTTTTGTGTGTGGAGGTCGTACCATTTCGTTGATCTAAATGAGTCTTCATGTTACAAAGCTCTCCTTTAATATCTCCTGGCACCTCCATCCCCAACTTCTGATAGAAATCTCTCTGCTTCTTTATCTCCGCTGCACAAGAAGAGAACAGAGAGAGAAAATGAGAGAGGACAGTCTTTTTCTCAAGGTCACAGCTGTCGCTGGAACTTTTACATCAGATGGTGTGTGGGAATAGTCTTTATCTAGTATTGAAGACTAGTACAGATGGCGAGATGTTGTTTCAAATGCACATGTTTCTGAGCTACAAAGAAGCTATAGAGAAGAATACAAAACAGTGTCAGGAAAACTGTCTGAATCTATAGAAAGAAGACAAGAAAAACTCACCCTCTTGAAGTCCCGGTACCAATTTATAGACAATGTCTTGCATTGTTCTGTCATGGCTGAAAAAGAGAAATTAAGAAGATGATCAGAAACCTCAATCAGTGGATGGAACAGACAAAAACTCTCACAAAATGTCAGAGGTAGTTTGATTACACCGAGGGAAAAGTAGGCTTGGAATTGTAACCTGAATGCTTGCATTCACCTGCTATGGATGAAGTGAGTGAGTTTAGAACATGTGATAGATGAGGACCATTCTGCATTTTAATTCAAGCCGATGATGTAAAAGCATTAAAAGTGCACTGAAGGTTAAGATGCTTAGATTTGACACTGCAGAAAAACTTGGTTAATGCAGCAGTCAGCAGTCTAAAAGTAGATAATCACGCCTCCATCAGACTGTAGACACGTCACCTTGGATGTGAAGCATCAAACAGGTGACACAAAAACATTTCAAAACCTGTCTCCTGAGACAAAACTGTGAGAAATGCTCCCTCTGGAAAATATCAGCCACAAAAACTCACATATCAAGGATAAAAATATTCTGAACAGACTGAAACTCAAATCTCCATCCTCTACATGGACTGGTTTGTCAACATATGCTTTGTCAGCCTGAGTGTCAAACAGTCTTTCACAGCCGAGTGTTGAAGGTGCCACAGGTGCACAGTGTGTGCTCCTCAGCTCTAACTCCACCTTGATGGTTGTGTTTTGTCAACCAGCCAAAGATGCCAGTTATCAGTCACGACATGGTGAGTTTGTTAGAGGAGCTTTCATCTTCACCAGCTCATGGTTGCTGCACAGAGTGGCAAAACACTGACCCCTGCTGCACAGAGATGGTAGTACATGCAAAAACAGGAGGTCTGAGCACTACTATAGAGATGTGTTTTGCTTTTGTGACCCAGTTGCAACCTGTCAACGTGTCTGCATTATTTCAAAATTTTGAGTGTTTGAAGCTAAAGAGTAGAGATAAAATCCAACCTTCTACAAGAGTTCAATGATAATAAGAATGAGGGTGATACATTTACATTTTCTGTCAAGTGTACAGTCAAGACCATAGTATATCTCAGTGTTTCCCACAGGATTTTAGGAGACTGTGGTGGGGGTGTCTCTGACCCTCGGCGGTTTTAATGTGTGTGTACGTTTTTAAGCGCGATGTATCGCCCTTACAGTAAGTGCAGTTTGGGACCATGGACATGAACATACGCTGATAAATAAGAACTTACAAAGGCATATCAGAAATATTTTAAATTTGATTCAGAAACAAAACCCAAAACTCACTCACTCACAATATTTTGAACAATTTACTGAACAACATTTCAACAACAGGTTATATACACTATTTCCCGTGATCTGTGATCCGTTACCAGGCTACTGAGACTGTAGCCTACCGTTATTCTCTCACCTGAGTTAACGAGGTGTGTGTTTGAAGCTGATGAGAGAAAAGAGAGCAGGAGGATGTGAGTAGGTGAAAGGGAAGTGGAAACCCTTTATATTGTTTTAACATCTTAAAAAAATATTTTTGGGGATAAAGGATCAGATTACGATTCTTCTTCTCTCTGCTCCCTTATCTGGATTTAGGAGTGTTGTGTTTTCATTCTGTTTTTTTTCTACAGTGACTGCAGAAAATAGTCTAAATAAATAAAGATGCCTAAATTTGCTGAGGCCCACTTCATCACAAAATGTAATCAATGCAAGATCATTTTCTGACTGATACTTCCTGATATTGCTGTGTATCTGACTTTGAGAGAAATTCAGCTTCTTCCATGCTCTCTCCGTCTGTTGTGTTCACCATCTTACGCTGACGTCACTACAAAAATCGCACAGCGCACATGGCTACTTAATATGCACGTACTGATTTGCATTGACCATATATGGTAAAGTTCGGGCGTGCTTAAGGAGGGAAAGGAGGCGTGCTCACCACATTCACGCTGTTCTCGGCGCGGTGTGATTTATCACGGAGAATAGCGTGCAGCCGTGTGTACGCAGAGTTTGATAGATCTAAAAAGAGAATTGGTCCTATGCACGTTTTGCCTTTTCGTCGTAAGTGAAACTTAAGAGGACTTTTACACGCTGTAATAAATGTAGGCCCCAGGAGAGGAGAATATGAAATAATAAGCCGTGTCAGCTCGTTGGTATTGTACAGGTAATTGTACTGTGTGCCTGCTCTCACTCTGAATGTGCGGTGATAACGAAACTCTGGAACCGAGACGTGCGCGGTGCAGCCGCTCCTCTTCCAGTGAAGGGAGGCAGACAGCGCAGTGAGATACTGTGTCCACGGCCGCAGTTAGCATGAGCGCTAATGCCCAAAAAAGAAGTTAGCCTACACGTACCTCAGAGTCAGACGCTCCGCTCTAACGTCGCTGGAATCTGGTTCGCGCCAAACGTAACAGGTAAAGAGCGACGTCTATGAGTGTGACCAGTGCGCGCGCACTCTTGTTCTCGCTTGTTTACGTGCGGTAGGAAAGTACAGCTGTGTAATGGTCTGACAGAGTGACGGAGCGTATTTTTGTCTCCATATGAGACTGTGGCGGGGTCGAATGAGACTGTGGCGGGCCGCCACAGTCTCATTAATTAATGGGAAACACTGTTATCTAGAAACATCTCACTGAACTACATTTGGACTGTGTATCGGCTTCTTATATGACTCTGTACATGCTGCAGAAACTCCAGAACTCTTACAGCTGATGTGTTCAAATGAATGTATTTATCATGATGTGAGAATGTACTTCATGATCATACAGAGTTAAACAAAAAACATTAGAGGACACAAGACTAGATTTAAGTTATGAAATGGTGCATACGAGGCAAACAATGGTGCTGAAAAATAGTTTGGGATGCAGAATAAGAAATATTTAGGGTTAAAATGTTTTTCTTTTCATTTTTTTTGCAGGTGAAAAAAGTCTTAAAAACATCATGAAATAAAATCCAGATAAAATCCAGATCCTGATCCTGCCATAAAAAACTCCTATCATATTTTCCTCACATCGCCCCCTGGAGATCATTTTACTTGAGAAGGAGTTTGCTGATGTTTACACAGCACGTAAGACAACGGAAAACTGACCACTTACCATCTAGTCATCAAAAGACAATTAAGGGACAGGTAAGATTTGATTTCACAAGTCTGTAATTATGGCTCAAGTACTTTTGACAATACTTTGTTACTGTTATTTCTACTTTTTAAAATTAATAAGCTGACACCAGAAATAGGCAAAAAGCTCTGAGTACTAACTGATATTCTAAGCTCAAGAAGGAGGAACTGTGTCATAGAGAGCTGAACTGAAGGAATCATGAACTGTGGGGGTTTCATTCCCTTGATTAGCTCTTATACCAGCTCTAACTGCAGCAGCTTTCTTCCATAATGTAACTAACACACATTCTGGTGATGAGGCTGTTCTTTGCCGCCATTCTGAATGTTACTGAGAAGGATGTTTTGCTGGTACCTTGTCACAACCAAAGTTCCTTCAAGTAAAAAATTGGATTAAGTCCATCAAGGAAATTCAAACTCATCAGTACAAGAGTCTTGATTAGTTCTGCTCGGCTAATTCTCTGTGAGGAGACGTCTGATTGTGATTCGAGTTCAGTCCCAAACATCATCTTTGATCAGTCTTCCTGATGGGCAGACGAGTTTATCTCTCATCTGTTGGTTGTTTTCCCTTCAAATCAACTGTGATGTTTCCATCAGCTCCAATTTCCTGCAAACAATGAGGCAAAAAGCAGCTGCTGTGTGAGGAGCTAATGTGCTTGAAATGGAGCCTTTGCTGCAAAACAATGAGTGTGCAGACAGCGCAGTTTAGACGCTAATGACTAAATTGCTGGTACACATTAAGTTTGTGCGTCTCATTAATCAGACATTAATGCATGAGCGCTCTGAGGGGAGGAGGAACAACAAAAGACTGAGTCTGACGGAGTGAACTTCTTGAAACAATAAGAAGTAGACTTCACTCAAAAACCAACATCTTCATTTCACTGAGGAGGAAATCTCATCAGATGTTTTAAGTCAAAATGAGGATACTCTACTTTGTAAGCTACTAGAGGTTTAAAACAGAAGGTGCAATGTTGATGTAATTGTTTGCAAGATATGTTTGCGTTAGTGTTCTGTTTCCATCAGATGTGAGTATGTGTGGTAAATATATTTACTGCTATACCTTAAAACAATATGTAGTAAAGACAGATTGTTATCAAGTTCTTAAAGCTTTGTTATCTCTCTTTCAAGGCCTGTGAGGCACGATTAAAACTCTAGTGGTTTGTGTACTTCAAATGGAAAACTGCCTGGCTTTACTCTTCTAGTAAACTCACTAAATAAATGTAAATTATAAGGCAGTTTTATAAGACTGTGATGAAACCAGTGGGAACAGATAAGGATACTACAGACTGATCTGAAGATGCTGGTGTTTCATTTATAAAAAATAACAACCCCTCAGATAGCTGTAGGTCTAAGTTACATCATTTCTTTGACAGCTGTTATCAGGCAGGGATGAGGCCAAGCGAGACTACATTACGAGTCCAACATTGTTTTGCCATTTGATTAATCTAAAGGTTTAAAGGTATATTAGTACTTTTCTAAGATTATTTTCTGGGTTGGTCATGTCATAATTTAGGGGATAGGACAGTGTATAGAGAAAAACTTGGGGGGAAAATTAATTTATCATATTATTTTTTTTAATTTTTGAGCCAGGAAAAGTCCAATTTTAGCTACAAGTGATCAATAATTAATTTTCAACAAATGACAGGAAATACTTTTGCATCCCTAGTTTGGAGACCGCTAGTGCTCTTTTTTTCTTTTCAAGTTATTTTTTGGGCTTTTATGCCTTACATTAGATAGTAGAGAGGACAGTGTATACAGCAGGAAACAGGGTAAGAGTGGGAGTGACATGCAGAAAAGAGGCCACAGGCTGGTTTGAACCTGGGCCACCCACGCAAGGCCAACCTCATGGAGCGTGACCTTAACCACTAGGCCATCTGCACTCCTACCTAGTGCTCTTAAAGGACCTTTAGCTGCTGCAACAAAACAAGAGACCAAGACATGTGGCCCTAAAACTGCAGCCTACAGCTCTGCAGACACAAACTATTGAAGGTCAAGTCAAAATAATCCCAGGCCGCCTACTCCAAGGTTAGAGGTTCGGTACATGAGCTAACTCCTGTTTTTGTCGCAACAAATACAAGAATCATGACTCTGTTTTTGTAGCACATTTTTTTAAGTTTTCAAAAAAAGCTTATTTTAAAACACATATAAATATGTACCGTCTTTAAAATATAATAAAATTGGTGTTAATTTGTATTCATGTAAAACTACACAAAAGCACAGATGATCCACAGCAGATGTTTGAAGCTTCTCTTTCTTTGAGAGCAGCAGGGGGAAAAAAAGCACAGAGGCCAGCAGCACTTTGTTCCTGGAGAGTTTATCCTTCACCAGTAGAGCTCTGCTGATGCTCCCAGAGGCAGCTGGCTGCTCCCTGCACACTGGTGGACCTCAGACAAACAACAGTGGGTGTGCTTTTGTGTGTGTGTGTGTGTGTGTGTGTGTGTGTGTGTGTGTGTGTGTGTGTGTGTGTGTGTGTGTGTGTGTGTGTGTGTGTGTGTGTGTGTGTGTGTAATTTACTGCAGCTCCCTCACTCACCCGATATACTGCAGTGGATGGCTCTGATGAATAACAATCCTACACGTGGGGCACGTGTTGTTTTCCTCCAGGTACTTCACCAGGCAGCTTCTACAGACTGGAGACACACACAAAACACAAGACACACACACAACCACACAAGGGAGAAGAGGTTACTCTCTAGTGACAGATTTATAAATAAAAGCAATAGACAACATTCACAGTTTGGTGTATGAAACATATTTTCCGATGGACACTGTAGATTGTGCTGTAAAATTATCTGCATTATCTGATCAGCATTCAGATCACAATCACTCTTTATCTGAGCAAAGATGATCTAATATTCCACGCAAGGCCTTTTAAATCCCTCAGCATCTCACATTCAGCAGCAAAGCCAGCAAACATCACTGCTGATCAACCTTAAATAGAAGCCAGCAAATGGAATAGCTCCTGATATTAGTTTTTTAGAGACTAATAAATTGTATCACTGTACAGGTCACCTGATACAAAACAATACATGTCACTTTAGAAAGCCCAGGTTAGTGTTATTTCTATGAGTAAGGAACAGACACTCCAATACCTGGTTTGTCCACTAGATAGTGCTGACATGTTCCTTTGGACACTGATGAGATGGGACGAATTAAATCATGCTTCCAAGGTTTCAGGCGCAAAAATTACAAGTTGTTACACGCATTGCCTTCTATAAATCTTAACATTTGATGTAGTTGTGCTTTCATTCTGCATAAACTTGGCTACAGGTTAATTATTTGATTTGATAGTTGCCAGGATTTTAAAGGCACATCAAAATATCCCCACAATAAGACATTATTTCTTTTTTGTTGTTGTTGTTTTGTTGAGCTGCAAATCTCAACATCCAAGAGGCTTCTATCTGGAAATGTCTCAGATTTTGTTAAGCAGTTTGTTTATCTTCAAATCACAAACTGGATGCACAAGAAAGCAACACACACTTCTGCATGTCATTTCTGCAGATGTTTGATGCTTCATCTTGCACAAAAAGTTCTGTTCAAACATTTATGCCTTTATGTTTTACCTGAGGTAACCTTTTTGCGCATTATACAGGACATTTTCATCCTGATTCACTCCAGACTGACCTCCATTAAATTCACACTCCTCTGACATTTTTATTGCAGTCTCGTCTGAGCAGCTGCAGCAGTGACGTGATGAGAATCTCTCCTTTGTCTCAATTCACCGGCGGAGGAGCTCAGTTTTGAAGAATCAGAGCATCTCCACAAGAGACAAAAGCTCTGATCTGTGGGGGAGCATCGCCCTCTGGTGGACAGACGGGGTGTGAAACTGTCTGGATCTGTCTGTCAAAACCTTTCAAACATGTTTGCTTGAAAATATGTTGCACTTAACTTATGTATAAAGCAAACAGAATTTAATAAATTAACTTCTCCAAAATCTCGTTGGCAATCCAAGTAGAGGCTGATTGGTTCACACTCTTGTTTGATTTTTCCAAATGACCCAAATGCACCACAGCAGGACAAATGCTTCAATCATAGCAGGGGTGAGATGCCTTCTGGCCTAAAATCTAAAGATTGCTCCACTCTTTTGTAGAGCCATGTGTTTCAGAAAAACTGGGAGCATTTGAAGTGTATAAAGAGGTTCAATCTGAGGTGATCAAAACCATATCCAGTGATTCCTCAAGCTTTAACATGTGGAGAGAAAAAACAAGATTAACCACACAGACATTAAAGCTCTGGTGTTTTCCAGGTTTGAGTTTCATGTGCTCCTTTTATGTCTTTTTATCACCTTTTTCCTCTGTAAGAGGCAATGTTGTTGTTTTAAAGAGCGATAAAATAATAAAGTTTCTTTTTATCTCCAAAATTGTTTTGGCACGAAAACACAGAATTACTTTTAAAAGCTGAAACCACTTCAGTTACTCACTTTCTAAATTAACTAGCAGCTGATCTGACTTAAAAACCAATTAAAACACCTCTTTTTGCCGTGTTCATTTTCCATTTATTGTTTCTAAATTGGTTGATCCATAAAAAGAACAAATACAGGCTCTTATGTGGACTCAATCAGGCCTTGCCTTGTTGATTTTTTATCAGCTCAAACTAAGGCGCAGTTTTATTTGACTTTCAAGTCAGTGATTTCCAGACTTGTAAAGACATGTAACAGTAAACAAACACCATGAAGTCAATTTTCAGCACTATTTTCTGATTAATGTTACAGTCTGTGTGAAGAGAGCAGGCTAACATCTTACAATGTATTAATTATTAACCTGAAAGTAATTACGTTCTAAATTGTGTGTACATTTACATTTTCTGTCAAGTGCACAAACAAAATCAAAGTCTATCTAATAATCTCCCCCAGAACTACATGTGAACTGTGCATACGCTACTTGTATAAAGATATTGCTCTGTTCATTCTGCAGAAACTCAAGTACTCTTACAACTGATGTCTTTAAATGGATGTATTTATCATGATTTGAAAATTTGCTTAATTAACATCCAGAGAAAAAAAAAAAAAACACACACACAACAGGACACAAGATGAGATTAAAGTTCTGAAATGGATCAGAGACAGAAATATTCAGAATGCAGGATAAGAAAAATTCGGTGCTCAAAATGTTTGCAGGTCAAAATGGTCTTAAAAAGATCATGAAAAATGATAATGGTAATGATAAAATACAAATCCTGATCCTGCCATATAAAAATCCTGATGTATTTTTCACGTATCGCCCCCTAATAGAAAACATTTCTCTTTAGAAGAAGCGGAGTTTACTAATGTTTACCCAGCACGTAACACAGCAGAAACTTATAATCTGCTATCAAGATACAATCAAGGAACAGGTGAGGTTTTATGGTCTTATTTCATAAGACAGTAACGTTGGCATAGGCAATGATGGAATTCTGTCAAAAGTACCAGCTACTGTTTCACGTAAAGTCAAAAGGTATCATGTTTAGGAACATAAACATATCCTTGTGACTATGAGGGAGTGACAGAGTAGGCGATTTTCCATGCTGGACATGAACACAGCATTAAAAGGTTATATATTGAAGAATAAAGATGTCAAATTTAAAAGAATCTACATTTTATCATTAAACAAATTGATATTTTTTAACACATAAATTTACAAAAGTGCTGAAAATTGGTACCGTTAAGTACCAGTACCAATTGTCAGGTACTGGGAATCGGTACCATACTATTTTAAATGTGAAAGGTACCCATCCCTAGGCACAAGTATGCTTGACACCACTTTCAACTGTCACTTTCACAGCTGATGAAAATGGCAGAAAGACATAACCAAAATCATATCTGGCCCTCCTCCCATGTGCTTGAGTCTGAATCTAGTCTAGAGGTCAAAGCTTAACGTGGTGTTGTAAATCAAACTGAGGGTGTTTCTATTGCCCTCCCTATCTCCAAAAATGAGTAATAAAGAGAAAATATGAAGTTATTTTGAGATGGAACCTGAATATGATTGAGTTTCATAGACTGAGTTTGTTTTGATGAACTCTGAGAGCTCTCAGGCTTTACAAATGTTCACTGCAGAATGACAGCCAGGCTTTTCTCAGACAGAATAATGACTGTCAGTGAAGCTCCAGACAGACTTTGTTATCCATCTTTATGCAAACACCTGGCTAATGATGTAGCGCTCTGTGAATAAGAGGTGACATCTTCTCACCTTCAAATAAACGTGCAGATTACCCGACGCTGACAGAAATCTCATTTCAGCTGCTGCGTGTTAGTGTGTGTGTGTGTGTGTGTGTGTGTGTGTGTGTGTGTGTGTGTGTGTGTGTGTGTGTGTGTTTATTTCAGGCCTGTCAGTTGTGATTCACCACTTTTATAACAAATTGTCTATAAACTGAAAGACTGTTGTTTTATTGACAATATTAAACTACAAAGATAAAAAAAATAGAATACAGTGAATTTAGTGTCGTAGGTACTTAAAGATACCTCGAAGTACCATCAGAAATGTGGGGTACTTTTTAGCTATTGGTGTGACTGCAGCAGTGTTTTCAGAACATCAACAGACAGAGTTGTATGGATCACAAAAGCATCAGTCTGCCCCCAGGATACTTCCACTAGGCATAAATCCTGAAGGCAACACCTTTTGATCCAGGAGAAACCCCTGGAGGCATCCTCAGCCAATATGCCAAATGGAGAAAAAAACCTGTGAGGACAAGAAAAAAAGCAGTGTGTGTTAAGAGGGACTTACATGTGTGTAAGCACTCGGTGACGGTGGTAGCGTCGATCAGGTAGCCCTCACACAGACGACATGTGATGTGGGCGTTGATGTGACACAGCTTTATCTTCCTCGTCAGCATGTCGGGGTTCTGCACAAGAAAAAGAAGAAGAAACAAATTGAGGGATTAAACATTTCAACATCAACGTCAAGGTGATTTTTGTTGTTTCACTGCAGTCACAGTTCTCAGACCAGGAGGGGGATAAGTGGGATCCAATTGCTGACATGACTTATCAGGACAGTTTGAACTGAGGTTGTGTAGACCCACAGTGCCCCCTGGTGAATACAGCAAAGGTACATAATGTCCAGGATGCAGACTAAAGGGAGCAGTACCTTATTTAACCTGACACCTGATATCCTCCACAGGTTGCCACATAATGCTTTCAGGATGTATTTCTGGTGACTTTGTGTTATTTACATCATGTGCTGTTGTGTAGATATCTATGTCTTTGTGATTTCAGGGCAGTTCACTTTTACAACACTATAAAGCACAGTTTCATGATTTCAGGTTGTATTAAAATCAATGTGAACTAACTCTTTGGTCAATAATAGCATCCTTTTCCTCCTCTCTACCCAGCATCAGTCAGAGAGCAGAGCAGTCTGAGAGCAGATTAAACAGAAATATATTGATAATCTAACATAAATTTAAAAATTAAAAAACATGTATAACATGTCAACATGAATGCTGTAGTGTCTTGAGCCTGTTTTCATATATTTTCTGTGGATTGCAGCATAAATCAGAAGCTTCATGTTTTGGATATAAAAGACTTAAAAACTCATCTTAAATAAAGTGTTACAGGAGAAAATGACTAGACTGTAATCGTCTGCCTTTTCTTATCCATACAGTCCATATAGTACGTAAGAAATAGGTCAGTATTACATGATTGAAACTGTAGGAAGTCACAACATTTTACAACTTTGGGGACTGATTTTTTATTGTTTTGATTTATCTCTCTTTAGGAGTTTAATATCAAATAAAAATCTAATCTGTTTTTTTTTACGCGTCTTCAGCATGGTTTAGTATGAAAAGTCTGTCCTGGCAGTAACTTTCCCTTTCCAACATCTAGCCTGGGGTATGCACAAGGGGTAGAAAGCAGGATATAATCATACTTGAAATGCTTTATTTAATTTAGGGGGTACTTGGATTATTACAGTTGTCATTAATATATATTATAAATTTTACAGTAGTAATATAAAGTATGATCAAATAGGATGAGAAAACTAAAAAAAAGTATATAAAGTTGCAAAGTTTTAATTCATGTTTAAATTGTTAGGGTAATCCATCTTCTCCCAGATTGTCTCTTTTTTTAGGTCATGTTGAGAAACCTGTATTTGTTTTAGTCTTTTTTAATGAGTTGTTAAACCAGCATCATTCACACTCCAGCAACCTGTAAGACTGAACTTTTAACATGAAGTTCACAGGTATTAAATTATTCTAAAAAATACACAATCGAGTAAGAAGCATGTCTTGATACATTTTTGTAAAACAGTCTCCAGTTTGTCTGTCTTGATGCTGTGATGTTTCAGATATCTTTTCACTAAAAGGCCAGGGAGCACCAGGGGAATCCCTTCACCAACATTTTAATTTTAATCCCTTTATCCACTAATCCGTCCTACCGGTCAGTGGGCAACACCACGTCCCACTTCCTGCTTACTCACAGTGTGCTGCTCCACCATATAAACTGCTTAAGGGTTTGTTACATAACATCAGGGAAGATTCTTAGAACACAGAGGGGCAAAGAGAGCAGGCATGAAATAAATGTGTGACTGTACTTCCTTTAACTCTGAAAGCAGGAAACACAGATTAAGGATTTGTGAAAAAACCAATGAGAAAATCTTTACTCTTGTAAGGAAGTTTGTTTTTGGATGCACAGCTGAAAAGTGATGCAGGTGAAACCAATGTTATTTGTAAATTCAATGTTATTTGTAGAGTTGATGTTTGCATATAAGTTATTGACCCATTAGCCACATTCACACTCACACAAAACTCATGAAAACTTGCAAACAAAGCAGTTTAGACCCCAACTCTATCTTAGTTTCTACTTTTTGCCCTCTGTCAAAATTTAGAATCCAGAATGTGACATATGTCCACACAGAAGCAAATTTGTTTTACAGAAAATGTTACATAAATCTTCAGATGTACACACTTTAAACAAAGCTTACAGCAATGACTTCATAATCTCGACAATAATTCTTCTAAATGCTGCAAAATGTTTCGGTTTCACAAAGTCCTTCAACAATAAACCCTCTTGAGCACCAGGGAACATTTTGCAGCATTTCATGTCTACCAGCTTTTCTCAGTGTGTTCTGTATCCAGTCTTATTGTACCCATGGAGCCAGCTTTCATAACTTTGTTCCAACCAATTACTATTACCGTGGCTCCTGTGTGTTCATGCAGCTTTTTAGATGACAGATTTGCTCATAAACCTCCCAGACATCAAAATGTCTACATGAAAATAGAGGTCCATTTGTGTACAGGTGTCAATCAAGGCTGCCTGACAGGAGCATGCACAGTTAACACTTCAAAACAAATCCATCCATCATAACTAATGAGCATGCATTCAAATCAGCAAGTGAACATCTGATCAATCAGATGGTGCTCTGGATAACATATGGCCCATTAAATCACAACACAGTAGCCCCAGTTAGCCGTCAGCTGCACTCTGATTAATGTCAAACTAGTGAATGTGAAGTTAAAGAAAAAAGAGAGGTACAAATGTGGCTGGTGAAGATCATGCAGTGAAAAGAACCATCTCTGCCACAGGAAATAAGCAAATCAGGAGGAAACCTTGTAACAAAGAGGCTCAGAGAATAAGAACACCACGTCCTCAGTTCAAAATGTACCTGCCAGACATGAGGAGGAGCCAGGACGCTCAGCTGCTGATTCACAGTGTGGCAAATGTACGCCAGAACAATGTTGAAAGCAGTGATTTGCTATTCAGAGGTATGTTGAGTAACTGAATGACTAATTTTGTCTTCATCCTGTGAGTAACATCTTTAATAAATCAGCAAGACTCCTCTGTTCTCACAGAGCCGAGCGAGGGAACAGAGATACCCAGCTGGTTCTTAAACAAGCTCCTGGTTCCTTTGTCCCTGTTTCTGTCACTTTAAATGCATTTTATCATTTTTACTTATAACACAACTCTTAAAAGTCTCTTTTTACATTTATATTTGTATCTTCACAAGTATTAAACCAGCTTAAAGTTAAGAGGAAGAGTTGGATGTTGGTCGAAAGATTGTCTGTCACCCCTGGTGGGTGTCAGACAAGTTTTTTTTTTTTTTTTTTTTTTTTTTTTTTTTTACAGCACACAGATGAAACTGGGTGATGTGAAAAATTCAACACCAAAAGATAGTAAAATATTGTAAGACTGTAAAACATTTAGGACTCTAAAAGATGAAAGCATGAGAAAACTCATGCCAACAGGGGGCGCCAAAATGACCAGGTTAAATGTTTTGATGCTGAATAACATGATTTAAACTTGAATCCATTTCTATTATCTGTCATATTTTAAGTCAATAAAATCTTCATCCTTTATTTTTCTGTGGTGTTTTCTAGGTCTTTTAAGACAGTTTCCAAACTTTTAGCCTCTGACCCCCAAAATAGCAACACGAGAGAGCAGTGACTCCCTTTCATGGTAAAACACTCATAGCCAAAACAGACAAAAAAACATACAATAAAAAGGCCTCAAGTTTTTAATGTAGCTGATGAGTGTGTGCAAATATTGTTCCAAAAAACCAACTCCGCTGATATTGCTGTTTTTCTGGCTTAGTCACCAAGAAATGTTGAAAACAGATGAAAATTTGATTTTTTTATGGTTTTGTAGAAAAAAATAACTCACATGAAATACGCACATGTAATAAAGTTTTTGATTTTGAAAGATATTTTATGCTGCATTCCATTTGTACTCGGAACTGGGAATTCGGGAGTTAGAATGACGTCATCTCCGAGTTAAGTGTTCCAGTTGCCAAGTTGGAAAAACTGGCTTAAACAGCAGTATTTCTGCATGGAATAATACTATGTATACGGCTGATTTATTGCAACAGACACTAGTCAGAAATTTAAAAATAAAAAGAATATAACAGGAGCTTAATTACTGTTTACCCCTGAATTTGAAATTTCCTACTGGAAACTCGGGGGCGGTGTGGGTGCTCCGACTTACAAGTCGAAAATTCCAGCTGGGTGATCCCACTCGTAACTCGAAATTCTGACTACTATTCTGAATACAAATGGAAAGCACCATTATAACCCCTAATTCAGGAACCATTGTTTTATCATGTTCATGTTTGAACAGCTTTGGTGCCATCCATTATTTCTTTGAAGTATTTTACCTATTATTACAAAAATGAAATGCATTTTCAGGGTTAAACACAGCAGCTCAGTTTGTTTTTATCTAATGATATTTTAGTATTTACTTATCTAAGTTCCTCTGTGCCTTCCTCTTTCCTCCTAAAAAGAGTCAGTGCATCTTCAATCGTGCAACAGTTCATCATCAGGGCAGAGAGTTAAAAACACTTTGGTGTTTATTTTGAAAGACTTTTCATTTTCCACCCAAAATAAAGGACTTTTTGGAGAGGTTGGCTTTGATGAATTCCTAAAATTGGGAGTCAGTATAAGAAAAAAATATGCAACCCCTGGATGAACCAGATACCCAGACATCTCTTTCCGAGTCAAATTGTTAGAAAGGGTTCTCAGCTTGAGGGAGCATTTCTGCCCGGAGGTTTCCCTCCCAGGATCTGTCGGGCTTCACAGAGGTCTTCCCTGTCCGAAGCAGAAACGGCTCAGAGATGAAATAGTAGCATCTCTTTTCCTGAAAAATAGTTTTCATTTTTGGATTTGACATGATGAAGAGCGAGACATCTTGCATCCTTACTGTCTCTGCTGAGTGTAGCATATGTAAGACAGAAACAGGGATAAGAGTCTAAAAAGAAAAGAAAAACACAACATTTCGAAGTGCTGAGGCTGAAAAGAGAAAAGAGCTGCTTGCAGGAGCTGTAAACCTAAACTTGTTTTTCATGGGGGCACGTCAGTTTGAAGTGAAAGCAAAGCGACATCCAACTTAACGGTCCAAAGTCAGAGCCACACTGTGTGACTTTAACATTCCAGTCTCAACCTTAAAACCTGTCAGCTTTTCTCTCCTCATCTTTTTTCTTCTTCTTCTTGCTCCCCTACCATGAAAATAGTGGAGCTTTGGCAAACTTAAGATTTTTGATAGCGTTTTTAGGTTTTAAAAGAATAACTGCAAGTTATATATCGGGCTGTAGTTGGTCTTGATGACTTCTTGAGGGTTATAATTGTTGTCAGATGGTGTAAGCATCACAAAGTAGAAAAACTTAATCCTAAACGAATGATATATTCAACTTAAACTACGACTAAGACGCAAGTATGCAAAAATATACAGAGTTTTTACTCTAAGGTTATTTTAAATGTCTATCCTATTTTAAAATTGTGTCAATAGTCAAAGGTAAACTCTAGTTTTTGGACAGCTCTTCTAATTCAAACCACTGAGCACTGCTGCTAACTGACAGACTTTCATTAGACAGAATATCTGTTCATCTCTGTCAGGGAGAACTTTAAACTCGAAGAAACTCAAAGGGAGCGTCTGCGCTGCGTTTTTAGAAAGAACTTTTCTTCTGATGAAAGCAGACAGCCCTCTGGTTTGAGCCTGAGTACAGAGAGACGCCCTGAGGAGACGGCTCGGCTGTCAGGCTCCCCTCCTTCTGCTCTCTCTGACTCCATTCACATTAAAGAGATATCTTTCCGTCAGAACATTTTTTCACTTTATTTTCATGTTTTTTGTCAAATATAATCTAAGAATCAGTCTCAATCTGGCTGATGTGTCTCCTGCAGCTGTCAGATCTGCTCAGTCACACACAGATGTTTTTTTTTTTTCTTAGGGTTTTAGGGCAGCCGTGTTACTGAGTGTTGGTGGAAATGTTCTTACTCTGAGTAATCATCTTTTACCCAATTAAAGGTTTAATTATGCAATATTTAAACCCACTATGTAATCTTGCTACTGCAGCAGCATTCCAACCAGCGAGTTTAAACAATCGGATAAAATGCAATCAAAGGAGGAGTTGAGTTCTTTTTTTATTGTGACCTTACTTTCACATTGTAGACATAAATCAGGCTGAGGATGGCAGCAGAAAAAGTGCTCTTTAGATTTCCTTCCTGTAAACTGCTTCCTTTACTTACCGATGTGCTCAGATGATTTTCAAATTGGGCGTAAATATCCTGCTCTGATTGGGTAATCTGTCAGCAGTTTTTGTGAATGGAGTCTGGTGGCTCATTAAAGAACAGAAATTAAAGGGATGTTTCTGATTTTCTTTTTCTTTTAAACATTTCCCATAAAAAGAGGCCAACCTCTTGGGGGAACTCCCAGTGATGTTTTCAGACACTATGAATGAAAATCTGAGAGTTTTACAGCGACCATGTGAAGCAATCTCCTAAACATTTAAACCTGCGAGCCAAAACATGTACCCAGGTTTAAAAGTGCCAGAACACTTACTAAACACCTCCCACGCAGGAAGTTTTATTTGTGGTCCAGGAGTAAAAATGAACATCTGACTGATCAGCTCTCCAGACTACTACAGCAGACCGCTGTTACAAAGTCGTCAGATCTGAAATGACAGCCAGCAACCGCTCACTACCACAGCCACTAATAACTGGTCTGTCTGGTGGGTTGGACGCTAAGAAAGCTGACATCCGTCATTTCGAGGCTCTGGGGCTGATCGAAAACTCACCCTGACTCCTGAAAGAGTGAAAGCGTTTGGACACCAAGGTAGGAGTAAAATAAATGACACAAAACAAAAAACTGTCTGGAATGTGTCTCTGAAGACAGACTGTATGTGACTGTTGGCTTTTCAGGAATTGAGAAAACTTCTCACATTGTGTCTTTTCCTCAGCACAGAAACAGTCCAGGTCAGGGGGCGCTGGTTAGTCTCAATGTTTAAGCTTGCTTTGGTTGGCATCGCAGCAGTTTCTTGTTTGACTCTACCATGCCCCTTTGCTGCCCGACTCCTCACTACTCCCTCTTCTAAATAAATGTGGTTTTCTTTTGCATTATGATTTTTACAGCAGTTTTGTGTGTGAGGTATCATTAAACTCAGTAAAGACAAATCAAGAGGAAAGTTAACTCTATCTGCGAAACTAAACACCTACATTTAGGGGGGGGCAGAAAACTTTGAAAAAAGAAAAAAAACTCATGATTTGACATCTTTTAAGACTCATTCAATAAAAAATATCTGTTTTTGTGAAATTTGTGATGAAGAAAACTGTCTACTAAAGAGGGATTATACCTGATATTTGCATACAAACCCCCTAAGCAGCACTTTAGTTTCACTTTATATCTATCACGCCGTGTTTTATTTAGCTATTATTAGGGATAGGCAATGATTTTGGAATATTTGAATAGTCAACAGTTAACGTAAAAAAAATTGAATAGTTCATGTGAAGATTGCTTTGTCCTGTCTGCGGCACATAGCAGTTTTATTCAGGACCCCAGAGCGTTAACGCATCAATTTCACATAAAGCAGGTCAAGCAGGACAGGAAGTTGTGCTGGGAAATTACCTTAATTGCCCAATGACTTTCAAAATAAAACAAACCATGTCCAAACCAGGGCCCTGTTCTACGAGGCAGGATTACAGCCTAGTGAGGTAGCTTTGAGGATAGGTTCGGGATTCCCTGTTCTACGACACGGGATCACTCCTCAGTGGGGCGAGTCTCCATGGCAACATATGCTGAACGGCTAACCTGCTCCCGGGCAGGTTAGGTTCTAGATTGAACTCGCGGACTATAAAAACCCCACCCAGTGACCAATGAGCCCTCACGAAAAAATGGCTTGTCCGTTCTTAGAGGATCCCGTGGACATTGGAGCCCAACCCACTCTCTTTTTCGGATGACCACCTTTATGAAAGGTACCGGTTTTCCAGAGAGGGGTTGGTAGTACATGACACTTTCTACAGGTAGTTAAAGGGAATGAAGAACTTGCATTGCTGTAATAAGATCTTCAATGCCAACACTTCTGTTCCATGACAATATTTTATTGCCCGTAGTAAAATTGTGACAGGAATTCATGTAGGGCTCATGTGGGCTACATATCACACAAAAAATGTAAACACGATTGGAATGAACAAATGAATAAATTCATCTAAGAAATAAATTAGGTATGTTGCATGTTACAGTAAAAGTGCATGGTGAACAGTGCTATTTCAGGATGATAATGGCACAAAAGAATTTTTTTGCACTACACTTGCGCATTTAGACTGTCAGCAATTTTCTGCCAGCACTCCTTCCGTGCTTTAGCAGCGGCGGCGGTCTTGCTTATAATGTTAATTACATGTTTCAGCTCGTCATACTTCCTCTTGATCACCTCCTGCTCCTCCTGTGTGAAGTATGCGGTCCTTGTCTCTCCCGCCTGCTCTGACACTCCTGACTGCTCCATGTTCGCGATTGGTCAGATGCAGCGGGCTCCGCCTTATATGCGTGCACATGCTCATTGCCAAGCTGGATCCACTTATGAGGTTGATAACCAGCGTCGTAAAACCGTGTAGCGAGACTGCCGGCTACCGCGCTCAGTTCAGTGAGGTAGCTCCAAGGCTATCTCGCTAGGCTGAACTTGCTTCGTAGAACAGGGCCCTGATCACATTTAACTTGAACACGTCAACAAACTGGCACAATGAACGGAGCCAGACCAGAAGTGAACAGGCTGGAGAATTCAAAGCCAGAACAAGAATAAGGAGATGCTCAAAATGGGTTGAGAAGTGTTGGAACTCCTTCGAAAAAATGAAAGAAAATGTGGTACACTGCAAACTCTGCAAAGTCAGTCTAGTATAATTGTCAAAAACTATGCAAAGCCATGTGATAGTGAGGCATGCAGCGGAAAGTGTGGTACTGTGCGCAGATCAACAGTCAGTGGTAGGCTTTTGTCACCTGAAGAAGTAAGTTTGATGATCAACGTGCAGAGCAGCCCTTTCCGTCTTTGTCAAAGTGTAACGTTGGCAGGTACGTGTATGTGGGTGAGTGGTGGGGCATCTTGTAGGGGGGTCTTCGAATAGTTACGAGCAAATATTAAATAGCTCTTTTCATGCTTCACTATAGCAGCAACATCTACACACACAAACATAGAAATGTTGTTACCAAGATCTTAGAAGAAATGTATTTTTTCTAACACCCAGACTATCAAACATAAGCTGCAGAGAGCAACATCCCAGCATCGACCCACAGCCAGTAAATGCATAAATCTGCCGCTAACACATTTTCCTTTTGTTTTCAAGGCTCAGAAAACAGATCAAGACCCCTCAGGGATTTTCAGAGCTGATAATGAGAGAGGCATAAAACCCTTCAGTGCAATTCTTCTTACCCCTAATACCGCCATGCGTCGACTGTGGATGGTGCAGCAGCCACGTCTCTTCCTGTGGTTGTGCGGCCGACAGTGTTAGCTCCTCATCATGGAGCGCCTCTCATTGGAGCCTGAAACAGAGACAGAAGAGAGCTTTATGAGAAATGCTTTAATATTTCAAGGACAGAAATATGACCCCTAAAAATACCACAAAGAATTTTATTATTACAACTGAATAATATAAAAAATAACTCCAGTGATCACAGTAAGGATGTGTGCTTATTTCCACAGATGTAGCGCCGTTCCTCAAATGGTATGATTGAATTTTGGTTTGGTTTTAGTCAGCAATCTCAAAATAAAAACTGGTTTGAGTCAAACTGTTGCGGGAAACACCACAGTTTACCTTCCACAGAGTTTGACTGACAGGCCAAATGCTACTGAGACAAAGTGCCTGGCAGTAGAGATCAAACTAAGAGACGTATCACCACTTAACCACTGGAGTTAAACCCTGCACAGTGTCTCTGAAAGTTGTATTTTTCCCCCACAGAGGCAGCAGTGACTCGTCCTAACATCACTTAGTGTGATTCATGGCGTAATTGTAGGAGTCCAACCACTCCAGTCACGATGAGAGAGGGAATGCCAAGCGAGCTCCCACCATCATTTTAACCTCCTTCAAACACTCACACACACACACATTTAAAGAAACATAACCTTAAAAGTCTCCGGTGGCAGCGGTGACTCTGCCCGCCTGCCTCTGTCTGCTCATCAGACTGTGAAATTAGCCCAGTCAGACGACAGAGACGAGATGTGGTGAGGGGCTGCTGAGGACACACACACACACACACACACACACACACTGTACGGCTGTCTGTCACTGAGTCATCACACACTGATGAGCTTCACACAGATGTTATCGTCACATGACGCCAGAGACTCCACTGTGATGTAATGTTTTACTTGTGCTGCAGTGGCCGGGTTGATTTCAGGTCACAGTGAGCAAAGATAAGGATAACTGAGGAGTGTTTCTTCTGCTTGTTTTTGATTTCCCCAGAAAGGCTGGAGAACAGAAACTGTCTGCAAAGATTAAACAACACCAATGTCAAGAGCCGAGGAAGCAAATGTTAACATCTGCTTTTAAACCATTAGTTCTGCAAAGAAAACTCAACATGCAAACTTTGGCATTTTTTTCTCCTGACATTTATTTCAAATGACATTGAATTGCAAATTATTTCACAGAGTGTGTTACAGATAAACAGTTAAAATGCCAAAATGCAAAAAAATTAGCTTCTCAAGACTTATACATTATGTTTCTTTCATGCAACTGCTGATGAAAGTAAAAAAAATCAATTTCAGTAGACTCAACACAGAACTTGAACTCTGCAGCTCTCATGTCAGCAGTGAATCAAGGAGGTGAATGCATTAAAAGGATGATGATGTAAAGCACTAAAACTATGCTATGGAGCTAAAAAGCAACCAAATTTATTATTGTTTGAAAAGAAACTTAAGTCTAAAAAGTCGGAAAACATGCCATGGGATTGTATGATGCACAATGCTAAATCTTTAGCTCTCTGACAAAACTGCAGAGGCTGCTGGGAATATCTGCATTTGCTCAGACATTGTTCATTTATGCAACATGCTCTATCCCAGGTAGGGATAGGTACCTCACATTTGAAACAATACGGTACTGATGCCTGATACCTGGCAATCGGTACCACTTTTCTGTACTTTTTTGTGTTTGTGTGGTAAAAAATATTAATTTGTTTAATAATAAAATATTTCATTTTTCAATTTAATATAATTATTGCACAATATATAACCTTGCAATGCTGTGTTCATGTCCAGCATGGAAAAGCACCGACTCTTCCACTCCCTCACAGTCACAAAGATGCATTTAGGTACCTAAATGTGGTACCTTTTGGTTTTACGTGAATCGGTTTCCTGTACTTTTGACAGAACTCGGTCGGTACCTATAAAAGTACCTAATTCGGTACCCATCCCTAATCCCAGGGTACTGATAGAGATTCACGTTTCTTTCAAAGTGAGAAGAGGATGAACTTTAGTGTCAAAATAGTTCATCACAACAGCTGTAACCTGTTGGATTGCATCGAACAGAGTCCAACCCAAGCAGCTTGGGGATTTAGGAGAAGAATATTAACAATCAGTCCTTCAACTGTACAAAACAGAGCAAAGGGAGGTGGCTCTAAGTAGGGATCGGAGAAAAAAATGAAAATCGGGGGGTTTTGTTTGCCACTATCAAAATCGGGATTCTTAGTCAAAAAAAAAGTGTTGTTGTTTTTTAAATTCATATTCTTTATTTCAGTCTTTGCTTATAAACTGGATTGGAAAAAAGTTACCACTTTTCTCCAGCTGAGGGTAAAATGTTTCTCTCTAACTCAGGTAATGAGCATTCTATGGGAAAAAATACGGCTCCTGATATAGTCTGTAGATATCATTTTCATTTAACTTTTCACATAGTCTGGTGTCAAAAAAAGCAAACCAAAAAGCATAAATATAGAAGCCTCACAATTGAAATCGAATCACCCTAAAAATCGTGACAGAATTGAATCACAAGAATAGCTAATTGCCCCAGCCCTGGTTCAAAGTTTCTTGAACTAATAAACGTGACTATACAGTATGATCAAGAGCCATAAGATACAACAAATTCTCATACAAGGGAAACCAAATCAGACCACAGCCCTTCAAGCCAATTCAGACAACTCACGCTGGGGCCATAGTGTAAGTTTTTTTTTTTTTTTTTTTTTTTTTTTTTTTCCAAGGTAAGAAAACAATATGGTGGTGTACCTGTGCTGACTACAAACAACTTCATTATCTGGAGCAAAATACCGGATACAAAGCTATGCATTTCCACATTACAACTACAAACAGCAATTGAGTAATCAGATCTCCGCATTTCCATAAATGTCACACACAAAGAGACGCTCAATCGGCTAATGGACAAACTGTTTTATTGAGGCATTTGGGAAAAGCATGCCAGGAAAGGGGAGGAAAAAGAGGGAGGTAACTGGTATCAATGAATGTTTTTTCATAAATTATGAAGCACAGGTTTGTGATAGTTGTGTGTTTTCTTTGTGGTCTGCAGGTTGTGTGTAGTTATGGTCAGCAGGCTGGCTGGGACCATTTTGCTCTTCAGCCAGCCTGCATCAAGGAAAGCTTTAGATCATGAAAGTTTCTCTCAAACTCAACATGTGACAACAGGAACACACCAGAGTTTTTTAAATGCTGCTAATCGGTTTCCTTCAATCAAATTACTTTCCTCATATAGTTTCTCCACTTCTGACTTCAGCTCTTGGAGCTCATTAGAGACTGAAGCAGCAGACCTTCTGTCTCTGCAGTCGTCTCCATGTGCCTCTGCAGGGCTCGTCTCTCTGCTGTGAGAGATGTAACACAGGACAGAAGCTTCCCTGTTTGAGCTCAATCACACAGGAGTGCATCTCTCTCAGCCTGATAAAGAAAGGAACAGGGGTTTGGGTGTAACCTCGGTGTTGACAGAGAAAGGAGAAGTGATGTGGGCAGGTGTAAAAGCCGCCATGTGTGTATCAAATTCGGTTGTTTCTTGGCTTGTTGTTAACGCTCCAGATTATTATCTGCTGCATTCAGAAACTAGCGTCCCAGACTTTGTAGGGGCAGGTTTAACTTCTCAACAAGTGAGTAAGGGGGGGAGAGAGCTGTTTAGTTAACTTCATACTCATGTGGATTTTGTTTACAGGCTCTGGATACCAATATGACTCTCAGTAATATAAAAAATGTGACTGAGTCAACTTTCTACCCTGGTTTGAACAAAAGCAAAATAAAACACAGTTGGGATTTCACCCCAGTGAAGGATGCTGGGTTCGTCTGATGTTCTGGTTTAATGTTTGGCCTGGATTTAATCAAACACCGTGCACATCTTTGCTTTAGAAAAGATATTTGTTCTGTTTATGTCCTCTGCAGGAGCCGTGGTACTGAGCTTGAACTACCGTTGGATGACCGCAGGGATCACTGGAGGCACTTCATGTATAAAAGATAAAACATCAGACAACATAATACCATCGAGTTCACTTCAGTTCAGCTCTGCACTCAGACTGCTGCATTCAGGGTCATTCGAGGATATCGGTGCTTTGAAAGTCAGGAAGCAGACGCTAGACAGACAGCCTGAATCTGCGACACTAGAGAGCCTCCGTTTCCCATCATACAGGAACTGCTGTTATCTCTGTTACCAGACAGATATCACCGCATCATGATGGTCAAATAACAGAGGGTGGATATGGAAGAAGGAGCTGTCCATCCATCCATCTATCTTTTTGTCTGTCTGTCTGTCTATATGACAACCTGTTTGTGAATCATTGCTCCCCTCGACTCTTCACTTTTAGGCTGTACTGTAGAGAATCAAGGAACATACCACGTTCACTTGTGCATTTTGGGCTGATGATGGTGCTTTGACAACCACAGGCAACCACTTTGCCTCTGCAAAATCTTCTTTCTCGTTTGGGCTCACGGGGGCCTGAAGCCGATCCCAGCTGTCACTGGGCACAAGGCGGTTTACATCCTGATTCGGTGTCTGTGACACCACCATTTAGCCCTGTTTCCACAAAGCGGTTCAGTTTGGTTTGTCTCGGCACGGCACGCATTTTGTGGCGTTTTCAGCGACTAACCGAAGGACAGTTCCCCAAAAAAAACAAGACTAGCTGTTCCACTGTTTGGGACCCTTCCATAGGGGTGCCAGACTAAACCGATCTGATCCCAGAAGGTGGAGCTACAACAACACTGCCAATCGCAAGGAAGACAAATTTCTGGATGCCTTCCATCATTGGTGTTTTTCTTCTTCGTTGGATCTATTAGCGGAATACATTGGCCCTCATTTATCAATCTTGCGTGGGACTTGGCGCAGATCTGGGTGTAAAAATCAGTTTACGGCAGTTTTATGATTATTCGTACCACGAGACGGGCACATAGGTTGTGATCTCATGTAAATGAACGTCCTTTGTTATGAAATTGAACTTTTTTGCACACAGTTCATGTTTGTATGATAATATTGTAAGGATTGATATCATATAATCATCTTCACAGTAAATCCTGTAATCAATACAGCTTCCTTGAAAAAAAATAAAAAAATAAATTGTTCTAAAAGTTTGATCCAGCGTCCTCTGAATGTTTTCTGCGGAGACTTTATCATGAACATGGGAGTGCATTAAAAACTGATAACAGCCTTTCTATTTACAAATGTTTTAGGTAAACCGATATCAGAAACATTTTTTTAAACGTAAAATCAGCTGACAGCTCGCACTGCTCTCTCATAGCGAAGTATTTTATAGAATGGCGGAATAATAGTGAACTGTTAAACGCATTCTTGGTGTCATATCTAAATCAAGGATCTTAATATTAATCTAAGAACATCCGTTTTTATTTCTGAAAATGTGTTTCTCTCGTAACTCTCCTTCACAGACGGATTTCCCTCACCGCGCTCCGCTCTCCACCGACATGAAACTTGTGTACACGAACTCAGACCTGGCGTGGGATTTGAGCATACCTGACGCCCACGTTCAGATTGATAAACGCCGATCTGTGTGTTGAAAGGAGCGTACACCCATTTTTCATTTTTGATAAACGAGGGCCATTGTGTTGTACTGCTATGGCGTCATGCTATTGTGCTACTGATGCTGCTATTGGCATCCAGCTTAATGCTGCCTACCACGAGGGAAACGCAAACAGGACTAGGCTAACCTGTACCAAACCGTACTGATCTAAACCGGACTGCTTGGTGGAAATGGGGCTTTGTTTTCTGATACAGACTTGGAAGCTTTGCATCAATGGAGGCTATAACAGAAATACTGAACTCATCCTTACTTCATTTGAGTTTAAATGAAGTAAAGAGTCAGGCCTTTAGTCTCTGCAGACAGCTACAGGTTACCCACTACCCACATGGGCAAAACTCATTAATTCAATAACTTTGAAAACACTGACCTATAAGTAATCAAAGTTTCTATTTTCAGATTTTTTGGCTTTGTTAGTAGTGGTTTTCAGTGTTCCTGCAACCAGCCTTGAAGAAATTAGGAAATTATTCTGCGTACCTCATTAGCCTCTCAGCTAGTGGTCCTCTTAAATGGGACAAACAAAGCAGGACAGATGCCAAAACTCCCTCATATTTCTCCCATGGCAACACATCTGTGGCTTTGGCTTGTGGCTATCTGTTATTTTTATGAGCCAATAAGTTGTGATTCATCAGGGTAAATATTTCAAGTCCCAAAGTCTGGAATTCAGCATAAATCTGGAAAACCATATCCCATTATGAAGTTTAAATATTCTGCAAACCAAGTGATTAAAATTCAGTCAAAACACTTATGGCGTGTTAAATCAGGGGAAAATGATCAAATTTCAAATGATCACGTTTACAAATCATATCCACGGCTCAGCCACTGAGTAACCGCTGAGTTAATGTTACAGATAGTTTTCTTGTCATGCTGTGATGATTCATGAGGACTGTGGGTTCACCGTCACGCTTCATCCTCCCACTGAAACCTGTTGGACTTCCACTGCTGCACAAAGACCCACTCACACACTCTCCATTCACTATGCCTCAGAAACCAGTCGCTCTGGTTTTATCAATCGAGTTCTGCAACAAGCAGACACAAACCACAAATATTGTGTCACAACTGCCTCATTTGCTTGAGTGTCATTTCCACAATAAAGTCTGAAAAACAAGCCGTGACAATGTGGAAGTCATTTTAACAACCTCAGCTCAAGTTGTTTCTTTACAGATCCATTTCTCTAAAGGTGATGTCTAATTGTTTTTGACTTCAACTGCTCTCATCTTTCTTCAGGTGTGTTGTAGCCAGTTTTTCATATAATTAATTGTTGATTTCAGGAAGTTTAAAAAAGTTTCGTTTTGTGACAAGAAAACAGTCCTGCTGTCAGAAACACAGCTTCCAGAGCACTGATCACCTCTGAGCCTCTCATGCATTAACCAGTGCAAACATGCTAATAGAAGTCTTCTGGATGCAGCTCATTCTGGGCATTAACAACATTTTCAGTCAATCATGAGCTCAACAACTGTCCCAAGGAAACACACACACACTCACACACTTACACACACTCTGGCATCACAAAGAGCCCCTGTTGGCCTGCCTGTGGGTATTGGAGTGTTTGGCCCCGGGATAAATTGGCTGCCAGCTGGAGCGACGGACACTGAAGGCCTGCATCAGTGGACGGGGGCAGGAGGAGAGGCCCCTGCTTGTTGTGGACGCTTTGGCTTCACTTCAAAACACACACATACACTCTGAGGCCACACACACACATGCACCAAAAGAATCCGAAAGAAACTTCAGCACGCTCTTGCCCATCTGTGAGTATTCAAACACGCACGAGCACACACTCACACGCCCGCCGTCACACACACAGTTATTGTCTCCTCTTAATTCTGTTTGATGGCCCTCAATCCTGCCGCCAGGATCCGCTGCCTGGGGAAATCAAGCAGACAATAGACGTGATTCCAAAGAGAAGCAGACTGCAGAGAGCCAGGAGGACGAACGCGCTGCTGCCAAGAAGCAGCAACACTTGAATAATTGAGCTTTGAGTTTAGGTTGTGAAGGCCAGGAGTGAAGTTAGTGAAGCTAATGTGTAATACGCCTCGAAGGTCGGACACAAACAGACGAGAACAGAGCTGAAAACTGAAACTCTGCCTCTTCATGAAGTCTTGTTTGCTTTAAGATACAAGTTTACCATCATACACAGGCTGTAAACCAAGGATAACACAGCAGCAACACAGGACTTCAACAACATTTTCTGGTGTGATAATCTCCTGACTGATACAGAACGGTGTGTATCAGAGAGGGCAGCGAGGAGGAAGAGATAGTACATCGAGTACTTTCTTAGAGTCAGCTAGTCTCCTCCAGAGGAAGAAGACGAGAGATCACATCTCTGATCACACTCACAAGACAGAAAACTCAACCAGCAGAGAAAGAGAAAAATGTTTTTCAATAAGTCTACCTTGCCCTCTTACTTTTTTAAGGTAGCACTTCATCGATTGCAGGAAAATTCATAGTAAGGAAAAAATCAATGTTCAGTGCTTAAAACTCCTCGCTCATAATTTCTTGTTAATTCACCTGCCGATGTCAGAAAGGGGAGAAGTTTATTTTCTTTCTTTGCTGATCTACTTTTAGTCCCAGCAATGTGGCCCACGCTCAATCCAAAAATAAACCTGAAGTGACTTTTTCCTACCAAAGAAACAAGACTTAGTGTTGAGTTTAACAGGTTTGATGTTTTTTAGATGAAACTAAAGGATCAATGAGAGATGATAAAGCAGACATCTAATGTAGGAGCTAATTATGGCAACCTAATTGGATTACTGTCCCTGTTCCTATATTCAAGCACTATGTGTAAAGTGATGTAATGGTCCACCTCCCCTACACTAGATTGCAATACAACTCTTTTCATCTATTTACTATTCAGCCTTTCTTCTGTTTACCTCTTACATCACACATCAGAGCAATCAACAAGTTAGCAAAGGGTAGATTGGCTGCATGTCAAACTTTACATTCACATGCTTTCTAGTATGTTTTTTATGTCGTGGTCTTTGTCATAGTCTTCTTGGTCTTTTGTTTCTTCTTCTGTTGAGTTTTGGTTGCTATTCAGCTGTGCTGTTTTAAACCCAACATGCTAACTGTGAGGCGTGCACAGATCACCTGGGCATTTGAGGTCAATAGAGTAGATAGATTGCTATGGCCAATGCTGTGTATTCAAGTATGTTCCAAGTCTAATTCATAGTTTTCAGTCAGCTAATCATTGAGGAAACACAGTAAAGGCTTGCTCTGTCAGCTGTATACTAGGGCTGCAGCGATTAGTCGTCATAATCGACTAGTCGACGATAAAAATTAATTGACGCAAATTTTAATAGTCGACGCGTCCTATTATTGTTTTTATTGTCGTTGTCACATGGTGAAATCAAATACCAGGGGTAATACTCATTTGTAACTTCAGTTCACAGCATGAGGTGCTGTGTTATTGGATACTTTTAGGGGAAAGGATCACTAAGTTCATACGTAAGGAATACTGATGAGGAAAAATCTCCACTCCCAGAGAGCGCTATGCGCTGACGGAGGCTCTTCATCTCCGGCTTGGACAGCCTGACAGCAGTTCAGCGTCTGATAACGGGATTTAGAGAGTCTCCTTCACTCTCTGTTACAGACAGTTTTTCAGGATCTGAGTCACAAACTAGTGTCAAAACTCCCCTAACTTTTGAAAAGAGAGGACATTTATCTGAAGGAGCTCTCACTCTCAAGCTCACACTGCACCAGTAACACTCAGCGGGGAGGAGGAGGTCTGCACATTTTAAAGGACAAATTAGGTTGAAACACAAAATAAGTAAGGATTAAACAACGAGGAAGCGTGCATTAGACCGTTCTAAGGCACGACGCGGAGTGGGAACACCACGACGCGCAGCGGAGTGGTGTTACTCCGCGGAGTGCCTTAGAACGGTCTAACGCACGCTTCCGAGTTGTTTAATCCGCTTATACCATGGTCCCACAAACTGTAAACTTTAAAAGAAATAATGAATTAATAATGCGTGATGGACCACATGTGCTCAGTTGTTTGATCTGAGGTTTTTAGCGCACTGGTGAGACAGGAGGAGAGAGAAGCGGAGCTGTCTGCAGCGGTGCCTTTCATCCATTACGCACACGCAGAGGGACAGAGGTGAAACTGTTGCTGTATCAGCCAATAATGGCATGATCTCAAACCGATCACTGATAAAACAACAGTTTGCTACTGTATGAAAATGGTTATGTGTTATTTTTAAAGGCATTATTGAACTGGCTCGAGTGGGCCAGTGGAGCGCGCAGTCAGCTGACCCGGAGCCTTTCAGTTGCACTTGTTTGGTCTCTGTGGCTCTTTCTAATTGTCTGTTGTCATCCTCAGTGAGAATGAATGTTCTAATCATCCAGATTAATATCAAACATGTTTGAAAATCATCGGGGCGGCTCCGACGAGTCTGTGAGACGATCGTGGGGCTAAAGATTCATATGTCAACCGCTCACACTAGAAGATAATCTTGCTCGAACATCGGGCCCGATTTTAGTCCCCGACCAGATTTCTTCCCCGATTGTCGGAGGGACCAACTCTGGGTTAAATCGGGCGAGAATCCTGTAATGTGAGCCAGGCTTTATAGAGAGTAGGAGCGCAGGCTGCACGCACATGCGTTGAAATGTGTGTGACGCGTTGCTATGGTAACGCGCACAGCGGAGTGATACAACGGTGATTTAACTTGCCGAACTAACTTTTCAACTGGCGTGCATTAGACCAATCTAAGGCACGCCAGTTGACATTGGAATTCTCACTGACCATGGTATAATCGTGATTAATCAACTAATCAAAAAAATAGTCGATAGATTAGTCGACTTTAAAAATAATTGTTAGTTGCAGCCCTATTGGACTGTAAGAGTAAATGGACTGGCCTTTTTATTTTTTTTATAATTTTATTCTATATTTTGCATTTTGCTGTGCAAAAAAGTGTTGTTTAATAAACTCTGTTATGACAGAGATTGGTTTTGGCATTTATTTGGGATACATTATGGTTTTGAAATAATTGAACAACAGAAAAATAATCATTAGACCAATCGTCCAATTAATTGTTAGATTATTCGACTACTCGATAAAATAATCACCCGATTAATCGTTTTAAAAATAACCCCCAGCCCTACTGTATACCAAAAAAAAAAACTTTAAATATTTCGAGAATCTGACAGTTCTGGGCACTTTCGACCAACACCATACACTTTTATTCACCTAAAAAAGGCCATGTCTTTGCCAGATCTAAATTTCTGTGATGTTTGTGTGTATTTTGTGAAGACTCCTCCCCTTATACCACCACCAGGATGAAGGCTTACAAAAGTATGGATGGTTATATGAATTTTTGATCCAAAAGCGATAGTTTAAAGGGTTAAGGTTGAGAAATTCTTGCAGATGGATAAACTTATCATGTCAGCGTGGAGGCAAGATTAACAGTAGCAACATCAATGTGTCTTTTTGTCATTCTTGTCTTCTTATTCACATCATTTGCTAACCCTACACTAAGAGAGACTTTGAGCTTTAAAGGGACATCAAGAGTTTATTTTTTTCTCTCAAAAACTGAATTTTTGTCTGGGAGTGTTCCCTAATTGGCCTCTTTGAGGTCAAACCACTTAATAAGTGCATAGATCACTGCTCTGGTCAGGAGTTGTTAAAGCAGGTTGGATAACCCCATTTACCAAATCCAGTCCACTCACACAGCATTGTGGCTGAAATTGCACTGAGCATAGAGATACCTAATGTGCTCTGCTGTTTTTATACCTTGTAAAAGCAGAAACAGACAGGCATCCAAGGACACACTAATGACGTTTGTGTTTGGCTGCTCTGCTTGAGTAACCGTGGATGATTCTGTTATTGATCGCAGACTCCATGTCCTCTGATGAGGGGGAATGTGGAGCTTCTACTTGCTTACTTGGAGGATAAATTCAATGAGGCAGAGATCGGATGGTAGTGCAACCAGAAAATTCAGTCATATTTTTCCATGGGGGATGAAACCTCTATAAAAAAAAGACTCTTTTCAGAATAAAACTGGTTGGATTAGAGAAGTAGATCTATCTGGGTTAGTGGTTTGTCTCTGTCACGAGCATGGTGCCAAAAGGGTTAGTGATTCCCTGCAGAGCCACAAGCACAGAAATGATGCACTCCTGACACTGTAAGCAGCTTTGGATAAATGTTCCCATTACACAGCATACCGCCATTAGCACCGCCAAATAGTCTTGTTATCCTGCTCCTTCAAGTTATTACAAACAGAGTGTAGGGTGGTCTTATTGTGCATTATTGCTCATACAGACAATAACAAGACCGACATTCACATGAGAAAAAGATATCAAAGAGACAACGGTGCAAACACCCTGAGAATCAGGACACACTGGCTGCCCTCATGGCAGGAAGACTAAAGACATCAGCTTCAAATGAGGAGAGGCTCTGAGGAGATCTGTTCAAACATCTCCTGGCCTCTATTCTTCTCTTTAAAGCCATCTGCTTAAGAACAACACCAGGCAGTGTTGAGCGGTATCTTACAATGGGCAGGTTCAGAGCTATAGAAGACACAAAATTTGCGAAATCCTGCATTTACTCCACATCTTCCTAAATTTAAGGGATGACAAATGAGTACTGTGTTAACTAATCAACACACTTTTGTTGCTTTCTCTAATGAGGCACTATTTTATGTAGAGGTTTGGATTGTATGCAAATTTCTACCTGCGTGTTGCAAAATTCAGAACATGTGTCACTAACATAAGAGATGATCAACATGCAACCAAAAAGGGAAAAATCATCAACAGGCAGAAAATACAATTAGCAAAAATAACAAAAGCAAAAAACCCATGATCGAAAAAGAAAATATATGCAAAAGCAGGACGGTAATCTTTTTGTTGTTGTGTTTCCTGCTCGTTATTCTTTTTTATTTTGTTTCATCAGACATGTTTTTTCTGCTTTGTTTCTTATTGTTTTGTTTATTGTTGTGTTTCCTTTTTGTTGCTGTGTTTTCTGCTTATGTTGATATGTTTTTTTCTTTTAATATGTTTGGTCTGACATGTTTTTTCTGCTTTTTTCCTTGTTTTTAGTTAGTTAGTTTTTTTTTTGTTTGTTTTTTTTTGTTGCTGTGCATTAAGATTCGATGTTGTGTTTGCACTTAAGAGACAATGTATCTCCAAAGAGACACTGTAACCGTTCTTGCATGATGACTTCCACTACATTCAGCAATGTTTAGTTTCTCAGCAGATGTGTAGCTCTCTTCAGTACCATCTGTTATCATTACACTGCCAGCTACTAGTGTGGGAGCTAAGCTCAACCTGTTGTAGTGCTCATAGTTGTGAGGGTCCAGGGGTGTAACGGTACATGTATCTGTGTCGAACCGTTCCATAAGGCCGTTCGGTTCGGTACAGTGCTGTATTCGAACGAGTACAGTAAGTTTACGTTAGCCGCTGCACTTGGCTCTTCAATATTCACGTGAGTACTCGTCCATGATTGGCTGAGCAGGGAAGGCGTTTTAATATCCATGAGGAAAGTGGTCTGTGATTCGTGGTTTGCGATCATGTGCATATCATGTGAACATGACGTCTCACGGTGAGCCAATCAGAAGATGAATATCAAAGAGCTTCCATAGCCACAGGAGCTTGTGTCTGAATTGTGCATCATGGCTGCTGCTAACGACCAACCGGAGCTTGAAGAGCCTCCCCCTCGCTGTATAATGGCAAGTTTTTAGTTTAATAAAAATGCTAAACAAGAAAATGGTTTTACATCCAGGACCTCTATAAGGAGACTAGCGCCACCATGCTGCTACTCACTTGTTGTCTTAAACTGGAGAGCCTTTTAAGGCTAAATTTCCAGGCGACAAAAGGTATCAAAGGAGTTTCTCAAGAACAGAAACCAACCACAAAGTGGTGATACAAGAAAGTCTAAATTAATGAAGTCATTAAACCGTGGAGTATTGAGTGGCTGACTGTTACTCCCCCAGTGATGCGCAGCAGAATAACAAGCTGTAAAATCTGATGTTTTGTTTTTTTCATACTAATCCTTTATCATCAAGAGGAATGAAAAACATCTCTCTCAACTGTCAAATTATTGAATAAAGCTGTCATGAAAGCACAGGCTTTTCCCAAAACACAGCTCTGTAAACTACCAGAAAATGAAGCTTCACACATGTTAAGTTTGTCTGATATCATTGTGCTCCAAATTATCATCACTTCCATGTGTTAGATTTGAGTTTTTAATCTTTGCACAACAGATGGCAGATAGCAGCAACTAAAAAAAGCTGATCTAAAAACATGAATGAAGCTGAAACAACTCCACCATCGACCTTCAGACAGCCGTTTGTGATGAGAGGATTAAACAAAAGGCTGTCAGAGGACAGATTCTCACTCTTATTTCCAGTCCCAGCAGTGAGCCAGACTTTGGTGCAACAGTTGTAATCTTTGCTGCATGTTGTCAAGATGCAAAGCAGCTCTTCCCTATCCCAGATAATCATCCTCGGGACCACCAGCAGCTGGCCAAATGGTGCCTCATTTTGTTGTGGCTGGTGCATCGGCTACATAACTAACTGGCCTCTTTTCTGCTCCAAAAATCCTCTTGTCTGGAGGAAGATTTTGGCAAGAAGTGTAGTCAATTTCTAAAACTTACTAGGTGGTCGAATACTGCACTGTTTTTAGAAAACCATGGCAAAAAACAATGCAGTATATGAATACTTGGTGTTTTGCAGCAATTAAAAACTAATTAGTGATCAAAATTCTGATATAGGAGTGACTCTGGTCAAAGTGTAGTGTAGCAGACTGCTTGTCAGTATCAGATATCAGGTGACAGATCTGAGACCTCTTGTCTCTCACCTTTATTCACACCCAGGCCTCTCTGGTACCTGGGCAGCATTAAAGAAAGCTCTTGAGCCATGTCATTAAATTCATTCACAAACAAGCTTATTGAACCTGACAACACATTAATTTTTATGTGTCCCATGAGAGAATCAAATCACCAGCCATCTGTTTCAAATAGACTAAGCACAAAAAGTGGAGGGGGAAATTGTTTGTAGATTACTTCTTTTTGTAGCATATTTCTTCACAACAAATGTGCTACTGAAAAACACTTTATTTGTTTTTAATAGTGCCACAATACAGAACATGCGTTTGTAGGATGAGCAGCAGAGCTCAAGTTGTGGTTGTGCCCATGAGAAAAATGCCAAATCTTCCCCGCCAATGCCACACGAATGATTCTGCCATCGTTATCGGCTCTAGTCTGACCATCAGATGCCTGATTTTCAGACAAATTCTGTGAGCATGAGCACTGATTGGTTAGCAGGTGTCTCCTCAAAGAATTGGTATGCCTCATTTGTAGAGCTGAAACGATTCCTCGAATAATTCGAGGTACTCGATTACAAAAAATGATCGAGGAATTTTCTCTGCCGCGAGGAATTGTTAAATTTTTAAAAAGATCAAAGAGTGGCATTTCAGATAGCACTGACGCCATATTTAGAGAGTTTTCAGACCCCTCAAGCTGCCTCTTTGTCAAAATAGCGACCAGCAACAAATCTAGCTTTTTTTTTGGAGTTTGGAGACTGATATGAAAGCATGTATTGATCTGCATCAGCTGCTCATATCTCATATCTCAACAGATCGCACAGAACTTGGAATCTATCACCCAAAGTCACTTGATTTTAAACTTGCTTGAAACTAATTTTCATTTGAAAAACAACTACTTTTTAACTTAACAAAAATGTGTTTTATTCGATTACTCTATTAATCGATGGAATTTTCAGTAGAATACTTGAATACTACAATATTCGATAGCTGCAGCCCTACTTATTTTTCTGATCTGGATAGCACCCATGTAATATTGCAACTACTAACTGGTGTCACGAAAAAAACAAGTTTGGACATTATTGAGCAAGGAAGCAAATTTGACCTCTACCCCAGTGAACTCTTGTGGGATCGGCCTGGGTGTGCCAGAGTGACCAACACAACCACATTATTGACGGTTGAAGAATGGGATGCCATTAGAGCTGAAACGATTCCTTGAATGATTTGAGGTACTCGATGACAAAAAATACTCGAGTAATTTTCTCCGCCTCGAGGAATCGTTTAATTTTTAAAAAGATCAAAGAATAGTATTTCAAATAGAGCTGAGGCCAAATTAAGAGAGTTTTCAGACCCATCAAGCTATCTCTTATACAAAATAGCAACTAGCATCAAATCTAGCTTCTTTTCTGGAGTTTGGAGACTAATGGGTCATTCTACAAAACAGGTGCCATTTGGGTTCGCAACATTTGATGAGATGTCAAAGTGTGTTTACAAATTTTGGAGCTACCAAAGCAAGTGGTCTTACTGACATGCTGTATCAGAAATTTCTATTTCGTGAAGAGAAAAATTTTCATTTAAAAAATAACTGCTCTTTAACTAAACAAAAATGTATTTTACTCGATTACTCGATTAATCGATGGGATTTTCAGTAGAATACTCGAATACTAAAATACTCGATAGCTGCAGCCCTAGATGCCATTGCACACAGTGCCTGATCCGGCTAGTAAGCAGCATGATGAGGCTCCTGTTTGTTAAATAAATAAATAAATAAATAATGTGATTTTTAATATGTTTTGTTCATTCCGTCTATCCAACAAACAAGACTCAACAGCAGAATAAGTAGTTCGGCATTAGCTGAGAAGATTTGGCTAATTTTTCATGGGTATAAACCAAACACTCTAGATATATTGCCAAGAAGCATTGTTACAACACACACACAGTCTACCAAACACAAATTCCTTACTTTTTGCGCTAACTTTATATAATATGACTTCAGAACTTCAAATCCTTGTTGATATAATTGTAATAATACAGCGCATATTTTCCTTATATTGTGTAGGTCACGTATTCAGAGCATACAGACAAGCTCCACATTACTGACACCAGAGGAGGAATCAGACACTGCGCTCATGTGAACAGGAATAACACTGTGTCAAAACTCTCTGAGTATCACAAAGAAAATCTGTTCGTTACCTGATTCTTCAGGGTTTCTGTGACACAAGGCTCATGGCAGCTTTGGCAGTAACTCAGACAGTTTTAGCTCAGTGTCTCCTCTCTGACTTCAGCTGGGTGCGCTTCTACAGCCCCAAAAACACACTTGAATTAAAACCATCTGCCAAAAGTTTGATGTTCACAGGCTGTTCTCTCTCTGTGTGACACAGTCCCGAGGCTCAGTGCTTCCCCGCCTCCCTGCCATGCAAAAAATTATCAGCATGAAAGCGTGATTAGCTCTGAAACAAGCCTTTGTATGGTTGGAAAAAAAGGGTTTAGCTTTCACCAAGATGTCTGGATATGTGACTCCTGGCTAAATGTTGTGTTGAAATGTCACCAAGGTTGGGGACAGGATAAGCTTTATATCCAGGGAGGCAAAGGGGAATTACAAAAATGTAGCCATATACACCCTTGTATGTCCACCTGGTGTTTCAGTCTGGTTTTCTGGGTTTTAATTTGCACATTCAGCTCTGGTTAGAGTAACATACTGTCATTTAAATGTTAAAGGCTAAATCTGTGTAATAACCAACCACATTTCACCTCCTAAAAGGATCTCTGGGGTAAAATTCACTTAACTTGTCCTGCCTGTCAGAAACGTCACCTCTGTAATGAACTTAGCGCTGACAGAGCACCTACCTGCCACTTATCCTGACAACGCTGCACTGATGCACTGTATTTTAAACCTTTATATTTACACAGGGAGGGGGTGCTGACTGAACATGTGTCTTCATCACTCTGCTTTAAATTCTTAGTCATGCCCAGCAGACGCCGCCGTCTGAGCAGCTCCATGGGTGAGACTGGGAGCTTTTCCACTCTGTGCTGAAAACAGAAGCAGATCAGGGAGGCGCTTTGTTTCTGCTTGGCTGTAGGAAGGCGCTCATATTGAGCACTTTGGTCAAACATTTCAATCAATAACCTTGGGCCATTAAGGCCACAGTCTCCACATGCAATATTAATGCCTTCCCCTAAGACCTTAACTTCCTGTTTCCTAAGACAATGTTGGCCCTCATTTCTCATGTCTTGTTGCACAACTGATTCTGCGGCAGCAAAGAGAGGTTCTGCTATCAGAGTGTCACACAATGAAGGAGAATTTGTTAACTTTAAAAGCCCTGTGAGGATTTAATGAGTGATTTTAAAATATATTCGTATTTGCTATATTTGTTTGTTTATAATCTGCAATTAATTGAGATTATCAACGCATAAAATGGTTGTCTAGCAACTATTCCTAAGTATTCCTGGTAAGGGCGCCATTGAACATTTCTTAGATTTATTTTGTAGTGATGGCACCACTGGGGGGGGGGACTCTCAAATAAAAAAATGCAGGAAGAGCAGACAAAAGCAGAGTGATAGAGCACGGACTAAAACATGGGTTTATCTGTGATATGTTTATTGCAACCCACATGCAGCTGTTATTCTGCGGTGGTCTGTTTAAACTTGCGAGTCTATCAATTAAATGTAAAGCAGGGTTACGCTAGCTCTGCTTGGTGAGGTTTGCGTTGGTAGATTGATCGCTGGCTGTACATACCCAGGATTCACTAACCTTACAAGTTACAGATGCATCTTAGGGCACCTAGTGCAGGCCCTGCATAAAAAGGTGTATAAAGTGATGTGAAGACCTGGTTCTTAGACAAATCCTAAGTTGAACAAACTCTGAACTAGCACCAGGGCCACTTGAGTTGAGCCAATTTTAAGACCAGTTGAAGTGTGGTTTGTTTGGGATCAGGGGTTAGGCACAAGCTAATGTAAAAAATAAAAAAAAATCAAAACACAGCAGGCAAGTAACCGTTTGATCTTTATCATCTTGTTATAATTTAGGGGAGTCAAATTTGATGAAACACCCAGTCCTGAGAGCAACTACTTTAATATGCATACAAAGAATTACTCTGAAATTAAGAAATCTATTAACTTCCCTCCAAGTCTAGCACCACTTATACAAGTAAACTACTCCACAAATTTGTTTCACTCAGTCAATATCCTGACAAAATAAATTACTATAAGTTGAATCCTCTGACTGCAAGCCGTCTTCTTTAAGTGAAGTGTAAGTGATTTACAATGAATCTAACAGAAACACAGATTTTTCTTTATCCAGATCTGATTCCCTACTTGTCACTGACACCAAACCAAGCTCGCATACAGAGACAAATCCTTGGGTCAAAGTCGCCTCCTCTGAAGCTCTTGGCCTACTGACCTCTGTGTTAATGACACTAGAGAGTAAGTGGGGGGAGGAGGGGATTCAGAAGGGGATTCAGGGGGGAGGGAAAGGTCCTAGACCACCAACACCATGCTCCTATACCATGAGCTCAGCTCTGCAAAGAGGCGAGGTCACTGAAGGTCACTTTAAATGTTCAGGCTGGAGGGAAAGGCACAGACATTACAGAGATGACGGAAAGGTTTCGAAGCAGCTCTGATTTATGATCATGATATCAAGATTGGTGATTAGTTTAGCTTTTGCGACCAACAACACAATGACTTTACAAGCCAGAACATGAGTCTTTAAAATCAGCTTTGTTGTCCAGTGAAAACATATATTTTATACTGCATAAAAAGTGTACAAGAGTTACACCACTGAGCTCTAAAGAGTGAATAAAGATATTAAGTGTTGAAGAGGTAAAGGAAAAAACAATGCGGCAAAGTTAAGTTAAAAACATCATGAGAAAGGTTTTACTAAGGTGAAGCACCAAACTAAAAAGAAATTAAAAAAAAAAAAAACATCCAAGTTTTCTATAGCTGACAAGTATCTTTTAAAATAAAACTTTTAAGAAGCCAAAACCTGCGAATCTTTCCATCCAAGCTCATAATCAATCTAAAATCTTACTTTTAACACCAAATATGATGTAAGATAGTTGTTGACTCTTCTCAGCGCCAATGTTGCTATTATTACATACCATTTTCAGCGACCATCTGTCAACACAACCATCAATACTGACACAGAACCAAAGCTAATAATTCCCCTCTTCCATCCCTCAGAGTAAAAATATTCAAATGATTTTATTCAGTCTGTGGTGAAGCAGCAGCTCTGAGGATGCAATGAGCCATTACGTGGGTTTGTTGGTTAACATGCTCAGCAGTGTAGCGCTGTCTTGCTTTTCCAGTTTGAACCACAAACTCTGGGCTTGTGGCTTCATCACAGTGAGTCTCACACCAACCCGGAGATGACAGTTATCACCCATTTACTGTACAAGCCGCGCTCAAGTACAAGCCGATGAGTAATTAATTCATCATTTGGCCCACCGACGTTCATTTACAAAAGGCTCTCTGGGTTCATTAAACTGACAGAGATGCTAAATGGTGCTGTCACTTGTGAAACGCTCTATTGCAGACTTTCATGGGAAGTTAGAGCAATAAGCAGACCCTCAGTGACCCCTGAGCACGCTTAATCAAACAGCTGACAGACCAATAAATAAAGCTGACCTGCTTTATTGTATGTTGGAAGAGCTGCAGTAAGAAGTAACGCAGCTTTTTTTAGAAAAAGTGTAAAATCTGCTACATGATGTGGAGGTGAAATAGCACCAACACCAATTCAGTTTTATGAATCCTCTTTTTCAGGTCATCTTTTTGAAGTGGCTGAGCATCCTCTGAATCATTCAGTTGACAGATGAGTAGGAGGAAGGATGCCAGCACTCACTGTTTAAAAAATACATCACAAGCTTTTATTTACTAAAAATCATCCTTACACTTAGAAAGACAAAGTTGTCAAGAGCATTAAACGGAGAAAGCTGAGCTCAATTAGTACAGCCTGGAGAGCTCTCTGAAGATTTAGTGACAAAGTAATGAAAGTACAAGAAACTGAGAATCAAAACACGTCAGTAATTTGTCTTTTTCCTGCAGCAGTGAATGGAAGCATATCTAGACTATCATATTTAAAAAAAAAACTTGACTGGCATTTTCAGTACAGACTGTATATCTGATGGGGACTAAATGAAAACAAAAGTTAATCAAATCTTCCTGCAGTTGGTTTCGAAACCCAACACTTCACTAAAACAACATGGAGGAGGTTGAAACCAGGGCTGTGTTTACTTGAAAGCGGTGGACTCGTAAACAAGACCCAGAAATGTCTTTATTCATCTAGTTTGGTGATTTTTAGGTCTATCACTTGAGCTGCCTCAAATATGACAGATGCTGACACTAAAAGGTCTAGAAATTTCCCCTGCCTTTCTTGTCTTTATCAGTTCTTTTTGCTTGTGTTGCGGCCTGTCTAGGCCAGGACACTTTTGAAAAGGAGACCTTTGGTTGTGTTTTTTTTTTTTCAGGTAACATGATCTGATAGAAAAGTGATGACAACATAAAAAGTAAGTAGTTTTCTAATTTGTTTTCCATTCAAAAGAAGTTCCTTGGTCTTGGACATGACCTTTGACAAATTACGGAGACAAACAAGCTTGGTAGTCAAGAAAATACAAAACAAGTGGGGAGGGAGTGTGCCTATGTTCCCACATAGGATACTGGTCAAGAATCTGGTTTTGTTTTTCTGACCTATGGAAACGAAAACATCAAAAACTATTTTATTTTTTTTCCTGTCATTACTGTGAACATGATAATTTTAGTGCTGTGGGAACTTATGGCATAATTGTTTCTTATCTGTCTGCATCTGTCTCCCTAACTGTCTTGGCTCAAAGGTGTAAGCAGCTGCAAAAAAAAACGTTTGAAACATGATTACGTTTTCTGAAAATGCTCAAAATGGGATAAGGACAAAGTGATTAAATTTTGGAGGTGATCTGGATCACTGTCTGGATCCAGGATTTTTTTTTTCGAGGATTCTTTATCATTGTGAGACAGGGCCTTTTTCACCATACGTGTAACTTCACGATAAATGGTCTGATTGCTTTGCAAAACAATACAAGAGAAGGTCTCAATAATTTCTGACAGACATAAAAGTAAGATCCAAATCCTGGCAATATTCTGGATACTAAGTTCCGGAATATGAAACATCTACTGGGTCATCATAATTTTCCACACCATCAAGTAACAAATTATCGCACAAATCTGTGACTAACACCAAATTGGAGCAGACAGTCAGCTGAAAGGAAGTACAGCATTTTAGTAGGACTAAAGTGTTGCATGACAATCACAATATGCTTGACAGAGGTCTGCACTCTCCGAGTGCTTTTCTAGTTGATATCTGTAAATTATCAATATGCATTAAACACTTTGTAAATAGATTCCCAACTCATTCCCTGATTCTTTCTGTTACAGCTTTTACATTGTTTATGGAATGAAGTAGAACAAAATACCCACCCAGAAGGCTTTCCTGATCCAAGCAGTGCTTCGGGAGATATTTAGATCCAAAATCATGCAGCGGACGCCCTTATAATGGGAAACAGCTCCGCTCCTAAAACTGCATCAATCGTCCAAAAACTCATGTTTTTCACCCATATTCCATCATGGTCCGCTCCGGGTTAGTCCTCTGCGGCAGTCTGTGTCACTCCAGACATTGTTGTGTGGCTGTAATGATCTCTGAACTGACGAAGACTTTGTTTACCTTTGCCCCTCCGCGCATGCGCAGTACTCTCTGGAGAGCTGACTCCACTTTCTCCTTTCTTTGAGGGGCAAGCGTAAACAAAGTCTTCATCAGTTCAGATGTCAGTACAGCCACACAGGGCTGTCTGGAGTGACACAGACTGCAGCAGAGGACTCACCTGGAGCGGACCATGATGGAATATAGCTGAAAACACGAGTTTTTGGACGATAAATGCAGTTTTAGGAGCAGCGCTGTCTATGCCCAGATGGATCTCATTATACGTATGTCTGCTGCATGATTTCGGATCTAAATATCTCCCGAAGCACTGCTTGGATCAGGAGAGCCTTCTAGGTGAGTATTTTGTTCTACTTCATTCTATAAACAATGTAAAAGCTGTATAAACTGAACTTATCCTTTAAATATTGGTATCTGATCTCAACTTAATGGAAAGTGAGCAATGCAAATGTTAACAGCTTAAAACTTGAACTTGTCTTGCTATGTTGGCCAGCTAGCCGCATGACAAACATGCTGCCATTTGATGCAAGAAATCAAAATTCATGACTTCATGTAACTTTTACAAAAATCACTCAGCAACAACTAACCTCCATTATATCTTCCAGGGGGGAGAAGACATCATCATAGGAAACCAAAACCTAAGTTCTGCTGATCACTTTTTACTGAACCTGAATCAGCCCAGCCCCATTGTTCACCACGCTCTGCACTTCACAGCAACTAAGCTCAAATGTTTGACTGAGAAGTTAATTCACAAATGAGGCTAAATGCTGACTAAAATAGGTGTTTGATGAATGTCATCTTGTTTAATGAAAACGTTTTTTCTCCTTTGATAAAAAACAGGGCCTTACGAATAAAAGCAGATAGGACATCAAACTTAGAAACAGAACAGAGAGACTTCTGAAACAGTCGTCGAGTGCCTGAGTGTCTGTGGTGGAGCATTTTGATATCTTATTTCATTCAATAATCAATTCTTACTTGTGTAGTATCAAGCCAATACCAAAAACAATTCCTCAGGCAGTTTTCAATTTGAACATCATCTGTCATTACATTTGTCTTCTGCTATTTGGTTCCATTGGCAGTATTAATTGTGCAATTGCAGCACATCACCCTTGACATGAAGTTTCTTTCTTGTCTAATTCAACAGATCAAATGTGTGCATCAAAATTAGATTAGATGCAGTAAATTCATATCATTGTACCTGATGTTATCAGCAGATCTCCGCAGAAGTTGCAAGTTTGAATGGCTGCACTCCTGATGCTTATGGGTATGTTCAGTCCAATATTAGCGCTGCATGAGAGAGCACAGCAACCCCCATTCACTTTAGTAAGATCTTGCAGAATACACAGAATCACAGAAACAAGTCAGATGATATAATTTGTTATACAAGGACAGCTCTCTTAGTGTGATTATTACCCAGCTTTCTTTATTAACACCAGGCTGTTAGACACTGTTCTGTTTGTTAAAACAGAACAGAAGTGAGACAACTTGATCACACATTGCACCAAATCAATCCAATTCTAGCATGTTTACCTTGCTCGTTGATTAAAGTTACGGTTAGCACTCTAAAGTGTTGCATTCTAAGGTGATGTCGACTGCAGAAAATTTACCATGGAAATGCGTGTTCTTAACCAGAGGGTTTACATTTGGTTACAGCTATGGTCGACGATTTGAAGCTAGGTAATTATTATTAACACCGTTTTGAGGTCGTTATGGTCCAATCTACACAATATAAAAACCAAAAAGAACGAAAAAAATCCATTCAGTACAGCAGCTGTAAAACGGCTTAATAATTGACCAATCTGAACCGCCATTTCCCTCATTTCGGATTTGTGCGTTAGTCCATCCAATCCCCTGTCTCCCCTTCTCCGCACCCCACTGCCCATGGTCCCACCTCGTCCTTCCCCACTACCCCTCTCACGTCAGCTAGCTGCTCAGCTACCGAAGCGTCGTGGAGCCAGAGAAGACCGACACCAGGAAGCTGTTACTGTTACCCTCCACAGCGAAGGGAAGAAATCGAAAAAGTTTCAAGGAAAAGGCTGAAGCAAGGAAGAATTATGAGCTATACAGGTGCCAACAGAGACTGAATATTGGAGAAATGTACGACCGGCGGAAAAAGCTGCAGAGGGATTTGGGACTGAAGACTGACACAGAAACAACGGAGTTTCTGTTGAACAGGTAATGACTTTGTTTACCACAGTGGGAGATGTCAGCTAAATAACTCTAGTCAGTCTGTGCCTTAACTTACTAATGACAGAACGCTGCTGATTGGAACGGGTAGGCTCTGTCAATAGATTTTAGTATAAGTTAGCCACACATCTTTAGCATTGTAAACTGAGCTGGTGAAGACATGCCGAGAAAGGTAAAGCCTCGCCCACAGTCGGCCCTGCTCTGATCAGCTGGCAGTGGCAACGCCAGACCTGCTTCACCGGCTAATTCATGGGTTTGATTGCGCCGGTCCAATTGGAAAAGCTCCCACTGTGTGTTACAATAACTCTTGAACAATGGACTTCTTTGAGCCTGAAAGTGTGAATGTGTGTCTCTGCAGCTTGAGTGACCCTGTAAACTGGAGACCTTTAACTGAATGTGTCAGTGGATATTGAGTTCATAACAGCTGTTAAAAAGTAGAATTCTTGCAATGCATCCTGGTTAAGTTTTATATGTGTCAAAAAATACAAGCCCGATGATGAACATCAATTGACAGGCTTTGTATTTCAGCCATAACACTTGTCGATCTTTGTCGTCTTCACGCTAAAGACAGTAGAGCAGTCCGCAGTTTCTTAAGTTAAAACTGATTCTGGCTTTTTGAAATGGTTTATCAACAAAAAAGCTTCTGAAATATTTTGTCAGGAACTATAAGCTTCTGAACCTCCTGGTCAAAAAACACCTTAGGTTGGTGCTTTGTCTCTTGCCTACATAGAAATAAACACACTCCTGCTTGGTTTCTTTTCTAAGTGAACAGGGCAGCTGTAACTCTCGACTAACAAACGTTAAGAAAGAAGACTGAAACAATTGTAGCAGTAATAATTTAACAGAGCTGTAAAGTCTTGTTTCATGCATATCTCAGCAGAGCTTTCACACCTCTCTCCTCTTTCAAAGCCATATAATACACTTTGTACTACATTTCTCTAGGAAGTGTGTTTGCCTGTAGGTAACCCAAAACTTTTTACAAATCAGTGAGTTCTATCTAAATCACACTGAAATAAAATCAGCGAGCAGATTCATCTTACCCACTCTTTCTGTAATCACCTACTTTTCTGTAAAGAACAAATTTTATGTTCTCTTGCTGAACACTTAAAGAAACAAAGATTTTAGAGGCTTCCCCAAACAGTAGCTTCATTTGTAAGCATGAGATGGGGGGGGGGGGGGGGGGGGGTTGTCCACAGTTGCTCAGCAGCTCATTGAGAAAGCATAGTTTCCTGCAGTCTGACATAGAAAGGAAAATTGCATCTTCGAGCACTGAGAACTACTCAGTGAGTATTTTTTTTCTGTTATCAAGTCCAGAAGAGGCCACTTCCTGCCTGTCTTTGCTTTCACTCTGACAGTTTTATCTGACTACCCAATGGGACTGTTAACATTGTTAGGGGTGCACATTTGGGGGTGACAGGTCAAATGAAGTGTCCTAGGTAGCTGTGCATTAGAGATCTTATAGCAACATTAAACATAAGCTGTTATATGTTGTCCAATTTCAGGTCAGAGGTTGCAGTTAATTTGGGGTTCTCTTGCAAAGTCAGCAGAAAACTAACGTGAAAGTTGATGCTTGGTGCGTATGTGTGGTCTTACGTAACAGCCGTATCGTATGGTATCTCTGAGCAGTGGCCAAGTAAGATTAAACTGGCTGTGAGCCATGAGTCAGGTCAGGGAGGTCCTTTGGTGGTGGGCTTTAAAAAGGAGCCAGTGGCATGAGGTAAGAAAATACAGCTGCTTTTATTTGACTTAAAGCAGAAAGAGAGGCAGCACACAGAGCGTTCAAGAACCCAGTCTCAAGCTGGGACACGTTTTCCAAAGTAACCCGAAAAAATCAAGTTAAAAGACAAGCCAAAAGTCTCCTTTGAGAAAATCTGGACTCACCAACGTTAGATCTCCTTCCCCTCTGATGGTAAAAAGCTTCAGAGCATCTCAGCTCTTTAACTCGAGCGTCTACTGAAGCTCACAGCAGCATGGAGAACACATGCACAGTGTGTGCACTTCCAGAGACACAAAATGATCAATTATATGACAACCTGTGAGTCAGGTGCTGACAACAAGCACCCTGTTAGTCAGGTTTTGGAGGTTCAAATGTTGACGGTTTACTCCCACTAGTGTTAGGAGCACATGATGATGATGAAGCCTGGGGCAGCTGCAATGTCAATAATACACACAGGGTGCCCTCGCTTGAACTCAGCACCAAGATGATTAACGCTCTTTTGTTTTACTGCAGTGTTCTCACTATAGCACAGGTCTGTGGCTTATAGAGCTGCACTGATCTGTTACCTGTAGATCAAAGATGTTCACACATCTGACACTCAACAGCTTGACTGAATGTGGGCAAAAAGTCAGACAGTGGTTTAAGTAAAGGGTCAAACCTATGCAAAAACATGTATTTATGTCATGAAGCACTTTATCTGCGTCTGTGTGCTTGAATCTTAAAATGTTTGAGAATTTATGCCTTGATATAGAAAAAATAAGATGCTGTCAGAGCAAAAACACTGTTCAATTTGAGTTCTTATGGGGTGTTTTGGTCTCTTTAGAGAAACAGGGGGATGATCAGAGTATCAAAGTATTTGCAACCTGTTTCCAACATACAGAGGAGGAATTTCAGATGTTGGTGTAATAAATCTATAAAAGAAAAGTGAAGTAGGTTATTGCAAAATGATGGAGCTGACTAACAAATGTTGCACATGCATTTCAGAGGGTTTCAGGAATACTCCCCCTAAAATGTTCAATTTATGTCTTATTTTAGTCATTACTTTAAGATTTTCTTGTTTACCATGTCCATGCTCACACATGCAGCTCATTGAGGTCATTTTAGGAAGAGTGCAAGGACCTCAATATCTTTGAGCAAGATCCTAATATTTCAGAGTTCTGTGAAATCCAGACTACATGAATAAGCAAATGTTCAGGTCAAACAACACACAAAGCGCTCCGCTTGCAATAAAAAGTTAACTTCCAAGTATTTACACCATTGGTTTCATATCACACAAACAAAAGCAACTTAAAGAGACAAAATCCTGCTTTATTCCACATGAGCAAAGACAAACTTTCCACTCTCACATGAGAAATGTGTGTTGTGTGAAAGTGAGAGGGGACCTGAAGAACTCAGCTACAGACAAATCTGAGGTTTTTGCAGTCTCGCTCTGCAGATGTGGCTGGGGCAAAGGTGAAATATAGAAAGTTGAGTGGGAAAAAAAAAATCACTTTGCAACCACAATTGTTCCAGTTTTAACCTACATACACCTACATCTTTAGACTTGAGGATCAGCCCAACCATGCTTCCTGAGCTACAACGAGCCCTGCCAGAAAAGTTGAGTAAGCCCCTGAATTTAAAAGCTAATAGAGGCGTTACTCAAACCCAGAAGAAACAGACTGCTATCTTTTGGTTGCATCTATTTCCAGGATAACTGCACAGACTTGTTGGCTGCTCTGCACGCTTTCTCCCCTACAATGTCACACAGGGCTGCAGCAGCAGCAGCAGTCTGGTGAGGGGCGACATCCACCCAGAAGAGAAAAAATGCACCAACTTTGTGTCTTGATTTAATCTAAACCTCATGCTGATCCTCCACATTAACACACTCTCTCACACGCACATAGTGAACTTTGGACGGCAGCAGGGGGAGGTTAGCTTAATGGTGGAGCAAGAGGTTTTTTCAAGAGCATTCCTCCTCAATGGGAAAAAGGAGAATTGGTGTTGGGAGCTGAGAGGAACAACAGCGGTGAAACATGACGAGACAGGCGGAGAGGCGGCTGCCCGAGTCTCCTCTCCCGTTCGGCTAACCGAGTGTATCCCGGTTCGCTCTAAAGCAGCCGTTACAATGCACGTTTCCCCTCAAAAACCCCCATCCCCGGTGTGCAACTGCAGGGCCCGGCGCCGCCATACACCACCACATAGACACATAAAACAACACGTATAGCATGCCCCGTAGCAGCCAGCGGAAAGAGACATGCGAAAAATGAAGAGGAGGGGTGCAAACCGGGACCGTAAACCGGTCACAGACCCTCCGAGGACGAAACATTAAGAGAAGAAGTCCAGTTAGGCGAACTAACCTGTTTGGGAGCAGCACGGTCCGCTGGATATTGGGTTGAATCCGAGTTAAATCCACTATCAGTAAAACAAAGAGGCGAAAATGACCGAGCGGCCGCGGAACAGGCCGAAACAGCACTCCTGGAGATGCGTGTGCGCATGCGCAAAGCACAGCCGGAGGTGGTGTGGGGGAAGAGCGGGTGGAGAGAGCGAGTGCAACTAATTTTTAGAATCAATCCACAGTGTGTCATTCATTATTCATTTCAAGGAAACAGACCAACTCAGAAGCTTTTTTTTTTTTCAACACAAATAAAATGAAAGTACAGTTAAGCTACAATTAGCCCGTCTAAATTAAGAAAAATAAATATTTTTTGGCCATAACTGCAGTAGAGATATAAATGATACGTCTTGTGGTGGTTTAAAAAACCAAGATTACACTATTTGTTTGGTTTTTTTTGTTTGTTTGTTTTTTGTTTTTTTTTTTTTAAGTTACAATAAATCAATGTGGTCATTACAATTAACCTTGTGCCTTAGAGACCTCTTTCAACACAACCGAGTAACAACAAATAGGATAGGACTTATACAGTGACAACAGTACACAGAATAGAAACATGCATATTCAGCAACACACAATCAAGCAGAAAAATCTATGTACTTTGAATTACAATCATATTAATGTGCATTTTATCACAAAGGGGGTTCACCCAGTACATCTACCACTCTGAGGAAATTCCTTTCTCTGATCCAGGGAAATGATAAATGTACAAAAAGCAGATCTTAATCGATGGAAACATGTTTTACTAATCATTCACAGACATTTGTGTGATCTCTATCAACTAATTTCTTAAAGATTTTGTTGAGATACTGGCTTGGTTGACATTCTCCACGACTTATAAAATATATCAGTGAATGAATTGCTCTGAAAAGTTATAACATCTGGTATCTGTGTCTGGAACATTACATCATTTGACTGTATAAAAATGACTCCACTTTTCAATTTTTATGGGGTAGAAAGGATAAAACTTTAGGACATATACCAGTTTTTATGTAACTTTCAGTGTTAACACAATTTTGCTTTTTAAAATATTTTAAACTGTCACCTGTTGCCTTGTGACTTTAGATTTTTAGAATAATGATACCTCCATAGAACCCTTAATTGTGTATTGTAAATGAAAAGTATGGGACTTCAGAATTAAGCAGAGAGAAAATAAGAAAATTGCATGTCTGAACTCACCCATGGATTAAACAATAAAATAAAAATACCTTTGGGGCAATTTCTGCCTGTGGTTGTTGCAAAAGTAATAATCTCAGCAGGCTTAACGCCCAGAAATGTTATTCCAAGCAGACTTAAAACTGATCACATTCAGTTCCAACTCTTTAAGATTGTCGTACAAAGTGTTGAATATAACCAATTTGATTTTGGTTAAAGTAACAGTATGGATGTTATTATGATGTGATTGAACTTCCATCAGGAAATATTACTGTAGACTGACTGTAAATAGTCATATACAGATAATATCAAAATTTTCTGTTACAGAAATGCCACAAGCCAGATTCTACAGACATACAGTTTATAAACAAACCATACAGACATAGTCATGTTTTGTGCAGGATGAGATAGCTACCCATTTTCAAGTTTTCAAGAGCTGTGCAGTGACGATGATTTAAATAAAGCACAAGTTGCTTTCAAGAGACTCCAAACCAAGGTTATAAAAAATTCGCTTTTTCATTTTTGTTTTGAATCAGTCAATTGAATGTGTCATGAAAGGGTGTATGGATTCTTTTTTGATTATCTCTCAAGCTATAAAAATGTATTGTGTGTATTATGTGCAATTTGAAAGAGTATCAATAAGCGTTTCCTTCTGTATTTTTGTCTTAATGCTAAACAAAGACGCCCTTTTCATTTCGTACAGTAAGATCTTCAAGTTAAAGACGAATGGTTATCTTATCTGAGATACTGATTTTATAAAAACCTGTGGGCTTCTTTTATGTAATTCCATCACTTCTAGTTGACAGTATTTTGTTATTTGTCTAGAATTAAAACTTCCAGACAACAAACTTTAAGTTCTCCTGTGTCTGTCTCCTAAAACTTCAATATCCTTCAAAAAGGTCTATTGAATGTAAAACGTTTTTTTGTTTCTAGTTTCAGTTCCTCTAATCAGGTCTTTTGTAGTAAAAAGGCACTCATACAGCTGCATTCAAAGGCTGAAACTGTCTGCATGTGTAAACGAAAATATACCTTGTTTCGAAAACAGGAAACAAACCACATGAAAACAGACAATTGTGGTTCCAATTTATTAAAGGATTTTTATGTATTTAGTTTCGCTCTCTTTCTTTTCTGATAACGTTCCTCAAACAGAAACTGAACATTAAAGGGTTAAAGAGAGGGAGCGGTGTGTTGTTCTTCCCTGTGTGCACAGAGAGAGAGGAGAAAGTAAGACGTCTCACTCCTTTGTGGTTGGAAAGTACAGAATGGAAAAACTACTGACAGGAGAACTGTTTGAATGCATTACCTCAAGAAATAATGTTAACTGATCGAGAGACTGCAGGGCTATTAGCATTAACACATTTATTGCTCTGGCATTAAGGTCTAAAATTAAATGGTTATTTTTTTTAATTGGGTGTTATTTTTTTCCCTTGTGGCACAACATCATTTAGCAATCTCAGAGTCATTCCTGTTGCTGGGATGATGGAAAATTATGACACCACTGTGCATTTGCATGGTACATTTACCTTTAGAAACTCCCCAAGTGATCATTCAAGTAGTACAAAAAGATTGTGTGGGTGAGTTTACCGAAAATATGTTAAATTTCTATTCCTCCACTGAAAGGCAGCACATTGGAGTAAACTTTATCAACTCCATACAGAAACCTGTACCTGTTTTAAGTTGGGGGACTAAAAAATTAGCATCAAGAGCCCCTTATTTTTCCCAGCAAAACTAATAGGGAGGATTGATGCCAACAAAGAATGAAAATACAGAATAAAGTTTTGCAGGTATTTTATTTATTTATTTATTTTTTATACACAGAAGATTTTCATTAGGTACCGTCGATAGGGAAACTGTGATCCAACAGATGAAAATCCAACATCTGAAGTAAACAAGGAAAATGTGCTTCTTGGACCTTTTTCCTTATGTCTTACAGATTTTCTGTTAAGCGTTTTAACATTGTTCAGAACAAATTTCTGAAATTCACACCTACAATAAAGGTTGTTATTTTTTATTATTATTATTTTTTTAATTGTAAAACATTTGCATTCCTATTTCAATGGTAAATGAGAATTGTGCACTGCTAAAGACATAAACAAAAAAATCAGAGTGGTACATTTGTTATATAGAAGATCTTTGTTACAGTACAATGACACTCCCGGCGGCTGACCCACATGATGAAGGAGTGTTTTTCCGACTTCTTCCAGCCGTCAAACAGCTCTTCATGGGTTTATTGTGACTTTAAATGACTTTATAATCTACCAAAAAACAACTGAATGGATTGCCAGCTGTAAAAAACGAGCAATATAACTCTCTTTTATATTTTGGGGACTTTGTGAGCGCCAGTATAAACTGTGTGATGTCTCGAATATTTGTACTTTGTTAACGAGTTTTACCGGTAAACCTCAGCACCGCCTGTTCTAATGGAGGCTGCAGCAGAATCACCGGAGTTTCACACTGTTTACTCTGCTGTTAAAGTTCTAAAAGGATCAAACCCAGAACTGAGGAAACTTTTGTATTTTAAAGTTTACAAGAGAAGGTGGTTTGTTTTGCTGGTTCTGTGTCTGCTGAACTGCTCCAACGCAACGGTGAGTGCACACAGTGTTCCTGTTACCGGAAACCAAAACAACGCACCTGGTTTCCAAGTCTGATCTAGTGGGTTTTAATATCAAGTGAATCTTTATTTGTCATGCTATCTATAGTGGAAACAGTGTATTTATTAATGTATGGAAGCCCAAAGGTGCCATAAAGTCAGCAAAAAAAAAAAAAGATACTGTGTAATCATACATTAAACATACATTAAGTGTAAGAAATGCGTAAAAAATACTCTGCCCAACATAAATGTTGCTTCCAAATCACTGAAAGAAGTAGTCTTTTTGAGCTTTAAAGCTCCCGTTTGCAGTTCTGAGTCCGTTTTGATTCTGGCGCCCCCTGTGGATGAACTTGCAAGTCTTATCTCTGTGCTGAGCATGCTTTTACAAATGCTACTCAAAAATCTCATTGTGCAGCCCTATAACTCTCCATAAATCTTTGCATGTGATTACTTCAGAGTCTTGCTCCCCTGTGTCTGAATGCAGTTAATCGCTGTAGCTAAAAAAATCAGTCTTTGTGCTGGTTCCTTTTGTTTATGGAGCCTTTATAGATTTCAGTCTGTGTAATAGTTGCTAAGAACTATTTTATACTGACAGGACACGGATAAGTTATTGTTTCGCCTGCTTAAAAAGAAACAATGACAGAACTTGCTTTAAGAAATTGATCTGGACAGTGTTTGAATAATAGGACCAGGAAGTTTACCTAAAATCAGGGGGTAAAAGCAACATTATACAACACTGTGCTCAGACTGCAGTATAATTACTCAGAATAAAGGATTCTAATTCCAGCACAGTTAATGTAGAAATCCTACACGTGTTAACTTTGATGCTGTGTCATTGTTGAGCATAATCTCCCTGCTGTGATTACACAAACCTCTATGATGCAAGTGTGATGACTGCAAAGTATAGTTGCCAAGGATCTTTGACATCATATTGAGAAGTTTTTCTATTTATTCAGATTATTTAAGAATTTTGGAGTTCTTTTTTATTGAAATGATGTTTTCAGTCTTGTTTAGGTAAAGCTCCAGTAAGGAACTTTTTGTTTGTGTTGATTTTGGCATCCAATGTGTACAAAGCTGCCTTTTCTGATGACACAACTAGTGTTTCTTGACAAATAATCTCAACCCATCATGTTTTAAAACATTTCACTGAAAAGATTTTAGAAAGTGACCCATTTAACTTTTCTGTTATCAGTAGCATGCAGTAAACCACATGATCTGACCCCAACCCCCACCACTGGCCTTCCACAAGAAGAATCAATGTATAGAACATGTCAGTCTTACATTTTTATTATCCTGTTTGTTTCTTTGTGTGATAAGGGTAGAACAGCAAACATCTCAGCCTGTTTGATAACCAAATAAAAACTCCTCACAGGAGGATTTTGAGCTGCATATCTATAGGTGCCATACAAGTTGAAGTTATTATCACAGCATTGTAATACGTATATGCATTAGGGTGTTAAAAAGATAAAATATATCTGTATAACACATTAAAATCTCTCCAGCACAAAAATATTGTTGAAGATGTGATTTGAATTTTAACAATCACATAATGTTTTTTTAGCTTTTATCTTTAAATTGATGATGAAAACTCTATTTGCGTCGCAACAAACAGCTCCCCATGGTGGCATAGAACAATAACTTCTTCTTTCCTTAGCTAACTACTTTTTTGTTAAGTTTTTATTCATATGTTCAATGAATACATCCTTTGAAAGGTTACAGACATGCAATAGCCTGTGGCCAGAATGTTGATTTAGACCCATGCACCCAAAGATAAACTCCCACCAGATGACAGATAATTGTTTTAGTCATGGGGTCAGATGTAGCCCTGCCCACTGTCTTTAACCAAATAATGGACGTACACATTTAAATCTTGTGCCACTGCTTTTCTTATGAGTAAATAAAGCTGCCACTTTAAATGCTTCGATGAATTGACATCTTGATGCATTTTTATTTGATGTCAGACAAACTTAGCGTTAAGCAGCAGATGTGCTGGTTTTGACACGAGGTGTCTCTTTATGTTCTCTGAAACTTGATATTACTCCCTGGAGATGTTGTCATTGTAAAGCAGAGTGTGCCTGGAGGCAAGTGTGCTCCTCTGTGTCATGCAAAGTGACACACACACACACACACACACACACACACACACACACACACACACACACACACACACACACACACACACACACACACACACACACACATATACTGCTCCCAGGGGTCCCTGGTCTCGTCTATGGGAGCTATTGTTTGCATTGGGCTGGTGTTCACGCTCACAAAGGATCCTCAGCTGGCCAAGGCTCATTCATGATCCAGCTGACGAGCCTGTTAGACATCAATCTGGCGGATGTTAGCAGCGATCAGGGTGGAATCAACAAAAAAATCACATGGTGGAGTTTTGATGTGGTCTTGTTAATGAATTTGAGAACAATATGTGCATAGTTTTGTTATTTTCACCCACAAATAGTTTTTAATTGTACATCCAAAATATCTTCTAAAAATTCATCAGGGTTTTGAAAACATTTTTTTTCAATTCTAAGAACAACTAAAAGATAGCTGAGCTGTTTCCCATACGGGCTTGGTAGCAAACACCAATAACATAAGAATCATTTGTGTCTTTACCACCAAGTTTTAATAACTGTCACGCACACAAAGCTGGCATTGGATGCTGGGTCACATTCTTAACACAGTTTACAGAGAAAACTTTGTTATGGCAAATATTTTAATTTTACCACACAATGAATACAAAGAACAAAAAGCCCAGAATCTGATAAGCCTAGATTACCTTTTCATTATCAGATAATTCCAGATTTTTTAAATATTTTTGCACACTGTGGGCTGTTTTTATGCAGTTACTGCTTAAGCTGCAGAGTATTAGGACAAAATCCAACACAGAAAGTTTGTCAGGATGTTTGGCCTCATGTATTAATAATTTGGTTGTTATGCAGAAAAATATTAGTCATGTTTTAGTAAGAAATGTTAATACCCCTGAATGTGGGTTAATGAAACTTCACAGGTTTTATGAGGTGGCCTTGCAAGAGCTAAGAAGCTCTAAGTTCAGATCTCAGTTAGTGAGCAACCAATCCAGGAAACAAATAGCTAAATTGTACGTCTTGAGTTTTGAATTTGTGCACATTGTAAGAGTAGATAACTCTTACTTTAATAGTTCACATCTAATTTTTCCATACATGTCATTCCTTCTAGCTATGGCTGACCTTTGCTCCAGTAGCCGACCAATCTGCCCAGTATCTAGGTGTCTCTCTGGAGGACATCAACTGGTTGTCCCTGGTCTGCATGGTGGTTGCTGTACCGCTCAGTCTTGGGACCACGTGGATGCTAGACACCCTCGGGCTGCGAATCACGGTACAACCCTCACTCTCTTTTATACCTGAGGCCTCACCTGGGGCTCTATTCTTATCATGCTATAGGCATCAGCCTCAGTACACAGTGTCTGTGGTTAATGCAGCATTCTTTTTTCACTGGAAGACATCTGTCTGAAATGACAGCAACTGGTAGAGCCAGCTCTCACAGTGGGATGATGTGTGGTTTGGTTTATGACTTCATTACAACCATGCCCATAATTATGTTTAATTACACGTTAATCTGAGCTTTTATGTCATTGTTTTTTTTGAGATGTGCAGTCTATTTACTTGTCTCAATGAAAGGGAAAGGGTAGAGACTGAAACCGGAACAGTAACCGGCTGTTAATAGTTGAAATCTGTTCAAACAATGAGCATCTTGATATGGGCACAAAACATAACCAGTCAACTGTTTCTTTATTGAACATGCTGACTCATACTTACATTTAGTGAGCTTTAAAGCAGCTGAGTTTGGCTTTTGGTCTAAATCCTTGCAAAACCCTTAGCCTTAAAAAAAACAAAACAAAACAAAGCAAAAAATGGCTCATAAAAGAAAATCCTCCAGTAATTTACGAGTGAAATAGTGAGGTAGTCCAAAACTTTGTATCAGCCTGTTAATATGTTTAGTTTTGCTGCTGAAAATTTTTAACTGGAACCAAAGACATTTCTTTGGCTTTTGGAGCCAGCCTCAAGTGGACAATCTTGGAACTGCAATTGTATGCACTTCCAGATTATTTTGAACACCAGCGATTGTGTGAAACTTCAAAATGTTAAAAAAAAGTTAAGTTGCTTAATTTTTCATTTTAGTTCATTTTTATTTCATGATCTGCTTCACGGAGAAGTTGACGTTATAAAATCCTGCATAAATAGAAACTTTGCACTTGTTTGTTGCACTGCTTCAAAAAGAAATTCACCTGTGCCCCCACTGGCTATGGTTTCTGTGCTAGTGTTTTAATTTAGAGTTGAGATGCTTTCCTTAAACCACTCTTTTCTGCTCAGGAAATGATTATGCACCAATTACAATCATAAACAGGCTTGACCACAAACTGACCACCTTCTCCTCTCTGCAGCTGATTCTAGGATCCTGGCTGAATATGTTTGGAGCTCTGCTGCGGTTCTGTGGAACCCTAGCTGGTGAGCCAATTACAATCCGGTACCCTCTGGTGATGTTTGGTCAGACCCTCACTGCCCTGGCTCAGCCCCTCATCATCTTCGCTCCAACAAAGCTGGCAGCGCTCTGGTTTCCAGAACACCAGCGGGCCACAGCTAATACCATTGCCTCGATGTGTGAGTGATTCACTGTTCGTCATCACTCAGAGCTCAGTGTAAATGAATCTGGAACTGAGGGGGTCAGGTATTTTTAAGACAACAAAGGTGAGCAGAAAATTAAAGCAGATTGTGTATCTGTCAGAGGAGCAGTCTGTGGAAATGTGTTACTTCTTCAAAAAAGTAAAAAAAACTCAAGATAAAAAGTACATGTATGTCATTTCTGGAGACACATCTGTCAGAACAACTAAGTACAAGAGTAACCTGTGACGACACTTTTTGTTTTACCATCCTCATTCAAGAAATCCACTGTTGCAGCTTAAATGGTTCTTAAATTTTCACAAATGAAGCTATTAAGGCACCCGGTAACAAGATGTGGGATTATGTTCAGGGATTATGTCATTAAGAGGATTCCCAAAAAGGTGCTTATTTTTTTTTAGAAAATTTATAAAAGGCCATGAACAACTGTAGGTATTATCAGCTTTACTTAATGGATGAATCAAACCTTTATTCTCTTGAAGGGATTTTACCACTCCAGGGTGACTGTGGCTCTGTGGTGGAGAGAGTTGTTTCTGAATTGAAAGGTTGGCAGTTCGATCCTAGCTCCAGCAGTCACACGCAAAAGGGCAAGACACTGCACCCCAAACTATTTCATACCAGTAAAGTAAAGTCCACATACAAATATTTTCACAATTACCATCTTGAATAGGATATTCAAGCAGTATCTGACAAATAAGCAGGAAACTTTGGAACCATGGACCTGTAGGCAGCAAAAATGATGGATTCTATTATCAAACATGAGCAAAGTGTCATTTTGTGAAGCACATGTGGGTTTGAGGAAGTACAGGATAAGACCTCAGGATGAACTCAACATATTCAAAAAGTCACATGATTTACCTAATGAGTGACATCATAGATTAGTAAATCTCCTTAAAAGGAAATGAAACAGAAACATCCTGCTCTGATCTTTATTGAAGGATTAATTGTTCACATTCCTTTCCAAGCTTTTTGGACTCCAAAACATACAGCCATATTTCAGAATTTGTACTTCAAATAAAAAGACACTACCGAGTGAGATGGCAACAGTGGAGAAGTATTCCAGAATGCTTGGTTCCAGAAACCTGATATCATGTTCAGCTATGACAGAGCTTCCTGGAATTGAGCGTAATACCTCCCCTTTAAGGTTTGATTGAATCTTGGCTACTGGATCCAAACTAAAAACTGGTTGTTGGAAAGAAAAATGAATTAGTTTGAGTCCATCTAACGTCAACAACGTGAACTGGGCTTTTGTTAAAAAAAAGGACCAAAAAAAAAAGAAGTGTGAATGTGCTTCAAGCTGTCTCAATTTTGGTAATATATGATGATTGAACTCCTAATCTATGCCCCGGTTGGGATTGTAAGAAGAAGTGGTTAATGCAGCGCCTCAGGTCATGTGTTTAAATGTCGGGTCTCGTGCAGTTTTCATGCTCTGGGTAAAAATATAAGAAGGAAGTGGGTCAGTTTTAGCACATGCTCTCAGTTACAGGGAGCCAGATGTCAGCAAATTCTCATGCATATTCAGCAAAACTGAAGGTATGTCCAGAAATATGTGATAAAGTTAGATGTCTTCATTGTAAACCATTGATACAGATAATGTGAGCACGTTGTAAAAACAGTTACACGACACCCAAACAGATACAAAGATAATGAAAAGGACAACTGAAACAAGGAACAGCAGCATTGATTCTAAACAGGACCAGAAACAGAACAAGCCTGAATCCCATTTCTCTTTTTATTCTGCAGCCAATCCCTTGGGTATCCTCTTGGCTAACATCATCTCTCCTGTAATCGTTCGAACACCTGCACAGATCCCAACCCTGGTGAGTGAGACTAAGAGGGTGAAAACCACAAATCCATGGCAGAGCCTGGTTAAGCACAAAATTGCTGATCTCAATATTTTCTTCATGAAACAGCACATCTTAAGCACAACATGGGAAAATTTCATGTCTTTTATACAGTGAGAGAAGATGTATGAATATGGAGCCAAAATGTTGACTTTAATGCTTGGTACTGCAAAAAGCATTAAAAAGCATATCCTGAAACTGAAAGAAGGAACACTGGCCAGCAGAGATCCACCGAAACAAGCTAGCCAGTGTTGGCTAGCGATATCCAGCTAGCCTGCGGCTAATTATGATCAAGAAAGAGTCTGTCTCTGCACTTTATTTTATCTCTCTTGGAGATTTAGACCAACGTTATTGCTGACAATGCATCATAAACGTATTATGTCAAAATATTCAGCAGCACCAATCTACAGAAAACTGAAAAAAGACAGTAAGCCAGAAAACAAGGGATCAAAGAAGAAAAATGTCGTTAAAATTATAAACTGTCATTGATTAAACAGTGACATCAAATCTAATATTATTCGAATTTGAATAAACATCAGAATACAAAAATCTATAAAAATGAAATAACATAAAACATTTCATGATTGTGTTTTTAAGTTCAGCAGACCGTTATCAATGCCATTACCTATTTTGATGCCATTATAATTTTTATTATACATATTTTCAATGCCAATTTTACTTTTTTCAGTTTCTGGATATGTTTTTCAATGCCATATTTTATTTTCAGAATCAAACATTTAAAGCCACCGTTTTTGGCTTCATGGGTGAAATATAATCTGCTTGTAATAAAACACTAAAATAAAGGAGTAAAGTGTTTTAAAACATGCGCACATGATACAATACAATAGCCTCAACATTGTAGCATTTAAACCATTTCCTCTCTCCCTGGTGAAGACTCCATTTCAAAGACAAAAATGCTCCAATAATCTGAAATAGATAATCAATCTGTTGGCCTGCCATTAGAGGTCCTCCACAGGGCTTTATGGGATGTCAGCTGTTAATAGAGAGTGCTGCAGCAGCTGAACCGAGCGTCTCCCTCGCTCAGGTCGCTTCACCTGCTAATGATGATAAACGGGGTCTGATTTAAGGTGCTGACATTCATTTATCAACACATTATGTGTGTTTCTGCCCTCCTGCAGCTGCTGTGCTATGCAATCCCTACGTGCATCATCTGTTTCCTAGCAACAGTGGGGATACGGAGCAGCACGCCACCAACGCCGCCGTCGGCCAGTGCTGAGGCTTCTACCTCTGAGCCGTTCTTACAGGGGCTCAAACTGGTAAGAAACAGAAGTTTGTCCACTGAGGAGGACAGATTAAACCTCAATAACCCCTCGAACATGAGCTTAAACTTAACTGGCACTTGACGTTTTTATGGTATTTTTAGGTGTTTTCTGACTCTTTTAGAGAAGACAGGACCATAAACAGAGCAGGTTGAGTGTGGGCAATGACATGCAGAAAAGAGGCCTCAAGATTCAAACCTGGGCCACAGTCTAAAGAGCAGCATCAACATGTTTGTCTTGTCATAATTTCTGTAAGACAAAGAAAGAACAACAGGAGGCACAACACCAGACACAACATGAGATTGGCTCTTTATGGCTCTAATTACATTTACTGTGCAGGATATAACTGCATTACTGATGGACAGAATAACATAAAACCTGGTCATAGACCCATAGCCACCATGCATCTTGCTCTCCCAGACGCTCCCTGGTAACTCTGTGTGTGCCTGTAGCGATCAGGTCTCCTCCTGTAGTAGTTGGCATTTTTATCTGCAGTTATGACGGCTCTAACTGAGCAGATGATGAGTTTTTTTCCAGGTGATGACATTTCTACCTGCAGTGATGGTGTTGTCAACCGCGCCTGTGACATTTCCACCTGAATGTGACGCTCATACTTTATTTCAGGCTGCAGCCAGTGTGATGTGCTAAGTCTTTGTCCTGCACTTGGCTTTCTGGTGGCTATTCTTGATCTGCTAGAAAAACTTAGTAACACTATGTTTGTAAAACTTTGCATTAATATCTTTTTTAATTATATAGAGGTATAAAATGGGTATTAATACATAACATATCTGTGAAACAGGTTAAAAATCAGTCACAAAAAGCAGACATTTTTTTAAGTGATCTTTAAACACTCTCACTTTTTTTATTTTTACCTGTTCATAATCAGAATTTAATCTGAGATTATTAGCACCAGAATCTGCTATTTCTAAATACCATTTCTCAGTATCGAGGACAAATCCATTTTAAAGCAAGCAGACATAAAGTCCCCTCTAACTGCTGTCTGTGGTCACAGGCTCAGCACCCTGGTTCTCTTCTTTATGAAGCTGCTCCCGAAGTGTTTCTTTACCCTGAGAAGTTTTCCTCACAAATCCTTTTCTTATATCTTTCTCTTCTTCAGCTAATGAAGAATAAATCTTACCTCATTCTGCTGCTGTGCTTTGGAGCCGGTATGGCTGTTTTTAGCAGCTTCTCCACTCTACTGGAGCAGATCATGTGCGTGCAGGGCTACACTAATGTAAGTACACTGGAGGAAAGATTTGATATTGGTTTATGTGGGGGGAAAGGAGGTTAAAAATATATCAAGTAAAATGTTAAAGTAGGAAAACTTAAGAGGAGGATCATGAGTTTTTTTTTTTTTTTTATAAATGTTGCACATGTACAAAGGTTGTCTTAAGTAACCGCTGGAACAAAAAGTGAACAGAGCTGCTTTAATTAATCCTTTTTAACTTAACAAATCTCCCATTTGCAGGACTTTGCTGGTATTTGTGGCGCCCTTTTCATCGTGTTTGGCATCGTTGGTGCTGGTGTTCTTGGTGTGTACGTGGATAAAACAAAGCACTTTATTGAAGTAACAAAGATCAACTTGAGCCTGACTGCTCTGGCCTGCATCGCCTTCTCAGTGGTGAGAACACGAGATAGAGGACAGAGTTTATCATGAGTTTCGGTGCTCTTTTATTCCACTGACGTTTTGAGTAGCGCTTTATCGTGTTTCTCCTGTCTGCTCTCTTCAATTTAGGTGTCTCTGTTGCGGGAGCAGAAAGCTGCTATCGCCGCTGTCTGCTCCCTCTTTGGCTTTTTCGGTTACGCAATTTACCCAGTGGCCATGGAGCTGTCTGTGGAGTGTTCGTATCCTGTAGGAGAGGCCACATCAGCCGGACTCCTCTTTATATCTGGGTAATACAAGTCTCAGCTCAACATACAACACATGTATATAAAAGAGACTTGTTTAATTCAACAATTCAATGATACAAAATATTACTTTAAGAGTGATCTTTTTTTTATTTTATTAAACTTTCAAGCTACACACAGGTGACAATCCTTTTCTTTCTGTCTTTTCCAGGCAGGTTCAGTCTGTTGCGTACATCGTCCTGCTTCAGGGTTTGACCACCAAGCTTGCAGACTCTCCTTTAGCAACATGTGGGGACGATGTCCTGAACTGGAGAGGTAGGTCACATGATCAAACATGGCAGGCTAAAAGTTAGAGTTTCTTTTGCTTCCTTTTTTGTGGTGTTTCAGCATCTACTTCTCAAATTTGGCACTATATCTTTTCAAAACAAAGTCTGAGAAAAGAAAAAATACTTTTCAACTATTAGAGTTACTTAACGTGACTTCTGTAGTATCTCGCTGAGGATGTTTCCTCTTTTGCAGTGCCCCTGATGGTGATGGCTGGCCTCTTCAGTTTATTCACCTGCATCTTCGTGCTCTTCTTCGACACGCGTTACAAACGTCTGGAGGCTGAAGAGGAAGCGATGTACGGGATCAAACCGGCCAGCGGCTCTACGACCACCGAGCACTCTCTGAGTATTAACACATAAAGTCCTCAGAGACTGCTGACTGAACAGGCACAGGGCATTATGGGAGATTGTCCTAGGACTTCCACATTGATTTGTTTGAGTGAAATCGGGGCCAAACCTTTCTTCCACTTTGTTTATAACAGATGGTTACAGTGGTACTATTGCTGCTCACAGTTGGCATTTTTTATAGTTAAAAAAATGAACTAATGTATTAATGCCATGTACATACTTTTAGTTGTGTAATTGTAATGTACAAAACAAGATTGTCGGAAGAGGAGTGTGTTCCTTTTCTGGAAAATAAGTTTGTTCTCAAAATCCCACGAAGCAGGGACAGTCAACATTCCTGAATGTGTATTTCTATTTTATTCCTCATGTTAACTTTCTACTTCTCCAACTCAAGTTTTCTCTGACATTACGTAAAATCATAACAAACTGAATATTGATGCCCTCCAATGTCAGATGAGACTATGCAGCATTGTTCCTCAATTAAAAAGCCAAATCTGCCGCTTCACTGTTTGACCTTTAGTAACCTCTCGTCATGTGACCATGGCTGTGTTTCAAATCATGAACTCCTGTACTGACACTTTCCATTCTGAGTGCATAACTGCATTCACACAGACAGCATGCAAAAACATAGCACTGAATTCTCAGCTGGTGCACAACTATCAAAAAGTTGAGTGAGGAACACTGGACACGTCTCGCCCTCATTGGCCGCCTATGTGGCTACGTACAGGAAGTGGCGGGAAAAGATCAAGCAATGGATGTTGGTTACAAGTCATGAATAATGGAAAAAACTTGTGAATGGTTCTGAAATGTGATTGTCATTGACAGTAAGAGAGAAGCAGCAGTGTTTGATATGAGACAACACTACGCTGTAAGACTTTGCGCACTGTTCCAGTAGGCACAGTGTGTGCATGATGTACTTCATATAAGTGTACTTACAAAAGTATCCAATTTGAGATACAGCACAAGTCTTTTTGCTGCATCTCCTGTGTGGAGATGCTTTTTTAAACTTTCAGGTGGTGAGGATTTTTTGTTTTATCACTGACACATTGTGGCCATCAGACTGCACTGAAGCTGCTTTAAATAAACTGATGTATGAAAACCTTTGAAGGCACTGAGCAGACGCTACAAAAATGGAAGAGGAAGACTTAAAATGTTAAGACAGGACTCATACTGTAGGTTCCTTTCACTCTGCCGAGGAAGTCTCATAGACAAGCTGTGGTAATTTGATTATATGTCAAAGATTAGATCAACCACTTACGACTTGGTTTATTGAATTTTCTCGTTTCTTGTTTGGCTTTGTCAGCTAGCTTTAACTTGATTTCTTTGTTTGGTTTTAATTTTTTTTTTTTTCCCCAAATTTCTACATTCCAGTGGCACAAAAATGAATTCACTGTTATAGAATGGCTTTACAAGTCAGCGCCAGCCTTCATTTCACCGATTAAACAAGTCTTTTCTGTCTACCAGACAGAACCAAATGGCACCACATGTTTTATTATTCAGTAACTGCTGTTTGTCTGGGGAATTAAACCTCTGAAAACATTTAATAATCTGTTTTGCATACTTTTGAACAGATGTTGAAGTTTTGCTGGGCCACATGTTGGTTTTGTGCAATAAACCCACTTAAAATAATACAGTTTGACTGACATGTTTACAGTGTGTTTACAGGATCACTGAATGTTTAATTACTGAATCCAGTAGTCTTTGAATTTGTAGTAGTCATATTTTCACAATGTTAACATGGGTACTGAGAGGCTGAAAGATTTTCAAAGGTTTGGTTTGGTTACTCTTTCAACCCAGTGCTTCCCAAAGTAATTTCAAGACCCCCCCCCCTGGTGGTTCATGTAACACTGATAGGGGTATGGCGAAATGCCTTTCAAAATCAAGAACTGTTTATGAATGTGTATTTCATCTACTATAGTGGAAATATAAGTAACGTGTCAAATTTGATGTAAAAACAATGCTAACAAAAAATGTTTGACCCTTTTTCCTCATTTCTTTGTTGCCACAGACCCTGGGGGACTAAACCCTGATGATTGTATTAGTGGCAACAGTTAAGATAGTCAAACTTCACACTGATCAGCTAAATTATGTATCTTGGGCCTTTCTCCTCTTTGTTTTTAGATTGGCCTAGAATTGTCCCCACTCTCACTATTTCAGGAGTCTTGGCCTGAGAAGTTAAGGAACCCTTTCTTAATCTATTAGTAAAAAACAACAGATTTTCAGGCTGTTGTTTGTCTTCAGTTGTCAATAAATGTCTGAATTATACAGTGTTTTTCTTTGATATTTTAAAATGCACACACAGGCAGGGAACTCAACACTTGCATGTCCTTCCATAAGGGGCCAACTTTCAGACTTTAAAAGTGTTGTATGAGACTTTCAAGCTGTCCTAGCTCTGGAAAGCATCTAAATTCTCCTCCCCCCACTGACACCGGTTACCAGAGTTACTTTAAATAACCAGATGACTCTGTTTGAACTCGGTTAGATAATCTGCATCACCAGAGTGAGATAAATAAACCAAAGGTGTAATTTTCTAAAAGGCATTCATCGACAGAAAGAAAAGACAAGACATCACAGAGCAGGCAGATAAAGACTCCGCAGAGTTTAATTCTTCCCCAGTTCCACATAAAACAAATATAAAAAAGTAGAGCGCTCTCTTGATTCAGAATTAATCAGCAACAACCTAAAAACTTCCTCCTCTGTCCGTATCAGCACTGTTTAAAAAGACCCATTCATAAGAACACGAGTAGGTTGGAAACTAAATGAAAACAAATCACTACGGCAAATTTTTCAAACAGACTGAAGGTTAAATTCCTATTCTGAAAATGTCCTCAGTTGCTGTTGCACAGAAACACTTTGAATGGCACCGAAACACAAAAAAGGAAATTAAAAAAAAAAAAAACAGTAAATGAGATTCTTGATGCAAGAGCTGGTGGTTTCTAATGTGTAAGATTAGCACAGGTACTGTGAGAGCATGAGTACACATTTCACTTCATCCAATTAGGTGTGTGTATATGCATGTGTGTGTATGTGTTTAAGTGTGTGTTTCTCAGAGCTGCAGTGCACAGAACTGCTGGTAGACAGCCAGGATGTGGTGGTCAAGCTCTGCAGTGAACAGCAGGTTCTCCAGGGTTCCCATGTACTGCTGGATGGTCACATGATGCTGCAGGAAGAGGAGAAACATGATGTCATTCAGAGAATACACACTATTTACAACTGTAGTGTGACTGACTGAGTGTGTGTGTGTGTGTGTGTGTGTATTTACCATGAGGAAGATCTGCTGCAGCCTCTCAATACAGTTTTTGTACCAGGGCGTGCTGATGTCGACGCTGCCCGTCTCACAGCGAACCAGGTGCTCCGTCAGCAGCATGATGAAACGCTGCAGGAAAGGAAACAATTAAAGCCGAGCAAACACTTCTTCAAAGCTGCTTTTAGCAGGCTGTGCATGCAACAACATCTCTCAGTCACAAAACAAATCAGCCAAGTTTGTCTGATTTTCTTCTTTGTCAAAGCCACAGTCTCCCCACTTGAGGTTTGCTCAACTGCTGAAGGAAACTTTTTCAAACTTAAAACCCCTGCTGTCAAAGACTGAGACCTCTCCAATCTCCCTTCAGTACCTGAAAGATAACAAGGAAGAGGTTCTTCTGCTCGCTCTGAGCCGACTCCACCTTCTCCTGTAGCCTCTCAATCTGCTCCTCAAGCTGACCCTCCTCATCCTCGCTGTTCTTGTCCATGTCCTCATCATCACCACTATCTCTCTGCTGAGGAAGACAGAAAAACATTTCACTTGTATTCTTCAACACTGATTGATGCAAATAGGTGACGTAGCACAGTGGACATACTCACCCTTTTATGCTGCTGTTTCTCCAGTTTGTCTTTGGCCTCCTCGAGCTCCTTCTGGATCTTCTGGACATGTTTGTTCATTTTTCGGATGGTGGAGTGAAGGATCTCCCAGATGAAAAGTCTGAGCAGGAAAGAACGTTATATTTAACAGAAGCAGATGGAGATAAAAAAAGAGCTCTCAATGCAACAAAACGATAACCTTGTCAGAAAATGTGCAGGAATTATTTTTACAATTACGCTCGTGAAAACTTCAAATTAATTTCTTCAATGAAGTAAATACCTGCCCATTTATTTCGGCTTTTGAAAGGCAGGTAACACAAGAAGAGAGTATAAGGTTGACGTGCACCCAGGCTGACTAGAACTCTATACATCTCTATGCATAGGGTGCACATCTACCACTTGAGCTTCTGCCCATATTTAATTTATTTACATATTTAGTTTGGATTTATTTAATACCTGACATCTCACCTGGTAAACTCATGAGCCATGTCCTGAGAGAAGAGCCAGTTAGCAACAGCAGCACAATCTACGACCTGCGTCCGAATCATTTTGTCCACCAACACAGAGAGCATCTGTAAGACATTCATATTCATGTTAAGCCAGACAAACTCAAAGATAAAAAACTCAAACTTTTCACATAAGGAACATGTAAATTGAAATCATTTACGTAATGTATCTCTCTGTGTTGTTAGTACCTGTGGGTGATTCCTCCACACTTCGTAAACCACCTTCAGGATGTGAAGTTTGCCCTCATCGCTGTCTGCCAGGGTCTTCAGGATTTCATGAAACCTGGCGGGGTTAGATTGAGGTGAGGCAAACACGTTTGGTTTCATCAGGTACCAAGCTTTTGTGGTCCAGAGTGCAGAAGCAGATACTTTATATAGTTTCACTTGGTCAGTAATTGGTTTGACAGAGCTTGTCTAAAACTTAAAACAAAACTTTTGTTTCCTATGTATTTTTGTGGTTTTCTTATAACTTCCGGATATTATTAAGCTAGGTTTGTGCCATAACATATCTTTTCAAAGGGACACCTAGGAAATCAGTAACTGATCAAACTTGCAAACTAGATTTAAAAACGAGAAAACATTCGACTGGTCAGGTACTACAGAAGCTTTCAGCAAGCCTGGGTTTAAAAGAATTCAAAAAGGGTTTTAGGTAGATATGGCACATTTCATGCACAAAAGCAGCCACCCACCCTGAAGGATTAAAAAGGCTCATGCAAAGAGAATGTAAATACTAAAATGAAAAATAAATAGTATTTAAAAATAAATACTAAAAGTGCATAAAACTTGTAGAGAAACTAAGTTTGAGGTAATGTAATTCTATACTTTAGATTTCTCCAGGCAAAGGGTGAAGAAAGCTTAAAACTTTCAATCCCAGATTTCACTTTTTAGGTATATTCTTCAAGAGTTTGAAAACTCCTGAAGTGAAAGAAAAGGGTTCTTCTCACGCCGGGCAAACTTACTTGCCGAGGGCACTGAACGAGTGGCTGAAGGATTTTGCTGCCAGATTGAGCAGAGTCTGCAGGAACACGTCGATCTTCAGGGGGTTGAAACTCTCACCCTCGTCTGAGGAGAGAGAACAAGAGAGGAATATAAAGAGGAAGAAAATACTGGGAACATGTTGAAATGGTATTTAACCAAAGAACGAGACAGTCTGATAACAGCTTAATGTCAGAATCATTAGAATGCAGAAGACGGCAGATTTCAGGTTGTGCCGTCCACCCACTGGGAACAGAAACAAGAGGCAGTGCCTTCAACACATTGACATATACAAAAAGGTTGCTCAAGGTGATCTCTGAAAAACTCATCCTTTATCAAGCATCTTTTTTTATATAAAATAAAATTTAAGATTTTTTTTGTTTTGTTTTTTTTTTGAAGCGGTGAGATTCAGAAGAACATCTTATTTTGCCATCAATACTTTGAAAGTTATTGTTCTGGCATGATCACACAACACAGAACCTTAAAGAGAAATCAAATGAATCAAACCATCGTCGTCTTCTTGGTTGGGGTTGGGCACTTCTTTAAGGATGGTCAGAATCTCTTCAGTGGATGCTCGGTTCTTGATGGCGTTTGAGACGGTGACTGATGCTGGAAAGCCTGGTAATGCAGCTGTGAGGCAGAAGAGATTTAGTCCATGTATTCATCCCTGAACCTTAACATTTAAATTCAGGCTTATTTGACCCTTACTGTTGTGCAATTAAAAAAGCACACACTAAAAAATCTAACACATTCTTACCAGAAGTTTCTTCATTATATTTGAAGATGAACTGAGGTTCAACTGGGATAAGTGCTGAGAATGTTGGAGGAACGATGTCGACTATCCTCTGGTGATATGAAAGTCTGCCAGGTGAGGAGGAAACAGATGTGTTTAAGTTTGAGGGAAAGTTTCAACACTCAAGAAAAATAACATAATATGATGAGTGGGAAAAATATCAGTCATGCTCAGTTTCTTCATAGAGCAGAGGATTGTATACCAGAAAAAGTTGAGAAATACAAAAAAATCAACTGAACAAAGCATAAAGTTAGAATTTGAAAATCCCAAATAAATGAACTTTATGAAACAATCAAGATTTCTACAGTTAGTGCTCTGATAATGAGTCAAAGCAACCTTCTCCAAACTTTTTGAATAATTAAGTTTCATTTTTGGACGTTTAGGTGTCTTCTGCTACCATATCACTAAGGGATGAGATATTATACTTTTCTCCCGATGTGATTCTTTTACCATTTTGGGGGTGCCGATTCAATTTAAAATGCGATTCTTTTATAGTTCCAAATTAGATTGCTTTTTTAACACCAGACCATGAGAAAAAGCTGAATGATGATGTTGTCTACTGACTGTATTATGAGTCATATTTTCAGAAGTTAGTTTTTAAGATTTTTTCAGGGAATCTGACATCTCAGTTTTGTTACAACCCAGCTTACAAACAAATACTAAAATGAAGGACTTAGGATGCGGTCACACTGGCCATCCAAAACGTGCCGTGCTTGAGCACGATTGCCCCCCTGCTGTGCCCCAGCTGGAGAGTACGGCCGGCGGTCACACTACCCCAATATGAACCAGAATTTAGCGGGTATCACACACGCGCACAGCCCGCCTACGCCAACATGAAGCATTTGTTTACATGAAGCGCGATCTCATCAGAGTCAGCACAATGAGACACAGAGAGCACTGCTACAACTTTAGAGACTTTTGGGCTTATGGTAAGTCGTTTTGGCCCGACACAGCCCTCTAACACCCCTGCTTTGTTTAAAATGACTGTGTAGAGATGCGCTCGCGGTGATTATACGTAATGGATCGCACGCGCTGTCCGCGTGCTTGTGCTCGTGCATGAAGTAAACCGTGCCGAAGCCCACCTCTTCGAAGCGTGCCGAAGCACGGAAGGGAATCGTGCTTGAGCACGGCACAGTTGCGGTCACACTGGCCTTTCCAAACGTGCTTTAGGGCTGAAGCGTGCTCAGGCACGGCACGATTGGCCAGTGTGACCGCGTCCTTAGATTTGAAAAAAAAAAGAAGCAGCAATTTTTGAATAAAAATCTTGTTGAAAAAAAATCAGATACTTTGATACATTAATTTTTTATTTCTACCACCGGTAATATCACCTCAGTTGCAATACTCCCTAAACTGAAGGAAATGCCATAAATGAAAGGACTGAGTGCTAAATGTGTAGAAAACATAGATGATGCTTTGATACCTCATGCACTTCTCAAGAACCTCTTTGACAAACTTGGGTTTTGGTTTGTCCAGATCAACTGTCAGGCAGTCAGACCTGTTAAAAACAAAACAGTCATATTGTGATTTGCACATCTTTTATCTGCTCAACACAGGTGCAAAAGACTACCATAAAATAACTTTTCTGGCTTCTAAAGCATCACTCACCAGTCATCCCAGCTCCATCGAAACTGGAAGTTGCTCAGGTGGTGAGAAAACCAGTTGATTAGTCTGGAAATTTAAAAAAAATCAAAAACATACGAAAATTAACACTATGATTTAAGTTTTTTTTTTTAATTCAGTGATCCATTTGATGTAAAAGGTGGAGCTGTGCTAGTCACCTGTCTATGCAGGTGGTGTTCATGGTGTCCAGTCTCATGTAAAGCATCTCTGTGGCTTGAGCCAACTGTTAGTTAGCTGTTAAGGCAAAGTCATGATCAACAATAGCCTTTAACCCCAATTAAATCTTTAAAGTTTTTGTTTACTTTGTTTTCCAATCTTTTCAAATCATTGTCCCCAGAGCTTCTCAGTTACGTTTATCAAAACAACAATTCTAACTTTCATGAAACAGAGAGTAGAATTGCAACATGGGAGAAAAGATGTGTGAATGTTAAATAACTGTGTGGTCTCGGGCAATCAAGGATACAACTTGTGGCAATGATCCTGGCTGCAGTTTGCAGAGTTCAATGAGCAGCGTGGTGTACATGACGTCAATGTGAGGCGGACACGGCAGCTGGAACAGTTCTCCAAAGATGACCTGAGGAGAAAGAGAGACACAGGTTATGATTCAGTTTTTCAACATTTCCATGAATACTTCTCAGAAACTAGTTTTTATATGATCATACCTCCACGATGTGATAGTTCAGTGGAATCTTATTTTTCCCTGGATAGCTCAGTAATTGGGCAGCGCTGAGGAGTGACGAGAGGAAAGGTTAAAACAATTCTGTTCAACATGCTCCTTTAAATATGACAAATTAAAACTGAATTAATCTTTTTACCCACCATGTTTTCCTCTCTTTCCAGTGAGTTTTAATGATGCAGTGCAAATTTTCCTCAATGACATATCTCTCCACAGAATGGCTGCCAGGCATAACTGGACCCTGAAGGATGTAGAATGTTATCAACTTTGCACAAGAGAACATAAATGGAGCCTTCACTAGAATCACAACTTCTTTGAAGCTACCTCAGGTGCATCAGTGTAGTCAAACATACGGAAGACAACCCGGGGCATAGGGTACTGGGCATCAGGCATGTGGCCTGGTGGAGTGAAAGGCGGCAGGTTGTGCTGCAGAGCCTCACAGAGCACGCTGTCAAAAGCAATGTATGGACGAAGGATGTGTCGCTCCTGCCAGCGGTCCTTCTTCAGCTTCTGGATCTGAGCCCAGAGGCAGTCCAGGTACTGAGTGATGGACAGAAAGGGACAAAAGTTACCACACAGGGTCCTTGTTGAGTATATGATTCACCTGAGTTATACTTGTAACAACAAAGGAGTTCTCCTTCCATCTCTCACCTCTTCCTGTGGATGAGGCTTCTCTGCAGTCCACACCTGCAGCATGGGGACATGTGTCTTTACTCGGCCCCTTGGAATTAAAACGAAAATCAACATAAATAAAGATCCCAGTCATAAACACGTAATTATTCCTTAGAGGTGATTTAAGAGTAAGAATGAAGAAAAAAACATGGTTTTGATCGTACTTGAGGTAGCCTTCGATCTGGCTGAGAAGTCGGTCCATCTCCACGTCCTTCTTCTCATAAAGTTCCTTACCAACCCATGGAAGACAAGACAGAACCACGTACACAAACCAGTCTGACCTAACCTAGGGGGAAAAACAAGACTGTGTCATGCATCAAATAATCCTTTATCAAACTTGAACAGCACCCTTTTTGTATTTGGGTGTTTTTGTCATCAACCGCAAAGATAACGTATCACTGGTGCTTCTTTTATGATTTCTAAGGATGCCAGGTGGTAGGCAGGTTCAAGGAGGTGCAGTTAAATACTGTTGTTGAATTTTTATCTTTTAATCAAAGCACATTTTCCCTGCACCTTCACCCTTTTACATACCTGAGGTACATCTTCCTCCTGTGTAACACTGACAAAATTTTCAAACATGGCCACCATTGAGGGAGCAGCTATCACATGGCAGTTGACCAGGTCCGACAGAAAACGCACCTACAGAAAAAAGGCAGACAAGGTTAAAAGAATAATGATATGATTCATTTTAGTCAGTCATTAAAAGGTCCACGCACCAAGTAAACAGCTTCATTGTACAAGTTGTTCTTCAGTGTCTCCTTGAGTTGTCGAATCATGGCCTCCACAAACTCGCCCCCAAAGTTGTAGTTCCTGGCATTCAGTAGGCCGACTAAAGTCGTATACACGGTCAGCTTCTCAGGCAGGAGGCGGGCGCTGGAGAGAAAAAAAAAAGTCAAACCGACTACACAAACACAGATCATATCAAGTGTAAAGAATGAGTAGGTCTGAACTTACACAGCACATAAAATGCGCAGGATTTTGTTTTTGTAGTTTGGAAGGTCAGCTTCCAACACGCCTGCTAGGCCCTCCAAGTTGCTCTCCAGAGATGATGTACTCTGTAACAAGATGATGCACTTTAGTATGTGCTAGATTTGAAAAGGCAAGTTGTGTAAAAGCAGTTACCATAGTGAGACATATCTGGTATGTTTACCTTCTCCCCAACACGACATATCAGTGACTCCAACCGGTCTTCAATTTCTATTGGCTCTGATGTTCTCCTTCTTTTGTGCGCCTGACCTCCTGAAAGGATGAGTTATCAACATAATCAGAAGTGAGTGGAATGATAAACATATAAGAGTTACTTCACCAGATGTACACATTAAGATCTTACCTGGCCTAAAGATTGTGTGTTATATCGGTTATCTATGAAACGTGATATTTCCATTACATTAGGGAAATGTTTGCAAATATTAGGGAAGCATTGATGACAAGCCGGGTGGTCCCTCCACTCTTTGCAGCTGGGGGTGTGACTTCTACGTTTTCCAATAAGAAGCTTTTCTGGATTTTTTTAAATCTTTTATATGGCGTCCTCTTTGCAAGGTGCAGCTTTAAGCAACATACATGAATGCAGCAGCAAACTGCGTTCACAAATAAATTGTAACACTAGCTACTTTTCATTCACCGGTCGGCTGTTTTCAATGATTTCTGGCGTTCGTATGCTATCAACATCAATACAATTAATTTCAAATGATTTATACTTTTTGCTTTTTTGGATAAATACTAAAATTTTAAGTACCGGCCTTGTGAAATGATCATTCAATCAGCATGCGTGAATTAACGTTACCATAACACGCTAACGGTCGCTAGCCTCCACCCGTTAGCCCAGCGGCTGATTTACATACTTAAAGTCTACTCACCGTCGTTTTCGTCACTGTGTCGTCTCCTAGACATTTTGAGTCGTTATAATTGCAGGTTTACTTGATAAGAAAGTTACTACAAAGCAAAAATGGGTAACTCGGTTGAGTTAAGCCTTGTCGCGAAAAGCTAGTGCAAGAGAAATAATAGCGTCCGATTCAAGTGAAGCACATCCGGGTTACGCGGGGGTTAACCGGAAATCGCGTCGTCTAATTTCTGCTGCACGTTTGGCGACTGCTGGATGTATCCACAGAGCATACTTTAGGCTATATATTTAATACTTATCAACTTCCAATCAGTCAGTGATGTCGTACTTCAACTCAATTAGACGTCAAATTAAAAAGAGATTAAATTAGATGTGTATTAAGACCGATTGTGAAGTTGATAAGAACATGGAACTAAATGACACCCCATACTTTGAGTTTCTGGACGTAGCGCTTGACACTGCGAAACCGAATGGACTCAGGCAAGAAAGGCAACTTTCTGCATCACAAAGAAGATATTACAGCTTCTGTAGGAGGAAGGTAGGTGACAACTCTCAAAATCTGACTGATAAAGAGACACATATGGCTTTGGTGGTTTGTGATCAGGTACCAACATGAGCAAGCTTTGGAGGGTCATATCATACCAAATGAAAAAGAGAAATTGCCTCCTATCACTTTCCAAAACCGTAGAATTCCCAGTCATACCCTGTGAAAGCCACTGTTATTAGTTAAGTGTAGCATCTTGATTGAATATTTTGAAAGAAATCCCACAGTAATACTGGTCACATCATCTGTTTGTTTGTTTTTTTCCACAAGAGAGCCATTGTACATTTATTTTCTGTTGCAAAATCAGTGTTTCTTTTGGGGAAACATTATAGGATATAATCATTATAGGGATATAATCAATTGACACACATTATGATCAGGTGGTTATAATTTATCAAAGGGTCATAGTTGAGTTTAAGGTGTTGCAAGGATGTAAATAACCACACTGTGCTTAAATTTCCCCTTACCTTTAAATAAATTAAACTATATTGGTTCTCATACAGTTATTCAATGTAAAACAAAAGAACATCTACATTGGATTTTTCAGCTCTTTACTAAAAGACAAAATTCTCCATGAAATATTAGACAAGAAGGAGCAACAACACATCTGTGTTGTTACTTCCCTTCAAACGCATCTGATTAAAAAATATGTTTTGCCATCTCTTCTCCGCAGTCATTTGCCGCCTTTGTGGCATCAAAGCAGGACGGCAACCCAGAGGAAGGAAACCCATTTTGGTGCTGCTGTGGTGAGACCTTCAGTGAACAGTCTGCCATTCACAAGCATGTCGCCAGGACTCATGATGCTGAAATCCAGCAGCTCGCACAGGCTACATATGAGCATTTATTGAAGCAGCTTGAAGAAGAGGAAGCTGAAACACATCACACACGCAAGTGTGAGACTAAAACTGTGGACATCTCTGCATGGATACCTGAAACTGATCACATCTCTGAAGAACGACTTAAAAAGTACAGCTCAAATTTATTTTTTCAGGTTCAGTTTCCTCTTTAACATGTATGTATTGTCATAGATGGAAACCCAGATTAAGTCCCTAATTGTTGTTTTGTTTATTTTTTACTGAGGGGGCCAGGGAAGGTTCTTCTTTATTATCACTACTGCCAAGTGGAAGATCCACATGTCATCTGTGCTTGGCAAAAAGCTTTATGTGAGAAACTTCATTTAACTGGCAAGGTGAACAAATCTATCTACTGTGGATGCAAGATGTTTGTCATGAAAAAGATTTTAAAACATGCTATTATGAATCTGAAAAGAAATGTTTGTTGAATTATTGAAAATACTACATTGTGTCTTCTCCAGGTGAGAGTGGCAACTGAAGGCATCAATGGAACAGTTGGCGGCACTAACACGGCCACGGACCTCTATGTCAAAGCCATGTGTTCACACCATGTTTTCAAAATGAAGGAAGAGGATTTTAAGGTCAGGTCTGATCAGTTATTTAAGTCATGATGTTTTGTGATTCAGTCATAAATTTGAAGCCTAAGTTTTCAGGGAAAACACTTACAGCACCAAACATTTGTTAAAATGACTATGTTGTCATGCTTGTGCATTGTGAGATTTAATTTAATTTCTCTGTACGTTTGTGTGTTCAGACAAGTGATGGTGGTGCAGAGTGTTTTACAGACCTAAGGGTGGGAGTTTATAAGGAAATTGTCCCAATGGGAGTGGATCCTGACGTTGTCTCTTACAAACGGGCAGGTATGAACTTTAAAAAAAAAAAAGAGAAACATAAAAATTTATTATTTACCCTCAGTAGTATTGTAAATAATGACTGGCATTAAAAAGTGTTCATAAGTTCCTTCAGAGCCAGTGAAGTTTGTACCATAGTTGTTTAAACTCTGTCAAACCTCTTAGGGGTTCATTTGGAGCCAGAGGAATTTCATAAAGAAGTGAAGGCTCTTTTGTCCAAAGGGAACTTGAACAATGACACCATACTCCTGGACTGCCGCAACTTTTACGAGAGTAAAATTGTAAGTAACTTATGGCATATTAAGTAAGTAACTTAACTGTGCTGTGCGTCAACACCACCTGTTGAATGTTGAATTCCAATTATAAAAACACAAGATTTATATTTTGTGAGATTTTTCAGATATCCAACAAAATTACGCAGAGTTTTACCTTCAGTAGGGAAAGCTGATTTTTTTCTTTGCAGTTCTCAAAACATAACAGCAATAAAACAGCTTTAGTTGTCATTCTAAACACGAGTGTTTTCACTTCAGGGACAGTTTCAACAATGTCTGGCCCCTGATATCCGTAAATTCAGCTACTTCCCAGACTACGTGGACCAGAACCTCGAGCTGTTCAGAGACAAGAAGGTTCTGATGTACTGCACAGGAGGGATTCGCTGTGAACGTGGCTCTGCCTATCTTCGCTCAAAAGTAAACTGACATGACAATTTTTATATTAAAGTGTCTGAAAGTATCTCATATTTAGCTGTTTCTCCACAAGAGGGAACTGTTCAGTCATTTTCTGCTTTGACTTCAGACATATTGCTAATCAGGAAAAAAAAAAGGAAAAACAATCAGTTTGTGCTGTGAAAATGTTTGTCTGACCTGCCCATAGGATGTGTGTAAGGAGGTGTACCAACTAAAAGGTGGAATCCACAAATATCTGGAGCAGTTTCCAGACGGTTTTTACCGTGGGAAACTTTTTGTGTTTGACGAAAGATACGCCATTTCCTCCAACAATGACATCATCTCAGGTTCGAATGTTCACAAAACTAATTTTCAGCATGTTAAATCATATTTAGCAACCAATGACATTTTATAAAAACATTAATACATCCTAACACCAACTAGTTGTTGAGATCAGTGAATCAAACAAATGAAAAACTGTGTTTGTGTATAGACTGCAGATACTGTGGCTCTCCCTGGGACCAGTACAAGCTCTGCTCCACCCAGTTCTGCTGCCAGCTGGTTCTGTCCTGTCCCAGCTGCAGAGGGGCGGGACACACTGCCTGCTGCCCCACCTGCCAAACCAAAGGAGGGACTCAGAGCGAGGAATCCACCACTCTTCAGGATCATAAAGAAGAGTGTGAGTGCACAGGTGGACGCCCCAGAATCCCTCAGGATGTATAACAACAAGGTGGACATGATTGCACTTCACTGCAAAATGTAAAGAAAAAGGAAGATATTTCTCTGAATGTACAAACATGATCGACTCAGGGTTTCCTGTAATTTTTTTTTTTTTTTTTCATTTTTTTTTTTTTTACCAGATTTACTGTGTCTGACAGTTTGGTTCCAAGTACTGTCATATCTAAGTATCATGTAACATTAGAATGAAAGAATTGGCAACCGCGACACCAAGATTTTCAGGTTAAAATGTTATTTTAAAAACATTTTCAAGTTTTTGGGAGAACTGTTGCAACCAAACCCAGAACAGGTGGAAAAATGCTTTATGTGTTTTAAGTACAATCTACAATTTCATTATAACATTTATGTCGTTGTTGTATGGAAACAACTGTCAGTTTTTAACATGTAAAATTTTATACTTTTAAGAATTCATAGAGTTGGATTGATTATTATTAATCCATCTTGACTGTCAGCATAAAGATTCTGTGTCTGAACTGCTGCTAGAAGTCCCTTAATTTATTTATGAGAAAAGCATTCCCCACATTTAACCACCAGAGGTCACCAGAGCTGCTTTTTAAAATGACTAGACCACTTCTTGCAGCTAACAAACTTTCTTCAGGTGTAGATTTAAACATTACTCAGGAAGTTTTGGTTAGTGTCTCCCGTACAAACCTCAGAACAGCCCAATCAGCTGACGGTCTGAGGTATAGAGATACATTAGGGCATGTGCTGATGCATCTAATGTGTCTGCAGGGTATTTGAGGCTTCATGGTGACTACCATTGTTGGAGATAATCTTGCAATATTCATTGATTAATAATGATAGTTTTGAGCTTTGAAGTGGCACATAAGGTGCTCAAAATGGATTATCTCTTATCTACCCTCACATCTTTAGAAAATACAGCTTGTTTCCTCAGGATAACATGATGATGTTTCCATTAATTTGGAGTCTCTAGAATGGCTGCAGCTACCCCCTTTTCATTAACTTTCAATCAGACTCTGTTTCTGGGTCATGAAAACACTGGAAACTGGAAACAAACTAAGTCTGTCTGATCAGCTTTTTCTTGGCCTATGGTGCCAGTGAGGCCGGAGACGTTTGGGCATGAACACACCACACCCGAGGCTGCTCCTGCTCATTTCCTCTTTGGCCTTCTCCGCTCAAGCTGGACCAGGCTGTTCCTGTTTGGATTCCTGCAGGATTGGGTCAGACTGACCAGGGAAGATTTCGTTTTTTTAAGAGTTGCCATAGCGGTGACACATTCTTTCCTCTTCCCTCTGCAAACAGGCCGGAGAGGTGAAGACGATTTATATGGAGGGCATGAAAGTCTCAGAGTGACATGATGGAGCAAATTTCTTTTAATACAGTTTTAAAAGAGTTTCTCATCAACATGATGCACTGCTTCAGTGCTAGTCGGCACTGTCTCTGGAAAAAGACAGTTTTCAACATCTGCTTCTGTCATGCGCATGTTGAAGCTTATTTCTCCATTTCTAATACCAAAATTATTTTTCCTCTATTAGTCATTTTAATAAACCCATATCAAAGGATTCTTTGAGAAATGGCAAAGAAGTGCAAACTGTGATGCTTATATTTCCCTTTTCTTACAGGTGTTCATTGTTCAGGGTCAGCCTCTAAGCTTTGTATGTTTCACATTTCATTCATCACAGAGCTTCGATTCATGTCATGACTTGACACACATGATGGACAACATGGTGGTACCTATATCTCATCATCAAGGAGTGATGAGGTAGGAAAGAGGAAGAGATAACAATCACACCTGGGGTACCTTCTGTCAGATCAGGAGATGACCCAGATGTGCCTTGACTGTTGTTCACTATGACATATAATTGGGTTGTTTTTCAGAGCGAAAAGGTTTAAAACCCTCTGCCAGATCAGGTTATGATGGTGCTTATAACACAAGAATAACCTCAGCATGCCCTTTTAACTAACAGTGTAAAAAAAGGAAAAGGGATTATTTTATACTTTTTTAAACTGCCTGTTGTTAGATGAGCTTAATTGGGGATGTTTACCTGCCGTGAATTAATGTTTGATCTAGAAGCAGGCCAGTCTGCTACAGAGTTTACAACTTCTGTTTTTACTCTCTCAGCAGAAGAGACCAATGCTATTTGATACTCTTTGCTGTGCTATTGGACACGCTGAGGTTGTCTGAGTTGTCATGACCCTGAGGCATGCTTTGATTTCCCCTCATACACCCCATGGTATAGAATATACACTAAATACTTCATGTATGACTTCAGATCTTTGTATAGCTCGGCCAAGTTGAAAGTATGGCTGCAGGGGCAGTTCTGACCTCAGACAGGCGAATGAGGAATGGGATAGGTGAGGAATGTTTGGTGCCTCTTTCTGCAGACAGTTCCCACCGACGCTCACTGGCTGCTCATGCTTGTGTCAGTACGTCAGAAGGATATTCAGTCAGTTTCTCACAGTGAATCATTTCAGCAGTGTGAGTGCTGCAGGGGGTTGTTTTTCTGTCTTTTCCTCTCGTCTGGGTTCTCAAGTGTTTGCTAAGGTGTTTTGTCACCAGAGACGGCTGGTTCATGGTCTCGCTGAGTCTCTGGCTCCTGAATAGAACTCAATCAAAGGATTTAGTTGTTAGTGGAGCCATGAGGGGTGTGCATCTCTGGAGACAATCAAAGCTGTTTGAACCTTGACTTGAATCTGATATGTTACTGTTACTATGTCACTGAAACTAATCATGCAGTAAATTATGTGTGCATTTACATTTTCTGTCAAGTACACAAACAAATCCCAAGTTATTTAGTAACAGCTCAAAAACTATTTGAACTGTGCATTGGCTACTTGTATAAAGTTGAGGGCTCTGTACATTTTGCAGAAACTCAAGAACTCTTACGCATGAAATGTTTAAATGAACGTATTTAGCTAAACTAGGTCAGAATGCAAGATAAAAATACCTGGAGCTTTAAGTGTTTGCTGATCAAAAAAGTCTGAATATAAAAAAAAAAAAACTGACAAAATCCAGATCCTGACCTAAAAAAATCCAGACATATTTACTACATATTGCCCCCTAATGGAGAACATTTCTCTTGAGAAGAAGCAGAGTTTGTTGGTGTTTACGCAGCACTTATCATCTGGTAACAAGAGACAATCAAATGATTGCTACATAAGTCTGTAATGATGACGCCACCTAATACCTTTTTTTTCTACCAGAATCACCTATATAAATAATCACACATAAAGCATTCATATCTTACTAACACATTTGATAAATATACAATCTCTCTTTGAAAAAGTTTGGACACCCTCGCATTAAAATCAGTAACCAATCTGCAGTTGTTTCTTCTACTTCTGAAACTTAACAGCTCATCTCTAGAGAGATAAAAAGTCAGTCACATTCACTGCTGGAGCGTTTTGCAGCCAAAAAGTCCCATTCCTCTCCCTCTCCAGCATTCTTACTATAAATACTTGTGACTTGGAAAAGAGCTTTTCGAAAATTGGTAGCTAATGATTTTCACTTGGATCATGCTCCCTGTCATTTTGGTTTGAGATGAAAGCTTCATGTGCCAGATAGTTTAGAGAGGTGGACATCACGTGCTCCCAAGACTCAGCCAAGCAGAGCTGAAACTTTCTCTGTGAGGAGTTATAAAAAGCTTTTCCTTTTCTGCTGAGCTGTTCAGATACTTTAACTCTAAACTAAGAAACACAGAGTTATCAGTAATACTTCCAGCACTGAGTCTGTTTTAATCTAATTAATTTTGGTTCCTGAACTGAAATCGTTAAAAATAACAGCAACACCATAACTTCCCAAGCATGTAATGCCTAAAATTGTTCAACTAAACCTCCTGAATAGTCCCATTCAGAGTCTGCTGTGAGCTCCACACCCCTCTCATCACGGGATTTCTAAATATAGAATGTGACATATTCAGCCCACAGCGCTGTGATTGCTCCGTATATCTGTGGGAGCAGATGTTTCAGATGCCAGGCCATGGGGGTCCCTCACACGTTTTTTTAGAGCGTGCACCCATCCCTCTAATCCACCACCACAACTGTCTCAGAGTTCATGGACATGTTCTTCTCTAACCCCTGGCTGGTATGATACTCTGTTACTTTTTATGCGTTTGTGAAAATGTTTCTTATTCATTAATCTTCAGGGTTCATGTGGGAACAGAAATTTTTGTGCAGCAAACTGAATTTGATCAATCTGCAAAGGAAGCTGTTTCCTGTGACCTGGATGTTTGGTCCAAAATCATCAATATTAACAACTATGATAATGTATTCTGGTTACATGCCACAGTCCAATAATTTATATCTGCAGATGGCAGGAGCCTCTACACTCTGCTTCCCAATATACCCGTCCTTGAATACAGTCAAAGATTAACCTGCCATCTGCACGAAGGGAAGCTGGCCGGCACGGTAATGCTCGAAGCTATTATACTATCACTGCCTCGCATCAAATCTCACCCCACATTATGAATGAACCCTCAGACTGCTTGGAATCAGATTTCCCTATGTTTAACCCGTCTCCAATTCAGACCTTGAGGTCAAGTTGATCCAGGATTCATCGCGTTCTTGAACTTTTTCTTGGTCATGGCTTTATTGAGATGGAGGGTCCTTGCATTGCCTCTGGCTATTTCATTCCTTACCTGAAAGATACTTTAGCTGAAAGATATTTTAGATTGAATGAAGTCTGGTTTCTGTGCAGCAAATAAACTCAACATTCATTCAGTAAAACTCACATGACCAAAAAAGTACTTCCAAGTAGTCCTTTTTTTTATTTGCTACATTCTGAGTAGACAGATTAAAAAGCTCAAGCTTTTTCAAGATCAGCTTTATCAGCTGCAACTTGTTCTCAATGCAGATAAAACTAAACTCATATTTACAGCAGTGAAAACAGCATCACTTTGGAACATTAGCTGTGTTTCAACCAGAGGTGTCCAAGAGTTAGTTCTTTCAACAGGTAGCCTCCTTAACCCTAGGTCTAAATCTAACCCTAACCCAACCCCTACCCTCAACCTAACCCTTCCCAACCATGCCTAAACCTAACCCGAATTTTAGGTCTAAACCTAAGCCTAAACCTAACCTTCTCCATCCCATGCCTAAACCTAACCCTAACCCTAGGTCTAAATCTAACCCTGACCCAACCCCTACCCTAAACCTAACCCTCCCCAACCAAGCCTAAATCTAACCCCCCCAAACCCCAGGTCTAAACCTAACCCTAACCTTAGTTCACCTTAACGTAACCCTAAGCCGAACCCTAAGTCTAATCCTAGTACAACTCACACCGGATCACCATTCGCTCCAGGTATACCAACCCAAAGCTTGCACCTTGCTCTCCACCGGACCTGACCCTCACACCCATGCCTTGCTCTCCACGGGGTCCCGGGGAGCCCAAACTTAAGCCCCCCTCCACGGACTAAACCAATCAGCTCATCTGGAAAAACCTTGCGCCCCTGGTAGGAAGACGCGGGTTTTTGATAACCAATTAGAAATAGGTTTTCACATTCCTGGACAAAGCTCGAAGCCAGCTACCGGCCCGAACTGACTTGGCTCAAAGCCCCCCTGGAGGCCCTCACGCACCGCCGAGCCCGCACCGGCCTCTACAAACCCAGATTGAAGTCAGCCACAGACCCTGACCCTGACCAAAACACTACCCTTACCCAAACCTACAAAGCAGAACCCCCTCAGGATTAGTGGACAAGAGAGTCATGAACGAGGGGCGCCGGCCAGTGCATTTCCTTTGATTCCCCATTCAACCACCCAGTTGTCGGACAAAGTGGGGGGAATCATCGAGACAGTTTCCCCTAACCTAACCCCTTAACCCAACCTATTTAGTTTAAGGTCAGGATTAGAGTTAGGGTCAGCATAAGTGTTAGGATTAAAATTAAGAGTTAGTATTGCATTGAATTACAGTTAATCTTGAACCTAACCCAGAACTGTAACTGTAACCCTTGCTGTAACCGTAACATTTAGTTTAGGGTTAGGGTTATTGTAAAGTGGGTTCAGGATTGGGGTTATTGTAAAGAAGAGTTAGGATTTATGTTAAGTTCAGCATTAAACAACATCCATACTGAATGAATCCAGACAAGTGCTGTCAGCTTAAGGATGAAGTGCTTAAGCTGACAGCACTTGTTCCCCCTCCTGTTCCTGGTGGGTCCAGTTTTCAAAATGCAGATCTGACCACCTGGGCTTTGGAATTTTGGGGATAAAAGCCCAGCCCCAGTGAGGCTCTACCTCTGTCATTCCACCAGGACACACCTCAGTAGCGTCTGGCACACCTTTAATCTTGGTTTTATCCAGTGAATACATCTCTTATATGTTGTTAATTTTACATCAGACAATAAACCATCATGATTTTGCCATTGATTTATTTGGGCAGGGGGGCAATGTTGTAGGACTTCAGGCACAGTGGAACAATGGATTGGAACAGGGACCGGTTGAAGATTCTAGTGAACACTCCAGCCAGCTGGTCAGCGCAGTCCCTCAGTACCCGTCCAGAGACACCATCAGGTCCGGCCGCCTTCCATAGGTTGACCCCCCCTGCAGTGTGCACCTCATGTCGTGCTTCTCCAGTGTGAGGCTGGAGTTGCTCTGGACCGCAGGGTGTGGTGTAGCTGCCTCCGGAGATCAATCAATCAATCAATCAATCAATCAATCAATCAATCAATCAATCAATCAATCAATTTATCAATTTATCAGTCTTTATTTGTATAGCGCCAAATCATAACAAACGTCATCTCAAGACACTTTACAAAAACATTTACAGGTCTAGACCCAAATAAAATTTTATTAGCAGAAACCCAAAATCAAGACAAGATAAGGAGTTTTATCTTATCTTAATCCACCATGAGTACAGGACTTTGCAACATTTAGCAAGTTACAATGGCAAGGAAAAACTTCCCTTTAACGGGCAGAAACCTCGGACAGAACCAGACTCATGTTAGACAGACATCTGCCTCGACTGTGTTGGGGTTAGAGAGAAACAGATAGAGGAGAGAGTAGGAGAGAGAAGTATAGAGAGAAGGGGGGGGTAAGGGGTGCTTAGCCGTGTAAGCACTCCGGCCCTGCAGCCCCGCTTCTGCGTTCTCTCTCCGCCTACATTGCCTCTCCGCCAGCATGGTGATCCACGAGGACACAGGAGTTCTTGCTATGTCCGTTGGGATGTTGTGTGAGTAAAAAAAATCAGCAGTGACACTCTGTGTGACCTCCTGTCCAATCCAGAGCAGTTCCTGATAGTCATATCTGGTTTTAAGATCGTCCATAAATCTGTTTTCAACAAGCAGCTTTTGTTAGCGCCGCCATATCATGCAGAACCTATTAAGAATTGGAGAAAGACAACATGGCTATAGCCTGTCGTCATTCCCCAATATTGAAGAATTTTCCTTACAAAAGGCCAGAAACAGCTTACGGCGGCTCCAGGATTGCCAACCTAGAAAACATTCAATGCCGAATAAACAACATCCATATCTAGTGAATCCAGACAAGTGCTGTCAGCGTTAGCAGCAGGTGGAGTATATGATGCAGCATAAAATTGCTGAGTCCAGTAATAGTGCTTGGAGCTCCTTATGCTTGCTTGCTGACAATGCTAATGGTAAAAATCATCTCTGTACAGACTTTCACAAGTTAAATGGTGTAACAAATCCTGACTGTTACCCTCTTCCTAGAATGGAAGACTGTGTGGATCATATTGGAGGTGTCAGGTTTGTGACAAAGTTGGACTTGCTGAAAAGTTATGAACAGGTCCCTTTGAATGAACAGACAAAAGAGATCTCTGCATTTGTTACACCAGATCACTTTCTGCAGTAAATAGACATGGCTTTTGGAATGTGTAATGCACCAGCCACCTTTCAGGAGTTGATTATTGTTGTTCTGTCTGGTGTTTCATCTCGTGAAGCATATCTAGTTGATTTGGTTGTCTGTCCTGAGTCATGGTTAAAGCCTGTGGAACATTTGTGTGCAGTGTTTTGTCACTTGAAGCGGGCAGGTTTGACATTGAACCAGTCCAAATGTGAGTTTGGGCAGGCCATGGTGCCATACTTTGGTATGGCACCAAAGGTAGGCTTGATTTGGCCCAAAGCATGCCAGTTGGCATTTGAGCTGACAATTTTTTTTGTGAATGCACCTATTCTTGTTATGCCCAGGTTTGATAAGCCCTTTAGGTTGGCAGTGGACATGAGCGACACTGGTGTTGGTGCTGTTTATCTTCAAGAAGGTTTGACCAGGTTGAGCATCCAGTTTCTTATTTTTCTCAGAAACTTGTTGTTTACCAAAATGGGTTCTCAATCATTGAGAAGGAGGTGCTGGCACTTCTTGTGGCCCTTGAGCACTTTAAAGTCTATGTCAATGCTGCTATTGTTCCTGGTTGGTCCAGTTTTCAAGATGCAGATCTGAGCACCTTGGCTTGGCATTTTGGGGATAAAAGGCCCAACCCCAGTGAGGCACTACCTCCGTCATTTCACCAGGATGCACCTCAGCAGCTTCTTGCAAACCTTTTATCTAGGTTTTCTCAAGAAAAATCACCTCTTATGCTCTGTAAGTTCATTGTTGGAGAAATGAACCATCATGATTTGCTATTGACTTAGTTGTCCGTTGCCTATTTGTCATGACCGTCTGTCATTCTGAAAGGACATATCTGATCCAGTGAAATCATCTCATATGTGTTTTTAGTTAAATGTTGGACAAAAAGCCCATCATGATTTTGCCATGAACTTATGTGTCTGTTGCCTATTTGTCATGACCAATGAGCCAGGCCATGACAATTTCCTGAAACACAACTTTGTTCACAACAAAACATTTTTCAAAAAAAAAAAAAAAAAAAAAAAAACTTACCTGAAAAGATATCTGAAAAAGAAATCTAGAAATGAAAAAATTACAGGAAAACTACAATTGACAACATCCAAATCTTACCAGATTGCATCTGAAAAAAAAAGAAAAAAAACATATCCTGAAAATGATTCAGAAACTCAAAGCAGAAAACCAAACAAACTCTCTTTGTACCCTCTCTCTGGCCATGTCCTGTCGTCCTCAAACGCTTGTAGCAAAGCAGGGCTATAAACAATTTTCTGATTTGGGTTTTTCTCAACCTTTGTTGAGTTTCCTTGCTCAAAAAGAAATCCTTCCATGAACAACTCTCTGCCTGATAAGCAGCAGGAAATGTGTCAGCTTCCCTTCTCCAGGCAAAGATCCCACTTCTTTTGCAGACTTTTTCAAAAAATCCTGAAATGTTGATTCCTCATTCCTGGCTGCACCATGTTGTCCTCAAACTCTTGCAGAATAACGCAGAAAAACTATTTTCTCAATCTTTTGGTCTGGTTGTCTCTTGTTACAATGTTCTGTTCCTCTGGTGCATCACAATAAATTCAACTAGTCAAGCAACAATTGTTTTGGAGAACAACAAATTTAGACAAATAATCTATTCAGAATTGGAGAAAGACAACATGGCTATAGCCTGTTTTCATTTCCCAATTCTAAATAATTTTCCTCACAAAAAGGCCAAAAACAGGCAAAGAATGAGTACTCGGGGGCTGTGATCCTCTGGCCCTAAAGTGGCTGCAATAAAAATCAACCAGGACTCTGCTGAAAAATTGTTGCCTTGACCCAAAATCCCAGTCCAAAACCATTGTCTATGAACACAATTTGTTGCTGCATCCAGGTTAAAACTGCATCATGCAAAAGTTCCTCTTTCAGATATTAATATATTCTCTGGGCCCCAGTGCATTAAGAAGTGTCATCCTGGAAAACATTCACTGCTGATTTTACAGCATCTATTTGGAGTGAATCCAGACAAGTGCTGTCAGTGTCAGCAGCTGGTGGAGTATATGATGCAGCATAATATTGCTGAGCCCAGGACTAGTGCTTGGAGCTCCCTATGCTTGCTTGCTGACATTGCTAATGGTAAAAATTGTATCTTGCAGACTTTTGCAAGTTAGATGGTGTGACAAAACCTGACTGTTACCCTCTTCCCAGGATGGAAGACTCTGTGGATCACATTGGAGGGTTCAGGTTCTTGACAAAGATGGACTTCTTGTGTCCATTGTTCAGTTTCATGAAGGATATCCAGTTGATTTGGTTGTCTGTCCAGTGTCATGGTTAAAGCCTGTGGAACATTTCCGTGCAGTGTGTTGTCACTTGAAGGAGGCAGGTTTGACACTGAACTAGTCCAAAGGTGAGTACGGGAAGGTCATGGTGCCATGACTTCTGAAAAAGTGGTGGGAGGTCAAGTCCCACCTGTGCAGATAAAATATGGATTGCACTGAGGCATTTCCTCTGACAAACAACTGAAGAGAGGTTTCTTGTTTAACCACGATGGTTGGTTATATGAGGTGCTTCAGAAAAAAAGGTTTTCTGCCTTGGCTTCCCCCTTCCTGACTTGTTCAGCCCAAAGGTAAGCTTGATTTGGTCCATAGCCTGCCAGGTGGCATTCAGAAAATAGTCTCTTGGTGATATTCCTATTCTTGTGGCGCCCAGGTTTGATCAGCCCTTTAATATGGCTGTGAGAGATACTGGTGTTGGTGCTGTCCATCTTCAAGGTTTGATGGGGTTGAGCATCCAGTTTCTTTTTTTTTTTTTCAAAATGCCTGAGGTCCATCAGAAATGTTTCTCAACCATTGAAAAGAAGGTGCTGGCACTTTTAATGGCTCTGGAGTGCTTTGAAGTCTATGTCAGTGCTGCTTTTCTTTCTGGTGGGTCCAGTTTTCAAGATGCAGATCTGAACACCTTGGCTTGGCATTTTGTGTATAAAAGCCCAACCCCAGTGAGGCACTACCTTTGTCATTCCAAAAGGACATATCTGATCCAGTGAAATCATCTCATATGTGTTGTTAGTTAAATGTTGGACAAAAAGCCCATCATGATTTTGCCATGAACTTATGGGTCTGTTGCCTATTTGTCATGACCCTTGAGCCAAGTCATGACAATTTCCTGAAACACAACTTTGTTCACAACAAAACATTAAAAAAAAAAAAAAAACTTACCTGAAAAGATATCTGAAAAAGAAATCTAGAAATGAAAAAATTACAGGAAAACTACAATTGACAACATCCAAATCTTACCAGATTGCATCTGAAAAAAAATATAAATATATACTGAAAATGATTCAGAAACTCAAAGCAGAAAACCAAACAAACTCTCTTCAAACTCTCTCTCTGGCCATGTCCTGTCGTCCTCAAACGCTTGTAGCAAAGCAGGGCTATAAACAATTTTCTGATTTAGGTTTTTCTCAACTTTGTTGAGTTTCCTTGCTCAAAAAGAAATCCTTCCATGAACAACTCTCTGCCTGTTAAGCAGCAGGAAATGTGTCAGTTTCCCTTCTCCAGGCAAAGATCCCACTTCTTTTGCAGACTTTTTCAAAAATTCCTGAAATGTTGATTCCTCGTTCCTGGCTGCATCATGTTGTCCTCAAACTCTTGCAGAATAATGCGGAAAAACTATTTTCTCAATCTTTTGGTCTGGTTGTCTCTTATTACAATGTTCTGTTCCTTTGTGACATTACAGTACATTAAACTAGTCAAGCAACAAATGTTTTTGGAGAACAACAAATTTAGACAAATAGTCTATTCAGAATTGGAGAAAGACAACATGGCTATAGCCTGTTTTCATTTCCCAATTCTAAATAATTTTCCTCACAAAAAGGCCAAAAACAGGCAAAGAATGAGTACTCGGGGGCTGTGATCCTCTGGCCCTAAAGTGGCTGCAATAAAAATCAACCAGGACTCTGCTGAAAAATTGTTGCCTTGACCCAAAATCCCAGTCCAAAACCATTGTCTATGAACACAATTTGTTGCTGCATCCAGGTTAAAACTGCATCATGCAAAAGTTCCTCTTTCAGATATTAATATATTCTCTGGGCCCCAGTGCATTAAGAAGTGCCATCCTGGAAAACATTCACTGCTGATTTTACAGCATCTATTTGGAGTGAATCCAGACAAGTGCTGTCAGTGTCAGCAGCTGGTGGAGTATATGATGCAGCATAATATTGCTGAGCCCAGGACTAGTGCTTGGAGCTCCCTATGCTTGCTTGCTGACATTGCTAATGGTAAAAATTGTATCTTGCAGACTTTTGCAAGTTAGATGGTGTGACAAAACCTGACTGTTACCCTCTTCCCAGGATGGAAGACTCTGTGGATCACATTGGAGGGTTCAGGTTCTTGACAAAGTTGGACTTCTTGTGTCCATTGTTCAGTTTCATGAAGCATATTCAGTTGATTTGGTTGTCTGTCCAGTGTCATGGTTAAAGCCTGTGGAACACTTGCGTGAAGTGTATTGTCACTTGAAGGAGGCAGGTTTGACACTGAACTAGTCCAAAGGTGAGTACGGGAAGGTCATGGTGCCATGACTTCTGAAAAAGTGGTGGGAGGTCAGGTCCTGCCTGTGCAGATAAAATGTGGATTGCACTGAGGCTTTTCCTCTGACATACAACCGGAGAGGGGTTTCTTGTTTAACCACGATGGTTGGTCAGATGAGGTGCTTCAGAAAAAAGGTTTTCTGCCTTGGCTTCCCCCTTCCTGACTTGTTCAGCCCAAAGGTAAGCTTGATTTGGCCCATAGCCTGCCAGATGGAGTTCAGAAAATAGTCTCTTGGTGATACTCCTATTCTTGTGGCGCCCAGGTTTGATCAGCCCTTTAAGCTGGCTGTGAGAGATACTGGTGTTGGTGCTGTCCATCTTCAAGGTTTGATGGGGTTGAGCATCCAGTTTCTTTTTCTTTTTTCAAAATCCCCGAGGTCCATCAGAAATGTTTCTCAACCATTGAAAAGAAGGTGCTGGCACTTTTAATGGCTCTGGAGTACTTTGAAGTCTATGTCAGTGCTGCAATTGTTCCTGGTTGGTCCAGTTTTCAAGATGCAGATCTGAACACCTTGGCTTGGCATTTTAGTGTATAAAAGCCCAAACCCAGTGAGGCACTACCTTTGTCATTCCAAAAGGACATATCTGATCCAGTGAAATCATCGCATATGTGTTGTTAGTTAAATGTTGGACAAAAAGCCCATCATGATTTTGCCATGAACTTATGTGTCTGTTGCCTATTTGTCATGACCCTTGAGCCAGGTCAAAATGATTTCCTGAAACACAACTTTGTTCACAACAAAACATTAAAAAAAAAAAAAAACCTTCCTGAAAAGATATCTGAAAAAGAAATCCTGAAATGAAAAAATTACCGAAAAATCACAATTGATAACATCCAAATCTTACCAGATTGCATCTGAAAAAAAAATAAAAAAAAACATATCCTGAAAATGATTCAGAAACTCAAAGCAGAAAACCAAACAAACTCTCTTCAAACTCTCTCTCTGGCCATGTCCTGTCGTCCTCAAACGCTTGTAGCAAAGCAGGGCTATAAACAATTTTCTGATTTAGGTTTTTCTCAACCTTTGTTGAGTTTCCTTGCTCAAAAAGAAATCCTTCCATGAACAACTCTCTGCCTGTTAAGCAGCAGGAAATGTGTCAGCTTCCCTTCTCCAGGCAAAGATCCTACTTCTTTTGAAGACTTTTTCAAAAATTCCTGAAATGTTGATTCCTCGTTCCTGGTTGCATCATGTTGTCCTCAAACTCTTGCAGAATAACTTGGAAATTTTTTTTTCTCAAATTTTCTGCTCTGGCTGTCTATTGTTACACTGTTCTGTTCCTCTTTGACATTACAGTACATTCAACTATAGTCAAGCAACAAATGTTTTTGGAGAACAACAAATTTAGACAAAAAAAAGCTAAGCCCCTAGCTGCTAAGAAAGATGGCTCGTTTTGGCATCTATTTAGAACTGGAGAAAGACAACATGGCTATAGCCTGTTGTCATTTCCCAATTTTGAAGAATTTTCCTCACAAAAAGGCCAAAAACAGGCAAAGAACAAGTACTCAGGGGGTGTGATCCTCTGGCCCTAAAGTGGCTGCAATGAATACTAACGTGGCTCTGCTAGATATTAGCTGCTTGGACCAAAAATTCCCCTTCAAAAATTATTTACTATTAGCACAAGTTGTTGCTTTATCCAGGTTAAAACTGCATCATGCAAAAGTTCCTCTTCCAGGTATTTAAATATTCTCTGGGACACTGTTCCTTTCCTCTGTGACATCACAGTTTATTCAACTAGTCAAACATCAAAAGTTTTTGGAGAACAACAAATTTAAACAATAACAAAGCTGAGCCCCTAGCTGCTAAAAAAGATGGCTTACTTTGAAATCTATTCAGGATTGGAAAAAGACAACACGGCTATAGCCTGTTGTCCTTATTTCCTAATTGTTCATCTACAAGAAGGTTTGATTGGGTTGAGCATCCAGTTTCTTATTTTTCTCAGAAATTTGACATTCAACAGAAATGGTTCTCAAACATTAGAAATGAGGCGCTTGCACTTATTACGGCTCTAGAGTACTTTGAAGTCTATATCAGTGCTGCTTTTTGTCCTGGTGGGTCCAGTTTTCAAGATGCAGATCTGAACACCTTGGCTTGGCATTTTGTGTATAAAAGCCCAACCCCAGCGATACGCTACTTCTATCATTCCATCAGGACACACCTCAGCAGCATCCGGCACACCTTTTGTCTTAGTTTCATCCCGTGAAATTATCTCATATGTGTTCTTAGTTAAATGTTGAACAATAAACAATCATGATTTTGCCACTGACTTAAATGTCCATTGCCTTTTTGTCATGACCCTCGGGCCAGGTCATAATGATTTCCCGAAACACAACTTTGTTCACAACAAAACATTTTTGAAAACTTACCTGAAAATGAAAATTGAAAAAGAAATCTAGCATTGAAAAAATTACAGACAAATAACTAGAATTGACAGTATCTAAATCTTACCAGATTGCACTGGAAAAACAACCCCTGCAAATTATTCAGAAACTCAAAGCACAATACCAAACAAGCTCTAGTTGGACGCTAGATGTTTCTCCTTGGCCATACTCCCTCTACCTCAAAAGCTTTTAGAAAATCTGGGGTATGAACAGTTTTTTGATTTTGGCCTTTTCGCAACCTTTGTTGAGTGTCCCTGCTTAGAAACAAATCCTTCCATGAACAACCTTTGACTGTTAAGCTGGAAGAAAAGTGTCAGTTTCCCTCCTCCAGAATAATATCCTTCTTCTTTTGCAGACTTCTTCAAAAATCACATTTTGATTCCTTGTTATTGGCTGCATCATGTTGTCCTCAAACTCTTGCAGAAAAACTTGGGAAGACAATGTTCTTAATCACCTGGGTTGCTTATCTCTTGTTACACTGTTCTGTTCCTCTGTGACATCATAGTTAATTAAACTAGTCAAACATCAAACGTTTTTGAAGAACAACAAATTTAAACAATAACAAAGGTAAGCCCCTGGCTGCTTAGAAAGATGGCTTATTTTGAAATCTATTCAGGATTGGAACAAGACAACATAGAATAGAATAGAATAGAATAGAAAATACTTTATTTATCCCAGAGGGGAAATTCAGGAGTCACCGCAGCATTTAAGAAAACAAAAGTAAGAAAGAGTATAGAAAGTGCAAAAATGTCCATAAGAAATTAGATGACGACATCCCGTCCACCACTCGTCCACCACTCTCCAGCCCAGCCAGTCTCCACCTCCACAGGGTCCAGGACTGAGCCTCCCCAGCAGTCTGTTCAGTCTCTGTCTCCTGGATCCTGTCTGCCCACAGCAGGCGAAGCTCCTCCAATGTGGGGCCGGCGTCCGATGTCAGCTCCGTCAGCCACGTCCGTGAACAGCATGATGCCGCTGGATTAGCACAGCTAGCTCATCCATCCCCCAGAGCGAGATCCCACGTTCCCAACAACGATGGATGGAAGGACAGGTCCACGTCGTCACCTCCCAACTCACATCCGAGAACCAGCAGGTCGTCCTCACCTCCTCCTCAGCTCAAGGGAAATCATCAAGCCCTACACTAGTTAGCATTGACATGCTACAGGCTGCTAACAGCTAATTTGGCATGTAAACAATGCAGCCATGGTTACATGTAGGATCTCCAGACAAACACAGGTGAAAAGTAGTATAAAGTACCGCCGAAGCCACAAAAAGTTTGGTGTCCGTGACCGACAATGAACCATACAAAGTGATGATCCACTCCAAATACAAAGATGACGAAAAAGAGACGAAAAAATTACAAGAAACGGACAAAGACGAGAGAGCTGCTGCAACAGGCTATAGCACGTTGTCTTTATTTCCTAATTGTTCATCTACAAGAAAGTTTGATTGGGTTGAGCATCCAGTTTCTTATTTTTCTCAGAAATTTGACATTCAACAGAAATGGTTCTCACTTGTACTTATTATGGCTCTGGGGCACTTTGAAGTATATGTCAGTGCTGCTTTTGCTCCTGGTGGGTCCAGTTTTCAAGATGCAGATCTGAGCACCTTGGCTTGGCATTTTGGGGATGAAAGCCCAACCCCAGCGAGGTCAAACATGAAATGTTTTTGGAGAACAACAATTTTACACAAAAACAAAGGTAAGCCTCTGGCTGCTAAGAAAGAATCTATTCAGAACTGGAGAAAGACAACACCAAAAGCTTGTAGAAAAGCAGGGGAATAAACTATTTTCTGATTTAGGCATTTCTTAACCTTGGTTGAGTGTCCCTGCTTTAAAAGAAATCCTTCCATGAACAACCCATGACTGTTAAAGCTGTAGGTAAGGTGTCAGTGTACCCTCTTTCAGGAAAAGATCCTACTTCTTTTGCAGACTTCTTCCAAAATCCCTGAAAATTTTGATTCCTCTTTTCTGGCCACATCATGTCGTCCTCAGACTCTTGTGTCCTCAAACAATGGGTCTAATCATCTGGGCTGGTTGTCTTTTGTTGTAGTGTTCTGTTCCTCTGTGACATCACAGTACCTTCAACTAGTCAAACATCAAATGTTTTTGGAGAACAACAAATTTAAACAAAAACAAAGCTGAGCCCCTGGCTGCTAAGAAAGATGGCTTACTTCCTATCTATACAGTACACACACACACACACACACACACACACACACACACACACACACACACACACACACACACACACACACACACACACACACACACACACACTCACCCCCCCCCCCACACACACACACCCACACACACACACACACACACACACACACACACGAAAGAACATGAATCCATTTCAAAAACACACAGACTGAAAGTCTCTTTTATGATACTACACCAGCCAACATAGTTTTGCAGTGAAAAGTAAGATTTAAGATCTGTCCTTTTTATCGAAGATGAGGATTGCTTTGCCATGACTGTTCTTTGCCTTGAACTGTCTGCGGTCTGACTTTCAATCAGAAAGCTTAGTTAGCCTGAATGTTTTTAAACCCTTAGTGAAAAGTCTGAATCCAGGCTTTCACATTGCAAATGTGTTAGTTGAGTTCTGTCATGCAGCTTTTCATTCTGTATGTTTCTGGGACTTGCTCTCTCACACTCACAAAGCAGGGATGAGATCTAAAGATTCTGGCAGCGTGCCTGCAGAAAATGTTCCTACACGTAAGCCATAAAGAAAACTATACACATTGTGTGCCTTGGTACTGAGAACGTGCAGGCATAAACTGAAGTGGATTTTTTTGTAAAAACAGCAAGCTTTGACATGACTTCATCTGACATGTGTTGACATTCTTTCTGTTTCTCCTTATCAGCATAATAAAGAAACCTCCCTCCGACCATGTCAGAGGAAAACCTTGAAGAACGCTTTGTTGTGTCTGCTCGCTTTTGTGTTGAAAGAGACTGAATCAAACCATTAAAGTGCTGCTTCAGTTTGATCTCCCTTTGCAGTGTTCAGACAGTGACGGCCCAGGTGCTGTTATTGTTCAAACATTTCTGGAAGCTGTGGAAAGTAGTTATGTCCCAGATACTTGTAGGGCCTGTAAATAATGTTTAGAGGAGACAGCATAACCTGTCAGCTGTAAAGAGTTACTGACCTGCTCATGGGGAAATGTCAAAGCAGGGTTAGCCAGAGAAATTAGTGACTGTGATAAAAAGGCTGAGTGCCCAAAAGAGTAAACCCCCACTTTAAAACTAGTCCTACACATGAACTCTCTTGGAGATAAGACAGCCTGGGGCTGTTTTAGGAAAATGGTCTCTGTACAAAAAAGACAAGATTTTTTTTACTACATTGACATGATATAATTGTACAGTTGCTGCAGGTTTGTGGGCTGAACATTCTTGATGAGTCTCATGTTCCACCACATCCCAAAGGAACTCTATTTGATAGAGACTGATGAAGTGCAGTAAACTCACTGTCATGTTCAAGAAACCAGTTTGAGATTGCTTAAATTTGGCGCATGGAGCACTATCCTGCTGGAAGTGTCCATCAGAAGATGGGTACACTGTAGTCATAAAGGGATGGATATAGTCAGCAACAATACTCAGGCAGGCAGTGGGCTTTAAACCATGCTCAGATGGAACTACGGGGACCAAAGTGTGCCTGAAAAATATCAGCAGTAACATGAACTGTTGATACAAGGCAGGACCAAGCGGCAACCTCCGGTCTGAGAATATGAGACAATGTGGAAGTGCTAAAATCTGCTGTTTCTGGAGTGTTTGCTTGAGGCTGGCTCCGGAAGTAGCGGAAGCCACATACACACCAAGCCAAAGAAAGCAGTTTTTAAAGCAGAAATTAACCTATTTACAGCCTGGTTCAAAAAACGTCTCCTGTCTGAATCGCTATTTTTACTACTAGGACACCCACTGTACGGGGGTTAATTTTTTTCTAACGCGGCCGTACAGAGGATATTAAGATTGCGAGCTCCCCCAATAAGAGGCACAGCTGAGGGTCACGTGACGGCCGGCGCCCTATGGCTGTAGGCGAAGCCCTTGCCACTACCAATATGGCCACTATAGCTGATGTGCTTCATTTTCCGTTTCAGAAACAGACGGGTGACGGCGAGACTACGTCCATGTTTTATACAGTCTTTGGGCAGGACAGATCCATGCTTTTATGTTGTTGACACCAAATCCTGAGCCTACCATCTGAATATGGAGCAGAAATCCAGACTCAGCAGATTAGACAACACTTTTCAGTCTTCTATTGTCTATATTTGGTGAGCCTGTGTGAATTGTAGCCACAGTTTCCTGTTCTTAGCTGACAGGAGTACTACCTGCTGTTGTCTTCTGCTATTGTAGCCCATCTGCCTCAAGGTGGGACATGTTTTGTGTTTAGAGATGGTTTTCTGTAGACACTGGTTGTAACAAGTGGTTATTAGTTTTTCTCGTTTTTTTTCTGTCATCTCCAACAAGTCTGTCCATTCTCCTCTGACTTCTGACGTCAACAAGACATTTTCTGTAAACTCCAGAGATGGTTGTGTGTGTGTGTGTGTGAGAGAGAATCCCAGTAGATCAGCAGTTTGTGAAATATTGAGACCAACAGCAAACCATGTTCACAGTCCCTCAAATCACCTTTCTTCTCCATTCTGATTCTTGTTTTGAACGTCAGCAGATGGTCTTCACCATGTTTGATTGGCTGATTAGATATTTAGTTAATGAGCAGTTGAACAGGTTTACCTAACCAAGGGACAGGTGAGTGTAAATCCTTTAGGCAAGGCAAGGCAAGGCAAGTTTATTTCTATAGCACATTTCAGCAATGCAATTCAAAGTGCTTTACAGACAAAACAAGTTATAGAAAACAATTAAAATTCAATTAGAAATGAGATTAATTAAAAAGATACAATAAATCAAACGACAAAAAACAAACAAACAAGATTAAAATAGATTTTAAAACAGATTTTAAAACAGATTTGAAAAACAGATTTTAAGATAAAATTTGCAGTGTAAAATTAAAGACAAGATATTAAACTGATTTGTTAAAATGCTCTAATAAAAGGCAGCTGTAAAAAGGTGGGTCTTCAACCTGGATTTAAATGAGCTCAGAGTTTCAGCAGACCTAATATTTTCTGGCAGCTTGTTCCAGATATTTGGAGCATAGAAGCTGAATGCTGCCTCTCCATGTTTAGTTCCGACTCTGGGGACTGAAAGCAGACCTGATCCAGAAGACCTAAGTGGTCTGGGTGGTTCATAAGGGACCAGAAGATCATTGATGTATTTTGGCCCTCGTCCATTCAGAGCTTTGTAAACCAACAGGAGTGTTTTAAACTCTATCCTCTTACAAACAGGAAGCCAGTGTAAAGACCTCAGAACTGGACTGATGTGATCCACTTTCTTGGTCTTCGTGAGGACTCGAGCAGCAGCGTTCTGAACCAGCTGCAGCTGTCTGACTGATTTTTTAGGGAGACCTGTAAAGACGCTGTTACATTTAATATCCAGGACACAAAAACGAAGTCACAAGATGTACCTACAGAGCTCTTTTGTAGCTATAATAAGATGTGTTTATTGATAGGAAACATGTTCAAAACACAAATGAATAAATTTCTTATGCAGCTACTGGAACAAACTTGCTTGGAGGCACATATTTCCTAAAATAAGAGTTCGGTAAAGGCCAGTGGAAACCTCTGAATGTCATGGTGAACCAGAGAGAGAATCATCTCTGAGTCAAGGTTACGAGAATAAAGAGTTCCCCTGTTTGGAGTCTGACCAGACAGCAGCCAGCTGAGCTGAGCTGACATCAACCGTTCCAGTTTACCTCAAAAACAGAAATCCTCTTAAGTCTCATTGACCCTGGGAATGAGACAAAAACGGTTCAGCTGAAGTCAGGTCGAGAGGATGAGGTGAGGAGAAATAATAAGCCGACACATTGAGAGACAAGTAGAGCTACAGGCTCATTATCTCCACAAGAGCGAACATGTCGAGGTGTTATAGAGGCAGCAGACCCAGTCACGAGGAGGACATATACACATTTGACAAACCATGACTCTGAAACCTTGTGATCCTTTCTATCTTTAACTTTTGGTCCAGAATAACTCACCTGGTGTGTTGGCTCATTAGAAACACTCCCAGTGTACGAAATCTGTCAAACAAAATGAGAGGAAGAGTTAAAAAGCCCACCACCTCTTAAGGCATTCAAATTGGAACAAACTGCCTGAGGCGAAGCATTTAGCTGAATCTGCACTTTCTTCTGAGGCATTGAAGAGATGCACAGCATTTGTTTTATCAGCATTTTACTTTTGATTTGATTTGAGTCTGCTTTGGTAGTGTGTCTTAAACTTTTTTTAACTGAGAGTTCTGACAGGGGAAATCTGCTGTATGTGCGGATGTAGCAAAAGGAATAACGAGTCCCTCAGTTGTAAACAGTTTCAGGATCATTAAATTGATGATTTGAAATAAATAAAATTAAATCTATTTCATAGGAGTACTAACATGCATACTTTTTTTAGTTTCTTCTGTTGTGATATTTTAATAAGTGAAATCTAAAGTTTGGCTGCTTGTGTGAGCTGACCTAGAGGCTTGTTAAAGCTTGTTGCACTTGACCTGCAGAGCTGTGAGTAGGTTTCACAGTGTAGAACTAAATGTGGTGTAGACTATAAAAAAGGTCAGGGTCACAATGCCTGTGTGTCTTTACACTTGCTTTTGCATACCTTTATTAATGTCCAAAGTCCTCTTTTGTCTATGTGTATGTTGTCACATGAGCGTATACACACATGCACGTAAAGAAAGAAAGTTCCGCTGCTGAGCTGTCTGTGTGTTTGTTTGAAAGACCCCTCCTGTTCCCAGAGGCGTGAACCCGACTGACGTACTAATGCGGGTGCAGAAGGGTTAAAACAACAGCCGTGTGAATGACACCAGAAAATAACCCACAAAGCCCTGTCGACTCCAACTCTCAGAGCCCAAAGCTCGCTGTTTACGACAGCATGAAAGGCAGACACCACGCTCGAGGTCGGGTTTCAGAGCTGCAGACTATTTCTGACCGGGCTTTGACAGATTCTGACTGGGAAGGAGAAGGGTGCATTTATTTATTTGTTGTTAGGTTAACACACTCACAAGTAATGTTTTAATGACCGGAAGAAAGAAGTGACTGGAAGGTCTCCCTAAAACCTCATTGATGAGTTAAAAGTGAGCATGAGTTCCTTAAAAATTATTTGGATGATACATATCAGATATTTAACAGATTGTTTATTCACCATACATCAATGTAACACAAAAATACAGACAAAAAAATATTTTACAAAAATAAATAAAGCAGACATGGATATAGGTTTTAGTGAGAAACAAGTGCATTTTAAACCGAGTAGCATCATGTGACTTCTCTCATAGCTCCTGGGTTATAATGTACAGTCACTTTGAGTTCATTCTGTACACATTTCAAAACAACTTGGTGAGAGATCTAAAACCATTGGATATGCTTTAAGACTGTGAACAAATTAAATAACTTAAACATTAAGGGTTGAGTGTAAATGTGAGAACCCAGTCACAGCGAGCTGATCTCAGTCGTGACTTGTCTGTGATGCTAAGAGGCTTTTTCAGTTCCAGAGATTTATGAGGAGAGCAGAGAAGAAAATAACTTATTTAGTGCATGTCTCTCATAAATAATGTAAATCAGACTCACTGAAAGGCCTCAGGAGAAGAGATGTAAAGAGCATCGTATATATAAATCGCTTTACTACAACCTTGATTGACCTGAAATGCTTGTTTTTGCACTGTTAGCACCAGATTTGGAAGAATTGTGGAAAATATACAAAATGTCCTTCATCAATCTTTTAACAGAGTCATAGAAAAAAAGCTGGAGAAAAAATAAACTCATCATCATGGTTCTGGTATTTATCTGTGAGATGAAACTGACCTTGAGGATGGGTTACTGACAGAGTACTGAACACGCTGTCACGTTCTTGGGAAATGAGGGGATATTTAAAGGCCCTGTGAGAACTTGCTAAGTTTAGCAGTGAGAAGATAGATCTGTCTTTTTCCTTAAGAAACAGATTTGTCGCGTTTATTTTGGAGTTACAGTGGACACTGGTGCTGGACTGTTGGAAAGAAAGAAGATAGAAGAAAGCTAAGTGGGAGAATGATAGAGCACAGGCTAGAACATGGGCTAAGCTGTTTGTGATAATGTTCCTTCCACCTCACTAGCATCACTTATTCTGCGGTGGTCTGTTCAAACTTGAGAGTCTATCAGTAAAATGAAGAGCTAGGTTCACATAGTTTGCTCATGTTTCAAACAGTGGCTTTACATAACTAAATTACCTCACTAAATTACATAAAAAATAAATAAAATACCATGTCACTTTTTGTCCTGCCGAAAGTTTTCTTGAACAAAGAAATGTTGTATTAAAAAAGACACTACCAGTTCCAGCCACAGGTGTCACTGCAGTCAACAATAAATTAAAAAAAAGTCCTCTAAGCGCCTTTAAGAACCCACCCATTACTTAAACTTTTGAATATGTTGCTGTTTTATTTTTTTTAGATTCTTGTAGAGACTTTATAAAGCTCCAGTGTGCCTTCAATGCAAGTCTTAAACATCACAGTGAATTTGATTCAACTGCTCGTCCAATTCCACCATTCACACTGATCTGTCTCTCATCACCCATTCATTGTGATGACTTTGATCCCGTGGGCATTGATGTAGGTGAGAAGCACCTTGGCACGCCTCTCGATGACATCGATCAGTTTGTCGATGCCCTGCCGGCCACCCTGGCTCTCCCAGTATGTCTGATCCAGGAACAGAGACTGGAGTAGCTTCTCTCTGAGCTTCCTGCTCCTCAGCACTGACACGGCAAGCTCTGGGAGCCTGTGAGGACAAACAGTGAGTCACAAAAACTATGTTTAACCTTTTTTGAATTCAATAAGGGCACATTTCTCTTAGGTCAAGCTGTTCTTCTGGATTGTTTCTAACGGATGCTGCCATTTGGCATCCAGTTTTCAGGGCTGAGGTTGTAGAAGAAAACAACACACTATGAAAAGACAAACCTGGACACTAAGGTGCAGTTAAGTCTGTCATTGCTGCTTCTTTGTACAGTATGTTTCTTTTAATGTGAGCTGTAATTGTAGATACACCACAAAGAATATTCAGAACAAGGAAAAAGCTTTTAACGCTGGTGTATCATCCTCTTTTCCTGTGTGTGTGTGGGTGAAATGTTGTGCAACAAGGTAAATAAACTTCTCCATTCTCAAATACAATTGCAAGCTTAAAGTTTGCACATTTTGTTGTTTTTTCTTGACATTAAAAAAAGTTATCATGTGGATAGAATCTTCAACCCAATCAAAAATAAAAAGTAAAACTTGAAATTCGCATAAAGCTGAAGACAAGTTTGGTTTTCTCTGAGGTACAAATGTGGGAGAGTGTTTGTATCATGATTATGACAGATGTACCAATGTTTAGCACAGATGTTTCTGAATAAACTAAACAGAAAGTTGCATTTGCTTGCTGGGTTTGAGTGCACTTCTCTGAGTTTGAGTCATTTTCCAGAAATGTTCATCTCCACTTTGTGGTTGAGACAAAATGTGACCATCATGTTCTTTTCTTTTCACAAATGAGCGTGAAAAGCATAAAGACAGCAAAGATTTCAACACCATGTCATAAGATCTGTGAGTGATGACAGCTGAGCCTCAGGTGATCTGAGAAAAGCTTGTTTTAGACTTATATTGTCCGTAAATCTGTTTTGAAATGCAGAGCAGAAGCTGGATCACAAGGATCAGAAGAAGATGAAAAGCCTGCTTGCCAAACCACAAATTCCCTCCAGTCTCTCTGAAGGTGTGACTCAATGATTTATAGACTGAGTAGTGGATGAAAATAAATCAGGGCCTGTGTTGTGTGGTTTGGAGACAAAGCAGATCTGTGGGAAATAAACTGATAACATGCTCCTAAGGCTTAAGTCCAAAACCAAAATTGACTTTGGTGAACCCGATTTAAGTATTTACTAAGACTTCAGACACACTTTGTGGTCAAGACTAAGATACAGCACATGTAGACCTTCATGTGTAAAAAAGAATCTGGAAAACATCTGCTGTCAACAACCAAAGACTCACTCTTTAATTCCCTCCAGGAGTCGAAAGTCCAGGTTGTCCTCATTGCGGTCGAAGAACCCCTTGTTGTTGGTGAAGACTAGGTGTCTGGGGTCATGACCTCTGTGAACAATGTTCGCCAGTTGTGTGTGTTTCTGGTCAACACACTCAGCATGGCGTCTGAGCTTAACACACACATCCTCCAACCTGGGCCTGAAGCCACAGCAGCTCTGGTCCAGTCGGCTGTTAATCTAAAAACAGAGATTACATTTGTTACGAGTAGGTAATCGCTTCAGAATACAATAACAGCTGTGACATGGGGCATGTATGAATTTTTAGTTAAGTACTTTTATAGTAGCTGAAGCTGTCAGATGGACCAATACAATCTCCAAACCAACATAATGAAGCTTCTGATTCCGCCAGCAATGTCTAAAAATCTGATAAATAATATCTAAGCCAAGATTTTTCTCCTCCATGCCCTGGTTGATATTTACAGTCTGACCAGAAACTGGATCATGAGAACAGAGTAGATGAGGACAGACAACATCTAAAACTGGAACATTGCTTGTTTGTGGAGACGAATAAAGCTGGATCATTGTTAGGTGTTACATTTGGGATGACTGATTTGACTGTTTTTTAGTTGCTTTGTTACCTTCATTACTGTTTAAACAACTCAGAAATTAGTCACTTCAGAGCATCCCAATTCAAAGTTAATGAGCTACTAAGAAAATTCAGTAACACTTTACTGTAAAGGACAGCAAATTACATCGCACTTAGAACCCCCCCCCTGAAATTCATGAGAATTTGGTGAAAATGAGCACATGACTGCTGGTCAGATTCTGTTTTGCAGTGCCCCTGTACTAGTAGTGTCTATCACAATCAGGCAACGCCAATTTACAACACCACTCTTGGTAAATATCACACCTGAAGCCTTCAGCTGTATAAAGTAAAACATTATAGGCCTAATAATAAAAATAAAGCATTTTGCATGTGTTCTCAATTATGCATATCAACAAACTTGGTACTAAAGAACTTGGTGAAATTAAATAACAAATAGCTAACTATCAACTGCTTATCGGGAAATTAAGTTATTCACTCAACATTTCTAAGGTATTATCAGAGGAAACAATGAACCTAACTTCTGTATTTAAGAACTAAGCAGCTATTTATTACCTTCTCTGGAAATAGCAGAAACTCAGGGATACCTTCTAAAAACATTTTGTGGTGGGTTGTGATTTGGTTTCAAATAAATTATTTGCTAATTGTCACCTTCTTACCCTGCAATTTGTAGTGAATTTCAAAGAAACTGGAAAAAACAGTAACCTACCAATTGTGACAAGCAACACTAAATTTGGACATTAATTTAAGGACGTTATGTGATAATTTCAATGAAATAAGAAAAAAAAAGTTTTTCTTATTATTAAGTGTGATAAAATTTGTGGACCTCTAAAGTAAAGTGTTACAGAAATTGTATCTCCTTGTTAAATGTGTACAGACAGATAAATGAGCCATTCAGAATGAAATATTATTTATTTCTTTGTTTCTTTATTTAAGGTAGGCTGTTATTTCAGGCCTTAAGATTGTCTTATTACAATTGGTGTGTATGGGGCCTCCAGGGCTTTTGGATCCAGCCTCAAGTGGACATTTCAGGAACTGCAGTTTTTACACTTCTGCAATGATGTTTGATGTTAACTTTTTATGCCATATATCTGGTTTCAATATTGTAGATTTCTCTGTCTTATGCCAGGAATACACTAGATGCGACGCCGCACATTGTATCTTGACTGAGTACTTCCTCCTTTGGTAACTCACAACTCTGGCACATTGCAGGACTGCCAGACAATTTGAGTCTGAAGACGAAGGAGTTTCTGCACTACCACTCCTTCAATGAGCCTCTCCCTATTACTGTTGGGTTGTAAAACCTCAGACTTGTTTACTCCTGGCCTGGCTACACTCAGGTTTTTTTTTTTTTGCTATAGTCAAGTTAAATTCTGTTTCAGCAGTTTTATTTTGAAAGTCCCTTGGCGTTTTTCAATGTTTCCCATGCACAACTTCCTGCCCCACTCAATCTGCTTTTTGTTTTTTTCATGCATGACAACTCCAACATCCGGCAAAATGAGGAGACTTGAGTCTCTGAAGTGGATTCAGTGTGAGTCGACTCATTGACTTGAATAGAAACCTATCTGATTTGGTGTCGAGACAGAGTGGAGCCTGTCCGGATATGCATCTGGTGTATTCCTGGCATTGGCCTACAGTGTCTGTCTCTTTTTGTAGTTTTCCTGTTGTAAACAAAATGAAATCAACTGGATTAGTCTCTTTACATTGACGTGATTACAATTATTCTGTCCAGCATCTATTTCTGGATACAGATGTAGTTCTTGCCACATCTGTCTAATAAAGAAATTTAAACTCCACAATGGCTCTGATAAAAGACCTCAAACTATCCACAATCTGAAAAGATAAAAGTGACACATTTTTATGCAGCAGCATGTTTTCTAACTAATCTGTGCTGCAGTTTTTGAGTGACTGACAAAAAGCGGCTTTACACAATCAGTCACATTTAACCTCAGTCTCCAGCTGGGGCTGTTGTCACTTTGGTATGCACATTATTCAAGGGTCAGTTGAGGACAAGGAAATAACTTTTCCTGACATGAAATGTTCTGCTCTGTCTATTGTTTTGAACCAAATAAATCAGTGAAACAATTCCTTTCTGTATGATGGCTGTATTTCCTGTGGAAAGTCTTTTTTTTATTCACTGCACCTTATTGATTTCTCCTAACTTCTTTATGATCTGCTTCACCGGGAACTGGAGGTGGTAGGAGCTCTAATATTGTGTGACCATAAAAGCAACAACTCCCAAGACTAACTGAACCTATTCTCTGTGTTTTTTCCAGATCCATACTTCTTTTGCTTCACCTGTGATGTGTCCTACATCCCAAAATCTGAGCAGACAGACATGCGTCCCACACAGGAAACAGGACGTGTTTTCAGCCAAAGGACAATGCCTCTGAGAATATGAAACCTACTTTTTTTTCTTTTATCAAAGACAGCTGCTGGAAAATATTGCTCATGCCAAATAAAACATTTTATGAAACAAATCAATCAGATCCGATTTTTTTGGGTTACTTTCTCCCATTTTACCTGTAACAGGAAGTCAAACAGAGCCAATTTACTCCACTCATAATGATGAACCGAGGAGCAGCCAGAGTCAGGCTTCGGGGTGATATTTTTAAGCCAACACCTTTGTTTCAGAGAGCTCTGGTACTCGCCCCACGTTAACCTCACGGCGGAAGAGCCTGCAGCAAGGCCTTCTGGGTAGATAGAAGCATCCCATGAGACCACCGGACAGGGCTGACCATCTAAAGCAGAGGGATGGACAGATTTTATGATCATGTTTCAGCAACCGCTTAGTCACAGTGAGCTTTTAAAGTGGTCTTTAAGCAGAAAAATCTCCATGAGCATTCTGGGTACACACATCCTTTACAAATACACGGATCAAATAATGCTGGGACTTATTGCAGTTTTCTCTAAAAGTAAACTTGTGACAATCTAAGGGTCTAATCTTAAAGCTACATTCTTATACTCAGAGCTTATATTTACAGTAAGTGATATGTTGTGTGTGGGTATAGGTTTTCTCTTTGTAAGCAAACACTACTTTGATATGAAGGACAAGATCTGCTTATATCAAACATAACACTTTGACCAAAGGGTGTGCTCAAGAATCTTTAGGTACCATGCTGTTTATAGTGCTGTAAACATTATCAAAATTGTGTACTGTGATTTTGCAAAGTAGTCTTCTTAATTCTTATTTTATAAAGACTGGTAAATCAGACTCCCATAAACTCTCTGAGACATGTTTCCTGGAGCAACATAACCAAACCAGAGATGAAATGTACCTAATTATTCCTGACAGACATTTGCCTTAAGCAGCAGTGCAGAGTCACATACCTGTCTGTGAAACTTGTAAACAGGAAAGCAGTTAACAAGGCAGCAATAATCAGCACCAACAAGTACCTATATATTAATAAACAAGTGGGTTTCTTAAAATTCCTTTGAGAAGTTTTTTCCTGTATAAATTTTTAATGTTTAAAACTGCTGGTAGGGGCATGTGCTTGTTGATTTTACTACTTAAACATTCCTGTTACAGCTTGTCTGTGTATCACAATGATTGACGTGTTTTACAGTTTAATTTTTGTAAAAATGACTAGGGTAAAATTTACAAAGATGTTAGAGGTTTCCCAATGTCTAAAGGGGGCGCCAAAATCAATGAAAATGGAAAATTCCTCACAGGAGCTTTAATTATGTACAAAAAATGTAAACTCTGAGAAAACAGCACAAATGGCCAATGGTATAAAGAGATTAATAAAACAGAAGTAAAGAACCATGTATCACATTCTGTGTCATCAGGGGTTAGGATTGCATGGTTGTTTGTCCAGCAGTGAGATTGAGATCAGAAGGAAAAGGAAGCTTAAATCTGAAGCTGTTACACTTACAGGCTCTTCGAAGTCTACACACATTGAAAGTTCACTGTAGTTTCAAAAGTTTTGTGAAGTAAAACTTTGACTTTAAAGAAGCTTAAGGGTTAACCAAGCACTTAAAACCAACAATGTATTCCATGAGTTACATTTATTTGGGCTTTTGCCACAAATATTGAATATATTTCCTCCAAAAATTGCCCAAATCTGTCATGAAGCAGCTTTCTGACCTCCCTGTTAGTTATGATATGTTTAATGTTGCTTTGGGACTTATGACTGATAGCATGAAGAGATTCAAGAGATTTACAGCATCATGACCCTGCAGGATAAGCTTCCTCCCTCCCATTATTCTTTACATTCTGCCATAGTTAGCTACATTAATTTGGTAAGGTTTTTGTTCTCTTGTGTTTCTTTAATTTGGTCCTCACTCATGACGCCCTGTTTGTGGACATGCCAACTAGGAACGGGTACCGAAACAGGTACTTTTATATGTACCGACCAAATTCTGTCAAAGTAACGGGTACTGATTCACATAAAACCAAAAGGTACCATGTTCAGGTACCTAAATGCATTATTGTGACTGTGAGAGAGTGGAAGAGTAGGCAATTTTCCATGCTGGACTTAAACACAGCATTGCAAGGTTATTTACTAAAGAATAAGTGTGTCAAATTGAAAAAAATGAAGTTTTATTATAAAACAAATTTATATTTTTTGCCACATTAACACAAAAAAGTATCAAAAAATGGTACCGTTGAGTACAGATACTGATTGCCAGGTACCGGGCATCGGTACCGTATTGTTTCAAATGTGAAAGGTACCCATACGTAATGCTAACTGACAAAAGATGAGTGTAAAGTTCATGACTTCAAAGATTATCAGTGCCCTCTTCCACTGCACAACAACAACCTCAAAGATTGTGATTAAATAGATCCTTTGTTCTGTTTGCTTATGTTTTTAACCAAGCATTTAAACCCAACAATGTATTCAACAAATTACATTTATTTGGGCTTTTGCAACAAATATGGACTTCAATATACTCCAAAAATTGCCCAAATCTGTCATGAAGCAGTGCTGAAACTTGAGGGAAGTGGTAGTAATATCTAGTTCTCTTGTTATCTGATAACAGACCTGTGGTGTTTGTAATCTGGATCCTAACTGCAAAGGGTTTCAGTGGTGATAAGAAAACCGACTGTTCCGGTTAGATTATTTTTCCACTGACCTGAACAACCCCTTTGATTTTCACAGTGTATGGTGAAACTCACTTGTAAAGTAATCTTATAATCTAAAACGTCAGTTAGATTTATCCAGGCTCAGTAAAGGAATGGGATATTCGGCCTAGTTTCTTGGCATACCGTGCAAAAAGCTGAACTTTCTGCTAACTGCCGGTAACGTCCTGTTGAGTCCCAGCACCCTATCCAGGTGGAAAGCGAAGACCTCCGTATTGTCCACGGGACTGTTGATTACGCCACAACGACCTCCACACACATCGTGTCGTTCTGTGTACTTCTGGTCGGTCAAAGAATCCCCGGTCTCCCCCTCAAATATTAAGAATGACGAAGAGTCTCCGTGAGAAACTTCCTTGACGCGCAAAACTTTGGCATCCGCGAGAAAGCGCATGGCTGTCACGTCCTGTGTGCTGAGCCATGGCGGTGCCCTCTGGCTGTAAATCCGAATAGAACTGATGATAGGGTCTGCTTGCTCATCTGCGAGGTGTTTATGAAATAAATCCAGAGATTTATAATTGACATCCCTGATTTCCCCAAAGGAAGAAGTGTTTCGTTGAAAGTTGCGCTTGATTTGGTCCGCGTTCTGCTCCAAACTGACGTGTTTGTGCTGCGTAAAAGCTGAGCCAGCTGTGATATTCCTCCTCACCTTTCTCCTCAATTTAGGTCTGATGGTCCCACGAATGTTTGCTGGTTTCAGGCGCTTTGTCTTCAGGGTGATGTACACCACGTTGGATCGCGTGGGGACAGAGTCCAGCAGTGCATCAGTAGTTTCTAGATTGTACAATCCACGGGTGTGTCTGTACTTGTCTCTATCTGTCCTTCTGTCCTGGCTCTGCTGCGAGAATCCCAACTGTGAAACCACAAAAAACAAATACATAATACAAACGATCCCAATGATCAAAGTCCGTCTGGAGGGAGGACACCTCCGGAAGCTGCCGGTCAGTCTCAGAAAAGGGAAGCAGAGCCAGTGAAAACGAGACTTCCCCATTAGAACTAATGATATTATCATGGTTGAGTGTCTTTATAGCGCCAAACTCAAACCAGTGGGAGCGCTCGACCTCGGAAACTCATTTTGGAAGGGTGGATTTATGACCACATTGTGCACTCAGACAACTGCGCAGGGGATGGACAGGAAAGGAAACCACCCTCCAACTTGTCATGAAGGGATGTGGATGCTATTTTAGTTCATGTTTCTCATACAACCCGACTTACAGTTAGAAAAATAAAATCAAGGTCTGAGATATGCTTTATGGAATTTATCTTACAAAAAGAGTGCAGCCAACTTCTGAAGAAAATAAAAATAGATTTAAAGTTCACTGCATTGAAGCATTCTGCAATAGCAAAAAAAGCAACCACCTGGTTATAAAAAAGTGGCTCTAAAAGATGCCAAACGTTTTTTTTATTATTTTGACGCCTCCCATCCAAGTCTTTATTAGTCCTACAGGAATATAAGGGATTCTTTTAGCAGGAAATCCAAAAAAGACAAAAAATTAAAGTTTGACAAAAACCCATCATCAGGAGGTCATAATGTCATAATTCAGCAAGGATTGAAAAAGAAGGTGATGAGTTACTGGCTGCATCAGACATTTATGGGTTTTCGGCGACATCTGCTGGTCAATTTCAGTTTATTCTTAATTGGCCTGGAGCCAGAAGTTGGCCTTGGGGACATAGAACAGAATAGAATAGAAGTTACTTTAACAGCCAGACACTAAGGTCCCTCCTGTGGTAGTGGCCAGAACAGGTAGAGTAAAACAGACTGGATTGAATCAGCAAAATACAATACAATACGACACATGTGCAGGAAACCAGTGTCTCATCCTGCCTTGGAACAATGAATGCACGGAGGATGACCTCCACAGCCTCAGGGTTTAAAATTATCATGAAAAGTGATGATCTGAGCTGGACTCAAAAATTATTAAAAGTGATTTAAACGTTTCTTGCTTGTACCCATATTGCTATGAGCTCTATTGAGATCAAAAGGCACCAGGACAACTGCCCAGTTGCCCTAAAGGTTAATTCAGCCTTGCAAACCAGAACTATAGATTCTCAGATTCTCATTGTCTTTGCTAAACATAGCCTTCTCAGACATCTTGTACCCCTGCTTTGTATCCTGTGGCTGCCCAGTTTCTTGTAAACTCTGAGTAAACGTGCATTGTAGTGTGAAAAAAGCAAGGAAATGGCCAACCACAGCCTACAGCTCACAACTGAGCTGTAGGCTGTGGGCTTACTTGTTGATTCATGAGCGCAGACATGCATATACCACAGTGCTGAGAAAACATTGATGTACAACCTTTGTCACATTCTGTCCATTTCTGAGAGCTTTCACATAGAACTTTTTGTTTTGTAAACCCAGAATACAGATGAAAAATGATCTTTCTGTGATTCTTTCCTTTTTGCTGCAAAACAAGAACAAGTAATTTATGACGTCCTGATATGACACAATGACACTGACTTCTTTATGTTTTACTGAACTAAAATATGAAGTATGTGAAGTTTCACATACTGTGTGGTGGGATAAAATGATGTGTTTATATAACAAAATTCTTTAACACTATTACTTCTACTACTACTACTACTACTACTACTACTACTACTACTACTACTACTACTACTACGACTCAACAACACAGTTTTATATCAAAGTGGATTCCTTAAAATCTGTAAATTTTAATTGTTGACAGGTAGAAAATGTCACTCGAATTATCAAAAACAGGTGTGGTCATTGTCTAAATATTTCAAAACATATAGACTACTAGTGGGCAGTGTCTCACGCGTTTCCTGAGATGAGACAAAGATGTGTCATCTCTGAAGTAGTTTGGCCATCAACAGGCGCGTGCAAAGTTAACAGCAAATGTCACATTGCTGTTAGCGCTTCTACCTGTGAAACATATCAACTGTCTGTTCTTTCAAGCTTCCTGTTTCTTTAGTCACTGCAAGAGAACCAAAATATAACTTAATAACTTATAAACAAGGAGTTTAATTCTTTTAATCAGAAACATATTTTCTTTCAAAACATGTTGTATAGCATTCAGTTGATTCTAAAAATCCTCAATATGCAAGCAAAAAAACAATTGCAGTGAGCTAAGTTGCCTATTCAATACTTGTTGTGATAATTATGAGAAGAAAGACAGTTTTTTGACAAATTCAAATAAAGGCAAAGACCAGCAAGGGGAGAGCCAAAAGCTGATCTTCAGTATATATTACAGTAACATCTATGTCAGATGTTTGTCTAACTGTTGTTCAAATAGAGTTTTAATTTCACTTCCTGGTAGGAAGCCAGTGAAAGATCTGATCCCCAGCACTGCACTTGCAGCTTCTTTAAAGTTATTCTATAATGAAGGATGAAATTTGTGATGGTGCAGTAAATTACGTTCCTCTAAATTCTGAGTAAACATACATGATGGTGTGAAAAAAAAAAAAAAACCCCACAAGGAAATGGCCAGCCACAGCCTGCAGCTCACAACTGAGCTGCTGTTGTGGGCTTACTTGTTGATTTACAAGTGCAGACATGCATATATCCCCCCCGATGTGTTTTTCAAAATACTTTTGTCCACCAATATTTGGCAGTGTTTTTCAGATGTGAAACCTGTGCTATCCAGTTAAGATGAACCTACATTATTCAGCTGTGACTTTTGAGAACCAAAAACTCTGTTTCCTGGGGTCTACATGAAACCACAAAACACAAGTTTTCCAAAATCTTCACTTTGGCCGGAGTTTTCAGAAAAAATCATTTTAAGGGACATAAAACTGCGGTTTTGTGTGGAAAATAGGCCTAAACATACAAAAATGTAATATTACCGGAGGACCTGCTACGAGTGGACATGGCCTTACACTTTCCTAATGTAATGGATACTGTCAGTAGGGGTGGGCGTCTTGATCTAAATATAGATCGTATTGATACCAAGATGAGTATTGGTATCGGAGCCATACTAGCGTGATGAGAGCAATACTGCAGTTTCTCTTATGTCGTCCAGCAATTTACTTTACTTTCCTCAGTCTGCAGCCTCTCTGTGCAAATGGGAGGGAGCTTTTTGCTATTTTGCCCTTTTTTTCCCTGAACAATTGTGGTGGTAGAATAATCATTTTATTACTTTTGTACAGTTAAAATGTTGTTCTATTGTTGTGGATAGTTAAAAAAAGCATATTTATAGCCTAAAATCTTTGTGCCGTGTTTTACCATAATCATAATCATAATCAACCAACTCAAGGCAAAATCACAAAATCATTCAATGATCATTACATTTCATGCAAAAAGTATCAGTATCGACGATACTATCCTTGTATTTACTTGGTATCGGATCGATACCAAAATTCCCGGTGTCGCCCACCCCTAACTGTCAGTGATACTGCTGGTGCTGCCTGTTCATCCTAAGCCCCGACCTACCGCTCACACCCATATCCAGTTTGTTGACAACCTGTCAGTATTTAAAACAGTCAGTCTCAGCTGTTTTCATTGGATCATTTGTGCTAGCAGCTGCATTGAGCCAGCCTTTTGGACATATTACCTTTTCCTGGATGTTAAATTTTGCCTGTTTTCTTTTTTGGATTTTGCTTGTTGACTCTGTACACCTGTCCTGCCAAGTTGAATTGATGGTTTTTTTTGTTCTGTTTTGTTTTGTTTTTTTGGACTGACATTGACATTCAGCGTTGACCACTTGGGCGCTGACAAAACATGCACTAAACTTACTGATGAGATGCTGAGGAGCCCTCTGGTGGCATACACAGTATGATGCCTCATACACCACATACGTCTACAGTCCAACTTCGTTCCGTTACATGTTGACTGCGTTCAGTCCGACAACCTGCATAGCTGGACAGCTGGAGTCGCAAGATCAAGAAGCTCTCGTGCTTCCCACTCCACTGATAGGCCACTCTTTATTCATGTTGGGCTGTAAAACCTCAAACCTGGTGATTTCAGTGCTGTGTCCCAAATCGTGTAGTTCTGCACTTACATTCACTATTAGCAGTGAAGAAGTGTGTTCATACTAACAGTATGGAAAAACCCAGTGCACTTTGATTTCTCTGCTGACACTCTCAAAACAGTCAAAAAGTTGAGTGTGGAACGCTGGACACTTATCGACTCAACGGTCACCATATTGGCTTTGTAGAGGAAGGTTAGAGAACAGAACAATGGCTGATGGATGCAATCAATGAAAGCACAAGACCAGCTGTAAACAGTTGTGAAATGTGGTCATAGTTTCTGTAAGTGTGAAGCCACAGTGTTTGATTTGGGACAACATTACCCTGTATGCTTTCATGCACTGTTCGTGCACTCATGTCCGATTATCATGGTGGTCAAGCTAAATACTAACAAATTCCGACATTGGTTTGTTTATTTTGAAAGTCACTAGGTGATTTTAAGTAATTTCTGGTTGCGACTTCCTTTACCGCTCAATCTTTTCCATGCTGAAATCATGCATTACAGATCCCCGTCTGGCAAAATAGGTTGGCTGGGTATTACCTGTGACATAACGGACCAGCTACGGTACGGATCCAGTTTCAGATGACAGATTAACTTAAATGGTGAGGTATCTGACCCGTTGCCATGACAGAGCAGAGATGGACTGCAGACTCATCTGGTGTGTTTCAGCTGTAAGGGTGAGTTTTTTCATACCTCGTTATTTCAAACTTTATCAAACTTGGACGTTTTGTCCATTTAAGGGCATGTGTGACTTAACTGTATGCAAAATAGCCAAAAGCCTGCTGTAACTCGGCCTCTTCACCTCATCCTATTTTTAACAAGGTTAGGTTAAATTCAGCATTTGGTTGTTGATAAAAAATAGAAATAGAGAAATAGAAAATACTTTATTTATCCCTGAGGGGAAATTCAGGAGTCACCGCAGCATTTAAGAAAACAAAAGTAAGAAAGAGTACAGAAAGTGCAAAAAGGTCCACAAGAAACCAGAAACAAAAAAAACAAAGTCACATTACTGCTGGATCCAGTTTAAAAAGAAAATCTTTTATTTTTTTTAGTTCTTTGCTCTTTTATGTTTAAGTTAAGTTTAATATATTTTGATCCTTACAACAGGTGTTAAAGCCCCCTGCAAAAACTATAAAATATTTTCAAAGACAGCCAAATCCATGTATTTCTCTGAATAATAATATATATATTTATCTTCTAAAGTTGTATTCTTGCTTTAGAATTATCACCTGCTCGGTCATCTAAAAGCCCTGTCTATTCAGTTTATGCTCATTGTAAATAGGCCACTTGCTTGCAAAATTGCAGGAAGGAAATGCATTTTCTATGTTTCAGCCAATCACTGTGATTTGCTCTTTGGAAACCTTGATCACTTGGTGACTTAACCTTCCGTCTGAGTGGGAGACTTCAGTTGTGTTAGTGTTAGGGTGATGAACCACAATGATCCGAAGGCTGGCTGCTATGATTCTACTCAGTACAGTGTGTAAGTACAACTGTCTGACACTTTTCACTTTAAACAAATGAGGAATTTGATAATGTCAATAAATGTATTTAACAATTTGACACAAACAGGCTCTTTGTTGGAAGTTTTAACTCTTTCCCTTGTGTTGTTTCCCAACCCTGATTTGTTTGGTCCCTCATCTTAAGGTCAAAGTATTTCTCACCAGATCTCTGTGACTGTGGTTCAACCAGGTGAGGATTTCAATATGGTGTGTTCAGTCCCGGAGAATAAAGCCGGGCTGTTTTACTGGTACAGGCTGAAGACTGGATACATGGTCCAAAAAGTTGCAGGAGGAAGTTTTCAAACTGTAAAACTTGAAGAACAATTTGAAAACTTGGGATTTACATTTGAAAGAAAGGATACTCAGTATATCCTCAAAATCAGAAATGTAAGCAAAGAGGAAGAGGCAACGTACTTCTGTCAAGCTGGAACAGCATATCAAATGAATATCATCAATGGCACGCTCCTGGCAGTGAATGGTAAAGTATTCTCATGTCATTGTTTGATTTTTTCTTGATTAGTACTCACAAAACCAGTTTATACTGTATCTGTGTGTCACACAGATCATAAAACTCGCCAGAAATATGTCTATGTGAAACAAACACCGGAGGAGACACAGTCGGTCAAGGAGGGCAGCTCAGTGACTCTCCAGTGTTCACTTCTCTCCAAGCATAAAGAAACCAGAACCCAGTGTCCAGGTGAACATGACGTGTACTGGTTCAGAGCTGGGGAATCTCATCCAGGTGTTCTTTACACCCATAAAGACAAGAGTTTCAGCCAAGACAAGAAAAGTTGTGTCTACAGTTTTTCTAAAACTATCCAGAGCTCCTCTGATGCTGGGACTTACTACTGTGCGGTGGTCACATGTGGAGAAATCCTGTTCGGCAAAGGAACTACAGTGGAGACAAGTAGGTTTTAAAGTCTTAAATTAGTAGTAATGCTCCTTTACGTTTGTGATATCCTTGCCTTCAGGGAACAGAGGTAAAAACTTCAAGAAAAAAAAAAGAAGGAAGATTTTTCTTCAGTTTTAAAGACATTTGTGGTTGTATTTCTCCCTTTCAAAACTGCATTTTTAAAAATTACATTAGATCTACTTGAATACTTTTACTCTATAACACTGAGTTACTTTTGATGTGGTGGGTTATGAGTTAAGTTCACATTTCGAGGTGCTACATGCCACAAAGGTCAAAGTCTTTCCAAGTGTGAGTACAGATGTAGAACTTTGAAAAGAAACACCCACACAATAAGTGCAGTGCAGTACTTTCATAGCCTTTTCTTCCCGTCTCCACCCTTCTATTCATTGTTTTTTCCTCTCTGTATGTGTGTGAGAGACAATAATGTGCCTTTTTTGCAATGTTCTTAGTTCCCAAACTTTTTTTTAATTCCTTCATAAAAAGTTTGCAGTTTGTTAAGGGATGTAGAAGTTAGATGTTAGGGCAATGCACTGACTAAATAATGTGCTAAAATATCTTAAAGTGCAACTTTGCAGTCATCAGGCATTTATGACATGTTTTTCAGAATATCGCACTTAAAATCTCACGAGAACTGGAAAGTTTCTTTCTAAACTTAAATTTGTTTTTTTTTTTAAACTTGGTGGGCCTTCAAACACAAGTGTGCAGGTAATAAACAACACTCCTCACTGTGTGAGACACTGTGAGAATGCCAGTATATTTAAACTATAAAATGAAACATGACCCATTTATTATTCCTTTTTACTTATTTATATGTTTCACTCACAAGACCCACCCCATCAACGGGATGCATTTTGTCCAATACTAATGAATTTGAGTTTGATGTTAAATGATGTTGCCTGTAGAATATTAAGGACAGGAAGAAAAGAAGATAAAGGGGAGGCCTGAGGAATCAGATCATGGTGTGGTACTACTTCTGCATTTCTGCTTTAAAGCATCGCTGAAAGGAAATAGAACAATTTCAATGGAAATGAGGATCATGTGTTGATTATTTAGGTATTTCTGGTCTTTTATTGAAATAAAACTTTAATTGAAACTTTTTCCTTGGATCAAACTTAAAAGACTAGACATTAACACCATGACAGAAAAGGCTTGTGAGACAGTTGTGCTCTTAGTTTCATGCAAAGATCCAAAGCCTAACATGTTAATAAAGAAAACACAAGCACGATTATATTTTAGAAGTACAATTTTTATTTACATATTACAGATGGTTTTGTGGGTATCGACTAATATGGTCAAGTTTGAGACAAAACCCATCTTTGAACTGTCAGTAACATGTTTAGTCGTCAGTAAAGGGCGCATGTATGCTGATGCTGTGAAGTTTAGAGAGATATTAGCACAACAAATGACTTTTTCTGTACTACACTTTGAGTTTTGAGCTTTTTAAAAATGTAATTGAATATTGATGGAGTAAAACCAATGTTGTTTCTAGGTGATTCTTCTTCAGTCCAAGGAAAAGAACTGTACATCATACTTGGGACTCTACTGCTCTACTGTGTATTTGTCACTGCTGCCCTGATTATCTCCAGATGCCAAAGGCCAGTTTGTAAACAGTGTAAAGGTAATGCAGCACAATGCATTCAAATATACACAATTCATTCACGTAGGCTTGAGCAAACACTGTTTTTAAAAGCTGTGTTTTATTCATCTTTGTCACTACTATTTCTTGCGTTTATTGAAAGGAGAAGTATCTGCCTTTAGTCAAGCTGAATGTCACAGAGAAGCTGAGGATCAACCAAACTCTGAGGTAAATATGACAGCACATCTTGACCTTGAGGCTACTTTAAGTTAAAACTGCAAACCTGTTAAAGTGATTCATCAAGTTTTGCTAAATGGAAGTTTAATGTGTGCAAACAGCTAAAAGGTTTTTTTTTTTTTTTTAGACGGGTTGAATATTTTGAGTCCAACAGTATTTTTCTGATCTGATGCCCCTCTTGACAGTACTACATCATTTTCTGAATCAAACCAGTTTTGTTTTTGCTTGACTGAAGCTCAGTGGCTGGGTTTGGTAAACATTGTGGTTTGGGTTAAAGGAAGTGGTTCCTTCAGCTCTGTGGACCGTTGTTGTCAGGGTTACTGCAATAAACAAGAGATGAAGGCTATGGAACAATTTGGTCAAAGGTAAAAAAAAAAAGAAAGAAATAAAAAGTGTGTTGACTGCGGTAAGGGAAGAAAAGCAGCACCAGTCTTGATCATCAAAGCTTTAATCTTCTCTTCTAACAAACATCTAATGTCTGAGAGATTATGATGTTCAAATACAAATACTGCATCTTTAAGCACATCAAATACTTATATATCTAACATTAACCCGATATAATATAAATGGTTGTGCTGTCAGCTCCTATATATAACAGTCATATATCTTATTTGCAGGATGCTGAAGGGGCAACCTTGAACTATGTAGCACTGAATTTTGCATCAAGAAGAAGTCAAAGATTGAAGAAGACCAGTGAGTTACCACAGGACTGTCTATACTCTGGTGTTGGAGAATGTCTGTGACTGTTGGATTCTCAGCTGGGAGTTTATATATGGAGGACAAACGGCATTATTATTTGAGCTTCTCCTGGGTAAACAAACAAATATTTATGTATTTACATTTTAATTAGTTTTGTTATGCTTGTTAGATTGCAGTTGAAGTAGTACTTCATAAATGTATTGTTTTGACCATTAAAGATATGAGAAGAAACCAGTGTCTTCTGTTTTGTAGATTATCAATGGGGTATTATTATTATTATTATTATTATTATTATTATTATTATTATTATTATTATTATTATTATTATTATAAGTAGTAGTAGTAGCAGTAGTAGTAGAAGTAGTATTAGTAGTATTGTTGTTGTTGTTGTTATTATTATTATTATCATTATTATTATTATTATTTTATGATAAGAAGCCAGTTTCATTTGGTTTTGCTTTATCGTTGAAGCTTCTTGTCAGGGCACAGTCACACTGGCTATCCTTACCATACCCAATTCTTAAACCCTAAAGTCCAGTTCATTTTGCTGCTATGACTGCAAGTGTGCAGTCACAGCAGAACTTCTCTGTTCTGGTACACTTTAGAGAGGTGTGGCCTCTTTTAGACTCCCTGGTCCACAAACCTCCTCCCCTCTGAGCCAGCCCTCTGGAGACCTGTGAGGGCAGAGCTGCAGCCAGACTCACAAAGATCCCCCCCCCCCCCCCCCCCGTGTGCTTCAGATTACATACAGATCTCTTAAGCACTAGAAGCACAATACACTTCCTCTCTCTGCGGTTGGACCAAATGCTACTACAGTGTCTGCCAGATGTTAGAATCTAGACATATATACATGCATACATACATACATACATACATTAATAATTATCATCATCATCATCATCATATAATGAACAATAGTAAACATTACATTGGTATGACTGTATGTTCATAAAAGTCTGTGCGTGTATGTGTGTGTCAGAACAAGACCGCTTTAGCCCTACAAAGGTAACCTCTCACTCTTCCCTTCACAGGGGTAAACCTCCTTTACACTGAGGCCGACTGCAAGATTTGGATGAAAACCTACTTTAGATAAACTAAAAGAAGTTCACACAAAGAGCTGTTTAAAAAGCTCAATTTATTAAGATATTAACGTGTGAAAATGCTGGGAGCCCAAAATGCAAATAATAGTTTGTCTTTTTGATCACAGAGTTCCAGATGAGAACATAGAGATGATGTTAAATGCAGTTTAGTTAAGCACAACAAAAATGAAGGAAATTAAAGGAAAGTAATCAAAAAAATAAAACATGATGTTTGATCAGTTTGATATTTCCTCGGATAGTGGGTTAGCATCTAACCTGAGCGTACACACCATCACCAGTAAACTCTCTCTTCTTTCTGCCTCTTGTTTTTTTCACAGAAAAATCCAGAGCAGCGTAGTTCAGGTTATCATCAGCATCAGTCTGTGCATAAAAATAAAACAATAAAACAAATAAAAGAGTAACCATTAGGTGTGTGTTTTGAGCGTTCAGACTCATTCATTGTTACCACCCACGTTATCACTTACTTGCAGACGTGCGTTGTTGACTTGTGCTTCAGAATTTGCACCATGAAAATCTATAAATTGTGGATAAATTTACTTAACCAATGACTGTAAACAAGAGTTTAGGTTAAAATTGATGTTGGTTAGGGCTCTTACCTTTATGTTGGTGAAGTGCTTTTTGTTTGTGAAGGAGTACAGCATTTCCAACAACAGAGAAGACCAAGCACACTATCAATATCCCCAGGACAATCCACTCCAGAGGAGGTGTTTCTACTGAAAAACAGAGAAAGTGACTCATCTGTCGTAATGTTACCAAGATATTGACCGTCTTTCCTCATATACTGTATATGAAGTCGTACCAATGTCCACTTTGACTCCATCTCCAAATAAAATACGTCCACATGCAGCCACAGCACAGTAGTAAGTCCCAGCATCAGAGGAGCTGACGTTCTTAGAGAAGTGGTAAACACAGCTTTTCTGAGAGTTTGGTCTTTGCTCACATCCATTGCTTCTGTTTTCATCAGTGTAGATGATGTCTGGATAAGATTTAACTGATCCAGCTCTGAACCAGAACACACTGTGACCTCCTGGACATGTTTTATTGTCAGAGTCAGAGAGGACTGAGCACTGCAGAGTCATCGAGTCTCCTGAATGGACTGGATCTGAGCCCAATGGCAACTGAACAACAGACAGGTTTGATGTCCTCTCAGAGCTCCCTGTAAAAAAAAAAAAAAAATCAAAATAAAATAAAACAGCAAAAACACACCAATAGTGGGCAAAGAATGACAAAAGGGGACAAAATGAGCGGGTTTTAGAAAATAGAAAGGATTAATGAACAGTTCAAAGCTTAAATGTAACTTCAGTTGAAAATCATGTTTGATCGAGCAGTCAGATTTGATTTATGGTGAAAAGATGACACTCATGTAAGGTCAAAGTAAACTGAACATTTCAATTAGATGTTCTTGAATAAAGACCTATTTGATAGTCAGCTTAAAACCGTTTCTCTAAACAATGACACTAAATATAGCTACTACTCTTGTAAATGTACAGAGGCATCATCACAGTGTCACTGAAGTGGATGAAGTCATTCTAAGACATATTTACCTTTTATTGACAAATAGGTTGAACTCCAAGTTGGCTTTATCCAATCTAGCTTTCCACAGTGATACATCCCCTCATCTTCTTGAGTTGTTCTCAGGATGGTCAGACTGCTCATACTCTCAGTGATGCTTGCATTAAATCTCAAAGCAGAAAACTCTAGGTCATATGCAGGTGATATATGTCTTTGCAATGTGACGATTAGTTTCAGTGTTTTACCAGCATTCTGCTTGAACCACTGGATGGGGTATTCTGAAATCTTAGAATAAGTGCACAGAAAGGACACTGGTTCACCACGTTGTACTATTTTCACTGGAATCAGTGAATCTAGAAAAAAAGGAGAGTACAAAAGATTTAAAACTAAATAACATTAAGTAAAGCAACATTAGTGAAACAGAGTTTACAGCAAGATCAGAAAATGTATATTCAGATAGACTTTATTTAACACTTACATGCCTGCTGGACAAGAAGCAGTGTAATCCAAAACACAATCATCTTGACACTGTCCCTGGTGAATAGACTTCTCAGTGACTTTGTCACTAAACATGGTGACGCAGAATTCAAAGTCACTCCTTTAAATGCACCTCATTGGTTATCTCAACTTAAAAAAGATCATAGTGCATTTCCGACCACACGACATCAAACATATCCACTCCTTTGAGCATTTCACCCAGAAATTACCTTCCTGTATCACCAGTTTGTATCACCTCTGAAACATTTGGCCTAAATGTGGACTGTTTCATTTTAATTTTACAACTAACAAAGTTAAATTTTTTATAACATTAAAAATGTATCTTGCTCTCTTAGATTTGATCAACCTCATCTCAAGTGCACAGTTTGAAAGTTTTTAAAAATGGTGTCATTATCTGCCGTTGCCAGATGTTTTGCTCACCCCCTTAGCGTTTGGATTTCTGAATATCAAATCTTACTTTTAGGGACTGACACTGCCCTGAAACAACTCAGTGGAGGAGGTTTATAAAGGAGCAGTTAACATAGGCAGGAAGCAGAAAATGAACAGTGAGGATGAAGGCTGGAGTGTGGTGGAAGTTTAATATTACCATGGATAATTTAAGCGTCTCACTGTTTATCCTTAAGTCTCCCACTGTAAGATTAAGCTAAAGCAAGTTAGGTCAACCTTCAGCCCCAAGGTGTCTCCTGGAACAGAGTATCCTCTCTCCCTCTAGCAAGAAATTCACTATCAGTGTCAGCCACAAAGCTGTTACTGCGACCTTTGAGATCATAGTTTATATTTATGGTTCTTTTCTGTCTCTGTTTGTCAGCCATTATATGCTTTTCAACAAGTACCCGAAACTTTTTTTACAAGAACGTTTTACACTGTTCCACTGCAGGCTTGAAATCTGTGAAAAGATTTTGCAAATCAGGCTGGTGACCTGTGGTGATGCAGTTAAGGTAGTTGCACTAGCACTGTTCACCAGACCAGTAGAGGGCGATAAGAAAAAGAGAAAAGTCATACAATAAAGATGAAGCAACATAAGATGACAGGCCTGCACTGTCATGTGTGGTATAACAGAAAATCTGTTAGCGTGGAGGAGATACAGCTTGTGCTGTTTGATTACACTTTAAATGCACAGTTGAAAATAAAAGGACACATTTTCAGTGTCATGAAAGAGACTGAGTGGTCTTAGCTGCAGATTTACGGTCAAAAGTACTGCTCCCACATGGCTTAAAAACATAATTTCGTATGTACCCACTGAGTAAGAGTTTCTTCACTGATAAATAAAGATAACCAAGAATGTAAGCAATCTCATTTTTTTCTAAGATAATAAATAAATAAATAAATAAATAAATAAATAAATAAATAAATATAGAAAGAAAGAAAGAAAGAAAGAAAGAATGGGAAGTGTGACAGGAACTAGAGTTTATATTCATTGCTAAGGGAGATGTCATTTTTTACATAACTACTTTTTTATGTGAAAGTCTCAAAATATGTTGATCACAGGAAAGAAAAAAAAAATCAAAGATCAATGTGTCGATACAAAGATTCTTTATTTTCTTAACAGCAAAATTTGTTGTATAACAGTCTGTACAGAGCATATACACAAAAGATAAACCCAAAACATCTGAACCACCTGTATCTGAAAGACATAATCCACACAGTCCACATCTCTTCCAGTACTACCCTGACTCAAAAAAGTTGGGAGGCAGTTTAATATGTTGATAAAACCAGAAGATGATAGTTTGATTACCATGTCTATACTCAATTTGAATTAAAAAAGAGTAACTGAAAAACATCCCATGTTCAAAGATAAGAATTGTTCTGTCATTTTGAAAGAGATTGGTAATATGACTATATAAAAATGGCATCTTAGAGAGACTGACTCTTCATGTTAAAGGGAAAACACCTCATCTGAAGGATGAAGTGCAAACTTGTTGATATTAAAACAGCAAGTTCAACTGTAAAACAACAAAATTAGATTCAAATGATTTCAAATAGCAATATTGAACCCATAGCACAAAAACTACCAAAGTTACATGGACTATACGGCATCTAACAAGGGTGTATAAGTACACATCTTTGTACTGAACAGTTCGGCACTTTCAGTTCTATCTATGGTCCCCACATAATATTTCAGAGTAATGTTAATCTCAAAACTATGACTGTATTTTTTTGTTTTTCACATTTACAATCATCGTATTACAACTCTGTTCTTCTTGAACTCTAACCTTCTGTTTTTTGTGCAGCCTGAATTCTCCTTCCTATCGCTAAATATTTAACCACTGAAAAGAATAATTTGCATTCGGTGCTTTGAGGGTGCTAAAATCTGATCCTGCTCACTTCTACTTTGATGACTCTAGAATTATTATCACATTGATTTACAATACATAATGTTTCAAGTTAAAATAATGTAAAGAAGACCGATAAGTCTGAACTGTCAATGCTGCACTTTCTACTGAGTGTAAAACTTGTTTAACCCTATAATTTTCACTTTTTAAACACAAAGGATATGAAGTCTATTTTGTTTTAAGTTACTAACTTAAGCTAAAATTTCCTTTCTTTTACCTTCTTCTACAGAAAGTAACAAACTGCCACTTAAGAATCATTCACTTTACCCATCCAAGAGTTTTTGTATGTTAGCCTTTCGCACCAGTGAACTGCTAACTCACTTATCAAGACCAAAAGCTTTCACAGCAGCATAGATCCTCTCTTTATCCGCTGCTCTTGCACCTTTCACTGCACGTCTTGTCATCATGGTGAAGATGGCAGCCGAATAAACCTCTTCTTTCTGAGTGAAAGTGTGAATGAGACAAGAAATGTTCAATAAAAACTCACAAATGGTCAGTCAAAGAACAAAAGAAAATAATTCCTACCTTTAAATTTTCAATCAGCTGACTTCGCCAATCACTGCTGTTATTTTGTGCAATAAAAGAGCCTGGGATCAAACAATAAACAAAAAAAAATGAATAAATAAATGAAACATTAGATAACAAAGTATGTTAATTTTGAATTAAAAGACACATAGGAATTATCTTACTACCATTGCTATAATCATAGTCCTTTTTCTTGGCTGCATAAATAAGGAAGGCTATGATGATCAGGCTGAGAGCCAATACAGCGCTGAGCAGACAAATAATCACATTGGCCTCCAGCGGGAATTTTCCTGATACATATTAAAAAACAAAAAAACACAATGTCAACAAAATAATTTCTCAATGGAATCTGCAAATTACTTCATAATAAATATCAAGCAATCACCGTCAATGTCCACTTTTGCTCCATCTCCAAATAAGATCCGTCCACATGCAGCCACAGCACAGTAGTAAGTCCCAGCATCAGAGGAGCTGACGTTCTTAGAGAAGTGGTAAACACAGCTTTTCTGAGAGTTTGGTCTTTGGTCACATCCATTGCTTCCGTTTTTACCAGTGTAGATGATGTCTGGATAAGATTTAACTGATCCAGCTCTGAACCAGAACACACTGTGACCTCCTGGACATGTTTTATTGTCAGAGTCAGAGAGGACCGAGCACTGCAGAGTCATCGAGTCTCCTGGATGGACCGGATCTGAGCCTGACGGCCACTGAACAACAGATAGGTTTGATGTCCTCTCAGAGCTCTCTGTAAGAAAACAAAAAATACACACAACCAGTCTACACATGTCAAGTAGTTTTATGGTATGTTAGTGTAAACTTTGTCTTTCAGTGTGTGAAAAGATGAAGAAGACAAAATCTGTCAGAAGACAAATTGAGTGGCAGAGAATAAAGCAGACTTTATTCATTCTTTTGTGATGTCATTTGAACATCAAGACATAACACATCGAGCTTTAAGTCCGATAAAACATGAGTGAAAGATAAGAAGAAGAAGAAAAATTCTTTAGAAATTATTAGCATTGAAAAAACAAAAAGTGCTTCACATCCAAGCTGAATCTTAAGACTTTTTTTTAACAGTTAATCTAAAATCCCTTTTTATAATTTGCATGGTAACACTTAATAGACACTTGCTGTATTAGATCTGTGCTAAAGTAAAAAATGTAATGGATAAGTGAACAGTTCATAGCTTGAATGTAACTTGAGCAAAAAATTACATTTAGACAAGAGGTCAGAGGGTTGGAAGGATCCTTGGTGAAATGAGAGAATTCATAAAAGGTAGAAGAACAGCAAAAAAAATTACCTTTTATTGACAAATAGGTTGAACTCCAAGTTGGCTTTGTCCATTTCATTTTTCCACAGTGATACATCCCCTCATCTTCTTCAGCTGTTCTCAGGATGGTCAGACTGCTCATACTCTCAGTGATGTTTGCATTAAATCTCGAGGAATTAAACTCTGGCTCATACACAAGCATAAATTTTGTCAATGTGACGATTAGTTTCAGTGTTTCACCAGCGCTCTGCTTGAACCACTGGACTTTGTAATCTCTCAGGTCAGGAGAAATGCACATAAAGGTCACAGGTTCACCCACTTGAACTGTTTCCATTGGAATCAGCATATCTGAATACAAATAAAAAGGATGAAAGATTTGAAATTGAATAACATAAAGCACAGAAACATTAAAAACAGAGTTTCACAGACTATGAACTTTCAGAAAAGAGGTTTAAAAAAACAATATAAACTTTATAATTTGTTACTTACACGCCTGCTGGAAAAGAATTAGTGTAATCCACAACACAATCATCGTGACACTGTCCTCTATGATAAGACTTCTCAGTGACTTTGTCACTGAACACAGTGACACAGAATTCATAGTCACTCCTTTAAATGCACCTCATTGGTTATCTCAACATAAAAAAAAATCATAGTGCATTTCCGACCACACAACTTCAACATATCCACTCCTTTGAGCGTTTCACCCAGAAATTACCTTCCTGTCTCACCAGTTTGAAGACCTCTGAAACATTTAGCCTAAATGTAGACTTTCATTTCAATTTTTAAAGTAACAAAGTTAAATTATAAATAACATTAAAAATACATCTTGCACTCTTAGATTTGATCAACCTTAGTTTAAAGTGCACATTTTGAAAGTTTTAAAAATGGTGTCATTATTTGCTATTGCATGAAGTTTTGCTCACCCCCTTAGCGTGTTTGGATTTCTGAATATCAAATCTTATGACAGTACTGACAATAAATATAGCTACTGCTCTTGTAAATGTCCAGAGGCGTCATCACAGTGTCACTGAAGCTGATAAAGCCATTCTAAAACGTATTTCCTTTTATTGACAAATAGGTTGAACTCCAAGTTGGCTTTGTCCATTTCATTTTTCCACAGTGATACATCCCCTCATCTTCTTGAGTTGTACCAGGGTGGTCAGACTGCTCATACTCTCATTGATGCTTGCATTAAATCTCGAAGCAGAAAACTCAAGGTCATATGCAGGTGCTACATCTGTTTTAATGTGACGATTAGTTTTAGAGTTTCCCCAGCATTCTGCTTGAACCACTGGACGGTGTAATCTGACAGGTCAAGTGAAATGCTCTCCTTTGAGCATTTCACTCAGAAATTACCTTCCAGTATCATCAGTTTGAAGACTTTTGATACATTTAGCCTTACTATGGGATTTGTTTTTATTTTCCTGCTGATCAATCATCACTTTTTTAGCATTTAATCCTAAAATTGACTTTTTTTTTTAAATTTAGAATTAATAATGTGTGTTTCCTTTTAAAGCAGCACAAACATACTGACTTTGTGTCAGTACTGTTGGTTTGCATCCAACTGTGTGTTCAAAACATTAAACACTACTTTTATTCACATATATTTGTTCAATCATAGTCACCAGAATCAAAATTTTCTCCACTCAATTCATGTTTAGACTATAAGTTTCAGAGGCCTTTAAACTGGTGATACATGAAGGTAATTTTGAGTGGATTGTTTGATGTTTTGTGGTCGGAAATGCACTGTTTTTTTATGTTGAGATAACCTATGAGGTGCATTTGAAGGAGTGACTTTGAAGTCTGCGTCACCATGTTCGGTTGAAAAATCATTGTGAAGTCTCCTCAACAGGGACAGTGTCAAGATGATTGTGTTGTGGATTACACTGCTTCTTTTCCAGCAGGCGTGTAAGTAATAAATAATGATGTCTGACTATAAACTTTCTGATCTTACCGTAAACTCTGTTTCCAGTGTTACAGTGCTTAATGTTTGTCCTTTTCTTTCTTATTTAGATCCACTGATTCCAATAAAAACAGTTCAGGTTGGTGAAGCTGTGACCTTTATGTGCGCTTATCCTGGCATCTTGGTCAAAACTGTCCAGTGGTTCAAGCAGAGCGCTGGGGAAACGCTGAAACAAATCGTCACACTTAAAAAATATTCAGTGCCTCAACACGGTCAGGAATTTTCTGCTTCAAGATTTGATGCAAACATAAACGAGAATATGAGCAGTCTGACCATCCTGGGAACAACTCAAGAAGATGAGGGGATGTATCACTGTGCAGTCACTGAGTGGACAATTAAAATTGGGAGTTCAACTTACTTGTCAATAAAAGGTAAAAATGTTTTTAGAATGACTTCATCCACTTCAGTGACACCGTGCTGATGCCTCTGAACAGTCTCAAGAACAATAGGTTTATTCAGTGTCATTATTTGGAAAAATCTTTTAAAACTGATTTTTAAAAAGAATTTTTTTGGAATGTTCAATTTACTTTTACTTTTTATTAATTGTCAGTTTTTCTAATAATGTTATTTTTTGGGTCTTATTTCTTCTAATCTTTCTCTGGTGTCCCCTTCCATAAGTTTTGCTTGCAATGTCGGTAGACCTCTTGGTGTGATTTTTGCCATTTTTTAATTTTTTTTTTTTTTTTTTTTTTTTTTTTTTTTTTTTACAGGGAGCTCTGAGAGGACATCAAACCTGTCTGTCATTCAGTGGCCGTCGGGCTCAGATCCAGTCCGTCCAGGAGACTCGATGACTCTTCAGTGCTCAGTCCTCTCTGACTCTGACAATAAAACATGTCCAGGAGGTCACAGTGTGTTCTGGTTCAGAGCTGGATCAGTTAAATCTTATCCAGACATCATCTACACTGATAAAAACAGACGCGGTGAATGTGACCAAAGACCAAACTCTCAGAAAAGCTGTGTTTACCACTTCTCTAAGAACGTCAGCTCCTCTGATGCTGGGACTTACTACTGTGCTGTGGCTGCATGTGGACGGATCTTATTTGGAGATGGAGTTAAAGTAGACATTGGTATGACTTTAAATACAGTTTTTGAAGACAGACTGACAATATATTGGCAACATCACAACTGATAAGTCACTTTCTCTGTTTTCCAGTAGAAACACTTCCTCTGGAATGGATTGTCCTGGGGATATTGATAGTGTGCTTGGTTTTCTCTGTTGTTGGAAATGCTGTACTCCTTCACAAACAAAAAGCACTTCACCAACATAAAGGTAAGAGCTCCAACCAACATCAGTTTTAATCTAAACTCTTGCATACAGTCATAAGTTAGGTATATTTATCCACAATGTATATATTTATATGGTGTAATTTTTTATACTAGGATTGCAAAGAGAAAATTCCGAAGCAGAAGTTCATAATGCACGTCTGCAAGTAAGTGATACTATAGGTATTAACACTCAATGAGTCTGTACGCTCAAAACACCCACCTAATGTTTTCAATTTTATTTGTTTTATTGTTTTATTTTTTTTGCACAGGCTGATGCTGATGATAACCTGAACTACGCTGCTCTGGATTTGTCTGTGAAAAAAACACGAGGCAGAAAGAAGAGAGAGTTTACTGGGGATGGTGTGTACACTCAGGTTAAATGCTAACCCACCATCTAACTGCTCTGTCACTGAGAAAATATTAAGCTGATCAGATATCAGATTATTCTTTTGTTGCTTACTTCATTTGAATTTCTATCATTTTTGTTGTGCTTTAACCAAACCACATTTAACATGGTCGCTGTCCTAATCTGAAACTAATAAAAATGAAATAAATAATAAAACTAACATCTGCCTTTTTGAGTTACGGACTTCTTTTTTTTACTTAATATATCTATCTGTTTAAATAGCTCTTATCCCTTCAGTATCTAAACTTTTCAATCAGAGGTTGAGTATTTCTGCCTCTTCTGTCTTAATTTGTCTAAAATGCCTGATTTTATAAGTACCCAGCTGTGTTAAATACTTGATTCTGACCAGGTTGAAAAATCCTGGATTGTAAGAGTGACACACTGCAGATAATCTGATCACGCATCAGTATACCAAATAAATATGGAATAAGGATCATGTGTACGCGATTTATGGTTTCACAGATGTTTTCAAGGAGCACTGAAACAAACGACACAGTGAAGGAAGCATCAGTCATAGAGCTTTCTAAAAGTGCAACACAGTGCGGGCTTTTGCAGCGTCACAGGACTGGTCGAGAGGAGGTGCTGTTCAGAATAGTTCCAATTTTAATTCCAGGAACATTTCATCTGTTCCACTTCGGCCTTGAATCACAAAGACATGATGCAAATCAGCGGAGATGCAGTAATAGTAATTGTACTTTACTGCCAGACCATTAGAGGGCAGTAAGAAAAAGACAACAACCATGCAACATGGACGAAGAAACGGAAGAGGAAACGAGCCTGCACTGTCATGTGTGGTTAAACAGTTAGCCTGTTAGCATGGAGGAGATTCAGCTTTTGCTTTTGATCGCACTTTACTGCACTGCAAATCAGACTACAAGTAGACAGGTACCAATTGCAAAGTTTATCATCTTTAATGTCAAACTCAAAACAAAAAGTGGCATTTTCAACGCCATGTCAGAGATCAATCATGTTACTATCATGTGCAACACTTACTAGAGTTAAGATCTCTTGGTGTGGGACATATGTGCAATGTTTACACAGCTTGTGTTAGTGAAAGTCTCACAATTTGAATGTAGTAGAAACTAAGGTTAGGTAGATATGTAGATACAAAGCTCCTTTATTTTCCTTTTGCAGAAACATGTGCTGAAACAGTCTTGTGATTAAATCTACTCATTTCTTCTTGTGTTCCCAAAGAACACAAGAGGAGGATCCATTTTCCAGTTCAGCATTTATTCAGGTCAAAGGTAAAGTTTACAGCATTGGTCCTAAAAGTATGAGTCCTGATGTCTGGAAGCAACACAATTTTATAACAGTCATTTTCTACACCTTTACGGATGTTAATTTTACCTAAACAATAGTAATTGGCCATCATTATGATTGACACCACTGTCTCAACCCACAGCTGGTGTCAGGTTTCAGTGAGATGTGCTATCAAAGTGTAGGTTTGATCTTTCAGACAACATGGAGCTGGGAGATGTCTCACAGACACAAGCTAGAGACAGAAGCTATCTGTCTATCTGCCAGATAAATATACATCAACCCTGAAACTATGCAATAACAGAAGACAATACTAGATAATATTATGAAAATAATGTATAACAGTCTGTACAGAGCAAATACAGAGAACATAAACAAAACATCTGAAAACCTGTATCTGAAGACATCCAAAAAGGCCACATCTCTGCCAGGACAACCCCAACTCCAAAAAGTTGAAAATGTTGATAAAACCATTACAGGACAAAAACAAACTGAAGAGTTTAACTTGTCTTTTTTAATTAAGAACTCATTTGACAAAAGCAATTTTAAAAGAAGAGGCCTGACTCTGTTTTTTTACATTTATAATATTTCAATTAAAATTCTAAAAGGAAGGCCAGGTCTGAACTTTCAATGTTTCACTTTTGACAGTGCAAAAGTTCTTTAAGTTACTAAAAGGGAAAATTTACATTTTCTCTTCGAGTACAGAAAATAGAGAAATAACAGTAAGGAATCTTAAACTGTACCCATCAAACATATTTCTGTTTGTTAGACTCTTGTACCAGTGAACTGCTAGCTCACTTATCAAGACCAAAAGCTTTCACAGCGGCATAGATCCTCTCTTTCTCTGCTGCTCCTGCCCCTTTCACTGCACCTTTCTTCATCATGGTGAAGATGGCAGCCGAATAAACATCTTCTCTCTGAGTCAAAGTGTGAGTAACACAATACATTTCAATATCAATACAAAAATTGTCATTCAGAGGGAGAAAAAGAACAACATAAAAAGAGTCCTACCTTTAAATTTTGAATCAATTGACTTTGCCAACCAATAGAGTTTTTTTGCGCAATAAGAGAGCCTAGAGAAGAGAAGAAAAAGAAAGCATCCATAAATAAAACAAAAAGAGGATAATCAAAATATGAAATCTAGATAGATAGATAGATAGATAGATAGATAGATAGATAGATAGATAGATAGATAGATAGATAGATAGATAGATAGAGAGCAGACCATTGCTATGATCATCATTCTTTTTCTTGGCTGCATAAATAAGGAAGGCCATGACGATCAGACTGAGAGCCAATACAGAGCTGAGCAGAAAAATAATCACATTGGACTCCAGCAGGAATTTTCCTAATACATATTAAAAAAGAAAAAAAACATCATCATGTCAACACAATAATTTTACTCTCATATCCACAAATGATTTTTTCTTTACATTACATATATCTAGCAGTTACCATCAATGTCCACTTGTATCCCGTCTCCAAACAAAATCTGCCCACATGCTGCCACAGCACAGTAGTAAGTCCCAGTATCAGAGGAGCTGACGTTCTTAGAGAAGTGGTAAACACAGCTTTTCTGAGCGTTTGATCTTTGGTCACATCTACCACTTCTGTTCTCATCAGTGTGGATGATCTTTGGATACAATTCATCTGATCCAGCTCTGAACCAGATTACACTGTGACCTCCTGGACATGCTTTACTGTCAGTGTCAGAGAGGACTGAGCACTGCAGAGTCATTGAGTCTCCTGGACGGACTGGATCAGAAACTGCCGGTGACTGGTTGACAGTCAAGTTTAGAATTCCCTGAGTGTTTCCTACCAAAAGAGAAAATCAGACAGTTGAAACAAGTTAAAAACAATAAATAGAGATTCTTGATGTTTGACTTAAAACCAAACATGCAGAGGTCAAAAAGAGGTTTATAGGAAGTCAAGCGCTATGATTATATTCAATTGTGTAGACATAAATAGTCCTTCATTTAAACAGCAACACTTTTGGTCATGGATCTACTTCCTTGCTGTCATGTAAAAATCCCAGATGGAGGTATGTGATAAAAATGGTCAGTTGAAAGTTTCTTGATGGAAAACGGAGGGGTTTGTATTACTTACATTACAATACAGTCTTAACCTTAGTTTTAACTTTTGACTTCCTACTTTTGCTCTATACATTCATGCATAATACCCATGCTACTGTGACTCTGAGCTCTCAACACAGTGTTGTTTTGACTCCTATTTGGTACCATAAAGGTTAGCACTCCAGATGCCTGCACCCCATGATGCTAGCCCTTGAGCGGGCGAGAGGTCCCACTCTTTCCGCTGTCTTTTCCTCTCTGAACAAAGGCACTTAAGCTAAAACAATAAAGACTGAAAGAAATAAAAATTAGGCTGCTACTCCAGAATTATTGCAAATACTGGAAATTATATTTGTATAAAACTCAAATCTTTCCCAAGTGAACCCAAATCTACAAATTTTCCCAGCAGGCCTATAACAGCAAAGGAAAATATGTCCTACAAGTATGAACATAGTGAAGCTTCAGGTCACAGTCTACAGTGAACGTATTTGGAGACACATCTAATAATTACCTTTCAGGAACAAAGAGGTCCCACTCCATTCGGTCTTCCTCATCCACTCGCTGACTGCGCAGTGATACATGCCCTCATCTTCTTGGATCGTTCTCACAATCGTCAGGTTGGTAAAATTATCATCATATTTTATCTCCCATCTTGATTCTGAAAACTCTGGTAAAAATTGAGGCTTTACAGATTTCCGCACAGTCACTATCAGCCTCAACGTGTCCTCGGGCCTCTGTTTGTACCAGCTGAGCTCTCGGTGGCTTATCTCAGTTTGAGGTAAAACACACATGAAGGTCACAGGTTCTCCAAGTTGTACTGTGGTCACAGGAACGTGAGTGCCTGAATAAATGAAAATGTAGAACATATCTCAGAGCTAGCCCAATGTGTGAAAAGTAGCAGCATTTAACAGGACCGCTGGTATTTGAAGTCATAAGGAGAAACTGGAGCATCACTTACATCCTTGATGAAGAACAAGCAGCATTACCCACAACAAGAACATCTTGACATTGTCTCTTCTTAGAAACCTTATTGATATTTCAGTAAGTGAAGGAAGTGAGATGGTCTTGATAGGTCAAACCAGCCACTGACTCTGATTGGTTACCACAGACAGTAAACCAAGAATGCACATCCTGCCGCAGAGGCGTTGATCTGGGCTCCGCTCTTACAACGCTTACAGTCAACAACAAGATCTCCACTTTAGCACATTTGCCCTCTGAGGGTGTTTTTTTTTTCCTCCAGAAGCAGCAACAGCTGTAACTGATGCTGTTTCCACTTTTTACTGCAAGAAATGACTTAAATATTTCACATCTTACACCACTTTGTTGGAGCTGCAGACAAATCTTTGTCCTTCAGAAATCCTGATGTTCAAGTTTAGCAAAGGCACATCCCTTGAGATGAATACTGTATCCAGCCTGAGATATAGTTCAGAGCTAATGTGCATTACAGATTGTCCAAATAAATCTCAAATGTAGGTGCAAATGACGGATGTCCTAAGATGAAAAATAGTTGCCCAAGAAACTTTTTTTAAAAGCCAACTCATCATTGATTACTGAAGGATTTATCAACTATTTAGATAAATTTATTTTATTTAGCAATTGGCTTTTCAATTTCAAACTACCACTTTAAAGTTTTAACACACTGTTTCTAATAAACAATAAACAATATTGATTCATATTTACTAAAATGTTTAAAATGCAACAGAACGTGTGCAATTTCAATTTTTGAAATAGATCTTGTCTTGTAGTAAAACAAGGTGTTAATAGTTTCTTTCAGGATTTCTTGTACTTCTAATAGTGCATTCACTTTGTTTACTCATGTTTTTAAGAATTTCTTTTACTTTGCAAACCACAAGTTAGAGAGGTTGTCAACTGAGTGGGGGTTGCTGCATGGACAGTAAAAAAGGCAGGAAATGACTTTGCATGTAAAGCTATTCATCTGATCACTCTTTGCAATCTACAGATTGTCACAATAAGAATTGAGGCAGCAAACTTTGAGAAAACCAAAATTTGTGTCATACTCAAAACTTTTGGCCACAAGTCAGTGTTGGTTACTTCAACATCTTGCATTCAAATTATGGTTATGCCAAAACGTTTGGATTAGACACTGAAAAAATGTGTCGGACTAAAACATCAACTTTGAAAGAAAGTGGAATGTGAGTGTGTTTGGCTTATTAAACATCAAATAAGACAAAGATAAGATAAGACAAACTTTATTAATCCCCGGAGGGAAATTCAATAACAAACATGTTATTCAAATAACATGGGTTCAAAGCAAAGGGCAACATCCAGTAGGTAAAAATGAAGCCTTTGAATGCTAAATGTTGCTGTTCATCGAGAGTCCGCTTGAGGCTGGCTGCAGGACGATGGGAAGGTACGTACACACCCAGACATAAAAACTGACTCTTACAGCATTAAAAAGCATATTTACAGCCTGGTTCAAAAAACAGCTTGGGTCTAAAACACTGATTTCACTATCAGCACACACCGTACGGTGAGTAAATGTTTTTATAACTCACAGTTTAGAAGTTTTTAGGATCTTTTTATTGTCCAATCAGAGACACAGCTCAGGTCACGTGGCTGACAAGCACCCTGTAGCTGTTCGAAATGAAACTCACAGCCAGCGTCATAGCAAATGTGGCTGTGTCTGGGGATTGGCGTTATTTTATGTGTCAGGAACAGACGGGTGACATCTCGGAGGCTATGTCCATGTTTTATACAGCCTATGGTTTAAAGTTAGACACAAATGTCTTATTTTTTCAGACCAACTTACATGTTGTCCACTGTTCATAGTAAAAGCCAGCTGCACAGCAAAGGGCTGAACCACATCTCATTTTCAGATCTTCTTTCAAAGTATCTGCACTAATTATAGCTATCTGTTGGTGAAAGCTGTGCTGATGTGTACTACTTTGAGCTGAATGCAAGATGGTGACCAAATTTAAACTGGGACCAAGAATAACTATGATCATAATACTAATTATGATAAATTATTTTAAAACCGATCAAATTAACAGTTCAAAATAAAATAGAGTCAGGTTCTGCTAGAAATTAAAAGTCCCGTATTATGCAAAATTCACTTTAGACTGGTTTTGTAACAATACTATGCGTCCCCAGCCTGTCTACAAACACCTCTGAAATGAGAAAATCCTCTTGTCTCCTTCTCTTGCTTGCTCCAGACAAAGTTTGCTTTCAGGACATGTGTGCTCAAGCACGCAGAGTTGAGATCTGCCCTACATGACGTCATGAACCTAAAAAAGTAACTCCTCCAGGCCCGCCCCTTGTACTGCCCCTTCTGTGCAGCGTGTTTTTCACCTTAGCTGCTCGGCTGCTTCAGTAAAATAAACATGGTGAAGGTACGAGCAAGCACGGCGTTTGCTCTGTTGTTGGCTGCACAAAAGAGCACAGAAGTCTTATTTTAACTCCATCTCATGAGGTTTTGAAGGCGATGTGACTTAATTTTGTTTTTGATGGAGATGCACCCACAACTCCTAAAATATTGTATGTGTGTGCTCACCATTTCACTTTGGACGTGGGAGCTGTAAGTTTTACTAATTTATGTTGCTTACTATGCTTTACTTAGTGGATAGCCTGATGAATATGGTTTTAGCATGGCAGCTAACGTAATTTACGGTTTGTAACTTAGTTTCCTTACACTACGTTAACACTCTTTAGTAAATAATATCAGGGGACATTAAAGAGACGATATATAGACATATGTTTCATGTAAAGCTAGCTTTATATACACAATGTTATCTTTTGTTTGGACGGATGTGACTACTTGTCGCGGTAGCCCTCAGCGGAGCTAATGTTGCGCTACAGGGTAGCGAACACACTCTCAGCTGTTATTATGGACGCTAAGACCACAGTCACCACTAATGTGTGTGTTACTGCTGCAGTTTAGTTTGCTTGATAGTTTGCTTGATAGTTGTCCCTCAGGGTACTGCCTCGAAAAACTAACAGTCCAGGCTGCAAGCAGTTCTTTCTGCTTGGTATGGTCATATAACTCTGGTTAGCACCAAGCTGCTAATGTTAGCTTTATCTACCTGATGGTAACTGCAGCAAAATATCAAGACACATGATATTTGTTACTAACCACTCAGAAACGTCCTGCTGCAGCCGTGGAGTTTGGATTTCTTCAGGCGCCTCTCCTTCTGGGTCAGACTCTGGATCAAACTGGTATGACTGGACCGCAGCGCTTCTATGACTTATATCTACACACTCTGTAAACACCGCAGCATGGTATGGGAGCGAAAGCCACACCCTCGTCCAAAGAAGTTGTGAAGGAGGCGTGGACAGGGCAGCTCATTATCATTTAGAGCTACGCCCACAGAAACAGCCTGTTCTCAGGAGTCCAGAAAATAACTGGATTTAACTTGTTGAAAAGTTGCATAATATGGAACCTTTAAGCGTTAACAAGACATTTGAGCCAATAAAACAGTAGGGACAATAAAACCAAGTTGAATAGTTTAAAAAAAGGTAACCAACAGGTGAACTTCAAGTGGATCATCTCTGTAAACAAAGGTTTTCTTACTTTAAAGTAAATGAGGGGCTCTTACGGCAAATGTTCTGTCACCTACAGTGAGAAAGAATGCTGTCGAAACAGAGAAAGCATCTTCTCGGAGACCATAAGTGGCGGCTGGGCTCACAGGGCGCAAGTAAGTTCATCATGTAGGTGGGGGCAAGTCCAAGAAGAGCTTTAAAAGTGATGAGTAGGAGTTTGATATCTGTACCCAAGCAGGAGCCAGTGACGAGATGAAGGAATCAAGGCAGGAGGTCTTGTCTTCTGGTTTTTGTTATCAGTTTTGAATAAGCTTGAGGTGAGACATGGATTTTTGACTGAGACCAGAGAGCAGAGACTTACAGCTATGAGAGGAAGTGACTTTTGCAAAGCACAAGTGAGTGACCTTGGTTATTTCTGTGTGAAATGTCAGACTGAGGAATCAAATAAGAGGACATCAGATTTTGATTCATTGAGGATTTATTGTTAGAGAAACAGGTAAGGAATGACAAACAAGAAACCCCAAACTAGCTGTGATGAGAGAATGCATACAATGTTCTACCACGTTGATTTAGTGTTAAAGGAAAAATGACTGACAACATTTAATAAGTCAGATACTAACCACTTAACCCACGTATATAGGTTGTTGTACACATTATTAACTTTGAATGTCTGTAGTTACAAACCAAACAATTATCCTCTTGTAGGATAATATGCCAACAGCTAAAAACAAGATAAAAACATCAAAATATAGAGAAGGATTATCATTTATCCAAAAAGTCTGGCTTTTAACTTTTGTGTTTGCTTCTCAGTGTGCTTACACAAATGTATGTGCCACAATAACACAGATGTAAGACTTTGTTCAGAATCTCACAGGATTTTTTGTGACTTAATACACTCAGGGATTTTGATACTTAGGTGATGTACACATGTTATTTAATTTTCCGGTGTGATATCTTTTCCATAAAAAAAGTTCTACTGAGCACAAAAAGTAAATCAGCCAACCACCACTTTTATTTTGGACAAAACTCTGAAGAAGAGTAAACTCATTTCTGAAGTCGGGGGCTAGGATGAAGCGAACTAGTGTGAAAATTCATGACTCACAAAAATGGAGAAAATTTGCTCAGCATGGAAAGTATGACTCCCTGACTGCACAAAGCTTTGTATGCTCCAATAATAATAATAATAATAATAATAAAAATACATAAAGCATTTTTTTTAAGTTAACCAGCATTTGAATATTGTAGTTCCAGACTTTAGAGGTGTGTAAACTCCGTTGTTACATCATCTGTGTATTCCCAGGAGAGTGTGAAAACATTTTTTCATCAGCGATAAGCCAGTACTGTGGAGGTGGATTGGATAAAGCCACTGAAAGGTTTTTCTTGACTTTTAAGTTAAACTTTAACCTGACTGTGAACTCAGAGATCTGAGAAAGATGAACTCTGTGAACATAGGTCAGAAGTTGGAAATATTTTTCATTGGTTTTTAATCTCAGGATATGAAAAAGCAAAAAAAAAAAAAAAAGTCTCAGAGAAGAAACTTGAGCTCTGGTAAAACAAATTCTGTATTTTGAGAAAACAAAATCAGAATTTTGATTCTAAGGAATTCTGAAAAATGTTAGAAAAACATTTTATAATTGACAAAGAAAAGTTTGACTTTAGTTTCAGTGTTATTAAAAAAGGATTCAGAATCTGATTTTGATCTCAAAATTGTGAGAATAAAAATTCAGAGTTAAAGAAAAACATTAAAAACCTCAGAAACTCTTTATGAAACTCCCAAAATAAGTAAGTGTCCAGAAGAAGTCTTTTTCTTCGTCCTGTGATTGAAGTTTTCTTTCAGTTCCCCTCAGGGACCCTGACATCAGCATAGATACTTTCCTCCTCCGCTGGTCGTACAGCCTTTACTCCTGCTATGCTTGAACTCCTCTTGATGAAGGTTGGCGCTGAGTAAATCAGAGAGTCTTCATCTGCCTGATGTAATAAATAGAGGGCAGTTTAGTTATGGAAAAATACAGCATTTTCACAACTGTGAAGAAAAAACAAGCTTTCAAGTTTCCGACTATACTCCATTTCTCACCTGCTGATTTTGCTGATCTCTTCGGGCTGTTTCTACTTCACTCTGCAGAGTAACACCAACTGTATAATAGGAGAGAAACACAGCTTTTGTCATTATTGACTTCTGCCTTTAATTTTTCTATTGTTTGATGTGTAAGTGACTTTTCTTACCTTTGTTGCAACCACAGTATTGTTTCTTTAGATTCCTCACAGAGTAAAGGAGAAAGGCTATAACTATGAGACTCATAGCCAGAGCTGTAATCAACAGGTGGAGGACTGTGTTGTTCGTCTGTGTGTCATTTTCCGCTGCTGACAGAAAATTAGAGTTATCTTGTTTGCGGAAGTAACTTTAAATTTATGACACAGTGGTACACAAGAAAAGAAAAATCAGCCAAGTCTGAGACCCACAACTTCCTCATTCTACAAAAATGAAACCATTCACCTTTTTCCTCTAATACTGGGTTTGCTGGGCCTTCTGGTTGAATCTCCTCACATCCGTCCACAGCACAGAAATATGCTCCATCATCACAACAGCTGGTGTTGAAAAAGGTGCAGTTGCATTTCTTTAAGGATCCAGTAAGGTTGAGACTGACTCCTTGAGTAGAATTCAGTCCTGAATGAGGTTGATGCGATCCAGCTCCTAAACAGCATGCACTGTGTTCTCCTGGACAGGTTTTCTTCTCTGGACTGACTGGATCAGTCCTGGGTGTAGGGACTGCAGTGGTAACAGGTTTTGCTGATGGGGCAGTGAAACCAGACTTCTTTGTTGAATCAAGAATTGTTCCTGAAAAATCTTTTTTTTTCTCATAAACGTTATAAAAGTGTTTTGTAATGTGAAGAATGAAAAAAGTTTAAAATAAGTTACATACCTTTAACTGTCAAATTTGTTATTTTCAAAAATGTCAGGTTGCTTTGATTATATTTTATACAGAAGTAAAGTCCTGTATCTCCCACCTCCACTCTGGTAATATGCAGAATAAATTCTCCTTTTGGTCCTGTGGTCTTGAAACGATCTCTCTGATACATTTTATACGTACCGCTTGTTTGTCCTAAATGTTCTGGAGATTTTTCAGAACCAAGCCTGATCCAGGACAGGCTTCCTGTACCCCTACGTGGACAATTTATTTCCACTTTATCACCAACACCAACAGTCTTTGTCTGAAAGATCTCATCATTACTGCATCCTAGAAAGACATTATTTCACATTAACCGTTACATAATCACGAATTTCCTTTTCTAAACTTCTGTAAGAAAATGACGGTATTTTAATGAATACTTAAAGTGTGACACACAAGTATGTACTCACCTGCTTCACCGAGCATCAGCAGGCAACAAAACACAGCCAGCATTTTCGTGTTCTTCCCCTGGAAACAGCTGTTGTATTGACTGTACAATAAAATGATACAGAGTGAAATCCTTTCAGGGGGAGGGATCAATGTCAGAGCAACCTGATTGGCTTTTGATAACGTTGACGCATACGCCACAGCTATGGAAATAGCTGCAATCTTTTAAACCTGAAAACATAAAACAAAACCAGAGCAGGCTTTGGTGTCATGTGTCACTGGGGTTTTTATAGCTGAGAACAAAGAAACGACACAATCACAAGTCCTCTGTGGAGACACATTGTTGTGACTCTTTCTGATGATACATCAAGCGATCTCACTTTGTGTTGATTGTTGATGACGCATCATGGTCATGAGTGAAGATTTAGGTTAAGCATCTAAAACTACTTTAGGTAGGTCAGGAAGTGGTTGAAGACATGACAAACCTAACTTTGAACAGGCACCAGCAATAACAAAACATGGCTTACAGTCATACTACATAGATAATAATAGTTCTGTGCATCAGCATTTTATGCTTGATAAAAAAAATAAATAAAAAAAACTTTTTTTTTTTTCTTCTTCTTCTTCTTTTTTTTTTTTTATTTATGGAAATGCTTGGTCACCAAAGGAGTTGATGCAGAAAGAGGTTTGTTTGTGTGTTTGACCTCAGATACATGGACGTCGTTGGTGATGACATCTATGGGTTTCTGAAGAAGTGTTATAAAGCTCGTTGAAGAGGTGGAGTTAAGGTGGATCTTGACCTCTTGTCAACGGTTCCAGTTTACTTCAGTCAAATCAGTCAAGCTCTGAGGTCTGCAAACCAGCTGTGGAGGTGCAACAAGAGGGTGCCTCCTGGCAGGGTAGGCACTTTTTGTGCAGAGGTACAGTCATAATTAAAGTTTAAAGTCATAAGCCTCCTATGAATTATGGCATTTCTACTCAAGTGTGTTAATGGAGTTGCAACAGATTTTGGGGGCAGCTTCAAGTCACTTTAGGCACTGCAGATTTCTTTTTTTTAATACCTCTGTGTTGGCTTCTTTTTTAACCAAGCAGCAACCTACAGTCTGCAGTTCTTTGAGATTTTGCTTGAGGCTGGCTACAGAAAGACCATAAACCGCATACACACCAAGCCCCCCCCCCAAAAAAAAACAATTGAAAAAAATAAAATGCAAATTTCATCAGTGGCACACAGGGGGTGAATTTTTATTTTTTAATTCAGTGGTTTAGAACAGTAGTTCCCAACCCCCAGGACATGGACTGGTCCCAGACCGTGGGTCAGTTGGTACTGGGCCACACATAAAAAATACTGAATTAACATGATATCAGTTTAATTTATAGTCTGATTCCGAACAATGTTTTATTTTGAAAAATGACTGGATTCTTTCTGTCATACCTGTCTACTCTTGACACCAAATCCCCAAGCTAGCAAAATGGACCAAAAACAAACATCTTTGGAAAGTTTCTTTGGGCAGGGTTAAAGAGCCAGTGAGGAGGCAGAAAAAGGGTCAGTCCATGAAAACATCATCTGACATTAAACCAGTTTGTGGCGCAAAAAAGGTTGGGGATTGCTGGTTTTAGAAGATATTTTGATTGTGAGTTCGCCACATGGCTAACGCGCCCTATAGCAGTTGGCGTGGAGACTCCAAGTCCGCCCCACTTCTGGTTGATTTGAATCAAAACTTTGTTTCAGAAACAGACGGGTGACATCACAAAGACTATGTCCATTTATTATACAGTCAAGGTTTTAACACAGTATATTACAGCTAGTTTGTGATTAAGTGTAAATTGTCACATGATGCTGCCCAGTGAGTTGTTTTAATGCCTAATTCCATATCAAATGCAGATCAAGAGGAACCTACACGCTAAATGAAGAGTGTTTTAAAGTAGTCAGTGGAATTATTGAAACCACAGATCTCAGTGAACCATTTTTTAGTTCATGTGAGGGGGTTTTAGTTGGGTTTTAAATCAAACATGATAGAATGACCAACAACGGAAAGTCAACCCCCACCAGGAAGAAGACAAATTATTTCTGCAAGGTTATTTTTAAATTCTCTGATCTTTTCCACTGGGCTGGTGACAGCTAAGGCAACTTATAGCAGTGGGAGGGGACTTGACAGACTTTTATTTACTTTACACTTTGAGAGAAAATATTCTCAGAGGATTTATGTTCTACTACTTAAACATTAGCTGGATGAATCAGGGGGAAGTTACTGCATCACACAGGGGTGCCAAGACTGATGCAAAATGAATGTTCCACAAGGAGGTTCTGGGTGTTGATAACATGATTCAGCTTGCTTTTTCAACGTGGCAGTCAAATACTGACAGTCATACACAAAGTTAAGGGATTACAACTGGAGTAAGCGAAACCATTTGCTTAGCTTTATAAGAGACAAGTCTACTCTGTCATTCACTTGTGTGGGTTCATGTTTGACAAACATAACACACTTCACCTGAGAAGTTCTGCTCAGGGACATGAACATATGACTGTCACATCACTTTTCACCTGTAAGGACTTTGTAGTCTTTGATTCAGCTAAGGGAGTAAAGTGCAGCCCAGTTTGACAACCAAAGCAAGAGAGTGAAAGTAAAGATAAGCTCTCTGTATCTGGACTTAAATCTGCACTGACTAGTCTTCAGACCAGTGTATTGTGGTTTGTGGCTTTGACGATGGTCAGTAGGGTCCTGACCACGAGTCAAGAAAAGATTTGACCAATACATTTTTGTGAAGTCTACAGATGTACGCTTTAGTCCTTTGTGCACCAAAGGACACAAATAAACATGCGTTCACAGTAACCGCTGAAAAACAAAATGATCTATGGAAACTTTCAGCTGTGTTGTGGTTGGGCGGCAGACTGAGGTGTGAAAACAGAATGGGCTTTTCTCACTTCCTCACTCTCAGTATGAGACCTGTGATAGTCAGCATGTATCACTGTCAATAAAAAACGTCAGGTCAAATAACTTTTTGGTGTTTCAATTCCCACAAAAACTTAAACAAGCTAATGAGGGGTCAAGTCTGTGTTTGTCATTAACATTTTGTCACATTTCCTGTAATCTGGTGCCTTTTTTTTTGTCTTTTTTTTGTTCGTTCAGCCCTGTCTCCATTTTGACCAGAGCAGGATGTTACACATTAACCTTGCCTCATGTTTATTTATCAGGCAACTTTTACATAGGAACAATGGCTGAATTGATAATAGATTCATATTTAGGTAGTAACATACATTTTTCTGCAAGGCATTGTAGCCTTTTGTTGATGGGACAGCTAAAGAGAGACAGGAAATGTGGGGAGTGGAGGGAGGGGGAGTTAATGCAGCAGGTGGTCGAGGTTGCACTTGTAACAGCGATTGCTGCAACAAGGCCTACAGCTTTTGAAAAAGGGGGACATGTGCTTAAATAAAATGCATCTGTAATGTTTTATTTTTTTCTGTTCTTTGTCCTTTTTAATAAAAAGTCAGAGCTTGTAAAAAGCAAATATAAAAGCAAGAAAAGCTCTATCTTTATAGGTGTATCCTGTTGCCATAGAATGAAGCTCATCTCTGCACATCCTGTTAAAATTCATATGAGCCCCCTTCTGAGTAAACAGACCTCAAGTTTGGTCAAAGGGCAGAGAATCAGCCCACCGCAGCCTGCGTGTTTCAGTGAAGCTGTTGCATGTGCAGGAAAGAAGTGGCTGAAGAACAGGAAGGTGGGGCTGAGTCACCTTTCACAAGAATAAGAATCTGAAAGAGAAGAACTTTAAGTAAACAGATTAACGTTACAGCATGGCTGGAGGGTGATTTCATGACAGTGAGGGGAAAATTCATAAACAGAAAATTGTATTTGAAGAGGTGTTCCCAGCAGACTGACTCATCGGACAGCTGCAAACAGAGTCTGAATCATGCTCACAGGCCCTCATGTGGACACAATAGACTGTATGATACATGAACATAGTCTACATGATGTCACAGGTGGGGCCTTATTGGAAGTGGGGCGGGCTATGAGTCTCCACACTAACAGCTATAGGGTGCCTGCCTGCAATCTGCTGAGCTGTGTCTCTGATTTGATACACTCGTCGTCTTAGTATCTTCTACACAGCAGAGTTACAAAAAAAAAGAAAAAAAAAGTCACCCCCGCACAGTGAGGGCCGTTAGAGAAATCAGCTACTTATTTTTTGGAACTAGGCTGTAAACATGTTGAACTCTGCTGCAAGATTTTTTTCTTTTGTTTTGTGGTTTTTGGTAGGTCAGGGGCCAGCCTCAAGCAGCTAGTAGACAAATTGCGTATTGTAGCACTCTTGCTTTGTGTCAGAGCAAGAGAATAAGCCTGAGTGCTAAATCTGTTGAGTGTAAACATTGCTGATGGTTTCATTTTTGATCATGTTTTACGCTAATAAAGTGAGACATACACCTTCATTTATTTTCAGATCTAACTTTATTTTTATCCTGTGTCTTTATTTGCAAATTATGGTTTTAAAAAACACAATACAAAAACAAAAGCAAAAGCAAATAACAACACAGGTTAAATCTTATAAGACAGTATCACAGTATTAAAACCAGTGTTGAAAAGCTTCAGCCACTCAGACCTGTAGGAGAGCAACATTAATGCTCCAGGAAAGAAACATTGTGTGCATTTGCATAACTGACCACAAACACATTTCTGTGACACATGAACTGAACGTACACACAATAATACAAGTGTATCCAGCACTGCAAAATGAGTGTACTTTTTCATTTTTGTTATTTTAATATTTTTTTAACTCTCATCTAAAACTGAACAAGAAGATCACACACCAATAACTGATAAATAACAATAATAATAATAATAAAAAAAAAAAAAAAAAAAAAAAGACCTGGCGACTCATTTGACCAACTCAAAGCTCTTTAAAGCTGCACTGATCCTCTTTTTCTTCTGTGGTGTTGAATTCTTTACACCCCCACGGTCAGATTTCTTCATGGTGAAGACAACAGCAGAGTAAACCTGTGCATCCTCATCTGTCTGAGGATTAACAGAAATAACTAAGTAAAATAAAAAGCAGATTTTTTCTCTAAAGATGAATCTACATTGAACATACTTTACCTGTTGATACATTTTGATGCCACACTCTGCTCTTGGCTTTCGAAAGCAGGTGAAAACATTAACAAGCATAGAAATGACCAAGCAGACTATCGTTATCACCAGCCAAGTTAACGTGACACTTTCTGTTTGCTCTGAAAAACAAAAGAGAAGTTGAATTAATGATCATGTCATGAACGCAACAAATATCTACCCCAGCTCTTTAAATATTATCATACCAATCTGCTCGTTCAATCCATCTTCAAATAAAATCTGTCCACATGAAGCCACAGCACAGTAGTAAGTCCCAGCATCAGAGGAGCTGACGTTCTTAGAGGGGTGGTAAACACAGCTTTTCTGAGCGTCGAATCTCTTGTCACATCTGGTTTCAGCAGTGTAGGTGACTTCTGGATGTGATGTATCTGCTCCACTTCTGAACCAGATCACATTGTGACCTCCTGGACATGTTTTATTGTCAGAGTCAGAGAGGTCTGAGCACTGCAGCAATACTGGGGCTCCTGGATGAACAGATTCATTGATCGATGGCTGCTGAACAACGGTAAAGTTTGATGTTCTCTGAGAGTTTCCTGCCAAAATAAAGAGAGCAGGAAGTGAAAAGGGTAGATAACACCTCAGTTTTCAAATGAGGCTGATTTCCTTTTCCTAAAAATAACGTCATCTAGTTTTAAACAAATGGTCAAAAAATCTGACTTTCAGAAACATGATGGTCAGTGAAAGGACAAAAAAACAAACAAAAAACTTATATGCAATGTTAATTGAGTCTTGCATTTTGAATAATGGCTTTAACTAAAGTGTAGATTTGTACAAAAAAAAGGGATTACAGAAATTATTACCTTTTAATGACAGATACATTCCCTTCCAAGTCACCGCAGCCCACTCTGAGACTCCACAGTGATACATCCCCTCATCTTCTTCAATGGTCTTCAGAATGGTCAGGTTACTCATAGTCTTGGTAATGCTTACATTAAATCTGGAGGGTGAAAACTCTGCTCCAAATACAGGGTTTGTGTGTGTCTGCAGCCTCACGATTAATGTCAGAGTTTCCCCCGCACGCTGTTTGTACCACAAGAGTCTACTGCTCAACAGGTCAGGAGAAACACATGTCAGAGTGGCCGGTTCACCCAGCTGGACTGAGGTCACTCGAGGCATTGTGTCTGAAACAAAAAGGAAATGTTGTATCATCACAAATGAAGAAAATCATGAAATAGGAAAAAAACTAGTTGTAACACTTACATCCTTTTTCGAGGAGGAGCAGTGTGAGCCACAACACCACCATTTTGACTCCGTCTTCAGAGGAACACTTGAAGGTTTTTCAGCGAGTGAGGGCGTGGACTTGGTCCTCTGTGTCAGACCATCAAAACCATCACCTGTGCATTTCCTGTCACCCTTTTTCTCCCCCTTGAGTTTAAGATGCACATGAACATTTGGTCTAAACTAAAACTTCCTCTTTTATTCCTTTTTCATTTTTGCCAAGATCTCTCACAGCTGTGATGCGCCGATAGAAATCACCTCTCAGTGGATTTAGAAAAAAAAAACACACTGAAGCATCGAAGATTATTTCTATTTAATGAAATGTTTTTAAACAAGTACAGTTGACAGCTCTTTCAAAAAGCCTTTTTAGGCTTTGGCCCTGGTGGTTAACACATGCACACATTCAAGAGGCTGCAGTGGTCGCTGTTTCATGACCCCCTGCTACATGTCATCTCCTGCTTTCTGCTCCCCTCATTTCCTGTTTTTGTTTTGTGTTAAAGTTGTTTCATTGTGAAATGAGTTTTCAAAACCCTGCATTTAATAGAAATTAGATGCAACACATGGATCTAGAAAGGACTTATAATGATCATCAAACGTCCAAAACCGAAACCAGGATTGTTTATCTCCAGACATAACATGATATCGACTACAAATGAATGAATAACAGAGCAAAATAGAATAGAATAGAATAGAAAATACTTTATTTATCCCCGAGGGGAAATTCAGGAGTCACCGCAGCATTTAAGAAAACAAAAGTAAGAAAGAGTATAGAAAGTGCAAAAATGTCCATAAGAAATTAGATGACGACATCCCGTCCACCACTCGTCCACCACTCTCCAGCCCAGCCAGTCTCCACCTCCACAGGGTCCAGGACTGAGCCTCCCCAGAAGTCTGTTCAGTCTCTGTCTCCTGGATCCTGTCTGCTCACAGCAGGCGAAGCTCCTCCGATGTGTCGCGGCGTCCGATGTCAGCTCCGTCAGCCACGTCCGTAAACAGCACGATGCCGCTGGATTAGCACAGCTAGCTCATCCATCCCCCGGGGCGAGATCCCACGTTCCCAACAACGATGGATGGAAGGACAGGTCCACGTCGTCACCTCCCAGCTCACATCCGAGAACCAGCACGTCGTCCTCACCGCCTCCTCCTCAGCTCAAGGGAAATCATCAAGCCCTACACTAGTTAGCATTGACATGCTACAGGCTGCTAACAGCTAATTTTGCATGTAAACAATGCAGCCATGGTTACATGTAGGATCTCCAGACAAACACAGGAGAAAAGTAGTAAAAAATATCGCCGAAGCCACAAAAAGTTTGGTGTCCGTGACCGACAATGAACCATACAAAGTGATGATCCACTCCAAATACAAAGATGACGAAAAAGAGACGAAAAAATTACAAGAAACGGACAAAGACGAGAGAGCTGCTGCAACAGGCAGCTACTTGGGTAGCGCCTAGCAACCGTTTTGGGTGAATAAACAAAAGGTGAATAAACAAACAGTAATCACAGCAATAACATTAATAAATACTGAAGAATGTATACAAGCACACACTTACATTTAATAAATGTGCATTTAAAACTTCATTTAGCTCATGATTCATTTATTGTTTGTATTGTTAGTTTGTCTCAACAGTTCTGACCCCGCTGTAGATTATCTCTTCCTCCTCCTCTTCCTTTGTTACATTTTTTCTTTCATCTTCGGTGATTGTCTTCCTCCCAGAAAAAGTTGGTGCAGCATAAATCAGTGAGCTCTCATCTCTCTACATATAAAATGCCAAACACATCATAATAAGACAAATGTTTTCTAACTGTTTCTTTATGATTAAACCATCCTGGTGTAAAGTACCTGCAGACTTCGCTGATCGTCTGTAGATCGCTGTTACATCGTCATTATGTTGATCACCAGCAACTGTTAAAAACCAAAGATGTAGTTTAGTTGTTTATTAAGAGCTTCAATGTTAGCTTTTGGATTGATGATAGGAAAAAGTTGTTATTACTTTCGCAAGAAGGTTTTGTCTGGATGATGTAGATCAGGAGGGCTATAACAATCAGACAGCCCACCAGAACAGTGGCGAGCAGAAAAATAGCTGTGTTGGTCATACACAAGTTGTGTCCTGACAAAAAGTTGAAATGAGGAGTTTAAAGTTTTAATAATAAAATATCAGTGCTGATTAAAAAAAGCAGCATAACAAGAATTTATTCTACTAGATTCTAAGTAAGTCTTTAGAAATGCTACAGAGGAAAATTTGTTTAGTTACCTTCAGTGTGGGGCAGCGTTCTGTTATCACACGTTAACTCCCCACATGCAGCCATATGAAGAACGTAAAGATATAACGTCAGTATTTCAGAAAAGAGATCGGAAAGGTTTTGCTCTGAAAGGAACAACCAGATGTAACAACTTAATAATATGAATCAGGTATAATTTAGAAATTGTAAATGCTTACCACCCAATCTGAGTACCAAAAGGAATAAAAACACAGTCTGCATTTTCTAGTAAGTCCACTTATGTCAGCACTAAAATGGACTGGCCAAAGAAGCTGATTGTACTATTTATTATCGCATCAAGTGGGAGGAGACAACTGCAGATTCAACTGAGTGGTCTGTCGTTATGATGGTGTTGCTCTGTTCTACCACAATGGGAACACAAATAACATCAATCATCTCACAGGTCAAAGCACATAAAACACATCTAGCAGACAGCTCTGCGTCTTAGGATTTCTGATCCCGTAAAGAAACGCTTGAAGTAACCCCGGGAGTACATTTTTTTTAATTTTATTTTGAATTCTTGAAAGCTTGTATGATGCACATTTATGGGGGAACAAGCAAGTCACCTGCTGGGTTAGGAGCACGATTTTAATACATTTAGTTTTGCATTTTCAGCTGAAAATCAGCTATATATATATATATATATATATATATATATATATATATATATATATATATATATATATATATATATATATATATATATATATATATATACATATATATATATATACATATATATATATATATATATATATATAACATGTAGAGAAGAGCTTCACCAGCTGTGGGAGGCCAGTTTGGTGGGTTTCCCTGGGGCGGCGCTTACAATTTTTGCTGGGACCTGAAGAGGCCACCAGCATCACCTCCCAACTAGGCTGGTCAGCACAACCAAGCAGGCCTAGTCTCTGGGAGGTCAGCCAGCTCCTTTTCCTCACTTAACCCCATGGCCAACCCTTTCTCCTCGCTTGGCTCCTAGGCTGACCCCAGCGCCACATTTGGTAATTCTTGTGTTTTCCTCATGTTCCTGGATTTGTTTTTTTGTTTTTTTGCTCCCTGTACAGTTTGATTTCTCCGCATGTCCTTGTGTTACCCTCTCTGTTTGCTGCCAAACTGTGAGAAGTATTACTGACTAGCTAAGCACAGAGATGCAACTAATCAGACTAATGTCAGTGGGCAACCACCTCACAAAAAGGCAACAGAGCACTATTCTGTAGTTTTTGAAACAAAACAGTCTTGTGGACGCAACTAAATAGAACAAGTTAACCATAGCAATGGAAAATGTGTTTTCATGCATGTATACAGACCTATCCAATGACCCTGAGTGGACAACCAAGCTAGAGGAAAAACAGGTTCAACGCTCAGACCTTGTCTCAGGAAAGTTTTAGGTTTATCACCACAGTAAAGTCTATACAAGTTGAACAGTGGGTGTAAACAGAGAGAAACTTTTTTCTACAGGTTTTGCTCTGCAGTGGTTTGATCTGGGTCTTTACCATCACTCTGACCATGAGCAAAAAGGATGGTTTGACCACAGAGATATTTTAACTGTTTCATCGGTCTAAACACACAAAGAGACATGTATTAATGACAACTGCAGATAAACAAATGATCTATGGAAAGTTTTGGCTGAACTGTGGCGAGGCTTCAAACTTGAGGTGTGAACACAGCTTCCTCATTCTAACTGTGAGACCTGTGATAGTTGGCCTGTGCTGCAGTATTCATAAAGGGCAAGGTAAATGACTTTACAGTTTAATAAAATCACAATATCTTACATGAGTAAATGTAGTCTTACTTTGCTATGAGTACTTTTATTAAAAAAATGTACTTCAATTTCGTTTTTCTTCTTGTAGCTGTAAAAAGAAGAGAGACCTTAATTCTAGTCCCACCCTCTGCTTCTGTTGACCACAGCAGGATGTTACACTGTGGTGTTTATTTATAGTGTGTATCATTGGGGTCATGTTAAACAGACAGCATGTCCAAATGCATAATCAATCATTAAAACAATGTAACATGAATGTTACAAAACCTTTTGTTTCATTTGACACCATTAATTATTTTATTTTTACTTTTAATCTAGTAAAATCTTTTCACCCCAACTGAAATGAGCCTGCTGAAACCTCATGAAGATGTCCTTTGAAGGGTGTATCATATCAGTTTTTACTGAAGTGTGGTTAAGTTTGGTGAAAGGACTGAGAGGAAGACAACTGAGGCTTTGTTTCAGTGGAGCTGCTGCCTTTTCTCTGGCTTGTTTCCCTCACAGGCTAAAAGAAGGTTTATGTTGAGAAGAGACTTTCATGCTGTGAGATGTGTTGTTGATGTTTGTTCCAGACCTTTGTACATGTTGTCATGACCCCTGGACATACGTGTATCTGCAAATTTGTGTTTGTGTTTGTCTCTCTCTGTCTCTCCTTCCTCTGTGACAGTGTCTCCGAGCATGTGTGTGTACTGTATGTTGTGAGACGTGATTGGCTCCTCTGGGGTGATTAGCACTAGAGCAGAATTGGTGGAGCACGAGGGGGAGGAGTGACTCTGTCTATAGTGGCATCCGTCCCCTCTCTGTCACCTCTGCTGCTCAGAGAAAAGAGCCAGACTCTGTTCAGTTTGAGATTTGTGTGATTATTTGAAACTGAGCCAAGTAAAAAGAGCAGTCTAGTGGTGGAGAGAGCTTTCATTCTCCTTTTGGAAGTTAGCTAGTTGGGTTTGGTCATAGATGAGTTTAGGGATTAAAGGATTTTTGTTTGTTGATTCAGACATTGCTCTTTCCCCAAGTTAATTAACTGCTGCTTTATTTTGTGAAACTGTATTTAGCTGGCTTTTGTTGGGAGTGGGGGAGTGTAGAGGGCTCCACATGTTGTCTCTTTTGTCCTGATGGACTGGAACATGACAATATTTTTGAATTTGCAAAATGTCATTTTTTTTTCTTTTCTTTTTAATTTTTGTTCTGTCTTTCTAAGGCCTAAGGTATGGTGGCCACTAGCTGTCAGCTGGTTTGTTATGATAAATGATTCTTTTCTTTTTTACCTTCAACTATGATAAATATAGCTATAATGCTAAGAGTATGACATGACTGATCTATAAAGCTAAATATAAGATGACATTTTACTGATACATAAAAAAATATAAGTACCACGAGGGTTATCACAAGGTGACACCCCTATTTATCATGGATGAAAATAGGAAATCATTTACTTACTCTCACAACTTTTCAGTGTCCATTGGGATAGCTGACCTCTTTTAACTTTTGCTGTGGTTATACTTTCGATGTGTCGTAGCATTTGCATTTGTGTTTTCGCTCTTACATTCATGTTGTGGCTTTTGCAAATTGCCTGACACTCACCGGCCACCGTACTTAGGGTTTAGTCAAAATGTCTTTTCATTCCATCTTTGACAGTAATCATAGAAAACAAGTTTTAATCAAAAATCCATTAAAGCTATAAAACTTCTTGAGTCGACTGATAAAGATCTAATTGGGTTTAATGTTGGAGTTTTCAGTTTGACTGAGAAAGAAGGCCAAAAGCTGTCCTCTGAACAGAAGAATGAGGTTGATGTAAATTGTCTGTTGTTAAATGAGACGGGGACACCAAGTGAGAATTTAGAACACACACACTTGCAATGTTTATTGATATCGACATAAAAGACAGTACAAAGACACTTGTACAAAGGACATAAACAGTGACAATGCAGTCAGACATGGTGAGCTTTAACAGTATCATACAGTTACACATATATGACACGTACACAGACTGTTTGTATAGGTACAGAAAACAATGCCTCCTCAAGATCGAGCGTCTGCATGTAATGGCTGGGAATGACGAGTATCTAGCAAACGGTAAAGCCTTCTGTTTGGAGAGGCCATACATCTGAAAGCCCTTCACCACTGACTCATGCACATGACCAAGTCTGCCAAATTTTAGCTACAGAGTAATCCAGCGCATAAACTGTTAATTTGTGACATCTCTGACCCTGCTGTAGATCGTCTCGTCCTCTGCTGTTTTCTTTTTTCTTCCCTCATATTTGCTGGTCTTCTTCTTCTTAGAAAATGTTGGCACAGCATAAACCAGTGAGCTTTCATCCCTCTGAGGATACACAACAACAAAAATATATGCAAATATAATGACAGATTTTAATGAAGACTAAAATTGAAAAAAGTTTGTTTCTTGGTGTTTGTTTCAAGTATCTGACCTGCTGAGTTTGCTCATCAATGCAGGCTGTTGAAGCGTTTCTGTGGGAATCATCATCAGCTGTTAAAAAGTAAAACTAAAAATATAGTAAAACAGTTTATGCAGTTAATGCAGCTTAATTGTTTACTGTTTGATTAATTGATGAAAATGAAAATTACATTACTGTTAAAAGAAGATTTTCGCTTGATGGTGTAAATCAGGAGGGCTATAATAATCAGACAGATAGCCAGAACAGTGGAGACCACAAACAGGGCTTTGTCAGCCAAGCATGAGTTGTTTCCTGACATAAAGTAGAAGTTAAAAAAAAAGTTATGATAAAATGTAATAGACTTAATAATGGACAGTACTTAATATATTTTTGAACATGTTTTTGACATAAGAGTTATAACTGCCAGAAAACAAATGTTCATTTACCTTGAGGTTTGAGTTTTGTTCCATTTCCAAACAGGACCTCCCCACATGCAGCCACAGCACAGTAAAAAGTCTCTTCATCAGAGGAGCTGACAGTCTCAGAGAAGCTGTAGGTACATTTCTGCAAAGAGGGAGCCTCAGAGCTCCTCGTACATCTATCACTTCTGTTTCCATGAGTGTAAATGAAGCTGGGACGAGATCCTTCTGATCCAGCTCCGAGCCAGAACACTCTGTGTTCTCCTGGACATGGTTTACTGTCAGGGTCATAAAGGACTGAACACTGAAGAGTCCTTGAGTACCATGGACGGGCTGGATCAGATGAAATGTCTCGAATGACTGTAGTGATGTCAGGTCCTGGTTCTTTTGATTTAAACAAAGAAAGAGACCATTTGTGTTTTACTCAGTGTAAAGTTAAGTTCAAAGTTAAAATCTATCAACTGTATCTTTCCTTAATGAAAATAAAAGTTCAATAATAATATCTAAATTCAAATGAAACATTGTAACTTCTCAAGTCAATTCCAATGACTGTATATGCGAGAAAAAGTTATCATTTTGTGTCTTCCTTACCTTTAACTCTCAGAAACACTCCTTTCAAAATGGTAACTTTGGGTTGTGTTTGTCCAACACAAAAGTAAAGTCCAGTATCACTGAGCTGTGTTTTACTGATAACCAAATCAAAAGAATCAGCCTCTTGTTTTGCTGTGCAGCAAGGACTTTCCAGAACTTGGTTACTGTTGGAGCCAGATGATCTTCCCAAAAATTCAGGTAAAGCTTCGGAAACAAGCCTGAACCAAAACAACTGTGATGGACTCCCCAAGTTATTTTGAGGACATGACAAAGTCACAGCATCTCCTACATTGACAGTATTTGTCTCATAGTTCTCACCAACTGTGGATCCTGAAGAATATAGAGACATAATTTCACTATTTAAGAGAAGAGGACAGAAAGCTTTATCCCTGTGCTTTACAACTCATGAAACAAGCTAATATACATATATGCTACATTTAAGAAAATGTAAAATATACTTACGACCCAGTCTGAGCACCGTAAGGAATAAAAACACAGTCCACATTTTTTTTGTTACTTCACTTACGACAGCACTAAAATGGACAGGACAAAGAAGCTGGGTCTTCTAAATATGATAGTATCAAGTGGGAGGAGACAAGTGCAGATTAATCTGATTGGTCTGTCATAAAGATGGTGTTGCACTGTTCTACCACAGTGGAAACAGAAAAACATCAATCATCTCAGGTCAATGCAGGTACAACACTCAAAGCACATAGCTTTGTGTTTTAGGGTGGGTTTCTGTAATTGACCTTGAAAGGAAACACTTCACTTGTACAGTTGTACAGTTTTTGTGTTTGTTTGTTTTGCTTTGTTTTGCTAAATCGTAGACTGTATGAGATTTAGTGCCAGGGTGGGACTCATTTTCAGCTAACCAGTTTCACACCTTGGACCTGTCCACTTTGGATTATGACCTATTATATTTAAAAAATAATGTAATAACTTTCTTTTACCACTGAAATCAATAAACTACAGTGCAGCAAGGAATTTCCATAACTTGGTTATTGTTAGAGCTTATATTAATTGCTAATCTTAACAATCACTGCTACCATTGCCAACTGAAGCACTACAGAGAAAGACGTTTACTTGTCAAGTAATGTGGCATTGCATCATACTACTAATCAAATATACCATTAAGTTATAATATCACACAATTCATAGACTTGGATGTTTGTTTGCTGGCCACATATTCTGTTTACATCTTGCCTTACATGTTTCATCCACTACATCTGGAGTTAATTTTTCATCCCATGAACTGGTCTTGATGAAACACTTACTAAGTTTGGTACACATGGCTGCTTCAGATTGTATTTTTTTTCTTTTGTCAATCCTCATTTTTGTAGCCCAACCCTTGCTAGGCGCCGCCCCGTAGTAGCTGCCTGGTACAACAGCTCTCTCTTCCTTGTCTGTTTCTTGTAATGTTTGTCATCATTTTTGCATTTGAAGTGGATCATTACTTTGTATGGTTTGTTTGTTGGTCATGAACACCGAACTGGTTATGTTATCAGGGATATTTTTACCGTTTTTGCTCCTGTGTTTGTCTGGACATCCTACATGTAACCATAGCTGAATTATTTACTTGTGAGATCAGCTGTTAGAAGTCTGTAGCATGACAATGTTAACTAGTGCAAGGCCAGATAATTTCCCACAAGGTAAGGAGAAAGAAGTGAGGACGACGTGTTGGTTCTCAGGTGAGAGCTAAGAAGTGATGACATCAACCTGTCCTTCCATCCATTGTTAATGGGACTGAAGATCTATCTCCAATAAGATGGACGAGCCAGCTGTGCTAACCCAGCAACAGTGAGAATACCAGAGGGCAGAGTAGCATCATGCCATTCACGGACGTGGCTGATGTAGCTGACATCGGACGCCAGCACCACATTGGAGGAGCTTCGCGTGCTGTGGGCAGACAGGATCCAGGAGACAGAGACTGAACAGACTTCTGAATAAGCTCAGTCCTGGACCCTGTGGAGGTGGAGGCTGGCTGAACCAGAGAATGGTGGAGAAGCTGTCGTCATCTGTTTTGTTATGGGCCTTTTTGCACTTTCTATACACTTTCTTACTTTTGTTTCTTGATTGCTGCTGTTAGCACTTGCTCTGATGATCCTCTGACAACCACTGCTGCGCATGAGCCTGCACAGACATGTGGTCAAGGTAACGTTTGACTACATATGAGGAAAAAAGAGCTGCCAGTGTGGGTGACCCAGGGATATGGAAGAGCGTAAGCAGCTTCTGTGATATATCTCAAACTAGTGTAAGGTCTGGACACCAATCCTCACAGCCCTAAATCTGAATGGCCCACCTGGATTGGTCCAGATCCTCCCAATTAACCACTCCAGGCCTGGATATATGTTTACAAAGGAGCAAGTTAGTCACCTACTGACTGGCTGGAGCCTATCCCAGCGACCACTGTGCGCAAGGTGGGTCACATCCTGGTCAAGCATCTGACCTATCACAGGGCTTACATGAAGAGACAGTGGGACAGTAGGAAGAAGCACCAAACCTCCACACAGAACAGCAGCTGGCCAGCAGAGGGTTTCAAACTAGCAACCTTCCTGCTGCAAGGCCACAGTACCAACCACTGCACCTCGGTGGAATCCTGTCCACAGAAACCAACCCCAATGGGAGACCATATATTTTGTGATTTCACATTTACATAAATTGGTAACCTCTATCTGTGAGAAATGGAGACAGTGAAAGTGGAAGTTCTAACTGCAGTTCATGATTGTCTACTTGAGGCTGGCTCCTGAAGTGCAAGAAACGACAGAAAGTGAGAGAATACACCAAGCCTAAAACAGTGACATTTTCAGCAAAAATAAACTTGTTCACAGACCTGTACAAAAAGTGACTTCAGTCTGAATAGCTCACTTCTCTACCCTCACACAGAGTACAGGGACCTGATTTTCTTTTCTAACTCTGGAGTTTAGAAGATTTTAAGATCACAAGTTTGTTTAGTCAGAGGCACTAATCACTTGACAGACAAGCAGGCACCCTGTAGCTTAGTGAGGGGCCTTAAAGCCTGCCTCATTTCCAGTATGGCTTCTAGGAATCAGAAACAGAAAAGTTACAGGTGGGCTGTGCTTTTTCCTGCAGCCACGTCTTTTAGCATACTCACCACAATTCTTCACGTTGGCACACCACAAGAGATGGTGGGGTGGTAGAAGCTTGTTGAGACACACACTTAAACCAACTGTTTGACACATTGTGAGGATTTATAACATAGACAACATTTGACTGCGTTAAATAATTTAAAAAGGGTTATATATGTCACCTTTAAAAACTCACTGACAGCTTGGTTGGCAAGTCAAAAGTAGTATTCACGGGAAGATAAATATCCACAAATTACCTCAAGTGTAGATAGCACCAACAAGCTAAGCATTGAGGTACAACTAGTATGACTGATGTCAGTGTGCAACCACCTCACACAAAGGCAGAAGAACACTATTTTGTAGTGTTTGAATCACCACAGTCTTGTGGATGCAACTAACCTTATGTCTACATGCTTTACTCTGCAGTGGTTTGATCTAGGTCTTTACCATCACTCTAACCATGAGCAAAAAGGATGGTTTCACCACAGAGTTATTTTTACTGCTTCATTGGTCTGCATTTGGTCTTTTTGTACGCAGAGCTTTGCATTAAAACACACATGCACTAATGACCACTGCTGACAAACAAATGATCTATGGCAGTGTTACCCAACCCTGGTCCTGGATGACCCCTGCCCTGCATGTTTTAGATGTTACCCGACTCCGACACCTGATTCAAATGATCAACTCGTCATCAAGCTTTGCTGGAGCCTGATAACGAGCCATCTATTTGAATCAGGTGTGCTGGAGTGGGGTAACATCTAAAACATGCAGGACAGGGGTCCTCCAGGACCAGGGTTGGGTAACACTGATCTATGGAAACTTTCAGCTGAATTGTGGTGAGGCTTCAAACTTGAGGTGTGAACACAACTTCCTCATTCTCACTATGAGACTTGTGATAGTTGGCCTGTGCTGCAGTATCACTAGCTAATAAAAGGGCAAGTCAAATGGTACTACTGTTATATGTATTTGTGTTCTTTTAATGTACAATACCTTACATGAGTTAGTATAGATCAGTCTTACTTCATTATTAGGACTTTTATAATTTTTTGTTGTTTTTATTGCAAATGGTGCATTTTAAAAATAGTTGTAAACTAAGGAGAGGCCACAACTCACTAGTCCCACCCTCTTCCTCAGTTGACTACAGCAGAATGTTACACAGTTTATTTATAATGTGTATCACTGGGGGCTGTGTTAAACTGACAGCATGTCCAAATAAACGGTCAATCATCAGATTAATTAAACATGAATATATCAATACCTTTGGTGGCATTTTTGAAAATGAAACACATTATTTGTTAATTTAATTAAAAAATGAAAGAGAAAAAGAAAAATCATTACCCCCTAATGTAAATGATTCTGCTAAAACTTCATGAAGACATCCCATTAAAGGTTATATCAGCTCAATTCTTACTAAACTCTTTTCAAGTTTGGTTTTTGGGTAAAAGATTTAGTCAACTGAGCCTGTGCTTCAGTGAAGCTGCTGCTGTTGCTCTGGATCATTTTCCTCACAGACTTAATAAAGTTTTATGTTAGAAGAAACTCATACTATGTCAAATACCCTTTTTGTCATTGATGAGTGCACCAGGCTTTTGAGTGTGGTTTTGAATTTGCATATACAAAAGTAGCCAAAGTCTTCAGGAAAACCTTTTTTTGGCATTCAAGCACTTTTTTTCTTTTTCAGCCTCCATGAACTGGTGATTTGAATGAAGTGCTTCGCTTCACAAGCTCCAGATCCAGGATTGGTTTGAATTTACAGCAGGTTGATCTATTACTGCTGTCAGAGACCTCAAACCATATATCCTTCAATGGTGAGTGTAAGTCAGTGTTGAACAAACTGCACTTTTTTTGTTTCACCACTTAGCAGAAAAATGATTCGACAAAACAAGAATAGAATTAAAAAAACAAATCAGCTTTAATCAAGAAAATGAAATAACCTAGATGATAATATACAGTCAACCACAGCACTCTTTAAAATGATAAAACATTGGTTTGTAAAATCCACATTACCATGGAAACATTCATCACACAAACAGGAGAACAATAGATTATAATTTTATACAGTACCTTGAAACTTTCCCTCATTTTACAGACTTTTTAAAATTATTTCACAAAAACTTTATACATGGCATTATGAAACCAAGCGGCAACCTTTGGTCAAAAAATATGAGACAATGGGGAACTTTTAAAACCCGCTGTTTCTCGAGTGACCGACTAAGGCTAGCTCCGAATGTACTGGAAGTCACATACACACCTAGCCAAGTAAAGTAGTTTTCACAACAGGTGATGTCGGGAGACTACGTCCATTTATTATATAGTCTTTGTATGATACAGATGTTTCTGTCCCACATTTAGTGACATATTCCATCAGCAGATTCAAAGATGTAGAGCTGTGAATAGTCTATTTAATATTTGGTCTGATATTGGTCTTTGTTGAGGATCTTGTAAAAATATTTTGAAGCTCTGAAAACATAAAAATGAGCAGTTATAATGCGAGAACTGATGAAGCACATAAGCCCACTCTGAAATTCAACATTTAAAACTGCACAGACCCTCTCCTCCTGATATGCTTTTGCATCCTTCACTGCAGCTGTCAGCTTACTTCATGGTGAAGATAACAGTAGAGTAAACCAGTGTGTCTTTCTCCATCTGTGAATAAACAAAGATAACGAAGTTAGAAACAAATATGTTTTGTTTTGTTTTTCCAAATTTTAAAATCTCTACCTGTTGATGTATTTGCACACGACTGTCAGGAAGCAGGTCAGCAACAGCTGGATTATTAGAAAGAAAATACATCATTTATTATAACCAGAGATTAAGTAGTTTTGATTATAATACTGCCAAGGGCACATGACCTTGTGGTTTTGGCTGCGACAAGTGCCTGAAACCTTTGTAATAGTATTTCAAAACATTTAGATTTATAGAGCACATTGAATGAGCAGCTCTTACCTTCAAACTTTTCACATCCTGCTCTTGAAATTTGGAGGAAGATCAAAGCAAAATTAACAATCACAGAAATGACCAAGGAGAATATTGCTGCCACCAGCCTGATTGTTTCAAGACTTGTTTGCTCTGAAAAATAAGAAAAAATAAAAAAGGAAATTACATTTATTGTGGAATTATCAATTCTACATTTGTTTATACTATCATAATTTCCAGCTAAGCTCCGACTTCAAATAAGAAGTTTGTCCACATACATGCACAGCGCTGCAGTAGGTCCCAGCAGACATAAAGATCTAAGGCATGGTTTGATTTTTTGTGTGTTTTAGAAATTAACTGTAAATTATTTTTACCCTTAAAAGTAAAAACCACTCCTTGATGTTGCTTGGTTTGCATTCAGAAGGCTAATTTACAACTTGATTATTAAAAATGGGTTAAAACTTTGCATCAAGCAGGTTCGCGTATTGCAACGGATTTGTTTCTTGCAGCAGACAGTTTCCTGATTAAAAGATATGGATTTAAAGAAAATGTCCCAATTCAGACAGGACCCCAAACTTCCCCACTCTGCAAAAAAGGAAGCATTTACCATTTTTCTTTGGGTATAATCCATTTCCTGGTTGAATCTCCTGACATCCATCCACAGCACAGAAATATGCTCCATCATCACAACAGCTGGTGTTGAAAAATATGCAGTTGCATTTCTTTAAGGATCTAGTAAGGTTGAGACTGACTACTTGAGTAGAATTCAGTCCTGAATGAGGTTGATGTGATCCAGCTCCTAAACAGCACACACCGTGTTCTTCTGGACAGGTTTTCTTTCCTGGACTGACTGGATTAGTCCTGGGTGTAGGGACTGCAGTGGTAACAGGTTTTGCTGATGGGGCAGTGAAACCAGACTTCTTTGTTGAATCAGGAATTGTTCCTGAAACAAATCTCTTTTTTTTCCATAAGCTAAATAAAAGTGTTGTGTAATGTGAAGAATGAAAAAAGTTTAAAATAAGTTACTTACCTTTAACTGTCAAATTTGTTATTGTCAAAAATGTCAGGTTGCTTTGATTATATTTTATACAGAAGTAAAGTCCAGTATCTCCCACCTCCGCTCTGGTAATATGCAGAATAAATTCTCCTTTTGGTCCTGTGGTCTTGAAACGATCTCTCTGATACATTTTATACGTACCGCTTGTTTGTCCTAAATGTTCTGGAGACTTTTCAGAACCAAGCCTGATCCAGGACAGGCTTCCTGTACCCTTACGTGGACAATTTATTTCCACTTTATCACCAACACCAACACTCTTTGTCTCAAGGATCTCATCATTACTGCATCCTAGAAAGACATTATTTCACATTAACATGTACACAATCATTGATTTGCTTTCCTTAAAACTTGGACTGAGGATGACAGTACTTCGAACAAATATTTGAAAAGGGACATGAAGTGTGTACTTACGAGCTGCCCTCAGCATCAGCAGGAAATAAAACACAGCCAGCATTTTCATGTTCTCCCCCTGGAAACAGCTCTTATATTGACAGAACAATAAAATGATTCAGGGTAAAGAAATCTTCTTAATGGGGAGGGATCAGCGTGAGAGCAATCTGATTGGTGTCTCACCAGAGCAAGCTGTGATTTCCTGTCTACAGAAGCTTTTTTCGATGGCTTGTTGTACTTATTTGAAAAAAGAGTGAAAGCTTAAATAGCATTAAATTTCAAATAAAATTTAAGTACAGATGTAAAAAATAACTGGAAGATTCTACTTTGTTGAAAGACTTTAGCAGCAGATTATGGAGACATCATTTATAAAACAGATTATTTTTGAATTATGTCTAATTAGGGGCTGCATGGTGGCACAACAGTTAGTGCTGCTGCCTCACAGCAAGAAGGTCACAGATTCAGTTCCCAGCTTGTCCGGTGAGCCTTTCTATATAGAGTTTGCATGTTCTCCCTGTGCATGCGTGGGTTCTGTACTCTGGCTTCCTCCCACAGTCCAAAAACATGCTCATCAGGTTAACTGGTCACTGTACATTGTCCAAAGGTGTGAGTGTGTGTGTGAATGGTTGTCTGTCTGTGTCAGTTGACAGGCAACCAGTCCAGGGTGTACCTCGCCTCTTGCCCAATGACAGCTGGGATAGGCTCCAGCCGCAACCCTGAACAGGATAAGCCGTTTAGAAAACGAATGAATGAATTTCTGATCAGATGAGAAAATGACCTCACAGCTACATAAAACAAACAAAAATGATGGCATATTGAACATGCATGACTTATTTAGAGGGAAAAAAAAATCTTGTGCCATACAAGTAAAGTAAACACGTTGTCAGGGCTGGTAAACCAGATGGTAGGTCCAGATTGGACCTATTGAGAGAGGGGAAAGACTTCACAAGGGAACTCTTCAAAAGGTTAAAAACAAACTGCAATCCCCACACATGTATGTCTTACTCAGAATAAGACAAAAAAATAAATGTCTAACATACTAATCACACAACATATTTTAATGTGTTTAATATGGGCCAAGATGAATAATTCTATCCATTTGATGTTAACTTCATCAATAATATTAAAAGAGTTTGTAGAATTATTTTAAGTATTTAGCATTAGAATTATTAGTATTGGAAATTTTCCTTTTTTTGTTATAACCTTCTAATTTCCCCAAAAATGTTCAGTTTTTACCATTAACATACACAAAGTTGAGTTAGGCAGTACTCTAACTGGTTTATATGATTATAGATCTGTAAGTCTGTTGATATGCTGTGTGCTGTGTAAGAAACTTTCACCATCATAGGTGGCATCTTATCACTCCTGTGTGGGTGGAGGAAACCCAGAGTTTCACGCTCAAAGGTTCAGTGTCTACAAAGGTCCAGGTTGACGTTCTAAGGCCCTGGGACTCGGCTGGTATATCCTGTTCCTTCAGTTTGTGCCAGTAACCAAGGAATAGAAGTTACACACATAAATAAAGTAATCTAATAACAACTAGGAAAGTGAGCTGAGTATAAGAGTTTCCAAGTCCCCAGTCAGAAAAATGAGGGTAACGTGAATAGGTTGCTGTTCGTTGAAAGGGGGAAGCTGGGTAAACATTGAGAAATATTAGGTGAACAGATTCAAGGGCAGAGAGTGTCTCAAAGTTTAGTGCCCAAATACATTTTTTAATGCTTGCATTCACTTTACATTTGGTTGTCCTTTTAAATTAAGAAAATTCACACTAAAAAGGATTCGTAAAAGCTTTAATTAGAAAAATCTTGTTTAAAAAATCAACATATGTCAAAAATGAAGAAAATGGTGTTTATCCACTGTAAAGTAGGCAACATTACAAAAGACATTAATCTGATGAGCTGATTGTGTAACAATGTTGTGATGTCCAACCTCATCATTAAAGAACAGCAGAAAAAAGATACAAAGACTGCAAACAGAGCAAATAAAATATGAGTCTTACACACACACGCACACACACACACACACACACACACACACACACACACACACACACACACACACATCTATTACAAAGTTCTTTTAGCTCCTAATTAATCCAGCGTGTAAACTGTTAATTTGTGACAACATCTCTGACTCCACTGTAGATCGTCTCGTCCTCTACTCTTTTCTTTTTTCTTCTTTCGTCTTTGCTGGATTTCTTCTTCTTAGAAAATGTTGGCGCGGCATAAACCAGTGAGCTTTCAGCTCTCTGAGGATGATCAACAACAACAAAAATTACATGAAAAATATTTTAAAACAGACTAAATGTGTAAAAAGTTACTTCATAAATCTTACCTCAGGAGTTTGCTGATCAGTGCTTGCTGTTGAAGTGTTTATGTGCGAATCATTGGCTTCTGTTATCAAGTAAAACCAAAGATGTATTAAATTAATTTATACCAAGATGTGGTATTTACTGTAAGATTAATTGATGATAGAAAAATTTGTATTACTGTCAAAAGAAGAATTTTTCTTGATGACATAAATCAGGAGGGCTATAATGATCAGACAGATAGCCAGAGCAGCAGAAACCACAAACAGAGCTGTGTTGATGGAACATTTGTTGTTTCCTGACATATAATGGAAATTAGAGATCAGCAGGATACACACTTTAATAAAATGTTGCGATAAACTGTTCTTTTACAGTAATTCAAAATGATTCTAAAATCACGACAAAACTGACAGTAAATTTTAAGTTACCTTCAGCTTTGAGCTTTGTTCCATTTCCAAACAGGACCTCCCCACATGCAGCCACAGCACAGTAAAAAGTCTCTTCCTCAGAGGAGCTGACGGTCTCAGAGAAGCTGTAGGTACATTTCTGCAGGGAGGGAGACTCAGAGCTCTGCTCACATCCATCATGTCTGTTTCCATGAGTGTAAATGAAGCTGGGACGAGATCCTTCTGATCCAGCTCTGAACCAGAACACTCTGTGTTCTCCTGGACATGGTTTACTGTCAGGGTCATAAAGGACTGAACACTGCAGAGACCTTGAGTCCCGTAGACGGGCTGGATCAGATGAAATGTCCCGTATGACTTTGATGATGGTAGGTCCTGGTTCTAATAAATTCAACAAAGACAGACATGTTTGATCAGTTCAAGGTATAACAACGCGTATGATTCGAGGTAAGGATTAATCACTGGACACTTTCCTGAATTCATGGAAACAAAATTTTTACAAGAATCTTCATGTAAAATGTTTTCCTGCACGTTAGTATTTTTTTTTTATTTTGAGAAGTCTTGAATTTCATGTGTGAAGAACATGTATTTAACCTACCTTTAACTGTCAGAAACACTCCTTTCAAAAGTATAGCTTCGCTCCTGGTTTGTTTAACACAAAAGTAAAGTCCAGTATCACGGAGTCGTGTTTTATTAAGAATGACAACAAATGTTTCGGGTTCTTGTTTTGCTGTCCAGTAGGGAGTTTGGTTAACTTCTGTTGAATTAAACGTAAATGTTCCTCCCAAAACTTCAGGCAAAGCTCCAGAAACAAGCCTGAACCAAAATAACCGTGGTGCACTCCCTGAGTATATGCGAGGACACCTCAAAGTCACAGCCTCTCCTACATTGACAGTCTTTGTCTCATAGTTCTCACCGACTGTGCACCCTGAAGAAAATAAAGAAATGCCAGTGTTTAGAAAAAAAAGAAAAGTGAGTGTGTTCTCTGTGCTGAACTACATGAAACAAGCCAATAATAGAAACCTGATACATCAAAAAAGACAAAAACTTACGAGCCAGTCTGAGCACCAACAGGAATAAAAACGCAGTCTTCATTTTCTTGTAAATTCACTTACAGCAGGCTCAAATAGACTGGTCGTAGAAGCTGGTTCTTCTAGATATAATTTGATCAAGTGGGAGGAGACAAGAAGAAATTGATCTGATTGGTCTGTTGTTATTATGGTGTTCCACTGTTCTACCACAATGGAAACAGAAAAACAGCATCAACCAAGGCATGTCAAATACAGCCAGCTGCCAGCTTTTGATTCAAGTTTCATGGTTGGTTTTATAAATATCCCTGAAAGGAAACACTCAGAGAACAGTTTAATCCTGTATTATTTATAGACTGTATTAAAGAAGTTTACAGTGAAACAGGAGAGTTACCCACTGGTTTGTGAAGCCCATTTTTTTTGCCATGTTGTTCTTTTTTATGCAAACAGAAGCCACCAGAGTAGGACAAGGCAGGTGCATACTAGCTCCTTTCTCACATGCACCATGATTCTGATCATTTTCCAACACGGTGGGCCCTCCAACCCACATGTATAATGTATATATACTGTTTAATACAGGCTACAGCAGTAGAGGGCCACACAAGGTTTCACTCCTGTCAGCTAAAAACAGGAAACTTGAGTAACAATTCACACAGGCTCACCAAAACTGGACAATGGAAGATTGAAAAAATCATCTCCGGGTCTGATGACTCTGGATTTCTGTTGCCACATTCAGATGGTAGGCTTAGAATTTGGTGTAAACAACATGAAAGAATGGATCCACCCTCTACTCAACACTTCTATCATGAATGCTCAGTCAACAAATCAGCAGCAGGTGTGTGAAACTGACATGTTGATATATAGCAAAATCTCTGAAGAATGTTCCCAGCACCTTGTTGAACTTATGCTACAAAGAATTAAGGCAGTCCTGATGGAAAAAGGAGGTCTGAATTAATACTCGCAAGCGTTAACCTATTGGGTGCCTCCTGTCAAGTACAACTTAGTAGTTAGCCAGCTATCTCTTAGTTGTACTAAGTTCTTAGGAGTAATATTTTAAAAAGCTCATAAATCCCTGCCCCTCTATAACACTATCCCTTGAATGGGAGGTTGAGCCCTCAGTTATCAGGCTTTTCTTTTTTAAAATCATCTATCTGTTAGGGTAACAGGGGACAGCCACTCTCCCTCCATTTCACAGACCAGGCTTCAAACTTGTCTTTGTGATAAAGCTCACAGTAAGAGCTGACTTGGGTTTTTTACCAGTTTGTTGTAGAAGTTAAATGTAATACAATCTGGCATCGACACAGAGGGCTCTAATTTCGTGACGCAGCGCAGGGGGCGCAAGCCTGGCGCAGCCTGCGCAGTGCTAATTTTGTGCGGCGCACCACCCAGTGCTGACAATTTGTTGGTAGACCGTCTGCGCAGAGACGGGTGTGACTGCGTGCCAGGGGGAGGTGTCAGCAGATTCATGTTGGCGCAGTGACAATTTCGTGCCAAAAAAGTGCGCTGAAAGCTCGCCAGCTCCAACCTGGTCTACCCTCAGGGCAAGGCGCAGCGCACCCCACGCAGCTGTAATTTGGTGACAGGCGCACATGTGCGCACATGTCATCAAAGCCTCAGAGGCAGGTTTCCAGAGTGTCAGGCACATTTTAATGCAGTAAACAATCACAGTAATCGCTATTTAATATAACCGTCTGAACCAGCATATACATTTATATCTATATTAATTTTCCCGTCGCATCTGATGTCAGATTAATGCCGTTTGTCATAATGGAAAGTTAATCTGACGGCAGCTGGAAGTTTGATGCACATCTTACAATTAAACAATAAACAGCCTTGACATCTGATACAGAGTATAAAGCTGGTTCTCTCATTTCATTTAATTCAAAGAAAAGAGCGAGAGAAAAGACGAAGAAAAAGAGACAAAATAAATGTATGTCACTCAGGATTTACCTGTGATTTCCCATATTTCTCTGTTTTACTCTTTATTTTTCAACGTGATCTAAAAAGATGGAGTACATTATTGTAAGGAAGATGAGGTGGAGACACCGGGAGAGTATACAGTATATCACCAAAGGCTCTGCTATTTGGCGATGACAAACCAGGGATGCAGGTGGATCAAAAGTATTCTGAATGGATAAGCCAGCTGTGTAACTGTCTCTTAATTTTGTACTCCTATTAATGACAAAGGAACAGATTAAATCTGTCCCGGGAGCTGGCCCACACGGTGACGCGCTTCGTGTCCTCCGATGTGCCCCGCTATCCATTTTCCTGCTGCAGGGACAGCGGCTCTGACTGTCTCCGCTACCAGCACTGTTTCCACGGTGCTAGAGATCACTCAGACCAATCAGACGCTGCGCCTTGGCCGCAGGGCATTTAAAGGTGAGGAGAGGTGCTCATTTGATTGGCGAAAACAGCGCTCGGCTGTGGTAAACCCACTCACGGCTTTTCTCCTCCCTCTCTGCCATTTGCGTGGAGGGAGGCGTGGACGCGCAGCTCTGCGCTCCTCTGTGCTCCTCTGCGCTCCTCTGCGCTCCTCTGCGCCTTGACTGCGCCTCTCTTGGCACTGCAGGAAACTTGCAAAGTGCTCCGGTCACGCCCTGTGCACACGGCGAAGGCCGGTGCAGGGCAGGTGCGCCTGTGCCTGGTCTACAAAATTAGAGCCCAGAGTGTTTTATTCTGAGATTTAACTGGATGTTGTTGGGGTGTTAAACATCCTGTTTCCTCAATCTGTTCTCTGCCTATAGGAAGTCAGGCTGTTGTGTGAGCTTGCATCGGTAAACTAATCATCATCATGTCAGTGAGTAAATACATTGCAAAATCCAGCAAAGAGCTAGTCTGTGCTTCTTATTTTGTACAAGCATTTAAATTGACTCATTGATTTTATCTCAGAAAAAAAAAAAAAAAAAAAAAAAACTAATTTAAAGTGACCCTGGTGGGGAAACACAAGATAAAGAAAAACAGCTTTAATTCTCAAAGTTTATGTAAGGATACCAGAGTTGAGTTAAACACAACAAAAACAATTTTTAAAAGGCACAAACTAATACTCATTTATTTTTTTGATCTGTAAGATCAAAAAAATAACTGAGTCAGACTGATACATTTTGTTGTTTAGCTTCAATCTAACCTCGTTCTAATGCCTCTGCCACACTGAAACTCGTACTTTTGTTGTCTTATGCACAAAGGTTCAAGTACAAAGTAACCACATACAAAAAAAAAAGAAGAAGATTGATGGAAACTTTTAGCTGAGTTGTAGTTAGTTTTCAAACTGAGGTGTGAACACAGCTTCCTCATTGCCATCATGAGACCTTACCGGCCTGGCCCATGCTTTAGTAACAGTGAACAAAAAGCAGCGAAAACCTATCTTGAGTAAATAAAGGGTATGGTCTCCCTTTTCTATGATGACTAATTTCATATTTTTCAGTGACTGGTCTTTTTTTTTTACTTATACTTGTTGAGAGAAGAGGAGCCATCATTCACTTCCTCTGTTGACCGGAGTGGGATGTTACACGGTGACTTTTATTATCATTGTGGATCACTGGGGGCAGTGTTACTCTTACAGCCTGTTCAAATGATCAACAATCAAAGAATCAGTAAATCATGTTTATTACAATAGAAGCTTTTCTTAGTTTTTCAAAGAGGTATTGTTTGAAACATGACCACAATCAAACTTTGTAAACTCAGTTTGTGGTTTAGTGTTCAGAGGGTGAGCAGACTATGTGTTTCCTGTCACTTACAGCCTGGTGCTCTAAGACATGGCTGTAATGAAGCTTAGCGAAAGTTCAGTCAGGAAGACTGGGTGCTCACACTCTTCAGGTCCCTCACTCACTCTTTCCCGCTTCTCTCAATCAGCTGACCAGGGGGCGTGTCAACTTTTCTCTCTATCCAATCAGTGACTCCGCTTCAATAGTAAGCAACTCATTTCATAGCTGTCAAAGTTTAAATACCGTCTCTAGTGCCTTCAGCTTTCTTTCAGGCTCTCGTCACGACCCTCCTTGTACCCAGCCACCCCCAGTCTCCATTGCTCAGTTATGCTCTGTAGCCCCGCAGTCCTCAGCCCACAGTCCTCACCGAATAGCCCAGATCCAGCCTTCTCAAGACTGTGACCACCACCACCATTGTCTAGACTCCATCGTGGGATATTCATAATTCATTACTATTGTTACCCTTAAATTGATTATTTTGCTCAATGCTTGATGGAGTCTTACTGCCAAACTTTCTTTGCATTTATTCATTAAATCTGTTCATAACTCTTTCTGATGTATAAGAATCTCCTGATTGAATGTAACCTCATTCTTCATTTTATTGATAGAATCTCAAGTTTGAACAGACCACTGCAGAATAACTGCTGCATGTGGGTTGGAATGAACATTTTTTTAACCAACAGCTTAGTTTGTGGTTTGGCTGTGCCCTATCGCTCTCCTGTTTTGCTTTCTTCTGCTCTGACATATATATTTTTTTCTTTCTACCAGTCCAGCTCCAGTGTCAACCATTACTGCAAAATAAATCCAAGTGTTTTTTTTTTTTTTTTTTTTTTTTTTTTTTTTTTAGAGAAAAGTCTAGATCTTGCTTCTCATTGCTGAACTTACCTGACCGGTGTCAAACCTTTTGACGACATGCCATAAATGAATTCATGCTCCCTTGGGACGGTTTTTGGTGCTGATGATGCCATATAAATGAATGAAAGAGAAAAATTTCAACAACACCAAAAAGAGAAAAATGTGTTTTTTACGGAGCAAATACAATGATTGGAGAAAACAGCCAAGAATGGGGAGAAATATCACCTTTTATCACGAAGTTGCTCAAGTCAAAACCATTAAACCACTATATTCACAAATAATGACGATATTGCTTATTGTGCAATATTTTTGTAAATGTGTTTACATAAGTCACAGACATACAAAACCTGATAGCTTTGACATCGGAATTTTGGACAACTTATACACTTATTTCAGTTAACATATAAGGATGCAGCAAAGCCTTCCAGACCATCTTTAACATGTTGAGGGCAATAATGCAGTCTCTAAAGTCCATGTTAACCATAATCCTACAGTCCTTTAATAAAACAAGGCTTGATGGTTATTCTGAGTTACTCTCACAATGATACTATAAGCTGAGCTCAAATAACATACAGGTAGCTGTGGGCGGTAATAAATGATGGTACTAGAATGAACTTTACAAGCTACACAGGAGCATGTTGTTAAACAAAATGAAGGCCTTTATGTAGGAACACAATATAAAACGTTTAATAGCTGTGTCTTACATGAAAGAAATTAATATTCTGGATGTTATTGTATGTATTGGGCCAGAATGATACACACTATCAACAGTGTTGTTCCTGTGAGGTTATACTGTTTATACTGTGCAATACAGCTAACACATTTAGATTTAAACACACCAAAACTAGTAAGATCTTGTGCCACAAAAAGATTAAAAAACAGATGCATCAACTCAGTATCTCAACCCAAAAGCTTTCAAAGCTGCACAGACTCTCCTCTCTGCCACTGCAGTTGAATCCTTCGCTGTACCACTCTCAGATTTCATCATGGTGAAGACAACAGCAGAGTACAATTTTGTGCCGTCATCCATCTGAGAATAAAAGGAAATGACTAAGTTAAAAATATATAATATATAGATTTAGTTATACCTACTTTTAAAACGTTACCTGTTGATGGAATTGGGCACCTCTGTAAAAACGCAGGTCAACAGGAGCTGGTTGAGAAACAGAAAGTAAATAGATTAATTATTAGGAATTAAGTAATAAGGAGTAGTATTGCATATGACTTTGAACAGCAGTAAATTCAGTAAAGAAGACGCAACATTTGAAAAAAAAAATTGTCCAAATTTATATTTGAACTTCATATTTTTGTTTGGTCATCAACTCTTACCTTTATCTCCTTTGCATTCATCTCTGGGCTTTTGGAAGCAGGTGAAAACATTAACTATCACAGAAATGACCAGGCAGACCATCGTTATCACCAGCCCTGTCAACTCAGGACTTGCTGTTTGCTCTAAAAAAAAAAACAAAACCTAAATTTATGTTTACGTAATGAAGACAAGAAATATCAACTCCAGCTGTGTACGTATTGTCATACCAATCTGCACTTTTGATCCATCTCCAAATAAGATCCGTCCACATGCAGCCACAGCACAGTAGTAAGTTCCAGCATCAGAGGAGCTGACGTTCTTAGAGAAGTGGTAAACACAGCTTTTCTGAGCGTCAGATCTCTTGTCACATTCATCACGTCTGTTCTGATCAGTGTAGATGATGTCCGGATAAGATTTATCTGATCGAGCTCTGAGCCAGAACACACTGTGACCTCCTGGACATGTTTTACTCTCAGAGTCAGAGAGGACTGAACACTGCAGAGACACCAAAGCTCCTGGACGGACAGATTCGATGACTGATGGCTGCTGAACAACAGTCAAGTTTGATGTCCTCTGAGAGTTTCCTGCAGTGGGAAAGAGATTAGGAAGTGAAAAAGGTCGATCACATTTTCATGTTTCAAACCTGAGCATTTTTTCAACATTCTTTGGTAGATTCAGGATTAGAGTGGACGCTGTCAGCTGAGCTGCTGCTCAGCTGCTATTTCTGGTAAAGATTTTACATCTACCACTTTCTTTCTTAGTGGATAACAGGGACTTTGAGCTGAGCTGAGCTTAGACTTCTTTAATAACAACCTTTTTTTTTCTTTTTTTTTTCTGAGAGAAAGTTCGAGTATTTTCAATTATTAAAATGATAAGATTTATTTTTTCTTATTTTAAGACTAAGGACAGTTTCATACCCTTGTTGTTTTCTAAATGAAGCAAATGAAGAGTTTTTTTTTTAATTATTTTGATTTTTTTTCACAGAGGAAAAAGGTAATGTATCTGGCAGATAAATATATATATATATATATATATATATATATATATATGTATGTCTTCAATTCTATTGATCATGTAGTGTGATGTTGAGTAATGAAACAAAGAAGAAGAAGCCTCTTACAGAATATTTAAGAATTATGTAACATAAAACTAAAAGGAAAAAAAAAAATTAACCGCATTTTTAAATGGGCGATACCCCGAGGAAAGTCTGACACGAAAAACATGTGAATGCAACAAGAATCTGATGACAATGTGACAAAGCGAAGGCACAACTCATATATACACTAACCTAAACCAGAGTACGAGATATGTGTGAAACTAATTCCAAAGGCACACACTTAAAGAGGAAAAAAGTCAAAAATGAAGCCGATGGACTGGGGAAATAATGAAACAATAAAACAAACAAAGGAAATGTGATGAATAGTAGTTAACATGCTAAATCCATTACCGATAAACAGCACAAGGGAAACTGAGGGATAAGTAAAAAAAAAGCTGCTACTTATATAACAGCAACAAGAAGCTCAAAGTACTAAACTGATTCATGTTGAAAACACACCAACAATGAGGACGAGTGAACTTGAGATAAAGGACTCGACACATGCAAAATTAAACCAAGGATAACTGTTAACTATGAGAGGCAGGAAGTAAAGCAAGGAATAAAAATACAAGTCAAGATTGACAAAAAAATAAAAAAAATGTTTTATTCTGTTCTAAATATGAATGTCCTTGAAAGTACGTGTTTTTTTGTCGGGTCTTTTCTGGAATACGCTTCACTGGTTTTTAGTTTTGTAGAGCAGAAGTAAAGCTGAAGGAAACACCACTTCCGTATTATCAGCTTTTGTTTGAAAAAGGTGAAGTGGTTCAAATGGACTTTGATAATTTTTTGGGAAACAAACATAGTCCTGTGAGATGGATATCACCTCTCTTAAAACTGGAAGTGTCAGGAATCTCGGGTGTTTATTTCCTACTACTTACATTTACTCACTGTAAATGTAAGGGGCTGATATTTATTAAACTGAATTGAATTGAATTGAATTTATTTAATAGGGACGATGCAGTTTAACATAGTTCCATCACTAAGTATGAATCTGATGTGCTGCACAGAGAGTTTATAGCAAATGCTAATTTCCAACTCTTGTCCCTAGTTGGGCCTTTAAAAGTCAGAAAATGTACAATATTTAACAGCATAAAATAATTTCAAAAAGTTTACAAAACAACAATAAAATACATGTTCACATCAGAACAAGTAATTATACAAACCAGTTCAAAATAAATAAATATATATATATTTTTTTTTTCGGCAAACTAAGAATGATCACATTTCTGATTTGCTTTTAGCCAACACTTGACCTTTGTAGAGAAGAGTTTTAAGTCTGTGATTAGTTTGTGTGATTTAACGTTGTAGTATTGGTAACTCAGTAGGTGACAGTAATGTACTTAAAAATTAAGTGTCACCCACCATAAATAGAAAAAGAAGAAAGACTTTAGCGTTGTGCACTCAGGAAAACAATGTGTGCCACTCTTAAGCCTTAAATGGTCGAGAAAAAAAAAGGAGAAAATGACAGGAACACTTGTCACATCTTTACCTGTCAATGACAGGTATGTCCCACTCCAGTCAACTTCAATCCAGTCTGAGACTCCACAGTGATACATCCCCTCATCTTCTTCAATGGTCTTCAGAATGGTCAGGTTACTCATGGTCTTGATAATGTTAACATCATATCTGGAGGGTGAAAACTCTGCTCCAAACACCGGGTTGATGTGTGTCTGCAGCCTCACAATTAATGTCAGAGTTTCCCCTGCACGCTGTTTGTACCAGAAGAGTCTACCGCTCAACATATCAGGAGAAACACATGTCAGAATGGCCGGTTCGCCCAGCTGGACTGAGGTCACTCGAGGCATTGTGTCTGAAACAAAAGAAAGCAGTGAATGAAAAAATAAAAGACATGCATTGTATCATTAAGACAATCACATGAAATACCACATTTGTTGTATAATAGGACCATATTTAGTTGAAACACTTACATCCCTCTTGAAGAAAGAGCAGTGTGAGCCACAACACAACCATCTTGACTCTGCCCGCATTATGCAACATATTGGTTTTTCAGTGAAACCTGCACCTTAGAAGTCGAACCATGAAAGGCATCTGATTGGTTATAGTTCACCTTCAACTAAAGAGCGTTTCCTGTTGCTCTCAGTCTTTGTCCTAGATTTCAAGAAGAGTAAAACCATTCACCATCTCTGGACCTTTTGGTCTTGTGTAACAAAGCTTTGATTTGGCTTTGTTACGCTGAAATTACCCACGGTTGTTACACAATGATAGAAATTCACTAGTTTTACACACACACACATGCGCAGAAACACACACACATGCGCAGAAACACACACACACACACACACACACACACACACACACACACACACACACACACACACACACACACAGGTATAAATAAATAAGAATGTATGTATATATTAGGGCTGGGACAATATCCTTTTCTCTCGATTTGATTCTTTATGATTTTATTTATTCTAATTGCAGTTATTTGCTATTTCAGATTTTTTTTAAATTTTGGTTTGCCTTTTAACACCAGACCATGTGAAAGAGTAAAATGATGACAATGATGATGTGTTGAGACTTTATCGGGAAGCATATTTTCCAAAAAATGCGCATTGCATGTAGGATTCATTGGAGGCATCCTTATTTAAAATCCCCGATGATCACTTTGAAAAAAAAAAAAAAAAAAAAAAATATATATATATATATATATATATATATATATATATATATATATATATATATATATATATATATATATATATATATATATGCTGTTATGCAATCTGCTCTTATATATATATATAAGAGCAGATTGCAGATCTAAGGTCAGTGAGGGAGTTTTTCGTCTATGTGGATCACTGGAGGGGTCTACAAGGCACAGGTGCAGGGACATGGCCAACTGTTTCCTGCTTGACATTTGTGTTCCACAGAAACCCCAACTTCTCCAAAGCCTATTAATTTGATCCAACACCATTTGGAATCTTTAGAAGTGAATTGTGACCTTCAGACTTGTACTTAAATTATCCTCTAACTTCCTGTACAGTTGTTGAGTACAGCCCTTTTTGAGTCGCTGTACCTCATTGAAATTATGTCTAACTGATTTAAACAAGATCATTCCTGCAGTTTAAAATATATTTTTTTCTAATTTTCAATTTTCTTCTTTTTTTCTGATCTTGAAGTTTTCTTGATGGACCTTGAAGGGTCAAAAATTGAATAAAATTCATTACCCTTGTAATTATTAAGTCAGAGTTAAAAGGTTAAAAAGAGTGAAAAGTAAAAGGATATGAGGCATCATGTGCTGTGGATGGATTGTGCAAACACATTCCTGGTGTTAGCCCAAAGATAACTGAACCAAGGGAGGTGGGCACAGAATTTAAGCTTTATCAATGTTATCACATTAAGCATCACTTCACATAACTTCAGCTAAATTCATAACAGTGAAACTTGTAAAAATCCTCTGATCTGAGAGGGGCAAAAAGGAAAAAACAAAAAGTCAGATGGCATGATAAAAGCAAATGAAGTGGGTTTCCCACTATGTATTTATTATTTAGAAAGGGTTATTCTGGTGTTTTATTTAACTTTGACATGCATCCATGCATGAGAACCTCAGTTGGCAGTTGGCAAGGACCAGTAGTTGATGTAGGCTTATCCTTTCAAGTACCACATGATCTACACAGAATTATGGAGCATTTCACAATATATATAAACACTTACCGGCCATGTTATTAGGCACACCTGCTCGTTGACGCAAATTTCTCATCAGCCAATCACATGGCAGCAACGTGATGCATTTAGGCATACAGACAGGGTCAAGACAATCTGCTGCAGTTCAAACCGAGCACCAGAATGGGGAAGAAAGGTGATTCAAGTGACTTTGAACATGGCATAGTTGTTGGTGCTGGACGGGCTGGTCTGAGTATTTCAGAAACTGCTGATATACTGGGGTTTTCATGCACAACCATCTCTAGGGTTTACAGAGAATGGTCCCAAAAAGAGAAGATATCCAGTGAGCAGCAGTTCTGTGGGCTTACATGCCTTCTTGATGCCAGAGGTTAGACGAGAGTGGACAGACTGGTTGGAGCTGATAGAAAGGCAACATAAACTCAAATAACCACTCGATACATCTCTGAACACACAATACGTCCAACCTTGAGGCAGATGGGCTACAGCAGCAGAAGAGCACACGGGGTGATCCTCCTGTCAGCTAAGAACAGGAAACTGAGGCTACAATTCACACAGGCTCACCAAAACTGGACAACAGAAGATTGGAAAAATGTTGCCTGGTCTGATGAGTCTGGATTTCTGCTCCACATTCGAATGATAGGGTCAGAATTTGGCATCAACAACATGAAAGCATGGATCCATCCTGCCTTGTACCAACGGTTCAGGCTGCTGCTGGTGGTGTAATGGTGTGGGGGATATTTTCTTGGCACACTTTGGGCCCCTTCGTACCAAAAACTACAGCCTACCTGAGTATTGTTGCTGACCATGTCCATCCCTTTATGACCACAGTGTATCCATCTTATGATGGCTACTTCCAGCAGGGTAACGTCATAAAGCTGGAATCATCTCAGACTGGTTTCTTGAACATGATGATGAGTTCACTGTACTCAAATGGCCTTTACAGTCCCCAGATCTCAATCAAATAGAGCACCTTTGGGATGTGGTAGAACAGGAGATTCTCATCATGGATGTTCAGCCAACAAATCTGCAGCAACTGCGTAATGTTATCATATCAATATAGACCAAACTCTCTGAAGAATGATATACATATATTTATATGTACTAGAAACTGACAAAACAACTCTTTGTGTAAACTCAGCTTTGTGTAAACTAAAGTACAGAGTCATAAACAGAATTTTTATTTTGCAAAAAAGTAAAGTGAACAGACTTAGACCTGCATTCAAGACAAATGGAATCATTTTATCATAAAAAAGTCTCTAAGGTCAAAACTTCTAAAACACAGCCAGATGAAAAATTCGAAAGACAAGGAAAAGGTTTTAGACATGTGATGCAAATAGCTTCCGGACATCACTCTAAGGTATTAGTGCTTAAAAATTATTATTCCTTTTATTGCATTTTGTACCTTATTTCATGGACCATCAGAATAAATCAAATGTACAAACAGATCAAACAGCATAAAAGGTTAAATACAATAACATGAAGGCTCTATCAGATGAAACATTTATGATGATCACAGGGCAGAATAAAAAAGATTTTACTGTCTTGTGTTTAGAAGTCTTTTATTCGGCCTGTTAGTTTGTCACAACACCTCTGACCCCGCTGTAGACCGTCTCGTCCTCTGCTCTTCTCTTGTGTCCTCTCTCACCTCTTCCCACTTTCTTTTTAGAAAATGTTGGAGCAGCATAAACCAGTGACCTGTCACCTTCCTACAGATGAATGACAATTTAAAAAAAAATCACTGTCAGACACTTTTCTATTAATATAAAATGTTTTTTTGTGTTTCTTTATGTTTCTTTATGTTTCTTTCTGTTTCGTACCTGCTGACTTTGCTGACTGGCCTTTGCTGTATTTTCATCATCATCATCTGTTATAAAAAAAATGAATAAAAGATTGACTTTATTAATTTACAGAACTTTAACCTTAATTGTAAGACTGACTGTTAATGAGGAAAGTTTTATTACTTTTGCGGGCAGATTTTCTCTTGATGGTGTAAATCAGGCGGGCTATAACAATCAGACAGATAGCCAGAGCAGCAGAAACCACAATCAGAGCTATTTTAGTGATACAGGTGTTGTTTTCTGACACAAAGGAAAAAATAGGAATTAACATTTTTTACAACAATATTTTTGGTAAATTAAAAAAGAATGAAAAACTCTGTAAAATGAGATTGAACCAGCTTCTGAATCAATCTCTAAAAAAATTTCATATAAAATTTTGTTCAGTTACCTTCAGGTTTGAGCTTTGTTCCATTTCCAAATAGGACCTCCCCACATGCAGCCACAGCACAGTAAAAAGTCTCTTCATTAGAGGAGCTGACGGTCTCAGAGAAGCTGTAGGTACATTTCTGCAGCGAGGGAGCCTCAGAGCTCTGCTCACATCCATCACTCCTGTTTCCATGAGTGTAAATGAAGCTGGGACCAGATCCTTCTGATCCAGCTCTGAACCAGAACACTCTGTGTTCTGCTGGACATGGTTTACTGTCAGGATCATAAAGGACAGAACACTGCAGAGTCCTTGGGTCCCATGGATGGGCTGGATCAGATGAAATGTTTCGTATGACTTTGGTGATGTCAGGTCCTGGTTCTAGGAACATTTTTAATTTGTTTAATGGAATGAAAATAGGTGAATTTAGGTTCAAGGCTGAGATTCACCAATGGAATCTCCATATGTAAAATTAGTTATTTTAACTATTTCATCTATAATCACATATCAATACATAAATAAAACATAACTTAATATATTAATGGGGTTGATTGCATTTGTAAGAAAATGCAGCAGCTTTTTGTATTTTACTTACCTTTGACTCTCAGAAGCACTGCTTTCAAAATTGTAGCTTCAATTTGTGCTTGTCTAACACAAAAGTAAAGTCCATTGTCACTGAGCTGTGTTTTTTGAAGAACCAGGACAAATTTTTTAGGCTCTTGTTTTGCTGTCCATTGAGTAGTTTTGACAACTTCTCCATCATCAAAGTTAAATGTTCCTCCCAAAAATTCAGGCAAAGCTCCAGAAACAAGCCTGAACCAAAATAAATGTGACTGCTGAGAAGAGACATCACGAGGACAAGACAAAGTCACAGGCTCTCCGGCTATAACAGTCTCTGTCTCATAGTTTTCACCAACTGTGTATCCTGAAGAAAGTAAAAACATAATGTCAGTATTTCAGAAAAGGGAACAGAGTGAATCTGTCTCTGTGCGGAACAACTGAAATGTAACAACCTCAAAGTATAAATCAGTTTACTTAAGAAAAATGTAAAATACTTACGACCCAGTCTGAGCACCAAGAGGAATAAAAACACAGTCCACATTTTCTCTCAAGTCCGCTTACGACAGCGCTGAAATTGACTTGTCAATGAGGGTGGCTCTTGTAGATATGATATTATGAAGTGGGAGGAGACAATTGCAGATTAATCTGATTGGTCTGTCAATATGATGATGTTCCTCTGTTATACCACAATGGAAACAAATGAAAAAAAAGAAAGAAAAAAGCATCAACCAAGGCGTGCCAAACACTGCAAGCAGCAAACTTTTGATTCAGATGTAATGGTTGGATTTTTATAAATGTCCCTGAGAGGGGACCACTCATAAAACAGTTACTTATATTTCTTATACTCTTTATGAAATAAGTTTACAAAAAATTGTGACAGTTACCCACTGGTTTGTGAAGCCCTTTAGTAAAGCACTGGTCCAAACATTAAGGACATTATCATATTGTTGTTATTTTTGTAACCTTTTTGTTGTTTTTGTGCCTGTAACCAGATTGTTTTTGCTTGAATGGAAGCTATGACTGCTTTGTTTCTGACAGTCTGAACAGCACAAGTCCGAATGAATCTGATATTTTTAAATCAGATTCCGGCCACTTTCAAATGTGGTAATGAATCTTACACATTTCGGATTTTAGTAGGTGGCTGCAGTCTAAACAGAGAGAAGAGAAACTGAAACCTAAGTATGCGTTCATGCTTCTTGTTATGGAGAGTTGTGCCTGAAGTCATTCATGTTCGACTGAGCATGCTGGTCACTTCAGGAGCATGAGCTGTTCACATCGCAGTCTGCAGACAGGCCACATTTAAAAATGTAGCGGGAACAACTAAACAAATAAGAAATAGGAATTGAGCATCAAGGCCTGCAGTGTGAACATAGCCTTTATGACTATCCCATCCCCATCCCATCTTCCCCCTCTTATCCAGGTTGGGGTCGCGGGAGCAGCAATGCCATCAGCAAAGACTAGTAACACCTGTCCCTGCCACTTCCACCAGTTCCTTTGGGGGAATACCGAGATGTCCTCCACTGTGTCCTGGGTCTACCCAGGAGGCCCTGGTAACGCCTGGAAGCCTCCCCAGGGATGCGTCCCGGAGGCATCCTCACCAGATGCTCGAACCACTTCATCTGGTTCCTCTCGATGCGGAAGAGCAGCGGCTGTACTCCGAACCTTACCCCAGATGTCCAAGCCCTGAACCCTGCCTCTAAGGCTGAGCCCAGGCACCCTGTAGGGAAAGCTCATTTCAGCTGCTTGTATCCGCGATCTTGTCCTTTCGGTCATTACCCACAGCTCGTGGCCAGAGTGGGTCAGAGTGTAGATTGATTGGTAAATTGAGAGCCCTGCCTTCTGGCTCAACTCTCTTTTCACCACAACAGACCAATAAAGCGCCTGCCAGTGCCAATGCCTTGATCCATCAGTCAATCTCTTGCTCCATTTTCCCCTCACTTGTGAACAAGACATGGAGATACCTGAACTCCTCCACTTGGGGCAAAGACAAAAGCATTGTGACTAGATTGAGAAAAGCAGAACTTTGTTTCAGGCCAGAAAGTTGGGTGAAAAAACAGCAGAGTAGCCTGTGAGCCCCCCCCAGTAACCAATAAATTTACTGGCACAATCATAAATTATGATAAACACAAAACGGAAGCTAGTGCTAGCTTTCAGAAGTTTTTAATTGAAGACATTTACGATGTATCGCTTCGTGCGGCAGCTGTTGGAGAATCAACACATTCAATATATACTCCTCAGTCACAGAGTGTTTCCAATTCAGGTGCACTAAGCTGGGGCCACAGGTTGTTGCACAATCGTATTGGTCTCGTGCACAGGCTTCCTCATTGGGACTTATATTATAAAGGCTGAAGAACACTGATTATATGGTGAAGACATGATTCACATATACTCAGGTTATTCACCTGTCTAGCTACTAGTTCAATGTTTCAACTATAATGTCTACCACTAGTTTCATTACTAGGAATATAAACCCTTGGGTTGTGTCACATATTTTGAACTGTCATGATAAATACAAAATGTAACATAAAGAAAGCAGATAAAAGTTTGTGGTGGCCTCTTTGTTATGTTGGAGGTGATGAGACACACTGTCTCAGTTTCCTGGTTCTCTTCCTGTTTGTGATGTGCACAAAGGAGGTCATGCATGGTGACGTCGACACATTAAGATGAAACGTGTGACCTCTGCTTTCTTCCCACAGCCTCCCACACTGTCACTATCAAATCAAATAAAAAGTAAACTAATAAATAAACAGAATTTATGGATAAGTTTCACCCAGTATAACATTTCCAAAATGATACTAATTCCATCAACCTCTCAAAATGAACAACAAGCAATGTGTCTAATTTGTAAACAAAAATAATCACCACTGAGTTAAATAAATCATTTATTTGTTTCATTTTTGTGTTAAATTATGAGAAAAAAAGATTTTATCAACACACTTATCAATGAAAATAAGGCACCATTTGATGTTTTGTAAGTCAGCTAGCATGGATGCTACACATCACACACATCTACAAAGAGGACCCGCCCACTTAACCTGTAAGTCACATCAGCAGAAAAACCACACTTTCTTACAGGTTTCACTTTCTCCAGCCAAGGCTGTCTAATTTCAACACAACATTTTTAAGGCAACCACATTTTGCAAATAAATATTGGTTCTTGCTTAATTTTCATTTGAATGCAGGTTCATCCCTGACAGCTAAGTGATGCACAGAAGAAAAGACAAAAAACACTGGGGACATAGAACTTTTTTTTTTTTTTTTTTTACCATTTAATCTGTAGCTTATGAGTTAGAGGCTCAGGTTTCAAATCTGCCAGGTTTTAGTTGTGTAAAATAAATAAATAAATAAATAAATAAATAAAGTTCAAGTCATTTAAGGAGGGTAAAACTAAAGTCAAACTTCTTTAGAACAAAACTGAGTGTGTGAAATGAAAATTTAAAAAAGGAAAAAACACATTTATGTTCACGCCTCAGTGTAGTGCCAAGCCACAACAACACTAAAGTTTCCATGCATTGTTTGGTTTTCTGGTGTGGCTGTAAATGCATGTCATTTTTTTATGTTCTGCTGCAGGTGTGGTAAAATGGCTGACCTCATATAAAACACGGTTGATGCCAAAGTTGTTCCACAGCCTAAAATAAATTCAAAAAAAATCATGCAAAAAGAAAAAGGACTCTGGGGACTGAGATGTCACAAAAGCCAAGCAGGAAATAGTTTCTTTTTTTTAATAGTCTTTGTACTTTCTTTCTCATTCTCTATTTTGCACTCAATCACAGTTAAACATGTATTCACACTCACACAAGACAGCCATATGACGCATAAAAGATTTCGGACATGTTTGAAACAAAAAAAAAAAAGTCGAACTTTTGTGTGACAGCAGAGCCCTGTGCAAGATTAGCATTAAGTTCCTCACATCTACAAGTACTTCTCGACAACCACTCAGACACAAAACTTGAAGCGATGAACAAACAAGTACATATGCATTCACTGCAGGGATACACATACATAAATCAAAAACCACTTTATTCATGGAGACATGACATCTGTTTTTATTAAATAACTTGCGCAAAGTTATTGATGAATTAAAAAATATCTTTGGCTTGCTGAAGGAGGAAAATCTTGTCATCAAGTATATCGAGTTTAATATCATATTTTCAGGTATGGGAATAGAAACCCCCAGTTAGCAAGGAGAATATGAATTTCATCATGAGCAAAAAAACAGAAAAGCAAGTGGTTAGCTGCCTTTTGGCAGAGAATTATACAAAATAGATACATACACACAGAATTCAACTTTAACATTTATGGAAAAAGTGTTCAACAGAAGGCTTTGGGTTCCAGAAAACCAGATCAAACAGGAAAATGGTATTTTGTACAGAATAAAATAGACCGTACTGTGAAACATATTCTTTGCTTTTAAACAAACAGCCGTGCATTCATTAAGTAAAGGCTGATTGAAAAGATCTGCTACCACTCTAATCCAACGCAAAAGCCTTCACAGCAGCGTAGATCCTCTCCCTCTCCTTTGCACCTCTGACAGTTTCTCTCATAGTGAAGACAGCAACAGAGAGTATGTTAGTTTCCACACCAGTCTAAGAAAATAAAGAGAGGTATGTAAAAAGAATATATGTCTAAATCATATGAAGTGAATGTTTAACGTTTAATGATTTACCTGTTGATTCTTCTGAGAACTGCTGCTTTTCTGCAGGTCAGAGGCATCTGGATATTATAATGAAAAAAAAAAGAAACATTCATAACTGTACTGTAGATGAACTAATTCTACACTCATTTTTTTAAAAGATAGAATATGAGTAACAGCTACTAGTCATAGAAAGAATGATATTAACTATATCTCAGGAATGACAAAAATTAAACCTATTTCCTCCTTTAGAACAAACAAAGCTCCTAAAACTCTACTTTTAAGATGAATTCATCAACACTTATATTTAGATTACTCACTTTGTGCCCTTGCAGTGCGGTAACAGATGTTAGCAATATTTCCAGTCAGAGAAATCAGCAAACAGACCAAAATAATCACCAGACCTAATTCAAAAGTTTCAGTTTTTCCTGAAATAAAGAAAACATATTTATATATTGTTTTTAACAAATTATGAATATCACCAGCAGGACTTAAAGGAGCATCAAACCCTATTTCAATTTAGCTTACTACAGCAATAAGCTCTTCCCACATCATATTAACTGATTATTACAAAAGAGTTTGCAGCTACCTTCAGGTTTGAGCTTTGTTCCATTTCCAAACAGGACCTCCCCACATGCAGCCAAAGCACAGTAAAAAGTCTCTTCATCAGAGGAGCTGATGGTCTCAGAGAAGCTGTAGGTACATTTCTGCAGAGAGGGAGCCTCAGAGCTCTGCTCACATCCATCACTTCTGTTTCCATGAGTGTAAATGAAGCTGGGACCAGATACTTCTGATCCAGCTCTGAACCAGAACACTCGGTGATCTCCTGGACATGGTTTACTGTCAGGGTCATAAAGAACTGAACACTGCAGAGTCCTTGAGTCCCATGGATGAGCTGGATCGGATGAAACGTCATGAATGACTTTGGTGATGTCAGGTCCTGGTTCTTAGAACATTTTTAATTTAAGGGAATAAACATAGGTGAATTTAAGGTTCAAAGTCATGATTCATCAATGGAAACTTAATATGCAAAATTTGAAAGTTAAACCATTTCATCTGTAATCATATAACAAAAAATAAAATAAAACACGATTGCTTATGTTAATGGGGTTGATTGCATTTGTAAGAAATTTGATATGGCAGCTTTTTTGTATTTCACTTACCTTTGACTCTCAGAAGCACTGCTTTCAAAATTGTAGCTTCAATTTGTGCTTGTCTAACACAAAAGTAAAGTCCATTGTCACTGAGCTGTGTTTTTTGAAGAACCAGGACAAATTTTTTAGGCTCTTGTTTTGCTGTCCATTGAGTAGTTCTGACAACTTCTCCATCATCAAAGTTAAATGTTCCTCCCAAAAATTCAGGCAAAGCTCCAGAAACAAGCCTGAACCAAAATAAATGTGACTGCTGAGAAGAGACATCACGAGGACAAGACAAAGTCACAGGCTCTCCGGCTATAACAGTCTCTGTTTCATAGTTTTCACCAACCGTGCATCCTGAAGAAAGTAAAAACATAACGTCAATAATTAAGAAAAGAGAACAGAGAGAGTGTGTCTCTGTGCTGAACAAAGTACAAATCAGTTTACTTAAGAAAATTTAAAATACTTACGACCCAGCCTGAGCACCAAGAGGAATAAAAACACAGTCCACATTTTCTTTTAAGTCCACTTACAACAGCACAAAAATTGACTTGCCGGGTAAGGTGGCTCTTGTAGATATAATCATATTAAGTGGGAGGAGACTACGACAGATTAATCTGATTGGTCTGTCATCGTGATGGTGTTCAACTGATCTACCACAATGGAAACAAAAAAACAGCATCAACAAAGGTGTGGCATACACAGCCAGCAGCCAGCTTCTGATTCAAGTTTTATGGTTAAGTTTTTATAAATACCCCTGAGAGGAAACACTGATACGTTTCTTCTGTATCTTTATAGCCTGTATGAAATAAGTTTACTAAGAAACAGGAGAGTAACCCATTGGTTTGTATTAATCAAGTAATTCAAGAACCTTTAGCTTCTATATTATCTTCAGATTCATTCAAACCAATTCCAAAACATTATGTGCCAAAATGTGCTACAGAAATTGAAACCTTTTTTAAACAAGGTTGTTTTTAATTCTCCTGATGTTTTATCATGAGTGTTGATAGAGATTCCCTGGCTTTTGCAGCCAGCACCAAGTGGTCACTGGAGGAACTGCAGTTTTGTTTTTTGTTTTTTTTTTTTTGTTTTTTTTGTACAGGGGTATTGGCTTCATATTTCACACTGGAGGTTCAGCAAACTCCAAGTTATTAAACCTATATAAAAAAAGACCAAAATAATCATAAAAAAAAAAGCTTGTGGAAAGTAAAGAACAAAGGCTTCTCTTCTCATCTTTGCTGATGGGGAAGAGAGTGAGCAGTACAGAGCAGGTAGCTGAAGCCCATTGTTACTGTGGATTGTAAAAACACCAGTAATGAATCCCTTTCACTGGCTGATAAATAAAACACTAAAACATTAATGAAGTTATTAATGTGGACTGTAGATCCCCTCAATACTCAATGGCAGCTCTGGGGGTTGGATGCAAGGAGCCTGGATGTCACCCCTCTTTGGGATTCTTTAGTATATTGGGCCCCTTGGAAGTCTACTCTGCATTGAAGAAGACTACTTTAGGTGTTTTTAAACCACAAGGTCTAGGAAACTTTTAGTTTCTGATAAAACATTCCCTCATGGTTCCTGTAGTTCATAGTTCATCTGCATCTTTACAAAACTCCACAGTCCCGGGTAAGTTGTACAATTCAAGCCTGTGACATATAGGGGGAAAAAAGGAAATTCTTAATATGGATGTTATTCAGCCTGTGCTGTTTTGATCGTGATTTTTCACATTTGTTGACACTTGGAAGGAGACAAGAACTTGTGTCAAATCAGTCCACTGCAAAACACAGAACTGCTCTGACTTCTAAAGCATGAGGACAGCAGAGGTTGACCCATGTTTCAGCAAAAATGAAAACTTTTAGCAAATTGCATCCCTTGGATCAGTGGTTTTTAAAGTGTGAGGCGTGCCTCCTTTGGGGAGTGCGAAAGAGTTCCAGGGGAGGCATGAAAAGAGGCACCAAAAAAAAAAAAAGGCGAAAAAGACTGAGCTCAGCAGTAATTGCAGAAAATATGAAGACCAGACCAAAAAGGGGAACCACCATCCCAGTCTGCCAATTCAGAGGCACTGTCCCCTATGCCCATGCAATGTTGCAGAGACATGTCAGCCAAGACAGTCCTGCAACTTCCAGAGTCTTGACGAAGTCAAAACAGATATCGTCCACCCCTGGAGCTGTGCCGCCGCGGAGTTGTTTAACTGCCTTAGCAACTTCAGCCACAGTGATGGGCAGGCCCAACCCTAAGTCCTTTGGCTCTGCTTCTTCGACGGAATGCATATTGGTGGAATTGAGGAGATCCTCAAAGTATTCCTTCCACTGCTTGACTATACTCTTAATTGAGGTCAGCAGCTCCCTATCCCCACTGTAAACAGTGTGGACAGAGGGCCACTTTCCCCCCCTGAGCCGCCGGACAGTTTGCCAGAATTTCTTCAGGGCCGACTGAAAATCTTTTCCCATGGCCTCACTGTACTTCTCCCATGCCCGAGGTTTTTTCCTCAATGACTGCAAGAGCCGCGCAACGCTTGGCCTGCTGGTACGTGCCAGCTGCTTCTAGAGTCCCACAAGCCAACCATGCCCTGTAAGACTCCTTCTTCTGCCTGACGGCACCCTTTACCTCTAGTGTCCACCAACAGGTTTCGGGGATTACTGCCTCGACGAGCACCAGCTGCCTTGCGCCTGCAATTCCGGACAGCTGCCTCAGCAATGGCACAGCTGAAGATGGTCCATTCGGATTCCATGTCCCCGGACGCAGTCGATGCTCGACCAGAGGTGTGAGTTGAAGACCATCCTGACAGAATCCTCAGCCAGGTGTTCCCAGCAAACCCGCACTGTTCGTTTAGGTCTGCCAGGTCTGTCTGGCATTATTCATTTATTCTAAGTAGTATTATTTGTTTTATTAAAGTAGGGGAGGCCCTGATGACTTCATGTTCTCTAAAGAGAGACTCAGTTATACTTTGAAAAGCCCTGCCTTAGATTATCATTTAATATTTGACTAATTAGGATTTCTTGGGGTCTTATTTTTTTAATGCTGTTATAAACTCACAACCCACTGACACATTCAAATGAAAGTCTCCAATTTACAGGGTCACTCTTGAAACTGTAACACCGGGAGCTTACAGAGACATAATTACACAATCAGACTCAAAGAAGACCTCTGTTTCTGCAACAGATTCCCACTCCCAACACATCATATACAGACGAACAGTCAGAAGCCCCAGTAACTGACGCACAGGAGCATGAAAAATTTCAAATCAAGTATTACATGTTTCAGCTTAACTCACAACACAAAGACAAGTTAAAACCCCCTCATCTGGGGGTAAAAAGAAAAAGAAAGAGAAAAAAAGAGTCGCATAGACATAATTGTAGTGATAGAAAAAAAAAGTAAGTGTTTCCCACTATGTATGTATCATTTGTAAAGGGTAATTCTGGTGTTTTATTTAACCTTGGCATGTTTTTCACACACACACACACACACACACACACACACACACACACACACACACACACACACACACGTGTATATATATATATATATATATATATATATATATATATATATATATATATATATATATATATATATATATATTTACATACATACATCTTGCACAGAGTCTCTTACAGTTTCCTTTTAAAAAAAGAGAAGCAACAAAAACTTTAGATACATTTTTTTTTCAATTTGCATAAAAACTCTGACCTGCTTTTAAAACAGAAATCATTTTACCAAAAAAAAAAACAACTTTCATTCCAACCTTTTAAATACAGCAAGCCTAAATGTTCAAAAGAAAATGAAAATTTTTTTCACATGTAATGCAAACAGCTTTAAGACATCACTTTGAGGTATTAGTACTTCAAAATGATTACATTTGTAATCACAATGTGTACCTTATTTCATGAGCATCAGAATAAATCAAATGTACCAACAGATTAAACTGCATAAAAGGTTTATTACAAGAAACATCAAAGCTTTGTCAGATGAAACATCAATAATGATCAAAGGGCAGAATAAAAAGATTTGACTGTCTTCTGTTAAAAAGTCTTTTATACTGTTAGTTTGTCACAACACTTCTGACCCCGCTGTAGATCGTCTCATCCTCTGCTCTTTTCTTATATCTTCTCTCACCTTTACCAGGTTTCTTCTTAGAAAATGTTGGAGCAGCATAAACCAGTGATCTGTCACCTTCCTGCAGATGAATGACAATTAAAAAAAAAAAAAAAAAACACTGTCAGACATGTAAATGTTAATATAGGATGTTTCTTTATGTTTCTTTCTGTATTGTACCTGCTGACTTTGCTGACTGGCCTTTGCTGTATTTTTGTGCAGATCATCATCATCTGTTGTAAAAAAAAAAAAAAAAAAAAAAGAAAAAAAAAAAAGAAAAGATTGAATTTACTAATTTACACAGAGCTTTAACCTTAACTGTTAGACTGACTGTTAATGAGGAAAGTTTTATTACTTTTGCGGGCAGATTTCCTCTTGATGGTGTAAAGCAGGAAGGCTATAACAATCAGACAGATAGCCAGAGCAGCAGAAACCACAAACAGAGCTATATCAGTGACACAAATGTTGTGACCTAATACAAAGCAGAAATAAGGAATTAAAGGTTTTCAAAATAAAACATTCAACTGATTATAAGTTAATTAAAACTCTGCAATAAGAGATTGAACCAGGTTCTGAATCATTGTATGACAATTTTTCATATGAAATGTTGTTGCATTACGTTGAGGTTTGAGCTTTGTTCCATTTCCAAACAGGACCTCCCCACATGCAGCCACAGCACAGTTAAAAGTCTCTTCATCAGAGGAGCTGGCGGTCTCAGAGAAGCTGTAGGTACATTTCTGCAAAGAGGGAGCCTCAGAGCTCTTCTCACATCCATCACTTCTGTTTCCATGAGTGTAAATGAAGCTGGGACCAGATCCCTCTGATCCTGCTGTGAACCAGAACACTCTGTGTTCTCCTGGACATGGTTTACTGTCAGGGTCATAAAGGACTGAACACTGCAGAGTCTTTGAGTCCCATGGACGGGCTGGATCAGATGAGATGTCACGTATGACTTTTGTGATGTCAGGTCCTGGTTGAGAACATTTGTTTAAGGGAAGAAAATAGTTGCAGTCAGGTTCAAAGCCAAGTTTCTTCAATGTACACATCAAATGCAAAATAAAATTTTAAATCCTTTCATCTACAATCATATCAACAACTCTATGGCTAATCATGTTAAAGGGGTTAATTGCATATTTCAGAAATCTTGATAAAGCAGCTTCACGTATTTCACTTACCTTTAACTCTCAGAAACGCTGCTTTCAAAATATGAGCTTCAGTTTGTGCTTGTCTAACACAGAAGTAAAGTCCAGTATCACTCAGCTGTGTTTTATCAAACATCAGGACAAATCTTTTATGCTCTTGTTTTGCTGTCCAGTGAGATTTTTTTACAACTCCTTTATCATCAAAGTTAAATGTTCCTCCCAAAAATTCAGGCAAAGCTCCAGAAACAAGCCTGAACCAAAATAACTGTGATGACAGCCCAGAGTTATCACGAGCACAAGACAAAGTCACAGCCTCTCCAACATTGGCCGTCACTGTCTCATAGTTTTCACCAACTGTGCATCCTGAAGAAAGTAAAGACATGATGTTATTACTTTAGAAAAGAGAACAGAGTGTGTTCTCCGTGCCGGACAACTAAACTGTAACAACCTGAAACTACAAATCAGTTTACTTGAGAAAGAGAAAAATACTTACGACCCAATCTGAGCACCCAAAGAAATAAAAACACAGTCCACATTTTCTTTTAAGTCCGCTTACGACAGCACTGAAATTGACTCGTCAGGGAAGGTGGCTCTTGTAGATATAATCTTATCAAGTGGGAGGAGACAATTGCAGATTAATCTGATTGGTCTTTCAATATGATGGTGTTCCACTGTTCTACCACAATGGAAACATGTGAAAAAAAGCATCAACCAAGGCGTGTCAAACACTACAAGCTGCAAGCTTTTGTTTCAAGTTCAATGTTTGCATTCAAATGAATGTCCTGAGAAGAAAATGCACATAAAACAGATTACTTTTCTATTTTTATACACTTCATGAAAGAAGTTTATAAATAAATGGGAAAGTTGTCCACTGTTTTGAGAAGCCCTTAAGTAAAGCACTGGTCCAAACATAAAGGACATTATCAAATTGTCATTTTTGTAACCAGAAGTAAGTAACAAGATTTTAAAATCGTACCTCCTATCTCACATTCACCAGAATCCTAAAATGTCCTGATACTTTCCATTTGGGCAAAAATCTCTGATTTTTTATTTATTTATTAATTGATCTACTGTTTATTTATTTTATACTCTATGTGGACACAGGAGGAAAAGCAAATGACTTCAAATTATACAGCTATCATCTCGAAGTTATGCATCTTTAGCTTTGGGGGCATTTTGGCTAAGCTAACACATCAGTTTAAAGTGACCTGAATCAGAATGTTTTGCTTAAATGGAAGCCATGTCTGCATTGTTTCTGACAGTCTTAACAGCACAAGTCAGACTGAATCTGGTATTTTCAAATAAGATTCAGGCCACTTGCAGATGTGGTACTGAATACATATACATGCATATACATATTGGATTTTTGAAGGCGCCCACAGTCTTAACAGCCAGGTTGCATTAAATGCAACTTTGATGTCAGTCCAGAGCAACACACAGCACACTGCACAAAAAAAACAGAAGCAGGAGTGACATTCAATGAACACAAACATGGAAGACAGCACTGATGGATTCATCCAGTGGAGGGACAGTAAAGCTTCAGACCCAAGTAGTAGCCTGAGTGCTGTGACTGAGCAGCAACACTCATAGAGGGGTTAGGGAGAGCATGAGTGAAGAAAGAGAGAGGAGCCCACGAAGAGAAGTGGAACTGAAACTTAAGTGCGCCTTCGTGCTTCTCATTATGGAGAGTTGTGCTTGACGTCATTGATGCTCAACTGAGCATGCTGGTCACTTCAGGAGCATGAGCTGTTCACATCACAGTCTGCAAACAATCCATATTTAAAAATTTAGTGGAAACAACCAAACAAATAATAAATGGAAGCCGGCCTGCAGTGTAAATGTAGCCTTTGTGACTATCCCATCCCATCTTCCCCCACTTATCCGGGTCTGGGTCACAGGAGCAGAGATGTCGTTAGTGAAGACCAGTAGCCCCTGTCCCTATCCACTTCCACTAGTTCCTCTGGGTGAATACCAAGATGTTCTTCACTGTTTCCTGGCATCCTTACCAGATGCCCAAACCACCTCATCTGGTTCCTCTCATTGCAGAGGAGCAGCGATTGACCAGTAAATTGAGAGCCTTGCTTTCTAGCTCAACTCTCTCTTCACCACAATGGACCAGTATAGGGTCAGCAAGGGTGCCAATACCGCCTCAACCCACCTGTCAATCTCTTGCTTAGTGTTTCCCTTACTCGTGAACAAGACTCCGTGATACCTAAACTCTACCACTTGGGGCAAAGAAAAAAGCATTGTGACTGGATATCAAGAAAAGCAGAACTATGTTTCAGGCAAGACATTTGGGTGGAATAACTGCTGTGTAGCCTCTGAGTCCCCCTTAGTAACCAATACATTTATTGGTACAATCATAAATTATCATAAACACAAAATGTAAGCTACTGCTAGCTTTCAGAAATGTTTCATTGAATAGATTTATGATGTATCGCTTTGTGCAACAGCTGTTGGAGAATCCATTCAACATATATTCCTCAGTCACTGGTTGTATGGTGAAGACATGATTCACAATGCTCAGGTTTTTCAAGCACATCCAGCACCTGTTCAGGGATATCAAAAGCAGAACATTTTGTTGCACCTGTCTAGCTACAAGTTCAAACTGTGGACTATATAAATCATTAATGTTTCAACTATAATGTCTACCACTAGTTTCACTACTAGGAATATAAACCCTTGGGTTGTGTTACATATTTTGAACTGTCATGATAAATACAAAATGTAACATAAAGAAAGCAGATGAAAGTTTGTGGTGGCCTCTTTGTTATGTTGGAAGTGATGAGACACACTGTGTCTCAGTTTCCTGGTTCTCTTCCTGTTTGTGATGAGCACAAAGGAGGTCATGCATGGTGACGTCGACACATTGAGATGAAACGTGTGACCTCTGCTTTCTTTCCACAGCCTCCCACACTGTCACTGCCAAATCAAATGAAAAGTAAGCTTATAAACATAATTGAAGGATAAAGTGTCTTCACTCCCTTAATAATAGTAATTCCATCAAACTCTGAAAATGAACAGCAAGCAATGTGTCTAACTTGAAAATGACCATCATAACCGTTAGTTAAAAAAAAATGTTTCACTTCTGTGATTAAATTATGAAGAAAAAAAAGTTTCATCCACACAGTCATTGATGAAGAGAAGGCACTCTTTTTGTGGGTCAGCTGGCATGGATGCTCCACATCACCAAAGAAGACCCACCCACTTAACCTGTAAGTCACATCAACAGAAAAACCACACTTTCTTAGAGGTTTTACTTTCTCTAGCCCAGGATGTAAAATTTCAACACAAATTTCAACACAAAAACTTTAAGGCAACCACATTTTGCAAATAAATATTAGTTCATGCTTTATTTTCATTTGAATGCAGGTTCATCCCTGACAGCTCAGTGATGCACAGAAGAAAAGAAAAAAAAAATACTGTGGACGTAGAATCTTTTTTCAGATAATCATAAAAACCGATGAGACAGAGGCTCAGGCATTGGCTGTGTGCAAATGGAAAAATAAATAAATATAAATATATTTATAAATAAATAAAGTTCAAGTCATTTTAGGAGGGTAAAACTAAAGTCAAACTTCTTGAGATTAAAACTGAGTGTGTGAAATGAAAAGAAAAAAAGAAAAAAACACATTTGTGTTCACGCCTCAGTGTAGTGCCAAGCCACAACGACACTAAAGTTTCCATGCATTGTTTGGTTTTCTGGTGCGGCTGTAAGTGCATGCCATTTTTTTGTCCTACTGTGGGTATGATCAAATCGTGACCACATATAAAACACGGTTGATGCTAAAGTTGTTTTACAAGCTACAAAAAAAACATGCGCAGAGAAAATGGACTCTAGGGACTGAGATGTCACAAAAGCCAAGCAGGAAATTTATTTAAAGTTTATTTTTTACTAGGCTTTGTACTTTCTCCCCCTCTATCTTGCACACAATCATATCTAAACATATATTCACACTCACCCAAGACAGCCAAATGATGCATAAAAGCTTTAGGACATGTTTAATACAAACAAATAAACAACTTTGGCTGAACTTTTGTGGGACAGTATTAAAATGACAAGCAGGATGACAAAACATCACTTTTCTTTTTCTTGCACTAAACCACAACCATCTACAGATGTAGGTCAAGGGCACAGTGTGAGGAATGTCACACTCTTCTGTAGTTTGCTCTCCTCAGTGAATGCTGCTGTCAGAAAGGGGAGAAAAACAAATAGATGGACCCGATCATTCTCACTGTCTGAGAACACTTGGATATGCAGCTGGTCTATGTTTTGGTATGTTGCAAGAATGTAACATGCATTAAACTACACTGAATTTTGAATGTCAATGCTGGTTTTGTCGCTCCTGCATTATAACCCTGCAAACAAATCCAGTAGACCTAATTGAAAAAAACACCCTTTGGTCAATCACCTCCCAAGAACCACATGAAGAGGAACCATTCCTCAGTTCAGTTAAATTTATTCAGCTTTCATGAAAAGTTTACAGCCCTGGTCTCTCCCCATAGGGGACGACCCTAAACTGGACTTATGTGCTTCAGCTTGCTTTTTTTTCAGGTATTGGTATCGGAATCTCCTGTTAGCCAGAAGAATATGAACATGAATATTAACACAAGCAAAGAACATAGAAAGAAGTGGTTAGCTGCAATTTGGCAAAGAACTTAACATAACAGATATATCAACACAGAATTCAATTTTAATATGTATGCAAAAAAAAAAAAAAAAGTCAAACAAAATGCTTTGAAATACAGAAAAACAGTTTGAACAGGAAAAAAGACATTTTGTACAGTATAAAATGTACAGCACTGTAAAACATATTTTTTGCTTTTAAACAACAAAAACAGCCATGCATTTATACAAAATGAGCTAATTAAAATATCGAGATCTGCTACCTCTCTAATTCAACCCAAAAGCCTTCACAGCAGTGTAGATCCTCTCCCTCTCCTCTGGACCTCTGGCAGTTTCTTTCAGAGTGAAAACAGCAACAGAGAGTATGTTTGTTTCCACACCAGTCTGAAAAAATACAGAGTGATATGTAAAAAGAATATATGTCTAAATTGTATGATGTGAATGTATAACTTTTAATGATTTACCTGTTGATTCTTCTGAGCACTGCTGCTTTTCTGCAGGTCAGAGGCATCTGGATATTGAAATGAACAATACATTCATTACTATAAGGCAGATGAAGTAGTTCCAAACTCATTTATTAAAATAGAATATAAGTGAAAGGTACTAGTCATAGAAAGGGTGATAATATTCATATTTCAGGGATGACAAAAATGGACCTATTCCATCCTTTAGAACAAACAGAGATCCTCAAACTCTACTTTTTTTTATGAAGTCATCAACGCTTATATTTAGATTACTCACTTTGTGCCCTTGCAGTGTGGTAACTGATGCAAGCAATATTTCCAATCAAAGAAATCAGCAAGCAGACCAAAGTTATCACCAGACCCAATTCAAAAGTTGCAGTTTTCCCTGAATAACAGAATAAAATATATAATGAATATCACCAGCAGGACTTAACAGAGCATCAAACCCTACCTCAGTTTTACTCAAGCAATAAGCTCTTCCCACATCATATAAACTGATTAGTACAAAAGAGTTTTTTTTAGTTACCTTCAGCTTTGAGCTTTGTTCCATTTCCAAACAGGACCTCCCCACATGCAGCCACAGCACAGTAAAAAGTCTCTTCATCAGAGGAGCTGACGGCCTCAGGGAAGCTGTAGGTGCATTTCTGCAGAGAGGGAGTTTCAGAGCTCTGCTCACATCCAACACTTCTGTTTCCATGAGTGTAAATGAAGCTGGGACCAGATCCTTCTGATCCAGCTCTGAACCAGATCACTCTGTGTTCTCCTGGACATGGTTTACTGTCAGGGTCATAAAGGACTGAACACTGCAGAGTCCTTGGGTCCCTTGGACTGGCTGGATCAGATGAGATGTCATGTATTACTTTGGTGATGTCAGGTCCTAGTTTGGGGAACAACACAAGGGAATAAAAATAGTTGCAGTCAGGTTCAAGGCCAAGAATCTTCAATGTACAATTTAAATGCAAAAAAAAGAAAGAAAGACAGAAAGAAAGAAAGAAAGAAAAAATGAAATCCTTCATCTACAATTATATCAGAAAAATTGTTGTGACTAATCATGTTAATGGGGTTGATTGCATACGTCAGAAATCTTGATAAAGCAGCTTTGGGTATTTCACTTACCTGTAACGCTCAGAAACACTGCTTTCAAAATTGTAGCTTCAATCTGTGCTTGTCTAATACAAAAGTAAAGTCCATTGTCACTGAGCTGTGTTTTATCAAGAATCAGGACAAATGTTTTATGCTCTTGTTTTGCTGTCCATTGAGAAGTTTTTACAACTCCTTTATTATCAAAGTTAAATGTTCCTCCCAAAAATTCAGGCAAAGCTCCAGAAACAAGCCTGAACCAAAATAACTGTGATGACATCTGAGAGTAATCACGAGGACAAGACATAGTCACAGCCTCTCCAACATTGACCGTCTTTGTCTCATAGTTTTCTCCGACTGTGGAGCCTGAAGAAAGTTAAGACATATTTTGTCAGTATTTAGGAAAAGAGAACAGAGTGAGTGTGTCTCTGTGCTGAACAATTGATAAGTAACAACTTTAATGTATGAATCTATATTTCATTAAAATGTAAAATACTTACCAGCAAGTCTAGGCACCAAAAGGTATAAAAACACAGTCCACATTTTCTCATAAGTCCACTTACGACAACACTGAAATTGACTCGTAGTTGCTCCTGAACATATAATCTTATCAAGGAGGAGGGGACAAGTGCCGATTGATCTGATTGGTCTGTCATTATGATGGTGTTCCACTGATCTACCACAATGGAAACAGAAAAACAGCATCAACCAAGGTGTGTCAAACAGCCAGCAGCCAACTTTTGATTTAAGCCTCATGGTTTGGGTTTTTGAGCGGAAACACTCACACCTTTTGTTCTGTATTTTTACAGCCTGTATGAAAGAAGTTTACAAAGAAACAGGAGTGTCACCTGCTGGTTTGTCATAATCACGCAAACTTATGTGTAACCCTTAGCCACTAGACTGTGTTTACAGGTTCCTTCAAATTAATTCCAGAAAAAGTATGCACCTGTAAAAAATGAAAAGTATGTGAAAAGAGGCAAAGACGTCAGAAGCTTTTTTCTTATCAACAAGGTTGTTATTGTCTTTAATTCTGCTGACATTTTATCATGAGTGACACTGGCTTTTCCTTGGCTTGGGAGCCAGCATCAAGTGTTCACTTAAGGAACTGCAGTTTTTCAAGGTCCTGTATTGGCTTTATTTTTCAACACTAGAGGTTTCCACAATTTACAGACAAAAAGGCTTGTGAAAAGTAATGAACTAAGGCCCCCCTTCTTGTCTTTTTTGATGGGGTAGAAAGTGGACAATACAGAGCAGGTAGCTGAAGTACTTTGGTACTTTGTCTTCTTTGCGAGAAAAGCCAACATCAGTACAGAATCCCTTGCACAAAATGATAAATTAACCACAAAAATATTAATGAAGTTATTAAGCTGGACCGTAGATTCACTTCAAACTCAACAGCAGGGGCCTGTACTACGACACTGGATTAAGTCATCCAGGATAACTCTGCGACAACTTGCTGAACTTCACTGGACCTCTGTCATCCAGATCTGCTGTACTACAAAGCTCGTTATCAACTCGATAAGTGAATCCGGTTGGGATCTTTGCGGACACATAAAATGGGCGCGGTTAGCGGCCCCAGAGCATTTTCCACAATGGAGAAGAGAGCAGCCTACTTTATGGCGGAGGAGCAGCAAATAATCCTGTAAAAATACGAGGAGTACCACAGTATTATCCAGGCCAGGAGCACCACAACTGCGGCCGCGAGAAGCCGGAGGGATTGCTGGCAAAAAATCGCCGACTCTGTGAACGCGTAAATTTCCAAAATGCTGATATTAATAGACCTATCTCATCATGTGACGACACGGGCAGTCAGGTCCTTATTCATTCATATTGTCAGTCAGTGTGTGTGTGATCAGCATCATATCTGACCTCATAGTTAGAAAGAGTCCACTTTCCTGCAAATCTCAAGGAAAACGCTCATTATAGGCAATTTGTATTGCAGATGCAATAGCAGTGGGGAAAAAAGGACGTGAGAGCAAATAAAAAATAAATATAAAAACATCCTTCCAAGTGGTCAGTATGAAAGATTCCATTTGCACACATTTCTACTTTTCCCTGACAATGTCTCAGTTATGATGATCAGTAAGATATTTTTTGTTCACAGCCCATAAGAAAAAATGTCGGGCCAAAAAGACAGGGGGCGGTCCCGCACCGGAGGACTTCACTCCGGCTGAGCAAGTTGGTGACTGTGCGGTCTTTTATGCCTGCCCGAGAGAACCGATTGGTCAGCGGGCGGTCTGTCACACCCTGTGAGCTCTTATCCTGGAACTTAACCTGCTCCGGACCAGGTTTGGCGTTCAGCATCAGTTACCGGGGCAACGTGTCTGGATAAAAAGAGATCCACATTCGTAGTGCGGAAAACCCAAAACTTATCCTTGAAGTTATCTCTCTAAGAGCTAGTCCAGCTTCGTAGTACAGGCCCCAGCTCTGGGAGTTTGAGTCAAGCAGATCAGAGGCCTGTACTGCTAAGCTGGATGAGTTTTAAACAGGAAGAAATATCACAGTAACTTATGTAGAACAGCTAACCTGCTCTGGGGCAGGTTAAGACCTGCATAAGTGGTCAACGAGTATTAAAGCACCACCTCATGAGTCAGCTCTCTTGGAAAATAGTCTGCCCATTGTTACACCTCAAATACACCAGATGTCTGCAGTTCAACCTCTTTCTGTTGCGCGTGGACTGCATTTGTCAATTCACACCAGCTGTGTGTTCAGTCCAGCAAGCCGCATGACTGACAGACAGCTGGAGTTGAGGGACCGAGAAGTTACCATGTTTCCCACTCCATTGATACGTCTCTCCTCATTCATGTTGGGCTATAAAACCTCAAACCTGTTGACTGTCTGGCTCCACTCATTATGTCATTTTTTCATTGTAGTCAAACTAAATATGAAATAATTTTGACACGGTTTGTTTTATTCTGAAAGTGATTCAGTGTTTTTGGGTAGCTTCTGGTCACGACTTCCTGTCCTGCTCAATCTTCCCTATGCTGAATTTATGCGTCACAGCCCCGTGTCTGGCAAAAAATAGAAGGCTGCATATTACCCGCAACATGATGGACAGCCATGCAGACGGACTGCAATGGCACAAACCCAGTGTAAGTTGTCACATTGACTTGAATGGTGTATTTCAGCCCTCAGAAGATCAACTCAACTCTGGTTTGTGGATTGTGAGAGGAGCATTTAGGAGAGAAAGAGGTTTTAGGGATAGATGGTTGTGTGACCAGCTGACATCATGTACGAAAGATACAGATTTTCCTTGGATGGACTGCATTCCATTTGTCAAGTGATGGAGCCTTATGTTACAAATGTAACGCATTGCAGTCGGAAACATCTGAAATGATGAGGTTAATAACAATATTCACACATGGCATAACTGCAGAAACATAAAGACCCCTGGTCAGTCCTAGAAACTGGATAGGAACTGCTGCATTAGTTGTTTACTTCTCCTGATAAAAGGGTGGAAAAAGGCTGTCTTACCCAGCTGAATGTAACTGATAGCCTGGATGTCACCCCTCTGTGTGATTCATCAGTATATTTGGCCCCTTGGAAGTGTTGTTGGGTTTTTGTTTTGTTTTGTTTTTTTTTAACCAGAGGGGCTAGGAACATTTAATTCCTAATAAAACATTCCTATGTTTGCCACGGCCCATTGCTTGTCTCCATTTCCACCCAACTCGAAAGACCCAGGTAGCTTCAAACCCTGGTTTTGAAAATTAAAGGTTTTCAAAACACTGCCAGACCAGAAAGGGATAGAAATAGTGTAAGTATAGATGATATTCATATGAGCAAACAGGACGTAGTGGATAAGGTCATGGTGAGGTTCTGCAACAAGCTCCACCACAAGTATGAGGTATGCTGGTGGAGACCATAATTGTGTACAACATATATTCCTTTTTATGCTGCTTCTCTTCTGCATGATGTGAATAAGAGCTAGGTTATTGTGAAACTGTGAAATGTAAAAAGGTCAAAGGTTAAAAGTGGGCCATCTTACTGAAGGTGATAACACATATTCTGCATTGAGCTTCTGCCTCTAGTTCTAATCCTGTTTCTGTACAAATGAGGTCATGCATGGTGACATCTATGCATCAAGATACAAACAAACCACATTATGAAGGACAGACCATAACAATTAAGTTTTTATGCGTTATTTGGTCATGTGATGTGACTGACCTTGTTAATCATGCTTCTTTGGGTGTTTGTGGTCACATTTTGCCTTTCGTTTGACAGCTGTGTTTTTCCAACACATTATTTAACAATATGTTTGATTATTTAATAGTTTAATTTTCACTAACCAAAACCTTTGTGACCCACTGACACTTCTTAGCAAAGAAGAACAGCTGTTAAAAAAATGACTACACAGCCACGAGACGAATATTAGAGGCCTCTTTTTAATGTCGATATCACTGTGTTGCTACTTCATGTCTTTTGATGGTGGTCATTACATAAACCAGGGAAGTGTGAATGAAAGTTGGTTGGCCTTAAAAGCAGTTGACAGCAGCAAAGTAGCAGAAGATACAGTGGTATGACGTGTTAAGTTGACTTAAAATCAAATATACTTCATATCCCTTGATTTTAAAAAGTAAAAGTTTAAAGGGTTAAAAGATGTGGGACTTAAAAGGTTAAGAGGCCATTTGTTTTCATGTTTATTATTAGTACTTCTTTGATAATCAGAAGTTGTAATAAGAGCAAAGCCACATGTTCCAGACTCTATCACACTCCTCAAATTAAATAACTTGCAATAATTATGTCTTATCTGTAAAATGATAAAGCAGAGCCTTTTGTCTTTGGGTGAAATAGGAATGCATACACCAGTACCCTGAAGTTAAACATCATGAACTGAGAGAGTTTTTTCTGTTATTTGTTGAGTCACCCAGTGAAGACCACAGTCACATCAACAGGAAGAGCAGCATACAGAGCTGTGAGTATGGTCTGTCCAAGCTATACCACTTCACATGCTGCACAAACGTGCAATGTGTGAAAAGTTTCTAGAGACGCAGATGACTTCTAGTTCTTATTTTTCATCTGAATGCAGAATCGGTAACAAGATGGCTGCTAATTACTACAGCTCTGCTGTTTGTACAAAATGCAAAATGATGTTATAAACAGATACCAAGCACCCTGAAACTGCATCTAACTGTATTGCTACTTCCTAGCAATAGAGTTAGTTTGAAGTACTTAATTACTGATAACTTTTAGGGTGCAAAACAATTATGACATTCACACAGAGTGAGTCAAATTAAAAAAAAAAAAAAAAAAAAATATCGAGAGAGAACTGTTTTCACACCTCAGTGTACAGCCATACCGCAACAAACCCAAAGTTTCCATGCATCATTTGGTTTTCTGGTGTGACTGTGAATACATGTTTGTCTCAGTGCACATGTGGTCTGATAGCTGACCACAAATAAAAAAATAGTTTGATGGTGAAGTCGTTCTACAAGCTTAAAAAGAAGAGAAAGAGCGGACCCACTGGACTCAGGACACTAAGAAGATTGCACTAAGAAGTGCAGCCTGTCATTTGAAACAGAAGCCCCAATGGATTAAGTTTCTTTTTCTGACCTGCTTTGTGGTTTCTCTCTTTCTCTCATGTACAATCATCTCAAACAACTGAATATAACTATAACATTAATAACTGAACACTAGCATAGCTGTTTGACTCTCTTTAATTCAAAACCACTTACAGTTTAAGAAAAGGTAAAACCTTATCGGTCGCTTCCCCCTCTCTCTGAAACTCACTCCCTGACACTGCTGACCCTAACGCCCTCAAGACTAAATTAAAAACTCACCTATTCTGCAAAGCTTTGATCTTAAATAGACATGTTTTAGTTATAATCTCCTTGACCTTGCTTTTTCCATTCGCTTATTCACTGTTTTTGTCTTCTATGCATGTATTTTACTGATATTTCTCTAGTTTGTATATTTGAATTTTTTTTTTTTCAACTTGCACTTTGTCTTTTTCTACCTTGTAAAGCATCTTTAAGTTTTTGAAAAATGCTCTACAAAAAAATGTATTATCAGTGTAATTATAAAAAGACTGCTATGTATGATGACAGCATTTATCACACCTTTTTGTTGTTCTTCTCAGTGGTCGCTGCTGTCAGAGAAGGGAGGTGCTTCACATCCGTTGGTCTGAAACTGATCCGTCTGGCCTTAACAGCAGTAGTTTCATGTGACTTTGTAGATGTAGTTCGAACAGCTTTCAACTTGAATTTCTGTCTTTAGTGACAGTTATCACAGTTCTGCACTCTCAGTTTGGGACAAAGTAACATTCACTTACAACTTCCAATAAGATAAAATAAGATTTGACAGTTACACAGCATGTCACTTTCAACGTTTTCACCATGTCTGATTTCTGATTCTGATCTTAACATGAAAAAAACATGCACACTACAGTGACTGATATGTTATCGTCTGTTTCTCTGAGCTGCATGTGGAGTCATTCAGTAGCAAAACCTTGAAGTGAAACCAGAATATTTCATTCGTTTAATTTTAATCATTAGGCCAGCACTGGTGCAGCTCTTCCCCTGACTACACATCCTGTTGAGGTCGTGGTGAGCTCTGCTCTGCTCTCTGCAGACAGTTGAACAGTTTGGTCAAAGCAGAGAAACAAGCGGTTGCACAAAGCTTTGATCAAAATAGAAGCTCTGGGGACATTTCTCTCTCTCTTTGTCTCTCTCTGTGTAGGGGCGTGCCCATAGAGGCAGCAGCAAGCACCCTTTAACAGTTTGGCCCCACCTGATGCCAAGCCCTGAATCTTAAGCTTTAGTTAGCTACTGCATTTATCTACCTGAACTAATGTGAAAATCAATGATTGAAGTAATCAAGCAACAGCTAGTTGCAACATCCACACTTTTTCCACTTGTATTTTTGATATTAGCGAACTGTGGCTCAAATAATTCTGAATTTATTTCTATTTTACTGCCTCCAACCACTTCAGAGTCTCTCCAATCTAGGATCATAGGTATGAAACATAATTACGATATCCTGGTCAGAGACTGAACCACAACTACAGAAGTACAGAATCAGGACCCTTTCTTTACATCTATAAGATGCTGCTTTGCTTTTTCATTTTAGATAACAGTTTCAGATGAGTGAGAATTTTAAGATCAATAAAGTCTCATTGTATTGTATCTTAGTTTTAAGGGTGTTAAACAACAACAAGGGCAGTGAAATGGAGTTTGTCAAATAAAAAAATAATTGAAAAAAAAAAAAAAAATGTTCTCACACCTCAGTGTAAAGCCAAACCACAACAACCCAAAGTTTCCATGCATCATTTGGTTTTCTGGCGTAACTGTGTGTGTGTGTGTGTGTGTGCGTGTGTGTGTGTGTGTGTGTGTGTGTGTGTGTGTGTGTGTGTGTGTGTGTGTGTGTGTGTGTGTGTGGGGGGGGGGGGGGGGGTTAACTGACCACACACACACACACACACACACACACACACACACACACACACACAAACTTACACACTGACCACAAACAACATTAGCATGCCCTACCTTCACAATGATGTGAGAATACAAAAGATGTGCCTGTGTGATTTAACCCTTAAAGCCCAGGCTTCTTTTCTGGGTCTCCCAAATTGAAAGAGTAAATCTCTGAATCTACAATGTCTATGAGAAATCATTCTGGTGTCATAATAAAGGGAACACTTGTGAATTTTGTTCAAAGGTGTCAGTACTGGTATTTTTTGTCACTGGTTTAGAATAATAACTCAAGTCTTACTCACCCAAACAGAAAGTTTGGTTAATGTTTAATCTGATGTGCAACATGACTATATTCATACATCATAAGTGCTTTGTTTAATGCCATTTATTGAGGAACGACCTCAAAGTCCCTGTGGGGCCTTAGGGTTAAAAGGGTAAATGAGGTATGTCTGTGCTGTTATATTAAAAAAGGTTTTAGCCTACATCAGATATCAAATGAACCAGGTGTAGTCCAGGTCTTCGGTAAACTGACCTCAGTCTGAACTGTACATAAATTAAATGTCTCTGCTGAGAGACAGTTGTCACAGTTCTGCACTCTGTTTAGAAGTAAGATTGACTTACACTTGGTTGAAATCAACTCATTCAGTGAGGTAGATTTGCCAGCTTACACAGCATGCAACTCTGTAAAACACTTTTTATGCACATTTGAATTCTTAAAAATAACCTCTCTATAGCAGCCATTTGAACGCAAATAGGTAGAAACTTGAAGTGAAAGCACAGTATTTGTTTAACTTTAATCATGACCAGCGCTCTTCTTGTGACTACACATCCTGTTGAGGTCGTGGTGAGCTCTACTCTTGTGCAGGCGGTTAATGGTCAAAGAACTGAGAAACGAGCTGTTGTGTGAAGCTTCAATCAACATAGAAGCACTGAGGATATCTCTCTGCAGAGGCGTGCCCATGGAGGTATAAGCCCCTCCCCCTTATCTTTGATGGGGTTTGGCCACACCTAACACCACTCTCAAGCTATAGTTTGTTATTTGCTTTGTCTGCTTCAACCAATCTGACAAAAAGTTATTTCAAGAAACTGGCTGCTTGTTGCCTTTTTTTCAATTGTGGCAAATGTATTATTTTAGAATTGAACGTTGTGGCTGAGCGGCCTCAATGCATTAGACATGGATCCCCAAAAGTGACTGAAAATGCTTTGAAATGTATGTTGAGTCAGTTACTGCTGGCTAAAACTGCAGAACCACATGTGCATTAAAGTGTCCTGTACCAATGTGTATATAGTTTTCAAAAAAATACCTTGCTCAATTTCTCTAAACTCAAACATAAACTGAAAAAAGTTTCAATCATCAAAGCTTCACGAATGTCTTGCAAAGAGACACGGCACTCGTGAAATATGCAATATAGATATTAACAATTGAACAAAGTGTGTAAAACACAGTAATTCCATCCGAGTGAGTACAATGAACTATCAGAAAAGGTCACATGATTGCTGAATTTAGGGGGAGGGTCACTTTGTTTATTCTAACCAATCTCTTTGATTTCAACTATACAAACGGTGATGACTTTCCACTCAGACCTTCATTTGGAGGGTGAACATCAGTGGTGCAACAGAGTAACGGAGGCTTTACCAAAATGATCTTAACCCTGACTGCTTTAAATCTACTGCGGACTGTGTGTAAGTGCAACTTTTAGCTACTACTGCTAAACACTCATGTTCTTTAAGACATTATGTGAAACTGTTTACTGTTGTATATTGAATACTGTTGCGTGACTGTATTTTCACTGTGCTGTCTTTATGTCTTTTTGTCTCTTTTGCCAGCTCTGGTTCAAACTGTTGAGAATCCTCAGCGTATCTCTGTGCGTGAGGTTCATGTTGGTGAAAATGTGACCCTGCAATGTCAGATCCTTAATCGGACAAAAACAATTCACTGGCTCAAGCAGTCCCTTGGATATATGGTCCAAACCATGGCTACATTTGATAGCGACAAATGGTCATTAGGTGAACCATTTGATAAAGACACCCATTTCCAAATAGTGAAAGGAAATGATCAGCATTTGCTCACCATAATAAATGTTAGCAAAGAGGATGAGGCAACATATTTTTGTCATCATGGAACAGCATTTTCATCCACTTTCTTCAATGGCACCCGGTTAGCCATAAAGGGTAAGTATATATTTGTGTTTGCGTTGAGCTCAGTGAATCATACATGTCAGTTATTTTGATTCTGATTGTGAAAAGCTTGAGATATATTTTCTTAATCTCTATTTATGCAGATTGTTGTACTGGGAAAACTGTCAAAGTGAAGCAGAGTCCAGAGACTACAGAAGTCCAGCTGGGAGACTCTGTTAGTCTTCAATGCTCACTTTCCTGTCACAGCAAAGAAACTAGCATCCAGTGTCCTGATGAAAACAGTGTGTACTGGTTCAGAGCTTTATCAGAAGGAGTTAACTTAGGCATCACCGATAATCCAAAAAGCAGGAGTGTTAAAAAAGAGGAGAAGAGCTGCATCTACAGCTTATCTAAAACTATCCAGAGCTCCTCTGATGCAGGGACTTACTACTGTGCTGTGTTCTCATGTGGAGAAATCCTTTTTGGTCAAGGAACTTCAGTGAAGACAAGTAGGTTTTAAGTCTCTTTTGAATCAGCATTAGAATTTTGCATTTATTGTTAAACCTTCATTAGGACTATCACAAAAATGCAACAAATTTTCACATTTTATGAGGTACACATACAATGAATTTACTCTTTTAGTAAGAATCTATAAAAGTTTTTTTTTTAAACCTGTTATTAGAAATAAAATTGTTGCCACTTGCCTGATCTCAGGTAACTTCTGAAATTAAGGAATTGATCATGTGAAAAATTAGCATCTTTGACTTTGCACTCCCTCCACATTCAGGTTCAGAGCTGAATCCCCTCATCCTTACACTTGGAGTCTTGTTGGCCTGCTGTGTGGCTGTGAACTGTGTACTTATTTGCTTTATCAAGCGAAGGAGAGTTTGTGATCAGTGTAAAGGTAAGTTTAACATTCTTTAAATTGTTATTTATAACAGGAGTAGTCCCTCTGTTTATTTGTTGGATTTTATGTCATGTTTAATATTTTTCTGGTGCTGACACAGCTGGAAGCTGCTGCTTCAGCTACCGAGCTCTTCACCTTCCTGTCCTTGCTTGAGGATGTGTTGAGTCTGCCGTGACAGATGAAAGGGGGGACACAAAGGACTTTCCACCACTAGATGACTTTTGGCCAGACAAGGTTCGATTTGCCACCTTCGGCAATCGCGACCTGATTCGAGGCTTGTCTTTATTGATCATTTGTCGAAATAAACTTCAGTTTTGTCGTGTCAATGTGATTATTTTACAAACCCTGGCCGTGTCAGAGCTCACCTGATCTGATATTTTAAGAATTAAATGTGTTTCCATTATATCTTCATATTCATCTTCCTATCTTTTGACCTTGAACTCGTTCAAAATTTAGTTTCTGGAAGGACTGCCTCTGATTGAACCCAATAACCAATGACAGGCATAGATGTGGAAGTCTGTTTCTCTTTTCTGTAAGATCTGAAATTTATGGCCCAAAAAGTTGAGCGTGTGGCATCACAGTCACAATCATGTTAGAGAAATCATCCTGAAGTATCTTTGTTTGTGTGGTTTTCCATGATTTTGAATTTGCTGAGGATCTAAACAAAGATGCTCTGACAGGGCACTTCATTCAAATCTTTTCAAGTTTGTGAAGAAGTAAGATAATGGTTATTGGTACAAGATTGATGCTGTATGCAGTACAGCCCTGCCTGAACATGCAGTCTAGCTCGTTACTGCAATATTCATTTAAAGAGAAGAGTTTGAGAAGAGACTGTACTGGCCAATCTCGCTCCCTCTCTCTCTCTCTCCCTCTCTCACTCTATCTATCTATCTATCTATCTATCTATCTATCTATCTATCTATCTATCTATCTATCTATCTATCTATCTATCTATCTACCAATGTTATTTCATCGGTCAAATTTTGTATCTCAGTGATTTGTGGCTTGTTAATTTATGCATGTTTTTATTCATAGCAGGGGATGCTTTAGGTGTTTTACTGGGGTCAGGTTGGTCTTATCAGAAAATGATCAAACTGGAGTGCAGATTGCCTAGTAGTTTAGGCTTCATGACGTTCGCCCTTGAGCAGATGGCCTGGGTTTGAATCCAGCCTGCGGCCTCTTTTCCGCATGTCATTCCCCACTCTCACCGTGTTTCCTGCTCTATCCACTGTCCGTTCTACTATCCAATCAAAGGCATAACAAGCCCCAAAAATATCTTTTGTTTGTTGAGGCAAAATACTTTCCGTCATTGGTTGTTAACGAATAATTGGTACAGCTTACCGGCTTACTGTATTTTCAATATTCATTTTTGATGACAGTCCACTCAAATGAAGAGCTAGCTGGACTTTTTTTAATGTCAATATAAATGGCAACTTTTTATAACTTTTCCAGTCTTTTAACAAAGATTGTGTGCAGCTTGCCAAAAATGCATCAAGCATCAAAGGGCAAAGTTAGGTGTGGATCATAACCGCAAAACATTGTTAAAGCCTTTCCCTCATGTTTCACACTTCATTTCTAACAGCTGAGATGACCTCCAATCATGCTGGATGTGACCAGTCAGCTGTGGATCAATCGCGGGATGTGGTAAATGCTGGCACTTGATCTCTGTAAAGATGTGTATATGGGAGGAATATTCTAAGCTCTCTTTCTAATTTACCAAAATATCTGTAATATTTGTGATCAATTGAAAATCATTTCTTTTTGTGCATAAGGATGAACCCCAGGCGCTGACCTATGCAGCACTGGATTTTCCAGGAAGAAGGGCCAAAAGAGGGATCAACAAGAAAAGAGAAGCCCCGCAAGAAAGTGCATACTCTGCTATTCGCACAGGACCTGTGTCTTTAGGCTCCAACTCTCAGTGGGTTGCTTGAGCTTCATAAGGGACTGCTCTGGGTTCAGGCTCAACCAATAAATGATTATGTGTGGTTGATTCCCAACCAGAAGTGAACAGAAGAAGACCTGTTTGCATGTCCCAAGAGATTTTTTTTTTCTTCTGATGCCTGACAAAGAAGACTTTTTCATCCTAATGCAATGAATTTATGTTTATATTAATCATTTTCCCAGAAATGTCAGTCAACTATACTGTAGTTGTTTCCTTCTGCTTGACTGGATTAAGAAAACAAGTAGCCTACAGACAGTGTCACATTAGCTTTTCTCTGAGGCCAAACATCAGTGTTCACCTCTGCCATATGTGGAACCAAACCAGCCACTGGCCACAGTGAAACACTGGCACACTGTTTCAAGGGCCCCTCACAGTCACTAGTGATTCACTCAGTCTCCTGTGGTTATGAAACCCCTCAGCAGGAAGAGCACAGCAGAAAACCAGCAGAGTTTTCACTGCCACTCAGTTAAAAATGCTGTTCTAGCTTTTAAAGGCTAGAGGGCAGTAGGAGAGTATCTTTTTGTAGCGCTGTAACAGCAAGTCACTCCACTGCATGAGGGAGCCTTTGTTTACTTCTGAATAAAATGCAATAAATATGAGCAGAAGTCCTCTGTCCACTTTATTCATAGTGTGAACAATTTTATGTGTATAGTGCCTCAACTGACTATCCACTGAAGTATGGAAAGTTGTTCAATGTTGTGGTTGTGGTGTCAAACAAAGGTGTGATTCACAGTGCTGTTTTTTTTTTTTCTTGCTCTGCCTTTCAAGACAAAGCTTGTTGCTTTTGTTCAAAAAAAGTTTAAGCCTGTTAAACTATTGTTGTTTTTAAATAATGCCTCAGATCCTCACAGTGGAGTATTAACAGTGAAGTGGGTTCAGCATTGCAGTCACACTTCTGCTGGCCTTTCAGGGTCTAAAGTTTGGGCTTCTGATGTTATTATAACTGTCATATCTAATCCCATACACTACAAAGGTCAGATTTCAACTGTTGCTAGCAGTACCGGATGTAGTTGGTGGTGCTGACAAAGTCAGGACAAAACTTTAGCCTTTTTTTAGGGGACATGAAAACCATCACACCCAAATCGTCTTTACAAAGCAGAGTTTCCCTGTGTATTTTGGCATATTTAACCTTTTGCCAAATAGTTAGCCAGCAAATCAGAGTTAGGTGAAGAGTTTTGAGTTTTCAATGCTGCTTTAAAAGCAGAGCAGAGATTTTCTAGGCTTTTAAATGTAATATCTGCGATTTTAGAATAGAATACAGTAATTCTATTAGTTTTGGACCACAAAGTTCCATCACATCTTGCTCTGTGTCTCCTGTGTACTGTTTGGCCTTATCCTTGCTTGCCTTTGTTTTTAATCATGGTATGATCTTAGTTTAGGTTTATGTAGTTCTTCCTCCTAGTGTGTTTAGTTTAGTTTCACCTTATGTCCTTGTGCTTCCTTCCTCATTGCACTCATTAGTTTTCACCTGTCTTGTCTTACACTTGTGTAAACTAATGTTTATTTAGTTTCTGAGTTTCATCACTTCTTTGTAACTGCTTTGAACTTTTCCAGTCAGAGGTTATTCTGATTGTCTGACATTATATGTATGTTACAGAATGTACCAGGACATGTTAAAGTAAATAAAAAATAAACTTGCCTTGCCTTGCCTAAAGTTAAAAGGGATTTAGGACAATTTATATTACTAACTTTGGGTACTTTATGTCATCAACTTTAACAGATGATAATTTGTCTTCTTCAACTGACTTCCTGTGTCCTTTTGTACCATTTCCTTTCTGACACCTTTAACCTCACAACACATCCTGTTGACGCGGGTTTGTTCTGTGGAAGCAGCCTTGATGGTTGGTCAAAGAGCTGACAAAATACCCCACAACCGCCTACATTCTTGTGAGGCTGTTGCATGTGGCTTTGAAAAAAAAGCTACTTTTGCAGACAGTCTTCACAAAGTGGCAAGAACAGGGATTTTAATTATTATTTTATCATGTTTGTTTTTAACATGCCTGACACACTGATTGAATGTACTTGAATTACAGTACATGCATGAAAGCTATCTTTAATAGATTAAAATATTTAAGACTATGATAAAATTGCATAGCTGATCATTTTGGCTACCAACCAAACTAAATTTACTGCTGCATGAGGCTTCATAGCTTCATTAGTTGTCCAAATGAACAATCTTAAGAAAAATGTATAAAAATAGGTCAAGACAAACCTCACACCATATCCTGTTTGAGCCCATAGTCAGGTCTCTTATGAGTCGAACACTTCAGTGGTTGGTGAAAGCAAAAGAAAAGGCTGACCACATGCAGGCTCTCTGTCAGTGCAGCTCTTGCATGTGGCTTTGCTTGTTGTTCTTAAGGCAGACTGGCTGCATTTACAGACAGCATGTCAAAGCTAAGAACACATTTAGGACTTTTGTTATCTTTAACGATAATCTTCCTAATAACCAAGTTATCCTTGTGACTACTGAGCATGAGCGGCAATAAGCACAGGGGGCATGTATTCATTCACCCGGGGGATTTTAGCTGCTCACATGGTTGTCAGTGATTGGCTGTAACAAACATCATGTACATGGGGATTTTTAGTGTACATGACACCAAGACCCTCGCCAAATACATAGACTCTATAATACATGGATGTAATCTCTGTGACATCACCCATTTGCTTCTGAAGCATTGCTTTAAAGCTGTGGGTGGGTGCCATGTTAAAAATGCTGACACAACCCAACATTCAGTCGGCTTATGAGGCAAAGAGGTGAAATTGAGGCCCTCTAATGCCACAACCAGCTTAAGTGTGCCTTTCTGTTGGTTTATAAGTTATTAAGACATGAACCCCTTTGTTTTGTAATTCCTTTCATCAAACCAGACTAAAAAGGTTTATTTTTGCTGTAAGTATAGGTGGTTGCAACTTCATCATGTTGGTCTCGGCTACGTGGTTAAAGAGAGTATCAGAGCTGTTAAGTGATCATCATGTGTTGGTTTGTTGGTCAGATGCAGGGCACATTCCTGAATGACCCTTCCCAAAACATCTAGTGAGGGTGCTGGGAATCTCCAAAGCTTATGTCTGTAATGCTGTAACAGAAACTGGACCCAAATGGCAGTACTTGGGAGTCAAACAGAAAGTTAAGCATTTTTAATAAAATCCAAAGTTTGGTACACAGGAAAGCCAACAACCAGGTAAAGTATCCAAAAACCACTGAGCAAAGATGGAGCCAAAAATACAAGCAGAGATATATAGTCAAAAAGTTCTTCAGTGTCAGTGAAGTCAAATCAAGATCTGTCATTTTTTTTCATTAGCCCCTTTGTGCCTGTTGCAGATTTACAACATACCCCGTCAAGTCTTGGTGCAGCTAAAAACGACCTTTGTATGCCAGTATTGCCACTTGTTTCATATTCCATAGAGGGATTATCAATCTATGTCATCATAAAGACGCGCATGCATCTTTACCACAGAAGCAGCATTTAGCTCCATACATTCAGATGAGTTTGCTGTTTTTAAACACTAAATTCAACCTGTTTTCAGCATAAAAATGTGTGGTCGTTCTGTGGTCGGTTTTTAGAAACAATACTTTACAACAGAGTTTGGACCGTCACAGAGCTACCGGTGTTTTGGAGCTAATAGTGACCATGCTAACTGGTGACTCTCGACAGTATCAGTGATCAACAGTTGAGAGTCACCAGTCAACAGGGTCACACTTAACACTGAAGCACCAGCGACATCTACGGTTAAATAATTAAATATGTTGTCTTTGTCTGATTTGGTGCAGTTCTCTGTATGTAGTTTTCTGGTTCTTTTATGATGAACTGGGTCTCAGACTCAACAGTCTGTGTGCTCTTTTTTGGTCTGGGAGGGTTTCTGATTTATTGACACAAATTACCGTCCTAGTATGTCACAGTCTGGTAGGTGTCCACGGATAATGCATTCTTGAGCATCGAGTGACAGTTGTGTGTTTAAATTCCTCTCTGGGTACATGCCAGATTTCTCAGCTATAAACATCTGTCCTCATAATATCTGTCCACTCTATTTCACAAACCTGGGAGCCGTTTAACAATCGGAAAAGTATGATATTTGGTTTAAAAATGTGTTTTCTTTTGGCTCCTTCACGTTAGTTGACAAACCAGTAAGACTCCTCAGTGCTTCTGCACCCAAGTTGCGCGCACATCCGGCGTTGTTGATAAACAAATAATCCCTCCATACATACCCAGGATTGTATAATTTGCTCTATGTCACAAATTATTGATCAGAGGGTGAACCTCTCATATCTATACATAATATATATACATAATATAACTTAGTTATAACTATTGTATGAATTATTTTCATATTTAATGCTGAGTAGAGGGTTCATGCTGAGTTTTGTCCATATTATCTCTCAAAATCCTTCACTTCCATTGCACTTTTAGTGGTACAACAAGAAAAAAATGTTTAAACCTCTTGGAAAATGAGAAAGAGAGAGCAAAAGAAAAGAAATAAAATCATTTAAGAACCAAGCAAATCATCAAGAGCATAAGAATAATGTGTGTTAACACATACATATACAGACACATACGTATGCACATACGTGCACACATTTGTCTGTTTTTTGAGAACGTTGCCATTCACAACGACCTGTACTCGATCACGTGGTGAAATCACAGACACACACACACACAACGACACGTTTCTGGGTGACTTCACTTGTGCAAGAGAAGAGTGCTGTACAACAATGATCGGAAGACTGGCTGCTTTGATTCTTCTTGGTTCAGTGTGTGAGCAAAATTTTGTGTACTTTCACTAACACTTTCTTGTTGAACAATTGAATCAAAACAGAAAAAATCTGATTAGGATTGTTGACATTTTCGTTAAGTATACAAACCTTCCTTTTGTCTCCTAACACTTCATTTTTCATTTCTTCAGGTCAAACCAAAGACATGCCTTACCTGTTCTCTATGACTTTGGCTGAACCTGGAGATAATTTAACTATGACATGTTCTGTCACAAGATATGAAGCCGGCTTACTAAACTGGTATATGGTGAAGTCTAGATACATGCTGAAAGTTGCAGCAGGCAGTTTTAACAAAGTGAACCTAGACAAGCTTTTTGACAACTCAAGATTTACTATCAAAAAAGAAGGAAATCTGTTCCTGCTCATGATCAGAAATATAAGCAAAGAAGATGAAGCAACGTACTTCTGTGAAGCTGGAACTCCGTACACAATGCAGGTTGTTAATGGCACAGTTCTGACAGTAAATGGTAAGTTAGTACACACGTCTTTTTACTGTTTCTGTATCCAGTGAACCCTGACATAAATTTTAATGTAATGTGAATTATCCAGATCACAAAAAGCCCCTGAAATCACTCTACGTGAAACAAAGACCGCAGACTCAGTCAGTCGGGACTGGTAGCTCAGTGACTCTCCAGTGTTTACTTCTGTCCAAGCACAAAGAAACCGGAGCCCAGTGTCCAGGAGAACATGATGTGTACTGGTTCAGAGCTGGATCAGGGGACTCTCGCTCAGGAGTCATTTACACTCAAAACCATAAAGGTGATGAAGGAGCAACAAGAAGCTGTGTCTACAGTTTTTCCAAAACTATCCAGAACTCCTCTGATGCTGGGATTTACTACTGTGCTGTGGTCACATGTGGAGAAATCCTGTTTGGGGAAGGAACTAAAGTGGAGACAAGTAGGAGTTTATTATTCTATTTCAATCCATTTGTATATTATATTGTTCGTTATTAGCTATTAGAAAAAAAAAATCAATAATCTACTAGACCATGATCAATGACTTTAGTTTCATTAACCAGTACAACTTATTATTATTATTATTATTATTATTATTATTATTACTATTATTATCAAAAGTAAAGGTATGAAAAGGAAAAACTAAACAAAATCACTGGTGTATTTCTTTATTTATTTCATTTATTTATTTATTTGTTTCTTTTTCTTTTGCTGATGTTTTAACAGAAATCTCAGGAGAAGAATCGACCCCAGTCGTCGTTATCCTCAGTGCACTGCTGACTCTCTGTGTGATTGTGATTGCCATCCTTGTCTTCTTTAGAGATTAGTGTAAGATTTTAAACATAGCAAAAAAATAATCCATTTGCCCTTAGAAAAAGATACATTTGCTCTTGTTTTTTTAAGCTTATAAAAGCAGGACAAAGTTCATATGGATCACACAAGCTTATCTTATTCCGAATTAAGGTTAATGTCCAAGAACCAGAATTAGTGATTGAGCAGAGAGATAAAACTGCCCCCCTCAAGTTAACTTGGGAGCTGAAAGAGACAAATTCCCTTACCACGATGGGCAGATGGGGGACGGGAAGCAGTTACACACTAACAGGAGAACAGGAGGGAGGGGTCGGTGAGGCAAGAGAGACGGAGACAACACAAATGCACTGCAAAAGGAGTAAAATCTGCAAGATTAAAATCTTTTATCGAGCCACGAACTCTGTGTTTTTTAACTTTAATCGTTTAGTAGAAAAAGCTAAAAATTACATTTTAAACAGTTACCTGTTATTTTTGCATTGTATAGCTAATTTATTTTGCACCGTGTAGAATGGGTAAATAAAGCCAATGTATATAAATCTATAAAAAAAATGCCTATTTTTTCAAACATCAATGATTAATTTTGCATACAGTCATACATTATTGTTGGTAATAAATTAATTCAAGCAATAAAAAAATAAATAAATAAAATAATTGAAGAGCTGCTTGGCAGCCAAAGGAGCCGGCTCTCTAAAAAGAGCTGGAATTTCCATCACTACTGAGAAAGAGGTCTTATTTAAACCCAGTGTGCTAGAGGACTTATCTCAGCACCCCAGATTATCTTTTGTAATGTTTCTTTTTTTTTTTTTAGCTTAATCACCAAGTTTATTTAAAGAGAATATTAGCTGGCTGATAGGGCTGGATGATTTAAATCAGCTTTTAATGTCATTAGACGTTGGCTCCCTTTGGTCCTAATGCCATTGCTCTGACAGCAAATATCTGTCTTTCTAGGAAGGTGACACTGAGGCTTTGAACAACTCTCCTGCTGGATTTATCTACTGTGGAAAACAATGAGGGGAATGAGCAGAAAGACCCAGACATAAACTGTCAAACACATTGCTTTATGTAAGAAACTGTCCAAATGTTATTTGATTGATGATCACCCCTTTAAAGCTAAATCATATTTTCTCATATTAGTAAAAAAGGACTGGCACAAAAAAAAAAGAACCTGATTGGTTGCTCAAAACAGAAAGTGTATGAAGCTACAAAAGATATGCAAATACATCTGTGATCCAGGACATGTTAATTATCTACACAGAGACCTTCAGTGAGATAGCAAAAGGAAGAGAAGTACTTCAAAGATGCCTTTATAAGATAAGAAAGGATTGTTGTTTCTGTTGATCTTGAATGCATCTAGAATCTGTCCACTGACTTTGTGTAAAATTATGTCTGATTGTAGAAAATCCATATGAATTAAAAAATATTTTTGGCTTTGCTGTTTGACTGACCCCATGTTCGTCATTCATCTGCTTCTGCATTGAGAGCAACAAACCATTTTTCTTTTCACATTTGGAAGACTGCTTCTGTTCAAGGTAAATGAAGATGCTGGGACTGATTAACTTCAAATTTGTACATATTTATTTTAGTGTAGGTTCAAAAAGAGTTCATACACTGTGTTTTATACAAGGAAACCGTTTCGAAAGATTTAAAACTGAACCTGTCGGCTACTCAGGCAATAAAAGTTGTGGCCAAAGCAGGACACGTAGCCGTGGTTTTCCTGCACATGAGAACATCATCACACTTCACTAAAGAAAACCTGAACTAATAGTAAACTTGTAATGAACACTTTACTGTAACTGAAGAAACTAAAACTCTGACTCCACAATATTTTAGGCATTAAAGAACCATGACAGAGAATGTCACACTTCACAATGTCATGTTTGGAAAGTTTTTTTTTTTTTTTTTTTTTTTAGTAACAACTGCTACTACTACTTCTACAACATGTATGGATTGTCAGAGTGGCACCACCATGTATTCTTGGCTGTGAAAGTACTACATGTAATTATTTAGAAGCAAAGTTATTGAGGGAGGAGAATCCCATTATTTATTTTATGAACAGAAAACTTTATAAATAAAAAAAAAACTGCTGATTGCATCACAAAAGCTGTAAGGTCACTTTTCAGGATGACAGGCTCATTTTGGGCAGATTTTACAACTTTGCTTTACATAGACACTCTCACGTGTTTGCACATTGCACACACAGAGAACAAACACCAGAACATCTATAAGGACCTCTTTCACAATACATGTAATTTTGCCCATCGCCCAATTTTTTGTTTATTGTGTGGTATTTGAATACACCCAGAGACTCCCAAGAATATACCTTTAGAAAATCCAAAAGTCATCCAGGGCCTGTACTATGACCTATTTTATGATCATTGCCATAGGTGTGAGCCAGGGTGCACACTTGACCCCAAAACTTACTCAAACACAAATAATAAATCATCCAATTGGGTCAAATCAACTTCACTGAAGTCTGGTGCATCTTTTGAAATCAAATGTAATGTCCAAGCCATTGCTATGCAAAAAGACACGAAGGCCATAAAACAGATTACATGTATATACAAGTACTAGAAACAGAAATTGACAGAAGTAATGTTTATGTATTGCTGTCATTGTAGATATATACAATCTGATTACAACAATCCAAAAATGCATCGGTTTTTACTTGTATCAATGGCTCATTATTATCTCATCACAAAGGCATAATATACAGGCCCTTTGTGGCTGTTCAATATTAAAATGAATAACATTTCATGTGAAATGTTTGTTTTGAATCTAGCATCCAAATTCTAAAAGAAATCATACTTAAAGGATGAATTCTGAACAAATCTTTAAAGGTTCCCTGATATACAAGATATGTATCCTGATTCTACAACAGTAACCCAACCTGGTAATTGAACAACTTTATCGGTCTCAGAATTTGACGATTTTTTTTTCCCACTTTGAGAATATAAATGTGGCCAAATAATTTGTAAGTATTTTAGGTGTACACCAACTGTAAGTTGGTCAGACACATCTCTAAAGAATTGAATTTGTTGAAAAATATCATGGAAAAAAAACATTTTTTTTCCAGTTAAAATTCAATAACTTCTTTCATTTGTAATACTTAGCTTTACATTTGATTTCAAAATATGCACCAGACTTCAGTGAAGGTGATTTGACCCAATTTGATGATTTATTATTTGTGCTTGAGTAAGTTTTGGGGTAAAGTGTGCACCCTGGCTCACACCTATGGCAATGATCATAAAATCAGTCATAGTACAGGCCATGGATGACTTTTGGATTTTCTAAATGTATATTCTTGAGAGTCTCTGAGTGTACTACAAATACCACACAATAAACAAAAAATTGGGCTGTGGGCAAAATTACATGCATTGTGAAAGAAGTCCTTTCAGAAAGGTGTGAACAGACTTGCCCAATTTGTGATGCTGCATATTTCCTGGAATTCAGCCAATCAGAACAGTTTCCACTTTGAAGACATTTGATGACACTTTCATTCTAGTAGGAGGAGATCAGTTGAGTAAGAGAGAAGTTTTTAGCACAATGATTGGAGGACTAGCAGCTTTGGCTCTTCTATGTTCATTGTGTAAGTGCTGATTAAAAATTTTAAAAACAAATTGTTTACAGGCTAGATGATCTAGATATGTTTCTGGTGGCTGAAACTTTGTGCTTTGAGTGTTTTTGACTGCTCATGTTATGATCTGGTTTGTCTCTGATCATCAGCCCTGGTTCTGGTTCAAACTGCAGAGGTTCCTCAGAGGATCTTTTTGATGGTGGTGGAAGCTGGTGGAAATGTCACCCTCAAGTGTCCAGTCTCTGATGGAGACGGAAAATTCTTCCACTGGTATAAGCAGCCTCTTGGATATATGATCCAAACAGTTGCTACAGGGTCTTTTACCAAACCAACACTGTCTGCACAATTTCAAAGCCAGCGTTTCAGTATCACCGAGGGAACAGGTCACTATTTACTCTCCATTAGAAACATCAGCAAAGAAGATGAGGCGTCATACTTTTGTCAAGATGGGACAGCATATAATCAGAATTTCTTCGCAGGGATCTTCTTGGCTGTGAAAGGTAAGTTTTCCTTTTTTATTCTTTTGAATTCATCACCCCACTCTTCTGTTCTGGTTTGATTTCATTGAGATTATACTCTGCAGATGTCAATCGGGAGAAATCCGTCATCGTGGGACAAACTCCAGAAACAGCTTCAGTCCGGGCAGGGCACTCTATGGTTTTCACTTGTTCACTTCTCTTCACGAACAGTGAAACTGGAGCCCAGTGTCCAGGTGAACATGAGGTGTACTGGTTCAGAGCTGGATCAGGGGAATCTCATCCAGGTGTTATTTACACTCACACTAACAGGGGTTTCATTCAAGAGAAGAGACGCTGTACCTACAGTCTGTCCAAAACTATCCAGAGCTCCTCTGATGCTGGGACTTACTACTGCGCTGTGGTCACATGTGGGGAAATCTTGTTTGGTGGAGGAACTAAAGTGGAGACAAGTGGGTTTTTAAGTCTTCTGTTGAATGTTTGAATCAATAATCTCAACCCACAGTTACAAATATATTTTGTTCTGCCCAATAATCATACAAATATAAAAGTTTGGTTTCAGGATTATTTCTTTTCTTTTTCCAACCCCAGGATCAGAGCTGTACCCATTAGTCATTGCACTTGGAGTCATGCTGGCCTGCTGTGCGATTTCAAATGTCATTCTTCTTTTCTATGCGAGACGCAGCAGAGTGTGTGAACAATGCAAAGGTAGGCTACTGTTTTTGTTGTTGTTGTTTGATCTTTTTTTTTGTTTGTTGTTTTTTTTTTCTTCATCATTTATGCTCATGCTCTAATATTTGAAACAGGTGTTATTTTTATTTTGCATCAAATGCTGAATAATCATTTTTTGTTCCTTTATTCCTAGTGATAGTTTGTCTGTTTTGGTTTGTATCAGCAAAATCCCTGAAATATCAAAAACACATATTCATGATCCATCCTCTCTAAGGGTCTTGTTTTTTTGTTTTGTTTTGTTTTTTCTTTGCAGAAGGAAGTAAAAGCATTTCTCACAATCTTGGACACGAGGACTTGACAGTAGAGCATTCATCTAACCTGGTAAATATTTCTTACACTTTAAGTTTAGCTTTAAATTTTTCAGATAAGCTTTGATTACAGTTTTTGACACCAGATCTTCCAGCTTCCTAGTCTTGTGGAGGTCCTACAGCCATTGATTTTTTGTTTCTGTTCATTCAGTTTTCTTGGATTTATTTATTTATTTATTTATTTATTTATTTATTTATTTATCTATTTATTTTTTGTTTAATCATTCATCCATTCATTTAGTTTTTTTTTTTTTTTTTTTTGTATACATTTTGCTGAATCATTAAACTACACCAGTTCCAAAAACAGTAGGAATGTTTATAAAATGTAGGAAAAAAATCATTTTGATAGTTTACATATGATTTAAATTCTATATTTTAGCAATGCCTGTTAGATGTTTGGATTTCATGTGCTCAACGGCTCCGCATCTCTCTCAAAATATATCTGGTTAACAATGCACCTGGTATTCCCAACAAGTGACAAGTGCAAGAGTATTTCTGTCTCAGGTGACTGTTTTGTAAATACTTGACACAAGAGTTGATTTTCAGTCCTACAGAAGTTGAACTAATGGCACATTCTGCTATTTGTAGGATGACGAAACAGAGGCAGAGAACTATGCAGCACTGGATTTCCCTTCCAGAAAAGTCAGGAGTGTGAAGAAAAACACAGAGTTTCCACAACAATGTGTGTACTCAGCTGTGAGGGGGGACTACCAAACACGACAGCACCCGTATCTGTAGCAGGAGCTGAAGCTTCCCTGCAGAAGAAACTCTTTCTAGTTATGGCAGCCTGATGAGGTCAAGACAACAGAAATATTTAAAGTATAGAAACAGGATCAAAGTTGGAAAGAACGCTTTTAAACTGTGGTCTGTATTTGGGTGATGGTGAGTTGAAATTCTTGGAATAGTGCTGACAAGCATCAAAAGTTGCTGCATGGGAATTTTCAAAGCTTTCCCTGGTAGTCATGTTAACTTTTCTTGGTCAGTAAGGGGCATCAATAATAATTTAAATCGGTTTCATGGCTGTTTTTTTTTTTCATTCTTATGGGATCTTAAGTTATAAATAAAAATTGATAAAATACTTTGATTTTATTAGATTTCTGAGACAGTAAAAATATAGATAGACAACTTTGAAAGAACAAATGTGTCTTTGTTGGAGATTTCTATTAATGTTATGATAATTTACCTGGCAAACATAAAAATGGATACTGAAAGTATTATTGAAATGGTCAGGGAGAAAATATTGTATTTTTTTTAACTGGGGAAAGAATTCTGCCCAACCAGAAATTTGGCAAAGGAAACAGAAACAAGCATTGAATGCAAGAAAAGAAGCATGAATCCTGTTCAGAGCTCATGTGGTTAGATAACATCAACAAAAACTGAAACATCTGATGAAAGCTTTTAACACCGTTTTTTGTAAGTGCATCCTGTGGTCTCTGTTTCCATGAGATAGCCCAATGATGATGCAACAGGCTGATATACAAAGCTGTTTTTTTGTGTTCTCTTAGTTTGACGTCACTGGTATTTCCTGTGTGCACTTCATTACCCAGAAACAAAGCCAATGTGTGAAAACAAAAGACTTCAATTATTTAAGATGCTTCAACCAACTGAATGATGCTGACCATGTTAAAGATAATTTAAAGCAGATCAGTAAAACAAACTTGGAACCAAGTTTCAGTCATAGCTGTCACCTGACTGAAACATTACTCTACTGACACTTTTCATCAGTTAGGCTTTACAAGATGCTCCTGTGATGCAAAGGTATGATCTTCTAACTGACGAGTATTGTAATCAAAAAGTCCTGTCAATAAAACTATTTTGGACACAATTACAACTTCTATTTCGTTTACTTGTTTTTCTTTGTTTGTTTTTGTTTGCCATTTTTTTGTTTTGTTTCCTTTAAGTGCATCTGAGATGGCAAATCGAGAACTTGCGAAAAAACATATATAGCTATTGCTAATTCGTCCATTCTTTGATATTGTAGGAAGCAGCAGGGCACCCACTTGCATAGATATAAAGACCAATTTCAAGACATAAATGGAAAAACAACAACAACAAAAAAATGTTTTTATGAGAAAAGTTTAAAGCCTTACAGCAAAAATTTCAATTCAAGCTATCAATTTAAACTGTGTGCCAACCAGCAGCAGTGTTATGTTCAGCATAATTGAAACAATGCAAGCTTTAACAAATGCAACTTAAAGAAACGATACCGTTCCATTTTCATCATTCACAAAGTTTGAGTTCAAGTGTTGAATGTCAGTGCTACCTGTGGGCAGAATTGCATGGTTATCTGAATGGCTTGTTTGAAAAGACAGAGTAGAATGCAGCCAAGAGAAAAACAAGTTGGTATCAGTGGAAGAGGCTTCAGGAGTGCTAGGTTTGAGGTTGAATTGAGGGAGTACCAGTGGGACAACAGCCCGGTAATGACAAAAATGTCCTCTGATGTTGAGACATAGGGCTCTAATTTCGTAGACCAGCGCCGAGAATAGACCAGGTTGGAGCTGGCAAGTTTTCAGTGCACTTTCAATACTGTTTTTGGCACAAAATTGTCACTGCGCCAACATGAATCTGTCAACACCTCCTTCTGATGCGCTGTGAACTCCCCCTGGTGCGCCGTCACACCCATCTCTGCGAAGACGGTCTACCAAATTGTCAAATTGGCAGCGCACGGCGGTGTGTGCGCCACACAAAATTAACACTGCGTGGGGTGTGCCAGGCTTGCGCCCCCTGCGCTGAGCCCAAATCAGAGCCCATTGTTTGATATGCTAATTCCAACCAAAAGCCTTGATAGCAGCATGGATCTTCTCTCTGTCTGCCGAGCTTCCATCTCTTGTTCCATCAGCGCTGGTTTTCACCACGGCAAAGATGGCAGCAGAATAAATCCCTGTATCTGCATTTTTCTGTATAGAAATAGAAAATAGAAAGTATGCAGGATGCCAAAGAAAACAATCAGGATGCATCATAACTACTAAAACGGTGATCTCACCCTTGAAGTCTTTTCTGCAATATTTTCTTTCAGGGTGCCAGCAGCTGCTAAAATAAACACAGTGAACTGTATATCAAAAACGTGCTTGACATTGACATTAATTACAAAACAAAATGTGTGATACACTGAGGTAACATTTCTTACCTTTCTCACCACAGTGTTCACATTTATTTTTCTTGATGCAGTAGATAGAAAAAGCCGTAACCACACCTGCAGCCAAGACCCCACAGAGCACAAGCAAAACTATTGTGACTCCATGTAAATCAGCTGGTGACAAACTGGACACTGGGACATAAAAAGAAACACAGAAATAGTATCAGCAGCAACCACTGTCAGAGCAAATGCATTAAAGTGTTTGGATGAAACAGGGAGAGAACATTTGTAGGGAAAACTCTATTTGTGCTAACATTTATGGTACTGCTTTGTCTGCAGGGAGCGCCAAAATTGACACAAACCAATTGTTCCCTACACAGGTTTTGAGGGGTGATATAAGCAGTCAAAGCAGACAAAAGAATGAATGAATGACTTTGAAGGTCCCATATTATGCAAAAATCACTTTATTAAGTCTTTTAGTGAAATTTGTGAGTCTTTGGCTTTCCTCCCAGCCCACAAAATGTGATATTTAATGACAAAACCTGTACTTATGAGTGCTTGTGAATGTAAAATCCGGACCTAAAACAAGCTGGTTGGGTTTTGCCGACGTCAGCGATTTCCTTTTTTGGCCAATCAGGAGCAAGTCTGACCGATTGGTCCACTGGAGCAGATACCCCCACACCCCTCCCCGCCCACTCCCTCCCTGCTGCTGGAGAGGAATCTCCCCTGCAGCAGGGAGGTGAATGCTGAAGTTGAAGAGACATCACTGCTCTGTTTTTGGCTGTAAACAGCCTCATAGTTCCATGCACAAACTTCCCATCTTGGAAGAAGACAAGACTAAGTGGCTGGAGTCCATTTATCAAGGAAATGTGCCAGCTATACTCAGTAAAACTGTGCATGTGTGTGCTAGTCACTTCACAGCTGGCTGCTTTTCCAACTTTGGACAGTACAACAGAGGGCTAGGGAATAGACTGGTCCTGAATCCAGGAGCATTACCAACCATCCGCCAACAAACATGGGACCCTGGAAATACGAGTATTTAAATGCTGTGTGCTGTGGAGCAGATGTAAGAGCTTTTCCTCAGCGTCCCCTCTGTCTCTGTGTTGGCTTCAGGATGCTAACTGTAGCTGTGGCTAGCCTGTTGTTTTAGCCTGCTTCACTGTTTTCTATACATTGTGCACTCGGAGCTCGGTAGTCATGCATGTTGCGCAGCTCTCTCTCTGTGACGCAGAAAAGCGGGCAGTATCAGCGGTGGCTCACTTACATATGAAGGCCACGCCCACTGAACCAAGCAATTTAAAGTTCACTAAACAGTGACTTTGTGTCGTGATTTTGGTGATGAAAATGAACACTGGTGTGAGGAGATAGGCTACTTAAACCGTAACCCTTGTTTAAAAGACTGAAGATTTATTTACCTTTGTCGTCCAGTTTGGTTCCATTCGCAAATAAAATCTCCCCACATGTGGCCACAGCACAATAGTAAGTTGCAGCGTCAGAAGAGCCAATGTTCTTAGAGAAATGATAAACACAGCCCTTTGGAGTGGAACGCTCATCAGATCTCTTGTTGCATTCTTGTTTGTCTCCTTCGGTGTAGATGATGGTGCCATGTGATTTGTTCGATTTGACCCCAGACAAGTTCACACTGTGATCACTCAGACAGGTTGTCCTCTGGGAGTCAGTGAGGACTGAACACTGGAGACTTATTGAGTCTTCTGAGCGTGCTGGGTGAGAAAGTGTAGGCCACTGAACAACAATAAATTTAGATGTCCTCTGGATGTTTCCTGTGAATACAAACAGTGAAAAATTGTATGAACTGTGAGGTTTAAAGATCAGAGAATGATCCAAAAAATGAGAACGTCAAAAGGTCATAACAGATGTCAGGATGGACAAGGATTAAGTGTTGGGGCCACAAAAGAGACATTTTTAGGCTCAGACATGCGTTACCCTCCAGAGACAAAAATATGGCGCTCCAGTTATCCTCGCTCCAGGTCATGATAGCACAATGATACACCGCCTCGTCCTCTGGGACTGTCTTCAGAATAGTCAGAGTGCACATAGTTCCAGTATAGTTCACATCAAAACGTGACGAAGGAAATCCTTTTTCAAGTGTAGGGTTTGAGGTACCTTTCATCAGAGTGGTGATTAACACAAGAGTATCATCAACGCTCTGTTTGTACCACTTGATTCGTGCATTGCTGTACTCAAAACTTGGCAAGAGACACATCAGGGAGGCAGGTTCACCAAGTTGAACTGTTGATACAGAGATCCTTGAATCTAAATGAAAAAAAGAGGAGGTTGGAAGTTGGATCGACTTTTCAGGTCTTATCATCAAGAGCTATTCATAGCATACTCACATCTTAAAAACATTTCAGTTATTTCATACAACCTGTCGAAAAAATAAAAGATAAATCACACCTGCCTACCTTTAGCTTTGTTTTACAAAAGGACATTACTTACATCCTTGATGGAGAAGAAGGAGCATGATCCCTGGAAAGCACCACATGATGCTGTCTCCGATTAAGATCTTTCTTGAAGAGAAATGAGATGATGTCAGGAGATGACAGGCTTTAAAAAGCTCACTTCCTGACATGCTGTTCTCATGAGATTTGCCTTTGAGGTTTTGTGGTGAATTGGAGTAGAAGAGAGTTAAACCAAGCTATCATCAAAGAACAGTTGAGAGTGAAGCAGTTTTTTAAAAATCTCATCAGCATGAAGTGGAAATATAAAGAGTGTGCAGGAATTTAACACCTCTTTAACACTAGATCATGTTTACATGCTGATGGTAGATGTATAAAGTTTGTACTGATTACCTTCTCTTCGGGCATAAGTGTGCTCTCATGACCTTTGGTGTTGCAGTTCTTTAATTGGCCACTTGAGGCAGGAACCCACCCTCTTAAATGGGTCCTTTTTTATAGTAGTGTTTACAGCCTGGATCATTAAACCAAAGCTATTAAGCCAAAAGCTGACCCCAGCTCAACATCTTTGTCTGTTTAAAGTCTGATGACAAATTAGGTTGTGTCAACAAAACCCCTGTTCAGAAACTAGTAGTTGGCATTAAACTCAAGTTTCTTTCCTGTAAGAGTAGTGAGACACTGGGGAACTTATTGAGACTCAACCTAGAAGGTCAAGGATAACTACTGAGGAGTGATCATAAAGAAACTTCGTGTCAAACACCATCCTGTCTGTTTTTGTGTAATCAGGGAAAGACGATTGTTGCCATGGTATCCCAGTACTGTCGGTCTGAACCAGGTTAAATTAATGGACAACAAGGCTTATAAAAACAACTAAAGAGACAAATGGACCTCTGACACCAAGGCCTGTGCTAGTTATCAAAAGATTTAAATTTAATCTACCAAATATGTTGACAGAGAAAACCACTTATCGAGCCTGGACATTAAAACATTCCCCTTAAGTTTCATAGTTTTGTTTATGCTCTAAACAATAGAACAAAAGGTTGTAGTTTTAGTTAAGACCCAGCTTGTTGAGAGAATGTGGCAACTAACAAAAACTGCTGTTAGAGAGATTTGACCACATCCACAGAGGAAACGGCTGAATGCATTAAGTAGGACACCTGTGAAAAAAACATACCTATGTTTCAGGCTTGTTTTGCAAAGACCAACTTACACGCTCATCTATGTATATTTCCATGACAACCAAAAATGTGCAGATCAAAACCATTGTGCCCATTATACCCGCACAGTGCACCAGGTTAAAAACAACTTCTCCAAATCATCTCAGTGCAGGAGGAGGTGATTTCATTTGCTTCGATGCACTTATAAAACAAGCAGTTACAAGTGAGGTGCAATGATTAGAACTATTTAAAAATGTACTCATTAGAAAAGCAGAAAACATGACTGTAAGGATACAACAAATCCATGCTAGTTAGAAGTAAAGTGGGCATCAAACAATCTAAATTTATTTTTAAATTCCCAACGAGAGAAATAGAAACCTTTTCTCTCACTGTTACATTATACATTTCTTTATGTTTCGTCACAACCTTCCTAGGATTATTTCTAGGATGTGCTTTTTTTTTTTTTTAACTCTGTGTAAACTATTATCTCAATTATTTTTCCACATTTCTGCTAAGTCTGCAGTTTCCTCTCCAGCCCTCAAGCTCTGTCACCTTTGACATGATCAGAAAAGGGTGCCAGCAGTTTCAATTACTGTGTCATGGAAATACAGGCAGGAGTGTCATGCAAAAAAAAACAAATAGATATTTGTTAATCAAAGTACAAATTACAGAGAAAACCTTGACCCAGATGGACTGTAAACATTCCTCTTATCCTAATGTGATTAGAAAACAAACAATGAAGTACGTTGCACTTTACTGGAAACAGGACTGCAGAAACTTCTCTATTTCACATGATTCTAGCAGAAAATACACTGGCTCTCATTTAAAATAAAAAAGGTAATGATTTAAGAAAGCAACTCTGTAAATGTGCACGGTGCATTATAGATTAATTTTTAAACAGTAAGAAAGCTTCACTTTTTACCAGATGCCATTCCATCATGGAGGCCTGTTTCTGCTAGCAAGGATGAATGTAAGTTATAATAATGAACCAAAAGAATGAGATTTCAACTTTTTTATATGAGTTTTACCTTTTTTCCTCACAACTTGAACTCAGTATCTCAGCTCAAACTGTGAGGAGGATCTGGTTTAATTGGACTTCAGCAACACTTTTTGGCTCTGAGTCTCACACACACTGTCGTAAAGATGTGACTCTTAGCAATGTGTGTGTTTGTTTTGGAAATAAATGGAGATCAGATCTTCTATTTAATACTACTTTTCTTTGTTCAAGACAAATTTTGACTTGATACAATGTGACAAGTTAAGGTATCTATCAACTGTTACATAGCACTGTTGTTTGAAACGTGACAACAAGCAAATGTACGTTTTTACTGTAGTTTAGTCACCGGCTTTATGTAGCACCACTGGCAGCTGGATGCTCCAGTGTATCTGTAGGCTAACGAGACAACAAGCTAACTTCATCAGCTCTACTTCTGACAAACTGAGACATGTCCATAATGTTTAACATTAGAAAATCCTGGCTAGCTGTGTCCTAACAGTTATCTACCAAGCAAAGCTAACCTAACCTCACTCTTCATTTTATCAATGGACTCTCAAGTTTGAACAGACCATTGTAGAACAACATTATCACAAACAGCTTAGCCTGTGTTTTAGCCTGTAGCCCAAGTGTTAGCCTCTAGCTTACGCTCCATCACTCTCCAGTTTAACTTTCTTCTGCTCTTCTGTCTTTTTTTTTTTTTTTTTTTAATCTGTCTGACACTTAGGCTCTATCATCACTACAAAGTTAACCAAAAAAACATTTTTAGCAGAGAAAAACATAGATTCCTCTTCTCACCACTAAACTTTGTCAGCTGGCGTGGTGTTGTCATCAAGACTTTGATGTGCTGTAGATCAATCTGGTCCTGCCTGACATGATCAGAAAGCTAAGAAGTAGCCGTTGGGAATAACCTATATTGGCACTGATAATCTAATATTAAGCTTTGGAGAGTTATTCAAGATAATTTAGAAAATCATCACAGTGTCTTTAATATGCAGGAATTACTATGAGTTTTATACTTAGTGTGGCTTAGCCTTCAAAATGTTTTGTATTACCTTTGTACTTAAGTGATAGGTAGGTATGTATGTAAAAATGACTTGATATGACACATCTTGTCACACATTTAGCAGAAGTTTTATTCTCCTGAAATGTTGCATCTTTCATGTTGAATGGGTCTCCAAACAGTTTTGATTGTTTCCCATCACCATTTAATGTGAATGACTCCAACATGAAGCAGAAACAATGAAAGCTTTCAGGTGTGTTTTATTATGAAGAAAACGATACACACATTTTTGACATGGTCAGTTTTCAAAATGCACAATGTCTCTTCCAAAGTGCACCGGAAAGCCATCTTCACATCTGATGGCGATTCTCCTGGTGCGAGCTTGGCCACGGTAATCGCAGTGAGGACGCCGGGCTCCCTGGTTTTTCAGTGAGCAGACAACAATTGAGAAGGGTTGAAGGCTTTTGGTTAAGCCCCCGGCTGTGGGCTCTCCTGCAAGCCCACAGATGGTTTTGATGGTGTTGGTGTTAGCCCTAATGAAGGTGTTAGTCTCCTTGCACAGATTGCTGTCAGTTTCAGTGATTCCTCGACTCTGTATTTCTGAGTTGCATCTAGTGATACTCATATCCCCTTTGACATGCTGGTTGATGAATTTTCTGTAACGTTCAGACACTTGTGCATTTGTGCAGAGCACAATAGCAAAAAGCAAAACTGACACAAGGATCTTCATGATTTCCTGTTGAAGAAAACATAGAAAAGATGGTTGGAACGAGGGTTGGTACCAGACATAAATCTTTTCATGCTGGCTGCACAGAATGTATGACAAATTAATGCATTTAGTCGATGAAAATGATTCATTTTATCATTATTTTTTTTAGTAAACAGTCTTTTATTCTGAAAATGTTCAGTATTCCCTGCCCATCACACCTATCTGTGCATCTTTACCATAAAGATAAAGATTAGCCTCATATCTGTCACTGTTAAAGCTGTAATGCCTAAAAGTACTAAAAGTAAACTAATACAAGCTAAAATGAGAAAATTAAAGCATGTTATGGGTCACCTTATGATGGTATTGTGTCAGTCTTACTTTGAAGCCTTTGGGCTGATGGTATCTTTATTTTGATTTTATGTAAATATTATTCAGAGACCATCTCTTGGATTTTTTTTTTAAATATGATGAAGTATGAAAAAAGTGGGTTTTTTTAGGGAACGAGCAACATTTCACTCACAGTTTCTACCTTCTCAATCTGTAAAGTTAGATTTACAGCCATGAGTTTGAGTTTCTAGTCTCTTGACAGCTGAACAAAAAGAGATAAGAAAAGACGCACAAACCTTTTCAGTTTGAAGAAAAGTGACAACAGATACTTCCTCTTTAGATGACTCCTCTTTGCTTCTGCCTGTTTAACAGATGGTCTTAAAATGTTTTCCTCCCCACCACTTAATCCATTTATGAAACTAGATTTGAACTTTGACTACAGGGCTGATCAGCACAGTGGGAGGGGATTCACTCAGCATGTTTGTGCAAATACACAGTGTGCCCCTTTGATCCATTTCTTTTAATTTATACTAATAAATGAATATATAGTTTAAGAATGTTTGAAGCGAGTACTGAGACACTGAGATGTTGCTTTTGTGACCGAACTAACTAATTGCTGTATAATTTACCTGATGATCAACTGAAAGAAATCACAATAAAAATGAGGTTAGTTCAGGTAACCACAGATTGAGGAAATGTCAGTAATGTCACGTCATCCTTATGAAACTTTTGTAAGCAATGTGTGCCAGAGGAAAACAAACTTAATTTCTGACATATCTGGGATAACACATGATTCCTCAGAAAACACACAACTTCCAGCAAATCCCAATGTGTGGGACAATTTGCTGCTCAAAGTAAAGTTCCTTGAACGTGAAGAATCCAAGACTCTCTCTTTTTAGCTCACATTTTACAGTCCATCTGTGTGTTCATCATTAGTGATGAACGCTAACACCTCAACCTCTCAGGTATCCCAATCAAAGGTGTTAGGAAAACACAAGCTCCAAAACAGACTCGTTGTATAATCTCCTCACATGAACAAATGATGCAATCATTGCTTTAGAGACCAGTTATTCATCAAATCCATGGGGAATTTTAGAAAGGAGGACCATCCTCCCCTTGTGTGTACTATTTGTTTGTCAATACATGCTGTCTGTACAGCTGGTCTAAGTGATAAGTGGTATGCACATACATTGAGCATACAGTCATACACATGTTGGCACAGTTTACAACCATACGTACAACTGGACCATGAAAAACTAATGATCTCCTTACATCTTTTGCAGCGTGTTCATCGATTATGTCTGAGAGCACACCAGCTGATGTGTTGGTTTGTTATTGTGCAGTTAAAGTGATGGCAGCAATTTGTACAAGGTTCTGACTTATGCACCAAAATCAATTTGGTGCAAAAGGCAGCCAAAGGGCATTTGAAACTCTCCTCAAGTCAAAAGTGCATGCAGTATTAATCAATGTATTAATCTTTATTAGCACAGCACCAAGTCAAAACATATATCATAATAGGACACTTTACAAAAGCAGAGCAGATCTATCTTCTAATTGTATAATATCAATGAAGACCCAACATTACAGATGCTATGAGGAGGATCTGTTTTAATTGCACTCCCTCACCATCTTCTGGCCGGGAGTCTCTGCACACTGTCATAAATTACTTTTAGCAAGGCTTTTGTTTGTTTTGGAAGTAAATGGATAATCGGATCAAAACAAATCTTCTTTGTTCAAGACAACTTTTTACAGGATACAATGCGCTGAGCTAAGGTATTTATCAGAACAGTGTTTATGTGGTGCTATGGTTTGAAACATGACATCAAGCAGACATAGCAGCCGGCTACATGTAGCAGTAGCCCGGTGCTCCAAAGTATCTGTAGGCTAATGTGACAACAAGTGAACACTGTCAGTTTGTAAGTAGTTTATTAGCTGTGTATATTTAACGCAGCTGACAGTCCGATGCTCTAAGACATGTCTGTAATGTGTAACGTTAGCAAGTCCTGGTTAGCTGTGTCTGGTTAGTCATCTACCAAGCAGAGCTAATGTAACCTCACTCTTCATTTTATTGATAGACTCTCAAGTTTGAACAGACCAATGCAAAATAACTGCTGCTTGTGGGTTCAGTGAACATTATCACTAACAGCTTAGGTCCTGAGTTATAGAGTGATACAGCCCAAGCTAAAGGCTAATTAGCCTTTAGCTCAGGCTGTATCACTCTCCTGTTTAGCTTTCTCCTGCTCCTCTGTCCTTTTTCTGTCTGACAGTTAGAACCCTGTCTCCACCATCACTACAAAATTAGTCACAGAAATAGTTTTTGGCAGAGAAAAACACAAATCACTGTGATTTATCTCTTCTCTCTACTAATAGAATAGAATAGAATAGAATATGTCTTTATTGTCCACCAAGGTGGAAAATTGGCTTCGTCAGCGGGCTTGGTATTAGCATAGAGACCTAGACGTGCCATAAATCATCTGGCCCTGGTCGACCGGAACTGGAAGCCAAGAAGTAGCAATTTTAAATAACCTGTAATCAGCAATATTAGCGCTGATAATCTCATTTTAAAGTGTGGATTACGATCAGGCATATATCAAGAAGGGAGCCTTTTTGAAGATCACTTTCAAACTCCTCACAGCCCCTTAAAGAAAAGTTTTGAGCCAGTCAGTATAATTAAAAGAAGTAGTCTCTGGCTGTCACCATCTGTTCATGAGACAGAGTTTTGAAGCAAATGGTCAAAGGGGCCTTATTGGAAATGAAGCAGGCTTTTAGCCTCCACACCAACAGCTGCAGGGCACCTGCCTGTCAGTCAGCTGAGCTGTGCCTTTGATATGGTTAAAGTACTTATTTTGATATCCTTAAAACTACTAGTTTTGAAGACCCCCCCCCCACCCCCCCCCAAAAAAGAAAGAAAGAAAGAAAGAAAGATGCATAATTAGAGAAATTAGCTAATAAAGTGTGTGTAAGTGGTGTTCTGTACTTCCAGAGTCACCCCATCTTTATACACCTACAGTGTTTTGTTGCATTTGGCAAGTTTACGATGATATAGAAAGAACTTGCTTTTAACAGGCAAAAACCTCAAGCAGAACCAGACTCATGACAGTAAGCTGTCTGCTAAAACTGTGCTGGGGCATAAAACTTTGTACGTGTGAGGAAAAAAGCTCTACATCTGATCAAACTGTTTTCAAAGCAGTCTTTGATACCATGCTGTCATTTTGCCTACCCTGACTTGGGCTCTCTGCATGTGTGAAATGTATGCAGCCAGTGGAATGAAATGTAAGACCTATAAAGCATCCAACCACTGAAAGCCTATGATACCATAAAGTTTCGTAAAGTAAGTTCAAAGTCTGGAGAGAGTTTCAAAGAAGGAGGGAGGAACATGGCGCTGATGAGATTGATGCAATGAGCCAGGGAATAATAAGTTAAAGGTCTGGTGAAGAAACTCAAAGGCAGCAGAGGAGGACAGTGGGGAAATGAGGAGATAAATCAGCTGCAGAACAGAGTTCTGGGCAGAGAGGTGCCTGAGCTTGACACTGCCTCATCTCTTCCTCCTCTTCTCTGATGATGGAGGCCCAGCAGGGAAGTGAGCTCTGCTTTCCTCAGCTCTTGAACACCTCCTGCAAAAAACCTTTACGTCATCAATCTGGAGCTGTGACCTTCTACTTTCTGACTGTCATCTCTGTGCTGACTACAACTCTCAACCTGCTGGTCATCATCTCCATCTCCCACTTCAGGCAGAGACTTGCGCTTCAGAAATGCTTAAAAACTTCAGTTATAGTCACATGCACAGACAGACATAAAATGCAGCTAAAGGGAGGTAGATAGATGTTCCATATCAGGACCTTAGATTAGTGTGTTCATTAACAATCATACTTCTTTCTTTGTGCTTCTAACCCTAACTGCTTCTTTAATCACTGATTATACTGATATTATGTTTGTATTTATTGTGACTTTGACTTTATTCTCTCAATCCAGGCAGCTCCAAACCACCACCAACCTCGCCCTGCTCTCTCTGGCTTACTCAGACTTCTTCGTGGGCCTCATGGTGATGCCAGGTGAAATCACCCTAAGGGAGACCTGCTGGTTCTTAGGTGATGTCCTGTGTGCTGTGTATTATTTGTTGCCCTTCACTATTATCAGTGCCTCTGCAGCGAACATGGTACTCATATCAGTTGACCGCTATTTGGCTATCTGTTACCCTCTGCATTACTCCACTAAAGTCACAGTAAAAAGAGTCCAATTCTATGTATGCATGTGCTGGTTGTACGCTTGTGTTGTGACTTTTCTGCTGTTACATGATAACCTGAAACAACCAGGCAGGTATAATTCTTGCTATGGGGAATGCGTCGTTAACATATCTGGAGATATGGACCTTGCTTTTAACTTTGTCATTCCCATATCTATTATCATGGTGCTGTATCTGAAAGTGTTTGTGGTTGCTGCCTCTCAGGCTCGAGCCATGCGCTCACAGATCACAGCAGTTTCCCTGCAGCGTTCACAGACTGTGAAGAGATCTGAGCTGAAAGCTGCCAGGACTCTTGGTGTTGTTGTTGCTGTGTTTCTGATGTGTTACTGCCCATATTACTGTGTTTTCATCATTAGCGGCAAAATATTAATCGGCTCTGAAGCGGAAACTCTCATGGCTTTTCTGATGTATTCTAACTCCTGCTTTAACCCGTTGATCTATGCCTTTCTCTACCCCTGGTTTAGGAAAGCTGTTAAACTCATTGTTACATTCAAGGTGGCACAGCCCGGCTCCTGTGACACCAATATTGTTGGCAAGCAATGATGTTTTCCTCTTGAGGGGTAACGAATGCTGTCGTTCTAAATTCTCAAAACATATTTCAAAATGTAGCACTTTTTTGACATCAGAAAATGCAATGTTGAAGACTATAAAGTGTGGTAGAAATGGCAAGAAATCATCAATAAGTTGACTTTGTCCCTCTGTTCCACAGGCTATGTATGTACCTCTTTGCTGAGGTATAGTGTGATACTGTTATATAATGTTATATACTGTTAAAAACAGACAGAAAATAAATGGTTTACTTTACTAGGAATCACGTCAAACTAGTTTTGTGTTAAGCATCACTCTATAAGTACAAAACATGTATGCAGAAATAGATCAAGAGCTTTTAAGTCTTTAAAATACCTGAAGTAAAACACCATATCAGATTAATTGAGTGGGGAAAAAAGCTACAAAAAAGAAACATTTCATTCATTATCAACAGGGTGCGATTGACTTAAGCTGTACTGTAGCTTTCTGTTGACTCTGACAAATGAATGTGCCTGAATAAGCCTCAGACTTGCATTAAATGTAAAGATATTAGTTTAATTAAGCTGAAAAACCCTTGAACTTTATAGACCAGCCTTAAACTAAACATACTAACTCTGCATTGAATGATTTACTGAAACAAACTATTATTCTGATATTTTAAATCTCATTTTACAACCTTTATGACCTCTTCTTGTGTATTAAGCCAAAACTAGAATAACAGTTTATTGAAGCGCGTGCATTACATTCTCTGTCTAGACAATGCTGCCATCTTCTGGTGAATATGTGGCGTAGTGGTTTAACCACGCCTCCAGGAGTTTGGACTTTCACCTCTTTTATGTTATCTCTGAAATGCTCCTTTGACAGAGGAACATTTCATCTCAAAGATAACATTTTTTAAGAATAAAAAAATGGGGTTTCATTTTGGTGACAAATTAGTGCACAGAGGTGGTTTGCTCAGCCTCCTCAAAAACAACAGGAAAGCTCTCATAGAAATGTCTATTTCATCTTTAACCATCTACAATTGTAGAAACCTAGTTATTACTTTTAACTCAACTCAACTCAAGCTGATGTATAGAAGAGGAGAGGAGTGTAAACAGAAGAGAACTGCAAAAGGTCAGTGTAAGCATCTTTGTGTCATTCACAGTAAACCTCATTTTGTTTTCCTTTTCCTTTAAGTGCATGTCAACGTGTGTTGTTCTGTGGGTGTGACAGTCAGTATGCATATAGTTTAAAAGTCCTGACTCTGCTCACTGGTGTGAGCCCCATATTATTTTATTATCATTGTTTAGCAGTAAAAGTTGTTGTCAGCATTTACAACTTTCAGAGATCTATAAAAATGAAAAAAAAAAAAAAATGTAAAAAAGGAATGAGAGGAACAGAAAAGACAGACTCACCACCAGTTGGGACAATGTCACGCTGGCCAGCAAACATTCCCAGTAATTATTAAAAAATTCAAAATTTAAGTCTAATTTACATTAACTTTCTCGATTCTTGTTGAAACCAGATAAGACAGATCAATCATTCTTATTGCATATATAATCTGAGTTGCACTTATGAAATCCAGATATTTTGGTTAGGTTCACACGTTTAACTTCTTGGATAATACATTTTTCTAAACCTTAAAAAAAATAAATCTTATGCAGTGCATTTTTTTCTACTTTTGGTAAAAATATCTTTCACACTTAATTTGGGCCACATTCACCTGACCAGTCCAGGAAAATGTCTTATTTCAAGTTATTAAAAAAATACGCCAGTGGGGTAAGAGAAATGTGCTTGAATTAAGACATTATTCTTATCTTGACATGCACATTTCTCTTATCCCACTGGCAGATTATTTTATACTTGTTACGGGCAGTTCAGACCACATTTTTGTCTTCAAATAAATTGAAATTAGACAATTTCTGGACTGGTCGGGTGAAAAGAGCTCATATCAAGTCTTAAAAGATATTTTTACTAAAAACAAGAGAAAAACACTTGATAAGACTTCAGTTTTTTTGCAGTGTATAAATATTAATACAAATCCGAAATCTAACCTGTGGGATGACTGAGATGCTGTGTTTCACAGTCAGAGATAAATCTCCAAAGAACTTAGACATAGAAACTGTTTGTACTTTCAAATGGTAGTTTAATTTTAACATTCAACGTATGCATCAATTATCATCACTCACATATTCATGTTATTTTGTGACTGTAGATTGGGAAAATGGAAAATCCTGACATCAATTTATTGATATTATTCTGGTTCTATTCCTAAAAGAGGTCAGGCTGGATGGTTAGGGAGAGAGGAGAGGAACAGAGTAAAAAAAAAAAAAGAGGTGTGCTGTAAAAGCTAAAAAAGATGAGTGTAAATACAGGGTAATGTCTACAAAGGCAGGAAAAAGTAGGTGGAGGTAGGAAAGCTGATGTTACCAGACAAGAATAATACTGATCAATTTCACACTCAGAAACAAAGAGCAGTAAATAACTGTGAAAGTGTGACGATACTTTGCACCTGTTGTAAACAAAGCAACAACGTAAAAGTAAACAATACAGTAGTAGTTACATTATATACTTTTAATTATGTTAGTCATCTATGCAGAGTTTCCGTCAGGTGTGCAGTACCTTTGTTCATATCTGGGTCTTTTGGGGGAATTTTAAAGTAGACATGATGAATTACAGGCTTGTTTTTTTTCAGGCCTGTGTCCACAAACAGCATTTTATAAACTGGCAGCATCTATTTTCTGTCTTTTTGATTGATTTTTTTTTCTCTTTTGTAAAGGATTGAAAGCAAACAGAGCACCCAAAAACGCACCTAATGGTCACTGGTGGGATGAGCTCTTAACTTAAGCTTGCGGTCGCTGCCAGTTCCAAAAGCCCTGTGCTAGTTGTGTAACACTGGATGCATCGCATATTATAGCACACTGAGAGTAAAAATGAAATGTGTTTCTCTTAGAGCTGCAGCTTCACATTCAATACAAGGCTATAAAGTTATACTTTTTACAACAAATTGTTCAGGAACAAGGACTGAGGCATGATTTAGACTCTGCTCCATGTGACACATTTAACTTTTGAATTACCTTAATTTTCCATGCATCAGGGCAAGATTTATGAAAGAAACATCATTCACTCTCGGAAATGAAGAAGGCCACGATAATGTTCTGAGTGTGTGTTCATGGAGATGGCTGCAGCTGCCTCACGTGGCACATCATCAATTTGACCCATCCAAAACCATCAAATGTTCAGTAGCAGCTGTTGATACTGCAGCAACTTTGAGTCTTCAAATAAAAGGAGGCACTTGAAACAAGATTTTTGTTTTTAAGGCAAACAGATGTAGCTTTGGTCTGAGGGCTTCATTTGTTACAGGAAGTCTCATGCTGAGCTGCTAATTCATAAGCAACCCAAAACAGCTGAAAATGATTTTTTCTGATTTAAAGGATGACTTAAAGGCACTGTGAGGGGTTTTCTTGCGTTCATTTTTGTGACTCTTCAGAAAAGTTTTTCAGGATGAGAGGGTAATGAATTCATTTCTAGCTCTGCAGAACTATTTCCTTTAATGTCGCCATAACAAAGCTTTATGAACTCTCATTTATTACTGTCAGCTGGCTTACAAAAGATGATCCAATGTGCTGGTTTAATGTTTCCTGTCATGGCATTAGGTGTGCTTCGTTGCCTGATTAAACAGCTAGAGCAACAAAGAGTCCACAGCAATATCAAATATTACATCACTGTTTACTGTCATTTTGTAAAAAAAAAAAAAAAAAGAAATGATCTAAAAAAACAAGTTTGCTTGCCATATTTTTTTCTGAGAGTAAAAATCTGACTAGAACATAAGCTCTGACATGAAGTGACATTAGTATAAGCGTTACACAAATTTAGCATCAGTTTAAAACTCCTCAAAATGCCTTTAACTTGTTGCAGCCGTACAGAATGTACTCCAGGGTGTCAGTACAATGTAGCATTACTGCTTTGTGAAAGACTGGATCAAAAAGCTCCTTGTTTTGATCTGAATCTTTGATTAGAGCTCTTCTAACTCATCAGGGATTTCCTTGGTATCTGTCTTAAAGCTCAGATTATACCTCAGTTTCAAACTGAGCGTAATGCTCAGTACATAGAATATTCTTTTAGTTGATTTGAACGTCACACTCTCAAACAAAGTGGATAATTTCCAATGAAACTCAAGTTTCCATCAGATTTCCATGTTTAACCTCAAGTGGCTCCAAGTCTGGTGTGCAACAGCAAACTAGAGAATAACACATAGTTAAAACAAAGTGTTAGATCATCTCCAAGGAAAGAGTCTTTGACGTTTTCTCCAAGAAACGTGTGAGGATGATGTCCATTATGTAATGAAGCAGGTTAGCTAGGCACCAACAGTTCCCTTTTCTTCAAGGAGAGAGGCTGACAAAAGACGGCTCTACTCTCCAAGTGTCCAGAGCCTCCCACACATCAGCACTCACATTAACATCATGCAGATACACTTTAAAAATATAAAATTCATGGGGTTAGGGTACATATTTATATAGATTTTTACATACATATAAATTCATATACTTTTAAGGAATGTTAATCTACTTTGCTGTGTATTTTCTTCTCCGTACAAGGTACAAAATAACTTTTCATACTATGTAACACAATATATAATCAACATATTAAAAACACAACTTATCAGTCCTTTTATCATCTTTTAAAGAAAAAAATCCATAATAAAAATAAGTTCTATGTTTTTCTCACTTATATCTTACAATATATTTTCTCTCTGTCAAAAAAACACGCACACATGTCCCATTTTTGCTTCTCTTTGTGGTTTCTAAAGGCAGCGGTCAAACTGAAGGTGTTAGGAAAAATCACATAATGGTTGTGCTCATCGACGTGAAAAGATCTCAGAGCGACAGCCTCTTTGACGTGTGGGATTCACAAAATGGCAGCGGTGGGTGTTGCAAAACAAAAACTATCAGACTGCGGCGCTGTTACAACGGGCACTTGGAGCAGCCACAATCCAGAGCAGTTTCCATCTCCTCGGAGTACGAGGTGCCATCGGTGCAGCGGAAAACCACCTTCCTCCTCCTGCTCTTGGTGACGCCGCAGCAGACGCCTGGGGGAGCTGCTGCCTGGCAGGATCGGGGACAATCCATGCGGGGGATCTTGCTGGTGGATGTGCATGTTCTTAATGGTTGGTGGCGCTTCAGCTGCTCCCTCACCATCTCTCCTTGACATGTGAGCTCTGGGCACAAGTGAGTAAAATCAGATGTTATATTTCACACTAGACCTCTCCTCATTGAAACCTCTTCATCTGAAACTTTTCTCTGTACCTGTATCACAGGTGGGTCCAGTGTAACCTGGCTGACAGTGACAGACAGGCTCGCCTGCCTCAGACACTCGACACTCCCCGTGCCCGCAGCGCTGCCCTCTGCAGGCCGGAGGCTCCTGTCGTCTGTCACAGAACTGACCCTGGAAGCCATCACTGCACTTGCAGCTGTAGGACTGACCCTTCGGCACACACAGGCCATTCACACATCTGAGGAAACAGAAAGCAAAGAGAAAAAATGATGAATATGAGCAAAATCTTCACAAATTAATTTCTACACCTGTAACCAACCAGTAAAACCATCCAGAGAGAAATTCATCCAGCACAAACTCTGCTGACTCAGCTTACCTGCTGTTTTGACAGGGGCTTGGTGCTGTTGTCTGGTCACAAAGGGCCCCGCTGCGTCCCGGAGGACAATCACATGTTACACCTGTTTCTCCACCCTCTCTGCACGCACCCTGGGCACACACACTACAGGCGTGACATCCTGCCAGAATACCATCAGCCTAGAGACAGAACATGAGTGGAGGGGTGTTAAAGGGCTTTCAATACTGACAAATAACCACAGAGGGAAAAAAAATCCAAAGCTCCTTGAATTTATTTTAAATTAAGTGACATTATTTTCATTACCTTGCTCTCAACTCCCTGTTGCCGTGCTCCTCCTGCAGTTCGGTAGCTCAGGTCTTGAGGCTCCCCATTGATTTTGACGTTGTGGATGCAGCCATTAAAACCCTGAGGGGAACGATCAGGCCCCGGACGGAGGCCTGAGGCCACTACCTGAGCTGGCACACCTGAAAAACAAGTCAGGGGAAAAAAGAGTGGTAGAGAGGCAAGTTGGGTCAAATTAAGGAATAAATGTTGGAAAGCCAAACAAAGGACGATGCACGATTAGGACCCTACACTCATTTCTTGGTTGATTCTTTTTGTGGAATACAATGTTCGAGTAGAAAGAAGCTAACTCTCTCGCACAGTTATATTATGATTCTTCCTGATTCTTAAGAAAAAGCAGAGTGTTCTCAGGGGCGTGTTTTTTGTCCTTTGTGTGAGGAAAAGTTGACCAAAAACAGCTCTCCATGTCCTCACCACATCCCTTGCTGGGGTTTTATGTGTGTTGGGATGTTGTAAGTGTATTTGTATGTTCCCATGCATGGCAGACATGTGATCCGAACCACAAAAAGGCAGTAAAGAGCAGGCAAAAGTAACATATGTGCTCATTCGGAACACGTATGTGTGTGTGTATGTGAGAGTGTACCTCCTATGTAGAGCTGGGTATTGTGGTCGACAGAGGGCTGACGTGCTAGTTTGCCCAGGCTCTTGGGGGCGCCGTTATCCACCACCAGGCTGAGTGAGCGGTTCTGGATCAACAGCTCGACTGTGTGGAAGAGGCCGTCATTCACAGACTCCACGCTGCAACAATCACAGACACAGAGAAAAAAAAAGAAGGAAGGAGGGAGAGATTTTCAGTGTGGTTCCTATTATGATTAATTATGGCTGAATTCTACACCAGACGAGAGAATTAGAGAGGGAAAAACATGATTGAGCAAATTGGAAATGCTAGACACAAAACAGACCCCAAACATTTTGAAGTCAAACATTTTTTTTCTTGCTTTGTTTTGTTTTGTTTGCAAATCGACCAAAGTAAATGAAACAGAAATTAGGGAAATCTGTGTTTAGATGTTATTTTGAGACATAAAACAGACTGATTACATCCTCAGTGTTGTTTTCTTTTAGATGAGATTAAAATGTGCCCTTGATTTAGATCTTGCTTTCCCAACATTGTAACTCTGGCTCCCTATGGGTCCACTGGCTGACACAGGCTTACTTGTTCTGATAGTCAGGAGTCTTTTAGAGCCAGCGGCTATGCTCAACATTTACAACAATGTGTTAAAAAAAAAGCTCGCTCGAAATGTTTTTTTGAGAATTGAAAGTTTTCACAGAAGAGGAGCCTACAGGATCGTGACCCTGTGCACCATGTCTGACCCTTGGAAAGCAGCCTGTGTGTTTGTGTGTGTCTGAGATTCCCCACTAAATGGTTTTTGCTGTAGGGGGACAGACAGCTTTAGAGACAGTGGTTTGGCACAGTGAAGGAGGGAGAAAGAGGGAGCAGGAATGGGAGACAGAGAGGGAAAGAGAGGTAGATGTCAGGGTGGTAAAAGTTGACTGTGCCTTCATTTACCCAAGTCCTTCCTCCCTCGAAACCCAGAGAAAAGGAGCAGAACATCAAAAAAAAAAAAAAAAAAAGAACAAGTGAGGCCACTTTTTCCACTGGTGGTCTGCCTCAGTCTCCCACAGTGAGACATCAGTACAGTACACCCCTTTGTCTGAAGCCATTCATTTGCTAACTAGCCATGGGAGCCTGAAGTCAGCTTTGATTGACAGCTGTGTGCACAGCGCTCAGATTACAGTGATGTTAAAGGAACAGCCAATGGAACAAGACTGTGAGGTGTAGGGGCGGGCGGAGTGACTTTCATAAAAACTGCAGAGGAGGAAAAAAACAAGAAACAAAGCAGATGCAGGAACATTAGAAGAAGAGGAAGTCGAGAGAAATAAACATGATTAAAGAGATGGGGAAAAGGATTATGGTAAAGAAGCAGAACAATAAAAGGAGAAAGATGAAGCGGAAAGAAATAAAACAGAAAGTAATGAGGAACAGAAGGAAACAAAAGTGAATATGCTGAAAAATAAAAGAAAAAACTCTCAGTGCAGCTGCTGTTGGTCATGAAGTGCATCTGTAGTTTTCTCAGGACTGAAAACTTGATTTTGATTGGTGAGTATTCAAAAGCAATGGTCCATTATTTCTTGAGTCTCAGGGTTGTTAAGGAATTTGTCTCTAATCACAGACTCTGGTGGACTAAGTTTAATCAAAAAGTCTGGCTAATATGATGCAACTTTGTTTACAGTGTGAAAAACAAGAATCAAAGGGAAACAGCAGAGAAATTGCACATCTATGGAAGTGAAGATGGGAATAGAGGAAAAGGTTTATCAGAACATGGTCTGGGATACAGATGTGTTCATAGACTGACAAATGGAGGGGAAATGTCACAAGCTCTAACTGACAGTTTACAGAATGGACCATGTCATTTCATTTCTGCCCGTTGTGAGCTTTAAAGTCAAAAGTCAAGCCCCCATGAGGGCAGACATTTCACACTGCTGCAGCCAAGGCATGCTCTACCAGTGAGGTCACTTTAGAGCCCCTAACCAATGTTTGGTAGCAGAGCAATGAGCTGGATAGTGTATAGTGAGCAGGTTTATACAGCAGACTGGAATCCAAACTGGTGCTGTGTCGCAAATCATGCACTTCTCAACATACACTTCCTATCTTAAGTGCACAGATGTGTTCAACCCAATGGAATAATGCAGTGCACTTTGACTTCTCAGCTGGCGCACTCAAAACGGTCAAAGAGTTGAGTGTGGAAAGCTGAACACTTCTCACACTCAGCGGTCGTCATATTGGCTACATAAAGGAAATCGCAGGAACAGATCAAACAGATGCAATCACTGAAAAGCAGATGAATACCTGTGAGCAGTTGTGAAATGCTGCTGTAGTTTCGGGTAGGTGCAAAGATGCAGTGTTTGATTTGGGACAACACTACCTTGTACGAATTTGTGCACTGTTAAAGTGCAGAGTGCACACAGTACACTTCATGTGAGTGAACTGACAAAAGTACACAACTCAGCATGAGTTAGAGAAGACCCTTCACCTCCTTACCCTGTTGTGGTTTCAATCTGCAGTAACAACCTGATCACTTCACATAATTCCATACAAATGAACCTGATGAAACTTAACAGGGCTCTATATTTAAATTTACAATTTGTGTTTGCAACGTACATGTGCTATCTATATTATATGTCTGATTCAATAGCATATCTGATTTAATGAAAAGGTTGGTGAAATAAAACATTTTGAATAACTTCAATAACTCAAAATGCAAATACATAATGATGTATTATAACCAAAGAGGAGAAAGAAACCATCAATAATGGCAAATAAAGGATAGATTGCTGTTTAGCTGGAGCTCCTTTCAGTTGAGTATTTCGCTGGCAGTTCCTAAAATAAGCCTCCACTTCACTTTGGACCCAACACAGATACATCCATGGTTTTCATTAGAGCCATGTAATTTAATAATGATCTCGACCAGGCCTGCTGTAACCGAGCAAGATACTGGTCTGTTCATCTGAAAGATAAGCTCACTACCCTGCACCTCTGTATATTCCCTTTACAACACCATCTTGTCCTCTTTTCACTTCCCACCTTTTTAATTCTATTTTTATAAAAGTCAACTCTACTCCTCTTACTCCTCTAACGGTTTAATTAAGAATGGTATCACCCTCTCTTAATTTCTGTCAAGTGTTGTCAGAGTAATACCGATTGATGGCTTGGGCAGCTGAGGAAATCCTGACACTGATTTCCAACACAGGGATGTGATTTCACACTTTCTTTCTGACACAAACACACACATATCTTCCATTCAGCTGTTGAACCTGCTGTGACACAGAAGCTCCAGTGAGTGGCAGTAGAGGACTTGTGGTCGGTGTTTCTCTAATTTTGCAAACAGAAAACCTGCAGAGGAGTGTGTGTGAGTGTGTGTTTGATGTCCACTTGCATCAAGTCTCATCAGTGTTTAAACAAACAGAGAGTTGCCAGAACGTCAATAAGATGTTTGAGTTGAACAAATATATCATTACATGCATCCTCTGCAGAGCTGCTTTCCATGAGTGTGTGAGGGCACATGTATGTGTGTATTGCATGTTCCTCACGGTCCACTTGTTGACTTCAACAAAACAATTAGCTGATCATATATCTCCATAAAAAAACAAACACACGGCCATAGCAGATATCTGCTGCCCCCGTCTCTCTTGCTGTTTTTTTGTGCCCCCCAAACCCTCAAGGGAGGTCAATTCCCTGTCAGTGCTGAATCAAATTTCCCTCTAGCGATCATATACACACTCACAAATAAACTTCACTGGAGAAAGAACTTCCTTAAATTAAAAAAAAGACCTTTGAAAGATGTGACAGGAGGAAAAGCCTAGAAAAAAATAACAATTGCTGGAAAAATTCTGAATTACAATGAACCACTCAGATCCACTTACACCGTTAAATCTAGTTAGGCCCTGCTATCATTTACTCGCAATATTTCTAAACCACATTTATAATTTGTCTTTGTGTGTATAGGCTTACAAAGGAAAACAAATATCTTTTTTTTATCTAAAAGTGTGCATGCATGGAAGTGTTTTGTCTGTCTCTCAAGTGTATAAAAAACACATATCATTTGTGTTCATACATTAAGGTATGCTTCATCGGTGTGTTTGTGAGTGTGGGCTCTGTGTGTGTTAAGCAGCCCACTCTGATTAAAATGATGTTCAGCAGACAGTCCTGTATTACTGTGGTAACCTCAATTAGTTGTTGCTGGGATGGCAGCTGCTGAACAGCGAGCTCCTTTGCTGTTTTCTTTCCTTTCCCCCTGCTGCTTTCATTAAACCAGGCTGACCGGTTCAGATGTAATTTGTACTTTTCAGGTGTGGATCACTACGTTTTTTGATGTTCCGCTTGAGGAAAGACTGCACGTAGTTTCAGGCCTATAAGGTTTCAGTATTAGAATATTTGAACTGGCTCCGAGGGATTTAAACCTCTAATGTTCAAGGACTGTCTGTTTGTTTTAACCACAGCCTGGTGGTTTTACAGAGCCAGATTCAGGTCAGACATTCAGTCACTTGACTCGTCTGAAATCACCTTTGAAAAAGTTGAACTATAGTGTGCCAGTCATGTGTGAGTGAATAATCAAATTAAAGTAACTTCATAAAGAAAAACTAAAATGTTTTAAAAGCCTTGCATAGAAAAACATGTTGCTGAAAAACTGTGCATGAATCTATTATGAGTTACAATTATTAGAAGATCTGTCCCCAAAGTCGGTAGTGATATAAATCTAAATTTAGGCTACCAACCCTCAAATTTAGCACAGCTCTTTTGCAGAGCATAAACCTCTGCATCCCAAATTTCTCTTCCTCTCACTGATGAATAACAGTAGATGTGCTCTCTGTGACCCGTTGGGAGATTAGTGTGGCATTAGCAAAGGGCAGCACATTAATATACAACAAACACACACTCTCCTTCCTACACACACACACACGTCTATTTCATGCTGGGTATGACTAACTACCTTCATGTGTTGCTAATGAGGGCACAAAGAAGAACTTGTACATGTTCCCTATCTGTCTTTCTGTCTCTCCCCTCCCATCCTTTCTCTCCCAGCCGATCCAAAGCTGCTGTCTTGTAAATATCAACTATGATTTTATATTTTATAATCATACCCTCATCTTCACATCCTTGTATCATTAAGTCAAAAGCAGCAGAGGTTCATCTTTCATTTGTGCTCACGTAAAAGCATTATGAATCTCCGGACCTACTTGTCTCCTCATCCTTGTTCTTCCTCTCCTTTAAACCCTAAGCCAGTGCTTTGGATGGTAATATCTGACAATGGAAACCTTAGTTAACAATTTAATCTTCATCTCAAAGCCGACTTTTCTGGTAATACTAATTAACAGTTAAGTTTTTCTCCACCAAGTCTCGGTCTGGCCTAAACTTCTTCATTTGATCTTGTTGTCAACAAACTGACTTCAACAAAATGCCTCCTCTCTCTTTTTGGTTTCAAAAGATTACCAACGCAGGGAATGGCAGCGCTCCCTGGCTCTTAGCTGGACAACCACAGTAACTAAATTGACAGCGCCATGTTTAGGATCTGCCAGAATAGCTGTCCTCAGACTGTGGTGTTGAAATAGTTACGCCATTCTGGTCAGTATCTCTTGGATGGTGGCAGGATGCTCTGCTGTGCTCTGCCTGGCCAAGACGTTTGACTCAGTGTGTTTCCAAATTAGGCGGGATAAATGAGGCCGTTTGCAATGCTCAAACACGTGCAATCAAAAGATGGCACACTTGGGGCAAAACAAGTAATCTTCTGGTAGTATGAGCTCCATGCTGGCTTGTAGCAGGGCCCTGTTCAGATTGCTTTCCCAGGGAAAGTACTGACATAGAGCTTCAGCTTAGTGCTTGGATCAGGCTCTTTAGAACTTTGTTTCCTTCTCTCACTGGCAATGTTCCTTTATTCAGATCCCCATTAGCTTAAGCAAAGTAAAGCTACTCCTTGTGTTTTCATGGGGACGAAACCAAATACAAATTCAGACAGTTGATTACAACTCACTAAAAAATTATTTCAGTCATTGCTTTTAGTCAAAATGTTTTTCTTTCTCTTAGAACTCATTCAATGAGCTGATCAGAAACAGGTATCAAGGTTGAACCAAATGTTTTGATCGGCAACATTTTACCCTGGTTAAGAAACCAGATCATATTCAGCTTTATTGCAACAACAAATCAATGAAATGAGCGAAGCCAGGCCAGGAGTGAACAGGTTTGAGGTTTCACAGCCCAACATGAATGAGGAGAAACTCATCATTGGCATGGGGCACACTGGAACTCTTTGGTCTTGAAACTCAAGCTCTCTGGTGGTCCTGTGATGTGCCCAACTAAACATGCACTCTTACTTGTCTAACATTCTGATTCCTGACCTTAGCTGGATAATCTAGCTCAGACTCTGCCACACAGCTGATAAACCTTTGTCACGAGTTTCATTCATTAAACAAACACAGATGGAAATGTGTCCTGCAAATTTTACTTCTTCCTGTTGACATTGAGATAAAAGTGTTCATTTGTGCTGGCATCTGGAGGAAGTTACCTTTACCATATTTTGTCCCCCTCTGTCCTCCATCCTTACTTTCCCTCTTTTCAGAGTAGGACTCTATATTTTCCTGTCTCTCTTTTCAACCTTCTTTCGCTTACTCTTTCAATTCTACTTTTCACTCTATCCGTCCATCCGTCTGCCCCTCAGGCGTGGCTCGTGTCAAGTTAACGAGACCAGACAGGGATAATTCCCTGACTCACGCTGCGGTTTACTTTTCCCCTCTACTCTTCCCGCTTCTTTCACTCCGTCCCTCTGTCATCCCTCACTCCTTACTCCTCCATCCTGCTGTTCGGCCATGTCTCATAGTCTTTTTCATTTCCGCTGCTTTTCTACCGGACCATTGTATCCTCTCCTGTTTTCCTCCTTTGGTGGGCAACCCATTCTAGCAAGTTATCTCTTTATCATGCTTTCTGCTGCCTCACACGCCCTCCACCGCCATCTCTCGATCTCCATCTGCCTCTTAACCAATCAATCTGTCTTTCAATGCATCTATACGTCCCTCTGACCGTCCTCTTCCCTCTCTTACCCAGCCTTTTCAACCCAGTCTCCACCCCTCCCCATCTGTGCCAGCGGCTAATCAGATTCACCCCGCCGTTTCCATTCTTTCATTCGATCCTTTCTTCCTCTCTAACCATCCTTTCCTCATGCCCTCTTCTTGCCTTTCACTATGTGTCATGTATTGTGAAGTCAACCACACACGCTGGTTAAGGTCAAATTAGGGATAAGTGGTTTCTACACATCCACCCACCAGATTACGAACCGGTCCCATTCATGTGAAGAAACAGAATATCACCACAGAAATGGAAAGTGCGCTGACTGCAAATAATTACAGCAGAGTCGACCGGGAGGTTAATTGTTGTTATGGCAAACAAAACATATCCATCCAGCTGAACTCTGCTTCAGCGGGTCATGGTCTCTAACAGTTCAGGGTTACAGCTCTGCAGCTGATCCTGCACTCTGGCCTCTTTGTAGGTGGGTAGGGTTAAATCATTTCACCTACATGGTTCACACAGCTTCACACATTTATTATAATTATGCTGATTTTGAGCAGCAGTTTATCAAAAATCACTAAAAGCAGGGTTTAAGTCAACAATACAGCACAGCACTCAGCCAAATGACCTAAGCTGAAAAACATCAAAAACACAGCTGTGAGTGTCTTTGTGTTACTCATCTCTGTTAATAGGGAGAGCAAGTGAACGCTGGCTCTATAATACACAGCACAGGTAAGGACACTGGCTGGAACACATTTACATGTAAACGGGAATGAAATAAACTACATCCTGTGAAGCTTAAAGAAGATACTCAGTTATCTACCCCTTTAATGTCCTTGGTGAAGCAAAGTTAAACTGGCTTGAAGCAACCCACTCATTTCTCTGTGTGCACATGCACAGACAGTCCTGCCCTTGAGGTGGCCGTCCTCACTTGTGGCTTCAATCTTCTCCACCTACAGCTACTTGTCGGATTTATAACACGATGCAACGTCCTAATCCTTAAGTCAAATTTATCATAAACCAGCTGCATATTAACATCAGAAGCAGAGAGGAAACCAGCCCCTTATCCTTCTAATGTGACCTTGTCTCTGTCCACAGAGGAAACTACAAAGAAGATGAGCAAAAACCCCAGAACCAGATGTCCAATTACCAAAAAATAAACTGAGTGGTATCCACATGATTGATCCTCTAAGGTTGTTTCCTTCAACCTTCTATCACAGGCTTTTTACCTCAGTTTGCAGCAGCACTGTTTCACTGATTTGTTGCTGTTTTTGGACAAGTAAACTATTGATCTGAGTGTAACACCTTCCATTAACTTTGGAAACAAAAACTGAACCCTCACATGAATTTATTCCTGATTTGCTCATTATATGAGGCTTTGGTCCACTGTACATAACTTTTTTTTTTTCATGAGTTGAATAAGTACAGCATTGTAGCTGGTTGTCGGTCATCTCGCTGGTGTTTATTTTTATTGTAAAAGTTCAGATGAGACGCTAATGCATATTAGGGGAATGTGTAAAATGTTCTCAGGTGTTTTGCATGGTGTGCACTCTTTAAAACCAGACTATTTCCAGGGACAGTAAATGGTATTAAATCTGTCTCTATCCCGGCCCTCTCTTCCTCTGATTCTGACACAGACACAGCAGACAGAGCAGCAGACAGGATCAATAGGAGCCAATCAGCAGCAGGCCAAGATGGACATGGCCTCTTTCCCTCTCTTTCTCACTGTCCACTAAAATGGGGAAGTAAAGCTGAGTAATCCTTCTTTTCTGTTTCTCTTTGGACTAAGTTTTTTTCTTCCCTCCTGTGTTTTTTTGAGCTTTTGCCTTAAAAAAATATATTGTCTTTATCCAAATACGTTGTACAGAGACAGTTATGATAACGGCATATTATGATCCTCTGCAGAGAAATACAGTTAATGCTGCACTGTGCGTCATTTGAAAGGGCTCAATCACACTCCTTTTAACACAGCCACCTATAAGCATTGTTTGAGCTATGTAGCTTTAACCTTGATAGAAAAGCAGATAGCAGGAAAGACATGCAGAAAAGGACTTAAGTTGGGAGTCAAACTAGCAACTGCCTAGATGAGGACTGACAGAACTTTAGAGGCTCATGAGAGGCTCCCAAAACCTTGTCAAAACACTTGAAAGTGCAAGAAAGTCAAACAGAAAATAAGATGTTTGTGATGTTATTTTTACATTTTACACTTCAGTGATTGACAGCTGGTTGAGTTCAAGGAGCTTGGCTTGTATCAAATCATGAAATGACAGACCTAACAATCTGTCACTGCTTTAAACGTGTGATTCATTACACGTCCGCCTCAGGAGACTCCTGACATCATGGTATGAGCTGTGTACTTAACCTGGCTGAGTTTTGACTTACAGAGTGACGTGTGTTACTCATTATTCTCTATTCTGTCTTGTTTTAATAGAATACAATTACCCAAATGATTTAAAACTGGAAAATAGAAAGTTGCCAGGAAATGCTGCTGCAACATTGATCATGGTGATAGGGATGTTTTTGGGTGTACAACTCTCTGAAGACTTGATTTTTTGCACACGTCTGTCATATGGAAAGTTTGTGCTGGCTTCTTTTGTTTGTTTTTCATGCCACATGTTGAAATATCTTTGCATACATTCTGTTAAATCCAAACTACTGAAAACATTATCACAGTCTTCCCCTGGATTACCGTTGCCATTCCAAAAGCTTACCCAGTAATATCCACTCCTATGAAACTGTGAACGTGGTGTATTATATCATATCCAAGGGCTTATGCAGACTAACCCACTGAATGAGGGCTTTTGTGTCCTCTGTTTGAAGTTTTACCTAAGGAGACATCAGTGGGTTTCACTCAGGGACACGACTGTCTAGTCAGGATTGTAAAGGAATTTTTCTCAGTTCATGTTTGTTTTCAGAGGGAAGTGCTCGGACACAGATCTGGTACTGTGTATGTAAGAGAGAATATGCAGGTGGATTTGTGTGATCGTGACCGAATCAGCACCTCCTGAAAGTCCTTAAGCAATGTCTATAAAAACCTCAGATCCTTGAAACTTCAGTAGTTGTAGTGTGAATGCCTGTACTTGGCATCTTCCTATCCTTAAGTGACCTCTACTACTACTTTGACGCTCCAGGAGAGTTCAACCAAGATGTGTCTGTTCTAATAATTTGATCTGTAACATTTTGTAACTTTAGCTCCTTTTCAGTCGGTGCAGTTGAAAATATGGGGCTCATTAGTTTTTCTTCGTATTTATATGTTGCAGTGATGCAATCTTTATTCTAACAAAACTGGAAATGTTTGTTTTTATAGTTGTAACAGCTAAGGTCATGTAAAGACCTGACCTTCAGCACAAGGCTGCATAAAACTCAGCTTGTTATTTAAATAATGGCTTTAGGAGAATATTTCTGTGCGTGCTGTCTACCTGTATACAGTGGTGGGTGGGTAGTTAGCAATGTCGTAGATGAGTCGTATGTGTCCTTGGTAGAGCTCCAGTGCCAGTGGGTCGTGGTCCTCCTTGTACAACAAAATGCCGTTGTCTTTGTCTGTAGCCACCTGAGGAGAGAGAGAAGTTTGATAGGGAAAAATGACACGGATCAAAGAAATTCCAAAAAAAAAAAAAAAAAATCCAACAGAGATTACTACTGTGTGAGAGTTTTACGTTTCCGTTGTCATTTTTCCTCTGCTCTGCTGTAGGAACCATGATGGGACAAAAGAGCAGCCTGTCATGGAGTAGCATCCCCAACTTCTCACATGATAAATTAAATTAATTTAAAGATTTTCAAAAAATTACCAATTATACATAAATCAGCATGATAAGAACTAGCTATTATGACAGAAACTACATTCAAGAAATAGTTGTTGACCTTTACTGACCCACATCCTAATTTTCATGGTGAGGCAGAGCTTACAGGTCTGTACTACAGCTAGCCACCAGAGGGAGCTCTAAATATTTAAGCATCATTTTCAATTATCATTATTATTATTATTATTATTATTATTATTATTATTATTATTATTATTATTATTATTATTATTATTATTATTACTATTATTTTTTAAAATAATAACAATTTACTTTTTTTCTTTCATATTTTTTCCATCCCATGCCAAAGCAATATAAATATAAAGATTTACAGTTAGGTTTTTCTGTCTGGCAAAAGCACTTAACACAGTGCTACTTTGTAGTTACCATGCTATCAAGTGTTGACACTAGCCTATATCATACTACGTCACACAATTAAACCACTTTATCACACACGCTGCTAAACAAGGTCATTCAAGTCCCTCTTCTTCACGCACACTTGACATGTCACACTTGCTCGTGGGCTCCACAAAGCACTAACTAACTTGCGTGTGGAAATGGGGCCAAGGGGCCAAGCACTTAACACTCTGGCTTCATTGGAGCATAGCCAGGTCAACACCTGCTAACAAGCTGCTGGAGAAAAGAAAAAATGGAGGCAGACCAGGAAGAAAGAAAAAAAAAAGAAAATATAGAGAACATGACGCCAGAGAGAGTAGCAGAGAGTAACAGAGAAAGGGTAGGAATGGAAGAAGAGAGTGAGATGTAGAAAAGATGTTGAAGAAAAAACTTGGATACAGAAAAGAGAGGGAAAGTGTTAAAGAGGAAAACATCCAGTAATTTATGGAGTGCCATAGAGCTTTCATTCCTTTTTTTCTTCATTTTTTCTCTCTTGCCTCTCAGTCAGGGCCTCTTGGTGGAGTTTAAACAGCCTTGGCACTGACATTGAAAGCTCCTGGCAGGAACACTAACACACACACACATTCACAAATGCTCACACAGGTCCAAACAGGTGGTAAATATCAATTAGACTGCCCACCGTTTCTTGTTTCTCTTACGCCCACTTGCACTCTCAATTCCAAATAGGAGGAAAATATGTCTCTGTTGGGACAAGACTCCAAAACGTATAGTGAAGGATGTGTGTGTGTTCATAGTGCTGGAGTGCTCAGTGTGTGATGGAAACAGAGGGTGCAGCAGATGTTTGCTTTGCTTTGTCGGCAATAAGTCGTGGAACTCTATAGGCTTGATTTCGAGAAGCTCACAGCTCGACTTCAAGCTGCTTCAAAATGTTTTCCATTTAGCACAGCAGAAAGTGACTTTTGTACTCACAAAGGTCGACGCTCTTTACAAGCTTGAGCTTCTTATTCTTCAAAGGCAGAATATATTACAATCAAGTTTAACTCTTCTGTAAACATCTGCAAAACCTCAGGGCCTCGTTTTTATAAAATAATCTGATCAGATTACAGCCACTGGATCAGATTGGAGTTAAATTTGGGGTTCAAGAGTAGAAAAGGATTACAAAATCAGATTACATCTAGTAATCCAGTCTTGTTATTTCTGGATGATGCCTTCAGTCTGTGTTGTTGGAAACTTTAATTCAAAAATTGAGGATTATTCTGATCAAAGCGGTAGGGTAGGATTACAGCAACAAAAGTAACATATATTAGAGAGGCATATTCAGAATAATGATACTTAAGATTTGTTTTGTTTTAATATACATTTTACTGTTGACATGCTGAATGGCTAACTGACAGAGTAAATTAGGTACACATGAGTGTTGTGAAACAGATAAAGTATTTATCTGAAAGAAACCCTTTCACCAACTTGTTTTTTAAACCAGAGATTGAATATTTAAATGCAATCTGTGTTTGAATCTGTCAGTTTATATCCAAATTGGTGCCCTCTGTGGACAGAGGTATTTGTGATGTGGATTTGCTAATCTTAAAAGTAACTATCTGAATAAAGTTGATCTTGACAAATTTTTCTTAAGACAAAAACAAACAAACAAACAAAAAAAGACAGGAGTCAGATGGGATACCTGGGTGTTGCAGTTCAGTTCCTCTTGTTCTTATTGAACCCTTGTAAACCCAAACTCTTGATTTTGAGATCTTCATATTTAATATATCTGGTGATAAAATGTCAATCATACCTGTAATGAAATATGTGCCGTGGGTCGGAGCTTAGCGCCCGGCAGCTCCACGTACCCATCCCGACCCAGGAAATGCACAGTCGCAATCTTCTCACATTTGCTGCCGTAGAAACTGGGCATGCAGCGGCACACAGGCTCCCCGGTAACCACCAGGCACTGGGCACCATTTTGGCAATCGGATTGGTCGCAGGGGCTGGTCTGCAGTAAGATCATTGGTGGAGGGTTCTCACAGAACAGGCCACTGTGGGAAGGGCAGATTAAAGAGAGGGTAAGTTAATTGTTAAACAGGGGGATTTGTTGTGTCTGTTTCCTCTAATAAACTTTGTTTGGTAGTTGTTTTATAATTTTTTTTCCTTGAATCATTTTCTGAGTGATTAGTCAAGATTGAAAAGAAGAATTCCTAAAAAATTGACACATCTATCAGGACAAATCAAAGCTACTAATTGCATCTTTAATTTTTGTTCTTTAAGCATTGAACTCATACAGTTTCTGTCTTTCTTCTGCCGCCTATGCCCTCTCTCTATTTGCTCCCTTCAGCTCTTTCTCTGTTTCCCTCTGTCCCTTGTGATAAATTTGTTTCCCTCATGCCAACAGTCTCTGCCATAATTAACCACATGGAGCTGCATCTGCTGCATCACACACACACACTCACACACACGAGGTCCAGACAGTCAAGTGTCTGATTATGAAGCGCCATCTGTATCTCCTCCCAGTCTGGCCCTGCAGAGTGTGTTGGTGTCTGTTTCAGCGATTTGAAACGTCCCTGATGTGTTTCCTTGGCTCTCACCTGAAACCCTCTTTACAGACGCAGGTATAGCCGTTGACGGCATCCACACACTCGGCTCCGTGCTGACACTTATTCTCCAAGCAGTCATTATAGTCCTGTTCGCAATGTTGGCCCACGTATCCAGGTAAACACTCGCACCTAGAGTGAGATGGAAATATGGATGTGATCACTGTGTTTGTGTTGGGCTGAGCCTCGTGATTACAGATGTTAAACTGAACCCAGAGGCGAAAGCTGTTGGTTCCTTTAGCAGCCTGCAACAATGTGTTTCCTGCATTGAATTCCTGAGCATGGCACCAAACTTTATGTGCCAAGGTTTCTCATTTCAATGTTGAACACTTAATATAAAATTTGGTTTGTTGGACATACTTCTATGCCTTTGTGATCATTCAAAAAGTGAACTGAGTCTTCAATATGTTTGTCCTGACTTCATATCTGTAAACACTACCACTTTGTTAACCATTTCTTCCCAACAACAGACAGTGTTTTTTACACCAGTATGACTTATAGTGTAATAGATTTAACGGTAAATACATAAAAATCATGTTTTGAAGAATTTCACTCGTAAAACTCTTCCCTTGCTTCAATTTTGTAAAATGGTGAAAGGTACTAAGGGCATGTTGACAGTCTTAATATAGAGTTATTGGATGAACATCCAGCATTTCTGTCTGTGTTTTAGTTGTATTTGTCTTCACCTGTCTGGTTTTGTGTTTATCTCATCCAGAGGTCAAATCCTTGGTTATGGACGACCAGTCAGACACTCCTTGTTCCCCCCAAAAAGTCACCACTAACTTCTTGACCTCGACAGCTCCTGTCACTTTGTTGTCACTTTCAGAGAAGTGACCTCTGACCCTTTTAAATGCTGACCCCTTGCACAGCTGTCACTCACCTGTAGCTGCGGCCAACATGGACACACTTTGAGTCGTGCTGACAGGGGTCAAAACCATGGAGACAAGGGTCAAGCACCTCCTCGCACAGATCACCTGGTGACAAAGAGAAACAATGTTTTAAATCCAAAGATGTGTGAATGTTGTGTATTATGCAACTTACAGCAACATGTTGGCAACTTGAGTTATAATTTGAAATGAGGGGGAAAAGCAGAACTAAGACAAAAAGGTTGGACCAGGGGAGCCGTTCTAACCTTCAAACATTCCCTTATAACAGTAGTAAAGTCAGGAGAATAAAAGGATAATGATAATTTCTTTAGTGGTCTATCTTATTCAAGGCCTGCAGATAATCTGCCGCAGTGGCCATCATGATCACACACAGAGACGTACAAACACACACACAGAAAATGGCATTATCAGCTTTTTCTCTGAGCTGATAGAGAGGGGTTAATAGGCTGTATAACAGTGGCCATGATCTCACACACTCCTGTTCAAAGGGTGAGAAGGGTTAACAGTGTGTGTAACAGCACGCAGAGGCTGGTCGTATGAAGGAATGGGGACTGAGGAAGGTTAAGCACATTTCCATCACTCTCTGCCTGCTTCAATATAATCCTGCCACCTCTCTCCCTCCCTGTCTGTCTGTTTTCAACGTGTTCCTGTTGAGTTGCTTTTAGATGCATGGTGTTGCAAGCTATACGAAAATCCTGCATCAGCGAAGAGATGTCTTAAAGGTGTAACTGAGAGTAGAAGAAAACATGGTCTTTTAAAAGATGAATTAAACTGCCCAGTCTTAATACAGTATTTAGTTCTAGCACAAAGCACTCAGTTTAAGATATCCACATTAATTCAATGATGAAATAACCCGTGATACCTTTGAATAATGACCACATTCTGAAAATTAAAGCTCCCATGAGAAACCTTTCATGTGTACCTATTATCTCTTGGCTGGTCTCGTCTTTTTTCTGTGAATGCTATGTATTTTACTACAAGGTTTCATTCTGCTTTTCTAGATGCAGCACTCCCTGCAAATCTTTGGTATGAAAGATGTAAACAAAGGCTTCAGTGTACACTTGTACACTTCATCTGACACCTTCCCCACTTTAAACTTAAACTTTAAAAACCTGAACTTTAAACTTTAAAAACTTTTAAACTCTAAAAATCTGAAAATACAAACATTACATTTTCATGCTGATGTTTTTTTTTCTTGCTTATTTTGGGGGTACAGCAGCATCAGAGTTAGTTAAATGACTAGCTAAAGACTCCTCAAGGGAGCTTTTACTTTGGCTCCATTGGTTTTGTTAGATGATACATTTTAGCAATGTTTGAGCTGTATTTTTCCCTCACACAATTCATAAACTTGATTGGATTATGTAATTACCTGCAAAATGAGGGCAGAAAGTCAACATTTATATACCAGACGTTACCCTGTCAGGGCAGAATCATCTGCTAACGATACCCTATCCCTTTCTTGAAGATGAAAAAGCCAGATCGGTGTTCTTGATGGGTGAGGGCTTAAAAAAGTTTTTTTTGCATGTACAAAAAGGCAAAATGATTGGATGGAATTTAAAAAGTCATAGCTTTGCATTTTAATGAAGTAAATGGATAGTAAAAGGCAAGGCAGCCTAAAAATGATCAGAAAGCCATCTTATAAATCAGACTAATACTAAATGATATTCCTGAAAACCAGAGATCTGTGCATCTGGATCTAATATTAATATGTGGCAAGAGGATGAGTCCTGCTCCTTAAACAGCACTACAAGTTTAGATTTTGCTGCATGACAAAAACTAATGGCTGATTTGTAATACAATGCATAGTCTCCAGAGGATGAACTCAACTTGCCTCTGTGACCTCCTGACCTTTTGTCTTTTCTGCCACCTTCTAGCTGAAATGTCAAAACAGCACAAAGACACTGTATGCTATTAATCTACAAGACAGAATGTTCCCCATCCAGGCTCATGTTCAATTTTTAAATCACTTCTCGGTTGGCAGTGGGAGAAACCTTATATCAGCCATTTCAAATTTCTAGTGACCTTAAATCTTAATTTTTTTCCCTCTGGCACAAGTATGTCGTGACAGTCCTGGTTGCTGAGTTTGGAGAAAGCTGAGTGACTAGCAGAGGACCATCCTCCTAATGTGACACCTGATGATTACGTCCCGGTTCACTGCACTGAGTGGAAGTTCAGAGCCAATGGGAGCAGCTGTGTGTGTGTGTGTGTGTGTGTGTGTGTGTGTGTGTGTGTGTGTGTGTGTGTGTGTGTGTGTGTGTGTGTGTGTGTTGTGTGTGTGTGTGTGTGTGTGTGTGTGTGTAACAGCTGTATGTGGTAAGGTGGCTGGCAGTGTGAGGGGCTGCTCTATGCCAACAACGATAATGACATGGTGTGGGTGAGTGTGTGTATATTGACTGGGATCCAGTGTCAAAGGGGACCAGCTGTGTGTGTGTGTGTGTGTGTGTGTGTGTGTGTGTGTGTGTGTGTGTGTGTGTGTGTGTGTGTGTGTGTGTGTGTGTGTGTGTGTGTGTGTGTGTGTGTGTGTGTGTGTTTTAGAGGGCGCTGTCACAGATAGAAAAACTTAACGTCCCAGTCAGCAGTTTAGCTTCAATTTGCTGGACTCTCTCTATCTCTGACTGCTTTTGCCCTTTATCGCCCTTTTCGTTACCCTTTTCCCTTGGTGTGTTTGTTTTTCCCTTTCCCTCTAGTACACACTCCTTATTTTCCAACTCTCTGTCAGTCTTCCTCTCTTTCTGCCTCTGCCTCTTCTCTCTGATTGCTCTTTCACCCTCCTGTAGGAGCAGTTTCAGGTCACTGTGGAGAGCCTGTCCATTACTAACCTACCCACCAGTAAAGCGGAAAATATGATTTTGTGTGACTATTTGGTTGTGGGGTAGAGTACGGACTTAGTGACCCATCCAGTCTCAATGGGAGTAAAGACTGAGAGATTTAGAGCATTGAGAAACCAAACACTTGTGATTTTTTCAGCTGCTTAGCTGTAAATTAAAACCATCTGATTAGTCTTCAGAAGATTTGTTTTCTAGTTTAAAGCTCTTGAGAGGAGCTTTTGGGTCTGTGATGGTTTAAGTTTCCCCTGTGGACGAAATAACCGTTGCCAGTTTTATTCTGTACATGTACTTAGTGTCATTCTGTTGTTTAACAAATAAATTTTTCACTGATCAAGAGAGTTAAGCCTGGAATTTATGTGTTTAGTCACCAAGATATCTCAACATCTGGGCTGAAAAGTTTATAGCCTGACTGGGAAGAAGTTATGTCATTGTATTTACGTTTCAGCATGATGTTTTCTTGGGTTGTTGCTGTAGCATGACATCCAGACCTGGGGTCATCTCCCCTACCCTTCTTGAATTCAATTGATAAAGCATTCATTGATAAAGCTGGAGCATTATCCCCTAGTGTAGCAACCATGACACCCAGCGTGTCCATGGGGGTTAAACCCTTTTTCTGATATTTGATAACACCACGGTGCCGAATCTGCCCCATATTTACAAAATGTCTCTGGTTCTGCTTTTCAAAGTCCTTAAACGCTACATCAGCATCAGTTAACCTGAAAATAAACCATGCCACAAGTGTCAGGAAATGTTGAATTGAATGCTTGTTAAGTTTCATCTCTATGACATAATTCCTTTCTAGTCAGGCTATGGACTTTTCAGCCCTTCCTACTAGATGGAAATATTCTTTTTCTTCTACTGTCAGTCTGGCTTAAGATTTAATTAAGAATTTGTTCTGGTTGCACTTATAGTTTTAGATGGAGTTTTAGTAAAATTGTTGACAGCAATCTCAAAAGCCGTGTGTACACAAATACAAGTCTTTAAAATGTGAGAATAAAAGCTGTAACATCTCAAGGACACAACAGCTGGTAGACAAAAGAAAACTGTAAGAATTCCAGATTTGATATAAGAAAAGTGAGGTCAGTTCAGGTGTTGATCGAATTAAGCTTGAGAACATGGGTGCTTAATCTTGTAATAAAAGCAGATTTCTCAGTAAAATCTAGTCCAAAAATGTTTGGTAAAGGTCTTTAGACATTGAAAGACGTTTGGTTTTGCAGTTTTCTTCGCCTTTTAAACAATGAATGTAAACATCTTTTGTACTATTAATACCTGTGTAGTTTGGTGGACAGATGCAGGTGTAGTTGTTGACTCCATCCACACAGGTGGAGTTGTTCTCACAGTCGTTGTCTTCACAGTCATCTGGGTTTATTTCACAGCGCTGGCCCTCATATCCTGGCGGACACACACAGCTGCGAACACAAACACACACAGAAACACACACACAGAGTATGTGTTATAAGACGTCTACTGGGCCAGACCTGGGCACACACACTTGAAATAAAATCAGTCAGCCAAATCAATCATCTGTTCAACTTCACTTCCCTTTAAATTTTTCCTTTAAGTACTTTCAAGAAAAGCAATTAAATCTGTACTCGAGCGGTGTATTTTCTGCAGCCTGTGCTGGTTCCTACACACCACTGGAGCCACAGCACATCTGTATTTAGTGGTCTGACAAGAGACACCATTTCATGCCTCATTTTATAGCGGAAATTAAATTTTAACATGACCCTTCAGAATACAAAGTAAACCGCCACACAAACCCTCCCTGACTATCTTGTTTTGCTCTAAAATACAGAGAGAAGCAGGTTCTCCTTTTAAACCCAGCGCTTTCATCCACATCAACCCTGTCTGTCTTGTTGGGGAAAATTTCATTAATGAACTCGAGGAGTCAAAGTTCTTACAGATTGTATCCTCTTAACAAGTAGGAAAGACTTCAAACTCTGAAACCCACCTGGAGCTAAGACCAAACATGCTGAGATAACCTTATTTTCCTATTTCATGCTGCTTTTGTTGAACTTCTTCCACCTGGGTATAATTCAAAGCGTTCTTTTACTCCCCACCATTTATCTTCCTCACTCCTTTTTTTTCTTTCCCCTTTTCCCACCGTTCATATCTAAGTCCGGTTGACTCCTAAAATTAGATCAAATGTCTTCAACACACGCTAGGGCTTCAGTACACAACACCACCAACCACTCCAAGCTTGCTCTCATGTTCTCTCTTACAACTCACAAAGTTCATTGAGTTAAGTTATCTTTAAAGTATAAAATGATGTAAGGTCATCTTTACGCTAAATGCTAAGGAAAGCCTTTAAGCACAAGTAGACCAGGTTAATTACACACAGAGAAATACACGGTAATATGTGGGACACTGTATCCTCTGTCCTTCACACACCCTTGCACCTGTATTTCATTTTTCATTTATGATTCCTTGTGTTTCACTCTCACTCTGACTTTTCTAATCTAACTTTGCTGCTTCACTGAGGCTTCTCACGCTAACACTTATCTCACTCCTCCTTTCTTCCCACACAATATATGATATGCATTAACCCCACCCTGTCTGTCGCTCTGCTACATCTACAGTGGTAAATGTAAAGCAGTTTAAAGATTCAAAACAAGTTTAGGCCAATGAGCTACTATGATTAGCTCATTATTTTTTTGGGGCTAACACATTAGCAATCATTAGCTTATCCAATTACCATGTAAGCTAGTAAGTACAAATAAGCTACAAGAGGGTCAGAGCTACACAGTGAGACCAAATGACAACAACTAATATCAATATATTTGTTTTACTCAAAATTTATATTAAATCAGGGTTTAAATTTAAAGTAGGTGTAAATGAGTTTTCCTCGACTTGTTCAGAGAGACCCACAAAATTAAAGCTTTTTCCATATTTCAAGTTGTCTGACTTTTGTGCTGATAAGATATAACCAAGCACACAATCATTTGCATGACTAGTTTTCATACAAAGGAGAAGAAACAGATTAAAAAAGAATGAGTAGAGAGAAAGAGTGCAAGAGTTTAAAGACAAAAAAGAAATGAAGAGGTGTTCATCTGACAAACACAGGGCAATGAAATCAAATGAGAAGAGCGCTTCAGCTCTGACAGGGTCAGGGAGCACTGTTTGACTAATCAAATCCTGACTTGACATTTAAAGTACATAGTTTGACAAATGGGTCCCTGCAAGGAATGGAGGCTAATTGGACTTATTGAATATCCCAAACTGATTATAAAGCATGTTAAAATGTCAAAGAGGTCTGGTATCTCACTCGTTCCTGTCTTCCTCTCAGTCTCCCACAGGAAGAAAAGCATCCACCTATGTTGGTACTAACATTAAGGAACAGACCTGTAAAGGGTAAGGAGACCCCTAATAGTATTACCAAGCAGGATACCAAAGGCCAGACGCATATCAAAGTTTTACAAAGAGCGGAGGCCTTGTTAAAGGTCTGAGGGAAGGAGCTCTGGTTAATGTATTTATGACAATTATTTCAATCAAAACGGCTGTTTGTCTTCAGTCTGGGACAAAAGAGTGACACTGATGACCTTGACAGGCACAGGGATACCTGTACACCCACTTTTTTTTTTTTTCCTTTTTTTTTTTTTTTTCAAAGCAACATCCATCTATTGCAGAGTCTTTTCTTTCTATGAGGGACAGTAAATAAATAAATACACAAAAATACATTTTTCTCCCTTTTAAATCAAAGTTGCTTATTCCTTCTTCTATTCCTTGTTCTGTTAGGTTTTGAAATAGGTTTATAAAAGAGTTAAAGCTTTTCCATATTGTGTGGCCTGCTTTAGTTTAGAATAAAGGATTGTTTTTTTTTTTTAATTCTCCCCAAAAAAAGTTGTATCTCAGCCTTTTTTCTCAATATATTTTAACAACTACTGACTAGATGACTATGTTTTGTTACATTGTCTCATTAACTGGTAAATTTTAGTCCCTCGGCATAAATTTTGACCTTCTTATAAGGGTCTTATCCCTGTAGAGATTATTCTGGTTTGACAGACAGAATAGGAAACATTTCAGGATTCTACAAAACGCCGACAACATTTAAGCTGTCGTTTTGGACAGGGAAAAAAATGCAGTAGAAGCCGTAAGGTGTACAAAGCCAGATTGAGATTCTGTATCAACTAGACCCTTCACTCCCTCAGCAACTGCCACTGTGAGGCTCTTGACCCCCGATGTCTCCAGTGGAGCTGCTCTGCAGCCAGGAGTCAAACTGTGATTGTGTTGGGCAGCTCCCAGGTGTGAATGTGAGAAACTGTATGAATGTGAAACAAGAGCTTCCTGGAAAGAAGCAGAGAAGAGTTGTACATGATCCCTGAATGGAAAAAGATGAATGAATAAGTTGAGAACATTATGGGCTGGATTTCAGCTGTTATGCAACTGCATAAACCATAGTTTATGTGCATTACAAGTACTTTTCTTTAACTGATAGAGGTAATTCGGACATTAGTAAATGTTGGTTCTTCAAGTTTGATCAAGCTGTTTTTTTTGTCAGAATGGGAGTGTTACATTGTATTGCTCACACATTTTGTTTGTGTGTATTTGTACAAAACTGACAGAATGGTGATAATGTCTTGATATTAATAAACTGTGAACAAACTTTTCACTCCACTGACAGATACATTTCTGTCCTAAACTAAATAATAATATAAATACTATAAGTGGAGTTTAAACTGTTTTATACCCAGCTTGAGACAACAGATGTTGAAGATGATTAAGTAAGTGACAAGGTCAGACAGAGCAAAACCATTTTGCTAAACATAATTTTTCCTTAGAAAAATCTCCTCTCTTCCTGTCTTACCCCCACCAACCACATCATTCACACTCAGACACATACACACAAGCCCAACAGGGAAACACATCATGAGGTCAAACTCAACTGTTATCACAAACAGCAAGTTTGCGAAATCGAATCAGGTTGTCTGTAGTTAGAATTAGGTTTACTCTACTTTGTTAATGATAGAGGTTGAGATTTTTAAGATATACATAGGGACAGCAGGGGAAAATAATAGCCATATGCTTAAACCATGGAGGAAATGTATCTAAGAAGGATTTCCTTGTTGTTTTATTTTTTCAGTACTTAAAAAGCTGCTCTGAAAAAACAGCCAAAGTGGACCAAAAATCTCAAAAAGATAATAATTTTTGGGTGATTACTGATTGATTCAGCATCATAGATGTGTTGGGTTATAAAAGGCATGTGTTGTACCTGAAGTGGTCTTCATGTCCAGGCTGAATGTGGCAGGTTCCTCCATTAGAGCAGGGGAAACTAATGCAGGCATTGATGGGGATTTCACAGTTTTGACCCTGGAGGAGACAACAAAAGGAACAGAGAAGGCAGAGAAGTTAATGCTGAAATCCTTTATTATTATCTTATCAAGAGATCATTCCCCTTGTTCAAAAGAAGACAATAAGCCTCATGTTTTCATTCAGTTCACTGCTAGCACTTTCCAAAAAGTTTAACATCCCTTTTTAATAAACTGTGCCCCGAAAAGTAGTTACATAAAAAGCTGTCATATGTGTTGGTTTTTTGGTTCTACAAGAAAAAGGCTCTTTCTCCCATTGCTTGGAGCTAAGATAATTACCTTTTATTTTTTTACAATTGCAATTAAATAGCAATTTTCTGCTCTGGGAACACGGATCTGTGAATATTTTCACTGCGGTGAAAGAAAATAGCCTGCAGAGAGACGGAGGGTTGAATACATCTATTCCCGTTGGTTAATCTAAAAATACAGCTATTTCTAAACAAACCACTGTACTTCACCATGGAGCTTTCATTTCAGTCCATTTCTTTCTCCCTCACATCTTAAACACACACCCGCACACACATACACACAGACTAACAGCTCACACCTACTGTACAGACTATACAGTATGCACAAATTACTCAGCCCTCTGCCTTGATTCATTACTCTTCTCACCACACACCTGTTTTCTAAATAAACAGCTTCCACAAGGAACTATATCAAGTATCAAAGTTCTGCACACACACTCTCTCTCCACATCGAGCCCAGCGGCTGTAGTTTAATTTCAAACCGCCAAACCTTTGGCCGCCAACACACCCACTTCCTCTGATCAAAGCAGTGAAGAGGACGTTTATTCTTGTGTTCCCTTGCCATCCATCTTCATTATTTCCTCCTCTCTTTACTCTTTCACCACTCTTATTTGTTTATGTTTTGGTCACTCCTTTTCCACTGCTCCCTTTTTCTCACTGTTCCTTTCATTCAGAATGTTGCACATTTTAAACTTCTTCCTGCTACATCTCATTCTCCTCGAGTTTTAGTTCGCTTCAGTCTTCTTACTCTATCGCTTCTTTGCTCTTAATTGCCCATTTTTTGATTCATTATGCACGTTTTAAGTGGCAAAGATTCCAGAAAATATACCCTCTTACATTCATGCACATTCACAGACAAACAGTCACAGTCTATGACCTTGGCGAGTGACATTTTAATTAAAAGTGAGATTAGGATTTTGTCCTCATGTAAAAGGTTAGACGTGTGTGTGTGTGTGTGTGTGTGTGTGTGTGTGTGTGTGTGTGTGTGTGTGTGTGTGTGTGTGTGTGTGTGTGTGTGTGTGTGTGTTTGTGTGTGTGTGTGTGTGTGTGTGTGTGTGTGTTTGTGTGCATGTATGTGTGTGCATGAGTCGATCAGCGTATCTTCTAAGTGCTTGCACACACAAACTTCAAACATGCTGGTAGTTAATCTGAGATGTTACAAGGCTCCACACACACACATATATATATTTTCCTGTAGCATAAATCAGCGCTTGACCAGTAAATTTCCCAATCTTCCCAGTAGGATGGGTCAATTCTTAAACCCTCTTTCTGAAGAACGGTCAATACCTGCAGCACAGTCAGCTGCAGTCATCATTTCTCTATTGATGAACAGGTAGATACATTATGCATGCTAGGCCCGAACTAAGCCTGATAATACCGATAATACCGCCCTGCTTATTCAGCTCGATTATCCATCTATAGGAGAGCTACTTCTCATACAGACAGCTCCAAAAAACAGTCCAGAGATGCAACGGTCTTTCTACTGCTAAGCTACTGAGGTTTTATAATGTTCATGTTTAGGAATACAGGAGTGCAAACATGAGCTACACAGGTTTTTATTTTTTCAACAGGCAGAAAAGTTAAAGATCTTTTATTCTACATTTTGGGATATTCTTAAGTGTAAGTCTGTTTTATTAATCCAATATTAATCAGTTTCTTATACTTTTACGAAATGCAATGTGGGGTGAAGTAAAGCAGTCCTCTACTGAAGTAATTGTTTGCTCAGCTGAGCATGTTTCTTCAGGTTTCTTAAATCTGTTATCTTGTGTCTCACCTTGAATCCATACGGACATGTGCAGTGGTAAGACCCAGTTATTTCAGAGACACAGGTACCATTGTTTTGGCAGGGTGCTGCCAGGCAGGGGGCACACTTAGACATCAGGCTGATATCTACCGGACCTTGGAAAGATAACAGAGACAGGAGGAAGAGAAAAAAGTGTCAAAAGCAAAAGTGACATATTCGGCCATGTTGTACTACAAGTCAAGGTAAATGACTCAATGGATGGAGTGCTAAGACGAGGCCTTTCAAGAAAGAAGGGAGCTTAGCAGAGCAATAAATGGGATTTGTTTCAGAGGGCAAGGAGGAAGATTTGATATACCATACTCTCATCCTCTCCTCAGAAACCTGTTCAGACAATCTTTCTGACACACCAGCACAGGAAACTTTATCCAGCTGTTGCTCTCTTCACACTAAGGTTTCAGGCCATATTTTGTCATTGGTTTTTGATTTTGAAATGCATTTTGTGACCTCCTATCAGTGTTTTGCAACCCTCAAGGGGTCATCATGACCACTTTGGGAACCACTCATGTATTCTACCCAACAGCTTACCAGCAGAAGGACAGTAAACAACCTCTTATTTCAGGCATAAACTCAGACAATGTAAAGTTAGTGATTACTAGGATCTGTTTTTTTTTCAACCGAGAGGAAAAATAAACAGAAAAAAACAGAACTCAGAACCTTTCTGGTAGTTCTTGCCGGGATGTGGCCATTTATCTGTCATGCACATAATTATGTAAATACAAAAGAATTGGCAGTTTTCTACAGCTAAACCACAAAATCAACCTGAGACTGAGTGAACGCCCAACTTTTGGCCATCAGACTGTGTAAAAACAGAACCCAGACGAGTGGAAGAGAGGCCAATCCAGCAGCATTTAAGACCACAAGGTCAAGAAAAAATACACCTACAATCTGAGTAAGGAGAAGGATCAAACCTCAGAAATTCAGAACTTTGCTGGGATAATGTGACTTCAACAAAAAAAGAAAGATTTCACCGGCATCCAGTACGTTTGATATTGAATTGAGTTTTTGTCACATATCTCCTGTCTCTAACATGCAGTATTTACATGCACTAATCTGACTTAATTCAGGGATTAACCCTTGACACGTGCCAATACTGAGAAAGATGTGCACATAGTTTAATATATAGCTGCAGATTTAAAGTGAGCTGAGCTGTGAGAAGAATTGAGAAGATTTACCTTTACACTGAAATCTGTTGAGCGGTGTGGTGAGCAGAAGCCGGTCAGCCATGTCAGGAGGTCCAGTGCAGCGAGCAATGCCTACAAAACAAACGTTTATTAACACTAGCAGATGCAGTTTTACACAAAATAAGACAGATAATCGAATACTCTGTACACAAAGAACAGGGCTGCAGTTTTATTGTGATTTTTCTTCTTACCAGGCTCTTTAAAACCAGCCTTGACCCACTGAGAGAGCCAACGCAGGTCACAGTTGCAGTACAGCGGGTTGGCACCAAGAGCTCTAGAAACACACACAAACACAAAACAAAAAGTGTAATCTTTAACGCTTGAATCAAAAACAAAACACGCACAGAAAAGAAACACTATGAAGCTGTTTAGCTACTTACAGGTGGGACAGGGAAGTGAGGTGGTTGAAAGCCCCCTCAGGTATCGTTGAAAGGTCATTACCATGGAGAGTGCTGGAGCAGAGAGAAAACACAGACAGAGATTTCATGAATTCTAAACACCTTGTTACAAATTCAAGGGGTCACTGATTGACCTTTGCTTAATTTATCTTGTAGTTAATTCATTTGAGTCAGAAACACATGTTTCAATTTAATCTGACTCATATGGCGAAGAAAAATGAGCAACATAGCTTTTTCTATTGATATCAGTCAGTCATTCTTAATGTTAAAACTACGTGTTCATCTCCACAGACCTACATTTCAACTGACGCTGCACTACTGTAACTTACACAATCATTTTTCTGAGATAAATAGCAGAGACATGAAAATCACTGTTTAATATGTTTGTGAATGACCTAGAAACGTCTTTACATGCTGTCAATGAATGCTCTACATTAAGATCGAGTCTTTAAGCTGTATATAAAACCCCTGATGGATATTACAACAAATGAGTAAGAAAAACTCCCACCTTAAAGCATTCGCAGCAAGCTTCTACACCAACCCTGACCCACTGCATGCTAAATAATTTAAATTATTTGTTTTCCCAGCAGCAGACACACCATCATCCACTTCTTTAATGGTAAATCAATGAAATATTTATGACAGAATAACAGAAAATCAACAGGACGTTCGTTTTCATTGTTGAGCAATAAGGCCTGAGCTTGAATCTAAACGGGCTCATCTGGCGAAATTAGGTTTTGTCTGTGTGTGCGTGGGGGTGTGTAGAAGGGGACAAACTGTCAGAGGAACAAACAGCAGGCTGTGGTGTAGAACGGTGTGAGTATATGTGTTTTGGTTTTTGGCCTTCAGGTTTTTGTCCATGTGATGTGATATGTGTGTGTGTGTGTGTGTGATTGAAAAACTTTTGTCTCCATGGGCTCAGGCTATGTAGAGTGTGTGTCCTCTGTGTCTTGCCATTTAAGTGTGTTGCCTGCTGGATATAAGTTCACATTCCATTTGAGCGAGGAGTGCAACAGGGGACAGCTATCAAACCAACACTACTGGGAAAAGTGTGAGTGTGTGTGTGTGTGTGTGTGTGTGTGTGTGTATGTTCAGGTCAGTGTGCTCTAGACTTCACTGCTTCTTAATATGTGTGTATCTGTGAAACTTTGTATGCTGATGTGCATCAGTGTGCGTGTTTGTTCATCTATGTGCAGTGGTCTAACAGCCCCCGCGCAATACTGGCCCAGAGGGGGTTATGGGTAATGAGGAAGTGACAGTGATGGCTGCCTGGCAACCAGTTGCTACGCGGGGGCAGAAAGGGATCAGTCCCCACGGCAACATCAACTAAAATGAAAGAAAGAGAGGAGGGAGGAAAAGGAAAAAAATGATCACTGAAGTTCTGCAAGGTGAAAGAAAGAGTCGATAAAAAGAGAGGAGGCCAGAAATAAAGATGACTTCTCAGAGGGAGGAACGCTGAGTTTTGCTGTCTGAACAAACAGTGGTGGCAAAGTTCAGGAGAAAGGTGGACAGAGAACAGAACGAGGTAAAATGTCTGATTTACTGTCATTATTTCAGACAGAAAAACCTCTCTGAAACAAGGATCATAGTCTTTGGGCACTCGCGAATGGAGCCAGTTATTCATGTAGATTAAGAAAATATTGGCGCTTGCTGTGAATGCAAAGCAGTAAACTTATTCCTATTACTTTTTTACACTTTAGCTGTTGAAATAGCATAAAATCAAATCTAAAATGTTTTCTTTTTAAATGTCAATCTGTCTCTTATATTATGTCTCATCACTCTGTTAAACACGTTGAATTGACTCAGTGTATGAAACAGGCTGTACAAATAAAGCTGCCTTGTCTTTTGTTGTTCAGAGTTTCACATCAGACAAACTGTAAGCTGATGTTCAATCTTTAAAATCTTATTATATGAACTCTAAACAAGAAATTTAATTCACCTCTGTTAGGATGAAGTTGAGACACACATCTTAAAAACAGATCTTAGTAACTGGTGGTAGAGTTTGTTTTCCTCTGATTCTGACCTTTTCTTAGTTGCTACAAATTATCTTCAGGGGTGACTTAACCTTTGAAAGCCTTATTTCTTTTACAGACCTGAAATTATACAACTTCAGAGTGCTGCTGGGAAGTTTTGGTATGAACCAAGACCCTTAAAACTTCTGTGTGCAGTCGGGTTACAGGTCATGTTGAAACAAAACTAAAATAAACTTCTTTAACCCTCCTGATAATAAATAGTAACAGAGAGTAGTCATGGTCAATGGATCTAGATTTTTTAACCAGAGAGGGCAGCATAAAGCTATTTTCAGTTGTTAAGTTAGTCTTAAATTATATATTTAAGTATTAAGATCAAATAAAATCATTCTTTTTGGATTGTCACAGGGGATTGAAAAGCACATTTTGTAAGAACAGGGGTCCAGTTTGTGTCTATACTTGCAAGTTAACCAAACAGACGGTGTGTATGTTTGTGTGTGTTTGTGTACGTGTGTGTTCATGTGTGCTCATGCTGCTCTCTTGTGTGAGAGGACGGTCAGACAGCAATACTCATGTGCACAATGTGCGTGTGTGGGTTTGTGAGACAGAGGGTGGACAAGCAGATGGATGACTGAGAGAAACACAGGCTGAAGGTCGATTCATCAAACAGCGCTGGGCGGATAGAAAAGCAGAGGAAGAGAGGAAGAGAAAAGGAGGAGAAGATGGGTGGAAGAGAGAGGAGGAGGAGGAGACAGCGAGGGAACACACAGGAGGGAGACAGAGGCCAGGGCATGCAGATGGAGAGGGAGTATTAAAGAGGGGATGAGGGATTGTCACTTTTATCTTTTTCAGTACCCTGAAACAACAAATGATTGGCTGGCTGTGACTCGTTTTGTGACTGGGTCTTAACATGGCACTCGTCCTGGCACCAAGGGAGTGATTAAACTTTGATTTAGCTCAGCGCTGTAACTAGCAAAGGGGAGTGTTGAATATTGAATCCACTGCGGCACTTGAAGATGAAGCTCGGTACTCACAGCAGGCGAAGTGACTTGAGCCCGTCGAAGGCATGGACCGGGATGCAGCGGATCTGGTTATAACTCAGGATGCTGGAAGACAAAGAACAAGATAAATTCAAACACAGTTTCATGTTTTTGCATCATTTTTCTTGTGTGTGTTGTGTCTTGAGCACTAATGAAATATCTTGTTGCGTACATTTATCTAAGGCCTGAAAACCAAAAATGTGATTAAATGAATAAAACACAAAACAGGCAACGGCAGATCTGATGCACATGGACACCAACTCTTGGAGCTCCCTCAACAGACAGACTGCTGCAAAGATCAACTTCTGGATTTAAACTGATGGGATTTTTTACAGTTTTTCCCCCAGGATACTTTCTGTCATAATATTTTCTTTTTATCCCACTGGTGTATATCTTCATTTTCATTTTTCTAAAGTGATTTGCAAACACAAGTTATTTGATGCAATAGAATAAGGTATGACGTGACAAAACGAGATGCAAGAGCCTGTTGTGAGGGTTGTTTTGTCTTCATTTTTGCACACTTGGAAAAGGTGGCGTCATGTCATCCATCTTAAGTCATTTGTGGACGTGAGGAGGCCACATTTAAAGTGAAGGGGAAAACTAAAGTTAAACCACCAAGGGCAAAGACTTTGGGGATGACAAGTTTCCCTCTTTTAAAGCTGCTAATGAGCCCAACATTAAGTTTAAAAAGTGAAGGAGACAAATTCAAAAGAGAGAATTTTGATCAGGGTCAAACCAGATAAGGTCCAACATTTCAGGGTGCGACTATTATTCGGACATAATTAGGTATGTGATTATGATACTGATGCAAAAAGCTGACAGCTGCTGTCTGATATGTATCTTAAGTGCAAAAGCAGCCTTGAACAGCTATTCTCAGCAGCTTTTGGCTTATGATGCTGAAGTGTAAAGTAATGACTCAGCACAATTAGTGATTATCCAGAGGCCCAAGGGGGGTTTGGAAGAAAATGGAGCAATAGAAATTTAAATAAACAAACAAAAAACGTTTTTTGACATGCTCTTTTCGATCTTCAGGTCAACAACTTGTGTAAGAGTTCAACAAAAGGGTCTGACAACCAAAAAATCAGCAAATTAGGAAAGTTTGTTAAATAGAATAAAAAGTAAAACACTTTGAGAGTGTTTCAGCAAGGCATGTAATTGAAATTGTCTCTCTGATGCTATCAGAGGGGTTAAAAGTAGAAGCCTGTGGTTGAACTGGGCAGATCCCTCTGTGTGAATCAGTGCAGCCATATGAAACAAGAATGAGGGCGTAGTTGGAAAACTGCAAATGCTCAAAGTTTCCTGAATGCACAAAAACTTGTACTTTTAAGAACTAAAGATAATTTAAATATTAAAAGGAATTCATGTGTTAGAAGTCTAGAAAGGGAGATGGAAAACAATGTTTGGGTAAAAGATGGATAGAACTGGATACAATACAAAGCAAGACACAATAAAGATAAAATAGAGAAAAAAGGACAAAAATAAAGATGGACTAGGACATAAGGAGAAGAAAAATACAGATAACTGTCTAAGATAAGGCGATGAATCAAAGTTAACAGAAAAAATAATTCACTGATCTCCTAATTTTTCATCCAAAACTTGCAAACAGAACCCCTATATAACAGAGAGACCTTGGCTTGCATCTTTGTATGCATGAACAGTTTTGTACATCTCTATGGTTACTCACAGGGTAGCCAGTTGAGTCATGTTGCTGAAGGTATACGGAGCCAGTATGCTGATGCTGTTGTTGCTTAGATCCCTGTGCAAGAACAAAAACACAGTAAACGCAAGCAGACAAAACATTCTGCTTATGTGCACCTTTTTGTCTGAGCGGTCTGCACTAGTGTTCAGAATATACTCTGTTCAAGGTTATGTGAGCGGTACATACACCAGCGACAGCTGCTTCAGGGCTGCTAGCTCCTTGGGCACAGATGTCAGCATATTACCCTCCAGGTACCTGCAAGGAAAGGAGCATAGTTAATATAATATGTATCACATCAATTTATATACACAAAATAGGCCTACAGGGGTGGAAAATGGCAGTATAGCACATAAATGTGTGGGTTAACTACTTCTGACACATAAAAAGGTCTAGGAGACAGGGGAGTAGAGGCAGCAGAGCAGAGCTTGGGCTGTGCTGGAAAAGGTTTGATACCTCTAACGTACCCTGACAGGGTACAGCTTCTATTGACTTAAAGCTCCTGTGAGGATGTTTTAGCTTATGTCAATACTGGCGCCCCCTGTGGGCAGAGTGGTACATCCTAATACTCTTTTATCTTGAAATGTTAACAAGTATAGTTTCAAAGAAAAAGGTTCTCCTGCTTTCTTTCTATCAAACACATTACCAAGAAAACACGCTAGGAAAAATGCCTTGTGACATCAGCATATTGGCATCAGTCATATAAGAAGCCTTAAAAAAAATGTGTGTCAAAGAAAGCTATGATTAGTTTTGTGACACAATTTGATTGCCTTGGCATGTCTTAGTTAGCACTCATCCAGGCTAGAGGGCAAAAAAAAGTTTTGCTTAGCACAGCATAAAGGTTGGATGAGCTAGCGTTGCTTTCTTCAAATGTTAACAAAGGCTTAATAATCCACTTATTGTATCTGTATAGGCTCTACAATAGCTATCTAAAAGCCTCATAGTCATTAACTTCTTAAGTCAGTAGTCTCTGCTGTTGTTTGCCAAAAAAATGACTTCAGTAAAGCTTCTAAAAGCTTCTAGTTGATAGCACTTCTGTTTGAGTACAAACCTAAAAAAAAGAAAAAGAAAGTAAAGCCAGGACAAGATAACAAGTGTTTGTGTTGATCAAGCAGCTACATTGTGCAGCTAAATCTCACCCTATTCAAAAAAATCAACAAACTGGTCCTCTGTGTTTGTGAAAATGTGGGAAACAAGTCAACAGACACAAACTGGCACAAGAACACACCCACTAACACACATTTTATGATCCATTGGTCTCGTTCTCTTGCCTCTCTCTTGGGTCATAAGTAGGTCATGTGGACAGTATGATGGAGTGTCTTCTTCAGCCTGATCAATACCTAATCACTGCTATTGACCCTGCAGAGCTGGCCTATTTCACAGCTGGAGTATTTTCTGTGTGTGAGTGTGTGTGTTGGTTAGTGTCTATGTGCAGAATTTAGCCCCCCATGCAAGTGATTTTCCTTCTTTTTTAACTATTTTTCTTTCTTGATCAACATTGTTCTACCCTTGTTTTATCTAATTTCAACTTTAACAAGCACTTCCGTTATAGACACTTTCTTTATTGATCTCATTCTCTATCTCAGGGACTACAGCGTTCATCTAGCACAAAAAAAAAAAAAAAAAGGAACAAGATGTCATAGCAGCTGAGCCTTAAGTCTTGTAAACATTTTTTTTTTTACTATTGCTATTTAGCAAAAACAACTTTTTTTCAGCCTCTGGCCCAAATTTTGTCCCTCACAAACAGTCCCTCCCCCCACACACAAGAAAATTATATAATCTTTGTTTGTAAAAGATCATTATTCATGTGAACATTTTAAATTTTTTGTGTGAGCAAGATTATTATCTCATAAGAACATAATTATTTACTTGTACAGACATGTTGCTTTCTTGCACAATTAGCAGAATTATAAAGGTATTGTTTTGTGCAAGCAAGATCATTTAATTTTACATGTTTTATGTTATGTGATCAGAAATACACTGATCAAAAGGGATCCAAACATAGGAGCAAATTATCATTTAATCAGAGCAAGATCATTAACCTGTGCAAAAAGGTCACTATGCTGTGTACAAAAGATGAAACTCTTTGGGGAACAAGTTATCTAGTTCTATGTTTCACATGCTTTTGACAGCAGTCTGCTTTTTCATTGGTGTGAATTAAATATTATTCTTAAAGCTACACCAATGGGACAACCCCTTTAGCGCCTTTGGTTACTATTTTGAGCATAATATCTTTTTCAATGTCAGCGTCCTTCAAAAAGAAAATTTCTGAACTTGTTTAAAACGTGAAAACCTACATTGCCCTGAAAAGCTGGAAAATTTTAAAAAGGAGACTTCAGCCTTCAAAGATGTATCTTTGTCATTTCAGTATCAGAAACTGAGTATTTTTGAAAAGCATTCATTGAGGGAAAGTTTAAAAAAACAACTCAAGGACACTTTCTGGAATTCCCTCTGAGCTTTCTGTTAACGCTGAAGCAATCGTTCTGTTTCTCTGTTTGGCATGAGAGTTTGAAGATGAATCCAATGTGGTGCATTTATCCAAATAAACATACAAGCACCTGCAGACCTTAGGTTCTTTTGAAAACATAAGGTCAAACAGATGAAGAGATGAGGGAATAGTGCATGGTTGCTTCTTTACTCAATGGGGCACACTGCAGCATCAGTATTGCACTGCAGCAATGTGATGGTGTGTAACTGTTTGTGACCTCACATGTTGTTGAAGTCAGCTCTGACAAAAATGCCCATTTCTGTTAGTGTTGAGTAAACATCTACTGATCACTGGTTTTGGTGTGGCTGTAAATCCAAACCAAAGTAAATGTGCAGATTCCTGGTTCAGATTTGTCTGAGGGAGAAAAAGAGGGAGGAAGAAAGCTTCACATAACTCACAGCTCTGTGGTGTCCTTGGGAATGCCTTTGGGCAGAGAGTGCAGCCCTCTGTTGCTGCATCGCACAACACCGTCTGAGCACGTGCAGACGTCAGGACAACCAGACGCAGGAAGACAACCATTATCCTCAGCACCTAGAGAGAGAGAAGGAGGGCATTGAGTGTAGAGGGACAAGAGGGGTGAGGGAAGATACAGAGAAGGACAGACAATTTAATAAATGGTCAGAGGTGAGGAAGAAAAGGGGAAAATGAAACAAAGAGAGAGGTTTAAGAATAATGTGGAGAGCAGAAAAAAGAGGGGAAGAGGGATGAATCAAGATAAAACTGAACTGAATGTGTATCTCTTGGTCAATTTCTCTGAACTCTGCAGTCAGCACTTTTAAAGAGTACTTTACAGCCCATATCAAATGACCAGGGGCTGCTAAAGTCAGCTGCAGTGGTGAGTTTCAGCAGCTGGCTCCGGCCCTGCCGCAGGTCACAGGGATGTTAAAACCTCTCACGTGATTTTAGAGCAAAAACTCAGCAGATGTTGACAGCAGGATGGCCTGCACAAACTTTAAGGAGTTGTGTAGTTGTACAGGAACAAAAATACAGACATAGCAACATCTGCAGTGGCTTGTAGCTTAACTCTTTTTTTTTGTGTTTCTCAAAAAACAGAAACTTGATCAGTGTCCAAAGTAGAATGAAGACAGCTATGATGCAGCTTTTGGTGTTGGTCAGGGGGGATAAATAAAGTTAACGTTGACTTTTTAAGAGACAAAAAGTGATTTGTATGTGTAGTTGAGTTATTTGAATTTCTTTTTTTAAATATTATAATTTTGAGTATTAAGTCTTATCATTATCATTGATTTGGCTCCCGACGACTAGACCTCTAATCAGAGAAAAATGAACTTTAAGCTTGTTTACTTTGGGTTTAGTGGCCTTAATCTTTTCACTAACACTCTAAATGTTCTTGTCAACAACTGTTTTTTAATTTCAATAGATTCAATCTCATAATCTTCAGTTCGTGCGACTACGTTTCACACACATCGTCAGAGGAAAAACAACTGAGAGATCGTAATCATCAAACACTCAGAGATAAGAAGAATCAGAGGCTGGGGTGTTGTTGTTGGCTTAAAAACCTTTTCTATTTCCTTGATTTAGAGGCAAACACACACACACAAACACACACACACACACACACACACACACACACACACACACACACACACACACACACACACACACACACACACACACACACACACACACACACACAAAGCGCTTTAATCTGGTGCTGCAGCATGTAAATAGCTGCACTGTGGTCCCAAACGTAAAAGCAGGGCTTCACCCATAATGAGAGATAATTTCACCGGACACAAAGCCAGTCACAACAGAAGTGTAATTTTACTTCTGTCAGTGTTTGAGTCAGGAGAAGATCAGGAATGTGTGTCTCTTTGCTTCGATTTTGCTGTCCAACAGGCCACCTTGTGCTACACTGCCGAACATGCCCATGCAGACTTTGTTACACATTTAGTTTGTTGAATAGCTCTCTCCTTCTGTCCTATGGCCACTTTCTAAATCACTTGACAGTTTTATAATTATGCTAATGTTTAAATGTCAGCTAAATGAGCTTCTCTCCTACGTGCCCACATTGACAGCGGTGTGTGCAAGTGTATATGTTTGCGTCTCATCTTGCTGTGTGTAGCTCGTGAGTCCACAGGGAAGCCGTGTAGCCGTGGGCTGACTCACTCTACAGTCAGCAGGCTGATTGAACTAACATCTAAATGCGTGCTAAATATCTTCTCACAAATTCAATTAACTTTACCTTTCCCCCGGCTGCCTCTGGACAACTCAACAGTCATTTCACCCCACTAAAAATAGTCCGGACATTGGGACTTTGATTATAATTTGTGTCTGTGTGTTTCATTGCTTCTACTCTTTAGGAAATTACTGTAAAATTCAGTGTATAAAACACACTCTTAATAACTCCAGTTGAAAAGTTGCCATCTTTTTTGCCTAAGCCAGTCTGAATGCAGAGCGATGCTTTATATTTCAATCATATGATGGCGCTCCTGAAAGCAGCAAATGGTTTGCATAAAAGTGACACAAGTGGTGGAACCAATTTTGATGACTTTTCCTCCTGAAAGTCCTGGAAGACCAACTTCCATTGTAGGCCATCAGCAGCTAATACTGCAAACTCCTAAATGATACAAGAAAGAGCTTCACAGCTGCATAGAAAATGGATGCTCTGGATTTACAGAACAAGTAGGAATAGTTCGAGTCTTGAACTGGAACAAACACTGCAACCTATAAATTGCTCTGGCATATATTCAAAATTTGCAGTACTTTGAGGTTGTAATCTTTATGTCTATGTTGTGGGTTTACCACCAAACCTGCAAGGACAGTTCTTCAAAGACCCACTGACCTGATGTCAGTGACGATGAAGACATCAGAAAATAATGTGACATTTAACTCCTTGAATTTTAAGTTCACATGGTTAAATCTTAATGACAGATTCTGCGCCCAAAGTTTCCAAAGTCAAAGTTTTTAATGTTGTTCCAGTTATTACAAAATAATGCTACTGTTTCGCTCTCTGTGTGTGATATCACTGTTTTATTGTTAAATACTTAACTGGTCAATAGGTTGATACATAGCTACTACTTCTTAATAACAGACTTGCTGTGATTATATTAATATGCTGAGAGAAGTCGGATATATTTGAAACTGGTTAATCTACTGGTTAATGATAGTGCACGTAGCCCAGAGCAAGAAAAACACAATTAAAGTAAAACGAAATGCCAATCAGAAAACTCTTTTCACTAAAGAGGGTGAAGCTTGGCTTGACTTTCGCTCTCTTTTGGGCAACTAGGGAGCAGCAGGGGGCAAAGAGTGATGCGAGTTGGCTTTCTGCTAACCATCTCTCAAATATCTGCAATTACCTTGTGCTAACATGCTAAGTCGGACACAGCTCTCTAGTGAATGTGTTCATGTAGTTGCTGTCAGAGGCGGAGCCCAGTTTGACTGTTACGTTAACTAACAAGTAACAAAAATTCCTGCAGACCCTACCTCTCAGATCAGACATTCAAAGTGATGAGTTTACAGTCCTCATAGGAACAGAAATACAAGGGTGAGCGTAAAATCAGCTATCTACATTTATGTTGGTACAGCTGGCTGAGTTCAAAAATAGATTTGTTCAAGTGAGAGCATGTGTGTATATGTGTGTGCATAAAATGCAAAAATGAATATATGGATCTGATACCATCTCAGAGTTTCTTTACTCCAGCCAACTCAAAGCACGACTTGCCAAAGTCATTTTCAGTAAATGGTTGCAGCACGGCTACAGGAAATTAGAAATGTGTAATGAAGTCAAAGAAACAGGACAGTGGCAGAGAAAGAGGTAGAACAAGGTGGAATAAGAGAGAAAAAAGGAAATCAAAATGGGTTTACGGTGTAAAGCTTTAAAGAAAGGAAATGGGGGGAAAAATACAGACAGCTTAAAGTAGACAGGAGGGCAAGACCAGGCTTTGTCCGTAACGTCAAACTTGGTGGCCAAGCTGACGGCTACAACAGGCAGACATCGAGTCACATCAGTAACCACAAGCTGATGTCATCTACGGCGGCTGTTTGCCAGTGGTTACTGATTATTCTGTCCTCACACTACCCTGCCGGGGATGTGTTTGTGTGTGTTTGTGTCCTGTTTGCTGGGGTGATATGAGGTCCTTCTAAGGAAAATCTGACAGGATTAGTGAAGTTTGACACAAATAGACAGAAATCAGGGCTGGGAAGACGTCTACCTTAGTCTTGTCCAGTGCAAACAAATAGAAATACTGTTTCCAACGCTGAAGATTTCATAGTAATTTGTATAAAAAAAAAAAAAAAATCTCATAACAATTTAATTAGCTTCTCTATTCAGGAGATGTATGAGTTATGGTTGTGGTTTGGAGAAATCAGTGCACTAATTTGAGATTCTCTGGGTAAATCCCTCATGCAATGGTACTCAAATGATCCAATGTTGACCTTTTCTCACCAACGGATACTTCATTGCAGTGGAAATTTCCGGACCATTCTCTGTTTCATGTGTGTCTCATTTGCTCCCCTGATCAACTTTTGCGTGTTGCAAAAGTCTTATGTTCGTTAAAAGCATATAACCTCACATACACAGCACAGATACTCTCCTTAAGGTCTGTTCTGGAGGTAACTAATGTATATAGAGCATTTATTGAATAAACATGTTCAAACTCATTTTCTTCTGCCTATTTCTTCCTCAACTTGTGCTCTTCTTATCTCCAGAGGACACATGGCAGCTGAGTGACACATGTCATTTGTTTCAGGTTTCATGCTGTGACCTTCTTTGTTTCTGAACACTTGAATGTTTATGTAAGAGCTCGCTGCACGTCCTGTGGAACATGACTCACTCATGCTAGTCATGGAGATCATAAAGAAAACCGTAAAAAAAGGCGCTTAAAACAAAATGATAGGAGAGAAACTCAACCACAGAGAAGAGGCAACTTCCAGAGTCCATGTTTTCTTTAACTATATCTGAGCAAAGACAGAGGTAGTCTTTTCTTCTTCTGTTTACCTATCTCAGTCATGTGTGAGTGCTGTTACCTTTCTGTGAATATCTATCAGAAAAACAAAAGCAAATATTTCATAACGTAATAGATAAAGCTGCTCACCATCACACGTGAAGTCAGGGGTGGCCACATCCTGGATGGGGATCTCCTTTAGAAAGGCTGGCTTTTGACAGCGAGGGTTTCCACTGACCACCCTGGTTTTCTTTAACCACTGACCCAGCCAGGCCAAATGACAGTCACACACATACGGGTTGGAAAGGAGGTTACTGTGGAGATAAAAACGAGGGAGAAAAGACAGAGAGAGTTCTCAGAGCTGGTACAAATCAAAATAAATCAAGCACAAATAAATAATTAAAAGTTTATTTTTCAACTGTATGCTTTTGCTGCTTTTGCTTTGCACAGCTATAATTGTTTTTGTTCATTCATACATTTGAATAAATCAAGATGAAATACAAAGAGAGGCAGAGAGGGGGAGGAAACAAAAGACAGTCAAAGAGAAAAGGTTATCAGGGATTTATATTTATTTTGTAAAGAAAAAGCGTGCAGGACAATGACAAAGAAAAGGTGACTGAGAGAGGAATCCTGAAAGAAAAAGAAAAGGTTATCTGTGCAATTCATTCACTTCTGATCGCCTCTCATTGCATTTGTTGCCTTTGGAACAGAGCTCATGTAATATTTACGCTGAACTATATTTAAACTGAGCAGCGTGAAGGGAGGCATCAGGAGCACAAACTCGACAGGCGGTTTTACTAAAGTGAAAGCTGCTTGAGGCATCTTAAATCTGCTGGCACATCCAGGACAGAGGAAAGAGGCTGTTATGGCACACTTCTCTATCACTCCATTTTATTTTTATTATAAGGAGGTAATAATATTTCCAGGAAATTCTTGCCTGGTTTAACTTAAAAACAAATTCTACAAAAAATAAACAAACATCTTACTCCATCAAACTGATGAAGATCTCCAGTGTTCTATAACAAATGAGCAGTAAAGTAAATATTTTGGGTTGACTTTACATTTTGCTGCCAAGTTACCTCCAAATTTATCAGCAAAGATTGAACATATTTTGTGGGAAACATAAAAAAGCTAAGTTTTTCCTTAAGACAGCTGGTATTTCACACAAAAGGTCATAACAGAATGGATCGGAATTATAGCCGTTGACAACTTTTCTCTTTATTTTCTATTAAAACAGCCACTCATACTTTTTACAAACTGCTCTTTTAAAATGAGTTGTTTAGTACTGGTTGTGGTCACATGGGGACAATGACCCAAAGTGCACCTTCCAGAGCCTCCAGCACTCTACATCAATCCAGTATGTCATGCACTCAAAAGTATTATTGATCAACACAATCCAGGTAGCCATCAAGTTCCTTTAACAGCAACAGTTTTGTTATAAGTCTTGAAACATCTACGACACAGGTTTGCAATAAAAAGGTTTCCCGAGGAAAAGAACTTCCCCTGTGTGAGTTTTACAACATTAAAAAGTCACATGTATCTCTTTAATGGTGATAGTGAGCCTACAATTCACTTCGTCTCCTGAACAAATAAGCCTTAAGGTTGTTGTTTGTGTTACAATATTAATGGCGTGCTACGATAGATAGGGACGAGTTATATCCTCATTTCCTTGTAATGAATTGACCTCACAGTGTGGCCTCAACTAAATCCCTTCCTTCCTTTTCAATGTGTTAATCTTTTAATTAAATGGACAGACTCTATTGGGAAACAATGCACTAAAAATGGAGATGAATATTAGAAATAGTGGGATTGAGATTGAAGGAGAGGAGAGGAAACACAGACGAAAGGAAGGGAATTAATCAGGGAAGTGTTAATAATGAACCTAGATCTGTCTTTGTTCTGTGCCAAACAGAGGATACATGATGCATACAAATTAAATACCTATTGAAAAACTAAAGAATGACAGAGCTCAAGAAAACAATATAATGTCTCAATTCTGTAGTGATAAATTTGAACAGCCCCACTGAGTAAGTATGCTGATTTTATGCAACAATACATCCATCCATCTACACTGTCCCCATTAGGCCTCTTTTGTCTCCTTTCTTTCCCCTTACAAGACTCCTACAGGAAACTTGAATCAAAAATGACAGGAACATTGCAGGATAGAGGGCAAGAACAAAACTTAGGGCATGGGAAGGAAGACGGGAGGACATGAAGGAGAAAATAGAGAAGATATGAGGAGTCTTTTCTGGTACTGCATGTCTATGTTAAGGTAAAATATAAAAGCCTACCTTTAATGTTTTATTAAAGAGAGGGGATAAATTATTTACAACCTTCACATCTGGGTGGTCAGAAGATCATAAAACACACACACACAGACTTTTTTGGTCTTCTCTTTCTGCCTCTTTCTGCCACATCCAATAACATTCAGATTGTAAGAAATGTTGCAGGCTGCACCTATAACTCTGTTTGAAAGCTAATGTTTCTGTACTTAAATCTTAATGAAAGTATGTCCCCAGAAATGGACAAAATTATATTTCATCTGAAAATTAATGTCTTGCTTGCAGCAGGCTTGTGCATCTTAGGAAAAAGAACACAAGCTGGCAGATGCTCTTCCGTGTGTCCAAGCGTGTGTGTGTGTGAGAGAGAGAGTGTGTGTGTGTGCAGATGCTGTGATATATTTAGCTTTGATAACAAATGTCCTGGGATCCAGACCAATCCAGTCGATAATGATGGAGAGCATCTGTGAGGAGAACAGTGTCCAGAAAGCAACATGTGTGCAAATGTGTGTGTGTGTGTGTGTGTGTGTGTGTGTGTGTGTGTGTGTGTGTGTGTGTGTGTGTGTGTGTTACACGGTAGAAAACACCCACAGCAGGGTGGGTCTCTGAAAAACAAAAGTGTAAAAAGGAAAAGAAAGAAAGGAAAAGAGGACGACAAAGATAAGAAGAAATTGGGGAAATGATGGGATGGAAGTGAAAGAGACAGGACATGAGAAAAACATTTAAAAATAGGAACAAAAGCTGCCAGATGAGACTCACATGGTGGAAAGGGAGTGCAGGGTGGAGAAAGCTCCTGGGGCGATGCTGGAGATGCGGTTGTCGTACAGAGACAACAGACGGACTGAGCTTAGACCTGTAAACGTGCTGTTGTCGATGCAGGTTATCTGGTTGCTCCGCAGCATACTGCAAACACACATCTTGAAATCAATATTTTTTTATTCATTTAAAAAAATATTAAATCAATCAGTTAAAATCTTTAATATCAAACTAAAAATCAAGTAGCTTTTTCCTTCTTGCAACAAACGCTTGCTGCTCACCCAGAGGAAAAAATGGCTAATAAGACAGTGAGTGTAAAACGTCAAATTCACACAGTTTGGGTGAATGAAAATACACAAAGAGAAAAAAAAAACGTGACCTCAAACAACTTGAAAAAAATAAGAAACAGGAAGCAGGAGAAAATCCAAGCCATTCCCCAAAGGCCAACAATGACTGTAATTTGACATTAGCCTTTGACATGCAGTCATGTGGGACCAGGCTAACTGAGTTTTTTAGCATTAGCTATCTCTGGGACAGGCTAACCTAGTTAGCATGGCTATTACTGGAGCTGGAAGCCTTTTAACATAATACAGAGACAGCCATGATGCCATTAGAGAGTCATTAGCCTGCATGTATATACATGATAGCATCAGCCAGTCATTACTGAGAATACACAGACAGCATTAGCTCATGGTTTCATACTCTATCCTGTGAGCCCAAATCTGGCACTAGGGTGGGCGCCTAGATTAGAGAAATTACAACTGTCTGTCGTTAGCTCTGATTTAAGGGTGTCGAGTAAACAATCCTCTTATTCTTCAGTTTTGGGAAAAAACATTTAAATCATGTCCAAAAAAGGCTCAGGCTAGTTTTAGCCTCATTGTCAGCGTTTTCAAAGTGAGAATGTACCCCCTGGACAGCAATAAAGACAAGTATTCTCAAAAAATGTTAGAAGGAAAACTGTTGTGTGCCAACTTCAAAAATGAACACTGACCTGATACACAACTCACTGACTATATGTTTTTCTTCCACTTTATTTAGCTTCTGGTTAATTTCATAACTCTTTCTTAAAATTCCAGTCCACCCCCTCAACAGAAGTACTTCCTCTACTCTTTTTATAGCACTTGTTTACATGTTTTTCATTAGCATTAGCATTCTGACTCCAGGGGTTACGTAGCCTGCATAATAGCATAATATAAACTTTGATAACAAGCAGACCACTACAGATATGAACTTGAAAGAAACACAACACACTATCTCTTTCTCACACACCCACACAACTTCAGACTTACAGAGTTTTTAGGCCAGTCAGCCCCTTGAACATGCGTCCCTGCAGTCCTGTTAGCTTGTTTCCCGTTAGCAGCAGCTCCAAAACTCCACCTGCTCCTTCGAACGCACCATCACGGATGTCTCTCAGCTTGTTGTTGCTCAGGTTGCTTCAGGAAAGATTAAAAAAATATATATATATATTTCTCACTAAAGGATCTCTGTTTGTGCTTTAATTTAGGTCCATGTGGTAGGTCCACTGATAGACACAGAGTAAAACAACATGGCCACAAATGTAGCCGTTGATAAAATATTACACGGATGCAATATTTCCAATTTAATTGCAGTAATCAATCATGTCACTTCAACCAATAAATGTTAAGTCCTCTTTCTTTCATCTGAATGTCCTCGTCTTGTCGATATTACTATAGATATTCTTATAACAGCTTACCACCATCATCACCATAACTCACAACCCTCATACACACACACAGACAAAGACACACACACAAAAGTAAATGAGACAAGTGGTCACAGACAGCCGAAAACGATTGCCATCTCTCTTCCTTTCGCACACAATGAGAAAAATGAAAATGAAAAGAGAGCGTTTGGCCACAGAGACAATAACTTGAGATGATAGCTATCACAACGACTGTAGCTTTCATTCACAGCTAGTTTTGTGTTTTCTCTTATCAGCTTTATGGAAGAGGAGAGGAGAGGAAAGACCAAGTAGTTGAAGAAGAGGGGAGGAGGTGAGGAAAGTGGAAGAGAAGAAAATAGTGCAAGAGACTGGACAAGTGGACAGAGTGGCAAGAAGATGTAGGGGTAAAAGAAATCAAGGAGGGAAGCAGAGGCAAGGAAAGGAAAGGAGGAGATGAAGACAGAAAAGGAATTGAGAGAAGGAAAATGGAAATGAGTGTGAATGTGGCCAATCTATACCGTCAGTGACACTGCTAGATGGTTAGCAATTTCCCCTCCAATAAATCAACTGCAGCTCTCTGCTATGTCTTTCTCTATCTCATTCTGACACACACACACTCACATACACACACGCACACACATAAAGCAGATAAGGAATGACTGTAAATCTGAACTGAAGGCCCATCTTCTATTTCCATTTAATATTCGCTTCCTCCATACCTCTCGTCCACACTTCTTTGCTCTCCATCTCCTCCCATCCCAACCTCTTGCTTGTTTCTGAGACACTCCTCTGCCTCCTTCCCTCCATCATGTGTCACTCATTCTCACCTCTGCTGTTGTTGAAACTGGCTTTGCTTTCTTTGCATGTTTCTTTTCACCTTCCTCCAATCTTTTCTCCTACTCTTCTGTTTCATGATGGCTTGTTCTTTTGTCCAACCCTGTCATTGTCATTATCCACACTATTTCACACTGGTCTTATTTTAGTCCCCTTTTTTGTAATGCTCTAGTCCATATTCAAATGAGGCTACATTTTTTCTCATACTTTGTCTGAGGTTAAAACTCTTGTGATGTCAACTTTTCTTTCATGAAGTATCCTATTTTCCTCAGGTGACAAAACCAAGATGAATGCATAAAGTTGAATAGTTCACAAAAAACATGACTGAATATGAAATAAATGAAATCTGAAAGTGAAAAAAGTATACGTACATCTTTTTTAAGTTTGGCAGCTTCTTAAATGTCCCTGTAACCTCCAGGAGAGCAATCTCATTGTCGTTTAGCCTCCTGCAGAGAGAGAAATGGAGAGAAAGGGTTAGGCATTTATTCTTTTTCACCAAAGTCAACACACACACACAAACACACACAAAATGAAGATGTACACACTCAAGACTAAAATGAGATGGGGGAGAGAAAGGCTGCACAACCGCATGAAGGTTAAGAGGCCTTTAGTGACTGCTGAAGTATGATGCCGCCCAAAGCAGAGGAGGGGAAAAATAACCTGACACACTGGTGAAAAGACACAAAAGTGAAGGAAAAAGACGAAAAGGAGGGATAAAGGAAGAGTAAAAGAGAGACACAAAAAAGAGAGGGCCATGAATCCTTTCTATGCGGTCATCAATACCCACAATGCCTTAAGCCAAGAGAAAACAGTTTGAGAGATATTAAGCTAGACATCTGCTTTATTGAGGTAATTTGTACTAAAAAAGAGCTGCTAAAAGGCTGCTTATGTGTTGGTGTGTGTTAGTGTGTGTGTGCATGTAAAAGAGGTAGAGTGAGAAAAATTGAGGAAAGAAGTAAAAGTTCAGCTGGAGGGGACACTTTCTAATGAGATACAGAGGGAGTTAAAAGATGGATCAACCTGGGTAAAGCCAGATTGGAATAACTTATTACAGAGTCCGAAGTCAGTCACTGCTTGGTTGAATTTCACATTTTGAGTGCAGCGATTACGTTTGAATCATTTCTAATCTCTTTACCCTGTGATCTAGAGCCCTCATTATCAACTCCGACTGCACATAGAATTTTATTAAGTGCAAAAAAATTCTCTTAAGCGTGATTTTTTTTTCATGGCTATTGGGCGCTGTCAAGACCAGTGTCAAGGAGTTTCATGGCTAGTGGGATGAGTCACTTAAACAGAAAGGCCTAATTCCACTCTCAAACCCACAGACTTGCAGACTTTAAAGCTCATTCCTGGTAAGTGTGTGAGTGCTCCAGGCTGTCCCACAGTCAAATCATTAAGTGCATGAGGTTTATGATGTGAACTTTACAACGCCAAATTGAACACTTTCCATAAGTCTGAATATCTGCGGACTTTTCTTTAAGTCTTAACTGGAAGCCATTAAAAACGTTGTGATCACAGACGGTATTAACAGAACTGTAGTCTCAATGATGTCACTCATTGGTTTCTGAGAGGCAAAAGGAGGCTTAGAGATATTGGAAATGTTACTTCAACTAATCCAGCTAAACAGAAACGGCAAAGAGGCGGCAGAATGACTCTAAGTTTCTGATTACAATGAGGCCTCTGTCAGTCAAACCAGCCACACTTCCTCACCCCTGTGTAGGTTTTACAAAAAAACAAATAAATAAATAAATTAATAAAAAAAAAAAACACTTGTATGAAACTAAAACTGCTTTAATTGTCAGGTTGCATGCATTTGTGATTCTCCTGCAGGAACATAGACTCTTGTGAGGATCCTTGGCTTTTGCAATTCCTCAAATAGAAACTTGAGGAATTGCAGTATTTGGCATTTGGACACAAGTCTCTAATAAATGTTACCAAATCCTTTTTTGTCTTTAATATGTCAAAGTCACATTCAACAAAGTGTAAATAGGAAAAATAATGAATGTAAAAAACCTTGGCCTTTTTACACACCTTCTTATTAGGGATGCATCGATCCAACTTTTCTGGTTGGGCTTTGGGTATCAACCAATACCAATACTGATCCAATACCAGTGTTATATGATAACCTGCTTGCTCTACAGAGGCGTAAGACTGTTAATGTTTTGAGTAAAAGACAAAAAATGAGTCTATGGAATTACTGAAGTTAATATTTACTTAAACTATGAAATATTCAAATTTTTACCAGAAATCCTTCAAAATGTACACAAGTTCTATTTTGTTAACTTTTAAACCCTGTAGATTGATGATGCAGCAAAAAACAAACAAGGGTAAAACCGCTAAAAAATGCTTAGAGCTGTTTGCCTGGATTGGCACCATGGATTGGCCCCTTCCTGGTAATACCAATCCAGCCTTGAGGGGCACCGATACACCCATAAACGATACCAGGATCGGCATTGGTGCATCCCTACTTCTTATCAGGCAATGTGTGATGTCATCATAAGGAGTCCTATCTCTCATTTTAAAACCATCAATCCCTCACAGACCGACACATTTAATGCCTGATATGACATAAGTCTGTGAGGATTCAGTGGACAGTTTTTAGGGTGGAGATTTGGATGGAGACTAAGATAGACAGAAAAGAGAAATGGAGGAAAAAAAAATGTACAAGCTTTCAGCCCAGGCACAAACTCCCCTGATTTCCCTTGATAAAGCAGGTTGCACAGGGCACGACTGGCAGCTCAGTGCACGTGTGTTCATGTGTGTGTGGCTTAAAAAAAACACACTAGTACGTTGAGTGTGCGTGTGTGTGACGGAGAGTGTCAAAATAGCAGAAACTTTGATCTGCCCTCTAACCATCCATAAAGGACAAAGTTTATATATTTGACATGGAGCACCCTGGGAACAGATAGGCAGTGAAGGAGGGAGGAGTGGGGGGAATCAGGGTTCACAGAGAGCACAGGAAACAAAGAGGGACAGAGGACTTGGAGGCTAATGGTCTGTGGGATACTTACATTATTAGTCATCTTAAGTGTCGGCCACAGTTAAATTCACCATTAAACCACTAATTTCTATAAGTAATACAGCTGCAACCATCCTGCGTCTGCTTTAATGCTGCATTTGAGTTTTAATCTACAGCTATTCTCTGCTAGCCTCGCACTGATAGCCTTGACCATCCTTTACCTACATTTTAAAGCTGCAAGTGATTCAGCTTTATTAGCTAAAACTTTGCCTCAGGCTACATTTCTATTTCCTGACTGAAAATATTAGCTTACTGAATATTTGATGAAGTGCCAGGTGCTGAAAGTAAAATGGGGCTGGATGATTTTAGCCACAACAGACTTCTAACGTGACACACTTGTAAGTTAGAAAGCCAGTTTTTAGGATTGTGTTGTGTTGCACACTTGACTTTAAAGCCCAATTTTAAGCACAACCATGGCAACCTTCTTATATCTGATGCTAACCTGTATTTGGGATGAAATTTCCACAATTTTTTTTGAAAAATAATTCCTCTTTAGCTTTTTTTCTTAGTCTTTTTTAGTGTCTGCCGACTTTGATCAAATTTAGACCATTTAACCTTTTCGCAATCAGATTGTAGTATTCTTTTTGTTTTTCTGTTACTCCCTTTCCCTTTTTCCCCGCAGTAAAATGAACGATCCATGGGACTGTTCAGTATTCTTGTGCGAGACCCTTCACCAGACATCATGATGCCTCCTTTGGGATTTTGAGAGAGATGGAAAGACTGTAGAGGGGGATTTAGTCTACGAGCTAGAAATGAAAAGTGACATTCGTGATTCTGCTCTCAGATGCAAAGGGAAAAAGCAGAACTGTGAATGTGCAATGCATAACTGTACGCCTACATGCTTGTTCCTGTGTATTACCATATGTATGGGTGTCTGTTTTTGTGCATGCATGAGCCTGAGAAAGTGAAAAAGTTCTTGAAAAGACTGTGGCCTGTTACAGAATATATAGTGGTATTAAGTTGCAGGTCAAAGCATTCAAACACATGGCATTATAATTTTGATATTTCATCATGTGTTGCATTAAATAAGGGTGCATGCGCATGTTAAGGGCTGACTTACAGGTCTGTGGTGTATTCAGGGATGTGTGGAGGTATACGGGTCAGTTTGAGGTTGGAGCAGTCCACCACGGTGCCTTCACAGCGACATTTCTCAGGACACACCAGGTCCTGGAAACACTCTCCGCTTAGACGGCTACGGTAGTCCTCCTGACCTGCAGAGGAAAGAGAGAAAGCAGAGGAAGAAAGAGAGGGAAACATAGACAAGCAAAAACAGGGAGGAGGGGGACAAAAGGAAATAAATAACAGGGGCAGGACAGAGAAGGAAAAGGGATGTAGGAGAAAAAGACAGAGAGAAAAACAAAGGGGGACATAAAAGTCTTAGTGCTAAACTCTGGGTTCAAAATTTTTAACATATCTCCATTTACACCTGAACAAAAATGAAGATTGTCCTAATGCAACATAAACCAACATAAAGGAAAAAAAAATAAATACTATATGTACAAACCAACTGTAAAACAGAACATTTCCACTTGTCATAAAGTTACACTTCTGCCGAGAGGAGAACATCTGTCTAAATAATCTGACTTTTGTCCTAATTGTATCCATCAAGGATGTAAACAGTGAAACAGTCATGTACAAAATGAACTGCCTGCACATTGCTGCAGTATTGCTCTGCAGGCACATCACAGATGCAGGGAGGGGTGATTTTGCACGGCTATCATCGTAAATCACATTAACAAACAGATATCCATGTGGTTTATAGAATCATTCTCTTGATGAATGTGGTTTAACCCCGGATGTTTTTGTTTAACAAGGTGAGCCAGAGACCACTTCTGTTATTTAGATGTAATGCGAGCAGATATTATTTATGACCCTGCGGGAAAGACCTGGTTTAAGTCATGCAGCACTCGTATTCGTGCGTCACATCCACTGTTCATTGTTCTCACGGTTATCTGAAACTTGTTTATCTATCTGTTTTCTATCAAATCAAGCCTTCCTGTTTTTGCCAACAAACTTCTTTATATTATATTTACTCATCCTTTAAGGCTCATATGTTAACTACTTTTTTAAAAATCAAAGACCTCCTATTAAGAGGTAATGTACAATTGAAAATAGTTATCGTTTAGAGATCATTGCTTTTTAAATGATGTCTCAGAGCTGCCTTGTAATGCACTGGTTGACAAATTGTCAGAAAAGAAAAAAAACAAGATAAAACGAATAGAAAAGTTTTGTACAAGGTATGAATGAACAAAAGAGGACACACATTTAACAGTCTTAGACAAAGTTTTTCTTTAAAGCAGAAAACTGTGAGGCAGTCTGCAAAGGTCATGGAAACAGCCATGCTAGCAACTAAAGCACTGCCATGCTGCAGGGGAGTTTTAAAGTGAAGGTAGGAGTCCACAACATTGTTTTAGCTTCCTCACCAAAAACATTGTTATCAGTATCTTTTATGCTCCTTCGTGGGCTAACACTTAATCAAACAAAGACTCAACAGCAGGGGCGGATCCAGACCTCTTTGACTGGGGTGGCCCCATAAGCACGGACTTGTGTGGCATCCACACACAAGTTAACAGCATTTGTTCACCCTCCACTGATCACCATAACTATGTTGATCACTGACATTGAAATATAATTCAGCTGTTATTTTACTGTGTTAAATCTTTACAAATTAGTGACTATAGTATAAAACTTGTTTATTACTCAGAAACGTTAATTTACTTATTTCAACTACAACTACAGTTTGACGAACCAGAAGCTATCGGCACACACAAAAAAGAAAAAGTAATAAGCCCTTAATTTCAGCTCCAAGGCGTGTGATTGGCTGGGAGAGGCAGGTGGGTGTGTGCTCGGCGGTCCCTGGCGCTTGACGGAACCATGTGATGTCACAGTAGGCGGGGCCACATGGTTAGATCAAGCACAAGAGACAGCTGCACGAACCAATCAGAATGCAGGTCCACACAGGAGGAAGGTTGGGCAACAGAGAGCTGCACCAATCAGTCAGGGAAGGGCGGGGCAGGGTCCAGACAGCAGAGGAGAGGTAACAGACAGCTGCAGATCCATACAGGATAAGGGGTTGACCAGAAAACTGCCCACCCATAGTGCAAAGTGTCCACACAGGTCCAGAGAGGAGGAAGAGGAGATGCAAGGAGAGGCATGGGGCTGCAGAGAGGAAGGGCTGAAGCAAAGAGGATGGCCATAACCAGCTGGAGGAGCTTTTCTAATCTAGTTATCCTGATTGATGGCGTGAGGATGGAGCATAAAACAAGGGCTAGCTTACCACTGAGACCTTCCAGGCAAACAACACAAACCCCAAAACACATTTCCTCACCGTCATTTAGAGCCTTCAGTGGTTTATACTATTAGTAAACCATTTACAGCAGAATGGGTGAAAATCTCATCACCACATGGTTTGTCTGACAAACTTTTTTACAGTTAAGTGAAGAGCCAGGCTCATGGACGCTTATCACTGCTGTGAGTAGATCAGTCTATTGAAGAACACCTATCCTGGAATCTTAATAAAGGATTTTGTAATAGAGTTTTACAAGAGAGTACCCAAAATGCTCAACTTATCCTTGCGGCATGCTTGCTTTATTTGAAACCTAAAAATATGAATAAATAGTGACCAGACACCTCTGATATCGATGTAAGGTATAGTTTTCAACCTGAGGGATGAAATTAGAGAGAAAACCAGCCAAATGATATTAATGTCATCAACCGCTGATCCTTTCTCACATAAGCTCATCCCGACAAATTATATCAAGAAGCTGGAGGAAAAATCATCAAGGTGAAAAATGTGGCTGTTTTCAGTAACCAAGGAGTGACCAATCCTTATTTTTCATTTATAATGTCTGTATGATGTTATATCTGGACCTGACAGATGAGCACAAAGCCTTGACACAAGACAAACACACTTGGTGAAATTTAAGTTTTTCAAAGTGGTGCTCATAGTAAGCTGCCACGTAAAAGCAAGTTTTACTTCATAAAAGTCTGTAAAGGGATTCTTAAAATGAGTTTTCCAGTGAACCATAAAAATGATTATGTTTAAGACTGAGAAAACAAAGTGAGGAGCCACTGCTGAAAGGCTCGGAGGATGTTAAGAGCACACTGAGACACTCTCATTCACAGTCTCTCACATGTGGGTGATCACAGTCTATGGCTGGTCCCTGCTGAGCTCCTTATTGTGCTGTTTCAGTGTACTGAATTGGTCTGGGCTGTAATTAGAGGGACCCAAGGCTCGTATCAAGGGTAATAACAGTAATACAATACTGGCACACAGAGAGAGATAGAGGCTCACAAACAATTTCACTTTATAATTGTGCACATAAACCAGTGAGTTTGTGTTTTGGTGTAAATGTGTTCATGGTGATCTGTAAATATATATACATCTAAACCTTTTTGACTGCAGCAGGTTTACTTGTGTGTTTGTTGGTGTGTTTACGCACGTGTGTGTATGCAGTCATTTCCTACCTGTGCACCTGAACTTCTTTCCTTTAACCTGGCTGATGCGTTTGTTGGCCAGTCTTCTGGGATGGCTGCAGCGTGCTCCACTGGTCTCAATAGGGTTGTCAAACAGGTAGTCTGCCAGCCACTTCAGGTGACAGTCACACATAAAGGGATTCTGTGCCAGATGACTGAAAGCAGGGTAGAGAGCAGAAGATGGGTTTGTCCCGGAGACAGAAATCAACAGTGGCCTCAGTTGCTGGGATTGTAGACCTACTTTACGACACTTTGCAAAGTTTTTTTTTTTGAAAAAAAAAAAAAAAAAAACTATTCATTGACAAAGATGTCTGGTACACCACTTCTCGGAGAAATGGTATTCTATGTTTAAAGCTACAGACTTTAATGTCATCACAAGCTGCATTTACTTGTGAGCTAAAGAAATGGAAGTGCATTACAAATCATCACTTTAACTTATTGTAAAAGCACTTCTGTTCTGCTGGCTTTTGCTCTGTGTTTTTCAAAAACACAGTGAACCAGCCCGAGTGTGTTATGCAGAATCTGTAAAATGAGATTAGCCACAGATAATTTATTTCACGAAGCCCAAATGAATGGCTTCTTACTCACAATCTTGTATATTTGTGTGTGAAATTTTGGTACTTCACAGGTTTATTCTCATAAATGTATGGCTTTATTCAAGTACAGTCAAAACTTTTTACCTTTGGAACTTTTTTGGCATACAATTACAACTTTTTTTCATGAGAAATTATGACCACTTTGTAGCTGTATGGCTTCACGTTAGGATTCAAGCTCCTCCTCTAAGTGGGCCTAATCTGCTATATAATAAGCAGACAGTTAAGGTGCATTTACTGTTTAGTAACTGGAAACTCCTAGAAGTCTTGTACTCACAGAGTCTTGATGGCGCGAAGAGGGGCAAACAGGCCTTTGCTGATTGTTTGCAGTTTGTTGTCATACAGAGACAGCAGGTTGAGATTCTGCAGATCCTGGAAGGTGTTGACTCTCAGACAGTTTATCTTGTTGGCATTGAGCAGCCTGAAGAAGGAGGGAAGAGGACCATTCAGCATCTTATCTTTGTGCATTGCATAAAAGTAGTCTAAACTCATACACAAATGATGAGATGATGTACTTTCCAAAAACGCATCTCTATTACAAAACCACAATTCTCCTCTCCTGCCGTCTACTTCTCACTTTTTCTTCCTCTGTCCTTCCAAAGAGCCTCACCAACCCTCTCCTCACAGCTATGATTATATTTCTGTCTGGCCCTGACACATAAATCTAAAAATTGTGGTTTTATGTATTTCCCTTTTTGAGCCGTTTGGTGAGAGTGCAAAACTCAGTTTTGACAGGAAGGGACAGATGGTGAAGGGAACAGGATGGGTGAAGAGAAGGGGCAGAAGAATGGAGATGTGATGGAGGAAATAATGGGTTGAGACAGTGAATAGACGGGCAAAATTTGACATGCACTGACACAGATATACAATTAAGTGCAAAAAGGGCAGTCAGGGTGGTGGTGAGAGAAAGGGAAATGAGGAATGTGATAGAGGGATTAAGTAAATGACAGGAAAGGTTTGCACCACCACCCTTTTCTCCCCATATGTCCATCTCTCAAACTATGTGCTTTGTTAGCACATGGAGCAAAGCTGACAGCTCTTTACCTTTTCTCCCTTTCTTCATGTCTCGTCCAACTCGTCCTTTTGCTCTTTTCTATCTCCATCTCTGTCTTTTCTTTCACTTTTTGTTTCTCTATGTCTCACACTAGTTCTCCCTTTCTCTGTCCTTTCTTCATCTGACAGGTGACTAACTCTCTGCTTGGTACAGCAGCTCAGCTTAATAATCTCGAGTCATCCTAACGAGCACCTATGCTGGCAAAAACCACTCGCAAACCGCACACAAATTCACAGGCAGATCCACGCACACACATGCGGCTCTGCGACATCTCCACGCCTCATTAGGCAGCTCACAGGAGGAACTAATTACTTGAAACTGCACCAGTAAAACAGAGCAGCGCAGACAATATAAACAGCAGACTGGTAGCTATACAAAGCAATAAACACGTCTTTGCAGTGGATGGTTGACATGCTGCCTGATTCACCATTTCAATCTAATATATAATTTATACATATAACACTGTATGGGGGCATAGCAGTGTTTTAAAAACTCTTGTCAAACCAACTGACTTTTCAGAGAACACAGGATTTATTCTGCCAGGGACCAAATCGGAAAAGATACATTCCCCTCCTGCACCTACTGAGTGTGCTACAACACCCACAGGCGTTGGCTTTGTGAGACTGACCAACAATATGGCAAGACATGAATATTAATAAGTCGTTCAGTACTCATTGAGTGAAGCCATCTTAAATGTACAGAACAGTCTTGATTTATCATATAAAGGGAAAAAAATCTGTGTTTGAACAAATATAAAGCAGTTAGTGTTCAACACATCATGACAGCAGCATCATGTCAAGGTCCAAGGGATATAAAGATATGCTAAATGTTAATGGTGTTTTACACTGTAGATTCCTAAGCCCAACTTTTTGAATCTCATCTGCATTTATATATATATTCTCCTTATGTCTACGTATTTTTTCCATCATTCTGTCTCTATCTATTAATTTATCCATCCATCCAACCCCCCCTCTGTGCTTCTTTCACTCTGTTTCTGACTATGCACCATGCATCCCAATGACCCACTGTGGCCCATAAAAGGTATTTGCAGGTTAGATTCACTCATCCTCATTTTCTTTGCTTGGCTTGACTTTACGACGGAAAGGCCCAGAACATTAGCAGTTTCTGCAGTGGACTGCGGCATTTGCCAGGGCCATATGCCACATACAGTACGGATGTAGCCATTACAGGAATCTGAGTTTTTACTGCATGCTGAGCCACTGCTGCAGTTTGAACCTGTGCCCACAAGGAATCATTCAGAATGAATGGCTTTCCTTCTCAGAGACCTTTAATTTTAAACTAACTGTGGGAGATTACAGTTCAGTGCAGGAATACTCAGTGCACGACAGATGGAGGGTTAATGCATGCAGAGGGGATTCTGCCGTAGCTGCCACTGTATTAAGGTGATCATTATCAAGTCTAGCTCTCCCGCATGTGAATACCATCATACATCATATTAAAGCCCCTCTGAGGAACATTCACTCAGTGTTAATTCAGCCCCCCCTGTGGATGAAGCCGCACCTCATATCTCTTTGCTCGTTTTGTCTTGCGTAAGAGGAAGTCATGTTTTTATAAACAGTAAACCTCTTCTTGCTTTCTTCAGACTGTCAAAGGTATGACTCATCAAGAGTCTTTGCTGTGTAAGTGAGCCAAAAGTTAGCCTCAGCAGTGTGATGTTAATTACTTCACAAGATACCTGCACCACAGCATCAGTCTCAGGAATCAGAAATACCAAAATTGAATAATCAGTCTTGTCCTCAGTGGCTTTGTTTTTTTTTGTAGAAAAAGATAAGGCAAAAATGGAGCGCAGTGGTCTAGGTAGCGCACCATGAGCTTCACCTTCAAGCAGGTGGTCTAGGGTGAGGCCTCTGTACTGCATTTCATTCCCAACTTTTGCCCTGTTTCCTGCTTTATCCACTGCCCCCACCAGTCTGATTAAAGGTATAAAGCCCCAAAAATAACTCAAAATAGAAAGAGTCACAAATATAAATTTCAGTCACATTCACATGCAGTTAAAAAGTCTTCAAAGACCAATAAGGGACTTTAAAGATACATTTTGTAAAGCATTAAACAGAGCAGATTTGGTAGATACTAAATATCCATATGTTTTATTCAAGTTAGAGTATGACACCTAAATATAAAAAACTGTCTTTTTTTTAACTCGGAGTAAGTATTCTGAATCTAAAAAAGCAGGTCCCCTTTCACCATGTTTCTACCGTAGCACAGAATGGACATCTTAGTAATGCACACATTGTTTTGTATTTGGCACAGACAAGGAGATTAATATTCTGCAATGAAGGTCTTTTGGGTATAATGTGTAAGTTTGTAAATATGAATGTTTTCTTTGTACTTTGCTTTGCATGTCCATTTGTGCACCCTTGGTCTGCTCCATTTACTTAAAGTGACTGCTAGGAAACTGTTTATTAAACCAGACTTTCCTAAATCCATGGATTATCTGTGCTTCCTGGGTACAGTGGCTCACCTCTTGTTGAAGTGTGACATTTTTTTTGTTTCTTTCTTTGTTATCCCGGAGGGTACCCCACACATCGACACAGATACACACAGAACAACAGATCACACAGACAGTACTTACAGTAGCTGCAAGGAAACCAGTCCATCAAACAATCCCTTGGGCAGCTCCGTGATCTTGTTGCCATACAACACCCTGCACAGGAAAACAAAACAACATCATTTAGGTTACTGTGGGTACTTGGGCGGCTTACATTTAAAGACTTTTATGACCTGGAGCTGGCTGCAAAGCACAGATAAACGTTCTATGTCTGCAACTTGTGGCTTTTCTTGGCATTTGGTCTCATTTAAGTGTGTTTTTAGGGAGATTTGTTTCAGTTAAAAGAATAGAAGAAAGAATAGAAAAAAATGAAATAATACTAAAACATACCAGGACATACTATATGTGACTGTTCAATACCATATAAGACAAGATAACAAAGATAGCATGAGATTGTATTGTATTGTATTGTATCACTCTGTTCTATAAGGTATCATATTGTTTTGTTCTGTTTCATTTTATTACGCATTATCATACTGTATTGCTTTGTATTGTGTAAATTAACATGCATAATATTGTATCATTTGACAACATACTTACGATAGAACAGGTTGCAATAGGATTTTAAACAATACAATACAGGGCATGGATCTCATACATACATGAAAAAAATAAAAATAAAAAAAATAAAAGAGGCAAAGTTAATCACATAGTATGGTGCAATTTCAGCTCAATTTTATGACATTACGAGAGAACATACTGTGCACAGTGCACAGCTTTTCTCACTTAGTGAGCTGTAGCACTGGTTTTCTTCTTTGAGTGTAAAAAAGTGAAATAAGGATGAAGATGAGCTTCCATTAGCAGTTGCCACTGTTTAATTCACTTGAGCAGTTTAATATTTTGCTACATCACGCCTCAGCTGCCCTCTACTGCAGAAGTCGTGTCTCTCAGTGACATTACTGCTCAACAAAACTCTGATGTGTGTGTTTGTGTGAGTGCAGGTGTGTGAATACTTGTGTGTGTGTGTTTTTAGACATCCAGCCAAGTTCACCTTGTCTGCCCCTTCTTGTCTGTCGGTCTGTCTCATTTCCATGCTCTGGATTGATTCAAATTAAACTGTCCTTCATGTTCTTATCACAGTCACCCTCAGTGATTACAGGCCCATGCAATTTCACACACACACACATGCACACACTCACACAAGCAAATACAGTGACACACAAACGGCAACGTACCACCGTTGTGGTCCAGTTGTCAACATCGACAGCGACAACATTTTTATTTGCTAAATGTCTGGAAATGCAATTACTCTCCTGTCTGGATATGTGTGCATATTTCGGTGTGTGTGTGTCATACTTACAGCGAGGTGAGAGAGCGAAGGCCACTGAAAGCATCGGCTGCAATGTCAGAAATCTGGTTCTTACTCAAATCGCTGAGGAAAAGAGGAAGGGAGAGAAAGATAGAGGCTATAAGTGCATTACTGTAACACAGGGTAATGGGGCTCATTCAGGAATGTCCTAGAACTGTCTGACAAATGATCACAGGAGAATACATCAGTAGGGGTCAAGGCAAGGGGACAGGAGTAAAAAAACAGAAAGAAGAGCTGAATGTGTAAGTAACTGATGGACAGAGTGATGGATATACTCAGGGAAAGAGATGAAGATAGAGAGATAGCAACATGGGGAGAAAGAGACATGTTAAGTGCAGTTCATGTCATGCACTTCTACTATAAGATATATTATTTAACATCTGACAATGGTCGTAGAGGTGTGCATGGGGATACATGAGTGTGTTAAAGTGCAGGTGTGTGTTGAAGCAGGGGGGTGGGGGGAGTCCTGGCTGGGTGTATAACCTTCCACCCTTGCTAAAGTCTGCAAGTCTGACATTTTCAGGCATTTACATGATGAGGACATTTTTCACCAGCGAGATTTATGTCTTTGGGGTGTGTGCAGCAGAGACCAGAAAGAGACGACCTGAACTAGAGTGGTGTGTGAGTGTGTATGCTAGTTTGGTCTTGATATGTACCCTTTTCTATAAATAATGCACAGTTGACTGTAGCCTGCAGTAGCCACATCAGTGGCTGATTATTTGTCTTTAAGTTAACTTCATTCTTGAACATCCAGGAAAAAATTGTTCACTTAATCAAAACATCAAAAAAGGGGAGTTCATAAAGTTTCTAACATTACTGAATGGATTTTCTCTCATCTTTCAAGGATAAACCCCAAAATAAAGGAACATTGCACACACACAAAAAAAAAAAAAAAACATTTGGCCACTGAGTTTAACTTAAATTTTGTGTTTGCAAAGTAAAAACATAATTACATTTTAGGAACATGAGCTTTCATCTGAAAATCATATCCTAGACAGTAATGATGATACTTGCACCCTGGACAGGACTCAGTTTGTTTATAGTTTTGTTTATAGCTCATAAAGCAGAAATTCATCCCGCATTGGTTTTATTCATCTATAAACTTTTAATACAAATGTGTCTGCCCTTCATCTCCCTGAACTCTGAATTTATATAATGGTGTTAATCTCTTACAGGATGGTTGACTACTCTTTATACAGCAATTTACCTGTTTTATTTGTTTACAAGCTGTAGCTGTCATACATTATTGTTCAATAAGCATTGTTTTATATCGCAACACACCTGTAAATCAAGGAACTTAGTGGGCATTTGAGTAAAAATAAAAGGCATTTATCTGTAATTATACATGCTTTTACTGCAGTTGAAAATCACATATCTGATTAAACAATATGTGGGGTTAGAAAATGATCTCAGCCAGGACTTAGTGTGTTAAAAAGGTACTGTCTCAGCTTGTGCTGACATACCATGTAAACCAATGAGTGCAGTGGTGTGCCCCAAGGCTCTATACTAGGTTTTCTTTTATTGACATAATGTTAAAATCTGAACCCAAAGCAAAGCATATGCTACCGATGACCACAGGTGTGTTTATACTTTTTCAACTTGGGTGGCCCAACTGTGGTAAAGATGTAAGAGGGAATGGCTTGGATATGTTACGTGTGCATGTGCAAAAAAAGTAACATTTACTCTCTCTGTCTTTATCTTCACTAAGAAATACCATTTAAATATCAAACAATTGTTATATTTGTTTGTATAATTATTTACCTTTAAAATGAAACAACAGATTGCAGAAAAACACATATATTTTCTTTGTTTAAATCAGCAAAGACTAAATGATAAGATATTCTCTAAAGTGACAATCAAAGCACTAATAAACTAGAAAAGCACTCAGAGCGCAGACTTCTGCCAAGCATATTGTGATTGTTACCAACATTTTAGTCCTACTTTAATGTTATACTCCCTTTCAGCAGACTGTTTGCTACAATTTGGTGTTAGTTGCAGGTTTGTACGATAATTTGTTCCCTGACAGTGTTGAAAATTATGATGACCCAATACATATTTTATATTCCAGATCTTTGCATCTACAATTTAGCCAGGATCTGGATCATATTTTTACATCCGTCAGAAATTATGGTGAACTTGTCTTGTATTGTTTTGCAAAGCAATCCCACCATTTATTGTGGAGTTATATACACAAATGGTGAAAATGGCGCTATCTCACAATGATAAAGAATCCTTTGAAAAAAATCATAGATCTAGACGGTGATCTGGATCACCTCTAAAATTTAATCAGTTCTTCCTCATCCCATTTTGAACATTTCCTGAAAGCTTCATCAAGAACCGTTGGTAACTTTTTGAGTTATGTTGTGCCAAACGGACAAACTCTACAAAAAACATAAACTCCTTGGTGGAGGTAAACATGATGCAAAAAAAGGTACTGCAAGCCTCTTAGGACAGAATCAGAATGGTACATTTTAATGCAAGCCCTGCCCCTGTAAAGGCACATAACTTATCATAGCACAAAGCTAGTTTGGGTGTGAAACCTGAGGTGCCTAATGACCACAAAGAGATTAAGCTAATTCAATGCTGTAATAGTAATGATAAAAAAAAAAAGGATAGGCAAATAAATTCCCAAACTCATCAGAAGGACTTCAGGAAGCTTTTTTATAATCTTATCATAAATACATGCTGTTATGTCTTCGAGAGTGTGTGCAGTTTTTCCGGACTTACATTCTCTTGAGCTTCTTGTACGCAGTAAAGGCTCCAGCAGGAACACCTTTAATCAAGTTCTGCTCCAAACGTCTGGGAAAGAGGGATAAAAGGAAAGCAAAAAATAAAAAAGAGAGACAAAGACGCAAAGAGAAGGTTAGAGGTGGTATAAGATGATCATGAATCTGAAAAAGAATTACAATAATTAAAACAGCACATTACCCCTTTCACAAACGATGTGAGTATCTGAAGAAAACTTCAAAAGAAGCACAGCATGCATAAGATTACAAGCTAACCCCTTCCTTTTCAATATTTAATTTCACCAAGGACAAAGAAAACATCAGTTATTATGAGGTGCTGTTTTACCACACAATGGTCCCTGAGCACATGGGCACAGAAAGTTCAAAAGGTTTCTGTTTCTATCAACAAATACACAATTCTTTCTGCAGGGGGCGGTCAGTGCTTTGCAGCAGAGGCAAGGCAAGGTCACTTGGTATCAAATGAGCTTACATGGGACCAATCAAAAACTGAACTGCTGACCATGATGTCTATTTGACTACTCTTTTAAACAGGCATTGTGTTGCCCATGGATATTTTCAGTGCAAAAAAGGACATCTAGTCCACTGGCTAGGGAAACATCATTCAACCAAGGTAAGTTTTCATGCACAACTTGCACATCATGAAAATTGGTAATTTATTATTGTTATAAATAGTTTTAGTAATATCATCATGACATAAATCATTTACAAGTTCCTTTGGTGGAGCTACAACACTTTTTTTTTCGATGCAGCCAGATTTTTATTCATGAACACATTAGATTCCTCAATGTTTTCAGGCTGTTGGCCAAAAAGAATTTATTACTTCCCTTTCCCTGTAAGACTGCAGAATCATTACATCATACGAGTAGAATTTCTCTATTATCACATGGGGAGCCGTCAGAGCTACACATAAAGCTCACTGTTGGGAAAAATGCACTGTTGGTTTAGCCTCTGCTCTCCCTGTGATGTAGCCAACACCTCCATCTATGTAGCTCATGCATACTTAATGTCTCCTTGTTGCTGTGGTGAAAAGGTGGGAAGGGAGTAGGAAAGGAAAAAAAATAAACAAGGAAGAGGAAAGAATGAGAGGAGGATGAAAAGCCATCTGGGCAGGTAGCAGGAAAATTAGAGGGAAGGACAGAACAAAAGGTGAGGAGGGAGAAATCATATGAGGAGAAAATAGGACAACAGAGGAGAAATCAGAGGAGTGGAAAAGTGTGGACAACCAGGGAGATGAGGGGAAAATCAGAGAAGTGGAGGATGCGGTGAGGTCCCAAGGCCAGCCACAGGGTCAGCTGTCAGAATGATAAATGGAAACTAATCCACCCTACTTCTTCCTCTCCTCCTTCCCCTCTGCCCCCACCCTGTCTTGCTTTTGGCCTCCATCCTTCATCCCCTCTTTTTCTTAGCGTAGTCCTTTCTATTGACATCTATCTATCTAAATAATTGTGAATGTGTGTGTAAATAAATCCCATCCTGCTGTCTTTGGTGGTTAAAATTGACACTCATCAGGATTCTTTGCTGTGGAAAAAGTAAAAATAAGAGGTTTCCTTCAGCATACTGTAAATTTCCTTATTTTGACACATTGAGCCTTGCACTTCTCACATTTAACTGTGTCCTAAAGAAGTGCTTACTTCAACCTGGCTTTTAAACCACCACAGTCCTAACAGGTGTCTGTTTCCTGGCACATATCCCTTCTTTAATTGCCACAGCTTACCGCCCCTGGCCGGCAACAACAACTTATATCAGCTCAGGGGTCAAAATGAATCAAGGATGTGGAGATATTGACTAAGACAACCAGGGCACACAATAGGTAACAAATTATATCTGGAGGCTTTCAAACAAGGTTGAGACAAAGACACTTAGGGGCTCGATATCAATGGATGAATTAAAGAGAAGGCGTTTAAGGAGGCTTTATAAAAAATCTATAGGGTGAGGCGATTAAACGTCAGCTGAAACAGGAGATGGATTTGGCAGGAGAATACGTTCACAAGGGCTAAGCCTTCACACATTCACAAATACAAAAGCTCTTGCACACACATTTCTGCTGATTTCTTTGTTAACTTGCTTCAGAGATATATTTAAGTGAGAGGTCAATGCCCATTCTTAAATACATGAATACATGCACAAATTTTGCATCCAAATCAGAGGACTTCCAATACAACATCCTAATTTGCCCCACTTTTCCTGGTTGAAGACACATTTTTATTATGAATCCAACATTAATTTCTGCATGTGTGTCTTAGAGATTTCATCAGGTTTGTTTGTCACCTGCGGCTCAGTCAGCATTCATGTGCACTTGTGTTTTTGTGTGTATGTGTTTGACCAAAGTAAATACCTTGTTTGCACAGGCAGAACTGGTGTGTCTGCATATATGCATGCGCACCGGTGAGTGCGTCAGTGTGGATCTATTACTTATGCTAGGGAGGTATAGCAGTATTGGTGTAGCGTTCCAGGGGAGAATTGCTTCCTTACTCACAGAGCAATCAAGCAGCTGTCCTCTATACAAACAAACAGGGTACAACGATCAATACGGATATCAAACATGTCCCACTGAGGCGTGCGCGCGGGTGTGTGTGTGTGTGTGGGTTTGAAAATGTGTCCTAGACACAGACAAGAGGAGGAAGAAAGTAGGAGCAGAAAAAGTGAATGGAGGCTGAAGAAGTTTTGCTGAAAACAAGATGCTGATGCAAAACTTGCTGGGTCAATTGCAATGTCTAATTTATCACCATGAGTCTGATTGTTTGAAGAACATGGTTATGCTGTGCACATTGTTTACTCTGGTTTATGAAAAGTTTTGACGTGCTGCATTTGATTTAACATCTTTGAATAGATAGGAATCACATCTCTACTGTTTCACACAGATGGTTACATTTGACCAGAGTAATATCAAAACATGTTGATTCAGCAGATAAGGAGAATGGAAAAAGGCTTTTCACCACATGATTATTTGTTTTGTAAACATGTCATGCACTGTAATCACAATGAGAATATAGATGATTTTAAAATGGAAACAGTCTGCTATAAGATCTACTGACAGTTTAAAAAGGGTCCAACACAATATCATAACACGTGCAGCTTCTGTGTGGAAAAATGCATGTGTACAAGCGAGACAAGGAAACATATTCAAGCTTAGGAAAACATCCAATCATTTAAGTGTATGCAAAATAAATCAGACTTACATCTCCACAATGCCTTCAGGGAGGTTGGCTGGTATTTCAGTGAGACCTTTACGACGGCAGTCCACAATGTTGTTGTTGCAGCTGCAGGTGGGTGGACAAACTGCCACCTGAGGAACACAAGTCCTCGGCTCTGTCTGAGCTGGACCTGTAAACAGACGTGATTTATCAGATTCTTATAACCTCAGACAGAAATGGCTATCAGTATTCTGAGTGTAAGGATACTGTTGTTTGTCTATTTGTCAAATATGAGAAGAAGAGGAAGAAGTCCAGCAAGATTACAAACGTGAATTTAGATACTTAGCATCACCCAGTTAGTGATGTATTCAAAAACATTGCTAGATTTGAGCAGATGGAGAGATAAAAAGGGAGGGTGGTAACATGGGGATTGAGACAGGGAAGAGGCTTAATTGGTAATAATAGGACACTTGTGAGAAAGACAATGAAAGAAGGAAAGAAAAGTGCACAATGCACTAAGAGGGTGCCTGTTGTTGAGCATGTAGGCTGAAAAGAGGAGGCTAAAGGCTAATAAAGAGAGCACAGCCCGACAGTCTATTAACAGAGAAAGCTGAATCAGAGGCCTATAAACACTCCCTATACTATCTCTGGCTGATAACACTACTGCTCTTATTCTGCTCTTTTGGCTGATTACGTGCTCTACATGGTGTAATTCTTTCAGTGCTTTAAACTTAATGCTAAGCTGTGTGGAGCTGATAACAATGCTGGCTGTAACAGTGGTCACTAGATAGAGTGGGGTTTTTGGATGGTGTACCTCTGTGTCAGACTCTCTGTGTTAACGGCACTTACTCTAACTTAGTACTTGTGCTTAATGTGCAAGTATCTCCAGTTATTGTTGGACATTTAAATACTAAATCAGTTGAAACAGAGAGCACAACTTAAAGCGCCTGTGAGTAACTTTCCGTTTGTGACACCTCCTGTGGACTTGGTGGTCCCTTACATCTATTTGCTGATTTAGCCCTCTTGTTTTCTGACACAGAAACTTCCCCTGCTATCTTTTATTGTCAAATGCTTCACTCAGTGAATCTGCCATGGACAAAGTAAAAAACTAAAAGGTGGTCTATTGTCAGGGAGACACCAACCCTCTGTCACTGTTCATATCCTGTAACCAATAAAGCCCTACCACTTACTTCTTCAGGAGATCTAAGAAGCTTTATTTGTTTTTAACCCTCAATGTGTGTTGATCTTGGTGCCTGCTTTTAAGTCACCTGTCATTTCATTTTTTTTTTTTTTTAGAAAATACATATCATTCTTCTATTTTTTTTTAAATCAAATTCATCTCACATTGGGCATCTTTGTGATTGAACATGACAGAATGATAGAAAATTTATTAGCAGTTTTTTTCCTCATGTGGTTACTCATTTTGTTAGGGATAGGAGCTAGTTTGAAGTAGCCATAGAGGAACCAAAATTTCTCAGAAATACTTTCATGTTTTTTTGAGTTGATAAAAAATGAACACAAAACAAGCCAAGTAAGGCTTTATTATTCATTCCTAGCTCGACTTATGAAAGAGAAATATCAGTCTTTAAGGAGTAGTGTTTGCTCCTCTACGTACTGAAAAGGCTACTTCAATGTGTCCTTCAGTAATGCTATATAATATTTCTTTTCAACGGCTGGATTCATTGTGTTTTTGTAAGCTCACCATTGCAGACAAAATCCTTCTTCTGCACATCAGGGACGTTGAGGCCCCTCATGTGGGCGGGGGCCATGCACTGGGTGAAGGGAGCCAAGCCCCGCCTGGCTCTGAGCCAATCAGAGAGCCAGGACAGGTGACAGTCACAGTGGAGGTTGTTGGAGTGCAAACGACTGGAACAAAAGGAAGAAGTTATTTTAGGAAATTGGGTTGAATTAATGACTGCAATTAGTTTTCATAATGGTACAAAACAAGAGAAGGCAACAAAGTAACCTTCTGATTATCCTGAAATGCCACTTTCTAAAGGCCAGAGTCTCACAAAGTGTCTGTAAAGTGAATGTGAGGACATCCCACTTGTAGAAAATGAATTTCATTCTGTATTGAAATGGGTTCTTTTTTTTAAACTCAGTTTACATCCTCGGCCAGGATCATGAGGCTGTTGCTGAGGTGAAACACACAAACAATGAGGCACTCACACACAAAACCCAGAGTAATATCCTCAGCTCTCATTTCCCCAAGGTCTGTGACAATATGACTCCCTATAGAGAGAGGACACATACACCCACACACTCTCACTCCACCACACATACACATGGCTAAATTTAAAATCCATTCAGACAGAAAGAAGTAAACACAGAGAGAAGACAGATGGGTACAAAGATTTAAAGAAAACGGTTATTGTTCTTGAAATATAAGAAATAGAATTCTTTCAGACATGTAAGAGTCTATAGAAAGACAGCAAGCTAGAAAACAAATATAACAAAGGATGAGAATTAGAATAAAAGATAATGACAGATAAGAGAGATGGGAAAAAATGAGGCAAAGAGGGAAATTGTAGCGTATCTTTTTCTTTTTTTTTTTTTGTCTTGATTTCAAAGTGTCTTTGCTTAAAATCCTGTAATTATTCAAGCTGCTTCCGTGACCTTCATATTGAAGGGTCTGTTCATGGAAAGCATTTAGATATTTATTATCTTATAAGGCTATCTTTCAAGCACATTACTCTCCTAGTAATGACTTTATTTCCAGATCTTTCCTAATCCACTTCCACACCACTGAGGTGAATGACGCTCTGTTGCTGTTGGCCAACGCACTGAGAATGTATGTTTAAATAACTCAACAGGAACTTGTGTCTCCAGAGCCAATGTCCCCGTTGCTTGGCAAAATACACATTATGTGCTAAAACAACAGTTTTCATTGGGTCTATTTCTTTGGCAGACTGTAGTGCCAATCCCCACTGTGCCATTCCAAATGTTGATTATATGGAGTAACCGGAGCACTGTTTCTGGAGAGATGTTGTAAATGGTAAAAACAACGTTTCATTTACTGCCATTGTAACAAATCTCAGGGAGAGATGCCCAAAGCACAAAATAAGTAACTGAATGGCAATTCATCTCACTTAGTACCTGATTTAACTCCTGCAAATACAAGAGGAGACCCTTCAAAGTAGTAGTCTATGCCTGGCATTATGTTTGAGGGTTTCCCTGTGGTGGCAATAGCGAGTTGTTGATGCAACTAAAGACAAACGTCACCACATTTCTGGGTAGTTATTTCTTTTGTTCTTCTGTTTGTATTTGTTTTACAACCTATTTTGCTGTTAAACCTGACCACTAAAAACACCTTTTTTCCTTGCTTACCTTCGGTTCTCCATGAGCGTACAAACCAAGACCTAACTGCACACAGCGACTCAACTCCCCTACATCTCCTTCACCTCTGTCTCTCTTTACACGTCCCTACTGTTCTGACTTCTGACTATGTTTTTTAAATGTGGAAACAGCAGCAAATTAACCACAGATGCAAAAAGTCACAAAGAGGAGGACAGGAACAGTGAATAATTTGATCAATTATTGTGCTAAATTAAATCAGTGCTGTGAGAAAGCCTAAAAAAAACAGCACAAATGGAGCTCCATTAAAGAAGAGCAGCAGCAGGCTATGACCCGTGGTCATATTTACTCATTGTTTCTGTTTGATGTGCACTTTTTGTGTCTATGGGTGCATACAGGTTAGAAAGGGTTTGTGACAATGCAAAGTGATGACACAATATGTAACAATACTGTATGGAACTATATAATACAAAATGGTACGATATAGTATTGAATGGGGTGGCAGTAGCTTGAACCATAGGGACTTGGCTTTGTAACTGGAGGGTCACTGGTTCAAGTCCCTGCATGGACTGAGATTGGGTATTGGGCTTATAGCTGGAGGGGTGTTAGGATATTTCCCTTAACGTCTGCTAAGCCAAATTGTACATTGTATAAAGTAGAAGCAAGCTGCATCACGGTATGGTAAGATACAAAACTCTTTAATGTGATAAGATAAAATTCAGTAAAGTACCATATTATTGTAATATGATACAATACAGAATGAGATTCAATATGGGACAATACAAAAATAAAGATATGGTGGAGTCTGATACAATATGACATGATGTGGTTCAAAAGGCTATGGCACGGTATATTAAGTACGATATGATACCGATAAGTACGATAAGGTATGATACCACACTATGGCTCAGTACAGTACAGTATGCTATGGTACAACAAAGTAAGATAAATTGGATTTAATTCAGTAGGTTTGGACAGGACAGGGTATGATAGGTAAGATGTGATACAACATGTCATAATGAAATATAACAAGATTGAAATAATATGTTAAGATATGAAATGACACAAAACAATACAATAAATTACAGCGGCTTAGCATCCGATATAATTTACTGTATTGTAACCCTACAGGACTCATCAAGTGACTTTTCACCTTTTTGTACATCATTCCAGCACAAGAAACATGTTCGCCAATTTATGCCAGTTTGAGGACTCTCAGGAACATTTCTACATGATTAGCTAAATCCACTGAGGCATTAATTAAAAGGTACTACTTAATAAAGAATAGACAGGTGATGTATCAGAGAGCTGAGATTCTCCTTGAGCAGAACCGGCTGGATCTGACACCTCAAGAGAGGGAGAGTGAAGAGAAAAGGGAGAGAGGGAGGGACGAGGAGGAGCAGGGCGGATGAACAGCAGAATGTCTTGTCAGCGTATTATACGCCAGCCGGGATATCTAGCCTTTCAGAAGACAGGCCTTGCTTTGTAATAAAGCAGAGGACAAATCCTGTTATGGAACAGAGATGGGCTCATTGATGCTAGCAGCGGGGGCAGTGGGTTTTAATGCCGCTCTCCCATTATAAATCCAGTTTATAGTCAAACCCCTGCCAGGAGATAGCCAAGTCTCTGCCCACCCCCGGCTCAGCCTTAATTACTGACAAGTAGGATTAAAACACAGGGGAGAATGGGAAGATGCAGGGGGCACAGAAGGAGTGCAGTGTTTGTGTGTATGTATGTGTGTAAACTGTGTTTGTGTGTAGCTATTAGTCGGTGTTGGTGGTTGTTGTCCTCAGTGGTTGTGGGTGACTAAGGGCATCATGCACAGCGCTTCTGTGAATGAGTGTGTTTGGTATGTGTGCTTTTATTCTGAGTATTTGCTCCAGGGGGTTATCTTTTCAGTACAGTGAATAACACACATACACACACACACACACACACACGCACACACACACACACACACACACACACACACACACACACACACACACACACACACACACACACACACACACACACACACACACACACACACACACACACACACACACACAGAGAGATTGAAGCAGTGGGAGTTCAAGTCAAGTTAAGTTTCTGAGTGAGAGAAACCATGAGATGATGATATTACTGGGAACAGAGTAATTGGATTCATAGAAAATAAAGCAAAGAAGAGGAAGAGGAGGATGAAGATTAAGAAGATCAATGCACTGAGATATATATATATATATATAAATACAAAAGGAAAAAAAACACAGAAAGAAGTCAAAGGTAAGATGGCAAAGACATGAGCTGTTTTATTTCTACACAGACATGCACATACTTCCCCTCTGATCAAATCAGGGACATCTCTAAACATTTGATTGAATGAGTCCTTTTTATAAAAGCAGCAAATTTAATACAGAGATCTGAGGGCGGCAAAAGAGAAAGGACACAAAATTTGATACTGGAAAGAGGAGACAGGAAAGTGGAAAAAGAGGAAAGAGGAGGCGGATGACTCGAGGTATAGAAGCTACACTGTAAAAACTCAAACCTGGGCAAGTATTTTCGTCTTACTTCTCACAAGATTTCTTATTATAAAACAATATGAGCCACATTCACCTGACAAATCAACCAGCCAAAAATGGACCTAGATTGTTTTCAATGAGCCAAAACAATCTGCTAAAGAGGCCAGAAAAACAAACAAGCTAAGTTCCCTGGATTAAAATGTTGTGCTTATTTCAAGAAACTTAATGAGTGCATATTTTTTATCCCATTGGCAAGTTTTACTTACGCCCTACACACAATTCAGGTCCTATTTTGGTGCTGCAACATCTTGGTATAAGTATAGCTTTTTTGGTAGACTTCTCAGATAAATGTGACTGCTATTAAAAATATTAAGACATCTTTTAAAACAACTTCCTCAGGTTGGATTTTTTGCAATGAAGGCAGAGAAGCAAAAGGAGAGTAGTGAAAATGAAAGACATATATGGATCACTTTCCACGAGCAACCCTTGGTTATTGCACTCTCTGACATCATGTTTCTTGGCTGTTTAAGGGCTGCTTAAAGGTTGTTTAATGTCTCTGCTGCTATATAACTTTTTTCTTAAATAAAGCATTTGAACTCTGCATCAGTAGTTGTGTAACAGTGATTCTGAGAGGGGGAAAGCAGCAAAGATAATAGATGGATTCATTGTGTCTCTTCATCTCCCCTCCCCTTGCATGGCACTGAGTGACAACTGGCCTGAGTCATGAAAGGCACGCTCATATACAGAACAGCTGCGCTGTTTGCTGTTGTAATGACTATCAACATTTAATGAGTAAATACCAAATGGAACATGAACCCATCTTTTGCAAACACAGTTCAAGGAAAGAAAAATGTGTTGGATATTAGGGTAAATATGGTAACGTAGAGATAGAAGGATCTCTAAAAGTGCGATCACTAAGTGTCGACAGAAAACAGAGGCAGACCAGGGCTTCTGATTTAAAGATACAGGGTACTGTATCTGTAGCATTAAGTACTTATAACTGTGTAGCTTTGCTGCTGCCTGGAAGCCAATTATTAAATAAAGATTTTAAGCTGAACTGCCAGGCTCAAAAAGGCTATAACCAGAAACCTCTCCTTGTGATTGGCTATCGATGTATGCCATCATTATACATTTGTTAAGACTTTTCCATAAAAGATAAATGGAAATCAGCGGTTTTTATCCTGCATTTATTTTGATGGGCTGTGTATTGAGAAATCCCCAAGTCTGAACATCAAGTAGGGTTCCTCAACCACAAGAGTGCCTCTTAAAAAATGGTGATTTGGGGGGAAATCCCGTTCTATGCACGCTGGTTTGGCAGAATTCAACCCCAGTGTGGCCGACTGGAATGCAACTCACATACAGTCCCAAAAGATTATGGGTAGTCTCCCTTGGGATGTCGTGCCATTGCCTTGGCAACTACAAGATCTCTTTCACACAACAAAATACACGAAAAAAAGCCACAAGAAACACACTTGCACGCACAAAAACCCCCGCTGTAATCAATCAGAAAGGGTGATTTGGCAGGAGGTCCACATTGGATCACGACTAAATGTGTGTGCCTGAGTGTATCTTACTCATTGTGCTTAATTTAGTAACATCAGTGTCGGAGGTTTCTTCTAATGAATCAAAGCAGATTGAGCTGCAACGCCAAACATGCTTTTCTTGTGGTTTTAATGAGGTTTCCATTACTCAAATGTGTGTGGTGTGTGTTCATGTATTTGTCACCGTATCCATCTCTCTGTGTGTCTTTATTTGTCAGTGTGTGTACGTAATGGCCACATGATTATTCACAGTCATGAAACAATAGATGAGTGAGCCTCTTATTATGTTGATGAAATGATCACACACAGAACCCACTGTTGGTGGTGTGTTGTGTATTTGTGTGTATTTGGTCAGTTTGCATGCAAGTAGGCAGTAAAACTTGCCTGTGCATGTGTGTATGTGTTAAAATGCAACCACAGAGTGTGTGTTTTTGGTATCTGTCAGTAGTTTCATGTGTTTGTGTGTGTGTGTTATACTCACAGAGTCCGCAGCTTGGGCATGTGGTTGAAGCTGGACAGGGGGATGAGGGTGATGTTGTTGTTGTTGAGGGTGCTGGACAGAGAAACAGAAAAAGAGAGAAGGAGAGACGGAGAAAAAACAGATTGTTAGAAAAGTAAAACCATGGTGCCACTTTTTTTGGTTCTGGCGGTTTTCACTCTGACGCAAATCAAGTTAAGTTCTGTCCTGACAGCAGGTTCAAGTCCACGTCACCTTTTCACTAATCTCTCACCGAGGGACATGAAATAAAATGTTGACTTATTGCTTTTAAAGTCGCTGTAAATTAAGCTGCAACATTTTGGGACCTGAGGAATTACATGATTTTCAGTGTACTATTTCACCACAGGATATTTTATTTTCCATGGTTGCTTTTTGTGAGGTTTCTCTATTCCAACATAAACACAAAGTTTTCTCTGTATGTGTTTTCTTTGTTTTTTATCAAGATCCTTGTGTCTGGATTGTTTCAGAAGTCACATTTCAAATTTGATCTGATAACTATGTCAAAAAACTGGCTTCTTAAAGGACTACTTCCTTTTTTTTTGTCAGTGCTCCATTATGGAGCATTTCCTACAGACATGCTATGGCTACAACCTGAAAATCACTTGATGCAGCTCTTCCTTCTACACATTAGACTTATTAAGACACACATCGCTGGATCCCATACCAAAAGGTTGGACAGTCTTCTTTCTCTCTTTGAGGCATGATTTAACATGTTTTTGTTTATCTATACTACCTCCTTATACTTTCTTTTTGCAAGCTTTTTGAAAGCTTCTAAATCCCGGTACTACTTGTTTTAACTGACTTCGTTTTTAATAAAGCTTTTTAATTGTATTTCTGTTTTGAAAGATCATCTGCTATTTGAGGGTCATATTTTTATTTGTGCATCTCACATTGAAATGTTCTTTTATATGCCTGACGGTGCTCAATGAATTTCTTGTCTAAACAAAGAGAATAATAATTACAAGACTGTATAAATTCATCTGACTACCTTTGATTTGAAATAAAACCAGCATTTCTGCTCTTTTATTTTACAAACATCCTTCTAACTGCAGCCCACTGCTTTTGCAGATTCTGACCTTCTGTCCAGGGTGCCGCTTGTGTGCCAAGTCATCACATAGAGTTTAAACTCATAATTTATTTATACATACAGACACACACATACAAACACATGAACATCTTTGATCTGTGTTCTTTTCATCCCTTCCCCCTCAGCAGGTCACTGCTGTATCTGTCTTTTAGCGCTCTCATACAGTATTGTGTGTTTTGTGTGTTGTATTGACTTAAAGTGGAATGAAAAACAAGGTTGATTGTCATTGCAAACAAACAAACACACACACACAAACAGTGGTAGCTGGTGTGCTGAAGAAACACAGGCTATTGATTTTTTTTGTGTTTTCATGTGCAGAAATGGAGACAGAAATGAGAGAAAAAGGGGAAAAAACATATCAGAGGCAACTATTCTATCAGAGAAGAACGCACAGGGGACTCACATCATGTGACCGGAGACGCATGAAATGCTCGCATTTCGGGAGGTAGAGGCAGATATAAGCAGCTCCCTCATGGATTAAACACACATATACACATAAAAATACATTAGAGAAAAAAAAAAGAAAAAAGAGGAAGACCAGCCAGTGATTATCTATAAATACACCACAGATCAGTTGTTTTCTCTCACTGATAACTACAATTTTGGACATGGCTACAAGATGGCTAACCACTGCCTCTTCAACAAGTGGGGCTGTCAAGTCCCGCCTTATGACCCGTCTCCACCAATCATCATTACTCATGAGCTATGTGTCCATCTGCAAGCCAACCCAATCACAAGCTGCATGGGCTGGGCAATGACTTTGAAACATTCTTTAATGAGTCTCGTCAAAGTAAAAGACATCCGATGCTATATTTATTAATTGGTACCATTTTTTCCATCTTGCATTTAAGAAATTACTGAGGTTTAGACCTCTGTTACCTTAATGGTTGGTTACTGCCATGCTGAGGATTTCTAAAATATATATTACTTTGTAGTTTCACTTGTAACTTCTGGTAGCCAACATCAACAGGAGCCAGTGCAACTCTGCTCTGTTTTTACCCCCGTTTCATGGATCATTAATTTTGCTGGATTATAAAATAAGCCTAGTTTACATTATACATCACCCGAAACCTTGTGTGTTCAAAGACTCATTGTTTCAGGACCAATGAAGACTGAAAGGTAATATTTTTACAACTAGAAACCCATTCATTTTTCACATCTGACGATGTGTTTTTAATGCTTCCCGACAAGGACAAGGTCAGTGTTCTCTCTGAAAAATGACCCTAATTCAACCAATTCAACATGAGAGAGTTTTTATTTCCAGCATCTGCAATATGTTTGTGCCTAAACATACAGTGTGACCGCATTGAGGGTTTGGATTTCACCGTCAAGAATCAAGGACTGTTGGTTTAACACTGTAGTCACAACTGTTCAAAATAGGGTCATTACGGGGGTTTGCTATGTTTTTACTAACACCCACTTAGCCTTAAAATAGACTGTTTCTGCTCCACTCTGTTGATGTTACTACTTTTCTTTCTCTTTAATTCTCCCTCCTTCCGATTCTTTTTCTACATCCCCCTCCCTGCCAGTGTAGCCTCAGTGGCCTTGCTAGACGGATAAAGTTTCACACTCACTCTCTCTCACACACACATCAGGAGAGCAGCTATGGTCAGCCCTGTCAGGGGTGATTCCACCCAGTATATATAATTTAATTGTGAAATAATAATTTCCCTCTGCAATTTCCCTGTCAGTTATTCTCTCACTCACTCCGCTCAGCCCCCCTCCACATCTCTCGGCCTTAATAAAGTAGTGACTGCACTAACCTCGCCAACATAAACACTAAAAACATCATTTAAAAGTCCACAACTATGTTTTATATCATGGCTGATTTTTTTCCCAACTCATTTTACACGCCGCCGGCCATGGCTGCAGTCTTAAAAACTCCTGGACGAGAAGGGGTTGTAAAAGAAATCATGTGCATGCTTGTAAGGAGGGAAAATAGTGCAGGAAGTTAATGGATTACATTACAGAGACATAACAGACCAAGTTAATGGGTATGGGATAATATAAAGTGTGTGGCCTGTTACAGCAGATTATTGCCCTAGTGTGTGAAATACTTGATCTTGATTGGTTAAAACAATACACGATTGGTAATTTACTGTCATAAACAAAATTAAAGCCACACCAACCTGTCAGCCATGTTTTATCTTATGCAAATCTGAGTCCAGCACCTTATATCTTTGCCTGTTAACATTAGCCTCTGTTAGCATTCTGAATTTGTAAACACAGGGGCAGAAACAGGTCCATCTTAGGCTGGTCAGGGTAAAATAGTAGGTAGTGGGAAGAGATGTGAAAGCAGCTTGAGAAGCAAAGCATCTCTGTCCTGCAATCCAGACACAGGCAGTAGAGCTGGGGAGAGCATCTCTAAGCTGCTGTTTACTATGAAGTATCATAGACTATGAAGTACAGTGATATCACAAACAATGTAAATACATATGAAGTTAAATATAATAAGATATTACTGCTTTAGAGTAATTCTTTGTGTCGTAGACAGCTGGGTAATGGTAATCTGATGTCACCTGCAAAAGGTCACTACATGAACCATTGGTAATGCTGAATAAAATGCTTTGTGTCAGGGTCCTGCTCACACTGTCGGAATTTTAATTTGCATAAACACCTGATCACTATACATACACCTTGTATCTAAAATGTAGGACTTACAAACAATACCTTCAGCGATTGGTTGAGCTTTTCAATGTCTTATTCTCCTGAAAACAATTACAATAATCCTATCTTCATGGTTTAATGAAGAATAATCCAGAGATTAAAATTTTAACTGGAGCTGAAAACTTGTCACTTTCCAGATTAAATATTTGTGAGGTGCACTTTTGGTTTTTGCAGGCACAATAAAAAAAGTACTCACAGACTGCTCCTACACTGATTCTGACATAACATTTAGATCACAAAATGCTTATTCAGCCCTGTTTTCTCCCTTTAATTTAAGATATGCTGCAGTGACCGCTGCAGAGCCAATGCAGGACAGATCCACGACCCCTAATTGTGTGTTTATGTGTGTGTGAGTGTGAGCATGGTACGGTTTAGCGTGTATTCTTGAGTCAGCATGTGTGGTGCATGGTTGCGTGTGCCTTGCGTGTGTGCATTTCTCAATGCAGCAGTCCCTCTGTTGCAGTAAAAGGGCCTCTGCAGTCAGTGATGGAGGAGACTCTTTAGAGGGAACCCACCAGGGAGATGCTATCGTGTTTGTGAGTGCTTCAGTGTGTGTGTATGTGTGTGTGTGCGTTGTTTGTGCTGTGTGAGGGAGAGAAAAAGGGTGATGTTATCACATGTGTCTTTGCGGCAGCCTACACACTAAGGTCAAAGCCCTACTCGTCACTCTTACCTCCTTAATACACACATACAGAGCTGAGATGTCCTCAGCTCTTCTTTGAGGTCCTGATATGAAACCAGGCATGAATAATAGCATAAATAATAAATACAGACTCCCAAAACAGCTCATGAGCGTGGCTGCTTTTTAGTATCTGACAAAAGGATTGTACAAAGAGTACGACACAAGGCACACGTTGCCTAACACAGACTTCTAATCACATTATCTTTGTCAGGATCAAAATGATGTGTTTGAATGAAAGTTGCAGATAGACTGCCATAAAGGCATCTTTCTCTGTACTCAAATGCACCAATATGCAGATCTCTGAAGCCATCTGCTATTTTTGACATGGATATAGTCTCTGAGACAATACTTTTCTGACTTTAAGCTGAGGATATATGACTATCTGGTTTAAGACACATTAAAGACACATTCAAAGATTGTGCTGAGACCAATAGTTTCTGCATCTTTTGATATCCTCACAGAGTGGTGTTCCATGAATAACTAAAGCCTACTGAAATGTTAAGGGGTGATACTATGCTGGTAATAAGCTGAATCTGGAGCGCTTTTAAACACTGCATTCTCATCCCTAAACTTCAGAGCCTGGCAATATTTACCCTTTATAATTAATGGGTCGAATTTTTATGGATGCACTGTCTCCAATTTCTGGTATCACGAGGACATAGTAGTTTATGAGATAAGAGGGGTAGGTGTTACGCTTTGTTTCAACCTACACCCTTGCAGTTTTTCTTTGAAATTCCAAAATTTTACTGAACTTGTAAATTTTTTCAAGTGTTACAAAGGAACCAAAATAAATGTCTTTCATTCACTCATTCATTCCTTTGGCTCCCTATAATCTCCCTGGATGGTTAATAGAAACATGTATCAGCTCCAATTTAACGTGATATTTTGGAATAGCTGTAAAGAGGCAAACAGGAAACGCAGCGGGACAAGAAACAGGGGATCTGAGACAATCAAAGATACCACACTACTCACAAGTATCTCAGTGAGTAGGAATAGTGAAGTATGTGTTGCTCATCATGTTTGAGCAGCTATGGCCTGGGGTCAATGTACAAGTATAAACCAGCCTTAAGGCAAAGTAAGGGTTAATTTGACTCTCTGTTAGAGACATTGTGGCTTTTTGTCAGGAAGCATTAAAACTCCAGCGTTGCTTCTATGCCCCATGAATTTAAACTAAATGATTGAATTTAGGTCAGTTGGTGTCAATATTCCCACCAGCACCTGATGTCTACATACAAGCCCTTCAGAAAGCAGTAGATGATGTTATGAGACTTTTTTCAGTTCTATGTGGGATGAAGCCAGTCTTGTGTCCTCGTGACATTTCTTGTCATAACCTCACGTTCAACCCTAGTGTCTGAGTGTTCTGTGTCTCCTTTTATAACAGCGGATGAAATTTAAAAGGGCACCTGGCTGTCTCACAGTTTAATAAGGTCACAGTTTTGGTCCTCATTTTCCTGTACACTTGTTTTTCCTGTTCAAGTCTCTGTAAGTACCATTTGTAAACTTCTCCACGTCCTGGAAGAGGAAATCATATTTGTTTTTACACAAACCTCCAGAATGGACATGTGCATACGATATGATCTAAACTGTGTTTATGTAGAGGCAGACATAGTGTGTGACTCTTTCAGTGTGTGTGGGCGTAATAAAGTGAATTTTCTATTAGTCTCTATTATGCTCAATCAGCCTTAACAGACACAGATCAATACACTGACAGAAGGTCTGAATTACAGCAGACACTAAAACACAACAACATAACTTTATGACTGTGATTACAACCAATATCGACTCTACGTTCAATACAATTGTTCTTTCTGGTAATCACTGACATTAGTAATGGTCTGTGAAAAAGAAACAGGGCAAGAGACGAGCTCTGATGACTGAATTATCAAACAAGGTGTAATGCTTCATGAAATGCACCTTTATGTAGCAGTAGTGTCAAGTAATTTGGTTGTGTGGATATTGTTAATTGGATTTTGTTGTTGGGGTTTAAATATTTACAGTTTTTTGAAATTTAAAGCAGAACACAATATTTAAACTTGTTTTGTTGGGATAATTGGACACAGTTGGTTTTATTTTGTGAGTAATGAGCTTATCATCTTTTGAACAGTGTGGAATCAATGTAATTTAATCGAATACCCATCAACCATCTTTGGAATATTGCTTTCACTTTTCCTGCTGCTGGTCTCTTATTTCCTGAAAAAATAAAAATCTCATCTGGTACACCACTCAGAAATCTCCAATCAATACGCCACTTCAGAAATGAAGCAACACACTGAAAGCACAACAAACTAATTTATGGCCCTACTTACAGCTATGCTGTTGTTTTTGTTGTTTGGAGAGATCAAACTACCTCTAATCATTGCAAGCATCAGCAATCACCGGAAGTGCCAAAGACAGAGTCAGCTTTTTTTTTTTCAATCTGGATCTTATTTGACAAAATTATTACCAGTGAAATGTTTTCAAATTGTCCACCCCTCACATACTGTAAATGTGCTGTGATGGTATACATAACCAGTGCTTTGCTTTCACCAAAGCCAGTAAGACACCGACTATAGAAATGGTTAAAATCAGGAAGCTGTCAGGATACATTCTGACTTTAATTCTAGAGGTTGTTAAAGTTGTTAGCCCTTGTGAGTGGGAGAAAGTGGATAAAGTGGGTTTGACAAGTTGTAAGCAGGAATTAAATGCTTGACCTACAGTTGACCTTGCACAATGGCACCCCACAAAACAACTATATCTGAAGTGAAATGCATAACGTTTACTGCAACAACTTTGATCCACTTCATCCATGCTAACGTGCAGCTTTCCTCAATGTAATCTGTTCAGCATTCAGCATTCAGATTAAACCACAGTGCTTTGAGTACAGAAATATTAATGTGAAAAAAAAATAAAAGAAAACAGAAGGTTTTAAGAAGGTTTTAAACTTTTAAAGAGAGGAATTTTGATCATCATTTAAAGTGTGCTGTGCATTTACTCTGTTGAAGCCAGCGTCAGCATTGGTTTTTCAGGAGAGCAGGTGTAAACAGATTTAAATTAAAGCATTTATGGCTAAGATGCTTGAATTTACAAGCTATTCTTCATTTATTTGACTTGAGCAGGACTTTGTACCCTCTGATAAGACTGCAAAGAGCATCAATCTTACTTGTAAAGTGTACAGCGCAGGCTGGATGTTAAGAATAGGGTTTTCTTTTTTAAAAAGCATCTCTTGATAAATATTTTAAATCCATGCTAACCCTGAAGTAAAAGAAATAACTGACCTAAAAAAGAAAGTCTGTTGAGAAATACAAACCTGCTGTGTGGCATGTTGAGTTTTTGAATGAATGGATGACTACAGTTTGTTTTTGTGAGCTGCAGTGATGACTTAATTACCTCAGGAAAAAGCCAGACTAGCTGTTTTCTTTTTCCTAAGTTAGGCTAAGCTAACAAGCTAATGTCACAGTTTATAATCACATCTGCACAGAGGTCCACAGAAGCCTCCTACAGTATTTATATTTTTCAGCATCTGTGACAGTTTCAGTATCGAAGTACACACCAGTATTGAGGTAGCAAAGAAAAAGAGAAGACCTGCTGCTTTAAGGACTTCCTCTTTGGAGCGAACTTCACACTTCAGCTGCTACTCATGTGAAAGACATGACTTATTTTAAAGCAGTCATACAGTTCATGGCCGGGAGCCGACCACAAGACATGACAGTGTATTATATCCCTTTGTATAACTATTGACACAGTATAAATTCCAAAACCAACATATGATTAGCAACAGTATCTGTAGAGTAAAGTGGAGTGTGCTCTGCTACAGGTGCTCTTTGCTCTGCCATGAGTTATAACTGGAATTTATTTCCCTGAGAGCTTTCCCACACAGACGCTGAAAAGGGGCCAACCGTCGAAAAGGCCTAAAAGACTCTTTGAGTTGTGTGAAGAGCCCTCAGAGTCTTCCCCGAGGCCTCATTACGACTTCAAGAGAGGAGGAGAAAGCGAAACGCGCGGACACTTCACTCTCTCAATCACTCTCTGGTTTAACCCCTTCATGCCCACAATTCACTCTTCCACTTCAAAGGGCCCCTGTGATTTAATGGGTCACACGTTCATTTAACCCCTTCAATCCTTCAATTTGCTCATTCATAGTAAGAAAAGAGGGGGATGTGGCTTTTTATAGGTAAAGTCCACATTCTAAGTACATTGTCTACTATTGTGTGTGTTCAAGGCTGGTCTGATGTATCCTGCACTCCAGACACTGAGAGTCACCAACCCTTGAAAATAACAGCCACCTGAGAGCCAAGCCAATGCGGATGCATTTGAGTAGGTATGGTGGAAATAGCATGTGCCTTTATATTGGTGTGTGGTAGCAATTTACTGTATACAATCAGATACAATTGATGATCCACAACTTTTTTTTTTTTTGGTCGTTTGTTAAAGGTGAGTAATCAATTACAGAATTTTTTTAAGAGACTGACACAAAGAAACTTGAATCCGAATTAAAGTGTGTGAATTTGAATCTTGGTATCTGTATCAATGTAAGTATTTATCTGTGTGTCTCATATGTGGGGTAAGAATTGGATATGAACATGAATGCTCCTTTCCTTTATCCAGCATGCGTGTCTTCTGACCTGGTAATTTTAGCTTGCAAAGTGAAGTGATTTTTGACCTTGTTGACTTTCATACAAACTCTTAAGGCCCATGAGGTCAACAAACAGGCTTTAGAGCTCTTTAGATACGAGCATTAAGGGCTTTGAGTGCTTCAGTTGTCTCATATTTGAACTTTCCCACGGGTTTTAGCGCCTGCTTTAATGCTCAGCTCTGGAAACCTGGTGTTAAACTGTGTAACATCCAACGATGGGTTTTTGTGTCAAATGCGTTCGTGTGTGTGTGTTAATGCATATGTGTGTGTGGGCTAGTTTAATAAACTCTTGAGTGTTTGAACAACCAAAGTCGCGCAATTTACTCCTCTCATCTCAGAGAAAATTGACATTTCCAGAGTGTTGCTGTTGGAAACCATCCTGGGAAAGCTTCACTGTTTACAAGTTGAACCAAAAAAGCACTAGGAGGCTGAAATAATGACTCGTTAAGGACTTTTTTTCTGACCAATATTTAGCTCTGCAACACTTAAAGTCTAGAATACTTCACATGAAAAAGACAGCATGTAACTGAACACTATGCAGATGAGGTCCAATCAGGTTTTCTCTCCCATAAAACTATTTTATGGATGAAACTTGCCTTTTCAAATTATGTAACAGAATTTTTCTGCTGTAAATATGTTCAAACATTTAAAAGCGTGAAAAGGTTCAGCCCTGCAGTTGACTGAATATTGAATGACAATACTTTTCCTGAGTGAGAACAGTAGATGCTAAGCGTTCCAAACTTTTCTAATGAAAATACAAAGTTGAAAAGTCCGTCCAATAAAGTGACAAGCTTGAAAGAAATAGAGAAATAACAGACTCAAATTAGAAGACTGAAGATATCTTTGTGAATATCACGTTGAGTGTTATGAAAGCCTCAACCTTTAACTGAGTGACAAAAGCTGTTCTAAAACCACATTCTGATGATGTTGATTTTAATCAGATTAACTTACTCTGGGTAAACAGGGACCCAGGATCATTACTATTTGACAATTCCATGTGGTTTGGCAAAGGCTGCCTGTGTATGTGTGTTTCACTGTGTGCTAGTGAGCGTAGACTGTATTCACAAGAGGGGAAAATGCAGAGAATAGGATATTTGATGTGCATGCGTGTGGGAGCAGAATGCAAAATCAGGTTTCTGCTTTCTGGTGTTTGTTATTACACCACTGCTGCATTCAGAGAGAAAAGAACAGATCTGAGGTACATCAAAGTGAGAATCTGCAGATGAGACATGGAAAAACTGAAAGAAAGAAAGAAAGAAAGAAAGAAAGAAAGAAAGAAAGAAAGAAAGAAAGAAAGAAAGAAAGAAAGAAAGAAAGAAAGAAAGAAAGAAAGAAAGAAAAATAGACAAAGTGGCGAGTGAAAAGATGAGAAGAACCAAAATGAAAAAGAAAAAGTCAAGAAACGGAAACAAGATAAAAAAAAGAAAGAAAATAAGAGATTGAAAAGGAAGAAAGAAGAAGAGAAAAGAAAAAAAGTGGAAGGTGGAAAGAAACATAAATAAGAAATAATAAAAAAGACAAAAAGTACATAATGAAAGAATAACAAGAGAAGGAAAGACAAAACAAAAAGGAGGGAAAGAAAGGAAGACACGGACGATGAAAGGGGGAAGTACCAAACAGAGAAGGGAGACATAAAAAAGGTGAATATAAGAAATGAAGAAAGTGAGGACAGTGCAGAGAAAGTCAAAAGAAACAAAGACATAAGGAAGAAAGAAAAATAGAAAGTAAGGAAGTGAGGAAACAACAGAGGGAAATGATTAAAGAGCAGACAAATAATCTGGGATGCAGAAAAGCAGGCAGAAGAAGAAAGGTGCATAAAGCTCTCCTGATGACACCATTACACCTTAAACAGGAACAAATGAGATTGCAGATTGCCTCTTTCCTTGACTCTCCTCCTCCTACTTTCCTTTTGCTGTCCTCTCATCTCTCCTCAATTGTCTTTTAGCTCCGTTTGATTCCCACCTTATATCACCCCTATCTCTCTCTCTGCTTCTCCTCCTCTCCCTCATCACCATCTCTCCTCCTCTTCCCTGCCATGCCACCCAGTGGGATGTGATTAATTGTAAGCGGGTCAGACTGCTGGCACAGAGCTCTTCCAATATCTGATGCTATTCCCACCTCTGCAGAAGCCCTGTGTTCCTCTGCTCTGAGGCGTCTAACACTGACTTAGTGGCTGTTGAGGCCTGTGAGCGACCTCCCTCCCCTGTACTATGGCAGAGGCAGGACAGAAGCAGACATACTTGTCAGACTGTTTGGGTCACACAGTTACATGTGAGAATATATCTACTCTACAAATCAGAGGGATATGGTTTTGCACTGTCTTCATTTTGATTTTGAATATAACTACATATGGCTTTAACATGAGGGCTGTTCTGAGTACTGTTGCTGCAGGAGACCTTGAATTTTAGATTATATGAGTAATTAACAATATTGGAGTCTGTTCAGTGGTGTGAAATTGTCAGTGCTGGTATCTGAGAGCAAATGGTTCATGAGCCATCAGCTGTGACTCTCAAAGCTGTTCCAGTCCCTTTTAACACTCCCTCCTCCATCATGCTCCTACTTTATACCTACAGCTCTTCTTTTTTTCATCACCTCTACCTTTACAACTACATGTCTTTTCAATATCTTTCTTTCTTTTAATGTCTGTCTTTGAAGACTAGAGACTTCAAACCAGAAGTAAGGGTTTTAAAGTGAAGCCCCCTGCTTCAAATATGCATTCTTTCTAACAGCCAGAAGGGGGAAGTCCAATCAGCTTCTTAGTTTATTTACAGTTCTACAGTTTCTTTAGCAGACACTTTTCTCCAAAGCGACGTACAACACAAGCAAGAATTTAGACAGAAGGAAAAATCGAGTTAGTGCGTCAAAGTGCTACAAGTTATTTGGCTGCAGGTGCTGCCATCAAGTGCAGTTTTTTTCTTTCTTTTATTTATTTTTTTCTCAATAATCTAGAATAATATAGCCAATTAACCACAATCAATTGCTGTAACAATATACTCCAACCTTCAACAACATTCAGTAATTAGTAATGGAAATTCACTAAGAGCTGGGTCTTGGACTTTCTGACTCATTCTACCCCTAAGGACAAAGAGGAGGAGGTACAGCTTAAGTATTACTGAACAGATCTCTAAAAGTAGAAAGAAACTGCGGATTGTATGGAGTTAGGTAATTCATTCCACCATTTGGGCACAACGGAGAAGAAGAGTCTGGCTAGAGATTTAGAGCCACGCTTGGCTGGGAGCACCAGGCGTCTTTCACATTTCACATATGATGATGAAAAGTTCAGTCTTTTGATTCAACTGAAACTTATTTATCAATTTAGCAACACATCAAACTGGAAACATACCAGAAAAATAAGCACTGGTCCTTTAATATCTTCCATATTTCTCTCCCACAAATCACCTGGTTGCATGGAATATTTGATTCTCACACGTCAGAATCTCCTAATAAAGGTAACTGGTTCTAAATATTTAGAGTAACACCAAAGGCAACCTTAATAACTCAATCAAATCATCTTTAAAACATACTTGGTGGCAGCTTATTTACCTAGTTGGTAGCGCGGTAATCAGCAGGATAATGTATATTGAGCAGGTGATTAAGCAAAATAAAATACCAACAGGGTGAGATGAAGTCCTGAAGGAATTGTATTGGGCATCCCCACTGGACCTCTATAAATTTTCACTTACATTTTACTTTGGCTACAACAAAATGATCACAGCATAGCCTCACAGTAAAAGCGCATCTCCCATACAAAGAGGCTGCAGCTCCCTTTGAGTGACAAGCAGAAAACCAGACTGGAGACATGACAATGCGTGTCAACCCCATCTTACGAAAATGGTCACTTTTAGTCCCAAAACCAAGATGTCAATGCCCAAAATGCCAAAACGAATGTTTTGAAAGTGTGTTCACAAACCAAAGGATGACATCACGGTGGACACGTCCACTTCTTTATAAACTCCATGCTCCCAAACCCTTTGACACGTTCTTTGTCTCTCCAAACCAACAAGCGCCAAAGCTGTTTTTAAATCCACTATCATTATTCCAATGGAAACAGTCAACTGTCACTGTTTCTCTTTATCTCTTTTCAGGCCCTGCTTCTCTTTCCCTCATCCCCTTGTTCTCCCCAGACTGTTTTCTCTTAATCCCAAACAAATATGTCTGAAACCACTGTCATTATTTTGAAGACAGTGGCTCCCTCACACACTTATCTCAGCCGCTCTCCCTTGGCTTTGTTTTCTCTCCTCCTTCCTCAAATCAGGGAGTTTTACAGACATATTTCTTAACACTCATTTCTTATGTTAACTATCTAATGTTGCTTTTATGACTTTTCTAATGTTATTTCTCTTTCCCACATAGCTTCACCCTTTCTGTCTTTCTTTCTATCACTTTCCGTCTCTCACTCAGGTCAGACCCCTCTGACTGTGCCAGGGTGCTAGTTGTTGCCAGTGTGTGATGGGTCTGCTGAGCCCGCTGACTCAAACAGAAGCCAAAAGGCCAGCCAAACCAAAATCACTGAACAGCAGAAAGCTGCACTGCTGTGTTCTCCTCTGACCCCTCCATACACACATTTACTTTTTCTCTCACACACAGGCACAGAGCAAAATAGGCACATACACTTTACAAGAGTAAAACATACAGGGCATGGTCCTGGGGAAGCATTAAAAAAGACCCTTAAATCCATGCATCCAATTAAAGAATATCCTACCAGAAAACTGCAGTTTGCACATGCACACACACATCTTATTCTTGAATTATTACTCTAAAGGTTCAGGAAAGGTTCGTGTAAGGGGCTTCGATCCAGCGCCCACGATTCAGGATGTAAGACAGATCTGGAGGCAGAATGTGACCGCAGAAATGCAATTGTTACCGGGGTGGCCGAGGCCAGACACACACCAACTGTGCAGAAAATATTATGACATGTAGAGCAAGCACACACACACATTTTCATACAATTACACATCAAAAACACAGAGGCACCAAAACATGAATGTTTTCCTGCACACCCCCAAACTTTTGTTTAGTCCTGACAACTGTAGATGTGGAGTTGTACAAATAGCATCTCATGAGGTTTTACTGCAAGTTCAAATTACACTTGAGGCAAAGAAAACATGCATGTGTGTATTTATTTACACACAGCACACTGAATTACAGCACACTGACATTGCTATTGGGGAAAACATACACTAAAGATAACTCTCTTTTTAACTCTTCTGTTTTTCTTCACAGCAGAACAAGACAACAAGCACTTAAGAAGAAAAAAAAAATCAATCCTTTGGAGCCAGGGAGCCATGATTGTTGGATTGGAGGTGGTGGATTTGATAAAACTTTGGTTTTATTTGCAAAGGATTCATCCTCTCAAGCAGCCAAAGAAATTGGAAAAAAGGTTTTATTTCCTCTATGATCACCAGGATCCTTGCAGGATATGTTGGGTGGCTCATGGGCAGGCAGAGGAACGCTCGCCTGCCATCGTAACACAATGTCTTTTTCATGTTCATGCCATTATAGATAATTTTTGTCTTCCTTGCTGTTAAGTTTCACACAAAGGGTAAACACCATCTAGGAATCAAGCGAAGTTACTGCATCTGTGATGCCGTATGAATCAGTTTTATAGCTCATCGGATAGTTTTATGCAACAGCTGTATAACTTAATCAGCAAAAATCCCTGGCCAGTATGCACCTCTCTTATTGCGAGGGACTTTTCACTTAAAGCTATAATGACACAGCAATTTAGAAGAAGCTTAGCCCCTCAGAGACATGTATGTCCAGCTGAAACAAGAAAATCAGATCTAGATATCATGCATTGTGTCACTGTGCTGATCCCTACAGAAGGGTTAAGCTGACTGGGATAGCCTGTAATTAACATAAATATTATCAAGTTACTCTAATAGATCTGATTTATGCATAATTGTCAAAGGTTTTGTGAAAATTTCAGGGTGTGCACACACATTTTTACCACTGAGATCGATCAGTTATTAATCTGAACACACCCATAAATTGTATAAAACTCCAAATGGTTTAATTTTACCATTTCATGGTATTATTAGTGCATATATTGTGATGTCATTTGTCTTTTGCTAACCAAAATCCTTCCTGAAAAAAAAAGGCTTCTTTCATTTGGCTTTACAGTGTGCATCATTTTCACATAGCATGCAAAACTGGCCAAATGTCACTAACTTCTTTTAGAAGCTCAGTACTTTTGGCATTCTGAGTTTGCTCACACCACTGGCAGTTAGAAACATCACGAAAGAGTCGAGCTAACACTCTGATCCCCCTTACAATACATCCACTTCTTCCTTAAGTGGCAGTAATAGAGATTTGGCATCCAGTGTAACAATACTAACGTTTGAGGAGTAAGGGAGTGAAAGGGAGTGAGGCTGAGAAGTCAGCAGCTCAGTGTGTAAAAATACAGTTCTTGTCTGCAGCTTTAAAACCTGATACAAAACATTTTTCCCTCTATATTAAAAAAAGGCAGGCTTTTAACTCTGATTGTTTGGATTTAGCCTGTTTTTTTTTTTTTTCACTTCCTTGATTTGATGATGTCAGAGTTTGATCACATTCATTGGTTCACCGAAGAGGCGCAATACAATCACTGTTTTGTACTTTCACCAAATAAAAGGACAGAGACATTAAATGATGGAAATAATAAAAAAGAAGGGGGAAAGATCAAGGAGATTAAAGAAGAAGAGATGAGTCAGAGAAATGAGAAAAAGATGAATTAACAGGATGAAAAAAAGAAGAAAACAGGTCAAGAGTGTATGAACGTCAGAAGATAACAGAGGAACTGAGCATGTTCAAGAGAGAAAGAAAACAGTAATGAGAGAGCAAAGAGTAAGAGAGTAAAAGTGATGGAGAGAAGATGAGAGAAAAGGACAGAAAAGGAACATTGTGAAAAAAATAGATGTAGAAAAAAAGAGAGAAAACGAAGAAATAAAAGTGTGAAAATAGGAAAACAGTAAGAGAGAGAGGCAATGGGCGATGGACAAGGAACAATGTGTCGATAAACAAAAAAAAGAGGGATTCAGATAGAGAGTAAGAAGAGAAGAGAGAAAGAGAGAAAGAGAGGAGGAGAGCACAGGGTTGAGAGGGAGTTACAAGCGGAGTGAAAGTCACCTTGTGGAGCTACAGCGCACTGAGCAACTCTGTCCGTCTTCCCTTATGAATTATGACAGCCGCTGGTCAGCCAAACCCCCCCCCCCCCCCCCCCCCCCCCCCCACACACACACACACACACACACACACACACACACACACACACACACTTCACTCATCTCCTCTTCCATCTTTTTCTCACTCTGTCCTTCTCTCAGTGGAACACCCTCCATCATAAAATATGCAGCTGTTCTACTGCTCTTAAGAGTGCATCTCAGAGCCCTTTACTTTAAGTGTCCATGAATACAAGTGTGTGTGCGTGCGTGCATCATGTCATCATGCACAGACAGTGTGAGTCCTTTCTTTTCCTCCATACTTCTTTGACCTCCTTACTTCTCCCTTTTTGATCTGTTTTTCTTTGTCACACCCTGAGTCACCGTCTGTCCTGTCTCAGCTTTAGTTTCTGAAAAATTTAACAATTTCACTTCAGTTGACAATATTTTCATAGCATCTAACCTGCTTCTCACTCACGCACACAATCTGTAACGTTTAACCACCATCCCTCCTCAAAGTCATTTTCTGCACCATCATCAGGAAAAAATGGCACGATCACTGAATCCTCTTTTTGACTATATCTCTATTTCCAAACAAGCTGCAAGTACAAATTTATCATTTTTCTTTTCTGTGCATCACATTTACTTGTCACTGTCACTGTTGGCCAGCAGGAGGAGACTGCAATGATTGAGGAATGAGGTCTGATTGCTAGTCGTGATCCAAAGAGGAGGCCAGGACTATTCTAGAAATCTGATCAACTTTTTTAAGTGCCACCCAAAGTCCCTAGAAATACTATGATTTTGTATTTGCTTTGTCTGAGGCAGGACTTTTATTCAAACTAACTGCTGTGTCATTTTACCCCAGGCACAAAAAAGCTTCCTTTATATTTAAGAAGTTACTTCATTTTTTGAGTTTAAAACATGTGCATTAGAGCGGGAATAAATGTTATTCTGTAGAATGTATGTGTAAATTGTAGCATCCCAGCCCCACCCGATACACTTCTGCTAATTTATTGAACTGGGTGTGTAATCAATAAATGCACAAAAAACTCCAAGATTTCTCAAACACAGTGTTGCTTTTGTACTGTAGTCTGTCTAAGAGGAAATTAAGAATACAACAAAGTGATGCTGAATACTGCTGAACACATCATGGTTAATTTTACTGATCAAAACAGGAATATCTGATCCCTGAGTGGATCAATGGAGGCAGCAAGTGGCTTCACAAATCAATAACAGCAAAGTACAAAGAAAGTCAAAAAGTCACATCCTCTATTTAAACCTGTCAATCAACAAAGATGCAAGAAAGTGTAGCTCTGTTGTAACAGACGCGTCTGAGATCTAAAGAAGTTAAAACAGTGATGCTTAAAAAGATGAGGTTGGGTCTCCAAACTGTGTGTAGTGACTATGTAAAACAAGTGACACACAGTATTTTTTTATCACCTTGAGGAAAAAAAGCACCTTCAGATGTGAAGATAAACGACTCACCGAGAACTCACCCTCTTTAAACTCTGAGATAGAGACCCTCTGAAAAATGAAACTGATTAATTCTATTTCTATCTGAAAATGATCAAGTACTTATCATCTATTTTCATTAATCTTCGTTGTCAGTTGAGATGAAAAAAAAACCTGAAGGCGAAAGATCAGCGAGCGAAAACTGCGTCTAATTTAACTGGTTGGAAACTGGCTTATGAATTATTATTAATTAATCAGCTTCATATTATCCTGACACTGCTGCTCTCCACTACTCATGAAGTCATAGGAAAGACACAGGCATGTACACACACAGCCCACACATACACACGGGTAGCGTACGTGTATGCTCCCCTGCCAGAACCATTTGTGAATTTATAAATTGCGTATGAGTGCATTTATTAAAACACTTCTGCATGTTTTTCCCCTGAATGTGTGTGAGAGGGAGTGTGTATGCATGCCCTTTCTCCAGCTCATTGGGATGCAAGGCAAGGGCTCATCGAGTGAGAGCTGTCCAGGCTAGCTTTGGAGTCATTAGCGTGCTCGTTAGTCCAGTTATGTTAAATCTAAATTACCATTCATCATCACACGGGGACCCATCATTTATTCTGATGTGGCCTGGCAGACACATGTGCTAACTGGATTAGCTCATTCAAAGACACGCAGACACACTTGCTAAAGCACAGTGGAATTCCAAATCAGGCGTTAGCTATGGGCCAAAGTGTTTTTAAATAGATTACATATTATTGATTGAGACATCACAAGGCATTAGTAATGATTGGTTTGCCCTTGTGAATGCAAATTAACTACAAACTGCTCATGAGGAGGTGCTCAATTGGAAGAAAAATTGGTCTTTAATGGCTGCAGATTCCCTTAAAGTTTGATGGGTCAAATCGCACAACTGTTAGCATAGACTGGTTTGTTTTTGCACTTGATTAAGATACAAAAAGATATGAAAACACAAGACAGTTAATCAATACAATAATAAAGCAAGAAACAGAATGTACCTTTACGTTTAGGGGCTTAAAATAAAGTTTTCCCTGCTATTGTGCATTCCTCTTTGATACAAATGAACTCAATAAAACATGGAAAGACTTCAGGGTACATCAGAGGAGAACTGGCCAGGGTTCAGCTCTGGCTCTCGGCATTAAATTAGCTCTCGCTGAGTAAAAACACACGCACACACGCTGGCACACATAGTCATTAGCCGCTGCAGGAGGAATGCCTACCATCTGCGCTGACGTGATTGCAAAAACGAGGAAGAAGAAAACGAGGAATTCTCCAAAATCAAACCAACAAAGTGGATCGAGCGGCACTTCTTACCAAATATGAAGACCGTGTTTATCACATAATTACATTTCCACTTCTGCTGTGTTTATTGGCCTTACAAGTTTGAGCACACAGCGCTCTGACCATCAAAGGCTTTCATTTAAAAAAAAAGGTGGAATCAAAGTATTAAGAGGAAAGTCATGGTTCTTTTCTCAGTCATGCATTGAATTAAAGTATTCTCCCAGTTCCCCTTGAAGTGTTTGAGGCGTGATCGCAGCTTTCACCATCAAAACTTCAGCATGAGTGAGAAAATCTTTGCTTTTGTTGTCTTTTTAACAGATCTGAAGCCTTCGAAAGCCTGTGTTGACATGAAAAGGCTATTAAGTCATCAAGATCAATCTCTGTTTAATTTAAAGAATGAGCACAAAGAGATTCACTGTCATGCACCAATAATGTCCACCATTAGGAAAATCACTTGTTTGGAATTATTGTGCAGCTTTAATTGAGGCTGATAGGTGTTTAATGACTGATATGATAAGGCCATTCTAGCTTGCAATCTGGTTATTATTCTAAGTGGAAGAGTAATAAGTCAAGTGAGGATTTAGCGCTGTGTTTGTGAATGACTTGAAAGATGATTTCAGGGTTTCTTTAATCTTATAAGAATTTATTTTTTTTGGTTCACCAAAAAACAAAGCGACACCCCAAAACTATTCACTTTGAAGATGCATTTTTAGAGGGAATAATTTTGTAAACACTGCTCTCAATTTTAGGCATTCAGGAAGGGAAAGAAAAAAAGGCAGATGAATGTTGGGAAATTGAGTCGTCTTCTACAAAGTTATCTGAGCTGAGCTGATTCATGTTCACAGTCTTTGAAGAAAAAACTGGATCAGATGAGCCTTATACTAAAGAGACTCTTAAGGATTGACCAAATTTGGATAATGAGTGCTGTAAATGGCATTTTATATATTTTCCATAGGGGGCGCCAAATGTAGACAAGCTGCTGGATCCTTAGAATCCATTTAATTTAGATAATTTTGATAAATTATGACTAAAATTTGGGCTGCATGGAATTGCACTGTCCCCTAACATCTGTAGTCGTGCTAACTCTGTTAAGTGATGCTTTGATATATCCTGTAAGAATGAGTATCTGGTTGTTTGTGTACCAATTCTTTTATAAACGTCCAAATTTTGCTCAGTTGATCCTGTTTGAGTTATTAAATGTTCCTTTCAGAAGGTTTTACAAAATTATATTTCTACTTGATTTTATATCCGAGTTCAACCCCAAATTCTGGCCTCTAGCATGAAATTCAAAGTACCTTTCACTGTCTGTCAATGAACTGCTACAGTGTTTCCTTAAGCAGGGGTATGTCCAGACATTTTGACTGAGGGGCTGATTGGGGAACACAGTAACATATCTTACCTAAATAAAATTCTGTACTTTTAATATGACGTTTTAAAACAATTGAAAGCTAGGGTCCAAATTCTTGCTTTTCATAGTTCTTGCATTTCAATTTGATAGTGCAGTGGTTTTCAAAGTGAGGGCAGAGGCCCCGTGGAGGGCTGGCATGATGCACCAGGGGGGGCCTCAGACAATTTGAGGGAAGAGAAAAAATAGAAACTATTTTGTTTTATGACAATTTATTCAGAACATGCCATATGTGCTATAATTGTTGGATTCTCAAGTTTCTGATTGTACCTGACCGCACCTTATGTGACAGCTGCAACTTAAGCATGACGATGTTGACCTGGTGGTTTGTGCCTGTTATTAAGGTATCTAAAAAACTGAACTGAACTTTGAGCCCCTTCCCCTGTCTAACTACTGACTACTTGTGAGAAAAGAGTATCCCACCTTGGCTGACACAGAGCCCTGAAAAGCCTTCTCATTTTTGCAACAACCTACTTCTGGGAGTCTGTCTTTTGTCTGTTCATAGTTTCCTGTTCTAAACAAATGTAATAATTATTGAAAATGAATACAGGTTAGAAAAAAATTCTTAAAGTAAATATTTCTTTACTTATTTTGAAGCAAAGTCATTGGTTTCCTAAGGGGGTCCCCAGGGGGCGTTGGCGTAGTACGGTTTAGGAACCCCTGGTATAGTGTATTGCTGGGCCCCTGCCCTTATGCTAACCCTCAGGAAACGCCCCTGCCCTGGGCTCTGAAGTTTTACCTACATTTTTCTGTTCAGCCTGTGGTTTTAGTCTGTTTTAAGGGAGAATCCCCGCTGTGCATGGTGCACCATCTAACCGTGTTCAAACATTTCATCATCATGTTATCATTTCATCAAATCACAGAAGCCTCACACTTCCTGGCTGTTTCTTTCAAAACAAAACCAAAGCTTCCCTTTTCTGTTTCCCTGCAGCATGCAGAGTCACAGGGAACAGGTGAGGTCTTGCATTTCAGGGAAAAGTTTAATTTCATTATTTTGGTCACGAAAAGTGACTCCTGGCAGGTAATGTTTTGTAAGTATACAAGTCCAGAGGGCTGTGCGGACAAGCCAAAAAGTTACTTCAGAGATTGACTGGCCTTTTGCCAGCCTCACACTCACTCCTCTCCTCCTCCTCCAATCTTGAGGCATTGGAAGCTTACCTAAAATCACCAGAGCATGCTAATTTCCTTCTTTAATTTTTCACCATGGCAGCAGTCGAGTTTATCTTCATTACAGGCTGGTTGGAAAATCACTGGACGGATATTAAGGAGGGGGGAGAGATGACCTGCAGCAGAGGTCAAGCTGGATCCAAAGCCAAATTACAACAGCAGTTTATAACAGATATATCCTTGGGCATAAATTCTGACTTAATGAGGAACATGCAAATATTGAATGCAAGCATGTAATCGTTAATGATAACCTATGAATGTGTTAAAGAAAATACATAAGATGGAGATTTGATTATACCTTTACACCTGCTGGGGTGAGTCTTGATAAATCAGAATTGTTTTCAAGGAAAATAAGAAGTGATGAGTTTGACTTGTTGGAACCTGCTTGTGAGTCTCTCACATCCTATGATTACACTTGCCCTGAAAGTCACCAGCACAAAACATTTCATGGCAGCGAAAAGAAAATCACTGACTCTTAAAACCTTTCACAAACTGCAAATACTTTTTTTTTTTTTTTACTTTTTTTTTTTTTTTTTTTTTACTTTTTGAGATTTCCAATCCAATGCAAACTCTTTCAATCTGAATCTAAAAGAAACAATCATTGTAAAAAACACACAAGCGGGTATTCTGGGAGGTTTTTGGTATTGTAACCCTGGTTGGTAAAACTTAAGGCCTCTGCACATCAATACACCGGCAACCCAGCCGGGGTCTCCACCCTCGCTCCGAGAATTGCTGCTCTGAGTCTATCTGACAGCTGTGGTGGTCTGGAAACAACAAAGGGCCAAATTGAGTCAGTCAGTCAGACATTTGTTCCATCAATAATTAATGCCTCCCTGCTCTCCTCCCTCTGATCCTTTCAATCTATTTTCCATCACTGCTCTTTCGTTTTTTTTCCACGTCACATCAGTGTTTCTGTCTTCTGTTTCCTCTCTCTGATGTCTTTAACACCTTTGTGTCCAACATCTCTGTCCTATTGTCTAATCCGTCCTTTTTCTCTGTTTTTTTCCCCACATCTCTCAAGTATCCCTCTTCTTTTTATTCATTCCTCCTCTCCCTGCCTTCTTTTCCCTCAACACGTTCATCTCTACATCTTCTACCTCTCATCTCTCCTTATTTTCTCCCTCAGTATCGCCTGTTTCCTTCCCCTCCTTCTCTCTCCTCTGGTCCAACAGCAGATTAATAAATGATGTCCAGGAAACTGGCTGCTTTTACAACACCGATACCACACTCCTTCCCCTCCTCTCACATCACTCCTTCTTCCCTTTTCCATTTTGCGAACAGCCTCCACCCCTTCCCTCTCCCCAAATCTCTCTTGTCTCTTTGGCACAAAAAGGAGAGGCAAGGATAGTAACCGCAGTCCTTTTAGGTCTAAATAAATCATAGGCCAGCTCTGCCTTTGCGTTCACAAGAACCGATCTTCTACTTTCATCCTGCATGGCAGCCATGAAAGAGAGAGGAGAGAGCGAAAGAAAGAGACTATCTGAGGACATATGAGCAGAAGGAGTGGATATCAAAGGAACAGTGAATGTAAACGTTTCTTTCTTCACATCTGTCCGTCTCTCCAAACCTGTTCACAGCAAAAAGGAACATTTTATCCAAACAAGTCCACCCTGAACTCTGGAGGCTGTGTTAGATTAGCAGAAATCAGTTCTTTGGACCAGCAGCCATGAATCAATGACATGTAAAAGCCCTCCATATATCCCACAGGAGCTGCTGGATCTCACACTCTCCATGGAAAGAGAGCTTAACTCTACTGTGAATTTGGTTCATGAAAAAAAAAAAAGAAAGAAAAATAAAAACAATTAAATAAATGAAACAAGAGGCTTTTTTATTATTTCATCATTGAGGCTTGATAAAATTAGTACGTCCAATAGAAATGAATGATTGAATCTTTCACCCACATCCCTACATTGACGATTTTTCAATTTGTTGAGTGACGAATGTTTGAAAAACCTTTAGAAAATCTCATAATTTTAACATGTTGTCCAATTTAATGATAAAAAAAAACAACCTATCACTCCCCCTTTGTTTCCGCGCAATAATTATAACGAGATTAATGAAAGTAACAAAGTCAAATCCATTTAGCATTTTTCAAAATGAGCCCGACTCCCCAATATTCAGTGTCTGACTTCTATGAAACATATTAAGCAGCTGAGATAAAGCCTGGTCTACCACGAAACAGTGGCTAATTAAAAATGACTACATTAATTAATGTGCAGATTCATTAGCAGCATGCATGCACACGCACGCACACACACACACACAAACACATGGTGCAATTTGATTATAATTTACATGATGTAAACACCCAGACAAACGTCTGATACACACGCATATCACTTGTGGCTGCCATCCCCAAAAGAGCCCCTTATAGAAAACGACAAACACCTGATTTTGACACTTCAAAAAAAAAAAAAAAAAAAGTCACACATTTTTACCTCCATCACTGCTCACTTTGGACACAAACGCTCATGGCTGCTAGCAGCGACACACTGACAGCTGAATATTTTCACACATAGTCATTCATTGATTCAGTTTTCTTTGTTTTTGTTTTTGTTTTGTTTTTTTTTAAATATGTGAGCCTTGCTTAACGAACCTCACTTTAAAAAATTCCACATTGATCATTTACTTGAGTACAAAAAAAAAAAAAAGGATATTTGAAATACTCATGTTTACTGATTAACTGATTTGCACATTTTCTGGCCTTCACATCGCTCAGGTATACACTGACGCCACATTGAGATTTCTTTTTATACTAGTGGGCACTACGTGCCACTGATCACTTTAACATACATTTCATGAACTACCCTGAAAAAAAATCAGACCCTAGATTTACCAAGGATTTCACAAACACTCAAAGATGCTGGAAGACTTGAGGCTGGTTAATAGTTCTGTGTTGACCCTGTGCTGTGGTGGAGTCTGCATCGCTCTGCAATACTCCTCCGAAACACATGAGGGCAGTTGGGTCCCTATGGTCATCAGGTCGCGTGTTTTAGGTCTTGCTAAGATTTTTTTCTTGCTTTTTCACTGCAATTTTAATCATTTATGTTGAATCTAAGCTGATGCACATTGCTTCATATCATAAAGTAACTTTTACCAGAATGTTTAGAGAGGAGACGTCGGAAGAGATGGCTGATTAACGGTGATCCCAGAAATGTTTTACATACAGGAAACACAATCACACTCAGCGGTCAATCACAGAGCTTTGGTTAACAGTGTTTAGACTTGTAGCTACATTTGGGAGACGCCTGTCAGTGTTAGAGGAAGTGCTGGAAAAGGGCTACGCGGACCTCCAGCGTTGATTCAACAACGAAGTATAAACTGGGCTTTCACTTTTACAGTCATATGCAAACACGCACGCACACACCATTTTTTTTTCCCCCTTATTTAACATAACTCTTATTAGTCTTCTATACATCATTAAAGCTACCCGTCAAGTTTCAGAACCATCAATTATACAAGTGGCACACAAACAGTCAAAGATGTCAGCAGTTATTCGCTGAACTAATCATTCCCTGCCAAACACACACATTTTACAGCCTGTGAGAACCTGCAACTGCATTGAACATTTTTTTGGCTCAAAACTGTTTTGTCAAAAATGTTTTATCCAAAACTTAGACTTTCAATTATAACCCGTGGTGCTGGTAAAAACACTCATTTTGCACCTTCTACCTCCTCAAAAATCGACCTAATGATACAGCAGAAAAAAAAAAACATTGTTACACATGCAGAAACACAAATACACTTGAGTTGCTTCCGTGTACAACAGTTTGTGTAACCCAAATACACACGCACACTCACCTACCTGATGGTGCAGTCACGTGACCTCCAGTCACAGTTATCTCTTTCACCCTGTTTTGTATCAGGGTCACAAAATCAACCCCTGGAAATGAACAGATGGGCTTGTGCATGCGCATGTGTGTGTGAATGCATTGTATGCAAGTGGATATGCTAAGTGTGTATATGTGTGTGTGTGTGTGTGTGTGTGTGTGTGTGTATGTGTGTGTTTTAAAATGCTTGAATTAAAGATCAGTCCAGCGGCAGGATTGCTTACTGTCATTCATGCCCTTTGCAGATATGCTAAGACGCACGCACACACACACACACACACACACACACACACACACACACACACACACACACACACCTGCCTTTATTAAAACGTCACATTCAGTGAATATACTGTGTGCTGTCATGCTGTCTGCTGTGAATGGGAACGGCTGCGTATTTACAATGAATTGTAAATCTGGCAGAGTACTCAGCTGTCGGGGTCTTATGAATTGCTAATATGTTGTATTGCACACTGCTGATCCCCTCTATCTCCCCCACTACCACTTCTGGTGTGAAAAAAAGTGGGATGGAGGAGTCAAAATAGCTAACTTTGCTAAAAAGAAAATAAAATGTGTAAAGACAATCATGTCAGGTCAGATGAAAGACAGTGGGATGGTTTTTTTTTAGCAGATACAAGCACAAGACAAGAGTAGAGAACCTTTTGCTCATCATAAACTTCAGTAGATTTTCTTTTGCCTGTAAAAGCTATGAGAACATTGACTTTCTACTTTTAAATGTGGTCCATAGCGTAGGCTTCCATGATCAAACCATTTTCCTCCGTGTTCTCAGCTCTCTTTAATCATTCATGTGAACACATTAGGCAGCACCAGACTGCACCAGGAGCAATCATACCTACTACAGCAAGACCTCCATCAAGACTACAAGAAATCTCAGAGCTTTGACAAATCGAATCCCACCAAAGATGTAGAACCTTCTCTATAAAAATGCTTCAGGCATTCAAATTTGGCTGATTTGGACAAACTAAGTTTTTTGAAAACTGAGTAAATGGTTTCAAATTTACAAGGAAGAAAATCCTCATTTGGATATTAACATCACACCAGAATGAGTTCTGTAGATTTTTTCTTTTTTCACCAGCAGCAGAATCGTTTTTTGTAACATCCCTGGAGAACATATTTTATGCATTTTACATAACAATCTCTTGTCTCTCCCACGATGCTGCCTGGCACAAAACATTTGTGAATGATAATGAAGCAAATTTCAGACAAAAGCCGCCAAATGCAAAAGCGCCCAATGTGTTCAGAGCCATTACTATTAAAAACTTCTGTTTCTATTGAGATGCCAACTTCATCTCTGTTCTAATATCTTCACTACTCTAATCCCAAGTTTGCTTTTCATGGATGCCTCTTTGTGAAACTCAACCATGTCCACTAGCAATTAGCATTTAGCTCGGAGGACAAAAGTTCTTCATGTTCTCTTCTGCTTTTTCTGTTTTTTTTTGTCTTCATTTGCATTCTTCTCTTCATCCTTGACTTATTTTTCTCAACAGTTTTGCCCTTTTATAAACATATTCAGCAGCAGCCCCAATAACCTTTTCTACCCTCAGCACCATTCTGCAGAATATGAACAAACTGCCAACAACCAAGACAAATGAAGCAATGCTGGTGCCAAGCAGCTGAAGCGAGGAGTGTAGTAATCTGTTAACTTTTTCCAGTTTAATTTTCAGCAAATTAATACAGAACTCTGTAAGCTTAGCTTTTTTCTGAGCAAAAATTATTAAAAAATTGCAAAAGAGACGGGGAAAGTGATGGGCGCCCAGAGAGTGTCGTCTCCCCCAACACAACCAGTTGCTGCTTACACCTCTGAGCATTGTGACAAATAAGCAGCTTCTGAATTTCTGGCAGATCAGACGAACAACACACATGAACAGCTGGATGCAATAACACACACAGCGCAGAGAAAGTGCAGGCGGCTGTTCCCTTCACTGTTTGTGTGTCGGTTTGTGTGGAGTGTAAGTCAAGGACATAGCGTTTGCTGGAGGATGAACAGGTATGCTACACTTCATCCTGACAAGCAATGCACTAAAGCACTCAGATGTTCACCTCAGGGACAAAAAACATGCAAAGGAACTATGTTTCACCCACAAAAGTGTCTTAACCTAAAGCTTTTCCTGTATTTTAGATGTACAGAACAAAAAAAGTGGGTGAAGGAGAAGAAAAGAAGGTGACACAAAAGTGGGTTGTGGATTTTTCAGATGAAAGCATTTAAGGATGCAGAAACTGAATAAGACACAAAACAGATCCGATAAAGAGAAGAGGAGAGCGCAGGACAGGTCCCTGCATCACAGACACCACACGCAGGAGAGGGAAGAGGGAAGAGGAGAAGAGGGGATGAGAGAAAGGGAAGGAGGAGGAGGAGGAGGAGAAGAAGGAAGAGGAGGAGAGAGATCGGGAAGAGTGAGAGGACTGGGTTTTTTTCTCTACTTACAGAATCTCCAGATCGCGCAGCGCTCGGAAAGCTCCATCTTCAATGCAGCTGATGTGGTTGCTGTCCAGTTGCCTGCACCGATCACACACACAAACACACACACACACACACAAACACAGAGAGAGAGATAGGAGAGTCAGGCGCAAGTATGCACGGTCCGCTCAGCTGGGGGAGGGACTAACAGGAGACGGGTTCCGTGAATGAGTGTGTGTGTGTGAGTGTGTGTGAGGTGATAGTGGGCTTAAGGAGGCAGGTGGGAGACACCAGCCCCCCCCCCCCTCCCTCACACACACACACACACGCACACACTTGAACACACACTCACACACACACAGACACACTCTAGGGATCCCCAGTCCAGACGCTAGCGCACAAGCTGAGGCTCAGTCTCTCACCTCGGTGCTGATGTGACCGGCCCTGAGGAAAGGAGGAGAGGAAAAGGAGAGCGCTGGAGAGGAGAACAGTGAGCTGAAGTGGCCTGCCTGGCGTCAGCCTATCACCTTCCTCCCCTGCCGATCGCCTGGCGCACACTGGCCACCGGGAGGGAGAGGGACGGGAGAGGTAGACGCGAGGAAGAGGAGAGTGAGTGAGCAGAATGCTCCTAAAGCCCACCCTGCTTGTCTGTTCTGTAAATATTAATTGCATTTTCTTCTCTCCCATCCTCCTCCTCCCCCTCCTTCTCCTCCTCCTCCCCTCATGTCCTCTTTTATTCTTTTTTTCCTCCCTCTGTAGTGAAAGAGGGAGTAATTTCATTACATTAGGCCAGCCAATCCATTAAGGGCCTTTTACCGGCTCTGTCACTGAAACAATTTCATTAAAAGGAAAGCCTCCGTAAATCAAGCTACAGTCACGACTCTGCCTCTCCTTCCCGTTCCTCTTCCTTCCTAACTCACTCTGTTTCTCTCTTAACCTAACTCTCCCTCTTTCCCCCCTCCCCCTCCTTCCCTGGCATGTGCGCCGGACTCCCAGATGCACCCTGCACCCCGCCATCATCCATCCTTTTGCTTTTACTTTAATTTGCTCAGCTTTTAGATATTCAAACCCCTCTTCCCCACCACCATCCATCCATCCTTCTATCCATGAACCCAACAACCTCTCTTTTTTTTCCACCCTCAATCACTACATCCATGCTTTTTTCTTTCCTTCTAACCATCTACATCCCGGTCTCTCCTTCACTTCTCTCCTCCTCCAGATGTATAGATCTCAGATGGAAGGATACAAAAGGGCAAATGTTCAGAGGTAACTTGTATCTTTAAGTCAGTCAGGGCAGATGGGTGGCATTTAGACCCTCTCACAGACACTCAAACAAGCCAACACACACACACACTGATACATGGAGGAGAATGTGTCACCAAACGCACGCAGGAAACATTCACACAAACACATAAAGCCCGGCTACTTACTATCTGCTCCCCAGACACTTGAAGATAAAAGCGGATCATTCCACCCTAATCTCCTCCTCCTTGTCCCTTTCCCCATCTCATCTCTCCTCCACAGGCTCCCTCTATCCCTAATCTTTTTTTCTTGGACTTCTTTCCTTTTTCCTCCTCTTGTTTCCAAGCATCCACCTCCTCTCCATTCATAATCCATTTTTTTTGCTCCCTCCTGTGCCCTCTCGTCCCTGATTCCCCTTCACCTTTTCTCTCCTCTCACCCCATCCATCGCTTGCTAATCCATTTCTACCCCTGCTTTGCTTCTATCAACCTTTCAAATCTCCCTTTCCTCCTTTTTTTCATGTGTCCGCTTGCGGCTCTTGGTTCAGTCCTGTCAGCTTTTTAACCCTGAGGAAGGTGGATCTCAGGGCAGGAGATGGGTTGCCTCTGTTGAGCGGTTGAAATTACATCAGGGCTTCTGGAGCAACTTATTCTTTGGTTTGTTTTTATATGTGCATGTTTGTGCAATAGTTTGAGAAAAATCGGAAGGAAAGGTAAGCCCGTGGAGGATGTGAAAAATGAATTTACTGTAGTACATCAAGAGTGCACCTCAAAATGTGGTTCCATTTCAAAGCAGTGGGTCAAAAAAATGTGAAAATAGACATTAAAAAGTTATTATACATCAAACATGATGACTTTAGAGTAGAAAGAGTCTTCAGAGTGATGAAAAAATATATTGAAATAGAAGATTTAGTTGGAAAATGTGAAAAAAGAAGCTAACCTAAGCCAAAATGATACAAGAAAGCCGTTCAAGACACCATGCACATTTTTCATGCATTTCTTTCTGATATTGACCAACTGCTGGTGGTAAACGGTTGGCACGGGTTCAGTTTGGACTCAAGACAGTAAATACCAAACAAGTCTGTGCCCACAGGCCAGGTTTGGCTAGGATCATAACTCTTTTCCGCCCTCCAAAGGCTCCCAGAGACTGATGAGATGTTATAATCTGATTCAATGCAACACAATTATATCAGTGAGGTGATCCAGGGATAAGTTATTTACAGACTTTGCCTAGCTGAGCTTGATTGATTGAGAACGACTGCTTAAAATCACCTGGATTATGAATATAGAGAGCTTCACCTGAGCTCTGTTTTATTACAGCACAATAGGTATGACCAATAAGGAGGTGTGCCCTTCTTACAGTGTTTGAGTTATATTCTCCTTTACTTGTCGAAAGAAAACTGTGAATATGAACATCTGTTTAATGACATGAGACTAAAATATAGCGAGTCCAGGGATCATACAGACATATGGCTGTGCCATGTTTGTGTGGGATGTAATTAAAAGTCATGTTTTTTTTTAGTAAGGCAAACTGGCGTGCAGCCCAATAAGCCATATGGAGACATGTGGCACTGCCAAAGTTGACTGTAGCTGCTAATGCAATACTGCCCTTTTGGTGTGAAGTATAAGAACAAGGTCCAGCTATGTGATCCGGCTAAGACATTTTGTTCTGTTCTGCCAAGTGGTGCGGCCAAGTCATCAATAATCATGCTTATGTATAAACATTGTGGTTATTGAGTGCCACCTCTGGGATTCAAGCAAACTTGATTTTAGCAGGCAGAGAGTAGGTGGTGGTTGTTGGAGAATGTGAGATTTAAATATGGACATCTTTTCCTGTTGGTAAAAAGTGAAGCCAAAAAAGGTGCAGGAGTTTAATTGTGAGCAAAAATAACTTTCAGTAGCTCCTTAAGGTGGACCAGTTTACATCAGAGCAAGATCTTCTGTGGGATTAAGGCAGGAACTCAACTGTAGAAAGTCAACTGAGTTTTTTAAAAATGTTTGTGACATTTTTTTTTTCCTTTTCTTCTCTGATCTGTTAATCTCATATATGATGTAGCATTAGAGCATTTGTAAACAGCAATGTCAATTACAATGTCACATCCCCCTTTTTAATCAAGAAATAGCTTCCCCTAACATGTTGCAAAAGGTAAAAAAAGTAAAAATGCCCATTTTTGGGGAGATACTACTGTGCCCCATTTTCCTGAAGTTTTTAAATCTTCCGTGAATCAGTTATTGTGATGTATCATTACATGATTTTCTAATAATCTGCCAATAATCTCACTATTTTAATATAATTGTTATTGCAGGCAAGTATCATGATTTATATCATATCATATCATATCGTGAATTATCCAGCAATTCCACTCAAAAGTGGAAAGTTACAAACAGCTACTCTGTGTCAGACTGTCTCTGTCTATCAAACCCTTGGGCGTAATTACTTACATCAGTGTTTGTTCTTTTTAGCCATAACTCTTCTCTTTGGTTTTAACCATCAACTTCCCCAAAACAAGGACATCTAGATGCTCGAAAGTTGGCTTCAACTTTGACCCACAGTGGTGAGAAATCAAATGAATGCTTTTATATGTTAATACTGTAATGAAAACTACCTTTTTCTGTTTTTGTATGAACACTTCCTGGAATATATCGATTAAGCAATACACCTACCATGCAAATAGTTTTGAAGTTTAACTCCTACAGATATCCACCCTCTAGAAACCTGACAATGAAAGTTGCATACTGTAAAAAAGCACTTTGGCTGCCAATGAGAGACTGCAATGTCTTTTGACTTAACACAACTCCACAGGGTTGTGTCTTTGAAATTAAAGGATATGTGTTCTATACGCACAAGAGACCTAAGATCTATAATTTACCCAGAATTGAGAATAACTGGTGCAGTCATATTGGCAGCCATGTACTTCATCTACCATCCTCATTCACAGTAAACGTTTTCATCATCTGTGATGTGATTGGATTCCTCTGACAGCTTTGTTCACCAAGCACTCTGATTAGTGGTGACATGATTGGTATCAATCTGGAATGAGGTTGTCCTTTGTGTTTCTGTGTGGGAGTGAGCACTCTGGGTTTGCACCACTGTGTTACACTCACAGTGATTGTGCATGCGCACTTTAGTGTTTTTAAACCATGGATGTTTGTTACAGAGGATAGACGGTGGGTTCCAAATGTGATTTTTTTTTTATATAATTAGTTAGTGTGTTTAATCATGTCTATAATAAAGCCTATTGGCAGAATGATTCAACTCTTCCCTCTGCCACCATCTGGAGAAGAGGGAAGCACATACACACATGAACACGCGGACAACAAGCCTGAATCCATCAGTCAGCAGCCACTGCTGAGTAATTAATGAAAAGACAGAAAGGGAAGGACGAGGCACTAGCTGTGTTTTTGCCCTGATGCATATCAACAAATAATACTTCATTCATTCTCTATTTTATTCTGGAGTGTGTATTTGTTTTGTGGTCGATTTGTTCTCTGAGTTGTATTGACCAAACCCCATCAGCAGGCTTTGGTATACGCACGCAAAGCAGTCTGTACAATCTGTACAGGGGTGCTAGTTCAGGCCAGTGGTTAAGGTGCACCCTACGTGCAGAGGCTGTGGCCCCCGAGTGGGTGGCTTGGTTTTGATCATAGACTGTATAATTAATGGACACAGTCTCCCTGACATTATCCGTCTGTTTCTGAAACGGTAAAATTAAGCAAATCAGGGATAGCAGCCATATTGGTAGTGGCAAGGGCTTAACGTACAGCTATAAGGTGCCCATCTGTCTCGTGACCTGAGCTGTGCCTCTGGTTGGGCGGTCTCGCAACCTTAATATCCTCTGAACTGTCCCGTTAGAAAAAAATTCACCCCCCCATGTGCTGTTTTTAACCAGGCTGTAACTAGGTTAATTTTTGCTTTAAATACGGCTTCTTCTTTTTTGGGGGGGCTAGGTGTATATGTAACTTCTACTACTTCTGGAGCCAGGCTTAAGCGGATGCTCAAGAAACAGCAGATTTTAGCACTTCTGCACTGTCTTGTATTCTTAGACCCATAACCCATACAGATGTGCCAATGTCTCAGCTTACATTGTCAGTTATCTGAGATGAGTAATCAAGTGTTTTTATACAACAGAAATCTACACTTGTTTATTTGTCTTTATTGTTTCTCAGTGACTGAACATGTGGCTGATTTGTGTTGTCCCTCTTCAAGGATAGAATGCAACTCCAGTGAATAGTGGTATATGTTTTATAACTTCGAGAAATTAAAATACCCATTCGTTGAGAAAAAAAAATAGGGCATAGGCTTTGACTTGCAAATGCAGAAGTTGCTTTTAGAGAAATTCAAGGGTAAAGGAAGTCATGGGCTTCACATGGTAATAAGTCCAACTCTTTCGTCTGTGTATGAGATTAATTTATGCTGTCAAGTGGCTTTCAATCCAGGTCTGTTTTGCAAATCAAATGAGACAAACTGAATACTAACTCACATTTGCTTAATAATGATCGATGGTTTTATAACCCTGTTAGCGAAAACATTTAGATTCTAACGTCAAGTCAAACCTGGTACGATCTAAAAGATCCAAGCAGGATGTTTTTGTTTCTTGCTTTTTTTTCTCCATTTCTATCTTAGACTACCACACATCACTGATATGAATATACTGGTGATAAAAGGTGGTAGAGAGCTGTCAACACTTCAACTCAAACAGAGTTGAGTAATCTGACATTAAATGCACCATTATCACTGTATATCAGATTTTTACCACAAAATTTTATTGCCCCCCAAAAAAAATGGATGGCGACGGAGTGCCTCAATTTCTGTCCTCTGACATTGTTTGCACTGAATTTGGTGCACACTGTGTGGTAAAGTTAAGCTAGTTAGTTAGTTTCTGAGTCTTCTTCTCCTGGCCTCTTTTTATATGGAAGATTGCCAGCATCTCAAAGAAAAACTACTGCCCCCATATACGAAAATCTACCATTACACTTAATTTTAGCTCAATATCAAATCCTTGTTTTTATAAAAAGACAGTTATTATCAAACCAAAATATATTCTGACATATCCTAAATTTGAGTAAACAGTCTCAGACTGTGTCTGCATTTCTATTGATCCTTTCCTGAATGCAAGACATAATCCGTATAGATGAACACTAGACATGACAGATGACTGTTTACTGCTTCTAGTGCCAGAATAATTTAATGATTTCTAAAGTGGGCCATTTATAATTCTTAAATCATTGTAAACCCCACTCACTCAATTTTTGACTGAACTTATCAGGTTTGAGGTAAAAGTAAAAACTCTGAGCAAACATCTGCAACAACAGAGAGAGGGTCAGAAATGTGTGCGTTTTCATGCACACAGACAACACAGTGTTCTCACCTCTCTCTAAGGCGCTGTAGCCATAATTCAAACAAACGGCCATCCTGCACTGCATTGTGGGAAGGGAAGCGTGAAGTGTGGAGGCGTTTTATGGGGGATAAAAGAAAGGAGAGGGTGACAAGAAGGAGAGAAAGAAACTAAATCCATGTGGTTGAATCTTCTTTCTAGCTCATGTACGGTGCTGTTGTATTGTCCGAAACATTACATATAACATCCAGTGAATACATTCCTCCAAATTCCTGGAGGTACAACCAAGACTGGCGTGTGGATGTTGAGCATGGGTGGACCTGGCAGGAGAAATGAATTAAATTTGATCACAATGAAAAAGTGTGTAAGAGAGCGAGAAGGCAGGCAGATGGAAAACAAGGTGCGATATGAGGATGCGATGGCTGCTGAAGATAAAGAGCGTGTCTGTGTAGGCACTGAGGTGTAATGTGAGGGCATATGAAACAGCTGTACCTTATCTGATGCCTCCATGCTTCTCTGTAATCCAACCACAGCTTTATGCCTCCCAGCATGACTGAGTCACATATGTTGTGATTTAGGTGTGAAGATAACTGTACACATACAGTAACTTTACACACATTTATCTCAGCAGCTATGTTTTTTTTTCTTCTTTTTTTCTTTATAGTCAACAGTGGCCAGCTACTGGACATGATCTGTTTGCTTAGGTCTCAAGAAACCAGTTTGAATGGTGCTATAACAGAGTCTTGTAAGCCTTTTCCTATGGCAGTGCAAAACTCACTAAATAATTCAGATTTTTTTTGGTGAGTTTTGTTGGAGCTTGAGGTTTGTGAGTGTATGATTTCCTTCTTCTAATGAGCTTTCTCGCCTTTTTAATACCTTCTTTCATTTGGATTTTATGTTTATGTGAACACAAAGCTAGCACTTTGGGTTGTATTTGAGTTACTGACGTAATTGTCTGCCTTAATTTTAATTGTTATGTCTTCAAACCAGCTTGTCTGAAATGGCCTCACCCTGCGGGATAAATAAAATTTAAATTGAACTGAATGAGGTGTTAGCCCCTCCATTAAGGCAAACTCAATGCAACATGTGCAACACTGCCTTGACTCATGACACATATTTGTATTCTTTAATGGACTTCTCAGCAACACGCAGGGTGGTAAATGTTAATGAACATCCTATACATGGCTAATTGAACTCCAGCTTTAACAGCTTTGCCCTGAGATTGTCACTTCAAATGGTTAACTTTTTAAAAACCTATCTTTACATCTTTAAAACAGCATGGATGAGACAGACCTGCCTGAGACCACAATGTTCTTTAATTAAATAGTTTCGCATCACGGGTGATAATGAAGTGCAAGTAGTTGCTGCTAACAGGGATGCAGACACTGAATGAGTTTCAACTCAAGCTGAGCAAAAGGAAAGAAAAAAGAAACCGGTAACAGATGTGAAGCTTGCAGCACTGAACATCACAAAACAGATGAGTGAAAAATGTCAGGGTGGTTAGAGTTAGATAAAACCATCTAAAGACAGGAAGCAGAAAGAAAAGTAAGTCATTGTAATTTATATTGTTCTTAAAGAGGGGGTATTGTGCTTTTACTTTTAAACTTAATACTTTCCAGCTGATACCTTCATAGAAGTTTTTTCATGATTTACAGCTTTTTTTAAAAAAAACTATTTTTTTCACTCCAGTGTTTAGCAAACCATATTTCAGCCTCTCTCAAACGCTTAATTTTAGCTGTTCTCTCTTTATATCTCTTTGCTTCAAAAACCCCCTCCCCTCTGATTGGCCAGCCCTCTGGAGGCCTGTCAAGGGCAGACCTATGGGTGGATCTTGGTGTTTGAGGCCAGTATTCTAATACAGGAAACAGTGAGTAGATTCTTATGCCATGGCCCCATCATTACAGCAAGTCTCATGAAGATCTTGTGCTATTTTAAGCAGTTTACAGACGGATTCAGGGTGGCTTAAAAGTTAACACACATTCAGTTTGAAGTTCCAGCATTCTTATTTTAAATCTAGGTTTAAAATATGGGAAAGCTGAATACCCCTCTTTAATGCTCTGAGTCTTTATTGGTTGTGCTTTCTATTTTTTTAGTTATAAGGTGGAAAGATATGATGACGCTATTTAACTCTTTTCCAGTTTTGGAAGTTATAAAGCTGGGTCCTTAATAAAAGAACTGGGTTTTTCTCCATCCCTTGAAACAATATGCTTTCTTTTAGATTGGAAGAAACATTTACTCTTCTGCTCTTTGGCTCTGTGACACACTCAGGAGCACCAAAGACATCAGATGAGTTTGATGCCAGAGAAAACATATTGTAGGACATTCACTGGCGTTGTTAATGTAATGACTTTTCTGGCAAAGCCAGACAAAGCCGGGCACGACAAGACATGATGGGACGAGAAAAGATTTCAAAATGAAAGAGATTTGATATGAGATTAGATCCAATTAATAACATTATCTTTTGTATAATAGATAAAATCATTGAAAAATGAAGTTTATTTTAAAAGTACTGGCACTACTTTCCATCCACCTCAACTCCACATTTACCTTATCATGTATAGTTTGACTGACAGGCTGAGTTTAGGTGATGACAGGAGTAGCAGTCAGCACAATGTATAGACAAGAATACACACAAACACCTAGGCTCAAATCTATGGCATATACCTGTCTCCATAGGTTAGCACATGCCTACGGTAATCGTATTTGCCAGTTTCTTGGCAGTTTCCGCAAAGCAGTCAATCTGATAGCAGGGCTGAGAGGGTCCTTGTGTGTGTGTGTGTGTGTGTGTGTGTGTGTGTGTGTGTGTGTGTGTGTGTGTGTGTGTGTGTGTGTGTGTGTGTGTGTGTGTGTGTGTGTGTGTGTGTGAAGAAGAGTGCAATGAACGCCGTAGGATACAATACTAGCCACCAGGCAGCAAGAAAGGGAACAACAGAAAGAGGGAGAGAGGTAGAGACAGAAAAGGAGAGAAATAGAGAGAAAGAAAAAGAGATAGGCAAAGAAGAATGAAGAGAAAGAGAGAAAGAGAGAAAGAAAAAGAGAGGGACTAGAAAATCAATGCTATGTCCACCAGGGACAGAATGTCATGCCATTTTTTTCCTCAGTGGTGAAATGGAGGACTGGAGCCTTTTACTGCAGGAGTCACCTTGTCTAATGGAGGGAGGGATGGAGAGGAGGACAGAAAAAAAGGGAAAAAAGGAATATTTGATGATAAAGAAAGAAAGTTCAAGGAGGACAGTAAGCTGGAGGGATGATGGTAATGATGAAGGGATGGACGACAGATGAGTGGGAAAAATCAAGAAACTTGGGGGGTTAAAAAAAGGAAGGAAAAAGAAATAAAAGATTTTTTTTTCCAAAGTGAAATTTCATGTCCCTCTAAGCATGTAAAGTCTCAGCTGGGTGAACATGTGTGAAAGGCTACAGCATCAGTTTTTCTTTATCAACTATTCTAACTGATGTTCACAGGGAGAGGCAGGTTTTTGGATTTGTTAGGGAACCTGGTGAAGACATCAAGTGATCACCAACATCCATGCATCTCATTGTCAGAAAAGTGTGCTCAGATAAAATATGGACATTTTTTTTATAAATATTACACAACACATACAATGTATGCATGTATTATAATAGACGAGCACAATGGGTTCACTAATGCATATCTTCTCTGCATTACATAACTTCATCAAATATTAGGTTACACTCCAAGATATATTACGGTTCAATTTGCAAGCCCTGTGTTTACAATTCAGTGAAAATGAGAAAAATTTGTTTTTATCCTAAAACTACATATATATACAAATATATTCTTTACCCCAACTGCAGTTGGCTAAGGGGTCGGCAGTCGAGTGAGCTGTGGTCACATACTCTGAAATTCTGGTTATACTTACACATCACCATACATCAGCATGTCTCTAAAGACATACTACATATCAGAATGAACAACATGTTTAGTGTGATGGTAATGGACATTATAATTAGCCTAATCTGCTCTTTGGAAACCAATGGATGACTTCACAAAGACATCTGAGTTTTGCAGTTTGCAGTTTGCAGACTTTTTTTTTTTTTTTCCATTTTCCATATTGTGCTTGGTTGCATGTCTACTGGGAAGTTTGATCACATTAGCATCCACATTTTAAGGCAAAAAAAAAATATATATATATACTAATAATAATCAAAAACTCGATCACAAGTAAATAAAGTCGTCCGAATCTGAATAACCAAAAATATGTTTTTTTTAGAAATGAGACTGTTTCTCAAAAACGAAGAGTTAAATCAAATGCTTATCATAACAGACTCAGAGCAACTTAAAGTTTATTTAATGTGCATTAATCCGTAAAAAAAGAAAATCATTTAAGCTGGTTAAATTAACTTTGAATTCATCACTGTTTATAGATTGAACCATGTCGAGTATGTGTAACAAATGTTTGTTTGTGTGTTGTTCCATTTATTTTCAAGAGGAAATCCACGTTTTCACCTCACCTCTACCTTGTGGGGTAGAAAGCAAACTCAAAAGAAGAAAAAGAGAAACAGAAGAAAAAGATCAATTGAAAAGACCAAAAGGCTCAGACAAAAGACTGAAAGACAAATGATGGGATAAGAGAAACAAGAAGAAGATAAATGATGAAGGGACAGTAAAATTGTTAGCTAGGAGGATGGCAAATAAAGACATGATGACAGATGGAGAGAGAAAGCAGGAGGTGATGAAAGACCCAGTAAGTAGGAAAGGATGCAGTTTAGTGTGGAAAAAAAAAGAGGAAGGCAAACGTGGAAGAGGAAAAAGGAGGAGGAGAAAGTGAGAAAAGAGGGGAGGGAAGACGAGGACAAAAAGAGTGATCTTTACAAGCCTGAGTCACTCCAAATTTTGGCAAGAAAAAAGTTAAACGATTCACTTTGTAGGTCAAAGCAATTTACCGGAAAACATTTTAACGGGGAAAGAGACAATTTTACTGTCAGATTTGATTGATACGACTTTATGGCTTTGGCAGAAAGTGGGGAGAGAGTGAGGTGTTAAAAAGGTAAGGGCAGCTTTTTAGAGTGGAATACATCCAATGTGCAAATTCTGGGAACCTGTATTGTATTTCACCCCCTCTTCTCTGAAGTGTGTCAGTGGGGGAACCATAAGAGACTCTGGGCACACTGGCCACTTCCCGTACCAGTAAATACAGATCAAAAACAATCACCTCAACATCATAACTGAGATTTTCTCTGACCTACCTGAGTGAGCTGAAGTTAAAAGATATAATGTCTCCAATGTGAGAAGATAGAGTGGATTAAACCCGAACTCAAAGGTTTGGCGCCCAGCCATGAGGTCTGACACCTGCTCACTTATATACACTCACATACTAAGTCATACACACTCAGCAGTATAAAGTACAAGCACTTTCAGGTCCATTTAACTTGAGAGTAATAATCTCCTGTGGACTTTGGCATCCATATTGAACTTACATTACACTTGGGAGAGGAAACTAAGCAGAATTGCTGATCTGTAGCAAGATGCATATTCATCAGATCCCAGATTGCCTGATGAAAAAGTGTTTGAAGAACATGGACTTTAATTTAAGTGTAGAGTTAGAGGTGATGCATGGGTTTCACTGCTTGTGTAAATGCACTTAAAATAAATCCCAGCAGTTTACTCTCTCTATCTATTCACTAATCTTTGTTAATCAGGGCTTTTCAGTGTCTTCAGGGCGACACAAGACTCTCTCTACTTCCAGTCAGGATTATGATCACAAGACCACCTGTTAACAATTTGGTACACGTTACACTTTTCTTTCACTGTATCCTATCAGTCTCAGCTGATCAACACAGCAGCAAACTTTAGTTTACACAAAGAAGATTTGGTGCCAGTGGGGTTTTCTTTTTTGTGTTATTTTTCTAATGATGGCTAAAATATGCAATCCCAATCCCAAACTCTGGGAATCAGTGAGTTTTTATCATCTATTCTGATTGTTCTATTCTATTCTATTCTGTTCTATTCTATATCCTCCCACTATTGAGCTATCTTGTGATAAGGACTTTGTTTACCCCCAAGAGTGTGTCTTATAGTTTCCTTTGCAGCATCAGGCAGAATTGATCAGCTGTTATTGATGACAGACATTGATTAGGCAGTGTATTGATCACACTATCGGTGATTGGGCCATCATTAATTAATGACAGGGAGGTATTGAGCGCTTGACGTGAGGACAAAACCTCCCCTGACAGGGGGAAAGGGAGAGGAAGAGAAGAGATGAAGATGGGTGAAGTGGGAATATTTGATAGCAAAATTGGAAAAATGAGGCTGGTAGAATAATCTAAGAAGTGAGAATAAAAACAGTACAAGGATAATCTAAAGAGAATGATACAGTTTGTGTCAGATTAGGTCAAATCTAAAATTTGAAATGTTTTTTTGGGAAAAAAAAAGGTCTGGATATCTGGAAACAACGTGATACTTTGTTTTTGTTCACATGACACCCCAAATTTGAAAACTGAGTTGTAGTACAAAATCTTTGGTCAGTGACAGGTACAAAAAGTTGTGAGAAGGAATTTGTCCTGATAGATTTGTTTGAACAAACAACTGTAATTAGAAAGCACAACATGTTTTATGAAGAGCAGCTGTGAAGAATTTCTGAGTTGATTTCTGCCGCCCTAGTGAAAAAAAAGTTGTGTATGCCTAATCTGGATTTGGTAATCCTCTGAGAGTCTGTCTCTGATCTTTGAAAAAAAAATAGGATGAACAGGAAACTGGACTAACTGATCCCAGAAAGAAGCAAACGAAAAAACACATTTCATCACACATATCTAGATTGAACCTTTCAGAATATCCGGCGGTGCAGATATTGCCAAGCGCTTTAGGACTGCGCTTAAGGCTAATCACATGAGGTTAGCCTTAAACGGATGGTGGTGGGTTCTAATCCAACCCACAGCCTTCCTCCTGCATGTCACTTCCTACTCTCGTCCTATTTCCTTCTCTATCCACTGTCCTCTCCTCTGATTTAAGGCATAAAAAAGTCACCCTGATAAAAATAAAAAAAACAACTTCAAAAGAAACAGACAAAAAAAACATAAAACAACCTGGCCCACAGGGTTAAATCTTGAGGTATAACATACCGGTGTGGTGTTCAAAATGAAAACTGCATCACTTCCTGATGAATTCTGCTGTAGAAGCAAGTCATGGCAGGACATATAAGCTAGCTAGCCCGTTTACTGAGCCTTCTTCTTCTGCTGTTTCTTAATCTTCCCTTCATTTTACTTGAGGCTAAAACCAGTGCAAAAAACAAACAAACAAAAACCACTACCACCCATTACAGAACATACAGAACATTGCAGAAATAACTGAAATTTACTCTGAAGTCAAGTGCCGATTTGTTTTCCTACATAGATGAAGTAATGTGGACAGGACAATTCCTTCTAATAAGATTCTCAAAGATCTGCATCATAAAAAAATTGCCATCAGTGCAAGAGGAAAGATGCGTGGCTATATGAGACTTTGTTCTTACTGAGGTAAAATGGTTAAATTAAACCATAAAATAAAAAGCAGATCTTCTCCTTCTTTGAGATATTACCAGGGCGTGGAACAAAGAACAGGAGAATTTGTGCTTACAGGTTCTTGACACTGGTGATTCCTCTGAAAGCCTTCCTTGGAACCGCTTGGATCTGGTTCTCACTCAGGTCTCTGCAGAAAGCGGGAGAGAGAAAAGTGAGAAAAGAGACACAGAGAGAAGACATTAGTTGAGGTATTCCAAGCACTCAAAGTTATATGGAGTCAAATGATAAAACAAAACCACAAGCATTTGATCTTTTGCCAAACACGTACACACTCACACACACACAGACGCACACACACCAAGCCAATTACAGTACAAAGGCACAGAAGGAGAAAGAGACGCAGAGAGAAAGGGGGAAGGATGATGTGACATTTATGATCAGTGGAACAATTTGGTCCAAAGAGCTTCAAAGACAAAAGAAAGTATCAGAAATACTGCTGGCACCAGTCCATCTATTGCCTGAAAGAGCGTGTGTGTGTGTGTGCGTACAAATATGTGTGTATGATTGATGCAGAAGCAGTGGGTAAGAGTGACCATGAGCATGAGGAAAGGCGAGGACGTTCTGAATAGAAGAGCAGAGTTTGTGTCTGTTGAATGTGTGGGTTTTGCATGTTTAATGTAAACGTCTTTTTTTTCCCTTTTGTATCTCCAGCAGCGCAGTGTTGCCATGGCAGAAAAATGGAGCAATCACATCAAGTCTGAGAAACCACGCACATGCATTCTGATTCCACTGCAACTTTATAATATGTTGTTCTCTTCTGCTCTGCAGGGTTTTTTATTCTTTTTCTCTTTCTGTTTAACACACACAGCACAGCTACACTTTTCTTTTCTACCTTTTCCTCTTCTGTAATGAATACAGATATGAGCCAAATGATTTCTGACATGACACGACAGCCTGGCCTTAACTCTATTAGTGTTGTTTGTTGGGGAGAAGGTCTGGCAGGCAAACCAGGTTCAGAAAGCACAATGTAATTAGGGAGAGAGGACGAGAGGTATGAAATATCAGACAAGCTAATCACCTTATAGTCCTGCCAGTCAGGCCAGAGTTACACACACTCACACACTCACACACACATAGATATGCACACTGAATGTTCTCACAGAGCTAATCAGTAGAAGAAATACACAACCATGCACGTTCGCAACATCAACACACACTCAGATCACCAAAATAAAGTTACACAAAAGAGCAGCAGACCCTTAGCTAGACGTCTCTGTTTGACCTTGAAAGACACACACACACATTCATGCCCACACACATGCCCACACATAAACACACAGCATGAAAATCAGCTAACCTCTTTGTTGAAAAAGGTAATTATGCGCCAACTACATTCATAATATTTTCCTGTCACACAGCTAAAAATCGCTGCGTCCTATTGGTCGTTTTTTTCAACACAATTACATGCACAAACATGCAACGCCTGCACATACATGCGTTTTAATGCTCACACACACATACATCCTTCCTCACATACATACTGTATACGCTTACCCAGACTAATTAACACGTACACAGGGGGAAAATTGGTTGTGCATTATTCCAAAGCCAATCAACTTTTATTAGAGCTGTGAATGTTAATTGGTTACTCGTGTTTGGAAAACAGAGAACTCATTTTCTCAAACTAACAAGGCTTCATCGTTTTAGACGTTTTGCTTTCAGCGCTGTGTTTTTCGACCTCGTTCCTTTTTTTTTTTTGTTTGACAAGAGATGAGCGCTCCCTCGTTCCCTCTCTGCAGGCCTTGATGGGAAAAGTGTGTGCCTGGCATTGTATACGCTCAACGCTCAGGAAGTCTGTGCCTTTATGCGCAATCCTGCACTGTGCTTGCGGTACTGAAGGTGCACAAAAAAGCAAACATTTGACAGGCAGGAATGGTGTTATGATATTTTAATGTGCAGCACAGACGGAAAAAATTCTCAGTGTTTACAGTTTGTGTTCGGAGGGTTTTGACACATTTTTGGTTGTGTTTGGATTTTCCTAAAAGGTTTTCTCCTTTTGGTCTTTGTGGTCCCCGATCTGAGAGTGACAGAGCAAAGAGGAAACTGATAAAAAAGAAAAGCTGTTATCACTCTTTCTCTGTCTCTCACTATCATCCTCTCAGTCTAACCACATAACTAACTCCACTCATATAGCTGTCTTGTTTTTCTCTAGGATTTGCATCTCTTTAAACTGTCCTCCACTCAATGGACTGCTGACAACAGAGCAGAGAATGATAACCACCAAAAAAGAAATCCAGGAGGATAACATTAAAGTCATATTTTGAAGGAGTTTCATGCCTAATAAATCTTTTATTATTTTGTTTACCCACCATGATGTTTATTTGTAATACTTCCTAACAGAAGGACAGCCATCTGAGTCAAATAAAAGCTGTTATGGGGCTGTGTGTCTCTCTGTCGGTCTTTATGAATCCAGCTGAGTGACTGACAGCAGCTCCAGGAGGCCACAGTTGGCTTAAAATGTACAAAGCTCTGAATGAGGATTTCACAATCCTGTTGGATACTGATTGTCCATTTGTTTACAATTGGTTTGAGGGTTATGGAAATGTTTAATGTCTTCGTTCCACGAGGACGTCTTTCCACTTCAGTGGGGATTTAAAAGGTGCAAACAAAAAGACACAATGACATTTTCTTGGGGCTGCAAAATGACAAGATTTTATTTTAATGAGAACAGGATGTGATTTCTGGGTGATTTCCTTTAAATGTGTTTATGGTCAAATGAAGTATGTGTTGTTCTGTTAAATGTGTTTGGAGTGATTGTGAAGAACTGCTGCAAGCAAAACTGCACTTCATGTGGGTGCTAGCTTGATAAGCTTGAAAGAACAGAATCCTTGAGGTTGATTTTCTGTGGAAGGATTAAAAGATTCTGGGATTACCCCTGGTGAGACACTGGACAAGCCTTGGCATTACAAATTTGGTTAAACAGATTACATTATTATTAACCAATAAAGACACTAAATAACAGCTCGAGGTCATTTTACACATTCAAATGAAGAAAGTTTTGGTCACAACAAAAAATGTGTCTTTCCATATGTTTGTTGAAGAGGTTGATTGGTCATGTAGCGCTAAACACTGTGGCCTCAAAGCAATTAGCTTCCTGGTTCAATCAAATCCCCAGTGTGAATTCTACATGTACTTTGCCCCCCACCCCACCCCCGCTACAAATACATGCTTGTTAGCCAAACTCGTGGCTCTCAATTTCCCAATAGTTGTCAGTGTGTCTTTCTGTCAGTCTATATGTTAAACCTATGATTGGCGACCTGTCCAGGGTGCACCCTGCCCGCTGCACCATGACAGCTGGAAAAGGCTCCAGCCCTACTGTGGTTTTGATCAGTTTTGCAGGTATACACTACAGATGGATGGACAAATAAACCTGTTTGCATGGGAAAGAACATATGGGTTAAATCATAGAATAAATTTAATATTTTAGACTATGTATAAATGACATCATCCTTATGTTTTGTTAAAAGATGTAATGAGGACCGAAGACTGCAGTTGCAATATTGGCAATACTGACCGCATCTGACTTCAAATTTACAGAAACAGACCGTGAGGTGGAGGTCAGGCTTTAGCCTTGCTGCTTAGTAAACAACATATCAGTCAAATTTGCCATTCTCTAAATTATGTATAAGTAAAGATGACTCTTCATTTTAACACTTAAGTTATTAAATCCCTGATCCTGTCTAACTGTTATCATTTGAAAAATAGAGTGTGGACACCAATTTTATTCAGTTTTACTCTTCTGATAAGAGGTCACAGTTGTAATTCTTCTGTCAAACTTGATAATTTATCATGAACTCAAATGGGGTTTCCTCAATTTTTGGAGCCAGCCTCTAGTGGACATTCAAGGGAATGCAGGTTGAGGTACTTCCAGAATAAATTTTTGGCACCAAAGGTTGAAGCTTCATTTAAATCACATATTCCCCTGCAAAAAAATATTATTTTACAAGAAATAAAATCAGAGTTAGGGAAAGAAAATTCTTGAGAGATAATAATTTTTTTTTCTCCCTAAAACTCTCTTAATTAAAAACATGCCTGCTCTTATGTCTAATCAGACTTGATTATGACTCGCACACAAACACACTCCAACAATTGTGATCACTTTAGGTTCCAAATTGTGTTTTAATCTGATTGGTTGAGAAACATTAAATCACAAAGAATTAAATTAAAATAACCTAACAAATCAGGCTCACTGAAAATGTCCTCATAATGAACCCCATTGATCAAAGTTGCATGCTGATTAGGAAAGTATGCTTTCATATCTCAGTTTGGCTCACCTTGTGCACAGGCGGATATTACAAATACATCTTTCCTCAAACGTAATGCGTCACTAATGTCTGAGCACATCCAGCACACCACGCTGTGTCATATGTCTTCATGTAAGCAGTTGTCCTCTCATCTCTGTATGAGTCATACCTGCCGACCTTTGAGCAAAGCGAAGGCTATCATCAACGAGAGACCCGGCCTGCGATCCTTGAAAAGGACACTCACTGATAGACTACCCACAAAAACACACAAACCCACACACACAGCCCATTTGGAAAGCGGGGTTGATTTGTACAACAGCGTCTTCCAATCTGCTCCCACATTTCAATTATTGGATTTAGCCTTTTTAGTTCTCCTCTATTGCTGCAACGTTGGAGGGGGAGGGCAATTAATCTCCAAAAATTCTATTAAAGAGACGGATGGCTGTTTGAATTATACATCAGTTCTATTAGGATGACAAATTTTGTAAATTATGTGGAACTGGTTGTGAAAACAACTGCATATCTTCCGAGGAATCAGGGGATCTCAAGAAGTGGATGAAGACAAGATAAACAAGAAATTAAGTTTACTAAAGTTCACGTCACAAAAGTGAGGTATGTGGAGAGGAAGAAAAAAAAAGATAACCAACAAAGAGACAAAGAAACAATACATGTACGAAAAGTAGGGAATATTTAAAGAAGACACGAGAAGAAAAAAAGAAGAAGAAATGAGAAGAAACCAAGAAAGAAGATAAAGGAACCCCTTCATTACTGCTCTGCGTTTGTCATGACTTCCTGTGTAATTGACTGATTAAATTTTCACTAAATGTCTTCCAGACCTTCCTCCCTTTCACCACAAAGACCCCCCAACCAGAGTTCCCTCAGCCGAGGCCTCTCGTCTTTGGGCACAGTGACTCTCTGTGGCCCCTGGAGAGATTAAGGATGACAGCGGGATGCTCCTGGGTTAGGATAGCGGTGGTGGTTTTGGTGTGTTTTCATGTGTGTGTGTGTGTGTGTGTGTGTGTGTGTGTGTGTGTGTGTGTGTGTGTGTGTGTGTGTGTGTGTGTGTGTGTGTGTGTGCTCCCAGCTATCACCTTCTCCATATTAAGTTCCATTATTCATGTGAAGGGAATAATAACACTCGCCAGGTCACTCTTTGCCACTTCGGATATTACAGTTAACCCTTAACACACAGACACACACAGGCGCTAAATGCTAATACTTTACACACACATTGTGCATGCAAACACATCTGCAGCACACTAACATGAATGCAAATCCAGAAAAAATAAAAGGAATTCCACTTCTCCAACTGTCAGTCAAACTTTCCTCCCGGGCAATCACTCACTGCACTTTTTTTGTGTAGCAACAGAAACCAGATATTAGATGGACCCTCCCTCAGGCTCATCCTGATATTAGCCAGAGTTACTCTGAACCATTAACCTGCAAGCAGAGGGGAGTGGAAACAAGCCTGTTTGATTTCATGTGTGTCTTTGTGTCAGAAGGCATCACAGGAGGTCTCAGTTAGACAGAGATGACAAGGAGGGCGGCAAAGGTGTGTGTCCATGTGTCAGGTAGAATTTGTGCGACTCTGCGTGAGAGAAACAGCAGGCAAGTGGGAGAGGGGATGGGCCACAGTGGACTGAGTGCAACTCTGTGTGTGTGTGTCTTTTATTAAAAGAAGAGCGACTGTAATGGAAGAAAGAAAGAGAGATGACCCTTGGCTTGCCTCCAGGGGAGGGATGAAAAAGAGAGAGCAGAGGAGCAGGAGGAAAATTGAGGGTGAGGAAGAAAAGGGAAAGAAAAGGAAGACAGAGGTGGCATCGTTTTTTATTTTTTTGAAACCTGACAGACCCTCGACGGTTAGCTTAAGCCTCTTTCGTCTTTCTACCCATCTCTCTTCCTCTTTCCCACCCTTCCTGCTGGCTCACTTTCTCCTCCGACGCCTGTCTCTTTCTCTCTCCCCCCTGGGGGCTGTAACTGCATTTAATATTGTTCCATAAAGAGAGTAATAAATATCGACTGCTGGCTAGCTCATATTCTCCCTTGTTTTTTAAGGCACTCCACTGTAGGGTAAAACCAAAGTCAAGCAGCAGGTATTAGGCTGCTTACTGCCTGGACTGTAGAAGTGATCAAATATCCTGTGGCATCTGTAACCTTCTGATCTGTTCAAGTGTCCTTTAAAGCACTTTAACATCCTGTCAGTGCTGTCAGAATAAATACAAACAGAAATGTTTCAAACCAGGTACTGTTTGGTGAAACTTTGAATAGTTTCAACTCTTAAAATTCCAATTTAATTTATTTCCTTAATCCAATTGCAAAATTGAAAAAACTCACAAATGCGAGCTTTACATTCATTTGAGATTAAAATCTGCACAATTGCTGTTGGCCTTTATGAATAAGTCTCTTTGCATATTCACATTACAGAAGCAAACAGGTTGCTTTGCTGTTTGAAAGGGGGCATCAGGGTGAAAATAACTTTTTGAAAAATTCATTTTACTGGATAAATGAAACAGATGAACTAAAGCATGAATTAGTTTGTGTGAAGACAAACTATAAAACTTTTTTTTTTTTTTTTTCCCCAACATCACACCTAAGACATACAGCTCCATGCATTCAAACTTGGAAAATTCCCATTACAACAACGCTCCTCACCTCTTGGCCACAGAAGCACTCTACTTGAGTGATTTGACTTGTGCCAACAAACTGTGGGGATAAATTACCCAACATGCTGGCAGTGTGTTGCAGACAGTAGGACTGCAGAGTGAGGCTCGGATATTTTTGAAGTTCTATAGTAATTTCTCAATGTCACATTTTGTCAGAAGTTGGTGCTAAAGATTGATGATGCTCTATGAACTCAAGTGCACTCTCAGTCTTTACATCGTCTTTCTTCTGAGGTTTTTCGACTTCAACACATGTGCGAGTGCTTAGTCGATTTTTCTGATTTTCCAATTTCTCTTAAAAGGTTTCATAGTTTTCTTACTTCCTGATACATGTAGTGATTTATAAACTATCCAATCGAAGGATGTAAAATATGGATCAAAATCTCTGCATTCCTGTCCTAGAGCTGTTTAGTTCTTAACCTGAAAAGATTCAAGTGTTGTAAATACTTGGCATGTAGGGGTACAGCTTCATCAAACTGATTTTAAAACTGTGGAAGATCACATACACAGAAGGATATTTCAGAACAGTTTTTAGCGTGACATCCTTTGATTGCACACTTAACAATCCCGAAAGACCGCTGCACCACACACTTAACATTAGGGGCAACCATTCCAGCGACAGAATCTTACAAGATCAATCAGATTCATAAGACAAACAAAAAGTGTTCAGTCAGAAGAATAATGGTAAATAACACCATGAGCTTGTCTTATTTTCACTTTCCACTTGGCTCTAGGTACTGTTTGTGTATGTTGCCATGCTCTTGAGCTGTAACATCCAGTTGACGACACTTTACAGTCAACTCCACTCATTGCTTATTGCGGGCATTCCACTGAAGGAAAACTGACTAGGAACCATTAATTTCAAACATATTTATTTATGATCCTAGTTTGGGGAAGCACTGACAATATGCATACTGATACCAAAGAGTTATTTATTATTAAGATGAATAATTGCTTATGACAAGCCTTTGATCAGGTTAGAACTCCCTGGTCTCTTTGGGAGGCCAACTGGGCCGTGGACTTACTAAATTTCTGACATTTTGCTACCTACCTGATGTTCAATCTTTTCTAGCACACTGTTCTTACTGCTGCTGTCCCTGCATTCATAAATCATCTGAACTGCTCTAGAAGTTGCTCATCAAAGCTATCACACATCAATAACAGCAGCACAGCAGACTTTACAGTTACAAAACCATGGAGAAGCCACAAAAATCTGATTTTATGAGTCTACTGAGATGTCCAACTTTGCAATTTAGTCAATAACAGAAGCACTTTCTCGATGGTATCAGAAAAACTCTTATTTTTTGGCATGTATTTCTGTGCTTTCCGCCAGCATTTCATTTCTACAAAAGCTACACTTTAGGCAAATGGAAAATGTTATAAAATGTACTTCCCATCAGATGCATATTGCCTTTAAAGTTTGTCCTCTGTATCCTGTAATAACCTCACAAAATGCCTGTCCTACAGATTCCCTTTTTGCCTTTCTCATTCCAGTCTTTGTAATTCTTCATCAGTCTTTTGACTCGGTGCCCTTGCCTCGTCTTGTAACCTCGACTCATCCCTCCTCTTCGTCTATTCAACCACCCACCCGCTCCACCATCCTTCCCCCTCCGTTCCACTCTTCTGTGATTTAATTAAGTGGGCGCTTTATGAATAAAAATATTGCCCCCTCTATTGATCATGTTGGACGGGAGGATGACAGTGCTGGCTGGGACGAGGGCTGGGACAGGACGGCCACTTTCCAAACTCGCTCTATTACGTGCATCTAAGTAAATGAGTGTGTGTGGAGAAAGTGACGGATAAGACCTGTGTGTGTGTGTGTGTGTGTGTGTGTGTGCGTGTGTGTGTGTGTGTGTGTGTGTGTGTGTGTGTGTGTGTGTGTGTGTGTTTGCCAGTGAAACAGTCATCTGGGCCAACAGGGAGCTGTAGCATCTAAATCAAACTAAGCGTTCTCAAAAGCTCTCCTGGGTCCTTGCAAATCCTTCGTTAGACACACACACTCACAGACAACTACATCTACGCACACACATGCACATATTCCTCGAACGCCTCCTCTGATACATACACTGCATCAGCATTATAAATGGACATTGTCTGCACTTTTCGTTCCTCTCTCTTTCTCTCTGCTGCTCCGACCCCTCCTCTACCCATCGCTCTCTGTAAGGCTGTAAGTATCTATTATGTTTTGTCGATACTGTAATTAAATTGGACAGCTTAATGCAATTCTCTGTGATCCATAGGCCTTTATGGATATAAAAGCTTTTCTGGCCCCGCGCCCAAAAGACGTCCAACAAATTTAGATGAGTTACCATGGAGAAAAAAAAAATGTTGAGGAGGTTAAGGTAGCGGGGGTGCACACATGGTCATTTGTAATTGGCTAATTCACTTTAATGTCCTGGAAGCCATTTTGTTTTAATGTGTTTTCTTATTTGAATTGTCATCCTTGGGACTAAGCGGTATTGCTACTCTGTCTTGCTTTGCTTTCTCCTTTTTTTTTTACTTTGTTAGTTCTTTCTTTTCTTCTGGTGCTTTAGCTAAGCGATACAGCAGGCTCTTAGGGACATTTATAGAGCTAATAAAACTTCAGCAGCAAAGGATCAAGAGAGGACATTAGAATGGACACAGAGAGGAGAGATAAATGGAGAGAGAAGAGGTGGGATTAACATGCAGGCGAGAAAAGATAGAATAAGGCCATAGGATGAAGAGATAGATTAAAGACCTATAGATGAAAGATATTTCTCCCTTTTCTTGGAAGGGATTTAGTGTCTCACACTTGGATCTAAGAGGAAGGCTAATGCCAAACTGCTACATTCACTCCAAGCAATCTTGATCAAACCCCATTTTGATCGCTATCAAGTCTTTAAAGCCAAAACCTAAACCCCAGCTGTCTGACACTGAGTCTCTCCGGCTGTGTGGGGCATGTGTGACAGGCAATTCAGGACAATTTAAAGACCTGAGCCTCTTAAAATTGTGCAGAAAATGACAGGGCATGTGTTATAAGGCCTTATTTTGGGCGTACAGAGTCTCCTCTGGCAGTGATGTTGTAAAGGTGAATGCTATAGTGGTATAATAGAAACTGGGTGAGGGTTCAATTCTGATGTTTTCATTCAAATTGGCTACATGTAACATGATAAAGTAGCTTTAAAAATGGTCTGTCAGACCCATTTTTAGCATGTACATAAATGATGAAGCCATTTTTTTTTCCTTTTATCAGCTGACGTGGCCAAACTGAAGCACTGAGTTGCATAGAGGTATAATACAAATCTGATAAATATAACTCTTGACCATTGAAAGTACCTAAAAAAACTACTTTGAAATGTAGTGAGGCTACCTGCAGCCTGTTTAAATGCCAAATATGATTTCAAAATAACTATTCTTTTCAACAATTCAAAGTATATAGTGGTAACAGCCAATCATGGTTTAGGAATTCAGAGGCCACTAGGGTTGCTAACTAAATTTAAGAGTTGGCAAAGGCCAGCCTAAGCCACCCTGGGTCAACCAGGGATTAAAACATGTATGGTAAGTAAAGAATGATGTATGGTGAGCAGGTGGTAATGCAAATCAGAATTCTCCTGGGTAAACAAGATCCTAACTGAAGCTGTGCTGATAACTGGCCCCAGTGTCCAACTCAAATCTAAGACCTGGATGAGATATTAGCTTCTTTGCCTTCATCCTTATCTTTATCATACTTTCGGGGGATATGTTTGCAATGCTATTTTACAGAGCCCTGTGAAGTTAAGACTTCATGACCCTGATTTTTATTTAAACATGAAATTAGTGAAAGTGGGTCTTGAGGAAGAAGCAGATATACTGTCTGCTCTTTAAGTCTAACAGGATCTTTTTCAGTTTCATTTAATCCAAGCAAATTTAACCATATGTTTCTTTTTTTTATTATTAGCTTTGTATGGCTTTTTATGAAACAGGATAGGACAGAGTCAGGAGTGACAAGCAGGAAACAGGCCACAGGCTGGACTTGAACCCAGGCCACCCACTTGAGGACAAAGTTAATGGGGCAGGACCTAGACTGCTGTGCCATCTGACCCCATGAACCATCTTTTTGAAATAGAATCCGTATCATAGCTATCAGCATTTTGAATAAGTCATATCTTTCACAAGATAGGTTATTTCCATCCACAGTAGCCCTTTTATACATCCAATAAACTGTTGGACATATGTCCTCTGAGTTTTTTTTTTTTAAATGTACAATTAGTGGTCATTTGATGGGATATTTCTTAGGGTGAGTCAGACAAGGATCAATCTGTTTAATGTGTTTGGTAATCTGGATCAATCACACCATGATAAATTTCAGTTGACATGTTTTTCCTAAGGTCTAACAAACAGAGGAGATACACTAACATTGACTGAGCTGAGGGGCACATAACTGACACAGAAAGACTAATTAGAATGTATCACAGTGCAATAAATCAGCATCCCAAAGATCTGCTTGCAATGGATTCTTTTGCGTGAAATGGATGATCCCTTGTGAAAAATGGATTTGAGTGTTACAGCTGATGGAGGATTTCATCTGGTGATTTTCATTTTGAGAAAGCCCAAAGCTCCTTGACTAAATGGATTTGTTCTTTGGGAAACTGTTTAACCAACAAAAAGGCTGTTTGAGAGCCTCTTAGCTCCAAGACAGTTGTCTAAACCTCTGATGTTTTACACAATTTGACCTAATCTCCAAGTTTTATCAAGTGTTAGATCAAGAAAAATAACTATTTCATGTAGGATGGAGGCTGCACGGTGGTGCAACGGTTAGCGCTGCAGCCTCACAGCAAGAAGGTCACCGGTTCAAATCCCCACCTCGGCCGGTGGGTCTTTCTGTGTGGAGTTTGCATGTTCTCCCCGTGCATGCGTGGGTTCTCTCCGGGTACTCCGGCTTCCTCCCACAGTCCAAAAACATGCTTACCAGGTCAATTGGTCACACCAAATTGTCCCTAGGTGTGAGTGTGTGCGTGCATGGTTGTCTGTCTATGTGTCAGCCCTGCGATTGACTGGCGACCAGTCCAGGGTGTACCCTGCCTCTCGCCCAATGATTGCTGGGATAGGCTCCAGCCACCCGCGACCCTAAACAGGATAAGCGGTATAGAAAATGGATGGATGGATGTAGGATGGTGAGGGCAGCTTTTAACAGAGGTGGTTATGTGTTATAGTAAAGAGTTAACATGCTGCCAGGAGATGGTTGCTGCTTTGGTCACCATAACCATCAGTGGGAGGAGAGACTGACGTGTTTTGATGGAGAAGACTAGTCATGGAAACTAACAGGAGAGAGAAAAAGGAAGACAGGAAGAGAAGAGTGACAGGGGTCAACAAGAGGTGAGGGCAAGTAATGAGGAAGGGGATGAAAATGACAGGTGATGGAGAAAAAAAGGGATGACAGGGTGGATAAAAAAACTGTAGAGTGTATGAAACGCGGGCATAGCCTTTGTGACATCACCAATTGGTACCTAAAGAAGGATTCTTAAGTAAAATGATGATGGATGCCATATTGGAAACGTGAAAATGGGGGCTCAACCCAATAATTGGTCAACCCAACAACATACTGTCTTAAGCCTTTTCATTTAACATCTTCAAAATGGATGAGTTAAAAAATAATAATAATAATACCATACTGCAAACGTCATAAAAACAGAGTAGAACTGGCCTTTAAACTGGGACCAGATGAGGTCCTTTACCATTTGAATCCTACCTTAAAATGATACTCAAGAGATCATAGTTCTCTGTATGTCCTCATTAGTTTCTCTTTTTAACACTTAAAAATTGTTTGGAGGTTCCATTAAAACAAATGGCAGGTGACTATTAAAGCCACTGAGGGGATCTTTTGGTTTGTGGAAGTTTTGGTACCCCCTGTGGACCAAGTCATAGCTCTTATCTCTTGTCTTACTTCATTGTTTACATTCAAAGAAAGCTTTTTAGTTGAAACCTGTCTTACTTTATTAGTCAAATGTAATAACTGTCAAAGATTTCTGCCAGAAAGAAGAAATGTAGAAAGAGACAATTCGATCAGCCTGCAGGTTATCACTCTGTTTGACACTTACCCTAAAGCAGCAGTTCTAGGCATTAAAAATAACAGTTTAGCAACTTTAGATTTTAATAGAGGTGGTTATCTTTCTTTATTTGGCTGTAAAAGAGACACTGGTATGTATGTATATATGTTCCATAACTAGTCACAAGCTCCTCATAGGAGCAGTAAAATAAAAGTTACATCTAACAATAGGAATGAAAAATCAAAAAGGAGTCGGAGATTAGTTAACCTGACGTCTGCTCTCATGTTATCCTTCTGAATCATCAGCAAATGAAAAGATAGCTGATATTAAAACTTTGAAAGAGTGCTAGGTCAAGAAATTTAATAAGTCATTAGCTATGCTGTCAGAGTTCAGATAAAGCTAGTATTCGCGTAATAGTTTGTTAATTAGGCAAGCCAGCTAGCTTTGCACCTTTCCTTGGTAGTATGTTACACAATCAAATTAAATTGTGATGTCACCATTTTAACAGGTCCTTGCAGTGATATGAATAAGCTAAATGCTGATAACTACCTGATGACTAACAGTTGCTAAGTGTTCCCAGATCTGTTGTTTACCAAGATGGTTCAATACCCCCTTCTGTTGCTGCTTCTGATTGTATTTTAGTAGATTGTCTCATTCTTCAGACAAAAGCAGTGAAATTGCAAAATTTATGTTACCAAAGCTGCATGACTAACAACCTGAAACTTAGTTTTATGACTTTATAACAAATATGTGTGACATCACAGGAAAATGGCTGTAGTCTGAATACGGTAAATGGAGGTAGAGGAAGAAGGAAAGAGAGGCGGGGGTGTGAATAAAGGAGCTGAGTGTGGCGTTTTGCCTTTACAAGCATCTGGGGAGCACCTCAGCACCCATAAATAATACACCACAAATTAGCAGATTGGAAAGAAGAAGGGGACTGCAGGCAAGAGGCGTGTGTGCGTGTGTGTGTATGGCAGTGATTGTGCACTCTTGTACTGTGTGTGTGTGTGTGTGTGTGTGTGTGTGTGTGTGTGTGTGTGTGTGTGTGTGTGTGTGTGTGTGTGTGTGTGTACACATGTGTGCTGTGTCCATATTAAACACTCTGTACTGCATGTACAGTACTCATCCTGGTATAGTGTGTGGGTTTCAATGTGTCTGTGTACATATCCTATGTTAGTTAGTATTTGAGTACATGTGTATGTTGTGTATCTTTGTGTGTGTAGCCCATCTCTCCGAGTTCTGATCCGTCTCTCAGCAGGTCAGCGTTGTCAAGGTTACCAAAGGCCATTTCGCTGGTGGGCCAATTAACTTTTAGCACAGACACAGAACAGAACAGCGCAGGTGTCTCCACAGTGCCAGGGATATAACACGTGTGTGTGTATCTTTTTGTTAAAGTGCATAGCACTGAAAGAAACAGCCGAACACAGAGTGGATTTGTGGCTGTGATAAAACCAGACGATGTGTGTGCTTGAAAGAGAGGAAGTGAGGGACAAAAAAAACACCGAGCCTTTGTTGTCTCTGTGTTCACTGAATATCTGCTCGGCCTTTCATGATGCTGCTGAGAGAAGAAAAATATGACTGAGGGTGAGATGTCAACGGATGTAAGTCGCAGTGAGACGTAACAGAGTCCTGTTCCTGTGTGTCAGTGGTGACATAATGTGTTCCCTTGTAAAGGTTGATGCGGTCCCCTGTGTGTAAAGAAAGTTCTGGTATTCGATACAGGCCAAAAATATCTCAATAGCTTATGTAAGAATGATCTTGAATTGGCTGCTACCTAATACTTTGATAATGTGTCTTTTAATGGTCATCCTTTGGCACTTTGACATTCAGAGAAACACGGTTAAGTGGTGTTGCTCTTTGAACTTTGGGCTATTATAGTTGGTCTAGCTTTATGCTGAGGGAGGCCCTGTGCTGACATGTTCCGGTTACTGTAGACGGTGCAATATCTGGACGTGGTCTTCACAGTCTCACCCACCTGTTTCTGAAGCAGAGTTTGAATACCATTGTTAGCAGGTGCCAGCTTGAAAATATTGGCTTCCTTCTAGTTAGGATTTTCAGGACTTTCTGACCACTCAAAGCGTTTTTACACATTCATCTATCCCTACATCAGTCACACACAGATGGCAGAGGCTGCTACATTAAGGGGCTACCAGATTAGCCAATCTTAGTGACACACATTTACACAATACTGGCCAACAGCAGGTGAAATTTCAGTGTCATACTCTTTTGAAATTTGGCTGCAAGAGCTGGGAACAATGGAATGACCCACTCCTCAGCAGCTGGTTCAAGGATGAGGTGATGGGACAGATTTGAGGCAGGCCTTCAGCTCTTTTGCTAACAGCTACAGTGTGCCTGTTTGCCCTTCAGTCAAGTCAGCCATGCCCTTCAATGGGCAAAACTTGAAAGTTTAACAACTTCAAGATAAACTCTGAAAATGTCATTATATAATAGAATAATGAGTTACTCAGACTAAAACCATTTTTGAACGTGGATGTTAGAACGTTTGTTTTCACTGTGAAAATCTACTTTTCAAACTGGTTTGTATGTGGTGGTTTGCAATGTTTTTGCACCCAGCCTCAAGTGGAGACTCAATGAACTGCAGTTTTTAGCACTTCTACTTTGGCTTCAAATTTTGGTATTAGGAGCTGCCACATGGTGTGTGTGCTTCTTTACCAAAGTCAAATGTTGTGAAAAGACATTACAAGTGCAAAGTTCTTAACTATTTTATTGATTCCATCAAAATGTAAAAAATACTTTTTTGTACTTTTTTTCATTATTTTTGCAAAGACATTTTGTCCTCTTCATAAAAACACATTTGTTTCTTAAAAAGTCTTGAGGAGGCAGGTTTGTCTTACGATCAGGGTTGTCGCTCAGGCCAGTACAGTAAATGTCAAAGAAACAGTTGCAAGAGTTGATTGCGTTATGGATTTACAAAGGTTGATTTTTGGTATTCTGTGAAATAAAATGATTGTGAAGGCGAACAGAGCTCTCTGTCATCTTCTCTCCACATGCAGAGGTGGGCTAATTTCTCTGACAGACCATCTTCCACGATGGCTACTGGCTCCTGTCTTCTTGCCCTGAGGGCCTGTCTGTGGGGGCGTGTGTGTGTGTGTGTGTAAGAAAGAGGAAGAGTGAGAGGGAAAGACCCAGGAGAAATATGAGGTACAACCAGGGAGGAAAAGAACACACACTTTTGTGTACAAGTGTGTGTAGGTAACAGTGTGAGTTGCTTTGCTGTCTCTAGGCCATAATCTCTTTAGCCCTGTGATCCAGTTAGAAACAGCACGTGGCTAATGTCAAGGCTAACTGGAAGAGAGGGATGTAAGAGCATTTTTTGTGTATCGTTATATTCCAAAATCATTAGTGTGAGTTTGTTGTAAATATAGAATGTGTGCTATAAAACCATCATCCATTTATGTATGTTTGTATTTCCAAATGTGTGTGTGTGTGTGTGTGTGTGTGTGTGTGTGTGTGTGTGTGTGTGTGTGTGTGTGTGTGTGTGTGTGTGTGTGTGTGTGTGTGTGTGTGTGTGTGTGTGTGTGCCTGCCTTGTTGGGTGTGTCTGAAGAACAACAGTGCCTGTTACAGGCTGAGAGAATAAATTGAGTGAGTCCAGATTGTTGCTCTCCAGCAGGCTTTCTCTGAGGAAAACAGGACAGGTGCAGGAAATGTTTTTTTCCTCTCCTTTTTTTTTCTTTTAGCAAATTTGCTTGGTCAAATCAGGGTTAACAGGAGCTGGGACTAAGAGAATTAGGTTAAACATCTTGCAGAGTTTGTCAAAGAGATTAAGAACAGCTTCTTAAAAATAATTTGTAAATATTAATGTTTCAGATTTTTTTCTCTCTTTCCTAGAGATTAAAGTAAAATGTAAAAAAGGTACAAGGCTGCCTCCAATTGTAGCTGTACACCAGTGCTTGTAATTTCTATGAACTCAAAACATGCTTTTTTTCCACAATGAAAAATAAGTGTTAACATTGTTCTCCAGTATATTTAATCTTTTTTTTTTGAGTAACTTTCATACAGGGCTTCATAATATTCAAGGTCAGAAGATGAAAATGATTTGATAAGACAAAAGGGAAAATAAAGCTACTAATTTGTGTTCGTTGGGCACCCTTCCATATAAATCAGTATCTAAGTTGGGCCACCAACAATAAGTCTAAAAACATCCCTGAGTAAATGAACAAACTATAAAACATAATCTAATTTGAGTCAGCATTAGGGCTGGGATGATATGCTTTTATCCCGATTCGATTCTTTCATGATTTTTGGGGTGCTGAATTCTTCAATAGTTCCAATTTTTGGCATTTTTCAGTTTGCTTTTTTATCACCAGACCATGTGACAAAGTGGAAAGATGATGATGATGTCTACAGACTACATCAGGAACCATATTTCCCCCAAAAAGCACATCACATGTAAGTCAGTTTTTAAGATTTATTCAGGGGATCTAACATCTTAACTTTTTTCCAACTCAGCTTAAAGGCTAAGATGAGAGGCGGGGGGTCCAGACACTGGACAGTAGTTTTATCATAAACCTGTAACTTAAAACGCAGACAGTATGTGCATGTTATTTCTGTCTGCAGTGGTATTCAATGCATGGTCCGTGCAGAACAGCATGTAGATTAATGTTGGAAATGTGCTTGAAGCTGTCACGGCGTGATTAAAACGGACGCGGTGATCAGCAGTTTTGTCACATAGGCGAAAAGTACAGCTAACTCACCCGCTGCCATAATAAACGATAAGACGCTGACACAACGGGAATGATGAACACTCTGAGCTAATGGCCGCCCGCTCGCTCACATGCATTCATAAATATAACCAGCTGTCGTTTTCTTTTTTGTTTTTTCTCCATCTCTGCCTGTCTGTCATTTCTCCTCTTTCCCATCTGTCTCTCTTTCTCCAATCAGATACCGAAAAACGACCTGTCCTTCAAAAATTACATTAAACCTTTCCTTCATTCCAGAAAATTCTGCTGCACAACACCGTGTCTAACAGTGTGCGAGGCCTCAAAAGCTGTGGTATGAAAATCTTTCACGCCCTGGGGAATATATTGAGAGGAATAAAGGATGGATGCAGACAGATAGAAATTGAACCAAATTCTCCCCTCCCACCCAATCATGCTGCATCACAAATCACCAGGCGCTGCCGCTAATTCAGGGGTGTTACGCTGTGCAGGCCTCAGCATATGCCATATGTGTGTGTGTGTGTGTGTGTGTGTGTGTGTGTGTGTGTGTGTGTGTGTGTGTGTGTGTGTGTGTGTGTGTGTGTGTGTGTGTGTGTGTGTGTGTGTGTGTGTGTGAAGAGTGGGTTTGCGTTTTATAGTTGGTAGATGAGAGTGAGAAAGACAGAAAAAAAAGAGGAGGAGAAAGAGGGAGAGGGGAAAGATGATTTAGGAGTAATGAGAGCCGGTAAAATCATGGTGCCCAGCAGCATTATGGGACTAAATCTAATCTGCTAATGGAGAGAAAGGCGTGGACCAGGACCGAGGGTGATAGAGGGAGGAGGAAGGGGAGGAGTAAGAGAGAAGAAGAAGAAGAAGAAGAAGAAGAAGAAGAAGGGAAAGGACAGCAGAGACATGGATGAAGGTTGAGGACAGATGAATGGATAAAGAGCAGGAAGAGAGGAAGATAAAATGAGGAAGAGAAGGAAAGAAGAAAAAAGCGAAGAAAATAGGAAACATGTAAGCATGGAATGGACACTGTAAAAAACCCATGTGGAAGAATGAGGATGATGACGAGAAGAAGAGGAAAGAAGAGGTGAGATGAGGGTGTAACAAACAAGAGGAGCATAAAAAAGACCACAATGAAAACAAAAGAAAGGGGTTAATTTGACTAGAATAAAAGAGTGAAGAGAAAGAGCGGATACAGAAAAAAAAGGTCAAGGACATAATGAAAGGATGGTAGGGGAGTTGAGTGTGTGTGAGTGTGTGTGTTAGAGAAATAACCCGGGGTGAAGGCATCGGGAGGGCAAGGCCCAAGAGAGCACAATCAGCACATATTGCTATCACATGCTGAACAAAACACTCTTTCTAACACACACACACACACACACACACACACACACACACACACACCAAACACACTTACATGCAGATGAACAGAGTCTGCATACACACGAGTGCATCAACAGAAAAGAGCTCACTGTCCTCATGGCTGCCCTTTCTGCCTCACACGTACACACACATGTTCAAACACACTCTGTGCTGAAGGCCGCCACTGAGGGGTAATTGGCCCAGACTGTTAATGCTTTCCAGGATAAAGCTACAACACTCTTTACAAGGCTGGCCTAATTTCACAACTTTATGTCTCTACCTCAACAGAATGTGTGACAACCGCACAGCAACCACTCCAAAGAGATAGAGAGGAGAGGAAAGCACAACTACATGCTATTATGTAAGTCTTATTGTTGTGGGGTTTTTTTTTCCAGGGATACCACTTGGTTCCATTGGTATTGGCATGAATTCAGGGCACCCACTCGCATTGGGATGCTCTATAAAAAATAAAAAAAAGAAGGAACCAGTAAATCAAACACAAATGTTAAAAGTTATTTTGATAGGTAATATCTAAGATTCCAGGCTTCAACAGCTTGATTGCTTAATGCAGTTTGGAAAAAAAGATCCCAAATCTCTGGATTTAAGCTCCTGTTATGAACTTTCTGATAGTGTTGGTTTTGGTGCATATTGGTTTTAAAAAAGCTCGAGTTATAGAGACACGGATTGCTCACTTGTTCATGATTCTGTTAAATTGTGAATTGTGTCTTGTGTAGTTGGATTGTTGAATTGTTCACTCTTTGTCTGGTTGGTGTAGGCTCTCTTGTTGTGTAATTTTCTAATGTTTCAGTTTTAATTTTTATTTAATAATGAAACTACGTGTATTTTTGAATAATTTTCTGGTGTCCTGTCTTAGCTCTGCTCTTTTCAGTTGTGGCCTTGAGTAAAGTAGATCTCATCACAAAGAAAAGTGATTTGGTCTGGACGATATGGATCTTGTCCTCTGTTGTGGTAAAAGACATATCAGCAGGCTTTTTTTCTTATGACTTAGTGGTGATAAATAATTGATTCTGATCAGCCAAAACTGTATAACAATGTTCATTGAGGAATGACAGGAACATCCCGAACACAGTTTATAAATATATATATATATATATATGTATATATATATATATATATATATATATATATATATATATATATATATATATATATATATATATATATATATATATAGTTATAGTTATAGTTATATAGTTAGTCTTGAATTTGTGTCCGTAGTAGCCAGATAATATGTTGGATTGTGTAATCGTGTATGGTAGGATCCTTTTAGGGTAACACAGAGGCCACGTTCACATGCAGTAAATACTCGGTTAATGTCAGTATTTCAATTTCTGCAACATTCCGAATAACCAGTTTACATTCCTGAGCATTTGTTCCATATAAACACCAATATCTGAAATATGAGCATGTTCTGGTTATTGGTGTTTACATGGCCCTGGGCAATCAGGTTTTTGCTTATATTACAGATATAAAAGGGTTAATGACTGAATGTAAACGTAGCCAGTGACCCACTACTTCACATTGGGGTCCTGTTAAGCCTGGTGGGATTTTTACTTTCATAACCACATCTTGTATATATATCGTATTAGTAATTCCTCATAAAGGAAAATGCAACATTAAAATGTATTAATGTATTACTCATTTTACAGTGAGCAGATCATGAGCTGCAGAAAACATTCCACTATGTTACATTTTAAGTTTCTAAGTAAACTCACCCCATTAAGGCTGGGTGGCCTGCACTGGAGTCAGGAAAGTTATCTGGCTGTCAGGTATGATTCTGCTCTGCTGTAGCTTATCATATTGTTTGAAATATTTTTATAAGCCCTGAGTCTGTGATTGTTTCAGCAAATCAATTTAATCTTATGATGAAGGTTGAACTTTGGACTACAGCTGTGAACTCCTGCACGGGTCTGATTCCAGACTTCTCATGAATCTGAACCAAAACCTCAACAATCCTCTACGAGAAACACAAACAGAGCAGAGCCGCATGGTAACTCCATTATCCTGATAGTAAACAGGACCCCAGCCCTGCAAATTACAGTATCTAAGCTACAACAACACACAACAACAAGCTGCATACAACATACAGGACATGTATCTGTGCATTATTTTAAGACTGTCCAGCGTCTACAGGTCTCTTCACGGAAACTTAAACATAAACACATTAAATGTAACTCTACCTCTTAAATGACCTCTTTTAAAGTCAATAGCTATAAAAAAGACATTACTTTCCTCCAGAAAACCTCCAACTGGGTCCTCGAGAGTGTAAAAAAATAAGTTCAAACTCCAAATAAATCAAAGTTCGACGATTGCCGGCTTTTTTTTGTTGGCAATGATGCTGAACAGCAGCAAGATACGATGTCAGGCTGTAACTTTTTGTGTACGGCCGTTTGTTTTACGGGTCGGGAAAAGAAAACACACATGCAACATTACACTGCAGCTTAGACAATTACGCCAAATTACAGTGAAACTCTGCAGCAGCTCACGTCTTTATGAGGTAATGTACAGTTTCAATACATGTGATCTTAACCACCTTTTCCTTGCCCATTCAGGTCACAGGCGTGCAATCAAATAGCCATTACAGTGTTGAGTGTTGGAGCTGAGGGAAAGCAGATGAGGAAAGAATAAGGGTCAAGAGCACTTTTTCTGAAACAAGAAATCACTCTTTTTCTCTGAGTTGGATAAGATGACAACTCTTTTTCCCTTTTGGATGAAAATGCAATATTTACTTCCATGCATTAAAAAATGGGGTGACAAAAGGAGCTTAAACTCCAGCCAGAGGGGATGCATCACAGCATTTTGCCTTGCAGGGCTTCCAGACAGTAGATGGCGCTGAAGTGCTTCTTCTCAGCACAATCAATGCATTCAGATCACTATCACACACTCAGCCCAAATATCACAATCAATACTTTCACAGTTCAAGCATCCACAACCATTCCTTGAAGGAATCATTTAATGCCTTTCAAACTAAAAAAGGAAGCAGTCAGAATGTCTACAATCAGGAGCATCAGCTTGACTCTGGTGAAGCTTAGGTGAACACACAAAACCTTCATCCAGACTTGATTTGAGCGTGACTGAGGGGTTTAACGCTCCCCGTTGCTGATTTTCCAAACTAACACAAAAAATAAATGCTGTACTGTTGCATCTAAACCTTTTGCCTTTTACATTTGATGTTTCATTAGCTTAAATACTCTGACAACAATCCAAATCCAGCACTGCATCACTTCCCTTCACCTCACTAAATGCCCTCCACATTTGTCACACAGAGACATGAATCAAACTGACATGTTCATTAAGCCGACTGATGAGAGGCAGAGCTGGCAGAGAGGCAGGAGACACAGATTTGTCCTCTTTTTTTTTCCACACCTGTTGTGCGTTCTTTCAGTGTGTCCTCTTTCCTAACACTTCTCGGCGTGTCTCTGGTATGTGTCCGTCTGTATTCTATACCAAGACTCTGAAGGATCTGTGAGTCATTATCCTCTGCTCACTGTGACACCAGGAGCTAATAGGCTCCCAGCAGGGAATAGGTGTGTGTATGTCTGTGTGTGTTTGTGTGTGAGACAGGAAAATCTTTGTTCCTAATTTGTCTTGTTTTATATATATATTCAATTAATACATATAGCTTTAATTTAATCGTGTGTCTTGATGTAGTGAGTTGATCAAACATGTAAATCTATATCTGTGTTTTTGGTCTTCTTGTGCAGGTTTGCACACATACTCGAGACGGTGTTCCTGTGTGTGTGTGTATGTGTGTGTTTCTCATTTCCTGTGTGTAGAGATTAGGGCCACAGAAGAGCAGCATTATCAGACAGCTGGAAATTAGATCTCAGTAGGGGACTCAACTCCACTACCTCCCTTTTCATCCTTCGTTCCACTTCTCCCTCCTGTACGTCTTTCTCTTCTCTCCTCTCTGCGACCCCTGTTCCATCTAATTTTTTCTATCACCGTTGAAGTCCAAGATTTCATCCCTTAATCCCTTCCTAATGTCTCAAAAGCCCTTGTCACCATTCACCATCAGTGACTTTGTTGAACAAGAATTCTCAAAAATTTCAGCTTTTGTCTGTTAAAACAAAATTGTTAAAAATATTTTTTGAAGGCTCTGAGATAGTTTCTTTTTTTATATAAGTAGTTAACTGCTTTTTCATTTCAAATTGCTTTTTCATTTTTTAAAATAAAATAACAATTTGATTCTGACAATATATTCATAATGTGAAAGAATCCTGAAAATTAGCACAAATTTTCTTTTGTCATTATGAGAGTTAAAGTGTTTTCAGCAGGTCCAGGGCTTATCATTTTGTTCTTTTGAACATTATTCTCCATCCCGCCAACAGCAAATTATTTCTTTTCCTCTTTCTTTCACAGTCCATCCTATACTGAACTATTCCTCCATCAGCCTTGCCTCTTCTGCCTCCCTCTGTTAAAACAATTAGCTCCTGTCCTCATTTCTTTTTGTTTAACATTTTATTTCCCTGTTGCTCCCTTCATCAAACATGCCCATCCATCAAGCTCAGAGAGAAGATTCTCTGTATGCAAGGTACAAACTCTCTATTCAAGAAATACATCCGTACCTGCTTATTAAAGCACATTTTCTCATTGTTTAAATAAAACCAGCACTGCGTGGTGTTCTATTTAGTATCCAGGTGGAATTATTGCTCATGTCTTGAGGGGTTGCTGATGTGAACCCATGACGGTCTCCACTGCAGTGACCACTAAATTTATTATGGTTAAATAAAAATGCTATTTGGTTAATTTCTTGCCTGCTAGAAATCAAAAGTGAAAGCCATGAGGAAAAATACACAACAAACACATGGTAAGACAGCCCAAGTGCGAAGAATGATGTCATCGGCATTGTGACAGAAGCTGCACAGTTTGAATAATCTCCCTCTATATCAAATGTGTTCCTCTCTTTTAAGCTCTTCTTCAACTCACTTTAGTCAAATGTCACCTTGACTACAAGAAAACAAACACAGCATAAGCTACAGTTTCATTAATGAAAGCTACGAGATCCATCATCTTGACATAGAAAAGATATAAAGCATCTCAGAAGTATCTGCTGGAGTTCATGTGTGGTTCCTCAGAAGAACACAGCACCACATTATTGTGGTTGCTGGATTTGTGCCTGCATGTGGGGAGGCACAAAGTAATGTAATCCATGTTTCTGCGCTACATAAATAAATTTCAAAAGAAATGTTCAATTAGAGAAATGTGTGGTAAAATTTAAACACATGACTGGATTAATGAGGAAGTTTGGATGTCAGTCAAGAGCCAAAATATTTTAAAATGAAACCAAAAACAGTCACAATATACATATCAGAATGTTATCACGAGCTCCTAATAACGTTTATATGTGTATGTGTATGTGTGTGTGTGTGTGTGTGAGTGTGTGCACGATTGTGTCAGTGTTGAGTCTATTGGGTATTTCCAGGAAGTGGTAGCTGAACTAAGTTTATTATCTCTTTTCCTCAATCAAATCAGTGAGAGTGAAACATGTAGAACAAGACACCATTTCCTGATGTGCGCACACACACACACACACACACACACACACACACACACACACACACACACACACACACACACACACACACACACACAAACCCGCTATCTTCACTGAGACATCTACAGTGAGTAAGTGAGAGAGGAAATCCCATTGCAACCCACACCTAAACTTACAATGTTTTACAGCTGTGTGTGTGTTTGTGTGTGTTTGTGTGTGTTTGTGTGTGCATGTGTGTGCATGTGTGTGCGTGTGAGTGTGCAAGCTTGTTTAGCCTGCCGATACTATCTGCCCCTCTCATTGACAGAGAGGAAGGAAATGAACAGTCAGTCACAGTGACAGCAGCACAGTCACTACAGGATGTAACTAACAGCCTGTCCAGATACCACACAGCACGTTATACTTTGCACATCAGGCTGTTCACACACTGCTGACACACAGTCAGTTAAAAAAAAAAAAAAAAAAAAAAAGAGAAAAGAATAACAGAGGGGGTACTGTCCCCACCAGTTTCAGAAACCCTGGTTAACTAACCTCTGATTGGCCAGCCCCCTGGAGACCCACTAGGATCAGAGCTATGGGCAGACTTTAGTGTTTGAGGTCCACCCTTCACATGTTTTGTGAGCCTGTTCAAAGATCCTCATGCAATGACATCATCATTTCAGTGAATCTTGTGGCGACATGGAGCTATTTTGGGAACAGGCTGTTAACGGCATGCAAAAAACAACCTCTAGAAGATAACTTTATCATGAAAACAAAGGTAGTGGTGAACAATTATTAGGGAAAACATGACAATATCATTTAATCTTGAAAAAGTAGGATAAAGGGTTATAAAATTAAAAATTCATCATAGACAGACAGACATAAAGGTTTTTGTTTTACACCTCATTGATGTTTCAGTCCCAGTAAAGTCTTTTATTTTTTATTTTTTGTTCTTTTCTTTCTTTCTTATTCCCTACATACTGACCTGCTGCAAGCTCATCTTGACCTTCTTACCCCACTTACCCCCCTCCTTTCCTTCATTACCTCATCTCCATCCTTTTTCTTTCTTCCATCTGGGCAGTTTCCCCCATCATGGCTCTACTCTCACTAAACACACCTCATCTCTCCTCCCCTTGTCTCTGTTTGTGTTCATATTAAGCATCATCCAGGGGCTCAGACGCCTCAGTCACTCCAACAACAACCATTTCCATGTCTACCACTTTCACACTAAGAGCACTTAACTCAGCGTAGGTCTTTGTGTGTCATTTTCATGCTTATTTTTCTGTTTGTAAATGTTAAACGCCTTCTCCTTCTAGACAGACTAAAGGTATAAAGTCGCTGAGATTACATGTGGCGCCGTCGGCCATGCAGACACTAATCAAATATACGATCCCTGTGTCAGGTCTCGATGGGCTGGTAGAGTGAAAGAAAGATGAGCGGTGGCAGGAAAAAGAAGTGGGCTGGCCAGCTTGGTCTGACCTGTCAGAGAAAATGTGGGAGGATGGAGGGAGAGAGAAAGAAAGAGGCAGAGATGGAGGAGAGGAGAAAAAGAGGGGGCTCAGATTGTAAAAAATACACACTCGCATGCAAAAGACGTCCATAAATCACCCCATCTAAATGTTAATTGGTGCTAAATGGCACGTTTGAATAGGTCAAGTGGACCCCGTGAATTAGTGAACCCTACGTAGGTGGTTCAATAAAAGCCTATTTCTGAGCCCATAACTCCCCAAATATCATTTGTGTCAAACAGCAGAGCGCTTCATTGCTTACCACAAGACAGACTGTGCAGTTTCAGGCACAAGTGGACACACTGGATCATTTAATTCAATAAGAAACAGATAGAAGTCTGCTTTTTAAAGGGGCAGTTTGCCAAATATCAAGCAATATCAATACAGGTTTGAGGGCTTAAAACCTGTCAATACTGAGAACTAGTACTTCAAGAAACCTTTCAGTACCAGTGTAAAAAAAAGACATTAATACCTTAAAAAAAATAAATAAATCAGTAATTATATCCATTGCTCCTTTCACTACTATGAACCATTCACGGCAGTTGTATATTTATGTAATTGGCTTATTTGAAATTTCTCACAATTAACAATCATTTTGGTCATTTTCTGAACTTTTGCAAAATAAAAATAAATAAAAATGTTTAAATGCATGTCTTAAGGACCAGGAAATCAAGGTTCTTTGGCATAATCCAGTTTAAAATAATAATAGTAATAATAATCATCAAAATAAAAGCATTGCATATGGCAGTTTTATGATGCAATGTCTGCCAAAGCTAAACTATGAAGTAGGTCACTTACAACCATTAATCATGACACAGTTGAACTGAAAACTCAACATTGGTGCATTCGGATTCTCAAACTCATTTTTTCGAGAGATGTCAGGATATGATATGCTTAACTTTTTTTTTTTTTTTTTTTTTTTCTAAACACATCTATCAAACATAGCATTTAGCTAATGTGCACATGGTGCTGAAATGACCTAACCTCAACCCCAAGCATCACCACCACCAAGAGGGAGAGCTTAAGGAACTTAAGCAGACCAGTTGCAAGAGCTTCCCCAGTTTTTGCCCAGTGGAAAATTAATTTCCTCACATTGCAGACATACTTCTATTTTTTTTAGCGGCACGGCCCCCCAAGTGTCCTCTGGGGCCGATTAAACTCTCAGTGTCACTTACAGAGAGGTTGGGGGGGTTAAGTGGACCAGCTGAGCATTAGACAGACGGAGCTAAATTGCTACAATGACAAACTGCTGCACTGCTGTTATGAGTCCCTCTGCGCTCCATGACATGGCAGCGTGTGTTCGCCAACTCACATATAGATATCTTAATAGCTACAAACGCACACGCAATGTGAAAAGTGATTTTTTCAAGAGACAGGAGGCCAAACCTGCCACCTCCAGTCAGAGGTGACCTCAATGATCATGACATCATGAGGTGGGCTTGATTTATACATAGGGAGTGCTGGGGAGCACATTCTAAAAAAAAAACAGGGGTAGAAGGGGTCCAGGGAGGAAAAGGAAACTAAAGGAGGGGATGCAGGAGTAAGAAGAAAACGCGGTGGTGATGGGAATGGTGAAGATAAGAAAAGAAGAAAAAAGTAAACCATGGGGTGAAAGTCAAAAGAGATGAGGGGTAAGGAGTGTGAAAAAAGAAAAAGAAAAAGCCTGAATGAAAAAGGACACAAGAAAAGAGAATAATGAAAAAGGGAGACAGAGAAGGAGAGTACAAGGTGGGAGTGTATGTTCAAAGAAAATTAATAAATGACCTTCACACACACATATACACACACAAAAACACACATATGTTGTCCCTGCACCATGTGTATGATTAAGTGTGAGGATATATGATCCATTTACATCATAAGCAGGTGCATTGTACTGGATTATCAACGGAGGTCACCCCTTCTGCCTTATTCTCACTTCACTGACTATGTGTGAGTGTGTGTGTGGTTGTGTTTAATGTTAAGCTGCAAAGTCCAGACTGTACGTTTTAAAATTGATTAACATCAAGGCTTGAAATGATTTAAGGTTGGAGGTTGCTCTTTAACATTTAGATCTGATGTTGAATAAATCATACCGTACATACTTTGCATCACGTTTGACATGCATGTATGTAATGCTGAAGTACAATACCAAAAAGAAAAAAAAACTGCAGTTAAGTCAAAAGAGGTTCATTCTTTAGTCATACACCCTGTATCAATTACATCTTTTCAGACTTAGGCCCCTCCCCCTCTGCACCAATTCCTTCACTGCCACTAAAGTCACAGATTGTAAACAGAGTCCACAGTCCACAGTTCCAGTTTGGCAACTGCAATTATTTGGCTTGACAACACCTCTTAGAAACCAGTGGGTGGCGACCCTGAGACTCTGTCCTTTGACTTAAACAAAAGATGCATTCACTGAAGTTTATTTGCAAATTGTCCCTGCGATTTGAAACAGCAGTCAAAAATAATGGAAATGGTGTGTGATGAATCACTCAGTAGTCTTACCTAAGAGTTAAAGCAATTTTCTCAAAAGTTGTTGCATATAAATCTGGTCCAGGCAGCTACATCTTCACTCCTCTTTTTATTTTCCCCTAGAGTTAAAATCAAAGATTTTTCTGTTTGTTTTTTGTTCTTTGTTTTTTCTTTAGATCTGACACTGCCTTTGATTGTGTCTTACATTTGGCTAACTTTTTTATTGCCTTTAAAATTGTTACCTTCCTGCTTCGGTTGCAGCCGGAGTTAAACATTACTGGTGAGAGGTTTCCTTCCAGTTTACAGTCAGCTTGGCCGTCCTGTGCATTTTCCATAACTTGAATTCAAAAGGAAACTGGAAAAACACTTATTGTGGACTGTATAAATCCTCATATATTCAGTTTTGTTAGCGTTCATTAAGCTTCAGTCATATTTTTACAAGTTTGGCAGGCGTCACATTACGAGCCAGAAACATGGCATTCAGAGCAGACGTGCAGCTGCAGAGTTCTCCGCACTCACATAATGTGGTGTTTGGAGAGTTTATTGAAGTGTTTCTCTTTGTGTGTGCACATGAAGCTACTCATACTGTGTCATGTATGTTCCAGGACACTAAGACAACACACACACATATGCAGACACAGCTACAGTTGCTAACATATTGAAACGGCTCATTTCACAACAGCCTCAGCTCATACACATACTCCTCTGTGATGTCCTTACACATGGCAGGCTCAAACATACGTTGCCATTTCATTGTGTCAAAAGCTGAGACTCTAAGCTTTTATTCTTTTCAACTTTTAAAAACTGTGAGCAGAATTTATTTTAATGTTTTTTTTGTTTTGTTTTTTCACGTCCAAAGAAAAAGCAGGGTTCCACAGAAGTGTATTTGGCTGATGGAGAGAGATTTCTTCATTTATTGATTATATAAACTCTCTGAGACCTGGTCAAAAACTCTAAAGTTCATTCGGCTTTTCCACCTTACACTATTTAACACATTTTCTAAGTTTGTTTGATTACAAAGCATCTTCATCTTTCGCTGCTATCATAAAGTCTGCTCAGATGCACGTGTCAGTCAGTGGAAAAAAACAAACCAAAGAGCCATCAGGTACGTTTTTATTCCTCAAATGTCATTGAATTAAAGAGTGATTCTCTCAGCTGATGCTTGAAGATGCCCTCACCCTAATCTTAAATATTTAATTCATAAAAAGGCCATAGAGGATTCTTCTGGATTTCAAGACTTAAGAATAAAAATGAAACTCAAATGTTGGCGAAGTAATAAGGCAATTTATGTTTTATCATCTGAAACCACTGTCCCTTCTTTCCAGGCTATAAAACTATTTAAATGTCTTTTTTTTCTTCATGGCTTGGTATTTGTAGTACTTTGCGTAAAGCATTTTGAACCAGAGTATTCAAACTGTCAATGTGTTTTATCAATCAACAACAGATAGTGGAAAAACGGACATTTCTTTTTTATGAATGTAGTTGGAGTAGAGTCCTTTCAGCACTTGAGCAGACGTTGCGGTGAAAAGCAAGTCAAACTACTCATGCGGAACTGGAGAGAAATAAAGGAAGGTGAAAAACTGAGGACAATTTAAAAAAAGACTGAAAGTAAGGACAAAAACTCCAAATCTCTCATCGCCACTGACAAGAAAAGAAGTGGTTTCCAGTGTACAAGAGAAAGAAAGACACTGGTGTTGGTCCGAGCTAACAGATGTTTACTGAAACATCTTCATAAATAACATTGAATGTTTTTAAGTGCTCTTGTCTGACCAACACAAAAAGGCAACTGCAGCTGTTTAACAATGCGAAGCACTGAAAGGGGAATGGGTTTGCAAGTATGAATGTGTATTTTTGAAACAATCTGTAACTGTTTAACTGTTTTATAGGGTGTTTATTTTTTGTATTGCTGGAGGACAACTCTTTCCGGAGACCTCAGTCTCTGTGGGTGCCAACTGCTGAGAGTAATAATGCATTTAAATATGTTTATACATTTTTACAGGTGTGTATTTTATTTTATGTATAGGGTAATATGATATCTTAAAAAAACAGAAAACAGATAATTTGAGTACAGTATAGAAATGTAAAGGCAGTGTTTCAGAGTGGTATAAGTTTTGCACTGATTTATTATCTTCATCACTAGAGAAGTTAAGATGGGTGTCCATGTTGGCTGTTGCAACCAAGCCTTATTTTGGAGTATGTAGTGCTTCTAATGAAGTGTTTTAGTTAACTAAACAGTGTTAAAAGCTAAAACTTTAGGCGGCTCAGTAATAAATGGCTGTAAATATTTGAGTTGGATGGATTGCATTTTTAAAAATTGTGAAAATAGGAACCTTCATCTGTAATAACAACCGAAAAGAACCATTCATATGATATTATACCCCGTACGGCAATGATCCAATATAAAATCTGGCTCGCTACTGTACTCTTCAATCATTATATACACTTAAGCATTTATGCCAAACAATAACACGCCAATACTGAAGTTGGAGATCTGGACATTAAACCCCTGCATGTTTATTGTTCTTGGCCAATAAAGTAATTCGACCTCTGAAAATATTTTCTTTACTGCATTAGTTCATCCGACTCAGCCTGATTGAAGGAAGTAGACTGTAAACCTCGACCTCTGTCAGTCAACCTTAAGCCCTCAGTTAAGAAAGAAATATATATATATAACCACCCCAAATATTTTTTCCTCCTGAAACCCCAAAACCATGAAATCTCTCCTTTCTTTATCCAATCTTTCCTCCAGGACCCAGAAAAACATCCAGCACCTCCCGGCTTCCCAGAAATCTGGTTCCAGTTTGGGGCAGCGCTGCATTTGAGGGTGGGAGAGACTCGGAGGCAGCTGATGCTTATAAATAAATAACGAGAAAGAATGCAACATATCCACAATCTCTCCACATCTAGATGATTTTTTAATGTGGCTTCTTTGCCTTGCTTTTTCAGCATAACCCCCTTTCATTTCCTCAGTTTCGTCAGTCTATTCCTGCGTTTTACAGGAATATGGACATATATAGTTGGTCTTTGCAGTTTTTACAATCCAGCGGCCTGGTAGTTTCAGTGAATGAAGTCAGAGGGTAAAGACCGAGGGAGTGTGTGGATTTAGTTCTTATTCCAACAAGACATATTCAAAGGCCTTCATTTCATTCTGTTTTAAATTTCCCTTTACACATTTTATATGTTCTTTTTTCTGAACTGCCCTGAGTTTAGCCTCTGAGCTTTATTTTTTATTAATAACTTTGTCACTCCCTGCCTTCAAGTCTGACACATACCATACCTGATATGTGCTTGTTCCTGTTCATTTTTTATCAGTTCCTGGAGAGTGTTTGAGCGCCATGAAACTTTTGTAAAACCCCGTCTCGCATAAAGGATATTACCAAAATTATCGCAGGAGAATGTAACATCTTATTTGGCCGTTAGAAGCTCAGATTTAGTGTTAAGGCAAAAGTAAGCGCTGATGTATGAATATGTGGAAGTCGAAACCAGTTAATTTCATGGATACAAGGCTTCACAAAATTGATCTACTGAATCCCCTGAGGTGACTGAACTTTGGCTACCATGTGTTGCATTGGCCTTGACACCTTTATGGGACACACATGGCTACAGAGACATACCAGAGTAGAGGCATAGCAGCGCAGGAACTGTGTCCAACAGCATCAACATAACCACTAATCAGCTCAAGACTCTGACTCCACCTGCACTGCCAAAAACACACCACAAAACACTGTTCAAGACAGTAATGCTAAGACACCTCAGTAGAGTGGAGCTAAAGCTTCAGTGTGAGGCACTGTGGTGTTGTAAATAATATCATAAACTCCCTTAATTGCACATTACATCATATAACAACATCTGTGAGCAACAGATGCTCAAATATCAAGGGTTGTACATTCAAACAGAGTGGTGTTACTGAAGCTGAAATCCCAGTTTTTTCAAACGGTTTAATATAGAAGGACCAGGCCGATTTGGCAACAATAAGGTGCATCTGTCTTCCTGAAGTATTGAATACATATACAAATTTTGGATATAGTTAAAAAAAACAAAAACTAAATAATAGTAATAATAATAATAAAATACAACAAGAATTTAATTTGAGGGTGCTGGTTCTACTAGCATTTTAAGCGTGTACCCCATGTACAGAAGCTATACGCCTTTTTGTGGCAGCTCTTGGTTTAACTCCCTGCTTCAACCATTTAAAAACCCAACTTCGAAAAAGAAGAAAAGAAGAAAGTACAGTTTGTGGGTTTTCTGGTCTTTGTTTTTCTGGTGTATGTGTCAAATGCTATGGACCTCAAGCAGGTGAAACCTTACATCTCCTTCACACATTTAACTTCCTACTCTTTCCCCTGCTCCATCCACCGTCATATCCTCTCTGAAAAAGATAGGTGAGACCCTAAAATATAACATCAAAGATGATTTTACTCTTTGAAAAATAGGTTACATTCTCTTCATGTAATTCAGACTACATTCAGCACTCTACTAGTTTATATGGTATCAAGAGAGTGCAACAGATAATGCACAATGATTTAGTTCTCTGTTACTATAAGAGGACTTGCTTTGACGTGGTTAGTGTTCATGTGTGTTACAAATTAAGAGGCTCAGACATTGCGAATGAGATACCAGTTTAAATAGGAGCTATAATTATTTGAGGGCTTGATCATTCATTACAAGAACCTGTATGTATGTGCTACTTGGGGGTAACATATTTACACACAGAATCATCCAGTGCACCCTTTAACACCTACTGAGCTTGTGTATGCACTCAGCTCTCACTGAAGGCCTCACTCTTCAACTGCTGCTCCACATATGGCATCAACCATGACCTACACCTGTGAGCCATACGGCAAAGAGTGGTAGTGAAGGTCAGGTTACCACGTGTTGTACCCTGGTCTTGACACCTTAGCAGGACCCATGCGGGGATTGTATAGAGTCATAGACATTGAAGCTGAAGTACAGTAGTTTTCACAGTCGGCCATGGTTCCCCATATGGGATTCATATGGAGGTAGAAGCCCTGAGCAGAACAATAGGAGTCGTTAAAATAGCAGGGGGTGTGTGAACCTGTATGTGTGTCTGTGCGCGTGTGATCGTGTTGAGAGAGAGTGCATGCGTATCACTCCGTACGTGTGAGAATGCCGGGGTGTGATTGAGTGAGAGTGGATGACAGGATGGAGCTACAAGTCTTTCATCTGTGAGTGAAGTTGAGGGCCAAAGTGGCTAACAATTCAGGCAAGGAGATGACAGGACCCCATCCTTTTCTTATTTGACCCCAACTCCCTCCCCCCATCAGTGCATTTTCATCCCCTCTCCTCGTTTCTTCCATTCATCTTATTTCCTTTTCATCTTGCACTTTCCTCTTCCTCTTCAGTCATTATTGTCTCAGTTTGTCTTCCACATGCTGTGTCTCTGCGTTACGCCTTTTCTTTTATGTGATCTACAGCGGATGGACAAGCAGCGTTGTAAAGTCTGTGTGTGTGTGTGTGTGTGTGTGTGTGTGTGTGTGTGTGTGTGTGTGTGTGATGATAGTGAGAGGGAAACTTTGCTGTTGTTGCAAAACAAATGGAGACATTTTAAGGTTTTGAAGAAGTTTTAAATCGTCCAAAAATTATGTCAAACAACCTTTAATCTTCAGATTTGCGATTTTTTTAAGAGTGTCCAGCAGTGTGTGTGTGTGTGTGTGTGTGTGTGTGTGTTACACTTGTCTGCCTATCAAACAGGAGACCATTAAAAGATCCTTGATTGCAGACTATATGGCAAACAAGGACATTTTTGACAGTTCCTTCTGTTCATGGCTTTAAATCATGTGAAAATATGTCATTTTTACCCTTCATGTTGAGAGATACCTAATGTGCCAGTCTATGCTCAAATGTGTGCCCGTTTGTGTGCGCGTGTGTGTGTAATAGGGGGAGCAAGTGTATTTCAAAGGGATGCCCCTCCATCTGTAGCCACTAAATAGTGGCAAGCCAGTTACTCCGAGATGAACTCCACTGATGATGCAGATCTCTTATCTCACTGCAAGACATTTCCCTGACAGAGACTCCAGATCCCACCCAGACCTGTGTTTGTGTGTGTGCTTACAAAGATAAGTGTCTGTGTTTGTGAAGGAGAGGGACACAGGGACTTGAAGAGAGAAAGAAGTTTTGTGTTGTTTGTGGTTAGCATTGGGTAATGATTGTAAATAGTGGTTTGGCCAGCTGGCACTAAGTGTCTTTCCTCATCACCGTTTCTTTCCCTCTTACTCATGTTTTCTACCTTGTTTTTTTTTTTTTTTTTTCATTTTCTAAGTTAGATGTAGATATAGATAAATAGCTTAGTTGCGCTGTAATAAAGCCAGATCATTAAAACTCATCTGGTGTCAGTTGAGGTGTACATTCACTTGGAAGACAGTTTACATCTTCCATGCAACAGAAAGACAATAAATTGTCAGAATCCAGAGAAGCATTATGCAATGTGCAGAGGGTTGGCACCTGATTGGACAAAAAATCAGACACCAAAATCAGCTAACTTACACATAAACCAATTAGCTAAAAATACTATCTTACTAACCATCTTACTCTTACCTACCAGTGGGGATAAAAAATTTACTTGTACTATGATATACCACTACTGAACAATATTTGGGCCCCCTCTTCTTGGCCTTGTGGCTCAAGGAAAATGGATGTTGGATATTATGCTGCATTCTTCAATAATCGTCACATCATAGCCTTGGCTACAAGCAGAATAACCTCACACATATTGTAACTAGGTAATTTATGGCAAACAATCCCCATCTAACCACATTCAGATCATAGGTTAACTGCTTTGTTTCACTCCCAGTCCACAGAGGAATACATCAATGCACTTCTGCATCCAGTGGCACAAAATGGCAACAAAACCTCAGTAGAAAATCATACTCACATGTCAGATTCACACCACAAAGCTATATTTTCATATGTACTGTTTTGGGCAAATGGGAACATATGTTGGAGACATAAAACGTTCTGCAAATGCTGCACAAAGATTGTTTTTACTGGCTGCCGTGAAAACGGGGCCAGTGTAGAGCCACAGTAGGTGCTTCATGTTTTGTTTCTTGCTGAGCTACAAGTCAGGTTTTTCTCTCTCCCTCTCAGCCGTTTGACGCTACAGGGGTTGGTTTTGGTTGACATAAAATCATGTTTTAAATGTGCTCTCTTGGTGCAACATTCAGGACAAAAACATCTGGACAGATGCAGTAGACCATAGATTCTGTATGACTAAAGTGGAACTATTATGATGACAGGCCTTGTTATGACTTGGTGAAGATTTCCACTTTGTGTAGTTAAACTAGTGTGTGACACCAGGCATCTACTGTACATGCACATCCTTTGTGAGAATTTACTAACCTGACAAATGTCTGGACTAGACTCTCAAGTTTGAACAGACCACTGCAGAATAACTGCTGCATGTGGGTTGGAATGGACATTATCACAAACAGCTTAGCCCCTGTGTTATTGAGTTATGCAGCCCTGGCTAAAGGCTAATTAGCCTTTAGCTCAGGCTGTATCACTCTCCCGTTTAGCTTTTTTCTGCTCTTTTGTCCTTTTTCTGTCCGACAGTTAGGTTCCTGTGTCCACCATCACTAAAAAATTAGTCATAGAAATTGTCTTTAGCAGAGAAAAACACAGATCTCTGTGTTTTATCTCTTACTAATAAACTTTGTCAGCCAGCTTGGTGTTGTCATAGAGACCTAGACATGTCGTAAATCAATCTGGTCCTGGTTGATCCGACCTGGAAGCTAAAAAGTAGCAATTCAAAACAACCTGTGAACAGCAATATTGGCGCTGATAATCTATTTTAAAGTGTGGATTATGACTAGGCATATATCTAGAAGGGAGAGTTTCTCAAGATCACTTTCGAAATCCTCACAGCCCCTTTAAGCATATACATAGCTCGATGACTTATTGTGTGGTACAACTCAGATCACCCTTTTGTTGGTTAGTAGTTAATAAACTTCTGAACTTTGTTGGTGATTGATGTTTGATGAGGACTCAGCTTTTAAATTTGGCGGCAGTCATTTGGTGTCTAATGCAGATTTTGATAAAAGAGTTTCTATAGTCCAGAGCTTCAGAACATTAAGATGCTTTGATTAATCTTGATTATTCGTTTGTCCATGCACATGTTTCCCCTTTATCTTTCAAAACTGGTCCCAGATCTGCCCCTGTGCTTACATATTGTGTTTCAATTTTCTGTCCAAATCTTGTCGTCTGTGTTACTGTTCAATGTCATTATTACAGCTGGATGTATTTATGATTAGTTTAAAAAGAAAAACACATATGCACACTCTTACCAGCACTTGCTCCAAACACATGGTCTGTCTTTTGATAAAAATCAAAAATCCTTCATGTTGATCCAGGACTATCCAGTTTTCTCATTCCTCCACAACTTTTCTTTGAAAAGTTGTGTTTAAGAGTCAGGGCTGCATGATAAACACATTAGCCAATCCAGGCTGTGTATTGTCACTGTCAAACAAAAACCACACATCTTTAATGTAGGATTGTGATTTTTGTAATTTATAGTTGCTGAGGCTCTGATAGTGTTTAAAACCATGGACTGAAAGGAAGCCAAACCACTCAAAGAACCACATCACAAAATACCCCGGCTGATAGGGAACAATTCACCAGATATCTGCAATAAAATCAAAGACTATTTGGAGATGTAAGAAAAAGGTCCATTAGTCACCATACAGAATCTACTCTTCTCTGAATAATGACTACGTTAACTTTACGACACTATGAACACTGGGCTGTTTTGTATGACGGAGTATTAGAGCCGTCCACAAAATGTATTTTCAAGGGGGACTTTCAGAAGAGAAACCAGCCGTCTGCTTGAAAAGGGAAATGTGGAGAATCTTGTAAAACTCTACTTGAGGTTTCATTAATAACAAATTCTTAGCCGTTGGCTCTAACTTTGGAAGATAACTTACACTTCTATTTTCCATTTACATGGTATGCATGGTTAAATATTGATTGTAGGCTGCCAATGCATGTAAAACAGTTAGTGTCTTGTAAAATTACAACTCTTTTCTTGATCTTTTTCTCTCTACATTGACATATTTAATAAAATAAATTAACGGGTCATTCACGGCCACAGAATCTAAGAATTATTTTCCCTTAAATTGAATATAAAGTTGACTCTTCACAATATATAAGTTTGCTATCTTACAACTTCAATTTTGTACATTAACAAGTTTAATACAAGTTTATTTCTGTAAGTTTGTCACTTTCTTTTTGTTATGTCATGGATTAAGTTGATAAATTGAAGAATTTGTTCTAGTAAATGCATGACTTAAACCTCATACACTTTTGGTTTTGTTTCATCAACTTTTTTCTAATTGTAGACTGTTGATGTTTTTATCTCAAACTTATTCTCATAAGACTTTAACTTTTTTCTTACAAAGTTTTCACTTCATTCTTGTGAAAGTGTAACATTATTCTGAACATATCCTTTTTTGATAACCTCATGTGACTTTTTTCTCCTGTCATGGTTGTGATACTTGTGATGCTATTACCCTCACATCCAAATGTATTAAGTCCTTTTAGAATGTAAAGCCTTACATTAGACTCACATAGTTTGTCAATCACTTGAAACCCCAATATTTTAAACAATTATTTATAAAAAAGAAATAAATTAATTGAAAAAAAACTTTATTTATGTTGTGAAGTTGAAAGAAAACATTTACCTTTCTGATTTTTAGCATTTTCTGAGCTCTATATCTGGTATTGCAGTTGTAAGACCAAAGTATGTCTCCACCTCGTGACTGTGAGAAAATGGCACTAAAGTTAAAGACATCACAGGAGTAAAGAGAATAATACAGCAACTGGGCAACAGCTGATGGAGGTGACGAGTGGTGTTTGGAAGCCATCTTTGCCTCCTCCAGCTCTGAGTCTGTCTCTGTTTTGTGTCAATCGATGCAGCGCTGCTATGGATACACACTTGAAGAGGAAATCTATGACACACATATGGTCATCTCATCTTTTCCTGCCAAGGTCTGAAAGACTGAAATGTCCATCAGTCAGCAGGTGTCCCCTCCTCTGCTACACTCAACCTCTCTCCTGCCACAACACTACCTCCTTCCACATACACTTACACACACTCTCATGCACAAGCAAACACACAAATACACACACACAAACAACAGACTTTGTCAGATCCCCTACTGTCTGGTTTCTGGAGCTCATCCATCTTCCTCATGTGTCAGTCTACTGTCAAAGAGCTTTAAAAAACATCCAGTCACACACACACACACACACACACACACACACACACACACACACACACACACACACACACACACACACACACACAAACATTAAATACAGCACACAGTCACACACATGCAATAACTCCACCTCAGCGGAGTGTTGATGTGAGTGTGTGAGAAAGAGTGACTGATGTCTTGCCAACCTTTGTAAAAGAGTGTGGCTCCAAAGTTGTGTATGGATGATAAACACTGCATGGTACACAGGCATCATATGGGCACTGGGCAGCCGTTTTCCATCCCTCACGCTCTCTCTCCGCTGTGTCTCTCTTTGTCTCTTGCCCATTTTCCCGACCAGGTGTTGAAAAGGAACATAAAACATTTCTGTTCCACCATGCCACCGCTTTCAAGTCTGAGGCTGCATGTGTGCCTGGTGTTAATGACCCACAGCTTTCACATGTTTTTCGGTCTCTCCGCCTGTTTCTCCATGTTTGCGACCACCTACAGCACGGCCGCTACGTAATGCCCCCCCTACTGCAACTTCAGCTCTCAGTACACTCAAACGTACCACTGTACCAATCAATCACTTTTACAGAGTCAGGGCAAAAAGTGAGTATTTATCTTGCCGTCAAGATAAATAACCGTCAATGTGTTGTCTTTCTGTGTGGACCCCACTCCAGTCCATGCTAGGACTTGGGTGGCAACACAATTAGGTACTCAGGTCTAAATATTTCTTCCAGCCACCCAGATTTCATAATATGGTTGGCTGACAAAAGTCATGTTGCCTTCAACTAACTTGTGGTTAAGCCATAAACCAGTAAACCAATAACTCTCAGCCTTGATATAACCTGAACTGGTAAATAAAACAGGACCTGGAGTGCCGTTTGATGTGAACACATTAAAGATTATTAAAAATGAATAGCACAATGCATATGCCAGCTTAATGAATCTGTGACAAAGTGAACAAACGTATATTCCTGTTTCTGTCCTTGCAGCACTTTAGTTCTAAAACACAGCAATTTGTAGAGTTTGGATCACCAAATGTAAAAACACAATCTGGCTTTAAGGTTCTGTTCTTGTTAAGTTCCATCAGAGACCAATGGTGGCATGTGAAACAGACATCTCACAACCATATTGAAGTTTATTACTCAGAGACTTTCTTCCAGCAACCACAGAAAATGCACTTAGAGCAGAATACCCACCAGATGAGCTGAGAATCAAAGTTTCCTGCAGAACCACTTATGTTAGTTACCAAAATCTCCTCACATAGTTTCTTGAATTTGTAGCGGTCATTTCTTCTCTATACATGCTCGTGCGCACTCTCTCTCTCTCACACACACACACACGCACGCACGCACACACACACACACACACACACACACACACACACACACACACACACACACACACACACACACACACACACACACACACACACACACACACACACACACACAGAAGGTCTAATTCACTACTGTCATATCCACAGGACTGTCCCACGTGCAGCACTTCTGCAACAGTCTCCAGAGTAATCCATCACAGTGTGCCTCTGTGTGTGTGTGTGTGTGTGTGTGTGTGTGTGTGTGTGTGTGTGTGTGTGTGTGTGTGTGTGTGTGTGTGTGTGTGTGTGTGTGTGTGTGTGTGTGTGTGTGTGTGTGTGACAGTGTTAAATTACTGCTATGGCACATTGAGCCCTGGCCATTACTCTAGCAGGTGACACCCATTTAAGTAGGTGGTGACACTACTGACATAGAGAGAGGCAGAGAGACTGTGACATGGAAAGGGAAAAAGGAAACTATATGGGAAAAGATGGAATGACAGTGGAAGAGAGAAAGAAGGAGGAAAAAAGCACTTGAGGAGAGAACAATGTAAAGATGTAAGAACTTAAATAACAACAAGGACGTGGAGGAGAAAGACGACCATAAAGCAGTGGAGAAGAAGCTGTAAATATGAGTACAACTGGATGTAGAAATCACCATGCATAATGCTGTAACTGCATAATTTAACGTCATATGAAGCAATAACAGACCCCTAAATGTAATTATATGACTGTAACTCTATAGAATTTTGAACGTATAAATTGGCAACTCTTGTAGTATGATACTTAAATGTACTGTGCTGGTTATTACTTTCATTACAAAATAATACAAACTTGACTTGTGATGTAAAAACAATACTAATTTGAACACTAATACTGAACAATGGCTGTTGGCATTCATACAAAATACAAAAAAAATAACTGTAGAAACTGTGTTACCTCCTCCCTGTGACTTTTAAAATTTGCTCGCTGCTACTTTTCAGCTTGCACACCATGTTCCAGTTTCTGATTGCTTTGTGTCTGTTTTCTTCAATTTACTAGATGTGTCTCTCACCCAGCTCCTTGAATATTTTAACATCTTTTTCCTCCGTTGGACTTCTTTCTCTGCTGGACACTAGTTAGCCTTAAACAGTGAGTTTAAAGATATTTACTCTCCAAATAAACTAAGACTGAATATGTCTTCCGTGTTGTTTAAAGATGCTATCAGAAGCTAGTGTTTTTACCACAATGTCAAAAGTAGAGGTGAAATCCTAATGATTGTGCTAGACTTTTTTTTTTTTTTTTTAAATGTGGGTTTGACTCACACCACTGTTATAGGGTTTTGACCAATCAGAATCAAGTACTTAACACAGCCTGGTGTTAGCATTCTATGTGGCCACTGCACCTTTCTATCTCTGCAACAATGCCACTGCTTACACACCTTTTTCTGCTGAGCTGTGCTTGTAAGTAAAGAGTAGCAAACACACTTCTACTATACTTGAGTACAAGTACTAAACAAAAAAACAGAAAGGGTGTTAATGCATATTCGCTGCTTGCTAGGCTGAGTCAAGTCCCTCCGAACACACTTGTTAGAGTAAACTCCTCTGAGCTCGTTAGCATAACAGCTCACCTTAACGAGCTGAGGTCACGTCTGGATGAGCACACTCAGCCCCGTTCAGCTTAGAGGGTCTCAGAGGGACAACACACTACCTTAACCCAAATTCATGCACTGAGCAAAGCTTTACAGATGTTCTGTTTACATTACCTGGAGCAAGTAGCATAAAACCAGACAAGGCGCTGATGTCATATTTGTTTGTGTGTGTGTTTTTGTTTGCAAATCTGTGTTATGGCAAGAGAGAAAAAGAAAGAGAGCATGTAGGAAGAAGACAGAGAGAGAGATGTGCCTGGGAACAAAAGACTAATTAAATCCAATCATGATTCAGCTTAATCCATAGAGCTAATTAGTTGGCTGTGTACCTGTCTCCACCTAGTGCACGCTGACAATGACACACATTCACGTCTCCCGAACCAACAGAGGACTATCGTTCTAAACTCACCAAACGGGGACATTTTAGACCACTACATTTTTGGATGGTTTATTATGTCTGAGCCTAACCAAGTAGAAAGAACTTGGTTTGTTAGTTTGCGTGTTGTTTATCCCCCAAGTCACTGATCAAAACATCCCAGATGGACACACTCTGACAAGTAATGGATCAATCCTATTCTCAAGGCAGAAATGAACAACTTGTTTCAAAGTCAGTAGTGTTTCAGCTCAACAAGTAAGCTTCTTGACTCCTCATCAGAGACATCTCATACAAACATATAGTTAATAGATGAAAACACACTTCATAAACTGTGTAAAACATATAAAACATAAAAAAAGCAACATAGCTTATGTTTCTTTACCCACAGGTCAGTCTGTCCCTCTGCCCACTCGTCTGTCTCCCTCTCTTAGCCTTGTCTCTGTCTGTATTTGTGTTAATGCGGTGTTATTTGTGGAGCGTGGATCACTTTCATCTGGCCTGGCACATCGTTCACTCACATATTTTTATGATGTTTGAGGTCCACAGCTGAGTCAGACATGTTCGTCAGCGACCCCAGCTGTAGCGACCAATAGTTATGACAACGCAAAGTCAGAAAACTAATGTCACCACATAGACGTAAATAAGCCAAAAGACTGAATGAAACACTTCTCTCACTTTAATGAAGAACCCCTTTAATCATGCTGAGAGCATTAAAGTCAAATTTAAATCCTGAACAATGTTGCTTTTTAATTAGGAGGACTATTTTTCAATCAAACTCGTGCTTTCAGACTGAATGTCATTGTTCTGCCTTTGCTTTTTTTTTAGCTAATTTCTTCATCAATTGCTTTTCTGGCACTCTTGATTTTTGTCCACCTAATTATTCTGTTTCCACTTCTCTACAAGTTGTAAGGAGACAAGACCAAGCGATAGATCCTACAATGCCACTGTCACCACATGAATTACATGTTAGAACAAACACAATTAAACTGTCTTACTTTAAATACAAACTTACACTTTTGTCCAACTCTTCACAGAAATACAACCTTTTGAAAGTTTTGAATAAACGTGATAATATGGTAACAGAAGAACAATGCTCAAGAAGCTGAGGAATAAATCTTAACTTAAGTTTCTTTTATGGTTGATCGTGATTCCGCATGATTTCCTGTTACGTTTGGCTTTAAAGACACTCCACAAAACGGCTTTTATCAACTTTATTTCTGGTTACTCCAGTACATTTTAGGAAAATTAAATCATGATAAATGGGTACACCACTGAAAACTGGATCACTGACCATCAAATTCTCATTCAGCGTGATAAATCGGCAGCCTTAACTGAATGAAGCATAGATGCCAGGGAAGTGAAAATAATCACTGATGGTTCTTCAGTGAAATAGGAATAACTGTGCTGCTATCAGGAAACAGACAAAGATCAGGTTTTTAACAAAACATGAAACAGAAAGATGATTAAAAAAGAAGTAGGTGGTTGGAGAGAGAAAGCGGGACCAGCTGATAAAAAAACAAATTGAGATCTACAAAGTGAAGTGACAAGGGTAAACTTTATCAAAGAAGTTACCTCAAAGGAGTTTTGTCACCACCAAGTCAAGGCTGAGGAGAACAGCAGCAGAAAAGTGAGAAAAGGCAGAAATGTAGAAAAAAGCAACAAATGACTTCAAACATAATCCCCCACAGTCATGGGATACAGTAATGCAAGACTTGAATCCACAAAAAGACGTGTTTAAATCAGCTGTAACAGAGAACAAGTGCTGAGCAGTTTTCAACTGACAAACAAAGTCAGATCAGATAAAAGATGAAAGATTGGAAGAATTGAGAAAGAGAAGAGGAAACACATGGTGATCCAGCAGCAGAATTGTTAAAATGATACCCCAACATAATAGTGACTCTTTAGACCAAAGAGATTTAAAATAACTTATTCCTACTGTGTCTGATGTTTCCTTACAAACTAGAGAGTGAACTGAAAGTTTTCTATAACATCCTCTTACTTAACCTTGCGCTGTTTTAACATTCTGCAAAGTGATTTAATTGTGTAGTCAATTAACATGTTTTATTATTTTTTGTGCTGCCCATGAGGGGTTATTTTTTTAGTATTTGGCATGTTTTATAACAGATATATGTTAATGTTTAACTCTAGTTAATCTCAAACATTATGGCTTATCAAAGCTTTAGAAAAAGTTTGGTGATTTATTGAGTGGTTAACTTTGTTGGCCTAAATCTCAACACTTTCTAGTTTTCTAATCCAAATCGTGAGAATTTTCTTATTCAGTTTAAATTAAAATATCCTCAAGGCAGCTTAACCCCTTACTGCCTGAATTAATTAACAATTTCATTCAGTAACAATTTCTACAGATGTTAAATTGAGGGAAGATTGTAAATTTGAGTATAGAACACACAATAGTTATAACTAAGTTATATTTTTTTTTATATACAGACACAAGAAGTTTATTCCCTGACCAATATGTTGTGACATAGTGAATCTGTTATGATCTTTGGTATGTGTAGAAAATGAATCAGTAGGTAATGATGAAATACAAAGAACATTTTAGCAGGATTAAGACCTGACAGAGTACGGGGTTAAAGCTTATGTGGGTACTTTTGGTGTGTTGTTGACTCTGGCACCCCCTGAGGACAAACTGATGCCTGTATCTCAAGAGAGCAGTTTCAGGCATGAATAGGAATGGAAAAATGGTCAATCTTGGAAGGAAAAAACAGGTGTTATTTGCTTCCTTTCTCACAAATATGATTCAATGCTTGCTTCATTCTGTTCAATGCCAGCAAAAAACTTTTCGCGGGTCCTTTAATTGATACCGTACATGCCTCTAACATTGTTTGTACAAATCTGACAGAATAAAACAACGGGTGAGATTGGGTAAAGGGCAGATCCGGAAAGAAGACAATGACACGATAATGAAAGCAAGCCTTTCCTGACACTCAGATCCACATAAAAAAATAGAGCCACCCCTACAGATAAAAATCAGTTTGAAGTTTTGTCCTCCTGCCAACCACCAAGCTCACATCACCTTGATCCAATCATTTTTATTGAACCCTGTCCCCTTACAGAGAGCAGGAATCTGCTCTAAGTTCACTGGAAACCCCCCTCCCTTCCCCTCTACCACCTCTTTGGGTTTTATTCCTCCTTTTATCTTTTATGTTATTTCTCTCTTTCTGTGTCTCATTTCCCTTCGCTATAATGTTTAAGTGGTGTGGTGAAGCTATCACTCTCTGTTGATCTAACCGTCTTCCTACCAATTTGTCCATCTGTTCGTCTTCCTCTTCCTGCTCACAGTTGGGGTCTTACTTTTTGGAGGACTCACACCAGGGAAAGATCAGAGTTTTTCTAGTTCCATAAAATAAAAAATAATGTTTATGGTGGGAGCAGCCAGGAAACACAAATCTGTGTTTTAACAAAGATGTATTTGAATGTCATGGCTTTGATAAATGTGTTTCCTTTTCGTGTTGCAATAATGGATGATGCACTTGCCCAGTACACAGCCTGTGCAGAACAAATCGGATTTACAGTTTTGGGGTTTCCAATGAGTTTCGTCAATTTATTGTATTTATTGGTGACGAGAGAAAAGGGAACTGACTGAAAGTTGGGCGGGAAAGGAAAGAGTTATGACATTAGGAGGGGAAAAGAACAAACGGAGTAAAGGAAACACAGATGGAGGTTGGAAAGAAGAGGGCACAGGCCATGACGTGTTCAGAGCTCATAATGTTTTTAAAGATGTGTTTAAAGAGATGATGGACTTACCAACAGCATGCATTGTCTAACATGAAGATGTACTCTCACACAATCGGTTGGAGATACTCAAACAGCTCAGGAAAATTCTGGCTTTGTAACGTCAGACAGTAAAATATTCAACAACTGTACCTTTGAGAAATACTTCCATGAGTCCAGACAGACACTAAAATACCAACACATGTTCAGAGAGAGTCAAATCCCAGAAATCTGCACATCCAAACAAAGAAAAGTCAAAAAGTGCGGCATCAAAGGAAAAAGCCGTGTTTCAATTGATGCCAGCTTGTTCAAAGCTCCCTGGGATTAGGTATTAGTATAATTATGTTTCATGTTTACATGTGGATTATATGACAAGGCATTAACAGGGCTCACAGTGCCTTAGCTGAGCAGAGAGGGAGAGGGGACAGACAACAGCACTCAGCATCAGAGAGACAATGAAACGTACTGGAGGAAAAAATCAAAACCAAAGCAGGTTTCCATGCAAGCTTACCGAGATAACTCAAACTAAAGCTTTCACATGTGTTCAGTGTTTAGTTCTTAACAACCTGGATGGCCATTAAAGTGAATCTAATCAACCTGCTGAGTCTGCAGAGACGGGACTGCTGTATGCATGGATTGTTTTCTGTCTGCAGGGCTGTGAGTTAGAGCAAAACAAACACACCCTCACAGCTGCATCATCCCTGCTCCACCTGTACCCCCCACATGAAAGAGGCTGGAAACACTACAGCACAGCGCCACCTGGTGGAGACAACCATGAAGTACAGACACAACTGAAACACAAATTTAGGCCTGCTTGTTGTGCCAGAGAGTTGCTGAGCAGGGCCTGTTTGCTGTAGTTTGTGATAATGAAGCCAAGTAGCACGGGACACTTTTAAAACTTACAACTTTCAAACTTTTAAGAGGGATCAGGAAGGAAGCCAGGAGATAAACTGTTTGACAACCATGACACGAACTTGATTGAGTCATACGTTTTTGGCTTAGGGTTTCTTAAAGAAACAATTACACAATTTACAAAATATGATTTGGCTGAATTTCGTTCGGCGGTCCAAGCCACAACATTACTTTTTCTGACAAGTTTGTCCATGTCTGTGTCCAACAATGACGATTACAGCTACAAAACTAAACCACTGATATCATGACAAGCAACCACCAAACCAAAACACCAGGAAACACTGTGTTAGGGCAGAAATGCAAAGAAAGTCAGGAATAAATGCTGGGTTTACACTTGGGTTTAAACCTTAGATCCAAAGTTATGCCCCATGCACTAGTCAGACTTAAACCATATTAAGGTCACATCTGGTGCTACTTAACACCTCCTTTCTTCTGTTCAGTAAGACTATCCACAGTCATAAGATAAAGAAAAAGTAACAGTAATACAATTTAAAAGAAAACATACTTGATAAAAAAACCTGTACAGCAGCTACTACACACATGCAGAGTGACCTTGTCCTCTAGGAAGACCGTGTTTATCTGTACCAGAGTCTGCTTCCTCTCTCGCCTCACTGTCCCTGTGGACCCTCCCTCTCATTATGACCTAGACTGACACACTAACACTCCCTAAGGACATATCCAGTATGTGAGTGTGTGTACATCATGTCGTCAGCTTACAAACTTCTAGACTAAACTCTTAACCTGAATTCAAGGACATCCTGCCCATATCTTCTCAGTATAAATCAGAGTCTAAATTGTGGTTTTGAAACACATTTTACTTTAAAGTGGTTGTAAAACAGACAAAATACAACCCTGATACCTTATTCAAACAGGCATTCTGTTCAACCGCCCACTGCTTCATGCATGAGCACCTGATTTTAATTGTATTCTATGCTGTTTCTTGGATAAATTTTGATTATCTTTTGACAAACATTTACTACAACCCCACAAACATTATCTGTGTGGTTGGTAACCCCATTTTGAACACCTATGACCAGTCATACTTGGTAGAATTTTGTTGAAACACTGCAGCGACAGGTTGAGATGGGCCATTCTGGAGCATTAACCTCATGATGCGTGGGATAAAGCCGATGAGTTAGTGCAGTTCAGCTTTAGCTGTCTACTAAAGGCTGGCCCCAGAAGCACCATGAACCACATTAACACCTGTTCAAAAAAGCTGATTTTTACAGCAAAACAAACGTGAAATGAGCTATAAAAACTATTCGAAGCTTGGTTTGTTTAAAAAATACCCATTTTTAGTGGAACCAGCATATGTTCTACTGTTGATTACAAAAGAACAGAACACAGTAGAAACAAACTGTCTTCCTGTTGAAATAAAAGAGTTTACTATTTCTTTTGGGACTGTAAGTGGCTGTTTTCCAAGCCGCCTACCACAAACGATGTGTGAATGTAGTGTGTAATAGGCACTGCATACTGCCTACTGCTTTTGCATGTAGCGTGAAGTATGATGGTTCTTTTGGGGCTGTCTTGTAGTATACTACTCTGGTTTTAAGTTTCGGAGGGTGGAGCTACAGTTTTTTTTTTTCTTTTTCCATTATTATTATTATTATTATTATTATTATTTTATTTTATTTTACCTTTATTAAAAATGTATAAAACAAACTTTGATAGATCATGGCATTTTTGTTATTTTGTTAATCATATTTCAGCAGATCGTTGAATTGTCGTATTTGTATTTAATCTTACACCAGAAGTTATATTGTTTATTTAAAAGAAAATCTGGGAGAGATTGAATTTTTATTTTTACAGCTGATGTAAAAACCACTTCCATAAAATCTTTGTATTTTTTTTTTTTTATTATTTATTTATTTTAAGGTAATCAGTGGTTTATATGGGCTTTAATGAATTTTATAGTAGTACACAACTCTTTCACAACAAGAAGTGGCAAGATTTACTGGTGTTTTTTTCTCATCACTTCAATCTCACAGATTTTCTAGTGTCAATGTTCTTGTGTTGTGGTTGTAGTGCTGACTCATTCCAGTCGATGGCGGTAATTCGCCGAAACCTGCCACCTGCATTGACAAACAGTGTTAGCACTGTGCATTGTGGGAAACAGTATGCCAGGTACACAGGTCTTTTGTAGACAGAGAAATTTCCCTGGATTAGTAGGACATCCAGGGATTTTTGGTATACTGCAGATTACTAAATACTAAATTTTTGGCCAAACTAGTAGGCACTACTAGTGTAGTATGCAGTTTGGAAAACAGACTGTGTTTATATAGGCATAGAACACAGTATTCTGTGGGTCTCGAAAGACTGGTGTAAATGTTTTAAACCAGCTGACAGTATGGGTCTCTCTGCCAATGAGTTAAGACAGTTGTTTTTCATAATAAGAGGCACAGCTGACCAGACTTATAGGCACACAAGAGCTATTAGCGAAGAGGCTCTAAACCTGCCTCAACTCTAACTCTTTTCATTAAACTAGCTCAACCGAAGTTCAGTTGACTGCTTTTCCAATCTGGCACCTGCTAACAATGACAGGCTTTAAAACTCAGCTTCAGAAACAGATGTGTGACATCACAGAGACTATGTATTAAACAGTCTTGAGTAGACTGCGTTTTCAGGTAAGAAGATGTTGGTGACTGTGTGGGCATTTGTAGATGTATAAATCATAATATAAGGCAGGGATAAGGCAGACTTCCTGTATGATTTCAAGCTGAAAAAGATAGAGGGCATTACCATATGCAGGCTCTGCGTGTCCACATCAAAGTGCAAGGACACATGAACAGGTACCTGTCTTTGAGTGTATGATGGTGTGTGTGTGTGTGATATTGTGTGTTCGTGCACAGTGTCAGGGTTGGCAGCAGGGGTACCATCTGTTTGTCATTATAATGTTGACAGAACTGTTGCCCAGGTTAATTACCATAGTAACAGGTTAATTACACCAATTAAACATTACTGGGCATACTGGGGATGCTGGCTTCTCTCATCACTCTCACACACATATATATGTAAAGAGACTGTGTGTAGTAGCAAGTACAAAATGGAAGAAGGGTATGGAGAAAGCATTATATCAGGAAGCTCTTATTAAAATGGATGGTAATGGTGATGAATGAAAGAGACGTCTATGTGTTAAAGAAGACCTCTGTGTTGCGCCTGACAGAAATAGGAAGTGGGCAGGAAGTTCCTGACAGCTTGAGGCGGGCTTCAAGGCCAACAGGCAGTGCAGTAGATGACCCTCAGTGGGCCGTGTGTGTAAGACTCGAGGGTATAATCCGGAGTAGGACCTCTTACCGGGTGGCTCGTGGAGGGACAGGGCAGAGGGCCAAGTTACACACACACACACACACACAAAAGAAGGAATCCAACTGATATTCCAGACTTTTCCATCCTTCCCACTGGACTTCCACACACATGATTGACTAAGTGTGAGTGTGCATCTCTATACATTTGTATGTGTGTATCCACTTCCCAGTGCAGGAGTATCAATCTGCATCAGCTGAAGTGGAAAAGCTGAACCTGATAGATTTATCTCTCACTCCAGGCCAGACAGGGGGTCAAATTCTGCTGAAGCCTTACAGTAAGAATCTCAATTGAATACGCTCTGATGCTAAACACAACATAATCATTTAGAAGGAAACACTTCTGAAAATAACTTTGGTCATTATTCTAAAAACCACAGACAGTTTGTCTTCCTGCGTTTTACAGGATATTTTCTTAGGATGAAAAATGACTCTGAAGGAGAGTTTTAATCAATACTGTTTTCATGTAGCAGCCGTTGTTTATAACTGCGGGAAGAAACCCAGTTACTCTGTTCAACTCAGTGTCAACCCTCTTCCAAAATCTGGGAAAAACTTCACGGCTCAATTTATAAACAAATAAAATGTCTGACATGTAAATTGACCATAGACCCAATAAGTTAGGGTCTAATAGCTTCAGATTTTAAATCATACCAGCTGCTAAAATGTACTTTTGTAAATTGATTAATGATGTCATATTTTAATTGTGTTGGCGAGACATCGCTTTTCTTTTGGGAGTGGAAGGGAACTCATTTCAAAGTTACACTCAACATTCAGTAAAGAGAAGGAGCACTGGTGGGCTCCAAATTGGCAATCATGTGATGAAATACGCACTAAAATGTAATTACTCTGACATTGACTGCTTTTATCATAAAACCAAAGCAGTCAAAGTTACTAGTATGAGTTATAATGGATTCAGACTGGAAAGCTTGTTAAAAAGAAAAGTGCGCATGAGATGCTTCATTTAATTAATCCCTTGAAATGTCAGCTTCTCCTCTGGTTTAAAGTCCTGTTTGAATGAATGGGTCATTTTATTACTACAGACAGTGTGATTACAAACATTTTTTGCTCTGAAAGTATGTGAAAATTAATTTAAAAAGAGTATCCCAAAAACTGTTCCCTTGGAAGCCAAATATTAACTGTTAAGCTGTTAAAAATGAGCTATTAGTGATTTGGATGACCTCTTATTGCTCCCTGCTGACACCACAAATCGTTATCAAGTGTCATCTGTACAAAAATCACTCTTTGTTGTATGGAGTGCTATATTTTAAAACAATGTTTGCTGTTTTCATAAAATGTGCTGCTGATGGGTATCATCAAAAGATCAAACTGTCATTGTAGTATGAGTGTGTATGAAGAGGGGGGAAATGATAAAACGAGAAGACACAAATGTTCATAAACACACAGTAAAATGAGTTGGAGAAGCACATTAATGTATAACTTAACTGAAAAACTTGTTGATAGGTGGTATAATGTATCACTGAATAATCATAAACTTACTGAGATTTTTTTAAGCGAATCAGAAGAAAATGTTGCAAATTTGCATGACAGTCAAAAAAAATGGTGGTGATGTTTCTCCCTTCACCTTCCTCCCTCTCATCCCACCATCCTCAAGCACAAAGTCGCACCATGTTTATCACTTCCTCCACTTTCTTGACTTCTCTTTTTTCCTCACACATCAAAGCTTTCCTCCTCCTCTACGCCACCTTCCAATCTCACATAGTCGAACACCAACCGACCATAAAGCCGGGCCCACTTTAGCACCAAACAAACCACCCGCCTCATTACACACGCTAATTGTTAAGTTTCCACTCTCTTTGGTGCAACTTTTTTCCCCCTTGTTTCTTTCTTTTTCTTTAGAAACAACACACCGGATTAAACCTTTCATGTATGTTTTTATGGCTTTTCATCTGAGCTGGACTGCTGACAGTGTGAAGTGCAAAAGGAAATATGGAGGGAGAAGAAACAGAGGCGTAACAGAGACGGGTCACATGGCAATTTATAGATGTTGGACCATGTTCACTCTCTCTATTTTTTTTCCCAGTTCTTGGGCTTTGTTGTCTCTTTTATGGCTCCTCTTCTTCTCATTCTGTCCTTTTCCTTTCTGCACAGTACTGGTCATTTAAATAGATGTATAATAGTATGCATATATGAGAATCCATTAAAGATACATTACTGTTATTGAACACTGATGGATGACTACCATTAACACATTAAAGACATTTATTTGGACTGTAAATAATGTTGTACCACGGCTCATTGAAAGTTCGACAGCCACTGTTAATCATATTAAAGCTTGATATAGAAACACATAATGTGTTTTTTTCTATTTGGTTTAGATCTATCCTGGTTTCACGTTATGATTTCATAGTTTTAACAAGAAGATAAAACACTAGTGTTGCAAAAATTGCTAATACTGAGTGTTAAATATCAATGTTTTATCAAGAAACACAGGACCTTGGTTTGAAGTCAAAGGACTACATGGTCTGTTTCAAAAAAAGAGAAGATACTTCAAAGACACTAGGTGACGAACAGAGGCAGAAAAATAGTCTGATATATAAAAGAGACAAACTTGGAGTTTACACGAGCAGAAAGCCCTGATAAGAGAAGTGCAGTGTTGTGATGTCTACAGGGAGTAATTAGCACTGACAGTGGTACTAATGGTCTGTCTGTGGCTCGGCAGACTGGAACTCACTGGAAGGACTGTGGGCTTAAACTCTCATTCTCCTCTTATTTTTGTCCTTTCTCTATCACCATGCCTCCATTCATGTGTTGCGAAAACCTCCGGAAAGCTGCACAACATCTCACTCAAATTAATTTCAGTGGAATTAATTAGTTTTCTCTCTCTCAGTGTGAAAAACGGGAACACATTGTGCTGCTATCTTAATTAGTGTCGAATAAGTTGTTGTAGTTCACGGTGCTGCAAGCCAAGCTGGTGGCCCGTTTAACTCTGAGTCACTATCATCTGTCTGAAAAGCTTTATCTACTTATTGGAGTCATTCATGTTTGATATTGGCTTTTTACTACAACACTGGATGCAAGATATATTTTCAACATAAACGCCTCCGCAGAGTGTGTTTAAAAAAAAGTTGCAGAGACTTTAAGGTGTATGTAACACATATTTTTTGGCTATTTTACCATCCCCCTGCTGACATCATATTCCAAAAACAGACAGAGCTGCATCAACAATGTAGCATGTCCATTGACTTTCCTGTGAGCATTACCAGGGTTCCAATGTTTAAATAAGACGGATAAACAGATTAAAGTCAGGTCCTTGTCTTGGACCAAATTTCAAGCAACTTACATTTTACATCTATTTCACAAATTTTGTATCATTTTTAAAGAGGCAGTATTATGCTTTCCCATGTTTTAGATAAGGATACAAAGAATGTTGAATATCAATACTAAATGTGTGTAGCTGAAATTTCTTGACATGTCAGTTAACTACTCAAGACGCTCAAACACCAAGGTTTGCTTCCATAGAGCTGGCCAATCAGAGCAAAGGGGGTCTGTGGAGTGGGGAGCCTTAAAGAGACAGCAGCTTAAAGAAGCATTTTAGGCAGATGCTGACATAAAGGTTTTATAAAACACCAGTATGAAGACACAAATGATTATTTTGTGCTTTCAATCATGTAAAGCCCCTCAGGGAATACCAGAGGTACAGTATATAGCCTGAAAAATGGTAAAATACCCCCTCTTTAAACTTTGAATCTTTTTTTTTTTTAATTCAAGCATTGAAAGTTTTTTTTTTTTTTCAAAAGTCATTTTCTTGTGGTAGATGTAGTAAAGATGGAATGTTCTGTTTCGCAGAAAAATCATTTTAAAACAAAGGGATTAGTGCTTGTGTGACATTATTAATATGTACTGATAAACACAATTCTACAGCAACCAGAGAGCTGTATTTTACTGTTTTAGTGCTGTTCAATGAGACTGAACCAGTCTACATTATCATCCATTCTTGCTCTGGTGTAAAGTGTCTTTGTGTACTGTTAAACCTTCCAAAGCTTTATAAAATAGTACACCACAGTCTCAGTTAAATACTATTCTGTGCATTCTCCTCAGCAGACTGCTTCTTTGTGTTAAATCATGTAATATGTGAACACATTACGGGTAATTTAGGTCTCTATTTCACCTGTCAAAGATTAAAGGATTAACGTCGCGGCCACCAGCCATCTCAGAGACCGAGCCTGACGTTAAAATATGTCTGCTCAGTGTAAGAATGCTATTTCAGGTGCTTTTAAAGGCCAGAAAGGTTGCAGTGAAGGGCCTGTATCTCCTCTAGAAGATGAATAAGTGCAGTTTCCATGAGGAGTGTTTTCATCACTACATCTTTAACGTCTGATCTCACCTCTGGGCTGAAAGGAGCCAGCCATGTCAGACAAAAATGCACAGTGTGTGGAGGAGTGTGTGCGTCTCCTAATGTGTGTTTATGCCGTTTGTATGTGCATGTGCGTGCTTAGCATGTTATCTCCGAGGGCAGGACTGTGTTGTTCCAGCAACCCAAATGTCCCAGCACCATAAATCACACCTATCACTCCTGTGTGCAAGTAGGTGTGTGCGTATGAAATTCAGAGTGTGTGTTTAAATTCAGAGCCAACACCTGCTACTAATCACCATCAATGAACAGCAGTGAGAGGAGTGTGCCGACGTGTTAATATTTTTACACGTCCATACACGTGCACGCGCTCCTGTGAACACACACGTGCACAAAAGGCAAACACAAAAGGCAGAGAACAAAGCCATGATGATTGATATGTCAACGAAGTTTATGCCAAACCTCAAGACATCAAGACGCAGAACAAGAGCAAGGAGACGAAAAGGTGAGAAAGTTGCATTATAAGGTGAATAAAAGGAAAGGACATCCAAGACTACAAAGAAAAGAGACATAAAGATGGATTCAATGCGCAGAAATATGACGCTGATTTTTTTTCAAAGCTCTGGCAAAGCTCTTTACTTTCAAGCCAGCAGAGAAAAACTGAATTGAATTCAAAATTGAAAGAAAGCAGAGAGCGCTACGTAAAGAAAGACAGATATGCGGTGAGTAAAGTATGCAGCAAATAATGAAGACCTGCCCTTCCATTAGCCTGCATAACTTTCATTTCACGACAGCGAAAATCTTTCCACGGCAAGGTAATGTGGAGGAGCGACGTCATCTTTCAACATCTCATCCTCTGCTTGCATTTCTTCTCCTCTCTCATCCTTCGTCTCTTTGTGCTCAATATAAAACTTCGCCCTCACCTCCCCCCGACTTTGCCTTTTCTCCTCTCTCGTCCTTTCCTTTGTTTCTGATTCTCTATCTCTCTTTACCATCTCTGTCGACATGTGCTAACCATCATCTGCTTCTATTATCTTTGCTAAAAGCCAAGAAAAGTCAGATCTCACCACTTAATCACAGCTACTTTAATGGGAAACAGCTCAATATTAAAAAGGGGGATGAATAAGGGGAAAGAGGAAATGTGGGAATAAGAGCAGATGGACAAAAGGAGGAAAAGCACCCATCTGATAGTGAAACATTATTGGCTTATGGATAATGGAGTGGAGAACGGATGAGGAACAGGGGTACAGGTATCACATTCCTCAATAAGATATTAAAAAAAAAAGTGACTTAAGGAGCTACTTAAATTATCGTAACTTTATTTTCCTTTTCAACACCCAACACAAATTGAATGATAGTCCCTACATTCTACATCTGGTTAAAGAAATTAATCATATTAATGCATATTCTGTGCATTCTGTTTTTATGTTGTACAACTTAATGTCCACTGACATTTTATCTAGCCTGAAGAAGAAACAATTTCTGTGAAGAGGTAAAGCAGCAGAATGTAAGCCACACTGTGATACCTGATCCCATTGGCTATCATTTGACAACAGTTAAGTTTTACAAACACCTGTGAAGAAACATCTGCTGTGAGTGAAGATAGATAACAGGGTAGTGATAGATGACATCAGCCCAGTACAACACAGTTCTTCTGTGCCAAGTTGTCAGTCCTTAAAACGGCAAACATGACCATTATGGAAAAGGTAAGCCCTCCTTGGAAGAACTGCTGCAGCTAAAGCTCTGCTTACTAAAGGTAGCATGTGAAAAATACACCTAAAACATGTAAAGACATTTTAACTTATATATGGGAATACTACTAAAATATGTTTGGTTATGTTTTTTAAATCTTGGAAGGATGAAGTTTTGTTTTGTTTTTTTTATCATTAAACAATAAAAACACTTAATGCAGCATAATGCTCAACTTGTAGCAAGGAAGTACTAAAATTGTAGACTGTGCAACAGTTCTGCTGTTGGTGTGCTACTTTCCTTTTAATCTTTAGTCTTTTACTAATTTCTGGCACTGAAAAGGTTATTAAATTTAGTTATATTATGTACAATGACAGCTAAGACATATTCTTCTATTCAATGAGTCTCCCGGATGCATCAACAGTTTAACTTCTTAGATGGACATTCAGAAACATTGGTCCTTGAACCTTGGCTTCTACATAGCAAAGTTTCAAATCTTAGCAAGTATGTTCCTCCACTTGTTTGAAAAAAGCATCTTATAAAAATATATACCATCCACAGTCAAGAAAGGAAAAGAAAAAACATATTTTAAGGTATTACAATCACAAATTTGTCCTTGATTGGTCGCAATTAATCAAAGTATCTGCCAAAGCAGCAAGCACAAATTTGCCCCCTAATTTTTTTAAAAATGAGCATAACATCTTTTTTGGCGTGTAGCACCTTTAAATTGAATTTGTTCTCAACTTGTCAGGCAAATGTGGCTTACATGAAGTGCAATGAGATATTTTGTCTAGAAATTAGATGGAGACACTGGCCAAGACTTGAGTTGGGTCTGGATATTGTGGTAATTGAAATTTCCAACATTTTGAAACATAACCCCCCAAATATTGTTGTATAGTTTAGTGTGATAACATCTTCTGCAGTGATGCAGGTGTGACATGTTTCATTTTCATTTCATTGTTTGAGTGAATCAAGAAATCAAGTCATCAGCAGAGCATGAAAAAAATGAATCAAAGGGATGGAAAGCTAAAAGATGGAGGGATAGAGGGCTGAAGACATGGAGGAATAAAGAGAAGTGATGTCCAACATGTTGTGATTTTTCATTTGATTGTTGAAAAATGGCCAGAGGGATGAATGAAAAGGTGATGAACTGACAAAAACTGTTCTTCAGATGGAGTGAGAGGTTGAAAGGATGGATGGAGGTATGGTTGATAGTTTCAAACACAGGGCCAGCTGTGGTCTATGGTACATAAAATAAGAACCTGATGGCCAATCATAATGTTACACTCACCCACACTCAGCTTTTACCTCCGAGCGCACAAATATTTGGATTATTACCGTCACTCTTTTATTCTTTCCTTTGTAACGCCCGCCTGTTTTCTCCAAGCGATGAATTACCTCAACACACAACCTTCTCTCATCTCTCCATGTCTCCCACTTTTCCTTTGCCCCTCCATTATTAACTCCTCGTCGTTGAGTCCCTCGCCCTCTCTGTCTACATCACAGCTCTGGTTCTGCTCTGCATTAGTTCTGCTGGGTTTGAAGCGATCAGCGTGCATGATCACTACCAGACCTGACCTGAGGAGAAAGTTGGGGGGTGAAGGAGAAGGATGGATGAAGAAATGGAGAAGAGGAGAGAGATAAAAAGCAAAAGGCCGATCATTTTTTAAGCATAGATGCTCAGGCAAAAGAGTGATAAAGAAAGTCGTTCACTGGTGGAGACATGAGCTAAAGTTTCACTTCTTTTACAAATGATGATGATTTATTGAACAAAGAAGGAAAAATAAATTGCAAAATCAGATTTCCCTCCAAGTACTGCCAAGAAATAAACTCTTCACCCATAAAGAAATCTGTCAATTAACAGCAATGGAAACAACTTTAATCAAATAAGCATGATGTGGGCTTGGAATGACCAACAGACAAATGGATCCATTTCCTTACATAACTTGTAATCAAAAGTGGGTTTGGATCTTAGAAAATATTATCTGTAAAATTTTTGATTGCCCTGAAAAATTACACCTGCTGTCCCTGCCATAGAAAACTTTCTCATTGTGGTTTCACAGCTTTTAACTCATGAATGAGAATACTGCCAAGAGCAGTTATAAAAATGAAGGCATGAGATTTGTCCATAACTAGTTAAATGCAAGAACAATAACAGCATGCCAAACACTAATCAAATCTTAAAAAGCTATTTCCATTCGTTTTCTCAAGTATTTCTGTAAGAAACTCAAGAACTTTCTGAAACCAATCAGCTTAGCCCCTTAAACACACAGAATAATTTCTTAGTCATGGGCTCACACAAATGAAGTTTGGCCAAAATGTCATGCATATGAAAAAAAAACGTCTTCCATCAAATGTTTTTCATCAAAAAGTGAAAAGGTTTGACCAAAGTGTTTGTTTTATTAAAAGTCAAACAGTCTGACAAATGCAATATGATATGATACACTACCAGTTGTTAAACTAAGTTACATTATGTTGTGATATTGTACAGTTGTGTCGGGTTACGAACCGTACGGTACAGTGAGGTTGAGTACGGTACATGATTCAATTCAATATGAAGTCATACAGAATTGAATAGAATAGAATATATCAAGATACAAAGCATAAAAATACAGATCAACACCATACGATTGATGCAATGAGACATGTTATGTTGCACCCATTAAAATGTGAAAGAGTTTAATTCAATGTGGTACGGTACGGTACGGTACGGTACGGTACGGTACGGTACAGTACTGTGCGGTACGGTATGGTATGGTATTCTATGGGTTTGACTGGCGTTAAGTAAATATTTCGCATCTAGTTTAAGGAATGTTGGAGTATTTAGTTGCCACCACAGTTTGAATAGTCATTAGAGATCAACCAAATGTTTTATATGAACAGGAAACGGAAATTCATATAGTGAGAAATTTGTTCTTCACAGTCAGCTTTTATGGTATGTTATGCTCCATTTGTGAATCTGTTCGAGTGGTTTTATGTTTCTGCTTCTTCTTGACTCTATCCAGGAGTATTAACTCTAATGTCTCTTAAAGTTTCTGTGACACAGCATGAAAGGCAGTCTAATCCAGGCCGGATTGGTTTTTAACTGCCCCCACACAGCCTCCACCCTGAGCCATCTCATAAGAGTTGCTGTGCTCAGTTTGTCAGTCAGACGTAGCGTGAAGCAGCTTAATTTGGACCGTATTGGTTTTTAAATGCCTACACAAAACAGATGGGTGTTGGGTTACATACGGCTCAATCAGTCAGAAATAGGAAATTAGGAAGAGGAGACAGATGGAGAGGTGAAGAGACAGACGCAGCAGGCAGGTGGTCCAGGTGGGCGGGTGGATGAGGGGAACTGACCCGAAAAAGAGTGATGTCACCTGTGGTATCAGCTTCAAGCAAACGACAAAACGTCATCCTTAGTACTTACATTTTTTGTGTGTTAGAGTGTCTAAATAATAATAAATACAGATGTCTGGAAATGAAATCACCTCGACACTGTTAAAGAGTGACTATTCTGTATTGACTTGGGTTTCCTTCCAATTCAACACTTTATTAAAAACATTTAGTAAATGCATAAGATAAATATTTTGCTAACACTTACAACAACGCAAACACATGCTGGAAAATACTGGAAAATACTCTGTCTTGTTCACATTTCATGCTATTTAACTAGCTAGATGACTGTTGCCTAAAAAGCTGATAAAAACAGCTAAAGTTGACTGGAAAAACTGCTGTACCCCATGTAAACATGGCTACAAAAAGCCTGAGTAAACCTTTTCTAAATTGGCATCTTTAAATATGTTTTATGAGAAAGAAAACACATTGAAGTGACCGTTAAAGTTCAGAAATACACATTTTTGTGACCTACACTAAATTTGGACATATTTGTGTTTTTCTTCACAGGGTGCTTCAAGCATATAGTATAATTCTTTCTTTCATGGTAACTTCAAAGTCGAAAAAATTGCTGTTTTTATCACAGCAGATAACCATTCACAGTCTAAGAGATAAATAAAACCTATAAATTAAAGCACCTCGCTGTGCTTTCTACAGATTTATAGGCAACAGGTATATTTTGACACCACAGGGGAGGAATTATTGCTTAGCGTCTCTGGACTGTGTGTCTTTGTGCTGTTTGTTTTAATTGGTTGTGGATATAGGGATCATCACTTTGATTGATCGGTAGCCGAGCTGTGAGGTCAGCGAGTCCAGTGGTCAGCCGTGTTGGATGAGACTGGTCCTGATGTCCACCATACATAAAGACAACAAATGGGATTCAGACGTGACTTTGCAGAGTACATCTGGAGTGCAGCTGTCTACACCCTGTGCGTCTGCGTGTGTCATCAAAAGTTCTCCACCCTGTCGTCCACCTCCGCTCACAGACATAAACTTGTCTACAAACCATATAGACTACCAGAATGTAGCCTGCATTCTTTTTTTTTTCTTTAATTAAAGAGAGAAATGAGAAAAGGATAAAATCTTGGGGCATATTTTGAGATGCTTTTGGTATTTTTATGACATAGTTTCTCCTTAAAACATCAAACAGAATGACATCAGTGTTTGGCAACTTAACTGTTAGCTAAGTTGTTGCACACTCATATTAAATTAATGGATTCCAACAACAAGTGGCCAAAGCTATTTACCCAGATACCCACACTAGCCACACACGCACAAATACACATATTCACATTGCCTGAGCAAGCAAATCCCACAAGATACGTTTTCTTTGGCAAAACTCCTAAAACAGGTTTCTGATGGTCAAAGCTAATAATAATAATGATGACGGTTAGCTAGCTAAAAGCCAATGGTTTGATTCAGAAAGAAACTCCTCCCAAAACTTACTGTAATTACCCGTCTGCACACACCACATACACACAAACACACACGCTCCGTCTGTCTCGACATCATAACATAAACTTTAATAGCCAGACCATAGGGGACTGGAGAGACACAGTCAGCGAGAGCTCGATAGCATCTGGTAATAGGACTCAAGAGAGGCAGATGAGGAGGGATTAAAGAAAAAAGTCAGTGTGACATGACAGAGAACAAGAGCTGAGTATTATAGAGAGAGTTAGAGGGCATGAGTGACTGACAGGAGAGGGAGCGAAAGAGAGGTTTAGTGTTTCAAGACGATTAACACTGCCCTGCTGTGTTTTAATAGTGTGCTCCTATGGGTATTTTTAGGCAAACATTAGCAAAATCTCTGTAATGAAGGCATATAGAGGGAGTCTCATGGAAGTAACCTAATCAGACTTGCATCGCTACAGGGCATGGCTGCTGAAAGACGTCTGCACACACAAAAACACTAACTCTCACACTGTGCTGAGATTATAATAAGATAACTCCTGGGTTTGAATCCCAGACAGGATGCAAACTTGAGTGGAGCTGAACCTCGAGTCTGAGTGGTGTAGAAGTCATATATTTCACTCCAAGGCTCCCAGATACAGCAGCTCTATCAGTGGCCCAAGGATTCAGAATATGAAGCTCAAGGCAGCTGTTGACTCAGTTCTGAGCACAAATCTTCAGCTAATGTTTTGGCTGAGTAACATGTCAGTAAACATTTATTGCCAAATAAATCTTGCACGTGCCAAACTGATGCTGGTGGCACCGACAGGCATACTGTAAAGGTCAGCACGTTCACATCTGTGTTATGAAGTGGTATAGATGTTGCAACAACCAGAGAAATCGCACAAAATGTCATAGATCAATGGCTAGGGAGCCCCATAGATAAAACTACAGCTCACATTATGTATTGTGCATTTTTTCAAATCGGGAAAGCTTTAATAGTTTTCTTTACTTTAGAAAACACAAGTTATTCTAGCATTACAAAATAACTTGTGTTTTTTCTCTTCTAAATTTCTTCATAAATCACATTCTTAATGAAGACAGAGCTGAGGGGAGACTGATGCGACTCTGGTCACAGCTGCAGAGAGTTAAGAGAGATCCCTCCATCAATTACACACACACGGTCAAACGACTCCAACGCACACAGACACACACTCATCTTTGTCCAGACAGATCTATCAGTCAGGTCGGGCCATCAGTCGTAAAGTCTCACATCTCCGTTTCCGTTTGATGTCTGCTGCTCAGTCAGGTGTGGGGGAGGAGGGGAGGAGGGGGCACTCCACTTTTATAACGAGGATTTAACGGGCCTCTGCCAGTAAACAACGGCCATGTGGAGCTCATAGAGCAACAGGTCTGTAAACATGACACACCTTCTGAATCAGATCCGGGCGAAGGTATAAAAACAGCTTTGATAAGGGCAGGCAGTTAAGTGTGGCGGTGTGTTTGTGTGTACGTGTCAAAGAAAGGGGGAGCTCTGGGTTATTGAACAGGAACAAACACATTGTTTGGATTATTTGACATGACACTTAAAGGGTTGTAGTTAGTGGAGAAAAACAGCCTGTCACTTTTCTTTCCTTTCTGACAGTTTTCAGTAATTTGAAAAACACATTGTTTACAATGACGTCAGAAACACATGGGTGAGGAAGTGCAGACTCCTTTCTTCACCTCTGAGAAGTGCTCAGCACATGGTCCTCCAATTTAATGCAGGATTTAATTAAGTTCTACTCAGATTTTAAACATAAATAAAGAAAGAAATGTTTTATAGGTTTTAGCAGTTGAAGACGGTAGTCTAAAAGTAGGGTAGTACTAAAAGTAATACTTGTCTGAAGAAGAGTCTTTGATCACAGGCCTATATTATCGTTAAAAACTGAGGTATACATTACCAAGACATTCATGCCTCGGATTTTCTCTTTTTGTGTTCATTTTTGCGATAAGACGTCAAGCAAAATTACTCTACATGACATTTTTCTAGGCACAGAGCCCCCTGTGAAGAGCAACTGATTGTTAGATGCATCATGGGAAATGTAGTTTGAAAGTTTTTTGAGAGCTTAGCCACTCTGAGGAGTTTTGAGCTGGTGGTTTCACAGTCTGAAGTTAAATGTGGTGCCTCTTTATGACTAACAAAAGCAAACGGGAGTATCAGCAACATGTCTAAAGAGTCGTTTTTTACTGAGGTGTGAATTGTAATTTTTAGGTATAATAAATTCACCAAAGGGTAACACTTTTCAGCTACATCATAGGATATCCCATCATGCCAAAATGCAGATGTGTTTTTAGTAAAAGAAAAAACATTAATGCCAAGTATTTCATTCAAATGCATCCTGTCTTTTGTATATTTACGTTGCTGAGAAAATTGGCTTGTGCCTCATTTTATTACTCTCCCCTGTGTTAGTAGGCTAATGATAGTTTGTGACAGATGAGCAGAGGCAGCAGGTAAACGTAAGACCTTGACACTCTGATCCCCCCCCTCCCACCTCCTCTTTCTCTCACAGATCAAAGTAAATCCAGCTGGTAGTGATCCTAACCTCCATGCAGCAGGACATGACCTGCAGACCCTCCGACACACACAGTGGCCCAACAGCTAGACCTTCCTGCAAAATGCTGGAGGGTGTGTGTGAGGTTTTTTTTTTTTTTTTTTTTCAGGAAAAAAAGGAGAGTTAGTGTGTATATGTGCCTGTGTGAGAGTGTGTGTTTGTCTTACTGAACCCACAGGAACCTTTTCACCTTGAGGTCAGAGGTCAACAGAGCAATCAAAGCCAGCTTCCATCTGCTCCCCGCCTAGACACGTCCTGTGTGAGTCTGCCTGTTTACGTGTGTGTATGTGTGTGTGTGTTCACCCTACAGCTATCCATTTCTTGGAGTGTCCCCGGCTCTGTGTGTGTGCTGGCATGTATGACTGTTTAGATTTGTGTGCCTGCATGTGTGTTCACGAGTATGTGTGTGTGTGTGTGTGTTCGCCCCTCCAGCCACAGTTGCCCTGTAGTCCACAGGAATCCCTCATCAAAGAGTTGAGAATGTTCGAGGTGTCTGGATCGTCAAAACATGCCGGCAACTTCTAAAGCAGCCGCTGGTGTTTGTAAAGTTATACTGAGACTGATGGCTCCTACGGTTCTGAAATGTTGCCAAAAACACACACAGAGCACAGTTAATAAACCTTTAACTTTCCCTTTTTCACATTGCCTCATGGATTTATTGGATATTGACTCAGTCATGGAGATTTATATGATGACTTAATTTTTTTTAAGTGGAATTTAGTTTGATGTCCTTTTTTTTGCAAGTGAGACCATTACTTTTATAGACAAATTACAAAGTACGATGACATTTGTTAGTTTTCCAAATAGTGGGTTAACAGCTGAAAGAGGTTTAACGGACTGAACTCAGTCACAGGCAGCAGTTAAGAAAAAATCTGGCTGTGTTTTGGAAACGATATACCTATCACCTTACAAGGGTTACAAATCAGTATAACTGGATACTGAAAGGGAGGAAATATGTAGCAGGTTTTATGTTTTTATCAAGCTTTGGCAATCTTCGCCATGTCCGTGTTTCAGGACCATACAACTGACTGAGCAAAATATTTTTAAGGAATATGAGAAAGTGCATGTGACTGATTGATTTCCATCCAGGATGCATATCAAAGTGCTGTAGTTTTGGTCACATAGGTGATTTATAACAAGACCTTCACAAAATAGGAAAAACTACACATATTCAGATTATTCCTTCCCCCCAAAAAAATCATGGCTTACATGTGGATTTTGGAGAAACACGTTTAGTAAAATGAATGTGTTAAATGTAAGACTTTGAACTAAGCTCAGTGTGTGTTGCTCAAGGGAAGACGCTGTAACCAGAGGCGCTGCACAAGTCCAGGACCCTGCCGCAAGAGGTCAAAGGGCAACATGTCTCAAACGAGAGAAGAAGGTTACAAATAGAGTTCACTTTTTTTCTGATCACATGTAAGACTGTTGGCTTGAAATAAATACAAATTTTATGGCTCATTTTTTCTCTGACCAGTCTCTGGATATCCTTGACTCAAGGCTCTAGACTTAATATGATATATTAAATGTGTATTACATTAAGGTACCATAGAATTCACTATTTCCTAAGAGTAACTACATAATTGCTGCTGCATGGATTTAGGTATTTTTAGGCCTTTTTTAAGTTTCTGTTCAGGCATTGTTGTCTTAGTGTCCTGTTCCTTATAATTTGCATCTTGATATATCATCAGTGCGAAAAGAAAAAACTAAATTTGCAGACTCTCATAATCTCATGCTGGAAAAATTAGGCTATTCATTGTCTTGCTCAAAGGCAAAAAAAGGTTGAATTGTTGGGACATCGAGGTTTTAGTAAAACCTGGAAGTCAATAAAAGCAGCCGTACAATCACCTAACGCAGCAGAAGTACGTGTGAAGGAAACCAAACACCTTTGGGTGGTCTTGGAAAGCATGGACACATAGACACATGCAGTTCATATGTACAGCGCTCACTCTTTGATTAGAGCTGCCAAATCGCTAATAATGAGGTCCACACCAGAAGAAAAAAATTCACACACACACACACACACACACACACACACACACACACACACACACACACACACACACACACAAACACACAGCAGTACAGGCTCCTAATAGTTTCCTAAGGTGTTAAGGTGATATTCATGTTAAAACCAGCGCATGTATTAGCACCTCAACTCGTATTATTCCACACATTATAGGGCCATAAAGCATACCGTCACAGTGTGTGTGAGTGTGTGTGTGTGCAAATGTTTGATTGTGTTTGGGATATATGTGGCTCTATGTAGGGACATGCCATATTCTAAAGATTACATGAATGTGGTGTGTGTGCCAAAGTTTGAGAGTGGGTATGTGTGTGGGTATGAGTGTAAGTGTGTGTTACAGCCTAAAGCCAACATTTGTGTTCTGAGGGGAGGCGGTAAGTTTCCCCACACAGCCCATATGTTTCTCATTTTTCCATACACATTCATGAGGTATTTCTGCATTTTTACAGAAAAAAAACTCAGAGTGAGAGAAGAAAGGAGGGCAAAGAAAAGAGAGATAAAAAGAAAGGGCGTATTCCCTGTAGAGATGTCAGATCAGAGAGCTGGCTTGTTTCACAACCAGCCGGGTTAGTGGGACTAATATCGAAGACCCCACAGAGGTTACGCCTCTCTCTGTATCTCGTTTTCTCTCCAGCGTACCCCTTCACTGTGGAAAATATATTCCTTCTACACACACACACACACACACACACACACACACACACACACACACACACACACACACACACACACACACACACACACACACACACGTGGAGCAAATGTCTCACACCCGCATAAACACAGACACACTCACACTTAAAAACAGACCGCACAAAAAGTTTGAGCAGCTCACATGCCCCAAGGACACAGGACAGAGGAGATGAAAACTAAAACCATACGCAGAGAGGGATAGAGGGTGAGGAAGAGAGAGGGATGAGGACAGAGGAAAGAGGGATTGAAAGATGGAGAGAGGGGAAATGAGAGTAGCCATTATCCAGCAGCCTTTTTCCAAAACCAGAATAAAGGAAATATATGATTGCCCTTGGTTTGTGTTGTGTGTGTGAGACTACATTCCTTTACATGTGTCGGACTCTGTACAATATCCTACACTGTGTGTGGTTTTCACTGTGTCCCATTCATCACTTTCAAGTGGACAACCTCCTCTGATGTTAGGGCCAGACTCTGAAATGCTATTTCTATGTCCTAGCCTTGGGTCACTAACTTTTGATACAGTTTGATCTCTGAAGAGCGAAGATCACATAATTGGCTAAGAAGCTAGGTGACGAAACAGGTGGAACAATGAAGTTCTTAGCTAGTGGTAAGCTAGTTAAGTTGCCAGTGAATTGGTCAAACATTCATGATCGAAATTGTGGATTAAGTGTTGTTATCTAATCAGTTAACATGTATGTTTTCATTAGTTGTTGACAGAACTAGCTGTTCTTACTCAGAAGCTAATCGATTTTAACTTGTAGTCTTTTAGATATAGTCTAAGTAAAGGAAGAAACAGTGACATGGTGCAAAATCTGACATTGTATTAGCCATATAACTGTTTTGTTAACAAGTTATCCTCAAATTAGACATTATGTGCTAGTTTCTTCTGAGCTACCAAGATCATAAATCCCCTGAGAACATGTTTAATACATTGATAGCAGCTCATTAACTTTATTAGCATTACTGCCCAAATTAGCTGAGATTCCAGTTTTAATTTTTTTGACAGTTTGGTAGTGTAAGCTTTGGGTCTTTAACAAGTTGCTCAACAGGCTTCCCAGCTTTTAAATTCATGAGTTAAAAGAAGCTAAAATAACTTATTTCAAGCTTGTGAGCTCTTGCAGGAGAACAGCTAACTTTAGCAGTTGGTTTGCTAACTATGTCAGTGTTAACAGTTATCACTTAACAGGTTCTGTAAATGTTGCTTAATCTTTAGATAGGGTCACATTTGAAGATAAAACAAAATATCTGTTAATTTTTCGAGTATAAAACTGACCTAAGTGTGATTTAATAAATCCTTAAAGGATGCTAATGCTAACAGCTGGCCAGATAACATCATATGTAGCAACTATTTTGGCGAATGCTGCAGCAGCACATTGTGACTTCAGTATTGTAACTGATTTATGGTCAAATACTTTGTTCTACCTTGACATGGAGCCCTTTCGTCACTGCGATGTAAATATGAAGAATTAGATGTCAGTGTATACATTCCTGAGACAGTGAGCACATTCCTCAGAGTGCGTGTTTAGCAAAGACCTGTCTCCTGTTGTACACCCAAACAGGCAACAAATCAGCCAGCAGCCACGTCTATATGCGCTGTATGACCGAGTCTATACTGCAGTGATGTGGATACGGGCAGGTGTGTGCATACAGAAGGGTGTGTTAGGGACATTGAGGGTCAGAGTGTGAACAAGCAGCAGCTGGTGAAAGGTGAGGGAGTGACAGGGTGTTTAGAGAAAGACACAGACAGAAAGATGTAGTAGAGGACAGATGGGGGGATGATAGAAAAAGGTAGGGATTATTGGGACAGCAAAAGGCAAGAAACAGAAGAGAGGAAAAAGAAAGATCTGATCAGATAGATGTTTAGGACGGTTGGAACTACCTGCAGTACCACTGCACACAAACAACAACACACTCATGCAAAAGCACGACTGAAAAAGAATCTTTTGCCTCATGCCACCCAGGAACAAAAACACACAAAGGGAATTTCCTCATCTACAGAAGGCCTTGTGAAAGGCATGCACACTCACAAACACACTCCAAAATTCCTCTGCTAACCCATGTGAACTTACGCTGGTGGGAGGAATGTGTGTGTGTAAGATTGAGCCTGTATCATATTCAAATTGTGTTCTGCGGAAACATGAACGTCAAAGGAATCCAAGCTATGTGTATGCATTGGTTGCTGTGTCTGTGATGTTGCACTGTGCATGTGTGTGTGTGTGTGTGTGTGTTTGTACATACTTGTGTGTAAAACTATGTGTTTATAGCCATGATTAAAAGCAGAGCAGATTGAGCAACCGCTCTGTCTGTTTGTTCTAATATGTTGCGCATTTACTCAACCGTGTGTGTTTGAGTGGATCCTTGTGTGAGTGGGTCTTGAATGTGTCTCTGTGTGCAGTGATAGCTTTTAAGATAGTCCTCTTTGGTAAACGAGCCGGCCGCCCCAAGTTCAGCTCTTCTAATTAAAGATACAGTGAAACAATGGTGGCTCTTTTATAACTCTCTCCTTCTCTGCCGGTGTTTCTTTATTGGTTATGACACTGGAAGAGTGTCATTATCAAGCGGAAATTGTCCTGGGCGTGAATGAAAGGGCTAATCTTTTTAATCTTCTCCTCTCCCTCTCACACTTTCTACCTCTCTTTCTCCCTCACAACTAGATTGAGTGTGTGATGACGACCAGCTAGAGTAATTACAGCAAGAGCGTTAATCTGTTTCAATATTCGTGTCACACGGAAAGTGGATCTGTCTTCTCTGCCTGTTAAAAAAGCAGTGGGGAGTTATTACAGCAAATAAAACGGGGGTGGGTGTTATTTTTCCTGCTTAAGTTGTGGATCAAAGAGGCTTAAAAGCTGGAAATGAGAAAGTTTAGCTCATATTAGTATGCCCTGTATACAGTTACTGATAATTAAAAGTGGTAAGTACTTTTGTCTTCTTTGTTTTTATCCATGGCTCAAATGTATAGTGTGTAACATCATATAGTTTAATAACCTTGCAAAAGTCAAAGGGTAAGTTCATTAAAACCTCTTGGTTGAGGAGCCGGTTAAGCTCCATCATTCATTTGTTCACCTTGTATACAGAAGATTCAGACATTGAAGCAAGCGCCCTAGGTTGAGATCTGACATGCTACCATGTACCATCCTCTCGAAGAAGAGAAAACCTTATTTTGTGCGCCAAAGTGCTTCAAGATATTTGGCTGCAGGTGCTGCCATGAAGTGCAAGAAGTGTTTTTTTTTGTTTTATTTTCATGTTGAATAATCTATCCATAAATAACCACAATTAATCACTGGAACAATATAGTACAACCTCCAACAACATTCAATAATCAGCGGTAAATACTCACTAAGAGCTGTGTTTGAGTCCTTTCTACCCCTGAGGACAAAGAGGAGAAGGGTCAGCTTAAGTGCCTAAGTTTTCTCTGAACAGACGAGTCTTCAAACATCTCTTAAAAGTAGAAAGGGACTCTTCGGATCATGTAGAAGTAAGTAATTCATTTTACCATTTGGGCACAACAGAGGAGAAGAGTCTGGCGTGAGATTTAGAGCCATGCTGGGCTGGGAGCACCAGGCATCTTTCGCAAGCAGAGCACAGTGGGCGAGATGGAGTGTAGACCTGGATGTGGGACTCTGGGTAGACAGGAGCCATTCTTGTCACTGTTTTGTAAGCCAGAAGAAAAGCTTTGAATATGATTCGAGCTGCTACTGGAAGCCAGTGAAGAGAGGTTAACAGCGGGGTGACGTGTGCTGTTTTGGGCTGGTTAAAGGCCAGACGTACTGCTGCTTTCATATTAGCTTTAAATATTTAAAAAATACACCCTCAGCTTAGCAAAGATGCTTTTAAAACATTCTTTCATTTCATTTAACTAGTTAACTTGTGAATTTATTGCCTGACAACAGTTCTAAACTGTGTTGCCAAAACTACTTGCATCTATAAAAAAGAGCTAATGGTTTGATCTAGTATGTCAATGTTGAGCAATGTTGCAAGTTGGCACGGTGGATTTCACACTAAGTTATCCTAAAGATCAGCAAAACACATCCCTTTAGTTTCACTCTCTAAGTTCCACAGATCCCTGTTGTGTTTGGAGTCAGGGAAGTTACTGTAATATTTCCGGCAAAGAGGCCCGGGCGAAGTTTTTAAATTTGTCTGATCCTCTTAAGACCCAGAGGACTGAGAGGCTTCCTGGATGAGTCTGTCAATAAAACGGAGTCATAAAAATGAAAGCAGAGCAGAAAAAAACTCCAAAATTGCAAGAAGAGCATCCAGAGGAAGAGTGGTTTAAAATTCTCTAAGTTAGCTGATTGAGCAAATTAAAATGTAATCAAGAAGAATTAGAACAAGACCCAAGGATGTCCGGTCGAGTGTGTGACTGTGTGTGTATCGTCTTCATGTGTACATGTCTACGTTACAACAACCAGGTGCAAACCTTTTTCTAGCTGTGGTAAAGAAGAGAAAGAAAGAGAGAAAAAAAAGAAACACAGAGGACAAAATACAAAGCAGGAAGAGAAGGAACAAGAGGAGAGGATGCAAGGCAAGAAAGCAACATGACAGGGGTGAAAGTTTTCCAGTTGGGCCAGATCTCCCAGAGCGACGTCTGTTCTGGTCATTATGGGAGTCTACCTGTCACTCTTTGTGCAAACCTTTGTGTGTGTGTGAGTGTGTGTTTGCTGTTGTTTCAGCCCTGAGGAATGCCAAGAATCCCTCTCCCCAAAATGTGTCACGACCATGTCAAGCACTTTTTATCGAATGGCTTCATCTTCATCCTTCAACCCTCCTTTCCCCTCCACCCAGGCACTTTCTTTCTCTTTCCTCTACCCCTGAACCTGAAGGATCATAACAAAGGGGTCAGAGGTCAAACTAGTAGCGATTATATAAAGTTTGGTCAAGAGGGAGCAGCAGCAAGGGAGTATGGTGAGGTAATGAGAGGGTGAGTAAAGGCTGAGTGCAGGGCTCCATTCACATTTAACATGCAAACGTAAACTGTTTATTTAACCCTTAAAACACTTTGAAAAGTGGCGTCAAACAAAGACAGAGTTTGACTTCTCTTATCACTTATCACATTACAGGAAACAGTTTTGAGGTGAAAAAAGGTCAAGGAGCTTTGGGTTAAAATAAGTTTAGGATACTTACGGCATGCCATACCATAAAAGAAGTTACACTCAGGCAATCTAGGTCTGATTTCAACAAGCTGAAAGAGACTGTAACAGTCTGGATGCAGGCGGAAAAGAGCTGCTTCACATTGTGTCTAGTAACGACATTTAACACTATGTTAGCACAGTAAGCCACATATTAACCCCATGGCCCTCTCAATATGACAATAACAGCTTGGAAAACCTAACATAATCTTAAGATCAGCCCTCTGACACTTCCACCACAGCTGTATTGTGTGGTGTGGCTGTTTAGAGTCATATCTAAGTCTCCTGAGTCCAAAAAAGAAAAAACATAGGTTAGGCGCAAACTTTGCATGGTAAAACTTTTTTTTTTTTTTTTTTTTACCAGAAGATGACACCTCATTAAAATTAAAAGTCTTTTTTTTTTAAAATTTGTCCTCGTCAAGATAGAAAGATAGGAAGTGAACACAGTTTTAGATGTAAATTAAGACAAAGTAGTCCATAGAAATCGCACAACAATTTAAGCAGGGGCTATTCACCAACAGAGAGAAATACAAATTAAAAGTGTTTGCATTCGGAAGAGGCTGCCTTTGAGTCTTGCAACTTCCTCTTAAAAGAAAACTTGAACATTTACATTGATCTATGACAACGTTGCACAGTCATTAAATGGATCTCTTTCCCTGCATAGGGTGCAAGGAACAATTTGAATTATAACCAAATAGTCAAATTGTATTTTTGCTCGAAATGCCAAACCATATATTAGACCCAAAGCAGTTGCAACCCAGAAGGAGCTCTAAAGATTTTTTTTTAAGTCAGAAAGAACTGACAGAAAACGTGTTCGACTTTGCCAGTTCAAGACAAGTTTGTTACGCTTTATCTGGAGGCAGAATAGTGAGGAAAATTCACTACTGAAGAGTTGGAATCAGAGCCGTAACAGATGCAAAATACCATACAAACTCAAAGGACAAATCCTACAGTGCTGCAGCAAATCACAGATTATGCTTGCATTCTGGGAAATGTAGGGTCTTAGATTTTGTGTCAAATCCATATTGGGAACAGAAAGCAAAGTTTCTTGTCCTCTGCTACAAAGCAAAACAGCTTTATGGAAGTAAAAACTTACGGTACATGCACAAAGATAGTTACAAAAGACAAGTGGAGGTGAGTGGAGCAGTACTTTGGTCAATATTTTATGTCTGCATGTGAATAATTTCAGGGATGTCTTACTTAAATTCAGCTACACCAACACATAATGGCATTGACATCATTTCTGGTAGAAGCCATTTAGCTACAACTATCTACTATGACTACTGTATGATGGCCAAACCATCAGATAATACTGGATAAACTAATAACTGTATTTTATGAGAAGCTTGAGAAAATGTCTCTTTTAAGGTCTGATATTTTTGAATTACCATAATATACTTAGTATAGCTAAAATTAAAGGTCAAAATGTGTCTGTTTAAAGTCACGTCTGTTCTTTTACAGTCACATCTTGTTTACGCCCTGACTGATGATTTAATAAGCACAAGGATGATATTTGTCATTAAACATCTTGCCAACACCAGTGTTTGCTTGAGCCCTCGCCTTCAAACAGAGCAGCACAGCGATGCTATTAGCGGTGCTTGCCAATGAAAAGTGAGAAGTAGCGTAATGCTCCGTGCTGCGCCATGCAACACCAAAGTCATTTGTCATCCACTGACAAGCCCGCGTAACAGAAATGAGCCGGGGCCAACGTCAACAGCTTATCGCTGAGGGAAGAGGAGGAAAAGTGAAATTGTAACAAAGAGAAAGGCAGGAAAGAAGTGACAGAGTGAGGAGGGAGGAAGGCAGGCATGCTGCAGGAAAATATTTAGGAAAGGAAGCCCAGAAATGCAGATAAGAAAAGGAGAACAAGTAAGAGAGAGGAAATGTTGCAGGAAAAGGGTAGGAAAGGGGAAAAAGTGATTGAAAGGGAAGACAAAAGAGAGAAAAATGCAGCCCAGTGATAGAGAGATGAGATAAAGGGGGGATGAGAAAGAAGAGTGAATTTTATCTTGCTGAGAGAGTCTCCTAAATCCTCCTGCTGACTGACATTTCCTCTTCCTTTAACTACCTTCATCTGAATTGCTCTTGTCTGCCTATCCTGTGTGTGTGTGTGTGTGTGTGTGTGTGTGTGTGTGTGTGTGTGTGTGTGTGTGTGTGTGTGTGTGTGTGTGTGTGTGTGTGTGTGTGTGTGTGTGTGTGTGTGTGTGTGTGTGTGTAATTCAGTAATCTAAGGAGGCTTTGTGCTGCCATAGCCGGGTTAAGTCTGTCAGACTTGTATTAAATCCACTTGTTGAACACAATGATGTTACAAGTGGCTGCTTTAGATACAACAGACACGGTTCTTACAAACAGCAGGGAGGGAAGGTGGAAATTGTTCGTCATCCAATTTAAAACACCATTCTTTCCTGTCTCTCACCTCTTCTTTCCTGTGTTTTTTCTAGTCTAATGGGGTTTGAGAACTCAGTTAAAAACGAAAAATAAAAACCACTCATGTCTTACAGCAAAAGAACAACAGCCTTAACGAAAAAAACATTAACTTTATCTGACTTGACAATTGTTAGATTGCCGGTTTGCGTCTTTGTCTTGATGCAGTTTGAGTGAAATTGCAGGTTTTTGCCGACAGAAGACGGAGTGAACCTGACAGGAGATTTCCGAAGCTGTCATAAGGATCAAGGAGAGCAAAGGAAGCAGAACGAAGAACACAGCAGGAGATCTGGACGAGTAGGTTTTGTCTCTGCTCGGAGAAACTGTTCAAGGACAACTTCCACATGAACAGAAACGGATACTCTGCAGGGAAAGACAAATGTATGAGCACTTTTTCCACCATATTTATCCTTTTTTTATGGCTTTCCTGACAGAAAACCATGATACCAGTCAGAGTGATGCATTTATGGAGCACACTCAAGGCAGGTTTGTCCTTCTGGCAATGGATCTACTTTTAAACACACCTTTGTGAGGTAAAACCAATCAGTTTATGTCGCTTTTACCTCCAAACCTAGAGGCATGGAGAGCCTTTAAAGATCAGAGAAGATTAATCAATCAAAGCAGAGACACTTCTGAAGACAGTTAGCACAAAAACTGTTGATTTAAAATCTTTTTTGGACTCAGTTACCCCTAAAGAGCTTTCTAATGGATCAAACTGAAGTTACAGATTCATTTAAATGATTAGAAGTATGACAACTACTCCACAAAGTCAAATAATGTTTCCAAAGTTAAAATAAGACCTGGGCTTCCTGGCAGTAGAAGTGACTCAACGACACAGGAAGACATGAAAGCAGTTTGAAAAGATGGATAGCTCTGCTGACCCAGTGCATCAGCCCCTCTCAGCTCCAACAGCCCAATCAACCAATCATAAATTAGTTGTGGCAAGCTATTATTAAAAGGTTCAAACATCCGCCTGGCAACGGAATCTCACCCTGAGCCGTGATTGGTGGGACCGCCCGGGGCGCTGCGGTAACGACGGGTCAGAGCAGTGACACGGAGCTATGCTGGTGTCAGCGTCATGAGTGGTTGAAAGGTCAGCAGTGAGTGTGTGTGTGTGTGTGTGTGTGTGTGTAGGTGTTGACTGTCACATCCAGCCATTCTCATTAACAGAGAAGTTGATTTACTTTTGGTTTAATTACAGAGCTCTGGATGCCAATCAATTAAAGACCATAATGTACCTCCAGCAGCCGTCATCCACAGGTTGTAAATGTGTGTGTGTGTGTGTGTGTGTGTGTGTGTGTGTGTGTGTGTGTGTGTGTGTGTGTGTGTGTGTGTGTGTGTGTGTGTGTGTGTGTGTGTGTGTGTGTGTGTGTGTGTTCCTGAAACCAGGAAGTGCAGGAGACTCAAAGTTGATTCTGTTTCCAGTAACGGAAGAACTTGGGGCTCTGGTGTTCCTAATGGACTTTTTATGAAGTGTCATTACACTTCACAGACGATAGTCACAAGGTAAACAAAGCATGAAAACAAATATTTGGACTAATAGTATAATTTATATTAAAAAGCGAGACTACAGCAAAATTCTAAATGGGGATAAAACGAACAGAGTTTAGATGATCGCACTAGGATACATTAAAGATTCAGAGTTGACCACGGACAGCATGAAACACAGGCTTAAGTTATCCTGGTTTCCAAAGAGGCTCCAAAAAGCCTGAAAAATAGACATGTTGGAAATATTAAGAGACTTGAGGTTAGTTTAGGAGCGAGTAATTTAACCAATGATTGGCTATCTGCCTTGTTAGAAGCAGGACGGAAATCAACTATTTCAAGCTATATACGTTGTCGCAGGAGGCTGCAAAAAACTTTCTTTGCATATGAATGGACACATTACCTGGTACTTGTTGGTACATTAAATTGCAATTGACTTAATGCATCTTAAAAAGAAAAACTGGTATTCAATCTAAAAAGAATTTAAAATCATAACAATGAACATACAGGATTGCATGGTGCATCGTTTGAATAAATTAGCATAATAAGAGTAAATAAATGCTATTTGTTGTGCTATTCAATTGTGCTGAAAAGCGGGCAGTTTAATATGGGCTGTGAAGGAAACAGCAGTTTTTGCACTTTAACAGTGGCTTTCATGGCATGGAAACTGCTTCAGTCACTGTTGGTCTCGTTTTTGCATCATAATGTGTATTTCATGTTTGTTGTGATTTACACATTTTAATCCGATTTACAGAGAAAATCCCATTTCTGTTTAATGAAGTCATTTTTGCAGAATCTTTATGAAGAAACCCTTTGTTTTTCTTATCTTTGCTCTAAATGAGTGAATTAAGAGATGTTAGCACCTACAATCCCTTACTTTCAGTTGACTTCTTTCTCAACCTGTAAAATCTCAACTCCTACATCTTTTCCTTGCCTCTGAGTCATATGGGATGCTTCTTTTTCATCACCATTCTAGTAATTCCCTCAGCAAATATTAGCACAACAGCTCTGCTGGAATAATGTAAAATCTGTGTTTCGAACCTGGCTGTCAAAAGCTGTCCACCATCCAACGTGGAGACCTTGACAGTTCTGGATTTGAGAGCATAAATCATTACTAATCTAAAGGGAACAGGGCTGTCAGTACAGTTAAGAGAAGATATGTATGAGACAGAGAGGCAGAGGGAGGAGAGGGAGGAACTAGGTAGGAATAATCTGCTCCTATCACCACTATCCTCCTGTCAGAGTCCACTCTGAATGCATAAGATCAAATAATGTGTGCAAAAATACTCAAATCTAACTGAATATTTATTTCCCAGCCTTTAAACAGATCTTATTTAACGTCTTAATCTCTGCACCTGACCCAGGTTCAGCTCCTCCTGATTCATGAAGCATCCTTTCTTTGACATCTACTGTGAACAAACCTCGCAAAGATATAAAACCTCCCTGACCCTTCCAATAACTAGCTTGCAGGTTAAATTAAGTCGCAGTGCCATTGATTTAGTAATACATTATCTGATTCTCATACATCTCCTCTGTGTGAGGGCGGCTAGTTAGCACATAATGAGCTATCTATATGCACACACTACTTTATCCAGCCTGCACCTTAGTTACAACATAAAGAGAAATATGTTAAGAGAATAAGATAAGCAGTGACAGAATGAAATGATTGTGAAAATTCATGGGGTGAGGAGGGGAGGTGGGAAGGAGAGACAAAGTCAAAGAGAAGCATGATGAATGTGTGAAAAATGAATGGATTACGAGTAAACGCAGAAGAGATGAAGGAATATATCAACTGTTGGCATTAATGTAGTCTTGTATAATCACTGGAATTAATAGGACATGGTGATTGCTGGACAGTATAGCCAGATTTTCTTTGTATGATAGTGTTGATGTGAATGAACTGTGAATTATGCCACAGTCATGGAAGTCAGGCAGATGAAGGAAAGACAACTGGATGCTGATTGGGAGGACAAATTCGGGAATGTATGGACAACTTTGTTTAAAACTGAAACTTAATTATTGCAAGTCAAAATGTACAGCTACATAAAGCACTCATGTCAGGAGTTTTAGCTTGTAATGAAAGTATCTTTTATGAGTTACAAAGACTAGAGAGCTTCACGTAGACATCCCACTGGCAGCAGTTACCATCAGTGGAAAATCACCCAAGAAGTCCCAAATTATGTCACCAATTTGACAGTCAAAACAAAGACATCTGAGACTTTTGTGCTAAAGCTCCTCTAAACCTTTGGTTTGTGTCAGTTTTGGCGTCCCCTGTGGACAAAGAGATACCTCTGATATGTTCGAAAGTCCTTTTTTTTTTTTTTTTTAGTCAGTGCTTTCTTTTGACTGTCAGATGCATCACTCACTCACCATGCTCCAAATCAGCTCATCTGACCCCTACTTTTGTAAACAATAAAGATACATAACTGTTAAAGTCTATTTTATCACCTGATACGAATAGCTTACACACCAGTCATTCACAAGAAGAGATGCCATTCTTTTACTCACATAGAGCTAGCTTTATATTTCTTAGCTTTTTAAAACGGTATTGGTTAAAAAGCAGGACCTTTTCTCTTTGACCTCTATGACTTTATAAAACCTCGGCATGATGCAGGGGCAAAGGTGTTTGTTTTCCTCTTCAAACATGATTTTTTTTTTTTGTTATTGTCAAACCAGTCAAAACATCTTCACCTCTACAAGAATAAGACCTTAAATGTCCCAAGGAAGTATCAATCTACAGACTGGAATAAACTCAGAGCTTTGTCTTACAGTGAACGTAAACTAATTCACAGCTTCCCACAACCTCATGTTTCCTCTGGCCTGTTTTTCTGCTCCTGATTTATATCAAAGTGCCTCCTGGGGTCACAAAGTACGGGAAAGTTAAACATACAAGCATGCACACAATCACTCCCAACAACACTCTTGAATTCTTGTACTCTCCTTCTCTCTTACACACACACACACACTCACAACAAGGGAGACAGAGAGAAAGAGAAGGCAAATACAGCTCTCCTCTCGCTCATACAGGATGGAATGTGTGAAGCTATGGTGATGCACTGACACCTTCACCACACACATGGATAGTCATGTGTGTACGTGCAAACTATCACTACTACTCGAAGGTGATGCACTGACACCTCAGCTTGCAGAGATGGGCATATGCAGGTGCATTGTGGGATACATGAGCCTTACAAAAGAGCCCGCAGAGAGTGAGAGTAAAAGTCCTTTTCCCCCTTTTTAACACGGAAGAGTGGAAAACACGATGCGGGCATTTTTTACACCAGCTCACAGTGTTGAGTCAGAGAAAACATTCACTGTCGAGAGGTTCAGATTTCATTTGCCCAAAACCAGGACCAGGGTCTTTTTTTTCTTTTTAACTTTGCTTGAATTTGTTCATTGAATTTAAAAAAATTGTTTCCTTCCTCTCTTTGCTTTCTATCCCTAGCTTCTTTCTCTCTTCTCCTCCCAAAAACAGTAAAAAATGATACTGGAAAAAGTTACTGACAGGGAAAGAAGTACAGCTGCAAAGCAAACTGGGAATCTGAAAAAGGGAACACTGTAAAACATAAAAGAAAAGACAATAATCACATTTTTCTGCTGCTGGTTTTTATTTCTCCTCCATTCAACAAAGAAAGTGGAAACACTCTGATCTGATGAATTACGGCATACAGCTGGATCAAACTCATTGTGCTAAACTAACACTAGATTGTGTTTCATCATACTGCCAAGTGCACTAGCTTGTGTTTTTTACCCACAAATCCACACAAGACAAATGGCCAGTGCAGTAAAAAAATAACAACACACCCACAATCTTAATGACTTCTCTTTCTTGTGGATTGTATTTAAATACGTGTATCCGTTTTCATTTTCTATGACATTCAGATATACAGCCGCTCACACCACATACATGAATAACAATCACATAATTCGAGTGAGCCCATGGAACGTTTCAATCTCAGGCATGAAATTTTCTTGACAGCTGGACGGGAATGAAGCAGCAGAGACAAAGAGACAGACGGACGGATGGATGGAGGGAGAGACGGAGACAGTGGAAGAGGTCTGAGAGGGGAACATGATTGGCGTTGCTGGGATTCCTTTCAAGTCTTTTGTTGTTTGTGGGCATGTGTGTGTGTGTAGGAGTGTGAGGAAGAGAAGGTCACTGTGAAGAATCTTTTCACACACACACAAGACTTGCTTAAGAGTAAAATCATCATTATCATCATAGTCATCACTGCACCTGATGTGAAAATCGCAAAAAAAAAGAGACAGACTTCACAGGAACAATCTCATGTTTCCATGTATGGATACAGTGGAAGAGCCAGACAGCTCCATCCTTGACAGTTCACACATGTTGGCTCTCAAAGAACAGACAGGCAGTCAGTCAGACCAACAGACAGACAGACAGGCAGGCAGGCAGGAGGAGGATTCATGAAAAAGGCCTTTGACTCTTCTTCCAGTCACTCTCCTGTCCCACTCTCACTGATTGCTGTCTTGTTTCCCATTTTTCAGACCCACTTCCTCACATTACCTTTTTTTTCTCTTAAACCAGCATCTTTAAAAATGCTATGTGATTTTCTAAAAACATATAAAATACTGCAACAAAATATGACACATTTGATGGCGAGCCTCTGGTTCTGAGAGCTGGAAATTGTGCATTGCTTTAAGGTTGCATTGCTTCTGTTTCCTGACAGTATTTGAGGATAACACCTTCTGTTACTGCTTGACTTGTGGTGATGACCGTTTAACTAACAAAAATTTTAAAGGATCCTCTATGACTCCGAGTTATGCCCTTTGTGAGGACTTTGCAGACCACTTCAGAAGAAAAATCAACGACATTCGATCCAGTCTTTTATTCCAACAGCTTCCAACACCTGGATCATCAAATTTACCTGAGGAAACACTGGAGAGTTTTGCCCTGGTTGATGCGAGGACACTTGGTCGAGTTTTCTCCCAGGTAAAGCCCACAACCTGCCTTTTAGATTCAATTCCCACACCGTTTTTTAAAACACTCTATGGATTCTTTGAGGAACAGCTGTTATATTTGGTGAACTGCTCTCTTCAGACTGGTGTCTTCCCCACCTCCTTTAAAACGGCGGTGGTGAAGCCCCTTCTGAAGAAGAATGATTTAGATCCAAATGTTTTAAATAATTACCGGCCTGTATCCAACTTACCATTTTTAAGTAAAATTTTAGAAAAACTTGTTTTTAACCAAGTAAATGAATTTCTTAACTTAAAACATATTCTGGAGACTCATCAGTCTGGTTTTAGGATGAACCACAGTACAGAGACAGCACTTTTAAAGATTTTAAATGACACCAGACGTAATTTAGATAACCACAAACTCACAGTGTTGGTTCTACTGGATCTAACCGCCGCCTTCGATACAGTAGACCATCACATTTTATTAAATAGACTGAGGAATGTGGTCGGCCTCTCTGGTACTGTTCTTAACTGGTTCACGTCCTACCTGACTGATCGAAGTTTCTTTGTAAGTATGGATACATGTTCCTCAGGAACCCATAAGATAGAGTGTGGGGTTCCCCAAGGGTCAATTTTAGGTCCAACTCTTTTTAATCTATACATGCTACCCCTTGGGGACATCATCAGGAGGCACGGCATCAGCTTCCATAGCTATGCTGATGATACGCAACTGTACATTGCCGTGTCTCCTGATGATACAGGGCCAATTGATGCCCTTTTTAACTGCATTTTAGACATCAAGTCATGGATGGCAGCTAATTTCCTACAGCTCAACCAGGACAAAACAGAGGTTTTAGTTATTGGTCCTGAAGGCCAGAGAGAGAAACTCTTACCTAAGTTACAGGATTTTAAATCCTCAAAATCTGTAAAAAACTTGGGCGTGATTTTGGACTCTGAGCTCACTTTTATTCCACACATTAAAAACATAACGAAGATAGGTTTCTACCATCTTAAGAATATAGCCAGAGTCCGCCCGTTTCTCTCTCAGGCCAGCACGGAGGTGCTAATGCATGCTTTTATCTCCTGTCGTTTAGACTATTGTAATGCCCTGCTCTCTGGTCTTCCCAAAAAGAACATACACAATTTACAATTATTGCAAAACTCAGCCGCACGAGTGCTGACGAGGACCAGAGGGCGGGAGCACATTACGCCTGTTTTAAAATCGCTGCATTGGCTCCCCGTGCGTTTCAGGATCGATTTTAAGGTTCTCTTATTAGTTTTTAAGTGTCTTAACGGTCTTGGCCCATCTTATCTATCTGAAATACTTTTACCCTATCAACCCTCGCGGACCCTGAGGTCCTCCGGTGCTGGCCTTTTAACAATACCACAAGTAAGAACTAAAACTCACGGGGAGGCGGCATTCTATTATTATGGTCCCCGATTGTGGAATAGCCTCCCGGAGAGCCTCAGGGGCGCAGAGAATGTTGATATTTTTAAAAAGAGGCTCAAGACCCATCTTTTTAATCAGGCTTTTAACTGACTAGATTAACCTCTTTTTATGCTTACCCCTATCTTTACACTTTTTTATTATTACTCTACTTTTTACTATTATTATTAATTCTGTTTTGTTTATTTATTTATTTATTTATTTATTTATTTATTTATTTATCTATTTATTAGATTAGTTTATCCTGTTCTATTATGTTGTTTCATTTCAATGTTGTTTGATGTTTATGTTAGGATAAAGATTTATTTAATCTCTACTGTTTTATTCCTTCAGTTTTAGCTTCTAGACCTTTTATCTCATTCTACTATTTTAGTCCCTCGGTTTTCCAGTGTTTCCTCCTGGGGGTCTGCCACACCGGGAGCTGTTTTTGGCCCACTGATTGGGGCGCTGTCCCATGGATGGCTCCGGCCCTGGTGGCTAGTGAGCTCTACACCTTGGTGTGGAGCCACCTGTCTGCCTGGGCTGGGGTGGTCCCTGGGGTGGCGCCCCTTTCAGCCACGGGCCATGGCCCCTCCCGGTGTGCGCAGCCCCCAAAGGTAGCTTTTTCCTCACCTCAGATCTTGGTGCCCAGCCATGTCTCCTCATCAACAGCCTGTCTATGTGTGTGTGTGTGTGTGTGCGTGTGTGTGTGTGTGCGCGCGTGTGTGTGTGTGCGTGTATGTTTGTGTGTGCCGGTATGTATGTCTATGTATGTGCGTGGGTGTTACCGTGTTCAGTGGGTATATTTGTGGGGGTGGGAGGTTTGGGGTTTTAATGGTATTCCTTTGTCTTTGTTTGTTTTGTTTTTTTGGTCTTCCCTTTTGTTTTTATCCTCTGTGAGGCACTTTGTGTTGCAGAAGCATGAAAAGTGCCATACAAATAAAATAAAGTTGAAAGTTGAAAAGAAATACAAATTTTCAATATTCTGAAACTGTGCAACATCTCTCCTGCCCCCCATCTGTTTTTATAGACTCTGTCTTTGTCCACTTCTCTCCCTCCCCCAGTTAAACCAGTGAGGAATGCAGCTGATGAGGATTTCCCAGTCTGTGGTGTTCCTGCCCCCTGTTATGTGGAGACGCACACCTGCAGGGCACCTGAGGTCACGGGGTCACTCACACACACTCACAACTACACACACACACACACACACACACACACACACACATTCAAATGCACACACCCAGACTTTGTGCTACATGCATGACTGGGCACCAACTACCTGTTTCTCCCTTTTTCATCTTTCTCTTCTGCTTGTGACTCTCAGACGAAAACACACACACAGGAAAGAGACAGAGCAAACATGAGCTTTCTTTCAGTCTTTCTTCATCCTTTCCTTCTGTTTCTCTTTCTTCTTCTCTTTTTGTGTTTTCTCTTCATTTCAAACATGTAGTTTATCTTCCTTTCTTTGTTCTCTTTCCTTTTCTTCCATCTTTCTTTATTCAACCTCTTTTCTTCCTTTCCTTTTATTCTTTTCTCTACCTTATTCACCTTTTGTTTCTTCTTTGTTACTATCTTTTCCAATCACTCTTTTTCTTTCTATTTTCCTTTTCTCTGACCTTTCTTTTCCACTTCTCTTTTACTCCATTTATACTTTTCTCCTTCTTTTTGCTTCCCTTACTTCTTTCTGTCCTTCCTTCTTCCCTCATTTCCCTTCTTCCCCCCTGTCTTCTTTTCATCTCTTTCCTTCTTTCTTTCTGTACTTCCTTCTTCCCTTCTTTCCTTTCTCCCTCTCTTTCTTTCATCTCTTCCCTTCTTTCTTGCTGTCCTTCCTTCTTTCCTAATTTCCCTTCTTCCTCTCTTTCTTCCTTTAATCTTGTTCCTTCTTTCTTTCTGTCCTTCCCTCTTGCAATATTTTCTTTCTCCCTCTCTTTCTTCCTTTCATTTCTTTCCTTCTTTCTTTCTGTCCTTCCTTCATCCCTTCTTTCCTTTGTTCCACTCATTCTTCCTTTCATCTCTTCCCTTCTTTCTTGCTGTACTTCATTCTTCCCTTCTTTCCTTTGTTCCTCTCTGTCATCCTTTCATCTCTTTCTCCTTCTTCTCCCCTTCTTTCCTTTCTTTCTTCCTGTCTTTCCTTCTCTGCTTATAATTTTTTCTTTTTCCCCTCTTAACTTTCTTTCTATTCTTCGTTCCTTCCCCTTCCTTCTCACTCTCTTTTGTTCATCCTTTTTTCTTTCTTTCCTTCCCCCCTTATATCTTTGTTCCTTTCTTTACTTCCTTTTCTCCTTCTTTCTGTTGTCCTGTTTTCTCTCTCATTCTTTCTGTCTTTCTATCATCATTAACTTTATTTCCTTTCTTTCCTTCTCTTGTTATGTCAGGTTTTTTTTCTCGTGTCCCTTTCTCCCTTTATCCTCCCCCTCCATTGTCTCTTTGATTGTTATCCGTCTCTTGGTCCTTCTCTGCAGCCACCCAGAGGGTAGAAGTGAGAAAGTCATTAGTGATAGTAGTTTGTTCTGGGATTAGGGAATAAGCTGGTAAATACAGAGAAGCTTCAGCCGGCAGACAGAAAACAGCAGAAGAAGAAGAGACAATGAAGTTGATGGATACGGAGGGCTGGAGAAGAGGAAAAGAGAGACCATAAGAGGAGGCGAGAGAAGGTGAAAGTGAGGCAGGCGGGCAGAAAGTAAGACCCGATGAGGAGCGAGTCTGTAAAAGAGAAAGAAGCCTCCCTCACTGCTCATTAAAAGTTGGGGGAGCTCAAACAGAGCTGGTGGCAGCTTGCAGTCCTTCTGCTGAAAACCAAACAGAGCGCTGGAGTGAATAAGAGGCCAGGAGAAAAGAAGAATGACAGAGAATAGAGGTACTTAGTTTTCCCAGTCCTTTAGCAGTCGTGTTGTTGTCAGTCTTTAAAGAAGCTTAGAGAGGACAGCCTTTCACTGTGGGGCGGACGGACACAGCTGCTACCAACGCTCACACACACTACACACACATAACTCCACACATAGGCAAGCCACTACACAGAATCCACGTCTTGTATTTTCCTTGAAAGGTGGATGCCTTTTTAGTTAGGTAAGGAAACAGCTAAAATCTTCTCATAAAGTAGATTCTTCTTTCACAGGCTATATGTATGATAAAATATTCAACAAGGCAAAAAAAACTAATGCTTGAAGTTTACTGTGATGAACAAGTAAAAATCTCCTCTTCAAAAGGTTAAAAGTGCATATGGAGGTTCAAACTTGCAGATTAAAAAAAGTCAAAACAGCCATTGCCTTTGATCAACTGTCAATACAAAGTCTAACCTCAATCTTTTAGGGTATCCATCATCGTCATATAAAGCATGCAACTTGATCAACACAGAACCCAAACCTCTAGAAGCACAGTCACACCTTAGTTTTGACACGTTTCTGAAGGATAAAATTGTCCAGATGAGAACAACTTCAGCTTCTAAAACATTACAGAACACAAAAACGATCCACAAACTTACAGTAAGTTACTGTTTAAACTGCCAAATTTGGAAGTATTGGACCGAAGCTGTTTGGCTACCAGGAAGCTGGAGGAATGGCGGGCTGACAAAGAGCCATCTATGGAGTAGGGATGTGGTTTTGGATGGTGTGAAAGACAAGGAAAAAAAAAAGAGGAAGAGTCAAATGAAAATGAGTGTGTGTGTACACAGACGTACAGAGGCCCTTCAGGCTAAATGAAATGGACTCTGTGTGTGAGGGACTGAAAGCTTTTGGACAAACTGAAGAATGAGGCATTTCTAAAGAGGGCTGGACCCAATATCTAGGGAGAGACAGACAGATAAACAGACTGAACCATCCAATAATCAGTCCCCATGGGACTACGGGAGGCTCCTCTGTGATTGTTGTGGCCCTAAATGGGCCCAAATGGCTTAAGAATGAAAAAGTTTTGATTCAAGTTGAAATGTTTTGAAGCTTGTATTTAGCGCAACAAATAACACAGCAACTGTGACCAACTGGGAACAAACTCTCAAGCGTAAGCCATTCAGAGTTTTAATAAGGACGAATTTAATGTCTGTTGAAAATATGATCCAATACATGGTGACAAACAGAGCAAAGACTAGCCAAAGCAGCTCCCTGAATTCTAACAGATCCCATCCACCATCAACCGGTGACCTGACTTCAAACACGCAAATCTCACCAAACCTGTCAGCATCAAATGTGACTTGAGTGGAAACAAACATGGCCGATTACAGAATGGGTGTCTTAGGCTTAATGTTGCTGGCTACTTCGCTATCTCGTATTCCCAAACAAATAAAAGAAAGAAATAACATTGTTTTGATGGTTTAAATTCAGAGAGAGCATCAAATGGTCACATTGAATCATTTCAAGACAAAGTGAGAAAGCACAGCAAGGGCAAAAGTCCCATTATGAATCGTGGAGTCAAATATCTCTCTACACCATTAGATTCATTACTATGAGCAGACTGGGTTAATGGCCTGTCTAAAAAGGAGAGAGAAGTCATTATCATAGCACAGAAAATAAAGTTTATTTATTCCAGCCTTTATTTGAGAAGCTCACTGCTTTGGGACCATCGTTTCTTAATCCTTGCTGTTTGAAGAATTTTAAGACAAGAATGTGTTGGTTTGTGTCAGTTTCTGTTTGTACAAAAGGAAAATAAAGAGTTTAGGTTCATGATGTGTAGCAGTTTCTGGTGACCCAGAATAAGATCTCCATTAACCTCTTAAGATCTGAGCAATTTTTAATTCACCTTGCTGTTTAGGATAAGTAAGACCTAATAAGTATAATAGCTAAACTTGGTCTTTGAACAGGAAGTTTGATTATTTGTGTTATGAGTGTTCTATTAGTTGTTTGTTAGTAGTGAATTGAACTTAAATATGTTGGTTTCTTTTCACTAAAATGAGTGTAATGTTGTGATTTCACCCAACGATGATGTGGTCAGTGTCCCTAAATGTGGCTCATAGGTAAAAGTTAAAAAAAAATTAAGTATCATGGGTCTGAAGGCCGGAAATGTCATGTCCACATATGTGGACGCTGGGTCTTAAGAGGTTAAACACAGCTGAAACAAGACAATTAAAAGCTTTAACTCAAAAATTCCTCTTCAAGTAAATTAACCATCAGATTTGCTTTCATCTCTGGTTGAACAGCAGTTCACAAAGCCACTCTTTGATCATAATTTGCATTCTCTGTTTCTCTTCTTCTTCTTTTTTTTATGTCTGGATTTGCATCATCAACATCCTACAGCAAACACCAGACACCTCGCCACTGTACTTTCTGAGGATTTCACCTTTTAAAAAGTGCATCACATAAGGTGAAAAGGTACAAGCAGGTTTATCCTTTTTATTGTGTGCTGTGTGAACTTGTTTCTGTTTCTGTGTGTGTGTGTGAGAGAGAGTGTGTGTGTAATTTCAGTTTAGCAGACAGTAAAAAGAGGAAGCTGTGGGCGATCGGCTCCTTTCTGTACTCTCTATGCGGTTTAGCTCTGTGTGAGTGTGCGTCTTGCTCTGATCATGGGTGAGTAGAAGGGCAAGCATATGATGGGCTCTGTGTGTTTGTGGGTGTGTGTGCGTACCATGCGTGTGCGTGTACATTTCCTCTGCCTTCAGATCATATGAACATGGGGGAGGTTTAAATATGCTACATCAAGCCAGAAGCGCAGGCCAAAATATGTGTATACTTGTGTGTTTCGTGTGTGTGTGTGTGTGTGTGTGTGTGTGTGTGTGTGTGTGTGTGTGTGTGTGTGTACATATAGATTTCCCAACCTGCCTATTTACAGCCGAAGGAAAACTGTGATTAGAGAGAAAGGAGAGCGCAAGGAAGAAAAAAAAGAGAGGGCAGACAGAAAACTCTCTCCATCTGGACTCGTGGTGAGCCAGAACACACACACACACACACACACACACTCACACACACACACACACACACACACACACATAAATTTGGACAAACTGATGCAAAGTGTTGTTTTCTTGTTTTGTTCTATTCTCATTCCAAAGTTATAAACAATACCTCACGAAGCAAACATCAGCACACACACTCACATACAGAGTACATGAGAAAAGAGCAGAGACTGATACAGACATACAGACAGACAGCTGAGAGAGCTACAGACCAACAGACAGACCGGCAGTATCTCCCTAAATCAGCCACACTGGGTTTTGGATACAGCCTCCAACTTAGATATTCCTTAAAAAAACACAATGTTGGTGGGTTTAGCCATTGGGTTACACACACCCAAAAACACTAAGAGCTTTCCTGGTTCTCAACTGGTCTGGCTTTGGGACCTTCCATCACCTCTTTATGACAACCCACGACCCAAATCCAGGAAAATTTGCAACCTCTTAAACAGGGATGCACTGATATTAAAATATTTGCAGATAACGATATCTGATATCAATATTGCAGTTATGGTTGATACCTGAAATTTACTGATATCAATATTGGTGGGAAAAAAAAACAATCTGAGATGTTGAGTTGAAGTAGTTCAGAGAGAAAGAGTGGTGCAATCGTGAGAAAAGACGACCACGGACAGCATCAAAGGATGTAGATGAACATGATTAAAAAAGTGTGTTTTGTCTGTTTTTTGGATCAAAAACAGGGAGAGAGACATTAAAGAAGATGGTCCACTCTTTAGTAGTTTTGGTGTTTACATAGTCATAGAAAACAATGTTATTTGGGTCTTGAAAGATTGTTCAAGATCCTCTGAAAATCACTGGCAGCTAATGAGTGAATATCGGCCCACTTTTACACATCGGCTGATATTGATACCAATATATTGTACATTCCTACTTTTAAATATTTTTACTGAAAATAATTAGTTTGAGGTCCCCAGGTCTTGAGATTGTCTTCGAAAGAGACAGGTGTTTTGTTTTCAAATGCTGCTAAAGTTGTGACAGCTTCATGTGCTAACACCTCACTGCACAAAACACTCTAAGGTTTTGATCCTCAGTGCAAAAAACCTTATATCCCATGAAATCTTTGTCGTAATTGCAGTTCGGCATGTTCATCTCCTATGGTCTTCTTCTCTATTGTGAAACAGAGTGGGTTAGTATGACAGTTCCTCCTACTGTGAAGGAGTGTGAATAGACATTGGGGGATTTTCATATATTTTTTTATTGCCCAGTCAAAGGCCCATGACCCCCAAAACAACACTTTTCAGTCTATATAAAGCTTTAATCTTGAACGTTCGTCCAGATCAGATAAAGCTTGCCTATTAAGTTAGCATAGCAAGCAAAAGATGCTACCACTCATCAAAGGGTTAAGTCTCCCAGCTGTATCCTTTATTGGATTATAGAGGGGAAATGCCCTGATATGAGCAGTGTGATTTAAACTACACTCCATGATGAAGATGGAAACTCTAATAAAGTTGGAAAAACTGCCTGGTAGAGGCACTCTGGGAAAGGAATAACCAAACGGTATCAGGTTTAAGAAATGTTTTATGAGCAATCATGATGTTTTTATAAGATAGGTTACAGCTTTCCATCCACTGCTGAGATATTTTATCTTCAGTTTCCTGTTTGTGATTCAGTGAAGTGGCTCAGTTTTTGACTTCTTTATGGTGCCTGTTTCATTAGGGCTCGGTTGGAAAACAAAAACACTGCACTTCAAGACCCATCCAGCACCAATATGGAGGATATTTAGTTCAAGAAAAACCAGGTGAAAGGTTTGAGAGGAGAAATTTTACTTTGGAATAAATATCCTTTGCCAGACACATTTCTTTTTAACAAATAGAAGTTGCATTTTGGTTTAATCTTTGCTCTAACAAAACAAATGTAGTCAACATCTATTCAGGGAGAAAATGGGGAAGAAGGTGACGTTTTTCTCTGGTCTCTGTTATGTTAAAGGAAAAGGTACCTCAGGCTGAATGAAGAAAACATCTGACTTAAGGTGATGACTCTTCCAAACAAGTTCAAAGCCAAAAAAAAAAAATGGTGTTAGGACACAATCACTAAAAATAACCATTGTAGAGGGTGTGTTTGGCGTTTAGTAAGACAAAATGTGGTACAATATGCCATAATACATTATGATGTGATACGATACAATGTGGTACAGAGCGGTTAAATGAGATACAGTGTTGTATGATAAAATATAACACAAGTGTCGTCAATAGACCTTAACTAAGCATGAAAATGTGGATAAGACACCTCATGTCTTTCAGTAACTAATGATTTATCTGAAGAGCTGCTGAAATGATTTTATCAAAGCTTCAGAAATACATTTCAACCATGCATATGCAACAATTCCTCCTCAAAGTTTTGACTGAAAGCAAAACAATTCATCACAAGACACCAGAGGAGGTCAACGTGTCTGACTGCCTCTCTGTTGTGTCCATGTTTCTTCTACAGAAAAGCAAAGTCCATTTTGCTCGAGGTAGAGCTGAACCCCCCTGAATCCTGAAACCACACATGTAGCTCTCTACCATACTCCTGATTAAAGATTGATTTCCAGCTAAATTTCCTCTCCTCTGTTGTTTCTGCTCCATAACCGTGACTTTTACTCCTTTTCCTTTTTGAGAAATACCAAAGATGAGTGAGCCGTCTGCTCTCAGGGGTAAAATAAGCCCTGGGTAAAATTTCAATTTAACTTTAATTAATGTAAACACACAAGAATAAAATCCTCGGGTTTTGACATTTGTCCCTGTGTCTGGTTTGTTACTCAATCAGCTGCATGCATATGCTAATACTGGTTGCTGTAAATGAGCTTAGCAGACGGGCTCTGTTCGAGCGGGCTGAGTGTCTCCTGCTGTGCTGTTAATGTACTGGTCAGCCACAGGGAAAAGTGCTCATTCCACTCTAACGGTTTCAAAATGACTTGAAGAAATGACGAATTAATCTCTGGTGACAGGATCCAAACAGAGAAAAAACTATACAAGTGGTTTTGTATTGATTTAAATACATGTTGATACCACATACACAGACATCTGCAAATACACACAAGCAAAGACTTGCTTCTAAACTTTACTACACACACAGTCAAAGTCATGCACACTTAGCATACATGCACGTACACGGTGACCACAAATGCAGCTCTGTCAGGCCCTGCAGAAATGAGAGAGGTCATGTGATGAAAGACTGGAGGATAATTGATGATATTTCTGTGCTGGAGCCTCTTCCGTCATAAAACAGATTTCACATCTGCTATGTCGATGAACTCTGGACAGTTGACTTGAGATTTGGGAATAGGGACTAGTCGCTCCTAAAATCCTATGACTCACTTGATAATGTCACAAAGATACAAGCTGGAGCAGCTTCAAGAAAGACAAATATCTGACAAAGTAGTTGGATGGTTTACCTAAAATACATTTTTTGCACAGCTGTAGAAGTAGATTAATATGGATTAAGAAGTGAGACAAATATTTGAGTCCCTGAAAATGGAAGGAAGTGATATTTTTAAACAGTCTGCATTTTATTCCCAAAGCATGTCTTTAAAAAGTGTTATAATATCCTGTTTTCTACCTCCCTGGCTGCAGTGTTGCAAAGACAGCAATTTCTGCATGCACCACTAATCCACCTCCAAAGAAAGGACAGAGGAAAAAAAGAGACAGAGGCAGAAAAAAAAGAGGGAAGGGAAATAAAAAGATAACAATAAAAGAAGACACCAAAGCCTAGACCTTTACAGTTAATACTGAAGGCTCAGACAGGGAGAGATTCTGGACCAAAACAGAGAGAAAGAGAAACTATTTCAGGATCTAAGTTCAACTTTAATAAAATAGAAATTTGGGCTGGACAGGCTGCATGAAAACAATAAAAGTAGTATCACCAAGAGGTTTTTACACACATGGTATATTTTTTGTTGTTGTCAAAAAGTTTAAAACTATCAGGACATGTTAAACTCTCTCTGGTCAAGAACTTTTTGGACTTTGGACAGTTTCATACAACATAAGGAAATGCCCAGAATCTTTCAAATCTTTTATTGAAAATACACTCAATCTATGTTGTTTTCTTTGGAGTAAAAACCCTAAAAATGTAAGAGAAGGAGTGTGAGATGACGACAAGAAAAAGGCAGAGGGGGACAGAAAGCAGATGAAGGGATATTCTCCTGTGGTCTATTCCAGCACATAGGTTAGTTCTATTATTGTAAGTCTGCAGAGTGGAAACACCAAGGAGGATGATTCGGATTGAAAACAAATGTCAGGAGAAATGAGTTTCTGTACGAGTGAATGTGAGGAGAAAGGCAGAAACTCTGCAGCAGGAGGAAAATCCGTTTCTTTCACCTGACAGACACTCAAAAGTAGTATTTAAGAAAGTTCTACAATAATTTATTTTTCTTCCTCGAGTTTCTAATGATTGAAGTTTCTGGAAAATTCTCAGGTTAAGGACAGGCAGCGGAAACTGGAAGCAAAGAGAAGAGGACTGAATGTACTAGAGGACAGCAAAGTGCTAGTTTCAGGGATCAGAAAATATGCAACGACCCCCGTCTGGACACCCACGGCTGGCAGTGCAGTTAAGTCTATTAGGGACTCAGGTGCACACATATGTTCAGAAGCATGTTAAAGGTAAACAACCTGACAGGTCTGCAATAGCACTTAGACAAAACAGCGTAACAGCCACGGCCTTGACCCATCACATACACACACGTCTGTGCTCTCACCCGCGTCAGGTACACACCACTTAATGGCTTTTTGGGTCAACACTGAAAGCAAGGCATCATGGGAGTCGTATGTTACCTTCCTGGCGTCTGCACTGCTGCCTGCCCTCAACCTTTCACCCCACAGACCATGACCAATTTTCAAGAACACTGAAAGTCTAAGGGTGCTCTGTCAGGTTGAGTTGAGGCAAACACATCTCTCCATGCAGCAACACAGCATCAGGGAAAAGTTTTCATGAAGTTTTCCTCTACAGAGGATGAGACACAGAATCAGTCAGAAGGTCACTGTTCTGCCCTTTAACTGAGCGAACTCTGAAAAAATTAAACCTGACAGAATCATCTCACACAGAAATCCACCAAGACACAGAAAAGGTCAAACCCTGGTGTTGGAAAATAACAGAAGTCTAGACAGGAGTGAGAAGAGAGCGGAGGAGAGAGTACACCTGCTCTGAACCACTTCTGGTAGAACTAACAGTTAAAAAGTGATCACGCTCAAAAAAGATCACCTCAAATATTAGTCTACCTGTTTCTGAAGCTCCGGGAGCGTATTTTAAGCAAATCATAGTTTTAGTTAGGGGAAGAGGAGGATATGATTGAGAGTGTGTCCTTACATACTGTACAATTAGTGGTGGGACTTGATTCTGAAAAAATACACGACTATTACGACAGAAAAAAAAAAACATGAAACAGGTGTTTAGCAACTTGTCTGCAGTTTGATCAAGTTCTAACATGAAACAGAAGGTTTTTCTTAACTTACATGTAAATACAGCGTTTTAACCTGCAAAACCACACTAAAGAAAGGCTGCTGTAAAGTTTTCAGTAACTTACTAGAAGTGTGTTGCCAGTTATTTTCTTTCAAGGTATTATTTACAGTATCATTATCGTGATTTTTCACAATTCTTTGCTGTTTAGAGTAATATAGCAACAAGACCTTAACCAAAAGGTTACTGCTGATATAGGGCCAATTACCATTAAACTTTAAAAAAATCTGTTACAAAAGCTATAATCATTAAAATGTCTAAAACATATAGAAACAGCATCTATCTTTGAGTTAGGCAGTTTGACTTCTTGACTTTTACTCAAAAAAAAAAATAAAACTTACAATTTTTGGCAAAGTCTCAGATGTTCTTATGTTTCTCTTGATGACTTCGGGTTTTTTTGATAATTAACAGAAAAACCTAATAAACAAAACGTTTCAAAGTTAAGTTCAGTTATTTAAAAAACAGTTTTTGAAGCAATAGTAAAGAGTAAAAAGTAAGATCTAAATAAGCTGAGAAAAATGACACCATTTTTCCAGTTCTTTAAGGAACTAAACAAAAACAACAACAACAAAAAAAAAACTGTACCAAAAACTGACATAGCAACAGTTGCTAAAAGCAAGGTTTTCAGAGGTGTTATCAGGCCAATTAGGCTGTAGGGTAATTATGGGATGTATTTAGAGCTGTGTTAATGAGTGGCTCCGCTAACTGACTTGGAATTGCCACACACACATGGAGAGAGAAAGAGCAGAGTGAACAGGAAGTCTGTACTTTTCTTTGCATGGCTGCTGTTCACTGACCCGTTGAAGACTTCATGGAACTCCCTCAGCACAGCAGTCAGGTGTGTGTGTGTGTGTGTGTGTGTGTGTGTGTGTGTGTGTGTCTGTGTCTGTGTGTGTGTGTGTCTGTGTCTGTGTGTAATTGTGTGCATGTGAGCGTGAGCGAGTGTGTGAGTGCATGTGTATGCACTCCAAGATCTATATTCCAGTGGAAACCTGTGTGTATGACCTGTGACTACATCTGCATACCTCCTGCTTCCGCTAATGTGTATATGTGTGTGTGTAGCCTGGATGAATGTCCGTGTGTGTGTGTGTGTGTGTGTGTGTGTGTGTGTGTTTCCAGGTATACAGCCCTTCCTCCCAGTTCAGCTTTCACTCAGCAGATTTCATTAATGTGGCTCCTCGAGGAGTCTTTCATCTCACGGTCTTTTCCGGAAAGGTAGAATGGTCTATTTACTCACGAAGCAGCGCCAAAAAGCTGCTATTATTACTACAGCTAGCTCCAGAATTAGACCAGTGATTAATAGAGGCTCTGTATGTGTCTGTGTAGGCTGTGGATTATGTGTCCACAGTGTGTATGTGTGGCTTAAAGCAGTACAAAGAGAGGGTAGCACTAAAGAGAAGAAAGAGGGATTATCAGAGAAGAGGGCCATGTCTTTTATTGCCTGTTGAAACTCAAAGTGAACCGTTTAGCTCTGAGGGTCTGTGTTTACATCAACAGATGCTTTTTCAGTATTTATTATCTCAGCACTTGAAATGAAAGGTTTGTTTAGCAAAAGCAAATAGCCATTGAGCTGGAAAAATTATGCTCTTTTTAGATTATTTCTTTGGAAAGTCTACTTTAGGGGCATTTTTTGCCTGAGTTAAAAGGTTTTCCTGGGATAGCTAATGTGGGGGTGAGAGGGTAAAGAAGTTAAGTATTTGCTCAGGACATTAGAAAAAAGGGCTCAAGTACTAAGTGGCACTATAATAAAAGGAAAACAGTACCAATGCCTTACACATGTCAGCATCCCCCTTTTTTGTTTCAATAGATGGAAGATTCAGTTTCACACTCATTAGTTTATTCCTCAAATCAAGACAAATCTGAGTGAAAGTGAAAACCCTATTGTCGGACAAATACTTCACCCCAAACAAAATCTGTCTGGAGGTGATTCACTTCAAACCACATGTTTCTCTGAGAGTGAGAGTATTTCCTATGATCTATATCTTGTGAAATGTCAAGACAAACACAGTGTAGGAGGTGACCTGCTCCTCTCCAGGATGTCAGCCCCCGGCAACAAATGTTTGTGAAGAGAAAGCAGACGAGAAGAGAAAACAGAAGAAGAAGAAGAGGAGAAGAATGAGATTTATGGAGGTGTTGATGGTTGACTTACTCTTGCTGTCTCTTACTCCATTTTTTCTTTTCCCTCCTCAATTCCTGCCATTTATCTTTCAGTCTTTTTTCACTCCTTTTGTCTCTCTTTTTGTCTTTCTTCTACTCCACTGCACTCAAAAACATCCTCTTGTGAATTAATCTTGTCAGTATATGCAGAAAACTGTGACACAGACCTTGGATAGGAAGATTGCAGACAGTTTAGGAAACCATTATTCAATCACCTTTCTTTAACAATCGATGAGTGACTGTGATTGGCTCATGTAGTACACGTCAGATGGAAAATTTTGCAAATGTTAAGAGAGCAGAATATCTCAGTTGGTTACCTGAAAAGAGTTTCAAAAAAACCATTAGTACCAAATTTGTGTCTTTCTAAGTTTTCCCAGTTTCAAACCTAGGCTCTTAGACCACATCTGGTAAGAAATTCAATAAATCTGCTTTTTCGGGGCCACACAAGTCATCTGTGATATTTCATGGGATAAAAGTTAACATCATTACCCTCATGTTTAGGTAAAAAACTTTCACACTGTAAACTGTGAGATCAGCAGAAGCTTCTTATAGTCTTAGCTGTGAAAGGATACGAAGACAAAGGATTATTTAGCTTATGAGAAAACAAGCATCAAAAACAGGAAACAAATGTGGGTGATCATGATGATAAAGAAAAAAGCAGCTGAGGACGAGGATTATAGTGACTGCAGTGCTGAAGAACGCTGTTGTGTTTTCTAAATTGGGTTTGTAGACACTAAGATTGACTCCAGAAGATGTTTCTGGCCAACCAGAGGCCTGTAATTAAAGCCACCGATATGTTTTAGATGATGAGAATAGGACTGACACGCACACACCACACATATTGTGCACACTCAGACACAAACATCATGTCTGACACTCAAGACTTGGCGACGTGTTCAAAGGGAGCGGGTATAGGGGCCCCAAAGTGTGTCTGAGGGTGTGTACGTGTGTGTTCTGAGACTTATTACCATCATTTAAAACATAATCCATAAATGTGTGCGTGGTGGGTCTAAAGGGTTCCAGGAAGAAGTGTGTAACTTTGTGTGAGTGTGTGTTAATGAGACAGAGCTAATTAAAATCAGATCAGCCTCAGAGCACAATGTTCACTATCTTTGACATTTCATCTTGTTGCACACAGATAAAACATTTTTAAAAAACAGCAAAAAAAACACAGAAAGACTCACAGAGAGAGAACACAAAGCCACTAACTAACTAACTTAACATAAAAAGGGATACACATAAAGAGACACACATGAATATGTGGCATCTCTGCTGTCTCTTGAGGCAACACAAAGTCAGATTCTCCCCGCCTCTTTGTCTCCCACGATCCTTTGTGTTGCAAAGGTTGTGGCGTCAGTGACGCCTCTTCTTGATTTTCCTTTGATCTGTTAGTTTGGAACAATAAAATTATCTGATTGTTGGAGACAATCAAACAAAAAGGACAATCTGTGCTGAGTCCTCCTCTGAATCCCAGCTCTTGTCTCGTGTTTTGGGTCAAGGCAAAGTCAATGTGGGGGAGCCAGGACCAATGTAAAAAAAAAAAAACATGATAATGGACACAGCATCCAAAGATGCCTCACTTCCTCTTTTCAGTCTCATCACATGATGCCAAATCCATAGACTGTATAAAACATGGACATAGCCTCCGCGACTTCACCTGTCTGTTCCTGAAACCGTGAAATGAAGCCAATCCACCGACGCAGCCACATTCACTTTGACGCTGGCTGTTAGTTTTTCTTCGAGCAGCTACAGGGCACCCGGCAGTCATGTGACCTGAGCAGTGCCTCAAATTGGAAAATCAAACGATCCTAACAACTTCTAAGCCGCAGAGATAGAAAAAAATTCACTCACTGTACAGTGGGTGCCGATAGTGAAATCAGCATTTTAGACCCAAGCGGTTTTTTTGAACCAGGCCGCAAATATGCTTTTTAATGCAATAAGAGTCAGTCTTTATGGCTGGGTGTGTACGTGACTTCTTGACAAACAGCGACTTCTAGCACTTCTGCATAGCCTTTAGTTTTACTGACCGGATGTTGCCCCTTGGCCAAATTTTGCGTACAAAACCTCCACATTTTTAGATTAAAAAGCGCATTTGTTTGTGCTCACTCTGGATAAGATTATCACCTCAAAGGGTTTACACCATTATTCATTCAGGTATGTCTGGAAAACACATCTGAAGAGGAAAGTCTGACATCATGTTGTTAATCTGGAGTTAGCTGTGTAATTACCTGTGTTTACGCTCATGTTGTGTCGCTTACTCATTGGGGAGAAAATGACTCCTCACACAAGCATAACAACATAAACGTTATCCCCCACAACTGGACACCTTTTGTAACACAATATGACCACATGTGCTGCAGATTCCTGAAGACATGCATCCATATGTTACCCTGTCTGTCTGTGTTTGTGTATCTGTGCACTCGTGTGTATGTGGCTGAGTTTGTTCATCTTAATAACACTACAAAGACAGTTTAATAAAAGCCACATGTCTGTGTGAGTCAGTCTTGATTCACTCACAGCAAATATGGAAGAAATGCTAAATATGCAGAGGAGAGGGTAAGAATGATCGACGATACAGCACGTGAGGTGATGAGATGGGATAGAAAGTTATTAAACAGTATAAAATCATAACTTTTGATCTTAAAAGAATCAAATCAAATTAAACTGGAGGAGGATTCAACTCATTTTACAGTCTTAAACCTGGATATTTCTATTTTACAAGATTATTTAACAAGCTTGGCATCAGCGTGCATTTCAAAGTATGCAGGTCAACTCTGTGGAGTGATTTCATTGGCTGCAAATGCAATGAACCTGGCAAACTGACATACATGTCCAGTCTGTCCATGGCTGGCACGAGGCTCTGTGGTGTAAGAAACACAATCCAACACACTCATGATGGCAGGATCTGTGAGCGCCTTGTCAGGGAGGTGGCATTAATGTGTTTATGCCTGTGTATACTTGTGTGTGTGAGTGTGTATAGACACGGTCATGCTCTTGTCAGCCAACAGCTCCTTGGAAGTGTGTCCAGCACCTTGTAAAGAACAGACGCTATGTCTCAGAGAGAGTCGGACAGAAAACCGTCTTTGCTTCCTAAGCAGTGTCATAAAACTTTGACATGACTGACAGTTTGATCTCAAACAGTTGAGGTAGTGGGTTTAATTTATTTCAGTCTCTATTGGCTGTAACTCAACAGCACTCCAGCGTTATTTCTTGATACAGAAATGTAACAAATCAAATTACTGGAATGATAAATTGGAATGATGACTACTTTCGTCTTCCAGCACTGTCAGGATAGGAGCTAAGATGATGTTTTAAAGCCTTGCTGCTTCATTTCATGTACACTAAAAAATATTAAATTGCATTTTAAAAACCTTGAGTCACTGAAGATGAGGAAAGCTACAGGGATGCTTTTAAAGGTGGAACAATACACTGAACTCATTAGCTACTGAGTAACAAAATTAAACGTTAGCATTGAAAAAAATCTTAGCTTATAGTACAGCAAGCTAACTCTTAAATCAGAGATATAAAGATTTAACCATATTTTTGACATTTTTGTTAACCAATTAAGTCACCATTTGCTAGCTAATATATCAGCAGCTCAAGAGTGAAAGGTTAAAAGACATGTACTACTCTTTCTCTAATTAATTGACAAACATTTCACCAAATCTTAGCTAACATTCTCATAAACTGACAATACTTTTGGAGAGCTAAAATGGTCATTACCAAGGGGTTTAAAATGATATGATAAACCTGTCTCATTTGGTAGCTAAGTTAAAAGTGTAAGCAATCAACTAACTTCAAGCAAACAAGCTAATGGACATCAGTTTAATCTCTGTTAGCTTATGGTGATGGCATCTAAATATGCCACACGATCAATTGTTAAAGGTTAGCTAGAAAGCAGAGGTATGCTAATGCTATCTGTTTTTGTTGCTTAATTAAAGTTTATTTAAAATTCAGTTTTTCTTTATCGCTGACAATATTTTCTTCAAAGTTAATCTGTTGTCTCTTTACATGCTTATCATCTAGGAGGTTGCGTTTTTCAGGTTATCTATAGTTCAAACTTGAAAATCAGTCATAAAACTGTTTGTCTTTCTGATGATAAGTTAGCTTAAATCTAAAAATACTATCAGTGGAAGATGGCCATTGTGTAGATTTAGAGGGCCTATACAAAACCTAGTTACAAAAATAAAGTAGAAATCTACCAACTTGTCCTGTGATGGTTTCATGTGTTTACACAACACAAGATATCTTTCTTATTAGTAACTGATGCTTAAATGTCTCATATATCGTCTCAAAGTGCTACTACAGCCCTCTGGTTGGACAAATCTGGTGTGCATCAGCCCCTTAATCCTGTTACAAAACTGGAGGAGCTGGAGCTGTTTCAGCAGGGCAGCAGAGGAAACGTAGCCCTGAAGCGGCCTGTGACATCATCTCTGTAGTGACCACATGAAAGCGGCCACCAGGCAGTGGGTGGTGTGGACTTCAGTAGCGCTCGGCTCCACTTGACGCCTGTGGCCGTTTATTTAGCTCGGCCTCTCACTGATTCTAACTGGTGCTGGCATTTATTTGCTCTCTTTCTCTTTCTCTCTCGTTTTCTGCGTCCTACACCTCACTCTGTTGCTTCCTTTAGTGCCCCTCTGCAGCATGTGTCCCTCACAGACATTCTCCAACTTAGTATCAACATTGTTCTGGTCCATGTTTATAACACACTATCCGTCCCTCTGTGTGTCTTACTGCATGCTTTCTTCTTTTTGCTGTGACCCTCTCTTCTCATTTCAGAGCATATTTCCATGGACTTTCTTAAATCTGAATGATCCGATTTCCACATTGCCATGTAAACAAAGAAACCTGATTTTAATAATTAAATAGAAACCAGATTTCTCCAGTTGAATTCCTCCTTTTGTACCGCAGCTTTCTGTCGATTCACATGAGTAAACAGTTTTTAAGTAATATCCATGCTACAAGTATTGAAGACAACAGTTTAGATCCTTCTAATGAAGATCCATCATATCATAGACTTTACTCACAGTCAGACTAACAATAGGCACATTTTCTGAGCCTTAACATGTTCGTTTAAGAACATGTTTTTTGCTGTTGGGAAAAACTTTGCTCCTTTTGTGTTGTGACCAAAAATGCTCGAACCCCAGGCACAGAAAAAAAAACGTCTTTTCTATCCCGAAGCCCTTCATATCTCTAGAAATGCTGAATAAGTAGGGGATGTTTCCAATCGAAGGTTTCTATGAAAAGCATGATTACTGAGCTATCGCACGCAAATGCACTCACTTCTTCTCTTTCTCACTGTCAGATTCCTTGATGAATCTTCTCTCTGTCATCTTGTCTTTCTCCTTTTCCTCCCTCCCTGGCTTTGTTTGTGTTATGATCATTTTTTTCTCTCTCCCTCTCACGGTTTGTGTCTCTATCTCCACAGTTTATTTCTCTTTTGTCAGTGTTGGTAACTGCAGCCTGCTGTTTATTGATGTTCAGCAGTGGAGACAAACTTTTCCGCACATCAAACATCCCCCTGCCATAATCATTGTCTCCTGCTGGGATCTGGAATTTGTTTTTCTTCTTCTCTTTTCCTCATTGATTCAGTCACTTTTTGCTTTTTTTCAGCCATGTACCTGAGAGATTGACCTTTCGCTTTTACTCAAAGAACAGGAGGGATAACCAATAATGTAAATACTCATAACCCTTACTGATCTGTTTTCTTGCCTTTTTTGGATATCAGAGCCTCTGAATTATGGCACATAGACCTGCCCACATGTGTAGATTACTGCCTACAGCGCAGCTGCTTCTTCCACTACTTGATGAAGCACTAAATTAGTGTCTTCCAGCTGACAAACTGTTCCAAAAAAAGGTTTTAATTAGATCCTAAGTATGACGAGGAATCCTGTGGTCATGGTTTTAACTGAATAATCTGACTGGCTGAAAATAAAACCTGGTGTTGGATTAGAGGTTCTTCTGATGAGACTTAATTTCTGTCATTCGTTGGTTTAGTGTTTCAGTTCTTATTTCATCACTTACTATGGTATCTTGAACATAAACTGCAGTTTTACTGCAAAATTGACAGTGGTTTCAGTGTACTGCGGTGCTTCAATCCAACACATCCTGATTTACAAGACTTAAGACGCTAAGACGATGGCTGTTTAACTGTTTCAGGTCAGTTTTTTTGTTTTGTTTTGTTGTTTGGTAAGTTTCCAAAAGGCCTGCTATGCGTGCTCACCTCTGAGCATTTGCAGGCCATCTTGTGCAGCAACAGTTCCAACCAGGAAGCTGAAAGTAGTGCCAAGAAGCATTATTTGTCAATGCAGCATGTTTGATCTGTAAAAGACCATCAAGGGAAACATCCGGCAAAAAAAATTACTTTTAATACAGTTTCAGAACAGTTTGGACTGGTATAGCAGTCGTCTTTTTAAATCCTCACGTGCTGGGAACTCGATTCCGACCGACTCAAAACCAGTCAGTGGGACTAGACTTTGAATCCCCTAGGCTTTGTTTTTGTTGACTTAGATTTAACTTGGACTTTCACCCTGAGGACGTGAGACTTGAACTAGACAGGAGGTTTGGTGTCTGGACAGCAACACAGTCTTGTTCTGCGGTAAATGAACCCAATAATAGAAACTAAATGTTTTAGCTCAGGTTAACATGACAAAGGGGTATTAAGCAAAAGTCTTGGAGTCCTCTTCTGATAGGATGTTTCAACCTATCAATATAGACTCTTGAAATTGGTTATAAGAGAGTTTTGCCCCAAAATTCAACATAACAACTGCGGCCTGTTAGCCTTTGGTAGCTGGGCAGTAGTAATCTGCACACAATCTGTGATAGCTGTATGTGTAGCAGTCCTTTTGTTTTATCTAGTGGCCATATAAAACAAACTACAAACTAGTGGGCAAGCCACTGGAGCCTTTTGTCTTTGATTGGAACAGAAAACTATCACAGGCACGCTGACACACACACCAGGCCATTGGGTTAAACCACAGGCCTGACGCTGCGCTTGTAAAAGTGACCAAAAGTCAGGATGACAAGTATGCAGAGAACAATGTGCTCAGTAAAAAGCACACTCTGCTCCTCTGAGTCTTTCTCTAGATTCTTTATTCCAAATTATCACTTATACCTCCTGTCAATTGCATGCTTTGCAATCAGATTCAAAATTCTGTTATTTAATTGACATTTCTGTGAGTTGAACACAAAAAAGAAGCCAGCAGAGTCTATGCCACATATAAAACACAAAACGAGGTCAAGATAAAGAGGAACGTCGGGATAACAGGACTTTTCTCCTGGTTTCACATTTCTTTGTTTAAACACAAAAATGCACATTCCTGCTTCGCTTGTTAAGCACAAACAGAACAGCTAATAGCATGTTTCTCTCACACGCAAACACACCAGGTCTGCACGCATTTTCAGCTGTGAGAAGAATTCGAAACCCAAACAAGATAAACCGTCGTGTTTGTAACTTGATTTGAAGAAAATACACAAGCCGTCATGGCTTTTTAGGATCTTTAATTATCTTTTTTGACCTGAATTGTATGGTTTACCGCTTAGTTATCTTTTCATTCATTCTCAGAATTACAAAATGAGCCTTTTTCCATTGCAGTACGCCTCTATTTGGAGAGGTACAGGTTAAGCTGTAAACATGATTGATATAATCTGGGATCCAATTTAAGCATCTGTAGACAAGTTTTATGCTTTATCTAGCAAAGAAAATGTTTTCTCGATGTAAAACTCAGTTTGAGTTTTGTCCTTGGGTTGAAGGTGGAGCCTGAACTGTTACATAACATGAAGTCACGTTTGAGACAGGCTAGGGGTTAATTGGGGTTTTCTATGTGTGTGTGTTTGACTGTTACAAGAGGAGAGGAGAGAGGCAGGCTCAAACAGGGAAACTACCCTCTGTGTGTGTGTGTGTGTGTGTGTGTGTGTGTGTGTGTGTGTGTGTGTGTGTGTGTGTGTGTGTGTGTGTGTGTGTGTGTGTGTGTGTGTGTGTGTGTGTGTGTGTGTGTGTGTGTGTGTGAGTGTGTGTGATGTATAAATACATCTGTACAGGTTTTAAAGTGGCTTTGTGGTGCTCTGTATTTAGTGGAGGACTGGATAAATCTCCACTCGCCCCATTCATGTGGCTGACTCTGTCCGTCTGTCTCTCTTTCCTCTCTGTCTGTCCGTCTCTCAGACTCTCTCTGTCTGTCGCTATATCTACTTCTGCTGAGTCGGTCACTTCCTTTATCTCTCCTCCTCTCCGCCTATTCCGACTTCACACTGCATACAGCTCAAGCCCTGTTTACATGACGTTTCATTAAAAATGCTGGAACTCAATGAAAAAGTATTGAAGTAAATCTGCGGCAGCAATGAGGGACTGAAAATGCTGTTGTTAGCATGCCAAGCCTGTAGTTGGAGCTATAACTGACTTGTCCAGCAGCCACTTTTGGTAAATCTCCACCAAAGTAGAGTTGGCCCAATTATCTGGTGTATTGGCGAATGCTAAGTGCAGAAATGGAGCAACAGATGCACATTTTGTTAAAGACAGTCAGCAGATTCAACAGATTGAGCAGCACAAGGACAACATGGTAGTCGTGACGATCCAAACAATAGTACTGTTAGACTGTTGTATGTTCATGCGCGAGGCGTAGCGTAACATCAGCATTTCTACTCAAAACACCAGCTTACTGTTTACACTACAACGGTGTCCGCAGTGTTTCAGAAAACTTTCACTCTGGAGGCTGTTTTAAAAAGTTTGCATTTTAGGTCGGCTAAAACGCTGTTGACGTGTAAACACGAGGCTGAAACGCAACAATACTTTTGCATTTCACCCTAAAACCATTGTCGTGTAAACGGTCTCTCAGCCTCACACACACACTGGTGGTTTAAGAAAACAAAAACAGATATAAAGCAGGTTAAGCAACAGGCTGTAAATATGTTTGAATGTACTGCTAAATGTAGAGGTAATGGCCTGATTATGATTTTTATTGTTCAGGAAAGAAGCAACAAGTTTCAAGTTTCAGCGCTGCAGGATTAAGTCAGAGAGGAGGCCAGCTTCGGTGAGTGAAGGTGAAATGTAAACCCATAGATGTAAAAATTAGCACAAACTGGATCAGCACTCTAGATTTCAAAGAGGTTTTCTTCACTGATCGTCTTTTCCCCTGAAGGAACAGCCTCCCTCTGTCTCAACTTCTTCACTTAAACCCTCCAGCAGATATTCAGCCTAACTGACAAGCTGGCAAACAATGCCCAGTCCAGTTTAGACACTAAATCTAAAATGCCATTCTCCGCCTTGGTGGGTCTTTTGTTGTTTGGAGTGTGTGTTGTAGTGTTTCAGCTCCAATGTGGGTATGTTTAGCAATGTTTAAACGCAGCATGTATCAGCTGATATTTGTTATTCCTGCTGTTGACTCATCTGCAGTGGTGTATGATGATGTAAAAGCTTCCAGGTTTGAGGGGTAGGGAGTTGGGTTTTTTAAAAGTGGTATGATACTCCATAGCAACATGATGACAAGCAAACAAACATGTCGATTCAGCCAGTTTGAAGTTTTAAAGATACGGCAGTGTAAGAGGAATAAGCATAATTCTGTACTGTAACCTGCACGTGTCCTCCATTCATTCTTCCATTCATTAAATGTCCATTCTTTTTAGCTTTTAACAGGATTAACACCCGATTGGCAGACATTTTGACAAAATGGAGAATAAATTACTGCTACTATTTTCTTAAAACACTTGAAACACAGTTGCAACATCTGGCAGAGGCCAGCTCTAGCTAAAATATGTGTGTGTGACAGAAAGACAGATGAGGAGAGAAGGAAAGAGCGACAGAACTGGCTCATGTTTGTTTGTGCGCCTCTGCAGAGCGAGGGTCGATGTGTGTATCTGTTGTGTTTCTGTCATTCAGTGTATGCATGTGTGTGTGTCTGTAAGACGCAGAGCGTGTTTGCAGGTTATTCATTTGCGTGAGAGTGTGTGACTGTGATTACACCCCAGCAATAATAACAGTTTAAGATCATTTGTAACAATCAGACTTTCCTTAAACAGAATAAATCACAAGTCTGACACAAACACACACAAATGCAAACGCTCACAAGCAGGCCAAAACACAGCTGACACTCTAGACACTTTGTTTCTGACCGTGTGTGTGTGTGTGTGTGTGTGTGTGTGTGTGTGTGTGTGTGTGTGTGTGTGTGTGTAGCCATAATAGTGGTCAACAATGAGAGCAGTGGCTATGCAGACCTCCCACAGAGAGAAAATATTACACACTTACACTTCTGAATGGCTCTGAGCTATTCCATTTACATTCATTCATTTAACTACTGAGAAAGTAAGTAACACACTATGACTCTGCCTATGTGTTCAGAGCACTAGTTGAAAGCATCAGACAATAACCAAAACTTTATTAGATTCTATTTTTTTATCTAAATAGATAATTCAGATCAAACAGCAGTGGACATTACTCTTAAAGTCTGACCTCACCAAATTTTGATGACTGATAGTGTACTACATAATCCTCAACAAGTCGCAAGCTCTACAAATCCGCACACCAGCTGTTGACCCTTAAAAGTCCATTTCTTGTGATTTCCCTTTAATGAAACACCCACTTTCAACTCAACCTATATGACTCAAATCCAAAAATTCTGTGATTCTGTACAAAGCTGATGCTGCAAAACCATGTGTGAAGCAAATTGTTACCTTAACAACCTTTGTTGTTTTTCAACAGTGTGGTATTTTTTGTACTTTCAGTCAACCTCTGATCTGAAGTGATGTCAGGACTCAATGAAAAAGGAGCTTTTTTACTGAGCACTGACAGTTGACTGGTCCTAATGCCAATGGAGTTTGTGCTGACATTTAAATGTAAGGCACATCTTGATAGTGTGTATGTAAATCCCACAAAAGGATTATGTCTAACACCAACAAGCTCTTGCACAAAATCTTTAAATATATACTGACATTTTTTCTGAGATTATTTTCTGGGTTTGAATCAAGCAGACACTAGCAAAATGTAGTCATAAAGACTTCCTCTTGAATAGGGATGTCCCGATATCACATTATCACTTCCGATACGATACCGATACTGCAGCATTGAGTATTGGCCGATACAGATAAAATCCGATACGATATCAGCATTAAACATGCATACTTTTATTACTTATTTTGTAGTATGTCTGTCATGTTCAAAAAGGCTTGATTAAGTGATATTATTCAAACAAAGAACAGTAATCAGCATCAGTAGGTATGAGGAAAAACTAACACATTTATTATTAACCAATGGGTAACAGAAATTTTAACATTAAACATAAGAATATACTAGTAACTGAATAAAATAAAGAATAAATTAGAAGAACCAGAAAATAACCTAAATAAATCAAATAAAAACAGTAGGAGCGGAGTCTGGAATGGACTGCTTATATCAGAGATTTTAGATGCGTTCCGATACAATACCGATATTTGTTTTTTTTGCTGACATCGGACCGATATCCGATATCAATATCGGACTGGGACACCTCTACTCTTGAACACACTATCTTCCCCTTACCAAGCTCAATAAAGTGAATGGAGTTGTGAGTGTGTGTCTGACACATATCATCATACCCCACTGTGAGGTGTATGTGTCAATGGTAAAATCTTTGAAATATAAGAGTGACAAAATTATCTCAAAACGTGGGAGGTTATGTGAAATAAGGCTTCAAACCCATACCGTTCATATGATGCATAACCCTCTATGTATGTATGTATTGACGACACCAAGGGCCTGTGTCCACTTAACCATTTAATTGCACATGCAGCACTTTGAGATCCACAGAGAATGCAATTAAGCATTTCCATTATTTAGCACCCAAAGGGTTAATGTGTCTTCTATACAAGTTTTCCATTTTGTTTTACTCACACTGTTCACAAGTTAATTGAATTCATCTTCTGGAAAACTGAAACGCAGCTAATTGCCACTTATGGACACCAACTAATTTAAAGTAAAAAGGGATGGGACTAAGAATGACTTTGTTGACAACAATGACAGAGATCCATGATGGGAAGGAACCACACATTTTTGTTCTGTTTGTTTGTTTTTGAGAACAGAATTTCCAGGTGTGGTGCTTATGCTAATGCTAAGAAGATTTCTCCTAGTTGGTGAGTTTCCTTGCAAAATTCCGCCAGATAAATAAAGCAAATGTGAAGCATTCAAAACATCTTAAAACAGACAGTAATAACCATCATGGGAAGTGAGAGTACAGCTAAAAAAAACGTTCATAACGTAGCGAAAATAAAGGCTGTGCATTGTTCCACAATTAAGGTTGTGGGCACTGTGGTTCAATAAAAGCTGTTTGTGGACACAGGCCCTAAATGTTGGCTATGAGGTGCACAATTGTCCATTGTAAACAATGTCTTTGAGATATCAGGCTGTGTTAGGACACATTGGTTTTCTGCAGTTTCCCAAGACTTTTCTGCAGTAAAGGAGTCCAAAAAAGAATTCCCAGCCATGTGGAAGTCCTGTGTAATATATAACCACAACCGGCACCCACAGACATACACAGAGAGGTTTCAGCACTCTTTTGGCCCCACACTGAGCTGCAGCTTAAATTTATTCTGACTGTAGGTCCACATGTCAACTAACAGTAAATAACCTGGAAAAACCATTTCCAAGAATTCATGAGAGGGCTGAGGACAGACAGGGTTTGATGACATCATCATAAGTCTACAACAGTTAAACTGTCGGTCAGGTTTCAACTCCTGCGACACCCGGAGCGACCAGGGATATGTTTCAGCCAGATTTACTTACACTGCACTTTTTTCTGTCTTCCACAGGCAGCATCACTGATTTTTTCTGCTCTGAAGAAAATAAATGTTTAAAATGGTCTGAAGTTTCACCATGAGAAGTGAAACAGGGATGTGAAAGAATCTGTTCGTTCCATCTGTGTACACACATGTATGTAATTATAGGGGCACTGTATTTGTTTAGTGGTTTGACTTTTGTCAGTGATGGAGCAGAATGTATATATGACTCCATTGTGCTTTTATTACTGAAACCCACCCTGCAAACAAATACACATACAATTACACACACGAGTATGTTGCCAGGTTTTTAATGTATCCTGAAACCACACCCATATCTGAGAAAGATTATGAGTCCAGCCTGCTTGAGTGAACAAAGAAAGCTGTCAACAAATAAAAGCTGTCATTATCTTAACTTGCAAATTCTCCTTATCCTCTCATTTCTCCTGTCCTCACCTGTCACCCTAGTTTCATGCTCATATCCTCACCATTCAACTCCTCTCGCTCACTTCTCCTTCTCCTCCTCCTCCTCCTCTTTTAGCTTTCCAGGGAGCCCAGTCTGTTTCTGATTAGTGTTCTCATGTAAACCTAAATTGTGATTAAACAAACACTGTGTGAGTGCATTTGGCTCTGTATCAAGATTTTTTTTCTCTTCTCTCTTTAATACATGTACACACACAAGCAATGCCAGGGACATGTATTTAAGTGGACATGTACAAACCAAATGCATGACATATACAAACATTTAAGCACGTATGTAGACGCAAGCAAAGACGCAATTTAGTAAACTATGTGTACACATATAGCATAAATAAGATAACTGCATACCATATACTCATACACATATTTACCCTAATTGCACCTGTAAAGACATACAGTCTGAATTACAATCATGTACACAGACATATGGATACACAGCGTCTTTTATCTGTTCTTATAAACGTTCCAAGGCTAATGTCAATAAGTTTTAGCTCTGTTTGCTAGCAGCTCCACAGCTACCATCCCCATCCTGCTCACCTAATTTGAGAGGTTAAATCACTACCACATGCAGCCTCTGTGCTATTTCAGTGTTAGCATATAAAAATTCTTTGTTATAGCAAAAAGAAATTCTACAAGCCCCTAACCTCCCACGAACATTTCATAGGCCTTGGCCCTGCGGCAAGCTAGCTAGCTTACTAGCTGCTAAAGTAGGCAGCTGAAAGGGAAAGGTGTTGTTGCCGTGAACTTTAAGACCTGCTGGTTGAATTGTTTTATTCACTCCTTTTACATAAGATGACACATATAAGCCTAAACTTCCTAACTTTTGGCCTTTTGACAGCTCCAACACAAGTTATAAACTTAACTCCTACAAACTTTGGAGTGTAAGAGTATAAGACTTAAAATACACACATTTACTTTACGTTCAGATGAAATACATCACCCTGGAGACAGATGCAAAACTAAACTTGGAGAGTCAACACAGACATTTTGAAGTTGAGAAATAGACAGTAACATCACTTAACTTTTATTTTCCTGCAGGTAACAAGGAAATATTTTCCCAGGTTCCTACTTTGTGCTCAGCTCAGAAAGCTTAAGGACTGATTTTAGCCTAGTGTCAGTATAAAGCAGGAAAAAGAAGCACTTCAACATACACAGACATAAAACACAAAATGTGGTCTAAATGGTTTTCTTTCGAAAGATCCATTGTATTTTTTTACTTAGTCATAAAGATTTTGATTTTACCCTCCATTGAGCATGAACAAGCATAAAATTAAGTTAAAAACTTGTTAAAATCTAGTCTAGACATGACAAAGCTTGAGCAGTTGTGCAAATACTCAACTGTCTGGATCCCATTGTCTTCCTGTTGATGCTTATGTCTCTATTTCTGTGTATAATTTTATTATCTTGAAGACTCAGATCTGCATTTCAAATACTTATAAAAACATAGTTTGGGGTTTTTCTTTTGTTTCCTTCCTTGAAACAAGTAATATGGAGGCACCCCCATGCAATGCAAAGTCAACACAGAGTGATGAACTGTTTTCCCTTCCAGCATGGGTGTAGAAACTAAAATAATCATATTTTTTTGAGTAAGTATTTTAAGAGATGTATGAAGGAATGCATGAGGCTTTTCAAATAAAACTTTTTTTGGACTGTTACAAACCTCCAAGACTATCTTGATATTATTCACTCTCTTCATTTTTTTCTCTCTCATGCTCCCTCTTCTCTTCTCTGCTTGGTTTTCGGTATCTCTGCAGCGTGTATTTATCTAAATGTGTCGCACTGCTGACTGGGCTGTGGGAAAACACACACACAAAAAAGCACACGAGCCACTAAAAGCAGCTATATTTTAGAGAAATCCCAGTCAGGTTTACTGTGTCAAAAAAATCGTTCTTTCCTCGAACAAGTGTAAATCTCAGTATGGGCCTTGTGGTGGAGCTGCACAGTGGAGCCTATAGCTCTCATTGTGGAGTTTCATGTCAGCGCACTGTTATTTCTGACTGACTGGTAAGTTTTCCAATTTTCAGGATGCTGTTCTGCCAGAGTCCCAAATGTAATTGATAAACATGTTACAAAAACAGTGAGCCCTGTGGTGCAGCATGGCTGGAGCCTATGGGCCTCCTGGTGCAGCTTCATGCCAAAAATATGCTGCAGTTACCAACAAGTAAGCAGAAACCTGCAGTCAGTTCACTGCTGTCCATGAGCCTAGTGGTGCAGCTGCATGTTTGGTCCTAAAAGCCTTGTGGTGCTGCTGCATACCATGGTTAGCACTTGTGAGTCATGTTTAATAATTAGGAAGTTCAATCGTGGGCGTGTGGTTTAGTATAAAGTCTGCCCTGACCAACACACACACAAATACACACACACACACTCGCAGGGCCATGACTCTACATCCAGTACCCATGGTGTTAAAACAGTGTGAGAGATGGCGTGACAGACTGGCTCCTGTGTGTGTGTGTGTGTGTGTGTGGGTCTTATTTGTTTCTCACCAGCATCCAGCAGTGTGAAAACCAAACAAAAGCCCGGGAGCCTAGTGACAAGAAAACAATCCTACAGTTCCTGACGGCAACACAAACATTAAAAACTGTTTGTTGTTGTGCGTGGGAGTGCATAACCAAAGAAAGGAGAAAGGGAGGGAACCACAGAAAAAGAGAAGGAAAGTCAATGAGTAAACTGGTCCATGAGCCACGAGTTCAGGTAGTTTGTGCTCACCCCTCACCCTCTGAGACTGTTGCCACCAATCCCAGCCGAGGCCCGTGCCTGCAGCAGCCAATCACTGGACACCAAGAGTCCACCCTCTTCCTGAAACACTAACCGTTACATTCCAGCAGGTAAACTATGGCAGTCGCCTCTAAATGGACAATTAGCCAAGATTAAAGGCAACCTCCTCATCTTTCTCCATTAACTTAATTAGGAGGAAAAGACATCTCGAATGACCCCCCGCTCTCTTCAGCCTTCACTTTCCCTCTCAGTCTCCTTGCTCTTTATCTATCTCATGTGTCCTTCTGCATTATTACCAGTAAAGTTGCATTTATAGTAACTGGCAGTGATGACGAATACACTCTCACATAAGGAAGCTTGATTGATGCTTCTGGAGTGCCTTGCTCAAGGGCCCAAGCTCAATAATAATAAAGATTTAGATTTACAACCAGCCAGATCTTTCACTCTACATTTTAATTCTTGAGTTTCTTCCACTTGTATGTATCTCAGGCTGTATCTCTGCCTGGCCTGTAGTAAGTGAGCATGTAGGGATTATACATCTCTTTCAAGGATACTCTGACTGGATTAAATCCCTCACAAGCATCCCTCAGGACAGGGACTCACTTTTCATTTCATCAAGCCCCCCTTAAAAAAAAAAAAACATTAAGGCTAAATGTTGGACTGTTGCAGTAAAGCACTGATAGGGAACTAGAGAAAGAGAACTACAGAGGAGAAAAGCATATAATGGTAGTTTGGTTTGCAAGATTTTTGGATGTCCTATTGGTTTTCATTTTTCTAATTCTAAAACATTTTAATGAACATCTTTATCTTATGTACTGAAGCTATTCACAGCAATATACTGTAGATGCAATGTTAACAGCATTTTGCTAGACTAAAATCTATATGTTGCTAGGCGCTGCCCTCTTGGTTGTGGCTGCCTGTTGCAGTAGCTCTCTCTTCCTTGGCTGTTTCTTGTAATTTTTTTCGTCATCTTTGTATTTAGAGTGGTTCATTACTTTGTAAGGCTCACTTGTTGATCATGGACAACAAATTGGTTATGTCTTCAGTGATATTTTTACTATTTTTGCTCCTGTGTTTGTCTGGAGATCCTACATGTAGCCATGGCTGCATTGTTTACATGTGAAATAAGCTGTTAGCAGCCTTTAGCATGTCAATGCTAACTGGTGCAAGGCCTGATGTCTTCCCACAAGGTGAGAAGAAGAAGTGAGGACGACGTACTGGTACTGAGGAGAGAACAAAGAAGTGACGTCCTTACATCCACTGTAATTGGGAACGTGAGATCTATCTCTGATAAGATGGACAAGCTAGTCATGCTAACCCAGCAACAGAGGGAACACCAGAAGACAGAGTAGCATCATGCTATTCACAGACATGGCTAACAGAGCTAACACTGGACACCAATGCCACATTGGAAGAACTTCACCTGCTGTAAGCAGACAGGGTACAGGAGACAGAGACTGAACAGACTGCTGAAGAAGCTCAGTCCTGGACCCTGTGGAGGTGGAGGCTGGCTGACTGGGGAATGATGGCCAAGCTGTCAGCATCTATGCACCTTTTCGCACTTTCTATCCGCTTTACTTTTGTTTTCTTGATTGCTGCTGTGACCCCTGAATTTCCCCTCGGGTACAAATAAAGTATTTTCTATTCTACCTACTCTATTCTATCCAGTAATAGTGGCCTATCCATAAAATGCCGCCAGAGTGTGTATCTTTCAGCACTGTTGCAGAGTCATTACATTTTGAAACATGGTCAAAAATCACCTCCTTTGTTATGCAATACTCAGCTTCAGAGGTTCTGCTGGAACTCCACTGTTGAAGGATAAGAGGAAATATCTCGCCGCTCTGACGTTACTCTCATTTTTCTTCTTTGCTTCTCCCCTCTGCTCTCATGCAAACCAATCAGCTGCAACCTGAGCTGCTTTAATGGAGGGGAATGATGCTGCTTCATGAGTATCCCCGGCAGTAAACCACGCGGTGGGGGCGCTGCATGCAACACACACTCACACAGGCACACATAAAGACACGTGTGCACGCACACACTCAAACTAGCAGAGCAGAAAGTGCAGATAACAGGATGAGGCTCAGTCTGGGTCAGTGTTATTAGTCAGGAGACTCAAAGCCATCAAGTCACTTAGCAGAGTAAACCCGGCTCATACACTGCAACCAGCACCGATGCACACAAGCATTCAACCTTTATTTTCCATCTGAGCTTTTGTGATTGTTTCTTTCAAAACCAGAAATTCAGAGCCTATTTCGCAGTTACAGCATATCTTTCTCTGAGCTTGATCTGTGTGTGTGTGTGTTTGAGTGTGTGATAGTGTGTGTCTTTGCAACCACAGTCTCTGCAAACTGTGGGGGGAACCCACCACAGACTGCACACACTGAAACCCACAGACTCCAGTCCACCATCCGTCTACATCACCATCACTATCTTTGTTTTCTCTCTGACTTCCCCCCTACTGAGCACCTTCAGGGTCACAGACTTCCCATCTACCCCCAGACCCTCACCCTCCATGTATCCATCCCGATATGTCCTTCCCATGACCGCCCTGAGCCCTATTCGTCTTTGTCAAACACTTACCGCTCAATTAGAACATTTTCCAATAAGACTCCAAGCCAACATCTTCGATTCCTCTACCCAACTACGTTTTTCCCAGCAGGATCCAAGCCTCTGGTAGGAACTATTATCGTTCTGATACCTCTCACTCTTACCTTCCAACCGCCCAAACATCAAACCCACCAGCCCCTGCCTGCCTTTTTCCCCTTAATGCTGGTCCAGATCCTCGCCTCTCCTCCCGTCTCCAAACCTCAAACCACAAGGCTTTAATAGGGGGGTTAAGAGGTAATTCCTATCACACTACCATCATTTAATAACTAACCAAGGCTGACAGGGAGGAAGGTTATGAACCTCGAGCTAGAAAGCCACCAGCAAACCCCCCCTGTCTCCTCCCTCTTACTCTCCTGCTGGTATGCTGTCTTTATTCGCCGTTCTCCTGCTCAAACATCTGCTCTTTTACAACCTCCATTTCTTTCCTCTTCTCCCTTTAACCTCTCCTGTCACCATACCTTGCTTCTGACAACACCGCCAGTTCTGAAACTTGCAAGAAAACACAGTGTGAAATGTAATTTATGAAAACATAATGCAACAGGGGATTAAAAAAGTGTTGAAAATGGAAAGTAAAAGTGAAAAATAAAGAAAAAAAATGGCAGGAGGAAACTCCAGACACTATAATTTAGATTGTGCTGATGGCGAAGGAGGGATATAAAGAACATGAGATTTATAATGTTAAGCTTGGAACACGTTCACCCTTTCCACTTGCTTACCGAGTCGACTGAGAGCTCTATGGGGATCCATTATCAACCGGCGATAAATACGAGCTATCGGGAACAATTAGGGGTTTTATAGAAGAGTGAGCCAAGCAGAGGAGGAAATCATCTGTCACTCATGAAGAGAAAGAGTTTCGAGAGTGTGTTTGTACATGTTTGTATCCATCACTGTGTGTGTCCCTGATGTTCTCACGAGGGGGCTTCATCTGTGTGTGATCCTGGAAGCCACAGTTGACGTAAATGACAATCTGCTCTCAGCCATAACAGTCTGCATTGCTGTCTTCAGCAATACATCACACTTCACCGCAGATATATGAAACACACCATCAGTCTGTCACGAGGTTTAGATGGAGGTTTCACAGTGGGCACCCTGCTGTGAAAGATTTTATCTCCTGTGTGTCTGCTGCCAACAGAATATACAATATTAAGCGAGCTTCAGGAAGCATGAGGGAATTTATTTTCATTATCATAAACCACCGTTACTGTTACAATTATGACTGCATTTGTTGTTTCAATCCAGCGTTTTGAGTCCTTTGACTCAGTTTCAAGTTCTAAAAAAGTTTTTGAGAGAAAATTTTACTCTGAAAACTCTAGAGTTGGCACTAATTGTCTACAGATCATATTGTCTGTGTATATTGTGTGGTCTGCTCCAAAATCCTTGCCTGTCACACATTCGTATCCCTGAGGTTCAACTCTCTGACACAGAGCCAAAAATGTGGTTTCTTCAGTGGACTTCTTTCATTGATTTCAAATGTTTTAAAAGCATTTAGAGGATTTTTTTTCTGCCTTTAATTCAACACAGGGTCGTAGATAAAGCAGGAACATGGAGACAGGGAGTGGGGATGTCAGATCTGAGGGCTATGGAGTCTCTGACTGGTTGCAAGATTGAACTGCTGACCTCAGTTGTGGTTTTGTTTTGTTTTATTTTTTTTTTTTTTTTTTACTTCAACTCTTTCCGGTGAGAACTGCTTATATCTACCTTGAATGACACTACTTTATAACTAAAACCTTCAAATTTGGAAATTCAGTTCATTTTTTTTTATTGATGATACGACCTGTATAATTGCTAGAAGGTGTCAATGATTTCATGGTGAATCCATCAATCCATTCTGAAATTGAAACATAGTGTGAGGCAGCAAGTTTCTAAAAGTCCTGAACAAACAGTCTCTCATATAACTTCAATACTCAGTTAAAGGGAGAATATTTACACCTCTGATATACTTCTTAAGTCATAAATCTTAAATCTTCTAGATCCTCCAAAAGTTGAAATATTCAAAAATATAGTAAATTAATCCTTTAAAAATGTGTTCATGTAGAAAAATGGAACTGTATACCCGTTTCCTGCATTTCACCTCGCCCTAAAGCCAGCTAACTCTGGTACTTTCAGTCTTTTTATTTCACATATCTTTTTTCTATTTTTCACCTCTGCATGACCTGAAGTCTTAAAAAGTCATAACACAGAAAAGTTCAAGTTTTCAGCAAATAAAAGCTACTAGAGCTTCCAAGAAAGCAGAGAGAGAAGTAAGAAATATAAAGTCCCAGCACTAGTATTCCCAAACCTTCGACCTCTCAAACACGCACAGACACACAAATGAACACACGAAACCTGATACTGTATATTAACTTGGGTTGTACACCCTTACACACATGAGAGCAAAAGTGCACAGAATAATAACTGCTGACACACACAGTCAAAATCACGAGTAAAACACACTCGCTCATAGACTACACTCACACCGGGTGTACTTCTAGCTTTACTTGAAGGCAGCCCAACACAAACAGCTATAAAGTTTAGAAGGTGTTTCAACCTTCAACCTGAGCTGACAGAGACTCTGTGGGGAGAAGACAAATAGAGAACCTGAGCGCAGACAGAGAGCGCACTGGGGAGGAAAAGGAGACAGGGTGGGTGCACTGATGGGACTCAAACACACACGAAGGCTAAAAGAAAGACAGTGAGTGTGTGTCTGGGAATGTGGGGTGAAATAAAAAGAGAAAGGGAGAAAGTGGGAGGCTTCTCTTCATCAGTTTGACCCACACTTACACTCAACACTCTGGGAAAAACGACATATTCAGGAATAAGAAAAACTGCATTCAGGTCCAAGCAAAACATTCACTCCAGGAACCCTTTCAGCTTCAAAATACACACACACATGCACACCTGACACTCTTTTCTACCTCCCAACAGGAGCACAGAGCAGCGCTGTGTCACCTGGCGCAGGACTTGAACCTTCAACTTTGGTTAAAAGTTCTGACACTGCACCATGGCTGTGTTTTAAAACGGATCATGTATCACATCAAAAGAGAACAAGAGGAGGCAAAGAGGGAGCGACTGAGGAAGGATCAGCAAAAGATGAGGAGGAGGAGGAGGAGGAGGAAGAAGAGGGAGGGAAGGAAAAACAAAAAGAGGTGTACTCACAGTCGTCCTAGCTTGGGGTTGGACTGGAAGAGAAGCTCTGGGAGGAACTGGAGTTTGTTTCTGTTCAGACGACTGTTGGGCAAAAAAGCGGAGGAAGACAGGAAATTCAGTTCAAGAGAAATGACTGTGCGATTGATTTTGTTGAAAACTCGACATGAAATATCAGCATGAGCACAAAAGGTCAAACACAGACTCATAAATGAGTCAGATTCAAGCTTTCAGTTGATTCTCCTATCACCAAACAGGGGAGTGCATCACCTTACAGGTCAGTGGGTTCACAGTTCAAAGGTCAAACTCATGGGAAAATCTGTCTGGTTTCCTCTGATCATGACCTTGAGGTTATCAAGCTGTGTATGTCTGTTGGTTAAAAGCCACCACGCTTTATGCTCTCTAAATCCAGTTATCACTTTCATTCCTGTGTTTTGACCCATGAGTAAACAGAGGCATCAGTTCAAGGTCCAGTTATAGGTTATGCTTTTCAAAGTGAGTGTGTTGTTTATGATCATTCCCTACATTTCTGGGTTCAAAGTTACAAGCCCCAAAACCTGAATATAAATGATTTTGAGAAACACCAGGATTTAATGGCACAGTGTTGATTCTTTGTTTACCATGCTAATGTAATTGAAAAGGAAATACTTAACCATCAAGAAGTACAGATCATTTATGTTTTTTTGACTAGTTTGGGTCAAATCCATTTTGCCAGGCTCCATTGGGCAACGAATTTACACAGCTGAATTCTTAACTGCCCAATCAGGTAAGAGAGGCAGGAGAAGAAGGAGCTCTGAAAGTGACGAGCAGATGTGATGTCAGCAGACTTTCATACTTGTCAGCGTTCCTTTAATTCTTAAGTTAACTTTACAAAAATGGCAGCAGTCGTCTAACGCCGTTTTCACAGCTGTTTCGTGTGCTCCTGTAGTTGTTCGTCTATTGTTTCTTGGCAGTGGCGCAGATAAGCTACGTCATACCGTGGCTTGATGTGGATTGGTCTGTGGTGAGTGTGTAAATCAGAACGGTCGTCCAATCACCAGCTGCTGATTTTTTTTAAGGTCCTGCCTTTGAAAACAAACCCAAAGAGCTGCTACCCAGATGGACTAGTGAAATATATCTGTAGCGGGCATACAAAACTGTCCGTCTGGCGTGTCCAGTTACCACACTTGAGCTACAGCCTTAAGTATGACATTTTGAGCTTTTATTGTTACACACTTTTGGAAGTTTTCTTAATATTTGAACATAGCATGTTGGATCTAGTTTGAATCTTATCTATTTGATCTATCTATTTTAAATTTCAAGATGATATAAAAGTTAGTCAATCTAATGTGAAAAACATCAAGTAAGTTTAAAAATAAGAGGAAACAGATGCTGTGCATAAGCATACAAGCTGGTCAAACAACCAACAAGAATGCTGACATGAGTGCAGGCAGTTGGGGCTCAGTTTGTCAAAACTTTCCTTGCCAGTCTTGCCCAGTACATGCCACAGAATGGAGGCTGGACCTGTTACTGGAATCATGCCAGTTAACTTCCTGGCTGTTCAACAAAGCACTAAAGCATCAATCTGCCCAGAGGGCCCATTTCTGTGCATCCTCTTCACTCTCAAGAGCATCTATACAAGTTCATAGGGTCCTGTTTGTGTGTTAACACTTCAGTCATTGTGTGTGTAAGTTGCATGATAAATAATACTAAATAATATCCCTTATGTCAAATTTCATATCTCAGGGAGTCCAAGGGATCCATCTGTGCAGTGGCACTGTTCCTTGACTTGTTGGCAAAGTGGGTGCTGCCGTGTATGAAAATCTGTTTCTCCCTTTGTTTAAGTGTAACGGACGCATGGCTTGAATTTACAAAAGCAGGGAGTGAAAGACTGACTCCAACAGGTTGACGTTTGTGAGTGCGAAGTGTGTTTTCGTGTGAGTGTGTTCAGAGAGAAGGTGCGGTTGGCTGCTGCAGAGATAGATGAGGACAGTGTGACTGCAGGGAGTGAAAGTGTTATCAAGCTACCAAAGCATTGGGCTGAGAAACGAGGCGTGGAGGGGAAAAAGGAGGGTGGGGGGGTCAGGAGGGTCACAGAGTAGAATCTGTGCTGGAGAAGACACAGACACTAACCTTTTCACCCTGCTGATAATGATAATAAGACCCTGACTTTCACTCTGGTGTGCCCCGATGGAAAGCGAGCTGCAGTCCAGGAAGAGATTTCCTCCATTTGAAATAATTGACCCCTGCTCCGAGAGAATAACTGCCGGTAAAGAGTGAAGCACATGATCGGGTACTATTACACTCATGAGTCACTTTCAAACTTCAGCTCGCAAATCTGTTCTGGGTTTGAAAAAGACAAATCCATTGTGTACTTCTTAAGAAATAATGACGAGTTTACTTTGAAACAACACCAGACCACAAGTTGATGGGCACTATATATTCAGAGTTTGGAAAACTATCTCTAAAAGTCATAATAAGGTCCCGTAGAAATGGTGTGGAGACTTCAGAAAACTGATCTCATAGTGCAAGAAGCTCAAAATACGGACATTTGCAGCAAAAAACCCTTCTCTTGAGAAAACACCTCCCCTACTGAATGATCCAAACCTTACACTACACATGAAAGCAGCTACCCATGAGGACTAATATTACTAACTTAGTGAAGAACTAGGGCTGCAGAGTTCATGGCAATTTCACCATTTTGCAATATGAGCATTTGCAAAGAATATATTACAAAAGTCTAAATTTATTCAATAAATTAAGTATTTGACTAAAAGACTCCTTATTTTTTCATTTGGCATTTGGACATTTGACATATCCCATGGGCCAAGTATCTACTTATGTATTTTTACACCATTTCCATGCCATCAGACGAAGCACCGGTCAGCTATCAGCCACCCTCAGATCAATTTGTACCAATACAAAAAAATAGCTTTTGGATTCATTTTGACTTTAGGAAGGTCAGGTAGGTTTACCGAAGAAGGGATCCTTCATTATTATCCAAAGATAACTCCTCTGCAGCAGCAGTACAAGATCTTTTTAACCTGAAGACAGTCAAAGATACTGCATTTTTGTTTAATCTGAAGCAAATTGCTGGTATACTGGTTTCTCTCCCTCCCAACAACAAATAATTTTGCTTCTTGTTAATTTTTTTTTACTTTGTTGAAATATGCTAACTTTGGGTCTCTTTGCACATCCTACCATCCTTGCTGCACCAACCACCATTATTTCTTCGTTAAATTTTATTAAAACTTATCAGAAATTTAATTGGTTACCATGGGATTTTGAACATCATGATTCATCTTGAAGTATAATGCAACATTACAGGAGTCTTTATGGCACTGCATGGTCTGGCCTATAACAGCCCACTGTTCTAGTGTCTAGACCAGGGATCTCAAACTTATGCCATGGAGGCTGATTTCATTGATTACCTCACCTTCAAGCAGAGAGCAGGGAATAATCAATGAAATCAGCTGGTGGAGTTTTTGGTTGGAAAGAAAACCTCCATCCTCTTGGCCCTCTATGGCACGAGTTTGAAATCCCTGGTCTGGACCCATTAAAACATGTATCTGGTTGCCAGAAAAAAAAAAAAAAAACACTTTTGTTGTCTTGTAGTGAAATAGGATAATATATTATAATGAGGAAACTAGTTGTATTAGCAAAAAGGTAAGGAAGGTCTAGCAGAGCTGGAAAAGATTGAAATAAACTTGTATCAATGGGGAAACCAGTGCTGACGATGAGATCCTGAAGTTGGGAGCATGGCAGCTCAAAAGTTTCAGAGAACATAATTGTACATTTCTGCTATTTTGTTGCACGTTACATCTAAAAAAAGATACAGAACAATGTGATTCGATTTTTAATGTATATAAGGCTGGTAAAATAGTTATGATCTTCTTCATGACTTCAGTGTTTAATGTTTTGGCACACATGACTCTTCTGACTTTAAGAAATGAGTGCATAAGCTCCATGTTTTTCACATTGTGACGCCATAAATCTCACAGACTCAGCACCAAGACCTCTCGCCCCTGACCTTTCACCCTGACAGGCAGAACATCAGAGAAGCTGTCAGCTAAGCATTTTAAAAAGCATTTCACTATCAGGGAAGTAAAAACTTCAGGGGCCTCTTTGCTCTTGTCCCAACAGCTGAGCTTTTCTCCTAAATGTGCTCAGCCAAAGCAGAGAAAATACACGTCATCAGAACAAAATGTGATGTGAAATATGGTCTGATTTTCAAAAAGCCCTAGATCAATGAAATGCTCCTCAGCCCTGACCTTTGACTCCTCCTGACACACTGCATTAAAAAGCCTTTTAACACCAAAGCAACCCGTCACCTCTCGCTTTCTCTATCAGACGTGTGATCTCCATTAAGAAAGATACACATGTTGCTGCCACTCAGAAACTCTGATAAGTGTCCCGTCACACGACCTTTCAATTACTGACATCATGACTCTGTAGAGGAACATTTGGAGTATTTTACCATGAATTAATTTCATAAAAACAAGTCACAACCTGAGTAGACTCATTGCTGAACTATTTCTCAGCCCCTGCTCAAACCAACATGAATTCACCACTGCAAAGACAGCCAAGTTGCTGAAAATGCTGATCTCAATTTCTGCACGGTGTGTTGCACTACCTGAAACTAACAGATTAAAACAAGAAATGTAGTCCTACTAGAGGAAGTCTGAAAACAGCATTAGTGGAAGTGTTATGTAGCTGAAACATGGCAGGATTTCTTCCTGCACAGCTTTATCTCAGCAACACAGAGGCACAAACCTTCAGGTGTGTGTGGGAAGTGTTGTTCAGAGCAATGACACTTTTATCCTGTAAACTGGAGCCTTGGTGTGAGCTCACACACACACATACACACACTTACACAGAACCAGGCAGTATCTGTGAGAGATTCCACTGTTGTGTGTTAAGTGGATAGACTGTGGTGTCATCCATGTACACTCCTCCCATGTTTCAGCTCCAGTTTAAGGTCCTGTGTGTAATGGTGTTTTCACTGTTATAGCAGGACCTGGTTGTTGTTTAAAGGGTCCGTAAGGAGTTTGAAAGTGATCTTGAAAAAGGCTCCCTTCAAGATATTTGCCTGATTGTTATCCACTCTTTAAAATGAGATTATCAGCGCCAATATTGCTGGTTACAGGTTATTTTAAATTCCAACTTCTTAGCTTCCAGCTTGGGTCAACCAGGACCAGATTGATATACGGCATGTCTAGGTCTGTGTGGCAACACCACGCCAGCTGACGAAGTTTAGTTGTGAGAAGAGATAAAACACAGAGATCTGTGTTTTTCTCTGCTCAAAACAATTTCTATGACTGATTTTGTTGTAATGGTGGACACAGGAGCCTAACTGTCAGACAGAAAAAGGACAGAGGAGCAGAAGAAAGCTAAACGGGAGAGTGATACAGCCTGAGCTTAAGGCTAATTAGCCTTTAGCTTGGGCTGTATCACTCTTAAACACAGGGGCTAAGCTGATGCGATAATGTTCATTCCAACCCACATGCAGCAGTTATTCTGCAGTGGTCTGTTCAAACTTGAGAGTCTATCAATAAAATGAAGAGTGAGGTTACATTAGCTCTGCTTGGTAGATGACTGGCAGGACACAGCTAACCAGGATTTACTAATGTTACACATAACAGATATATCTTAGCTTCATCGGAGCACCAGGCTGCCAATGTTGCTAACATATAGCTGGCTGCTACAATGTCTGCTTGATGTCGCATTTCAAACTGTAGCGCTACGTAACTGTACTGATAAATACCTTACCTCAGCACACTGTATCCAGTAAAAAGTTGTCTTGAGCAAAGAAAACTTGTTTTGATCAGATCTCCATTGAATTCCAAAACAAACACACGCCTCGCTAAAAGTAATTTACGACAGTGTGGAGAGACTCCGGGCCACCTGGTGGTGAGGGAGTGCAATCAAACCAGATCCTCCTCATAGCATCTTCAAGGAAGTTTATGAATCTGGGAGCAAAAACATCACAAAGGAGGCCTTTGTGAAGAATTGTGCAGACAGATGCAGAGACGAACCCCAAAACCAATTTGGCAAACACTCCAGAAAAATCTGCATTGGTGAACTGCACATTTGATCTAGAATCTGCAGCCACAGCTACAACAGCATATCTCTGAGTGGTGCATTTGAGAAATTTGAGAGTTATCACTACTTTCTTTATTTGCATGTGAAACTTTATGGTGTGTGGCACCAACAGCAACAACTGTGCCAGATGTGGTGTTTTTGACACAAGGTTTTACATCAGTGCATTTGAATCATGGCGTCTTCTCTTGGCATGCATGAATGCATTCTTGCCTGTTTTGAAGTATACATATTTTATAGCCTACTGCAATTTTTACGTGTCTTTTTCCAGCTTTATCTGCTTGCAGGGCCAGGTTTTCTTTTTTGCTTGCACAGAAAAGGTACAGTAGCAGTTGCAAATGCTGCACTTACAGTCTCTCCAGCAGTCTGAGGTCTTGGAAGGCTCCTCTCTCGACGACAGTGATCTGGTTGTCCTCCAGGTGACTGCAGAGATCGGTATGAAGACACAGAGAAAAAAACAATAACTGTTTACTCCAGAAAGACAGTTCAGAGTCAATTCCAGTAGACATATTTACTATGAGAGAAAGACCAAGAAGATATTAGTTAATGTAATAGTTGCAGAAGATATCCCTGAGCATTTACAACTCAGAAGGGAAAACCTTGTAGTTGGGAATACATTCTGCAGCCAAGCTGACCTAAAGGATCAATTTCAAAGAAGAAACAAGAGATAACTCTTAATATCTGGACAGGAGAGCTTCAGCCGCTTGCCAAAGAGAAATTGAGAGATTTTAAACACTGAAGAAGAAGCTTATACTTCCAAAAAAAAAGGTTGCATAAACAAGCAATCAGTGCATCGGAAAAACGACCTGGCATTCAGCAAAGGTTTTAAGAGTTTAGGACACGCAACTTTTCAAAAATGTCACAACCTTGAGAGCCAGAACAAACACTTAACAACCCATCCCTCTTCCACCCCTCAGAGGATACCTTATTCATCCTCCGCCTGTGTGTGTGTGCTTGTGTGTGTTCATGTTTTAGGGCGATCTAAAGTTTTCCAGATGGGACAGAGAAAAGAGAGAAGACGTATTCACTGATATGGGTGTTTATATTTTCTGTCTGAGGATGTTAAGACTGACATCCCTGAAAACAGAGGAGAGACTTAAAGAATAGAGACGCTGATTCAAAAGTAAGTGGAGGCGAGCAATGATGAAGATGAAAATGAAAGAATAGAAGGAGAGAAGAGACAAGGATCAGTGATTAAGGGATGTGGAAGCCAAGAATGCAATGAGAGGGAAATTGACAAAGAAAGACTGGAGAGGTTATATCATCAGAAAAGGATATCTGGCACAGCCTTGAAGACTTTGAATTGTTTTGGCTTGACCTTCCTTGAATGTTCTTTTAGTGAAAATGTTTAGACATACAGCTGTTTTACAGCGTCTAATACATGGACTGTCATACTGGCTCTTTAGGATAACACACATGAGGACACAGGAATGTCTTGAATTAAGACTGAAACATGCAGTCAGCTCGAATATTCTTGATCAAGACTAGGGATGCACCAATCCAGCTTTTCTGGTCCCGATACCGATACCTGGGCTTTGGGTATCAACCAATACCAATCCTGATCTGATACCAGTGTTAAATAATAACCTGCATGCCCTACTGTGGGATACGACTGGTAATGTTTTGAGTAAAAGACAAAAATGAGTACATATGGAATTACTGAAGCCGTTCAGTTAAAAAAAATGAATCTACAGAAATGACTATTTGATTGTAAAATTTGACAACTCGTAGACTAAATCACAGTCTAGCCTTAGTGTCAAGTTTGATGTGCAATTTTATTACTAAAGAATTAAACACAAACACATTTTTTTTTACTTATTGTGCCTTGTTTCGAGGCTTCTTGCAGTTTGTCACCTTATTTCACTCTCATGTTTTGTTCTTCTGGCTGCCAAGAAAATGTTTTTGTTTGCATGACTCCACAAATGGGGAGATATCCTCTTCATTGCTTTAGAAAATTGAAATATACCAGCTTTACACACCATGCAAGCTTCAACCAGTTTAGGAAAGTAACGACAGCTGGAGAAAAAGTCTGATTCCTTAGCTTTAAAAAACAAACACACACTGACAGGTGCAAATACAAACTGCACAGAAGATGCATAGAAATGCACATGTAGAACTAATGTGTAATGTCAGATATGTGTGTAAACATGTAGGGAGCAAATAGAGGTACAGAGTCTTTCACTGGTAGCAAACACACCCTAACACACATGTAAACATATCCAGAGTCCCGACTCCAGCACATCAGTCACCCCATACGGAGCAGACAGCATTAATGCAGTATGTTTACTCCAGGTCTGACTGCTTGTTCTCAGTCCTAACGCTCAAACTCTGGAGTAAGCAAAATCAAGTCATAACTTTGAATAACTATCAGAGTTTATTTGTCCAAATGAGGGATTTACCGCATGCTGATTTATTGTATGAAGTATGGAAAGGCGAGGGATCCAAAGCCAAACACATGGTGTGTGGAGTCGATGCTGGCACGTAGTTCAGATGAGGTATTGTTTGAGTGTTGGTCTGTATCAGGCGGAGAGATGGGAGGAAAAAAGGGGGAAAACATGCATTCACTTAATGTGTGGGGCCTGGTGTCTCTAATAATGCTTTATTCAACAATATAAGAGCGTTTAAGCAACCATTATGAAACGCGCAATGATGTCACACTACCTTATGGCACACATGGGGTACTTGGCCTCTGCAGGCAACAAGGAAATACTTCAGGGATATTAACTTCTCTAGCTGTTGACGCACAATGGGTGAAAGCACATTAACCTTCCTCAGCCAAATGTTCAATATCAAGCATGAGTTTTCACCTACGTCCAAATTTGTTTGGAATTACTCAATTTCGCCGCAATCTGGAAGAAATCTGGTGATGCTGGGCTGCCAAAGATATTAGGGTAAGTGTTGTGCATGCAGAGAGCATGCAGAGACAGGCTGAGTGTGTGATTACAGCAAGATGATCTGACCGCTCAGATTAGGGAATATTCAGACTGCTGGGTTGGGTTTTTATGGTTTTGGATGGATACAAAACTGGGTTAAATGTTTATTCGTATTTAATCAGGCAGTCTGACGGAGTAGGATGCTAAGGTTAAAAATTATTACATCAACTTTTTTTATATTTCTCACTCTAGGTTCACTGAGCAGTCTTAAAGCATTAAAAACCCCACCAAAAATATGGCTCAGATTAAAATAATAAAAACAGGTTGTTAAAGTGAACCCGAAGTCTGACAGTGTGAGTAAGACTAACGACAGGGAGGGTGAAAATCTTGTCCTACTCTTTCTCCAATTAAGCCACCCCCTCATTATACATTGTCCTACTTGTTTTAAAGCTACTTACTAAAGAAATCCAAAATTTGAGACAAAAAATGATTCTAAATTATTTCACTGACTTAAAAATGATCATATTTCTTACACTAAGAAAGTAATTTAAGCTAATGTAGCCCTTCACACAGTTGAGTTTTCCTGCTTCGTCACTATAAGAGTCTGCAACATCTTTTTTTTCATTCATCAGTCCTTAAGGCTCCTGTGAAGAACTCCCTATTTGAGTTGAATTTGGCTCTCTCTCATCACTCTCTCCTGATCTTATCTTGTACATGTGTAAGTCATATTATCTGTCATCAATACACTGCCTGGCCAAAAAACAAGTCACCACCAAAAAGAAAAGTAATACACTCTAATAATCGTTAGACCGCCTTTAGCTTTGATTATAGCATGCATTTGCTGTGGCAACGTTTCGATAAGCTTCTGCAATGTCACAAAATGTATCTCCATCCAGTGTTGCATTGATTTTTCACCAAGATCTTGCATTGATGACGGTAAAGTCTGACAGCTGTCAGTTAGCAATCAGTGAGGCTAACTGGGAAAAAGGCTTCAATTTGCTAGAGAGCATAAAGATTGGACTCTGGAGCAATGGAAGAAGGTCATGTGGTCTGATGAGTCCAAATTTACTCTGTTCCACAGTGATGGGCACATCAGGGTAAGAAGGGAGGCAGATGAAGTGACCACCCATCATGTCTAGTGCCTACTGTACAAGCCTGTGGGAGCAGTGCTTTGATCTGGGGTTGGTGCAGTTGGTCAGGTCTAGGTTCAGCAACAGTCTGTGCTCAAAGAATGAAGTCAGCTGACTACCTGGATATGCAGAATGTCCAGGTTATTCCATCAATGGATTTTTTCTTCACTGATGGCATGGCCATATTCCCATATTGCCAGGATTTATCGGGTTCAAATTGTGAAAGAGTGGCTCAGGGAGCACAAGACATAATTTTCACACATGGATTGGCTACCACAGAGTCCAGATCTTAACCCCATTGAGAATCTTTGGGATGTGCTGGAGAAGGCTTTGCACAGCGTTCAGACCCAGACTTAGTGCAACACTGGATGGAGATAAATCTTGTGACATTGCAGAAGCTTGTAGAAACAATGCCACAGGGAATGTGTACTAGCGTGTCAAACCTTTTTTTTTTTTTTTGTTGTTGGAATTTTCTTTTTTTTTTGGCCAGGCAGTGTATCATCCTTCTTTCTTTGACAATATTTGCTTTTAATCCAAAGAGGTTACTTTATGGTTGTGCAATTTGTTGAGTCCAAATTTCAAAACGAAGGAATCTTATCCTTTTTGCTTATGGTCATTAGAGGAAGCTTTCGATACTTCTGTGTCCTGTACTGCATTCTGTAACATGTTGACTTCATATACCATCCATTGACATGACCACCAGCATTTCTGTCTGTAACCTCTCCTGCCTTTTTTTTCCTCACCTTAAACTAACAGATCTTAAATAAACAAATCTTTTTTTGAAACATCGATAAGTTTTAAGCTTTTCCACCAGGGTCTATGTTTAAAATTGCCTTACAAGTTGGTTTGTTAGGGCAACAGTCGGCTATTGAGGAATAACAGACTGTTGCTATGAATTGCGATCAAGTAACGACCAATCAAATAAAAGTATTTAACAGAGCTGTGCATTATTGGTTAGTCTTCTTGTTTAACATGGGAGTCTAAAACTTTCACAGGACTAATTATCACTAATTATGGGACTGTTTACGTATATTCATGGGTACTGAGGAATATTTTGTCTGTAGCTATTAGCCTTCATGGGAAGAATGTGAGAAGCATTAAACTACACGAAACGTTTCCCATGGGATGTATGTAAGTGCCCCGGAATCCCAGAGCCAGGCATTTAAAGTGCGTGTGCGTGCATATGTGTGTGTGTATATGTGTGTGTGGATGTGAGGGAGTGTGTGAATATGAGAGCAAGAGAGAGGAATGACAGGGAAAGATAAAGTCTGGGTAAGTAACAGTAATACCTTTTTTACGGCAGATAAGGCTAAAGGTTACACTCTGTGAGACCATGTATGCCTTTGTTCATCCCTTCATATCGTATGCACTGATGTGTGTGTAAGAAAGTGTGTGTATGTGTGTGTGTGTGTACTTTCTCAGACTTTTTTTTCTCCCATCTCCTCCTCATTTCTTTAAGAGATTTAGAGCAAGGAAATGTCACAGCAGTTTATCACCAGCCACATGAAACAAGCTGATGGCCCACCACACACAAATACACACATACACACACACACACTTTCTCTCTTTCAGTGACACACTCACAGATATATCCTCTTTTCCTAAGTCTTTCTCATCCCGTTTCAAGCACAAAAATGCAAACAATGAATGAATGCTTCTGTTCCTCTTTGTCTTTCACAGTTTAACTCAGACAAACTCATATAAAACCTGAAATATTAGCTGATGCAACTTCCCAAATCCTGAACAAACACATGCAGAAGCCTATTTCCACTCCTCAGCTTAGTTTGAGCAGAGAGTGTATTTTTATCTGCTGGTCTGGGTAAAACAGAGTGAGGAGGGAAGCTGCATGCAGCCAGCAGTGATTATAGTTATTACAGGCCTAACACACACACAGATACACACACACAAACACACAAACACTAGAACCACTTGATGCAGAAAAGTGAGAGAGCCCTTGGAGTCAATAAGGACAGCTGAGAGGAGGTGAGGAGTCACACTCTGCTGACTGCAGCTGTTTAGATATGAGACCAGAGTAAACACAGCATCAGCACTGACTCACTTTTCTCATCCTCCAGGGATTAATTCAGAGATAAAGAAACCAAAATGTTACTTCTTCGGCATGAAGTCTGTTTTATTTACTGTCAGCTATGTTTTGTCCACTCAAACTAAAATATGTTTACTGGTATTTTTCCATTGATATGTAGGGTAGGTCCTGTTTGGCTGTTAAAACTCTCTTAGAGCCTAAAAAGGAATCTGTATTTAAAATATTATTTAGCTCAGGATGAATTGTCATAACCCATGCCTATCCAAAAAAAGACTTTCTCTTTAACTACAGACACATTACTCTCGCCAATCAAAGATATCTCCTGTGGGGTACCTCAAGGCTCAATTCTTGGACCACTCTGATTTCTCCCTTAACATGCCACAGTTTGGAAATATAATCAATTAATTAATTGATTGCTTGTATGGCACAGAGAGGTCTGGCTCTTGGCTACATAGTTGACTCTAAAACATTATGTAAGCAAACTTGCAGCTAAAAAAACTCTGGCAAGTAGGGCTGCGCAATATTTGGAAAAAATGACATTGGGATATTTTAGTTTCCTGCAGTAAGTTTACTGTTTTTCTTAGCTGAATTCTACCTGAAATGGTAACAGTCTCGCACCTTTTTGCCTCTGTCTCTCTCTGCCTCTGTGCGCTATTTATGTTAGCAGAACTTAATTATGCTGATATTTATTAATCACTGATATTGGTCTATAATATTTCCCACAAGTGACTATTCCCACATCAGCCCAGACTTTCTAAAAACGCACTCCTGCACAGGGGTTCCATATTTTAAGTTTTCCTCTATGACCAAATAATACTATGGATATTTATCAAATATGAGCAGACACGCAGTGGCTCACAAATTTTTCCTCCCCCCATGTTTTGCTTTTTTTGTAGACTTGAGTATTTTTCCAGAGATATGAATCATTGAAAAGTAATGTTGAGACATTTCTAGAACAAGCATATCTTTGCAATATGAATTCTGCACAAACACATATCGGGATGGGGATACTAAAACAATACATTGTGCAGCCCTACTTCCAAGGCCATTTTAGTTGTTTTATGGCCTGGACAAAAAGTGATTTTGCCTTTCCTGCACCTGCACTGTGAAAGAGTCTGCCAGAGGAAACCAGGCAAGCCAAATCAGTACTTTCTAATGAATCCCATACAAAAACACATTCTTCTGTGTGAATCCTTTGGTGGTATTCTAGCTAGCATTAATTTCTCTCTCTCTGACTGTTGCTATGATGTTAAGTTGTATCTATCAGGAACCTTTCCTGCCTCTGATACCTAGACTTGCAGTCTGGCCGATGCCTCAGACAGCAATCAGATTAACAAACACATATCGTGACAGTCATTGCTGAGATTTTACAAACCATGACTCTGTTTCCGAGAATAATGACTCAAAATGTCTTGATAACCAAACATCACAGAACCACAAAATAGCTCCAGGAGTTTAGACATTTGGTCATTTCCGCATCAGTTTAACATTTTGCTGCCATGTGGTTGTTTCAGCCTTCAGAGCCTGGCTGCATGTCATCTCACGATCAGTCTATTATTCAACCTCGTAAATATTCAGTAATGGTGAAAATCAACTCTTTGGATGGGTCCCCTGCATTCTCTGCAGCACTGAAATCCCTCATTAGGACAAGAGACTTTATTTTATGGAGACCTGTTTCCCCTATAGCCACATACAGGCCTATTAGGTTAATACAGCATTTACCTAATTGCTCCAGCATGGAGGGTTTCTGTTTGTTAATGGGATTCCTTGTAAAGACACAAATATGGGTCACAAAGAGGAAAAAGAAAAAGGTCAGAACAGACCTGCTGGTACGTGGTCGAGTTAAAAACCGAGTCCTCCTTCAAAATGACTGAACAGGACGTTTGATTACGGCTTGAAAACAAACCACTCTTGTGAGAATATTCTGATGGTCCAGTTGTTGTGCTGAGGTATTCATTTACTTCATTTGCACAGCTAAAACTTCTTGGAAGCAAAGGGAAGTTTGTCTTGATTGCATAAACTCATGGTAAAGAATAAGTGATGCAGATAAGTTAGTGGGTCTCATTGGAGAGGAGGTGTTACAGAGTTTTGCTTAGTAGTTGCACGTTTTATTGATTAAGCAGTAGTTTGTCGCTAGGCAAGATTTTTTTTTGTACAGTCTGCCACTCCTCAAGAAAATCTGGTTTATTCCACCACTAACCAAATTGGCTGAAACTCGTTTCCTCGAACTTTGCATTTAATTTAAATCTATGTCTGAAGGATTTAAACAATTGTGTCCTGTGCAAAAATTTCACAATGGCTATGGATTGTGACCCTTTTCAAAACCTGACCAAGCATTGTTGGAACCCAAAATTTCCAGAGTTGATTGCACGGCGTACTTTGTTACATTTAAGTGCAAAAACTACGTCCTCGTTGGGTTGAGAAGTTTCATTTAAGTAAAAAATCAGGACAGCTTTTACAAATGGTTACACATGGGACTTGAACCAAACAGCAACATCTGGTTTGAAAAGTGAGGCCAATATGGAACAGCAGAGAACTGCAGTTCCTCAAATGTCCACTTGAGGTTGGCACCAAAGCTAAGGAATCCCCATTAGGTCCCATGTTACAATGCCCATTTTTACACATAATTTAACATGTCTGCAGCTTGGTTTCAAAAGAGTTTTTTGGTATGTAGCTCATTCATTTATTCCCTCACATTGTGAAGCAGGTTAATGTTGCTGAATCCCTACAGTTTGATTTAATCAAAGCAGAGTTTCTCATAAATTTGAACAATAAGAGCCATAGCATATTTGACTAATAGGTGTAGATGTTTGCCAGGATGCGAAAAATCCACTTCAACTCTACTTCTTTACATGTGTTTACATTGATCTGAAGTCAAACCACCTGTTCAGAAACCAATGGGTGACATCACTGAGACTATGTCCATGTTTTTTTATAGTCTATAACCCTAAAAAAGGTGTTCCATGTAAAAGGGCTCATCTCTTTTTAAGTCAGTGGTACTTAGTTCATGTTACATTAGGATTGTGCAGCAGCACCATGACATTGTCACTGACATAAGTACACAGCTTCATCCCTGCATCAGTAGTGATGTCATTTCCCCTATTTTGCACCTGTTTATGGCACCGATGCCTGATAACTGGCAAATCAACTTTCCACCACTACCACCACCCAACAAAGGAAGCTACTGCTTCCTTACACAAGCAAAGCTAACTCAAAAAAGATATCTGTTATTCTACCAGTTAAAGGTTTCATCATATGATTCATTATCAAATAAATTAATACTGCAATTGTAACAGGAAAAGAGGAGGTTCAGTTTTTTTAAATGACAAAAACAGGGCTTAACATCTCTTGACTGTTCCAGCTGCTTATCATTTTAAAATGTATCACAAAATTTTGGAGAAAATTAAAAAGCAAACTCACAGAATCCTGAGGTTCTTGATGCCAGAGAAGTCCACTTTGGTGATCCTGGTGATGTTGTTTCTGTTCAAATCCCTACAGAGAGACACACAGGGTTAATAACCTGATGAGTGACACCTGATAAGTATATGTGGTGAGTTACATTAAGAGCACAAGCGTTATATTGTCATTGAAAGCCGGAGAACACGCAGCTTTATTATGAAATGACAAAAAACAAATTTCTTCAAACACCCACAAAGTGTGTGTGTGTGCTTGTGTTCTTGTGCCTCTGTGTGTGTTCTCGCTCAGTGGATTTGGTGAATGTGGCAGCAGTACAGAGCGTGAGAATGCCCCACAGCATGAGAGCCCACACACATACACACATCCCCATTACACACTCACTCACAAATATACAAACACAAACAAACAGAAACCAAAACACACTAACACTCCTACCGTAAAGTCACCAGGAAAATATACACCTACACACACACACACACACACACACACACACACACAAACTCACAGAGCTCCTGCTGCTCTGAATTACGAGATGAGAACTTTCCAGAAAAAAAGAAAACGTGAGACAAAATTATTTTCTCTTTCCATCATCAGAGTTTTAAAGCTTATCAAGTTTCCTGGCTGTCATTCAATCTGTTTTAACTACAAGTACACAGTGTGTATGAACTAACTGCCTGAGTGTCTGTGTGTGTGTCTGTGTGTGTGTCTGTGTTCCCTGTTTATTGAAACGCTGTCGTACTGGAGGAATTAGGGCAAGGAAAAACACACACACACACACACACACACACACACACACACACACACACACACACACACACACACACACACACAAGAGAGAGCACGGACAAACAACGCACACACAATTTTCTCTCTTATTTAACACACACGACTCTCTTTCCCCTCTCTTTGTAAACTTTCACTTGCCCCTCTGTCGCTCACTCACACACACACACTCTCACACACATATATAAACAGTCTGGTTCTGCTGAGGCGGTCTGCGTGTGTGTTTTTCATAATACACCTAAACATTTATAAATCTGATTTAAGACCATCTAAGGTTTCAAAAGGTTTCCACAAGCTGCCATAGCAAAGACAGCTAATAAGAGCCATACCCTAGCCTGAGACAGCGAGGGCAGCACTTCACCAAAGACCAACATGGGGTCCTGGGTCCACCAGGGGTCCTTAAAAGGGTTTAGGTTAATGGTCAGTTAATAAAGACTTCAACCTTGGAATAATATAGCAAATTATCTTAATTACAAGAGAAATAAATACACTTTCAGAGTGAGCTCCCAGTTTAGCAAGGTTTCTGTTGGAGTGTTCATGACAGGAGAAACAGAGCAGGACAGAAAAGTATCACCACAAAATACCACACACACAAACAGAGAAACATCATTTTTATTAATTTATAAACATTAAGCCAAAGAATAATGTTTGATGTAAAAAAGGGTTACTCTGTTTTTGCTTATTGTATTTGTTTTAAAGATGTCTTATCCAAGTGCTCTCGCCAATCATGTTTCCACATGTAGACGGCATCTTCCTTGCTCTAAATGACAAACATACAGCATAAACTGTGGAAAATACAGCCACAGTTAGCTAGACATCCCCCTCTGGAGATGGTGGGGACCAAAACAGAGCAATAAGAACAAAGGCCAGATTCACTAGTAACAGCCTTTAGCCTATTTCAGACCAAGGTTTCCAGTTTCTCCAAACCTAAGGCACTAAGTTAAAAATAATTCTCAGTGACACAAATAAAACTGCAACACATTTCACGAAAGCTTTGACAGTGGAAAGCAAACACTGAAAAAGTTGTGTAAAAATAACCTGGAGGAACATCTCACAATTAGTCCAGTTAATTTTGAACAGGTTAGTCATGTATCTGAACTTAGAAGAAGCATCCAAAAACGGCCAAGGGACGTGATTCTTTGTACAAAAGTGACAAGGTCCAACACCCAAACTGGATGACTGGGATCTCTGGACCCTCATGCAGCACTGTAATATAAACAGTGATCACTGTAGTTGTATCACTGCATGGGCTCCAAATCACCTCTAAAAACCAATGTCTGTAAACATTGTTTGTTGCTTGAGCCATAAGTGTAGGATAAACCGTACTGTATGTGAAGAATAAACCATTAACATCATCCTGTAATGCCAAAAACTTCACTGGGTCTTGAGTCCGATGACTCAAACTATAACATTCTTTTAGAAATCATGGATACTGCGTCCCGAGTTCTACAGGGCAAAATTGATGTGTTAAAGATTTTATCATCGAGGGACCAATCTTAGAGCATTAGAACACAGAGACAGTATCTCTTCTTTCCAGTCACTAAACCAGAAAACTTTTGTGACCACGATGACTCTATCATCATCCAGGCTAGATACTGCTGGTTCTTGTCTCTGGCTTTTAATTTACACTCAACAACTGGCTTCTTCAGAAAGACACAGATAACAAGCCCCTTTGGACTATAAAATATCAATAGTATTGATTTATCATTTTCAGCTTTTGAAATAGCTTCATCTCGATTTGTTTTTACTTGTTGATTCGCAGTTCCAAGTATCCACTCACTCTGAATTCAGAAAACATATTACCTCCATCACTCCATATCAACATGTTCACTCCTTTTTTTGTCCTTCTCTCTTGGCTAGCAGAAGTCTTTCACTATTCCCTGTTTTCTCCTGCTTGCCTTCATCTATCTTAATCATCTCCTCTCCCCAGTCCCTGCTCTTTAATGTCAATCTGTCACTCCTTCACAGCCAATTTTTTCCCTATATTCCCAGCCTCCCTCTCCACATTCTCTTTCTCTCTAATCTCCCTCTTTCGCAGCGTCTCAATCTCTCTTGTCTTATCTTTTACTGTTTCACAGTTGACTAAACACTTTTTCTTCTCTTTTTCTCCTAATCTGTTCTCTTTTATCTCAATCTTACACTTGTTTCCACTTGGCTACATTTTTCCTACCCTTCTCTTTTTTTTTTTCTCAGCCTTCTCCTCCACTCTCCCCATCCTTATCTCCATCTCTCTTGCTCTTGTTCACAGTGGAAACTTCTGCTCTCACCAGGGAAACCGCTCCGGACACAAACAAATAGTGAGGACGGAGGGGCAGGTGGAGAGCAACAGCATCATGTTATCTAACATCAGTGACTTATAAAAAAGGACACGGCCCTGGCATGTGTAAAGCAAACTTTGTAAACAGAGCTGGTAACATATTCTTTTCTTTTAATATCAAACACAATGACCAGATTTGATTTGTCTACACCTACGGGCTAAGGTGGAGGAGGCGTTCCAGACATCCGCATCATGTGAGACCACTAGATTCATCGCGACAATGCTTTTCCCTGATAATTCAAATGACAGGAACTGACAACAAGTGTCACTTCTAGTGCTTTTCGATTTCCTGCAAGGCTTTCAACAACTTGCTTAGCCAGAAGGCTCCCAAACCCCAACATCTCCATGTCCTGGTAAGATAAAAGATGTATGTTCAGAGTTTTAACCACAGCACAATCTTCCCTCAAAGAGCCCCACCATTCACCAAACTGTTCTTCATTGTTTTCCCTTTGTCTGCTACAAGCTGTTGCATACAGTGCTCGACATGGCCTCGAATAATAGTGCATGGAGTAGTACATATCTATGAACGTTCAGGTAACATGCAGGAATACAAACAGTATGCTAGCATTAACGAGCCAAAAGTTGACAAAAAAAAAAAAAAAAAAAGCCTTAAAGGTAGGGTCTGCAGGATTTTCCCAAAGAACGAAATGTCAACTTTTACAGGAATAATCCTGCTCAATTCTCTCCAATGGCCCTCTATACATGTGTGTCAGTGTCTGTTTCTGCCTCATCCCCCTCCTCTGCCTATATGTTAATGTTTTGGTTGTTTTGGGACGTTACTGGGCAGAGAATAGATGTGGTTACATCAGCCAATCACAGCATGTTGATGAGTGAGAGACGCTACTCAGAGCAGCTAGGACAGTGAGCATAGCATGGAGGAAGAAAAACACAACCAAAGTTAAATGAAACGCCAAACGGATAGTGCATTCTCCCAAACGAGGGTGAAACTTGGCTCCACTTTCACTTGCTTTTGGGAACTTGGTGAGTTGCACGGTAGAAAAAGCAACGCAAGTTGGCTTTCTACTGAACAGGTATGTGTCAATTTCTTTGAGCTCTCAAGTCTCTCCCACATAGGAGCACAGTGCTACAGGTGGTTGTTTGGCAAGTGCGTTCACATAGTCACAGTCCAAAGCTGTGGGTGTGGACTGCTGCTGACACTAAGCCAAGGAGGAGGAGCCTAGTTTGAATGTTGTGTTTACTAACAAGTAACTGAGTAGTTTAAAGGTTGACTAATAGCAGCCACTGATGCAGTCGGTATAATGGTTTCGCCACCTCAGGGGTCTTGTGGCAACAAACAGGAAAACAGTTCAAAAATGTTCTGTGTGTATGGCGTTATCGACTGTTCTGTGCACTTGCTTGATTACAATTGGATGAAACAAGCTCCTTTCTGGGTCTATCTTCAATTTAACAGTCCAGAGCAGACACACATGTTTTTTATTTTATTTTATTCTATCTATTTACTTATTTATTTATTTATCTTTTATTTTATTGTATTTATTTATTTATTTATTTATTTGGGGTGGGGGGGGGTTGCTGGATGCTGGTGCAATTGCGTTAACTAGCATAGACTACAGCAGATTGTAAACTCATAATGTTCCAGCATTTGATGTGAATGAAGCAAGAAAATGATTTGTGTGTGATCACAGCATAAGAAGGTCACTGAAAGTGCTGCAGATGATTTTGAAGGATTAAATGTGATTTTTGTGTGTGTGTGTGTGTGTGTGTGTGTGTGTGTGTGTGTGTGTGTGTGTGTGTGTGTGTGTGTGTGTGTGTGTGTGTGTGTGTGTGTGTGTGTGTGTGTGTGTGTGTGTGTCCACCACACCCAACAGTAAAGTTTAACTCCAGTTTAACTGAAGTGACCAGCTGGCAGACAGACAACTAACGGATCTACAGAACAAAAGTTCAGACCACTGTTTGTTGAATGTGTGTGTGTGTGTAGGTGTGTGTATGTGTATGTGTACATGTATGTGAGTGTGTGTGAGACAGAGAGAGAGAGAGACAACAGGGCTGGACAAGAATGCAAACAGCAGGTGTTCCAGGAATTAATATACCATACCGCACACAAAGGCACAGAGAGCTCCACACCACATCCAAACCCAGACCAGTGAAACCAGTGAACCGTGAAGTCTGGCTGACTGGTGGCTTTACACACACATAGGTTTGGTGTGTGGGGAGGGGTTGATTGACTTACAGCACAGCTTTATTGGTTGGCTACACCACAGAGAGTGAGAAAAGACAGAGGAATAACTATGAGAGAGGAATGTAACATGAATGACAGATCAGGTGACGAAGACTCCCAGGAGCTTAATAGAAGGAAAAGTTTGGCAGACCGCCGCACTGAGGTAAAACATGAAATATGAACAGAAAACAGAATCTACATTTTTGACATGTGGGGTTGTTTGGTCTCTTTTGTTCCTGTTTCAGCTCTCCTAAACCCCTCCATTGTTTTCTTGACCTTCACCCTGTTTTTATTCTTATCTTCGCAACAATTAGGGGGATTTTACTGCAACAGTTTCCTCTCTGTTCTGTCTCTATCTCAGACACTGACATTTCCTCTTTTTTTCACTCTTTCATGTAGTGCATCCTTATCTCTGCATCCCTCCATCATTTCCCTTTCATCCTTTGTTGTTTTTAGTCCAACGCTTGGTTTCCGAATGCATTCCCTTCCTGCTCTAATCTCCTGTTATTTTCCTCAAAGCTCTTGTACTCCTTCACTTTCTCATTCCTCCTTTCTTCCCCTCCATCCCGCACTCTGTGTCTCACTCCTGAAGATAGGTATGCTCAATTTCGCTCCCTAAATCTCCCAGTTACGCAAAGAATCCTAATTGCCTTCTTCCTTTTCCTGCGACAGTGCGTCTGTCACCAGGAGCAAAGGCCAGGCGTCAAGTTGCTTCAAATGACGGGGTCAATCCACTTCACGTCTGGATAGGAGTCCAGAAAAACCTGTTCAGGATTCTTATTTTGTAATCACTGCTTCTTTTATCTCAATGGTTTACAAAGCACTACTTTAAAACCTTTTAAGGGGACTAAAGAGGATGCAAAGGGTCAATGCCTGAAAGCCTCACCATTCCAGTTTTCCCCTCATCCTTAATCGTTGTCACAGAAACACATCAGCATTGTAGAACAGCCAGTTTAGATGGGAGTAAAATACATCACAAAGACTAAATAAAACATAAACAAACACAAACACAAAACAGGTGCAAGTATTAGATATTTCAACTGAATCTAAACTTCTAAGTTGCAGTTTACATGTCAGGACATCAAACTTTCACAGAAGACGTCATGTTTACGAGAAGAAACCCTGACTGACTCCAGGAGGAGACAGAACTGCATGATCTTAGTCACAGTGTAAACGATTAAATGTCACATAAATTAAGATGTAATCAAAGAGAGAATTCAAAAGCACGTCATGTTCAGTCCCTGTCTCTGTTTGCAGAGCTTGTATTGTCTACGAGAGTCAACAAGAGACTCTGCATTTTGGAAAAATCACCGGTTTCGTAGGAGGTTTGATCTCCTGTGCGATCGTTCACTGCTGTTTTCAATCTCTGTCATGGTGATGCTAATATGAGGAGCACTTACTTCTGTTACATGACAGCTCTCTGGGATATACAGCAATCAGCACTGGGAGGTTTTGTACATTCACATCACGCACATACTGACAGAGCAGAAGGGCAGATGAGAGCCAGTGAGTACAAACACAATCATGACAGAGAGGTGGGGCTGAAGCTTCATCTGATGACACATCCTTTTCAAAATGACACCTGGCAGGTTATTTATCGGCCTCTGCCAAGACTTTTTACACTCAGTTTCTTTATATGTGAGGGTTTCTGAGCCAAACATCCAGTAAATAAATAAAGGTTTCTGCGTGTTACCACAGTTTATCCTAATGCTGTGTGGCAGCATTGCTAAAGAAGACCTTTGTAAATAAAGTGCCGGATAATCTGAAGAAAAAAAGCCATAAAAACCAACAAAATTAGTCAACCTGTTTCCCTCATGTGGAAGGAACAGTACGTACAGTGACAGGGGAATTCACACCGCAAGAGCAAACATTTTCAAACACCACAGTTAAAACTCTACTGAGAGGACAAAGCTTTTCCTGATGTGACAGCTTTACAGCCTCAACAACAACACACTGATCCCACTGTCTGAGATTGTTTCTTGTGTGGGCCCTGCATGCTTCTCGGAAACATTCTGACACTTGACATTTAACAATTTATCGGTTCTGCACCAAGCTTTGTCGCAATAACCACAAAATCTTTGTTTGTGCAAACATGATGTAAGATGATTTTGTTCATTTGAGATGTCCAGAGTCTCATAAATGCTAACAGAAAGCAAAGCACTGATAGGAAAGGGTCTACCCCTTAAAAGGAGCTGAAAGATAAGAGAAAATGAGCAGTTACATAAATAAAAAAAGAGGGACGCTCACTTTTACTCCTTAAAGGGAAATTTCATATCAAATTTGTCTGACTTTTAATCTCACTTGTTAACTTTATTTTAAATCTACAGTCATACCTCCATCTATCACCACTCCTGTTTCCTTCTCCTCTGATGTTACTAAATGATGCACACTTTGCACAGGGTGTTCCAGAGTTAAGGTACCTTGATGTAATCTGGTCTTCTGTCTGTTGCTTTGTTTTCTGTCTGCCACAGTTTATTTCTCTCTCCTCAGTGTTAACGCCACTCATCCTCAGGAAATACATAGTTTGTTGTCGCTGTGAACCGACGCAGGCTAAACCACATTAGGGAGTCGCCTGCAAGCATCCCTTTCTTTTAGAGCCACGAGCCAGCGGGGCTATAAACGGGCGCTGTATTTGGTTAGCTCTTTTCTTTGCTCCAGTTTATAGGGCTGCATTGCTTTTGTGTAGATTTACTGTGGCTGTGTGTTAGTGGATGGGATGGGTGGGGGTAATTTGGCCAGAGAGAGGCCACTTGACAAGAACAAGGAGTACTGCTTCCTAAACTGAGTAAATCAGTAAAGACATAGGAGTGAAGATGAAGAAAGTAAAGGAAAATGAAAAATTGCAGAATAAAGATGAACCCTCAGAAAGGGCATCCAGAAGCTGCAAAAACTTAAAACATAAACAGTCTGACACTTTCAGGCTGAACAGGAAAATTAAGAAGTAGGTAGCGCATATTGCATGCACTCAAACACTAACGAGTACACACTTACACAAACACGTAGACTGGAGGGGAACACCGGGACACACACTGAGAAAAGAAAGTCCCTGCAGCAGGGATATAATGTGTTGCTTTGGTGACAGTGGCCTAACAAAACAGTGGCATAGCTTGTTAACATCAAACGACTGCGCACACACTCGCACAAAACCAGACTCTGACACACAAACACACACACACACACACTCTGAAGCCCTCCACACTCAGGACTTCTGTTTGGTGAGAAAGTCGCAGAAGGTCATTTGTGACTCAAGGTAGTTTCTGTGTGACAAAGTCCTGAAGTTTCCGTCTACAACCAATCAAATTTTGAAACAAATCCAAGATCAATGTGTGTGCTGCCTCATGATGAGTGTGCACCGTGTGTGTGTGTGTGTGTGTGTGTGTGTGTGTGTGTGTGTGTGTGTGTGTGTGTGTGTGTGTGTGTGTGTGTGTGTGTGTGTGTGTGTGTGTGTGTGTGTGTGTGTGTGTGTGTGTGTGTGTGGCCTCATGCATATGTTCTCCTGTGTTTCCATGCACAAGCATTAATGTGCTTTTTCTTAATGTGCATGCATGTGTTAGTGTAATATCTTTGTGAGGACCCAGTCTTAGTCCTTGAGACAGAGGGTATTTTTGGAGAGTGCAGACATTTTACTTCAAAGAGTTCTTTGAGGTTCAAAAAATCCAGTTTCATACATGGCTGGGTCTTATTTTAGCAGTTTTGGCCATCAAACCAGAATTCCTATCTGTAATAATAAAACTATACAAACCGGGAGATGTAGTAAGACAGTTAAATGGCTTACAAAAAAAGCAAAGACCACATGCTGCTGGACAGTTAGATGAGTTGAAACAACCCTCAGGTTAGCAAAACTCTCTTTGAAGAGGAAATTAAGACAACTGGGAAATTATCAGCCAAATTGTTCGCTGAAACCATCCATCACAGTTAAGCTGCCACCTCTGGGATCTAGATTTGACCCTCTTTACATTCAGGACTTCAGCTCACACACAGGCAGGGTCAGTTTTGGTCTTAAAGGAAAATTTCAGTAAGCTCAATTCAAGCTCAACATCAAAATACAGCCTGTTGGATAACCATGAGCTCAGTGTTTGATCACCTGACCACTCATTTTCATGCCTGCTGGTGGAAGCGTCCCAAAACACATCATAGAAATGAGTTTGTGCAATTTAGTATTAAAATGGAACTAGAAAGATAACATTCGACAAACTCTCACAGATGAGACTCAAGTAGTCATCGACTACAGATTTCTTGATATTGATCAAAACACTCAACAACATATCATTTTCCTGGCCTGTGTGATAGAATATCAATAGTTTTGCAACCTTTGCATAATCTAAAACCAAAAAGCAGAAAGACAGACAAAGCTTTCCCATGTCCAAGAGGTAGGACCAAGGTTGCACCAAAGTTTGCAGAGAAACTGCCATCAGTGGGCTTCCCAAGCTGGGAGTTCTGGGTGATAATCAATTCCCATTTCAGTCAAGACCACTTTTGGCTCTGTTCTGGGAGCTCTTAGCCCCTCCACATGTCGATGTGGAATGCCAAAGCCAAAGGCAGGGAAAGCACACCTCTGTCTTTCAAATGCATACATGAAATGTCAAGGCAGGGAGAGCACCAGCAAAGAAACCAAGGGGTAGAGAACAGAGCAGAAAAGTGACAAAACATATGGTTAAATAGTGCCTAAATGTGATACCAGATACCAGAGAAATGCACGTCATGTCACCAGTCCATTAGATAACTGACGCCCAAAGAGTCACCAATAACACAATAACAACCAACAGTGTTGCAGAGCTGGCAGTGTTTATCACAATTTGAGCAAGGAGTGCTTCTCCACCACTACGTGTGATATATTTTTATGTACTGGTGTCAACAAATGTCCAAGTCCAGTAAAAAATCAAAACCAGCTTAGAAAAACTTGAGTGTAAAGGGTTAATTTTACTATGAGGAAGGGACTTGGTTTGGCATAACTTACATGTTTAAGGTTGTGGAGGAATACATAATGTTAGAGAGGGTCCTCACAAGTGCAGTACAATCATGTGTTCATTGATGCCTCGTTTAAGTGTTCATTCATGTATGTGCCTTATTTTCCATACATTGAGTGTGATTGAGAGTGTGTACATGTCTTTCCCTGGTTGTGTGTACATTGTAAGTGTACAGTACATGTTAATACAGCGTATGTGTGTGTATTTTAGCACTGCCAGCTTGCTCTGTTTCCCAGAAGGGCAGCGCCCGCTGTGAGTGCCAGCTGGCTGCCTACTTGGCAGACTGAAAGTCATTATATAGAAAGGTCAGCTGCCCGCACACTGGAGAAACTCGGGGAAGTGAATATCACCCACTGACCTAGAATCAGAGCCTAAATATTGGTTACCCTCTCTTGTGCCATTTGGCATACCATAAGTGAAACAAACATAGTTGGAAAGGCACAAAACGGTTACCGCGAGATGGCCGCAGATGATAGGCGTGACATTAAGAGGCTGCTCGAGAACAGCAAGCTCATTGTGGTTTCTCCTTTTTAGTTTAGACTTGTCTGCTTTAGCAATAACACTCGGCAGCTCCTCAGATGTATTACATCACCATCATACCCACGATAACAGTAAAGAAGTCTCTTTATTCAAGGATGGCTTTTGTTCAACTCTAACCACAGCGTGTGTGCTGACTGCAGCGTCCGCCATAAGTGACTTACATACTGTGTATAGAAGTAAGACTGCAGAAACTAAACACATTACTAATTAGCTTTGGGTATGCTTTCTATACGTATGTATACATTGTGAACATACAAGTACAAGAGCCTGGTTGATATATCTGTTGGCAGATATTACTGCGCTTAACTACTAACACTGGTTCCTACACTATTTATGCTTATGTATTGGTTCCAATAAGAAAGCTGTTCTTAGTCCAAACCAGCATCGGTAGAAAGTCTATCTAACATTCTTTAGTACAGTTTCTGCATCTTGGTTTAAACTTGTCTGCTAAAGCAATAACACTCAGCTGCTCTTCAGTTGTATTACATCACCATTATACCCTTGATAACAGTAAAAACTCCTTTCACTGACTGTCAGCTATTGTTCAACATCACACAGAAGATGAGTGCCTTGAAAAGTAGAACTCGTGTACAGAACGGTTTCACAAACATGTCACTTATTATTAGATCCCTGGTTTCCAAATCAGTTGGAAGTGTCAACACTACACCACACCACACCACACCACAATTTCATTTGCACCAACTTCGAATGAATGCTCAATCCACAAGCTGAATACGCTGCTTCAAAACCTGTGAACACCACAGTCCTTCAGTGATTACAGATTGGTTTTGATTACATCAAATTATTTTAAATTTATGAGACAGGAACTGTGTCAGCACAAATTAGCTCTGCTCCATGCACAGGTTAGCATCAAAGTTTTCAGAGTTTATATAGACACACACACTCTTGCAAAAAACACACACACACACACACAAAGATTCCAGTCCCACCATGGAATGCAGTTCCATAGCTGAGGGTGTGGTGGTTACAGCGTCCACTGACCAATCAACACTAAGCTTTGATAAGAGCCAGAAGCCGGGGCTGGAACCCTCACCAGTGCTTGTATACACACACACACACACACACACACACACACACACACACTCGTAAGGTCCTATTGTTGAGCTCTCCGTGGTAGGTTGGCACGCTGATGGGAAATGGGAGCTGTGAAAACTCGACTGGAGAGATGCTGCTGGCAAACTGAAGGTGTGTGGAAGGGTGTGTTGGAGGGGGAGGTGGAGGTCAGAGAAAGACTGGAGGACAAAAAAAACAGAAAGTATACAGGAAAAAAGTAGAAAGAGGGATGGGGAGAAATGACATCAGATGACATCAGATGAAGGAAAGAGGAATTGAAGTGGTGTAAAGATGTGGCTGGGAAGAGAAATAATAATGATGACAGAACGCCAAAACGAACCAGGGGAAAGGAGGGAAGGTGTTGCTCGTAAAACAGATGCCAAAACTTTTCAAAGTGCCATTAGCGCAGGAATAGAAAATAGGCAGTTAAATTCTGGATTAGGTTATGTAAAGTTGGCTCACGCTGCCAGCAGCCTTAAGCCTGAACCCATTCAACTGTAAGCACAGACGCTAACACACACGTAAAAATACTTATAGCAAGGGCACACATTTGATTTACTTGATAAGACTTAACCATTTTCATCCTATCTGAGGAAATAAGGAAATTTGACTTTGTTCGATAACTTCTTTGTTGTAATAATGCTTCTTGGCAATAAGTCTTGTGCTGCTGGAACACCTGTTTATTACTCCTTTAAATGGTGCCTTATTTGTAAGGAACGTGCATTTGTTGGATGAGCAGCACCCATGAATTTGCCAAACCTTCTCTTCCAATGCCAAACAGTTTGTTCTGCAACTGAATCTGGTTTCCATGCCATTAAAACCACAATAACAGCCGATAGTGGCTCATAGTTTTACATTATAAACAGAATTTTTGTTATATTTCTTAAAGTTTTGAATGCTAAAGTTTTAGTATTGCCCTGATGACATCCAGCCTGCAGGTGTAATGTAACTTGGGGGTGTTTACAGTGTGGAGCCAATAGCATGGTGGAGTCCTTCTTAGTTTGAAGTGTTATCTGCTTTGGGAAACTGTGAAATCAGAAGAATGTTCAAAAAACTTCCCAGAACAGCATGAGATTTTCCAAGGACATGTTGCTTTTTCTCTTGTTTTCCATATGCTTTCCATGACTGGAGAATAAGTCAACTTTTTCCAGGTTTTCCAGGTCCTGGAATTATCCAAATAATGTCACAAGTTTGTGTTAGAAAGGGTCTCAGGCAGAGAAGAATGTCTGTTAGAGCCTGAATATCCACTGTTACAACATTTTAGTAAACTCCTAGTTTTTTTAACCCCTCAGCACTGATTTCAGTCTTACAAATCCAAAATATGTGTAACACAAAGGTGGAATCATTATAGCAAGCTTTCTAACAACTATAAAATCAGTAATTAAACTACTTTAATAATCTAAAACCAGATTTTGTATCAATCTAAAAACACTGGGATTGGTACACCCAGTACATGACAAAAAGTATAATCAATTAAGCAAAAGAAGCACAGACACCTCAGAGCATGAATACTCACCCTGGGACTCCTTTAAACTATATTTTTCCTGATTACTCCCTACAGAGTTCCCAGGGTCCAACTTCCCCACATTTCCCAGCAGTTGGGGTAACACTTTGGAATTTGCACCTCCAAAAATCAACACTCCAGGGTTTGTGTGCCTATGCAATCCCTGTAGGGCAGGTGTGAATTGGACACAGGAGAGAAAAGCCTTCTCCCTGTTTTCCAATTCACTTTAGCCAGCATCGTTAAGCCTGTTAAGCCTCCCCCTCCCCAAGAAAGTCCTCCACTCAAATTAGATGCAAATGAGGTCTCAAGTGGCTTCCCAAGGAGGACATTACGGAATTGACTGGCCTGAGGTAATCTGTGAGGCTGCGTATGTGTGTGTGAGTGTGTAAATCGAGTGAACAGACGAGGCCACTAGTGTTTTTCTCTCGTTAACCTTTCTTAATGTTCTGTTTACAAAAGTGAGGAAAACTGGGCTCTTTAAGTGATTCATGCAGCAGTTATGACAGGTGGGCGCTGAATGTTACCCCCACCTTTTATTCGTTAAGTTGGAGGAAGTGAACTGGATTTAAGGTTATATACTGTGTAATAATAAGGGAAAGCAGAGCCTCAGCAGTTAAAAAGAGTTTTCAAACTTTACAGAGCCAACATTTTTCCATTTTGATTGATTTCTTTTCTGTATGTTACTTTTTGTTGCTCCAGATCTCCCTAAATCTGTGTCATGAAGTTCTCTTTGACCAAACAGTGATTTTCTCCATTTGTTTTCAGAAACCTCTGCAGAGTCAGCCTGAATTTGTTTGATTCAGAGCATGTGGCTCCGGAGAGTGATAAAGCGAGCGGTGGAGCTGTAGTCAAAAAAGATTTTCCACCCGAGATAAGGCTGCAGTCATGTCTCTTACTCCAACGCCACATGTTTTGTGGTTTTGTTGCATAGTATTCTGGTGTGGTTAGACTCCTATTGGAAGAGAGAAAACTTTATCCTGTGTGCTCGATAGATTTCTCAGTATGTAACCGAACATGTCTGTGAAATGTTGAGTCTCAAAGGAATCGTTTGCTGAGAAACCACATGATACAGAAACTACAGTTAAAGCAAAGGTTCAAAGGGCACATAGCAATGAGTATTTGGCCCAAAGTGATGATTTCCATGCATATTTTGATGCTTATTTTCAAGGATTTTCATTCATCACTGGAATCCGAAGCACGTGTTTTGAATTTGAGCTACTACAACCCTCATTAAAGGGAAAGTTTTCTAAAGTTGCATCCTAAACCATCCTAGTTTAAGCACTTGAGACTGAAAAAATTATCTTTTAAGACAGTTCCTCCAAGTGCTCTGCTCTGCTAGCCAAATTGATGCATACCAGTGTCCAGCCAGTAACCTCAATGTTGCGACATTTGTATATACCTCTCTGCCAGGAAACTTCTGAAAAAACACATTCAATAAATTTAGATATATTCATGACTCTGAGGTCAAACATTACGTTGATTGCCAAATTTTGTTGCCATGAAACTGTTCCTTCAAGCCCCAATATTGACACTGTCATAACAAACGCGACACAAACCTTTTGCATGACGATGAAAACATATTAGTGGTAACAGACTGATGAGTTCATGAATGTTTTGAGACTCGTTTGGCTCCATTAGCCTGCTTTCAATCCAAATTTTCTCTTTCAGAATGCAAAAAATAGTTTAAATTGGTGAAATCTGAAAGGGGGAGAGATACTGGGTGTTTGAAATCACTGATCAGGAAAGATAATTTGATTTTGTGGTAAATTATACCCATGATTTTCAGCTTCTCTACACCACTGGATGTTGAAAAGCAGTAGGAGAATTTGGAAAACTTCACTTTAAGGCATTTTTACTCAAAACTTAACCAGCTTGGCACTTTTGGTGCTTGAATCTGTCGCCCACATGGACCTCCTCCCGGCAGTCAATTCCAAAATCCCTGCTCAGGGCCATAACGCGCATCTCTCTTTCCTGAAAAGTTTCCCATCTGCCGTAACCTTTAGAACTGGAATCTCATCCATTTTAATGTTTCCCATCTCAGACTCCCTAAAATATATCTGCACAGTGAGAGAAAGAGAGAAAGATGAAGGCAAGGAGAGAAGGAGGGAGGAAAAGAGCAACTCAGGGCCAAAGTCACAGCTGAAACACTGACCTGGATAAATCAGGGAAACATAAACACATAGTTTCTTGAGTGAAAGGGGAGGGAGGGGGCGCTGCTACCCCAAATATTCCACCCCAGGGACTCCAGCTTGAGGCAGGGGACCCCCTTATCCTGGCTCCCCATCACAGCCTGCTCTAATTATTTATTTTTCTAGGGTGTAAATGTCTTCGGGGGATTGCTGTGTAAAAGCCAAACAGGTCCTGGGAGGTCACTGCAGCCCGGTGAAGAGGTATGGAGTTTGTTGTTCACACTCACACATCCGCACGCAAGAAACCCAATCACACAAGCAAAGGTAGCGTAAACATTCACAAACATATACATGTAAACACATGTCTGACGACTAAAAGCCCATGCACAAATGCTGATCACATCCACTGAATACCCCCCACATCCTCACAAACACATGTCCCCCCATTTCCCCTCTGCAGCCTCCTGATTGTGTTTGTTGTCTCAGGGTTAGGTCTGTTGTCGATCCCCTGCGGAGCTTTGGGCTGCTCCCTTATCATGCATAATCGCTTCCATACCTCCACAGGATAAAGGTGTGTGTTGGAGGGTGCATGTGTGTGGCTGACGGGGCGTATATGTGTCAGGATCAGGATAGAGGTGGCAGTAGCGCCTGACAGAGGTCTGAGTCTGCCTTAGGAGTGAATATCATTTGAAACTAACAGCCACCAGGTTTGGAAGAGAAGCACTGAGAGTAATTGTTTAAGAGTGAAACCATAGTTAAGAATTTAACACTGATCACTGAAGCTTAACTTTAAGATCATGTAAACTGTGGAAAATGTTGGTGAGTCTTTCTGCAGAAGGAGCGTCGACGAATATGAAGATTTAAGAGTTTCACAGCTTCTTCTCACCTTTCATTCTGACCCGTTTAAAATCTTAAATACCCGCTTTAAAAGCTGTGTCAGGACTGTTTTCTTTACTGCCTCTGCTCTCTGGGGTCAGTGGTAAGTTAAAGGGCAGTTTTGTGCTCTCTTGTCTATTAAGTTTATTATCAAAGTGGCTGCAGTTGGTTTTATGAAGTCGCCACAAACAATACAAGTTGTGGAATCTCTTTCCAGTCATCCGCTTCAAGCCTCTAAGAATAGAAAGAAGCCTTCTTTTACCTGAATTGACTTTTTAACTTCTGTTGGAAAGGTTAGACTGTTTTTGTTCCAGTTCATGGCATAAAAAATCTCAGGTGTAAGAGCCAATACTGACATATTTTTTTTCTTAGGGACTGAGTCTTTGAATGCAAAATACAACCAGATATAAATGTTCTAAAATGAAAAAAGAAGTGTTTTTCTTTACGCCGACTGGAGCTCATAAATTCATTTTATTTAAATGATTACTAATTGATTAATTAGCCCTATAGTTCAAAAACAAACAAGACCTAAGTATTTTAAAATCCCCTTTTAGATGTCTCACTTTAAAAAACCTTCCAGTTTTCATTGGATATTCTTAAAATAATCAAACATATTAATATAAAAGTGGAAAGTAGCTCCTTCTGTTTCTTATTTGTCACCCTGAAAACCCCTCTCAGATAAGATGTGAACTTTTCCATGTAGTCATCAGTTTGCTGTCTGCTGCTGAATTTGGGGATCATGAGATAAGAAACAGCTGACCAAAAAAGACGCAAAGACACGAATGATAAAACAATTACGCTGTGGTGAATTATCACTTACAGGCGCTCGGCATTCCTCGGTATTCCCTTCGGCACGGTCTTCAAACCCAGACCCTGGCAGTCCACATGCGACCCGGAGCAGCTGCACTTGTGCGGGCATCCCGTCACCGAAGCGGTGCACAGCAGCAGCGCCGCAGCCAGAGCCCAGAACCGGCACAGCGCAGCACGCTTCTCCGGAGGCATGATATCCACTTAGATTACTTCCCAAGCGATGATAATTGAAAATCCGCGGGGGTAAAAGGTAGACGCTGTGGAAGTAAGGATCCCGTGAAAGGTCAAGAGAGGCTGCTCGAAAATTTAAAAGAAGTTGTTCGCAGAAGTTAACGAAAAGTTTTCTCTCAAGAGAATCGATCCGCGAGAATCTCCATAAAACGATCCCTTGTTAGAAAAAGAAGAAAATGAAAAAAAGGAGAAAATGAAAAAGTTTGTCCCTTTGAAACACCTCGCGTGCGTCACTCAAATCGATGCGTAAAAGTCACCCCCATTCACAAACTCTCAGGAAGAAGTTATCAGCCTGACTCCCAAACTTCCCAAGGTGAAATGTTCAGCTCGGGTGTAACCTCCTCCTCCTCCTTTCACAGAACATCCCTTTGCTGCCGGAGAGTTAAAAAGTGAGAGCTGCAGCGGAGTTGTAATCAGGAACAAAAAAAAGTTGAGTGCAGACGCGCAACTCAGTCTGGTCCGCCTGGAGGTTGTATGAGTGAGAAGCAGACAGATTTGTGCTTAGGTTTCCCCCAAAATCCACTCTCACTCCCTCTCCCCCTCTGTGTTGATGTCACCAGAAAAAAGCAAGAGCTCCTCAAACTTTCACTCCTTCCTTATCTCTCCCTCTTAAAAATCTCCCTCTGTTGTACAAACTCAGCTACTTTCCCACACACTGGAATAAAAACTTCAAACCCTCGGCCTATTCTCAGAGACATCACAGCGCACAATTCCCAGCAACTCGTCCTCTTTTGTCATGGCCTCATAGATCATCTTAATGATTTACTTTGTGATCAAATATTGGTTTTGAGCCATGTCTTTTATGAGCCATCTCTCTCATGCATCATCCTTAGAGAGTCTGTTTGTGGGGCGTCAGTGATTAATGCTGCAACAGCAGCTGACACAAATATGTGGTCTGATAGATCAATCACAGTTAGTAAGAAGAGTAATTAAACTTCATCAATCTTATAATGTTCTGGATGCTATGAAATCCACAATGACACAAAACTGCATCAAATTTGAACTCAAATTTTAATTTAAAGTGAGAATATTCCGTTTTTTTAGGTAAAAACTGTTGAAAAAGTTCATTTAAATCCTGCAGCTCCAAACACTTCTCTTGGCCTGCCTGTGTGCCCTTCTGCAGGTTGCAGTAGCTCTTCTGCCCTCTGTTGGTAGAAGAGAAAAGTTTTATAAACTCAGGGACAGGCTGATTCTTTTCATCCCTTATTAAATCAGTCCACTAAATTATTCAACTTAAGTGGGCTGTTACTTGCAAATCTCCAAAACATGGGAAGTTTCTTCATTAAAAATGACAGTTCACAAAATGCTAGAAGCAAAGCTGTATCATTTACTGTTTCATCCTCTAGCTAAAGTTAATAAAAACACCAGTTCTCCATCTGTTGAACTCACAACAACCACACTTAAGCTAATTTAATATCTTAGGAGTTCTGAATAACATCTCATAATTAACTTGGTTTGTAATGTTGAGTAATTCTCAAAGGAGCTGAGAAAATACTCCCATGTTAGACGGTGAGTATTTAATGCTTGTGCGTAATAATCTTTGGGGTGCGTCACCTGGAGAGTTTAAGCATTGAGCTAAAGCAAAGCATAAACTTTTATACTTTTAAAGAAATTTAACAGAAATAAAACCCAAGGAGGGAATAGAAGAAAGAGTTGCATAGCTGTCTGAATGTCCAATGATGTTGTACAGTCTAAACACTGGCAGCAGCCTTTGATTTTTGACCAATGATAACAGGACTGCAGCAGAGATCTTGAGATGTTAGTACCCGCAGAGGTGCAGAGAAGGGTTTTGGAAAGCTGTCATTATTAAGAACAAAGTGGATTATGTGCCTTCTCATCCCTTTTCTTTCATGTCATGAAGGGAAATGGGAAGTTAAGACTACAAACTTGTTAACAGTAACATAACATGACAAAATCATAAAGCTCAGAAGTCACTTCTCTGTTTTCCAAGCTTGGGGTGCGTGGTGCATGAAGCACAAGTCGCCAGTTAAAATATTAAATTTTTATCTAGATTTCTTTCTTACAAAATTGTCAACATGTTGAAATATCTCCCAAAGTTCCCTTCACTACAGAAGAAAATAAAAGCTGCTTTCAAATAGTTTTTTAGTTTCGTGTCAGATCGATGACTGCGGCTGTGAGAGCAGAGCAGCACAGATCATTTCCACAGCAGCCAACGGCAGCTCCTGCTGGGGATCCCCAGGTGCCTTCTGGTGTATGGGGAATTAAATCCCTCGAGAGCTTCCTGGGTCTGCCCCGAGGTTTCCTCCCTGCTGGTCATGCCTGTGGTGGCACAGGAGTGAGCAGCGTTTCAAAGAGGGTAAACCCGACTGCACTGTGGAGAAAACCCACTTCAGCCACCTGGGGTTGGATACTTGTTCTCACTACACAGAGCTTACACGACACTGGCCCTTAAATAATGTGCCAGCAGCTCAACAAAAAAAAAAACATCAAGAAAATGGAAAATATTAGCAGGCAGTACGTGGCTGCCATTATTAATGCAGTACAGAAAAGTTCAATAGCAAGTTGAAAATTTTTAATTTTCCAACAATCTGTGTCCATCACAGCTGTTCAGTCAAGTCCTTAACTATAAGCATTATTTGCATCTGTGGACCACCATGCCTCCCTATGCACTGAGGACAGTGAACGTTTGCAATTCTCAGCTTCACTATTCGAAAGAATTTTGTAACACACTCATTTTCTGCCTTTCGTTCTCAACGTGTGTGAGTCTTCTGTTTGCTTCTAATACCAGAGCTACCTTATGCACACAGAGAGGAAGATCTGCAAGCCAGCCGTACTGCCAAAAATGAACCAGTAAATACCAATTTCTTCCATGAGGTTAAGAGACATGTTGGGACACTGAAATAAGTGGCATATTGGAAAAGCCCTGTCCCTAAAAGCTTCGAGTCTGAACAAACAAATGTTAGAGGAAAAAATCACCAACACAAAAACAACAGATTGAAACACTCAAATCTAAAGAAGCAATCCTCGTTTTTCCTTTGGCAAACCGCTGCTTATGAGTGTATGAAACCACTCTGTGACGGCTTTGTTTGGGCTCACTGGGATAAGATGCATGTCATTAACTTTTGAGGTTGGAGGGTTTTGAAATTTAGCACAGGATCTTTGATTCATGATCCCTTCTTGAGTATTTTCTCCCGGAGACTCTGCTGCATTTCCGTGAATTAAGCAGAAAAACCAAAACCATGCAGACTGCTTTACAAAATGAGACACTAAGTGTTCGTGAACAGAGTTGGCAAACGCTGGACTTTTCACACCACATCACTGCTGCCACCCTTTCCCTCTTTTTTAAATTTCTTTCCTCAATTTTTGTTTGCCATCCCTCGGGTGCCCTTTTCAACCCTCTGTCTAATTCTCTCAGCTTTTAATCCCCCTCAACTTCCTCCCCTCTCCTTCCTGTCATTCTGCCTCTCATCACCACATTCAGCTTTTATTTCTTTCTTCCTTTCCATTATCCCCTTCTCACTTTTTATGTCTCTTGTCCCCATCTGTGTATTTTTATGGACTGAGAGACAGTGTGCTACCAATTATCGTCTTTCTGTGGTGCTGTACCAAGCAAGTGACCGGAGTAACAGCTGCATGCTTCACTGCATACACATGAACACACACACAGACACACAGATACTCAAAGGCCTGCTCTAATATCAGGCTGTCACACAGAATTTCCTCTCTGTTGTCTCTGCTGTCTCACACATGCAGAAGACAAAAATATGTTCCCATTCAGTCCAGCCCCATGAATTACATTTATAGTGCGCGACAATGGAGACATGTCTTATATCAAATGCTAATATGTGACACCAAAGACATCATAAACTTTCTCCGTAAAAGAGCTAACAACTTGATGTTTACAAAAAACTGACCTTCAGCTTTCCCTTCTTGATGGAGGAAAGTAGCGAGTACTTCTGATCAATATAATGAGAGATGGAATAAAAGGGCAACGTTTGGACTGAACATCATGGGTGAAAGAATTGTGGATGGGATTATTACTTATGTGAAATGTGACTGTCTTAAATTTCTCCTGGAGATTTTTTGGTTTGGCGAAATAATGTTGGTTCACCAAAGCTTGGGAAGGCTTCAAATGGCAAATATCCGATATTAACCTTTCAGCATATCAGATTTTCAACTCATGATTTAGTTTGACAGCTTTAGAAATCGTAGGTCATTTTCACATGGAAGCTAAATTTATTGTATGTTTTGGATGCTGCACTTTATCCGACCGTCTTGGAGGAGTATAAGAGCTGTAGAGTTCTTAAGACAGCCCATGATAACAATTTGGCATTATTTCTCTCCCTTCTCCAAGTTTAATTTTCTTAAACAGTCACTTAAACAAAATAATAGCACCACAGGGCACTTAGTCACTGCAACACACTATGATTAGTTAGCATGACACAAGTAACACGTTTGTGAAAGCCAGCACACCAACAACGTCAGATGTCTCCTGCAACTCATCAATTCACTATTCAGTCAAGAGTAAAGATTAAAGGAAACACACTGCAGGAAAAATCAGGCGGACATTAACACATATGTATGAAAGAAACTCAGCGCACTTTGAATACAAAGCATTTTACAATACATGCGAGAGCTTACGAGCATGATTACCTGTGATTGACAGCTGCTGTCCCTGTTTGACGCAGCGAGCGCTGTGATTGGCTGACGAATGTCACGCGACTGAAACATGATCCGGAAGTTTTCATGTTTTGATATTCGGGTGGATTAGGTTAAATTTTACTTTAAAAGTAGTACGAGTTGTGTGCCATTAGCTTGTGCGCTGGATAATGCATCTTCATGTAATTTCCCTGTGTGATCTTCTGGATTCAGAGGAGAGGTATGTTGAAGATATTGATATTATTTTCCATAGTCCAGAATCCATTTTATAGGTGACTTAACACAGTGCAAAAATAAAACTGACAATGGAAAATTTTAACATTCAGTGTAATAAATAAGAAAACAGCTGTTACCCAGTGATATCAATCCATCTGCTTTCAGTCTTCCTCTATACTTGATTTTAGTCCGTCTCTCGACAACAGTTTTACCCTTTTATTTACAGACATTTTACTATGAATCTGTCAGTTACACTAAATTTACAATGCCAAGCCCAATGCTTGTTTAAATTCACTTTTCCAGTGAGCTCAGTTTTACTGCAGTGAATTTCTGATCATTTTAGTAAATTTAACTCTCAAGAAAATCTCAAAGTCTCTACTTAACTGTGTTCCCATTAGAGCAAAAAACTTATAGTTAAGTAATGTGTGGTGCTTTTTTTCAAGCAGAGAAACGCACACACACACACTAGTCTTTCTGAATGGGCAGTTAAATAATGCCATATGTTGCTTCAGTGCCTTCGTCTCATTGCAGGGATATTTTTTTCCTCTCGCTGCTTCCCATGTTGTGTGTGATTGATGGTCTAATTTACTAGAATATCACACCCACACACATGCACACACAAAACACACACCGTTTTGCCCGTGCAGATCCAAATGTCTGTGGACAGGCTCAGTTAGTGATACTCTTAAAGTGCGCCTCCATACTTCAAAAATACTGACAGAAAGCTGGCGAAAATGTCTTCTGAGATATAAGTGGCAGAGAGGTAGAGGGAGAAATGTTCTATTTTTTGTCCCTCCTTTTATTTTTTTTTTCACTACATTTATCCCCTTGTCATACTGGGAAGAGACAGAAGCCATAACATTCAAAAAGGAATAAATAACTTGATTCTTAAAAAGAAAATACATTTAAAATACATTTGATTAGGTGAACTACCCCTTTAAATTCTTTTTTGTCCATCTAATCAAAAACATACCTCTTAGACTTGGAAACAGTTCATGAAGCAACACAGAGCAGTCTGTTGAGCTATTCATCATGAGCTAATACAGCGCACACACACACACACACACACACACACACACACACACACACACACACACACACACACACACACACACACACACACACACACACACACACACACCACTGTATATAATGAGTGTGCAGCCATGTGTTTGTGTGATTCTGGGTTCAGTAATAATAACTTATTAAACTCTAACCTCTGTGATTAAACTACTGACAGAGCAACACATGTGCAAAGCTGACCTTGAGTCAGTGGGTGTGTTGTGTTGTTGCTTTAAGCTATTTACTGACAGACACTACATCATTTCTCTTTACAAAATAAGACAGAAAACAGGTCGCTGACATGCGCACATGCTGAAAGACCTGTTTTCTGTGTATGATGCATGAATTTCAATAAGAATCTTACAATTTGTAATTCAAAGTCTCTGACTTTATATTTCAGTTCCTCAAATTGTTCTTGGCTTGGGTATGGACACAAATGTTGCCTCAGAGTAGAAATAAAATAAATCTCTTCTTCTCTTGGAACATTGTAAAGTCTTTGACTGTCAATAAGTGCAGTTTAAGATAAAAAGAGATCTTCCTCTGTGTCCCCATGAAACTGCAAAATGAAAGATAAATGTATCAAATAAAGAGCCTGAGGGGGATTAAACAGGGGGCTTGTAAACAATGCAGAATCCCAAGTAAAATATTTCCTTTCTCACAGGCAGTGGTAGTCTCCGTCGCCAGAAAAAGCAGCTAAAAACACTCACCACCAGACACACACACAAAGACATGCACAGACATGAGCTCCCTGATAACTGCACATACAATCTTTTGTCTGACAGGAAATAAACAAGGCTGTGTAAACGAAAGAGTGTGGCCCAAATGATTAGAAAAGCGGAAGATCTGCTCAGTTTGCACTCACTTTGAGTGTGTCACCAACAACTCGGCCTGCTGGTTAAGTCACAGGCTCACATAACGGGCCATCCAGGCCACTTTCCCACGTGATTCCCCCACTCTCCCCCAGTGTTCTGCTCTGTCCACTGTCCTGTCCTATCCAAATAATGGTGTTAAAGTCCAAAATAGATATATAGATTTATTTTTCAACTATATAAGGTGCTACATATTGCAATGCCTGAAAAGGACAATCTCAAAAAGATCACCCTATAATGCATGCATGGGAATGTAGCTGAAAGTGTAGCCAAGGTATGCCATAAACAGACATTCTTCCATTCGACAGACTGCAGGCTATTCAGTAGTTCTTTTTAAAAATTACCAGTATATACACATGCTTCATTGAAAATTATCAATAAAACCAGACCTAGTCTGTAAACAAGACTTTATAGAAATTAGTCACATGTAGTGCTGCACGATTTGGGGAAAAGGTGCGATTTGCAATTAGGTGGACAATATTGCGATTGCGATTGTGCTTGCGATTTAATAAAAAAAGTTGTGTCATGATGAGTCTTCCGACTTGCTTGGTTATCATGGAGAAAAATCTGAATTGCATGTGCTGACATTGCGATTGCGATTGCGATTGCGATTGCGATAACCTCTTTTGCGATTCAAAATTGCATGTGCTGACATTGCGATTGCGAATGTGATTGCGATTGCGATAATCGTGCAGCCCTAGTCACATGATGGATTTATACTGAAGCTGAGCTCATTTATTTAAAGGGACAGTTCATATTGATGAACACTCCGGTGTAGCATCCATGTAAATATGCCAAAGTTAGCCATAAGGGTAATTTACATCTATAGTCCCTGGGCATCACAGAAGAGCTCATTCGAAGAGAAAGAGATAAATAGCAACATATGGAAACAATGCTTCCTGATAATATAAGATACCTTATAATCAGGGAATGGCCAATTGTCATGAAGGTTTAGTGATATAAATGCAAGTTGTGTTTTCTTTGTACTGATACAAAACATTTCGGTAATTCTTTATGATTACAGTGATGTATCTATTTAAATAAGTAAGACATGTATGCAATGATAGATATCGTCTTCCACTGCCCTCAATTAACCTTCCAGAGTTCAATTACAGGCAAGTCCATTATTATAAATCCATGTGCTCATCTGTTAATTCAAAGTGAAACTAAATGTCTGCGTTTAGATTTGTATGGGGAACCTAAGGAGAGTCTATAGCAGACCTAAATTATGGGAGGGTGATTAAATGTGTGTGTGTGTGTGTGTGTGTGTGTGTGTGTGTGTGTGTGTGTGTGTGTGTGTGTGTGTGTGTGTGTGTGTGTGTGTGTGTGTGTGTGTGTATTTAGTGCAGAGGTTAACCTCTTCCTTTTCCTCCCTAACAAGGGAAAGTCAAAGGTCATGATACAAACGCAGGGGAGAGGAGGGAGGAGGGATGAAAGGATAAATTGTGAGACTGGAGACTGATTGGAGACCAGATGTCTAATAAGGTCTATAAATAACCAGGTGACGGGCTGACAGAGAACCACCTCGTCCAACACAAAGCCCTAAAACCCCATTTCACAACTTTTGTCTTCTTTCTTTATCTTCTTGTTCTTGTCATTTGTTCTGTTTATTTTGGTTCATTTACGCAAACTCACACATCAAATGTCAAGTCAATTTTCTGTTTCTGGTTCATGTGAAAGAGGCAGAGAAAACTGATGCATCAGCAAAGATGATTTTTGTTACCACCTTCATGATTTCCAAGAATATTCTTTTGAACCATAAAAGTAAAAGTCCCCAAATCCCTGACCTGTACTAAGAGAATCTGATGAAACAGACAGTTTCTCTGTATTTGGACTAGCAATAATGATTGTAAGGACTGTGTTACGAGTTGAAGACCATTTGACTAAACAGAATCTGACATATGAACTCTCAGCTTGCTCACAGTCCAAAAATGTCAGATACAGACACTTTGTCATGGCCTTCAGCCCGCTGGACAGGCACAAAAGGTATTCCTTGATTCAATAAAGTTTGATGAAATATAATTTAACCTTTCGTGGCAGTATGAGACACTTAGATAAACCATTGTAATGATGTAGCTGGAGACTGACGAAGTCTGCGTGGGGTTGTGGTCGCAATGGAGCAATCCAGGAATGAATCGGCTGATGATAATTTAGCCTCAGTGCCTCAGTGCCAGCGGTAACCAATGAGGGGATTCCTGGTAAGTCGTCTTTGTTACATTTAATTCCTCTTTTAAGAGTCCAGCTGGCACCTTGGGGAGAAAAAATGGACTCAGGGTTGAAAGACGATATCTGAAAGCTGTCTATTGGCTGCCCTTGAATATATCTCTGTTTAGAGACATTGAATAAAGTTAAGCCATCTTTTCATCACTGCTGATAGGTTCTGCCCATTTTAACTCTAGCAATTCCTGATGCAGATTGTGGGCATTGAAATGGGCAGAATGAAAAAGAAAATCAAAACAGGGCATAAAAACCTGAAGTTGCTTTCCTTGAATTACCTCATTTGGAAATAAAAGGGAAATAATCTGTATACATTGAGCTTTACAGGAAACAGAGGAATAGTCAGTGTGCATGCTCTGATTCGGATACACACATAAGAAATTAAAGCTTTAAAAAAATATTATCAAATGTGTGCAACATTTTGCTGTAGAGATTTTGTTTCTTTGTTTGGCCTACCTCAAGTTGTCACCAAAACTTACCCATGTATTGTTTGACACCTGAACCTAACTCAAAAAAACTGTTTATGGCAGAGGTCGCCAACCCATCGATCGCGATCGACTGGTCGATCTTTGAAGCTTCCCAAGTAGAACTTGAAAAGATAATGTTCAAAAAGAAAGTAACATAAAATTTTTAAACCATCAAACTTGAAAATAAACCACTTTCATTAAAAGTAATCCTTCTTTTCATCATTTGCAATTTCTGGCAAGATAAAGCAGAGGGGAAAATCTGAGCCTTTAAAGATAACTTCAGATAATATAACCTGCAATGCATAAATAGGTGGAAACATTTTAGAAGTCTGTCCACCCTTTTTTCAAGGCCACTCTTACACCTAAAATATTATCAGGGTGCAACTTAATTGGAAAAAAACAACAAGGTTCCAAGTGTATATGTGACTTTCCTTTTATCCCTGAGTTTTGGTTTGTCTTTCTCCCAGACTGTCCTCCCACCATCCATCTCTCCACTTACCTCTGTGTCCATCTGTCTGTCCTCATTTTTCTCCATCAGTAGCTGAGGTCTTATCGGTGTGCGCTGAGCACTGAGCAGCTCCACAGCTCCACCGTAACAACAACAACACATTCCTGCCTGCTGTGTGTCTGTGTAAGTCAGTGCAATGGTGTGTCTTGGATAAAGACATGAAAGTAAAAGTTAACGGATGTGTCAGTGAGAAAGAAAAAGACCAGGTTTGAGTTTGCTAAGTGCGGGTGTGTTTGTTTTTGCAGACACGAAAGTGATGCTAAAATAAATTTCTGTGTGTGTGTGTGTGTGTGTGTGTGTGTGTGTGTGAGTGTGTGTGTGTGTGTGTGTGTGTGTACACATTCCTTTTTGCCACCTCTAAAACCCGGCTGACTGTGCTCTAAAAGCCAATCAAAACAGCTGTAAATCGCAGGCGGATATAAAAGCCATGCCAAAGCAAAGTAAGTGTGCACTTGTGGTTTAGGTGTGTGTTTGTGTTAATACACACATATGTTGGCACAGTATATGGGTTAATATATTTCTGTTAATAGCAGCTATTAGGTAAGAGCTAAAAAATAGTTCCTGGGTTTTCAAAGTAGGGTTGAAGTTTCAGAAATATCAAACTTATCACAGGTTTTTAATAATTTCAGCGTAACTAAAACAAGTGCAGAGAAGGTTCAGATTCCATCATGATAAAATGAGTTTGTAGAAAAAAAACTGCTTACACAATTCACAATTTATTTAAAGCTTTGGATTTCATCAAAATAAACAACAACATGAGGAGAATTGTGCTCTTGTGAAATGCTTTTGATACAAATGTGCTTTGACTGTGCTCTGTTGAACTGCCAGTGTGAATCAGCAGCTAACTTACAGCATGTTACCTGATCCACCAGGGGACTATCGTCACAGGTGTGTGTATGTGGAGGTAAATGCATGTGTGCATTTCAGAATCTATGGTAATGCTATTACCCTATCAGCATCTCATTTCCACCCCCAGTCCTCTGCCTGTGATGCTATCTGCTCCATTTATGAGGATATGAATACAAACATGCCGCTCTGCAGTGTGGTAGATGTGGGTACCTGAACGCTTGTCTGTTGTATTTTATGTCAGGTTATTTCTAACCTAATTTCTAATATCCTTTATATGCTAATACAGCACTATCACTAACTTCAAGGGAGGTAGCAGCCACTGTGTTGACACGTGTTCAGAATTCAGAGGAACACATTTGATGTTATTAAAAACTGTGTAACGAAAACTTTAGTGAACCTTTGAAAAATTTCCTACAATTTCTATTAAAACTGCACAGCTTCACGTAAGAACAGTTAGACAAAGGGCAGAAAAAGGTGGATTTAAATACATAATGCAATGGCCTTAGCGATTTTATAGAGTCTGATCTTCATTTTTTTTTTCCAACACAGGAAACAGCTTTTTGCTTTAGGCGATCACAGCAATAAAAAAAACAAGCACATGTTAAATACACCTATACAAAGAGTGAATATAACACAAAAAACTGAAGAGAGAGAAAGAACAGTGGAAGAGAAGAGAAATCATAGTTTTAAAGAAGATACAAAACATCAACCATTGCCCTTCCCCTCTCCCTCAACAAAAACTTATTGCCTTGAACCAAAAACCACAGAACCCTCAGTGGCTCCAGAGGAGCTGCCCCATAATCTATGCTACAAGATTACACTTGAACTTTGCAGATCCCAGGCGTGTGTGTTTGTGTGCTTGATGTGTGAATCCTGCTCATCTGCGGTCACCTTCCCAGTTATCCCTGTAGAAGAGGATGAAGCCGATTCAGATTCTTCTGTACCAGATGTTTATCAGGAAATCTTACACATTTGTTTATCCAGGTATATAATCCCAATTTAACATGAAGCTAGGGTTGTCCTAAGATAAGTGCATATCTACAGAAAACAGAGTCAATTTCTATGTGACAACGTCTGCATACTTGTTGGTAATGATATCAGCATTTGTATAAAAAAATTCTTTAACCTGGTCTTCAAAACTACAAATCTTTACAAGTACATCTTTAAGGGTCTATTATTCATTCAAGCACAGTACAATAGTCCAACTTGTAGACAGGATTAACTGAGGGTCTTAATGCTATTCTTATGATCCATTTATAGACCAATATCAAATTAATACTCGGTCCACAATTTTTTGTGTTTTAAAATACATTTTGTGTGGCATTATGTTTTAAAAAAGAATTTGCTTGCCTTGAAACTTGAGACTTTCAGAGTTTTATCTAAGCCATTTCAAAGTCTTTTCAAAGTCTTTTAGTCTGGTCTTTAGGGACTACAAGCTGGGCATAGACCGAGCTTCTGTGGGACAACTTAGCTTGACCTTGACTTGAGTCCAGGGGCAGGCTGGCCATAGGGAAATTCGGGACTTATCCCAACCACCGGCCTTTTCCAGACCCTTACCGGCCAGTGGTTGGAGCGTTCTTTTTTAATTAATGACTTCAGGGGCAGACTGGTCTGGTCTGGAGAATACCAGAACGGCCGGTGCTGCCAGTCGGCCGACGGCCGGTGCTGCCAGTCGGCCGACGGACGGTATTGCCGGGGGGTCTACCAATGTGTCCCGTTGATGTGGGCCGGGCCGAGTCAAAGTCCTAGGCTGTTTTTCAGTCCCAGTCTGCATCTGCTTGAGTCCTTTCAGACTTGACCAGACTTTTAAGGCTCAATGTGAAAAACAAATATCAAAGTTTTTCCAGGGCAAAACCTAGAAAATTGATGTCTGCTTATGTAGCCTGGTAAATGCACCATGGCTAGCCTATCAAAAGCTACTTGTTACTTGATCAGTGAAATTTTCTCATAGTTTTGATGTTGACAGAGTCTTGCCTTTACAAACAGGATACTTACTATTAGAAAAGTAACATCTTAACTTGGACCTGTCCCAGATACTTCAGGAATAAGGTTGTGACTTATTGAAACAGATTACCACATCTGGTCTGTGATTGGTCATAATCCATTAAAACAAATATCTACCAATGTTGAAAATATAAATATCTCCAGATTTTGGCCACCCTTTGGTGCAGCTTCTGCTGCAAGCTTGACTCAAATTACACAGGGTTTGCATTACATCAGGCTTATCAGGCCTCCTGAAATTCAGTTTAAACTCAGTTTCTGTTTGAAAAGACGAGACGGGCTGTGCTGTAATGAAATAAACCTAGCTGTAGTGTAATTTCCACAGTTTCTATAACTCCAGCCAGCCTAAGACACTGAAGACATAACATCAAAGCCCCCAGCCTGCTGCTAACAGGCAGCACCGACTCACCAGGAGTCAAGCTCTCATGGCAGGACACACACACCAATGAACATGCATGACTCCATGCTGCCAGCTTATCTCTGATCCGCCATCTCACTTCCTGCGGTTTGGATCTGATGAAGCCCTGTACTTCAAAGTATGTGTATGTGTGTGTGAGTACTGTATGATCATGTGTGTGTATGGATGTAATGGAAAGCACCTGCACTCATTGAGGCAGGGAAATATTTAGTGTGAAACAACAAGGAGACGTGGGTGGATGACCGAAGAGATGGATGGAGAGATTGAAGGAATGGTGGATGGCTGAATGAAAATGTGTAATTTTTTTCATCTGTTCGACAATTTAAAGAGAGCAGTGTTGTTAGAAAATATATTAGACCTGACTCGACTTTATATAGAGACTGATGGATGGATAGAGCGGGGGCTAAACGTCCAGCTGGGGGGGCTTCCTGGGGATGAAACATGAAGATGAATTAGATTGAATGCAAGAGGCCAAGAGGCTGAGGTGGGATTGAAACAAGGATGGAGGAAGGAAAAAATGGAGAAGGTGAGGATAAAGGAGATTGAAGGAGGGATAACAGTGATCAGATAAAGCAAAATAAAGATGAAAATATTGCATACAGCAGGAAAGGCTAAAGAAGAGGGGATTTGAACGTCTGTGGTGATAGTACACACACTGAGAGGATGGATGGGAGAATGAGGAAGATTGAGGAAATAAATGAGACATATTTAGGCCTGCAGGAGAGCCAGGTTTGGGTTCTTATGAGTGGAGATTTGAGGGGACTTTGGGGCAGACTGAAAGAGTGTGAGGCCTGTGGTTGCAGCCGCATTACTTCTTGTTTTTCTTTCTGAGATGTTTTGCTTTGTTTTGGATTTATGGAGGAAATTTTGCAGACTGAAAGAGTCAGTCAATTCGGCATGGCTTTAGTAGAGCTCAATAGAAGAGGAGGCTATGCCAGGTGAGTGGCATTATGCACAGGCTTTGTCTTTGCTATTATTTGCAGGTGAGCTCCCCCATAAAAATGGTCACACCCCTTCAAGTTCTTTGTCAAAGATATCTGGAGTTCCTTTTACTTTTGTTTATTTTATTTATGACTCTAGGGGGTTAAAGTTTATCAAGGATGTCCCACTCCAGTTTCACCCTTTTTCCTGCTCAATCCATGGCCTATCCTCAGCAGATAAAGGCATAAAAGCTTGAAAATGCTATGAGGAGGATCTGTTTTAATTGCACTCTCTTGCTTCATTGTGGCCTGGAGTCTCCACACTGTCTTAAATTACTTTGAGTGAGGCGTGTGTTTGTTTTGTAATTAAATGGTGATCGGAACGCAACATTTTTTTTTTTTTTGTTGAAGAAAACTTTTTACTGGGCACAATGCGCCGGGGTAAGGTATTTATCCGTACGGTTACATAGTGCTACGATTTGAAACGTGACATCAAGCAATCATTTTAGCAGCCAGCTACATGTTAGCGACATCTGCAGCCCAGTGCTCCAAGGCTAACGTGACAAAAAGTAAACACTGCCAGTTTGTAAGTACTTTAGTAGCCATTTACATTTAACGCAGCTGGCAGCCCGTTGCTCTAAGACATGTCCGTAATGTGTAACGTTTGTAAATCCCGGTTAGCTATGTCCTGCCAGTCATCTACTAAGCAGAGCTAAGATAACCTCACTCCTTATTTTATTGATAGATTCTCAAGTTTGAACAGACCACTGCAGAATAACTGCTGCATGTGGGTTAGAATGAACATTATCACAAACAGTTAAGCTCCTGTGTTTTAGAGTGATACAGCCCAAGCTAAAGGCTAATTAGCTTTTAGCTTGGGCTATCCACTCTCCAGTTTAGCTTTCTCCTGCTTTTCTGTCCTTTTTCTGTTTTTTCAATTAGACTCCTGTGTCCACCATCACGACAAAATTAGTCAAAAGAAATCATTTTTAGAAGAGAAAAACTCAGATCTCTTTGAAGTAGCAATTTAAATGAACCTGTAACCAGCTATATTGGCTCTTAAAATCTCAGTGTGTAAGTGTGGCCTATGATCAGCCATATATCTAGAAGGGAGACTTTTTCAAAATCACTTTCAAACTCCTCACAGCCCCTTTAAATAAATAAATTAGTAAATTAATTAAGTACCTCACCCATGATTGTTTGTGGTTAATTACCTCAACCAATCCAAACAGTATAGTCAAAGGTTAAAAGTAGAGGGTGACTGCTTTAAAACAGTCTTATCAAATTACCACTTTAACATTAGAGCCACTCACACATGGATCCAACCCCTTTTTACGAGAGGTCAAAGGAAGGAAGGCTGTTTTTATTGGGCTGAGTTAATGACCTAATCTTTGAATATCACATTCAACAAAAGACTCCTGGAATGATTCACATGTTTCAGGAAAAGCCTTTAAGATTCGGGTAATCTTGACTGGAAACAAAGAAAAAATCTGTTGTGTATTACTGGAGTTTACACCTCAACATTTTAAGATGAGTATCTCAAGAGAATAACGGCCAAATGCTTAAAGATGTAAACACAATCCTTCGTATTCCCATATTCAAGGTTTTGTTTCCCAATGTGCATGTTATTAGGAAACAAAAGCTGTTATTAGCAGAGTCTCTTGTTTTGGGGCCAAATCTTGATGACTGATACCGCTGAGCAGCTTTAGAAACCTGTGAGTCACACACTCATGTAATGGCTGTGATGAAACTTGTGCACATCCTAAGTGTGTTTTCCTGAGGGTTGTTGGGATGTTTGTTTTAGAGAAAGACGGTGAAAGATAGATGGAGAGGAATGAGTGTGAAAGGGACAGAAAGTGGAGACCAGTCCAAGAAAGAGTGGGAAAGGCTAAAAGACAAGCATTCATTCTACAGAGCTGGAGAAACCCCTCTCTCAAAGTAGCTTATTAGATTTCACCGTACTTTGCTTTCAAAAGCCAAGAGTTTGGGACAAAATTATATGTTTCAGAGCACTGTTAGCAAAAAAATCTGCCTGGAGAAGCAAAAGCAAAGACATTTGTCTCAACTGTGGAGCGGTCGGCTTTTCATTCTGAACAGGAACCCGTGTAATTTAGTGCTTTCCCAAGCACAATGTAAACTAAATTACAGGTTGTAATACAATGCATGGCTTACATTGATAACAAGGCCGTTCGGCTACGATGGAGAGAGTCAGAGGGTTGGCCTGTGCCCATGTGCGGGCACACAAGTCATTACACACGCACACAAATCAGTGTCAAGATTAAGACGGCACCGTAAACTTGGCCGTATAAGTCTATAAGAGCCAGACCTGGTGATAATCTGTGCATTTGATTCCTGAAGAGGGAGATTTAAAGTTTCAGCAAAACATTAGTAAGAATAATTTAAAGCCAGAGAAAGCAGAGAAAGAAAAAAGTTTACATTGCCTCTGCTGAGCCCTTGATTTCCTTTCCCAGGATATTAACGAGGAAATGACACACACACTTGTAAAGAAAGAGAAAAACAGGAGAAGAGAAAGAAAAGAGGGAGTGAGGGATGAAGGTTTCAGAAGGATGAAGGCCAGTGATTAATCCCACTTTGAGTTGACTCCACTGGGGATTCCATCAAAAGAACAGGGAAAAAGGGATTTTAATTGCTGTTCCCTTCCACATTTCCCCAAACGCTTACCTACCTCCACCCTCCACTCTGACCCACTCTCCTTTCTCCACCATCCTGGTGAGGATGGTGGATGGAGGGGGGCGGGGGTCGCCCTGGAATCCAGCCGGCCTCCCACTGCACACACAAACACACACTCTGAGACCCAGGATTACTTTCAGATGTGCGGTTAAAGTAAGGTACATGTGTGTGCGTGTGTGTGTTGTACATGCCACCTCACCCTCTCTACCCCGTGTGTGTAGCTCCTCATTTATGGATCTGAACGTATTTATCTTGCTGTCACGTGAGTGTGTCCTTAATCCCCACCTGTACTCAGTTACAGTCTAACGTAGACTTCTAGTCAAACAAAAACCATTGGTTCTGCTCTTTGTGTTGATAAGCTAACACAAAGCAGTGACCCTTTCAGAGGGACGAGTCTGTGTGGATCAGAGCACCAGCAGAGTGTGTTTCTGCCACATCTGCTGGATGTGTTTCATCCCTCTGCTGTAGTGACTGTCGGAGTGGACACCAGGGAACCATCAGTGGTCCTTGAACGGAACCCTGTGGTTTCCCAATAAAACAAGGAATAGTTTCTTTTTAGTGTTATTTTACCTACAAGTTAATTTAGGAGAATGAACCAACTGTGTCATGCAAGTGCGTAATGTTGACCTACAAGTAACAGACCTCCCACTCCCATAGATACAGTAAGATGTTACCACTCTATAAGACACAATATTTTTGAAGGGGGATTTAATACTAGTCAAAGAATTTGTTCATGACAGTCAGTGACTGTTTCGTAAACCTTATTATTTCTAGGCTCTTTGATACTTCTTACTTTTTTCATGTTGGTCAAGATCCTAAAGCAATGACAACGAAAACACTATTCATGTCGATACTTATTTTGCATGTCATTAATGTGTTGTTTTAACTCACCTAATTTGCTTGAATTATCTTACAAGAGGTGAGGGGTTCAAGGAAGAAGCCAGTTAGTATGGGGCTAACTTGCAAGTGCAACAGATTACTGACATAAAGTGACAGGGTTACCACAATTTATCATGTAATCTGATCTCCTATCTCAAAAGCAAACTACTTTTATTCCTGTTACCTGAAAAAGGTACTGTCTTTGTGTTGGTTGAAGCTGCAGTTTTTTATTTATATCTAACCTTTATTTAACCAGGAAAATGAATGAATTGAGATTAAAAATCTATTTTTCAAGAGTGTTTACTTACACGTATTTTCCACATGAATTGACCTCCATTAGTCTGTTTTGTCACACATAGCCAAAGGATTTGTTTGAGGTCTGATCTTTCAATTCTCATGAATAAGCGAATCAAATGAGTTGAGCATTGGTACGTGTCATTAATTTACACAATTTGTGGAGCCCAACAAAAAATTCTGGCAACTCAAGCCTTTACATCTATTTTACATGAAATTCACTTGTGACAGATGATTTTATTCATTTTTGGTGTGAACTATCAGGCTGGTTTTGAGGGTGGTTAATATAAAGTTTATTTTTCACAGATATAAGAGCCAGAGGAGCAACTGGGCCTCAACCATCACTAATAGGGAGAAGCTGAGATCCTGTCCACCAATCCAGGCTACACCAGGTACAGCCAGCGAGTGTATCTATGACTTCCTTATAATTTTGAAATAACTTCATCTTTGACAGCCATTTTTGATTTACAATGTTGGGTGTTTAACCATACAATACGTTTTTATTAGATAAAATCAAACACCTGCCAAGTGTTGTACTGTTTGACTAATCTGTCATGCAAAGAAGGAAAAAAAAACATGTTATATATATGGAGCCCCAGAAATTAACCTTTATACCTCAGGAATTTTTTTCACTGGTCAGAAACAGAGTGATTTCTGATGAGAGCATGGTATCAGGTTTACTGGTCTTCTTAAGTGTCTCAATATGTATAGAAACACATAAACATAAGCTCTTAAGTCTTAACTGTTTCCCTACAGGTTTGACATTACAGTATCAGTGTAGAATCAGTAATAACGGAAAAAATGACTCTTTTTTAGATTTGTTTTATTTTATGCTGGGGGAAAAAAACACACTTGTGGTTTCTTCCTTAGCTCCACCAGGTACCCCTCATTCTCTTGTTCACCTCAGCATCCCCTCCAAAGTGACCCCTCAGATCAAACAGGATCAAAGTAAAGAGGTTAGAGGAGGGGGTCTTTAAGTGGAGATAAGATGGGGGTGTTTGATTTCCACCACAGCCAGAGGTCTGACTGTCATGTCAGGGATAGATGACTTAAACATACTTCCCTTTAGATGAAACCACCAGGCAGCAGAAGTCTACCTCCCCCTGTGGCATCATATGGCCTTGGTTAGAGATAAGAGCAATTTTTGGTGCTTTAAGGGCTGCTGCTGTGGGAAAAATAATGTGTCGCTGCAGCTTGTTTGGGTGTCCCTTTCTCTTCCATTCAGAAAGAACAATATAAAGTCTAGTGATAATCTGCTGGTTGGTGATAAATGTACTCGTAATTCAGGTGAGATATACTTCACATCATACTGTCAAAGACAGTATGTGTGCTCATTCAGTAAAACATAATTGTCTGATAATCTAAACATAATCCACAGATTAAACTGAAGCTTCAGATGCATTATTTTACCTCTCATTCAGTGTATGCAGTGCTGTGGTTCTGCCAATACATGGTAATATCATTCCCTGCTGCTGATGCTGTTGCAAAAAAAATATATATATTTTGATTTTTGATACTGCTTTGAAAATCTTGCACTGTTCCTTTAAGACTGTGTGTGTTTGGTGCTTATCTATATGGCCCAGATGCACTCATACAACTTCTATTGTTTGCATGATAATTCAAACCTTATCAAGTTTATATGATCTATAAATTAAGTGCGTAGTATCTGAATGTCCCAATAATTTAGGCGGCTATATTTAAATCTACTCAAAATTAAGTATAAGGACATACAAGGTTAAATTTCTATTTATAAACTTTTACAATAGCGTGGGAGTGAAATGGCAAAGCAGAATCAAAACAAAAACTCATTTTGTGCTTTTTTCATGTGTGGCAAAAACCACCGAGTAGAAACATATTATTTTGCTTTGTGTCTAATAGAAAGCACATGTAGAAGCCCATGTGGAGTAAAACACAATTCAAATTCTTGCAAATAAACTCCAGAGCACTGTGTGTTATCACTGCTTCTGCGAGGAAGTGATAGCAGACATTTGTTTTCTCCTTCATAAATAACAGAGTGAGGGAGCGCTGTTTACAGACACTGTCCAGGATGTAAAATGTAAACACGGAGATGGCCCAAGAGGAAGAGTTGTGACGGCACTTAAAACTGAGTACAGGACTGAGGGGCATCATAACCACAAATGGGAAATCCAGCCTGATTGTGAATCAGTCATAAAGTTGCTTTGACTTCATAGCAGAACTGGATGTTTGGACCCCTTTTAAACAATCATGGTGGAGGAATACATTTGTGGCACACACAAGGGAGCAAGGTACCTTGAACTTGACTTGTACCTTGTGAAATAATGCATGGCTGTTTTTATCATTTGCTATTAAACATGACTTTTTATATCATCTCCAGTCCTACTTTCATATCATGTGCAAGAAATACCTGACCTTTTAACTCATGTTTACTGAACAACTTTTAATAACATGCATACTTGAACATGACATCATGTGAAGTATGACTTTTTTATCACTTTTTTAAAAATATATTGTTCTGTACTTTATTTATATGTTTTGCATTTTATTAGTGAATTGACACTGTATCAAGTGTAGTTTAACTTTTAAACGTCATACATGCAGAGAAACGATTGGCTGGAGCCACACAGCCACTAGGATGGCCTCTTTTGTCGACACTAACGTTTGCCCGAACAAGGTCTATGACCGTAACGTTGTTGTAAAGTTCTTCTTTCTAGAAGTTGGACAGTGTGCAGCAACTTTCTTCTGTTAACTTGGACTTTATTGTCTTTGTCCAATGCACCTGCCCAAGGAATGGCTGTGGGAAGATTTTTGCTGTTCTTGTTTTGCAATATCAAAATCTTTGCAGGATGCAGGATGATACACGAAAATGTTATTGCATGTGCAATGATATATGTCTTGATATTATGTGCAGTGCAACTATTTTCAACGTAATGTGTCACACTTTTTTTCATGAATAAGTTATTTTGCATTTATTTTCACATCAGTGATACATAAATCGACACATTATAAGAACACTACATGACTTTTCATGTGCAATGACACATAACTTTGTATATAATGTTAAACAACACATGACTTAATATTTTGCACAATACTTCTTGCATTGTCTGCAAAAAATAGTATTAATGTAATCTGCTTGATTACTTTCATCTTATGTGCAACAGTTCTTTCACACTTAACTGTATTATGTTTGATGATGTCACTGAAATGTTTAATCAGGTGCCTTTTAGTTTGATATCAGATGCTATCTATATCTGATTAAAATGCAAGTTTTGAGCACCTCTAAATTTCCCTGAAAATATTTCTGTAAATGATGTAATTACTTAAACTGAGCTTACGCTTTAAACTTAATTATCATTCTTTTCTTCAAATTGTTTTTATTTTATAAATTTTGATGCCATTTTGTGTCACTCTGCTTTAAAAGCTGTTGTAATATGATCAGCCAGTCTTGCACCTGAATGTCCGTGGTATCTATCCAGTTTTATCTTGTTTTGTCTTATCTTCCACACACCTTTGATTTCTGTCTTTAGCATCCCCTTAAGATCATATGTCACGAAAAACAAGTGTAACTCAAGTCCTTAAGGCATCACTTCCAGAGTTTGTTGTTGTAGTCTGTCCACCGTGTCAGGTATGCTTCTGGTTAGCAGCCAACAAGAGTGTCAGATCATAATCGACACAACACCTGCTGAGGCTACTCAGAAGCCCCTGCTCATATGGGCTGCATTACCGGTCTCTCTAATTGGCTGGCTCCCCTGTGTGAGCTTCAACTTCTGTACTGTGATTGGTGGAGCTACAGTATGATATCCTGCAGGGTTTGTGAGTGTGAAACTGCAAATCTGTGAAAAGAGAAGTATAATAATAGGACTTTGAACTTTTTTCATGCTTGTCACGGTGTACATTTATCAAAGATATGGATCCTTTTTTATGTTGTGTCATAGACAGATTTTATCTGAATGAAAAATGAAAGGAGAAGCAGGAAAATGCAGGAAAAATCTGTCTAATAAATGAACACTTTGGCCATCTCCGGTCATTTCCTCAAGGCTGCAGCCAAAAGCTCGTGGCTTCATAAATACAAAATCATTTGTTTTTGTGAATGATTTTGCACCCAGGGATAAGTCAGCACAGGGCTTTGTGTAATTTTGCTGCTCTGCCAGCCTCCATCGTCAATCCCTTGATCCTCGGGGAGACATTCTCTTCAGCCCTCAAACAATACCAAGCCCTTCTGGTACATATTTTACAACCAAATGGTGTCATGCCCATGCAACAATGCCAGAACATATTGTGCAGGAAAAAAAAGTATATATGCATGTTTTCACTTGTAAAGGCACACACAATTACATTCACACAACGACAAACACACAATAAAAGTCAATAAATGTGTTTTAGAATGCTCAGGAGAGCCCTGGTTTTAAGACTTTCTTCCTGCTTTCACTCCTGGATACCCAACACTTAGGATTTCAATTACTATTACTCTGCCCTGTGTGTGCATATAGTGTGTGTGTAGGTGTGTACTTTTTTGTGTGTGTGCACCTAGAGCACAATTAACGACCTCTGTTCTCTGGATGCAGGCAGCCGAGGTGGAATGGTTTGAGTTAGGAGGAGAAATGGCCTGAAAAGAAAGCTTGAGAAAAGAAAAAAAACACTGAATGCTCTCTGGCTCCATGCTATTCTCCTGCGACAGCAGAGGCTGAAGCTTTCGTAAGCCTCATTTCCACCCGGCTTACTCACTGAATTTAATATAACACTTCTGGAATAAAGTGATTTTTTTCCCCCTTCACCTTCTTGAACTTTTGTTGGCTTACAATTCTCTGCACCACAAGAAGCTCAGAAGCCTGCAAGGCCCGTGTAGTAACATGGACCTAACATTATATTAAAACACATGTAAAAGAATTGGTTTCAAAGTTAATTTCTATCATTTTCTAGTTCTTATCATGCTGATTAATATCCAAGTACTTATTTTTCTATCTAATCTTAATCAGTACTTAGATTTTAATTGCTATTTTTTTGATTAGTAAAAAAGTGTAAAGGCTTCCTGTAGACTGTACTCACTTTAAAACCTTTACTGTTCAATGAGGTTAATGAGCAGAGAGGTCAGGACATCAATACCTGACTCCAAAAGCTTAAAAAGGGGGTATTACCCTTTCCCTTGTTTACTAGGATGGATATAAAGTGACAATGCTGGATGTCTACACTGTGTACAAGTTTTCAAATGGCTCATATGTTGTCAAAATCCCTGATTCTGTTGAGAAACCACCATAAAAATGTCAGTTTTGGCAATGGAATGGGATCTCCATGGGATCTTCAGATCTTCATGAGACCTGAAAACAGTGAGGTCATCCCATAAAGCATCTCTGAATTGGTCCAAGACACGTAAAAGGGGCAGGCCTCAATCACCAAGGTCTGACCATAGTTTTGCCTCCAACAGGCCTCAAGAGGGCTGGCCAATCAGGGGGAAGGTTTGTTGAGCAGGGAGCCTGAAAGAGACACCAGCTAAAAAGAAGAGTTTTAGACAGAGGTTTTCTGAAAGTTCAGTGCGGGAGGAAAAAGACATTTTTTGGCTCTAAATCATGTAAACCGCCACTCCAGCGGTACCAGAGGGACAGTATAATCCCTAAAAAAAGCACATTACCTCCTCTTTAAACCTGCTGAACTCTGGCTCCAAAAGATGTCGCTAGCAAAATGCTAGTGCACTCCTTTGCTGTTTCTTTTGAAAAAAAAGGGAAGCTGTAGAAGCTGTGTTTATACACAGTTAATAGTGGCTGAAGTTTTAATCAGTGCGTTAGAGGAGAAATCAGCCTTTCTTAAAAATAAAAAAAAAAAGAAGAAGAAAATACTGGCTTTACTTGCAGCTTCTCCTCCTCACCCACATCCAGATTCCTGCTTGTAAATCGGTGGCCTTGAGTTTACAGCAACCAAAGCACAGTCAGACCACAGCCACAGCGAGTGCACTACTGCGCTCTCAGTTAATCACACTATCTATTAACTTTTACTACTTACATGCATGTAATGATATTTAATTGAGTAGAATGTACACAGTTTAAGGCTTAGTTTTTCTGCTGTAGGGGAAAAATAACGTGAATGAAGCTACACAAACACATGCTGTTTATAGCAGTAGTAACTTTTGTAAGACTCATTATTTGAAGCAGGGGAGATGTATTCTTACTTTATTATCACCCCATCAGTGAAAAAGAGTGATGACATAACACTTAAGGTTTTTTTTTTAATCAAATACTTTGATTTTGAAAGAACACTCCCAACCAACCAACTGCCTTTTACAGATTGAACACTTGATATCCCTTGATTTTTAGACCTTCCACCAAACATATTATTGAAGTCATACTGATGAAGCCAAGGTATTTCAGTTGTATTTACGCTGCTGTATTCACCAAACAGATGTGCCTGTTAACCCAAATCCTGATTTCTGAAACCGGAATGAATTAGCTAGCAAGGTACTGAAATTACCCAGTAAGCAGTTTGGAAGCATGATTCTTCAGACTGTTCTGTGGACTGAAAAAAATCAACAGGAAGTCAAAGTAAAGTAGAAAATTAATCAAACAGCAGGAGAGAAAGAACAGAATGGGCAAAAAAAAAGTCTTTTGAGGTTATTTAGTAAAGATTAATGAGGAGCTAAGAACAAAAGAAAAACACAGAGGGGAAGTTTAGTATGAGTGCAATGTGGAGGAAGTCTGTGAGTCTGTGACTGTAAAAGCCGTACCTGTGTTAACTATAGCCAGGACTTTCACATCTTTAATCTCTTGCATACCAAACTTTCTGTAACACCAAATATACCATACTATATACGGAGAATGAGGACCAGAGAGAAACCAAACCCAGCTCAGATATTTATGAATTAAAAACACAGATTTTTATCTTTAAGTTTTGGATGAAATGTTTTAGTTGGATTTTTAAAGATATGACTGCTGAGATGAGTTTGTCAAGGTCACATTCAACACAGAGAACACCTGCTTTCCAGTTCTAGTAACTGTAGATATTTCATATGTGGTCAAGTTACTGCTGAAATAAATCAATGCACATTGTATCTGGGGTAAATTTGTACAAGAAAGTGGGATTACTTCCAAACTGTGTGTGGGATAAACAGAGTTTGTGTTAAAGTCAGGCTATCTATCACTGTCTGCCTGAAGCATCGTCGGTGGAGGTTTTTAAAAGAGTCTTTCCCCACAGTTCCTTGACTATTCTGACATTTACCAAGAGGGAATGATTAGAAAACATTTGCTGATTTTACCCTCAAGGACAGTGAAACAATGAAGATTTCAGCTGCCAAATTCTGAGCTTTTATTGCAAGAAACAACAAAGGGAATATTATTTTTTCTTTTTGCCAGAATGTCAGTATTGTTGGTTTGCTGAGGCATGACAACCTCACAATGAGGCAGCAGCTGGAGGCCTGCTCTGGATAACTTTCCTGTGTCACATGAAGCAACAACGTGCCAACTATCCCAATAAAGCTCAAATTCTTCATAAATTTATTTAATGACCTTACTGGTTCTTGTAATATATTCAAAAAAATTCATGAGGTTTGAGACAACTGAAGTACTTTGTGTTTTTGAAAAGCTAATATTAATGTGATTTGTAGACATTTAAAAGATGTTGAGCCATTTGAGATAGCAGTAGCTTAAGAACAGATGCTTTAATAGGATAATGGGTCAAAACACAGCTTCAACTCTGTGACCTGCACACCTCTTATGTTGCCTTTCAAAAGTTTAATCTACCTTTTGTCTGTCAGACTAGACAAGCAATGGATTAGTTACCTGTTGATTACAGAATGTGAAGGAAAGAGGGGAAAATGAAGAGGTTACAAAACGCTGTCAGCAGATCATTGAACACAACTTCGAACACAGCAGGCGCTCTTTTTAAGCCAAACTTAATGCGCCAGATCTGTGTCTGACTTGTCATTGCTCTAGTGCGGTTTGGTACCACCCTCCCTCATTTGTCAGCATCCCATCAGCTGGATTTTCTGGGCAGCTCGAATCACGTGACTGAGGACTCCATGCAGTTATTGTTGAATCAACAGTTTTCTCACCCCACTGATGAGCCTCCATTCACAGTATCTATGTTGGCCTTTGAAAACCTCTGTTGAGTCCAGGCCTGGTTCATGAAATTATAACAGTTTGTTGTTTTTTAATTACCATGTAGCATATTGTCAGGAATCAAGGTGTTCCTCAGAAATTCAACTGGATGATGTTGTTTGGGTGACTGACTTCCTGTCCCGCTTTAAGGTCCCATATTATGCTCCTTTTCTGCAGTTTAATATGGATCATTGATGTCTTCATGAAATGGTAGTAACATGTTTTGGTCCAAAATAATAATATCAATCAATATCAATAAATCAAGCACAGCAGCTTTGTTTCCAGGCTCTAATAGCCCCTCTGTTCAGAACGCTCTGATTTAGTGGGCGTGACCTTCATATGTAAATGAGCCACCGCTGATACCACATCCATGATTACCGAACTCCTCCAAGTGCACAATGTTAAGAAAACGGCGAAGCTTGTTTACCATAACATTACAGGTTAACCGCAGCTAAAGTTAGCATCCTGAAGCTAACAGAGAGACAGGGGAGACACTGAGGAAAAGCTCTTAAATCTGCTCCACAGCACACAGCATTTAAAATACTCACACTTCCAGGGTCTGAGGTTTGTTGGCGGATGGTTGGTAATGCGGCTGGATTCTGGACAAGTCTATTCGCTAGCCCTCTGATGTACTGTCCAAAGATGGGTAGCAGGCAGCCGTGAAGTGACTAGCACAGACATGCACAGTTTTACTGAGTATAGCTGGCACATTTCTTTGATAAATGAACTCCAGCCACTTAGTCTTGTCTTCTTCCGAGATGGGAAGCTTGGGCATGGAACTATGTGGCTGTTTACAGCCAAAAACAGAGAGGTGATGGCAGTAATGGCTGCTGGAGCAGCAGCGGGGAGGGGGTTCAGGGGTATCTGCTCCGGTGGACCAATCAGGTCAGACTTGCTCTTGATTGGTCAAAAAAGGGAATTGCTGACGTCGGTAAATCCCCAAAATCCAAACAGCTTGTTTTAGGTCAGGATTTTACATTCACAAGCACTACTAAGTACAGGTTTTCTCATTAAATATCACATTTTGTGGGCTGGGAGGAATACCAAAGACCCACAAATTTCCCTAAAAGACTTAATAAAGTGATTTTTGCATAATATGGGACCTTTAATCTAGTCTTTGACAACTGATTTATCAGGCTCCAGCATTTGGCAAAATAGAACTGTTGCATATCAGAGGGCTCTGACCTGTTAAATCCAAAACACAGCAAAGCAGAGCCACTGGAAGTTTACACACTGAAACATTAAACTTACCTTTGATGGAGCAGAGACGGACCGTACACAGATTGAGTGGAAGTTAGTGGTCATTTTTTTCACCCCTGGCTCTCAGTCTTGGTATGTCTTTCCCTCAAACTGTTCGCCATTAAATTGATAAGGTCCCCCTCCTAATGTCTGCCAAACATATGCCTCCTCCCTTCAATATCTGCTCCTATGGCTACACTAAAATTTTATTGTCATGCTCAATGAACTCAAAGTGCTTGGTCAGAAAAATACTATAATTTTTCTTTATTATATCGTTAAAAAGGTCACTGCTGTCCATAGTAATGAGATAGAAACTGTTAACATTTCCAAGAGTTAACAAAACCAAAACACATGAGAGGACTGTAGAGGACTGTAGCTGCTGCAGTGCAAAATGTGCACATCAACACGATGACAAAAACTGTTGAAGGAAGAGAGAGAACATTTCTAAACTCTGCATTGAGCCTTTGATGGCTGCTGTCCAGAGGGAACATATTCATCCAGGCTGATGCTGATTGGAAAAGAGGGGAGTAATTTGCTCCAATCAGACCTGGTGCTGTTTTAAAAGCCTCATGGGGTTCTTCAATGTCACTTACAATTCTTTACATTTTCTCTTCCTCTATCTTTCTGCCTTAACTTTTCCCTTAGGTCTCGCTTTTTCCTCTTGCTCCAGTTTTGGGAGAGAAATAATGATGTCTCTCCCATCTTTAATCTCCCCTTAGCTTTCCTCTCTTGTTTAATCTTACGTTGTCTTTCATCGTTCCTCTTTAGCTCTGTCTATAAGCCTTTCTCTCTTGATTTCCCTGGATCTCATCCAGCGGGTGATTCCTAGAAAATCAGCCATTGTTTAAACACAGAAGAAGATTGGCTGTCTAACTTTAACTACACAGCTTCGGGGCTTGAATGAAACCGCTGACCACTTAATGACAACAAGGAATGCAATTTTTAACAAAGTGTAAACTGTGAATTCACCGGAAGGACTACCTGACATTCAGTGGATCCTGCTTTTCCTTGCTGTTTGTGTCAGAGCCTTTCTCTGCTCTTCTCTCTTTCATCTTGTCTCTTTCTGTCTCACCGCCAAAGAAAGCATTGCTGGAAACGGTGTTTAGTAAAAAAAAAAAAAAAAAACTATTTGTTTGTCTTTCTCTTTGCCATCTCTCTCTTCAGATGATTTATTTGACTGCATTGCGGCTCTCAGCTCCAGTTTCAGGCGGTTCAGCCAACGTAAACCTTGTCACAACTCTGAATTCCTGACTAGACTACAGCTTCCAGGCAGAGCTACATTGGATCAGTGCTGGATAAATACACCAGATAAGCTGCGCCAGAGCTGTGCATAGCACAGGAGTTGGGCAAAGGCCTCTAAACAGCTGATGACACTTCACTGCGGGGGGCTTCATTTAGGGAAACTTGAGACTGAGTCAGAAACCATGTTCTACGCAGATCTTTTATGCAAGCTGGCTTAATCAGTGCTGGTTTAACGGTAATATCTGTCTGAAGTCTGCAACTTGAGAAACATCCACTATATCCGCTCAAGGTCAATGCAGAACATGAGATTTTCAGTTGGTTCCGTATAACTGTTTTATTATTTAATAGTTTTAAAAAATATATATTTTAAGAGTGTTTATTTTATCTTGAAGAAACTTTTCAATTACCCAGAATTTAAAAATCTCAACATGCCACTTAAGGCGGATTATTGTCAACCAATGAGTCTGGATCTGCTCATGGTTTCTGCTCTGTAAGTGAGTTTTTCCTTATGATACTCTTGCCAAGTGTTGTGGTGAATTAAGTTAGTTCTCTGTGAATATTACAGTGAAGGACCTAGGCCTGCTCTATATCCTTTTTTCATGACTTTTTTTTTTTTTTTTTTGCATATAAAGTCCGCAAAAAATGTAAGGACATGTTTTTTTGGCATATTGTCAGATTGTGCTTTTTACTTGTAGACCTTATACCATTTTATTTCTGTTTATTTCCCTTTCAAATGGAGCCACATTTGCAGGAAACATGCTTTTATGGGATGAGCAGCAGAGCTGAGTGTGTTGGTTGCACCATGAAAAATTTGCAGAACAGTGTACACGGCCATCAACTCTTATGGGTATTGTTTGGTGGATTGGATGATTGAAGTAGAAAAAAAGACATTGACAATTCAGCACAACATAAGCTATGTAATTAGTGATCTCCGTCATCAGCGCACCAGCAGTTAGGGGAGCACAATTCACTCATATTATGTCCTCACAAAAATAACATTTGTGAAAATCACACTGTAAGAGTTTAAATATATAAAAAGATGTACTTTTTTTATCTAGGTGCATTGCTTTTATGCCACCATGTTAACAGTTTAATGGCCTTTTTTTCATACCATTTCAGTGCAGCCCCATGAATCTTTGAGACACCTGAAAGGAAATTACAGCTGATTTGATACGAGGAAAAATAATATCATAGATATATTCTGGACTGACAAGCTATATAATGCAAATTTGATATCCAATGCACTTAGTCACTGAATCACTACATTGAAATGAATCACCACAGCTCACATCATACAAATGTAATACTCTTTGAAAATTGTGCATTTAGACTTGAAGCACAGCTTTCTTTGAACATGCCACAAATATCCTTACCAGAATATTCACATTTAATTCAGAACATGCATCTACTCCTATTGTTTTGTTATTCTATCTGCAAAGACAGCACAAACCAATCAGCAATAATTTTAGTGAATTTATTTTGTAGGACCGTGAAGGTAACCCTTTGCCAAACTAGCCACTCAGACGGGAAAATCGGATCATTCCAAGGTTGAAATAGTTGTGGCTGAACAGAAGAACACCGCTGTCCAACATGATGGATCACAACACATCAAACTGTACTTCATTTTTCACACTTCAGCCATTTTCCCTGCATGAACCACGGTGGGGGATGTTCTGCTGAGGAGCCAAATCACCAGGAAGGTAGAAGATTTCACAGAAAGTACACGTTTTCTGCTTAGACCGCTGGCAGAAACTGACAAACAGGGATCAGTGTGTCACTTCGCATCACTGCTCACTTTTTGATTAAGAACAACCAAAATGAAGAGCTGGGAAAGAGGAGAAGCTGGGCCATACATGGAGCTAATGAACAAGGAAAATTCCAGTTAGCTAAGCTAGCATGTATTCTCTGAGATATGACTACAATATATCTTTTAAACTTGCTGTATTTATTGTCCAGAAGACTCGTCTAATTTAACGTCTTGCATTTTGTTTTTATTGTTGGCCTGGTGGGTGGATGTTTTACTGCTGACTGCTACACAAAGTGGCCTTTACAGGGACAATAAAGACTAACTTGATCTTGATGTAATAAGATGATTGCCAATGGATTCTTGGATAGTATTACAGTTAATGCATTTTGCCTCCTTGTTCTCCACACGGACTGTTTTCTTGTAAAAAGCCAATATCTTCTACCAGTTCTGCATTTAGAGGGACTGAATGTTTTTAAAGTCTATGGTTTTTGATACTTCTACTTTCCTTTTCTGGTAAAGCTGCTGCTCAGATTGATACAGGGCAGTTGGGGTAACTGACAGTCAATCAAAAGAGTCGGTCTACTTTAGCACAGCACCACATAACATGTCAATCATCCTGAAGCATAAACCTCAGGCTGTTTTATGATACACACGCCATCAGTCAGCAAGATTCAGGATAAGACCGTGTTGTTATTAAAGCTTTTGAAGAATGTTTTATGTCACTGTAAGTTGTCGTTTGTCATTTCTGATTGATTGCAGAGATTCAAGATGGCAGGTGTTATCTGGTATGAGGCAGCCTGAGGGCAGATGCTCGGAGATGCCAGAGGAGGACAGACATATTGAAGTATGAGATAAGCGCTCTGTAGAGTAGATGAGGTCAAAAAGGGACTTTGTGTGGAGACCATGATGTTCCTGAAGTGCTTTGGTCTAACTTTTTCCAAGTTTGTTTCCAAACTTTTATGAATCAGAGACAACAATGAGAAAAAACTTGACAAACCAAAAGAGGGCACTTTTCTTTGAAATTCTGACAAACTAGGCCAGAAAATTACAACTGATTTGGGAGGATTAACTTCATAAAATGAGTTTAGGTTCTGAGAGTTTGGGGTCTTTCACCTAAATGTGTTGTCAGTGGTTTCTGAATGGTCAGAGGTTAACAGACTTAGAAAATCTATGACACAGATCGCCAAGGTTATAATTCCACCAATGCCTAATTTAATCCTAACTCTCCCTTGGGTGGTGCCCCCTGCTGGTCTGTATACATAATAATGCAAAGGAAACTTCATTCATTCATTCATTTTCTTAACGGCTTATTCTGTTCAGGGTTGCGGGTGGCAGGAGCCTATCCCAGCTGTCATTGGGCAAGAGGCAGGGTACACCCTGGACTGGTCGCCAGTCAATCACAGGGCTGACAGAGAAAGACAGACAACCATTCACACACACTCACGGGCAAATTAGAGTGGTCAATTTACCTGATGTGCATGATTTTGGACTGTAGTAGGAAGCTGGAGTACCCAGAGGGGACCCACGCATGTTTGAGGAGAACATGCAAACTCCACACAGAAAGCGGGGAATCGAACTGGTTACCTTCTTGCTGTGAGGCTGCAGCGCTAACCTTTGCACCACCGAGCAGCCCTTAAAATCTGAAACCGTCAAGTTGTCTAAAAATTGTGTTTACATCAGGAATTTGTTGCTTTCTTGTCATCCAGTGAGACACATTTCCTCAACCCTGAAGTGAACTTTGACTCCAGGCTTGTCTAAAGCTCCTAAAAACAACCCTAAGCACCTCAGTCAGGTCTCAGGCTTACCAGTGAAACCATCTCCACACCACTGAAAGAAGGATTAGACAGGAAACAGCAACCAGGCCACTGGACTTTGTGTGCATCCATGCATGTGAGTGTGCATGGCCGCTGAGTTTTGAACTCAGAGTAGGCATGCGGGAGTGATTGCATACCTGGTGGGAGACTTCTGTGTGTGTGTCTTGTGTGTGTGCCCACTAACTATGCTGGGTCTGAGCCTGGCTGTAAGGCCTGAAAGCACCCGCTCTGTGTTTTCCTACCACTGTTTGATCAGGCTGACAGGAGTCCATTGTTTGAAGCTGGCTGGTTAAATCTTTGTGAGTGCTGCTTGGCACAGAAGACGACATTTCACGGAGTTAGATACACAAATGAAGGCTTAAATAAGGTCTTTCAACATATTTCTTTCCAGGACCTGATCGAGACAAGTCACTGACCCTGTTAGCCAGGAAAACAATAATAACACCACTATGTTATTCAGGGCCCAGGACCAAAGTGGTTCAAGTGATGCCTTTAGGAATAAGAAATAAACCAGGAAAACACAAAACCAATACCCCATAAATCTTCACCTATTAATAATGCGTAACTCTACCTTTTTCAGACTTTGTTGCTGGAGTTGAAAAGAAGTCATATCAAACAAATAAATAAGTGTGGCTAAAATTAGACCAGACATTAGTAAGATGAGATAAAACCCCTCAGTAAATCTATATTGTCGACCAAAGCCATGACTGCTAGGGCAGAAAAATGAAGCCAGTATGGGAGGGGCCAAAACTGTGGCTCCTTAAATGGCCAACTGAGGCCAGATCTAAGGCCCCGTTTACACGACATTGTTTCATCCATAGAATGCTAAAATACAGTGAAAAAAAAATCTGCGTTTACAGGGAAACGCCGAGGGACTGAAAACGCTGTAGGAAGAGACCAGGCCTGTAAGTGGCGCTATAACTGTCTTGTCCAGAAGCGGCTTTTGGTAGATCTCCACCATATCCACTGAAGTACAGCTGAGCCGATCATCTGGTACATTGGCGGGTACTAAGTGCAGAAGTGGATGTAAATTTTGTACTTTGCTACAATTGTAGTAACGTTACTGTTGTGTGCACTCGTCAAGCGGAGTGTGACGTCAGCATTTCCCCTGAAAACACCGGCTTACTGTTAACACTGCAACAGTGTTGGCAGCGTTTTAGAAAAATTCCACTCTGGAGGCCATTTTCAAAAGTTTGCGTTTTAGGACGGCTGAGGCCAAAATGCAACAATACTTTTGCATTTCACCCTTAAACCGTTGTCATGTAAACGGCTCCTAAGTAAGTGAGACAACCCCGAGTGGTTACATCCATTTTACACACTGTATGGAGGGATTTCTTTTTTTTATCTTAACTCATTTGCTTCAAAGAAATTTATCTAGCAAGTTTTGCATACAAATTATTAGGGGACTCGACTGACATTGATATTGTAGCTGCCAAAGACTTGTGTTGACTTGGCCTCTTTGCCTCTTGTTAGGTCAAGAAAGAGCTTGTTCAAGTCCATGTTTTCCACCAGACTCTGCAGTCTCAATGCAGGCATGACAGCAGGCCATATAATGAGAAAAGTGGTTATTTTAAATGAGCTTGTATGCGATGTTCATATGCTCCTCCATCACAGATGTTAACAAGCAGTGAACTGTTACATCCACATCTACTGTCAATAAAGCAGCAAAGAATAGGCAAGTTAATCAGTCACTAACACACAGTATTTAGCATTGGCAGCTTCTTGTTCGTCATTCCTTAGCTCCTCTTCAGAATACAGCAGTCTTTTTGTCCAAACACTTTCACCTCTTAACCTCAAAACACAAATGGACAGTCAATGATTTAATAAGAAGCATTACTTTGGCTTCATTAATCTGTCTTCATTTGAGCACAAGAAGATTATACCAGTTGCAATGTGTACGCATGGGTCTCAGAGAATTTCTCATTGAGATTTGGTCCCATCAATAATTTTTGGCATGAAAACTAAATTCTTGAATTCTTTAGACTTTGTCTGTTCTCCAGGATGGACATTGTAAAACAGTAGGATTTTTATATTAAACTGAGAAGAATCCTTCAATAGCAGTAAGAGGCTAGCACAGTGTGCTGCTGTGTCAGATATATACTTCACAAAATACCACTTTTTAATCTTATTTCATACTTGTTTGAAACAACTAACACTGACGTTTTAAGCTGAAACAATGTTTTTGGTTTTGGTGCCACCCAGTGTGGGAAATCAGTGACAGTCACGTGCTGAAAAGTCACATTATAAAGTCTGAAGTCTAGAAATTTTCACTGAAGCCGTCTTGCAGTCTGAGGGACATCTCCCAGCTCGCCCTGGCATGAAAGTAGCTCAGATTCTGAGGACCTCCAAAGAAGTCCAGACTTTTGGAGCTCCTCCAAAATACTGTGTCTGGGTGAGGCACAACAAAGGCCAGAGTCAAGTGCAGGTTAAAGAGGGCTAAAAATGTTGTGGCCAGACTGATTTGCTGTGTGAAACACGACAGAGATTAATTCTATCACTTGAAAACAAGTAGTAGATTAGAGAGGAAGTGCCTCTGTGTACACACAGAGACACACATGTTATGCACAATTGAAGGATCTCCCCAGTGTAATTATCTGTCTGTGGTGCTTGTAGCCAACATGGCCCTTTCTGCAGAAACCACTTCCCTTCTGCTACAATGGACAGAAGCACGGGGAGATAAAGACAAGCTGGAAATACCTCAGGGGGTTCTGTTTCCCTTTTTTCTTCTGGTAAATATCTGTCAGTGGTGGATTGAGAGTCTTACAAAGCAGCTTAAAAAAATGAGAAACATACTTTGCAAAAATTAATTTCAAAAGATCTAGTGATTTTTGACATTGTGGTCACAACAGAAAATTAAAAGCACATGCTAAAACTCAGAAGTAGAGAATGAAGAGAGGAGGGATATTGTCGCCAAATATGCTGACTTGACATGTGTCTGCCCTTTCTTCATGACACCAGACAAGCCTACAAAGACAACCAACTCCAGCAGAGATAAACCCGAGCTGGGTTAGAAAAACTGGATTTGACTTTCATTTTAAACATTTATTCATACAGGGAAATATTTTTTTGAATTCCTTTAGATGCCTTCCTGTATAAAGATCCACTGTAGCTGCTGGGGGTTACCTAACTCGTCTTGATATCATAGTGTTAGACGACGTGAGAGCATTACTCATTCTTTCCTGAACTAGATCTCCAAAGTGACTGCAGGAATTTAAGCCGGCATTCATCCAGCTTCAAACCACATGGGCAGGCTTAACTGTAAGAACAATGGTGCTAAGTTGGTCCTCATAAAGTATATTAAAGGTGCTACTTGTAACATTTTTCTCAAAATTAAGACCACATTTCCCATAAACCCATTTGCTTCCTGTGGCATGTGAATGAGACCAAGGAGAAGAAACTCAGCTCGTTACAGGCCAGATAACAGCAGAAAGCAGCGTTTTGAATAAACGTAGTTGTGTGATTGGTGCACAATAAAACTGTTTATTTGTAATGCCTGACAGCTATTGGTTACACAGGACTTTCCAGAATTCCAGATGCAGAAGTGCTGAAAACTGCAGCACCCTGAGTGTCCTCCTCAGGCCTCCCCATAAACACCAGTTCGGAGCAAAAATAAACAGGTTCATGTTTACATGTTTACTTTTCTGACATGGCATCCACAAAAGACGGGCTCTAAAACTTTGAAAGCAATGTTTGATAATACCGGGGCTATATCATTTTATAATAAAAACAGGATGATCAAAATAAACTAAAGAGAAGTAAAAAGTTTTAATAATTTAAGCAAATCAAACAGTTATTTTTTACTGTAGTATTATGACTCGAAATTCCTATCAATAAAAAGGATTACATGTGAGGTCCCTGTCTCTGAAGTGACTGAATGTGCAAGTTCATATGTTTGCCCTCTGTGCCTCCAAGAGAGTGCTCCACTCCCGTGAAATCCATACATAACATTTTCTAACTGTGCAGCTGAGATTATGTTTGGAGATAATAATAAACCATTACACATAATTTTGATTTTCAAGACTACACACATAACACCCAAGTGGTGATAAATCATATTCTTTAAAACTGTTTATGTTAACTGTAAAACCCTGGATACTGTAAAGCCTTCCCTTCATTCATAAAATATCTGCCAATGCTTCTGAAAAAACTCATGTTTGGTATGTTTTTCTTGAATGAGGTCATCATTGGAATGTGTGTGTGTGTCTGTGTCTGTGTGTTTTAATGAGTCATTTTGTGTACATAAATTCTCACATTTCTCAGTACTACCTGAGACCATGCCCACATCCTGATTAAAGGACAGCTGATATCCTTACATCAGTGGTCACCATGGCAGTTAATTGGCACAAATTACCCAGTGTGTGGTGGTCATTTCCTCGTTAAGTGCTTAGGGAGGTCACAGAGGCTTACATTACACCTATCACACGGGGTGCTCTCAATCAAGTCCTCAGATTACAGGTTCAGAGTAGCCTAGGGAGGATCAAAAAGAGGTTTTCTTTTTGAAAACGGATTTCTCTTTTGTTTGTTCATTTTTTGTTTTACTCTTTTTGATAAATAATTCTTACTTTCTCTTTAATTTTCCTCACTTTTCTAATTTTTTTCTGTCTCACTTGCTGTGATCTCAAATTTTAAAATCATCTTCCATTCTTATCAATACTCTGTGTTTCATTTCCTCATTGGTTTCCCCCCTCCCTATTTCTATCAGACTTTTCCCCCTTTCTTTAGCTGTATAGCTGATTTAGGGTAGGTGAACAGGCAGGACTGGAGGGGGCAAAAAAAGTCAAATCTGTTGTATCAGTCAGCACTTTGTCAAAAACTCAAACCAACAGATTATCTCCCCCAAGATGGATCGTTTAAAAGTCTTTGCAGTGTTGAAAAAAAAGTGAAAAATGGCAGGGCTGTCAAAACATTTGTGGAGGAAAATGTTTTAAAGAATGATGGCTCCTCCACCAGCTTTATCCAGAGAGATTTAATGTGCACTGATGACTTTTTGATTAATGATATTTTCATAGTGGCTGAATATATTTTTGTAAAATGCTGTGCCTTTAATTTTTTTTGGCCAGTTTTCAAAGCCACATTTACACACTGTATCTCTTGTGGTGTGATGAAGCCAGACACCAACACATGCACACATTTATAAGCCTTAGGCTCCACAATGCATGCATGCTCATTCAGCCATATATCTCATACACATAAACAACCGTCAGACTAGATTTGGAAACATATTTAAGTCTGAACACGTGTACATACACATCCTCACACACACATGCATTCATGTTCTAAAAATGTAGACATGAAGTTGGGTATAATTTTCAGTGTGTTGAGTGATACAGACCACATAGGAAGGGAATGTTTCTGCTTTACATCCATATTAAATAATGAAAAGTCAAACATAAAGCCCACACACACGCCACCTGCTAACACACACTGCACTGCTGGATGTACAATCCCATCCATATGAAGCATATATATATCTTCTCCTGCTCTCTTATCTGATGTGGCTCCTGATTTTATCATATCCCATAACTCCTCCTCGCTCTGTTCAGCTCTGTGTTTTGTCATTCTCATGCTGTATAAGAGTTTCAGTATTTATATCAGTGGGATCTGCCCTCTGGATTTCATTATTGTTCCAGGTGTTGGTATGTTCCCGTCTCCCACTGCACTCTGTAACGTCTATTAAACTGTAGCTGAAACTTAAGCTGTAACATTGGGAAATACTGCATGTTGATAAGGTTTCAGGTGACAAGAGTACATGGTAAGGTTGAGAAAATATCTTTGTGTGGATTGTTCAGTGTTGGTATAGTTTCACACACTTCTGAGTGACCATGAGTGCCATCTTTCCAACCCAGTTGCCACTCTTAAATTGTAGAATAAGCCTTATAAAAAGCAATCAAACAAGTGGAGGGCACAGTTGTGAAAAATAAATTAATTGGTGCTTTAACAGCCAAGAGCACTGGGTGAGAAAATGAGGTGGATAGGCCCAAAGGAGCAATTTCTGCTATGAAATACAACAGCACATTAAGAAGGTCAGTGTTAAAGTCAGTACTGTGCAGCAGAAATTATGTCCGTTGTAGATATTAATTACAAAATACCAGAGTATAGTTAAGCTGGAGACTTTTCTGACTGTGTTTCCATAAGGTCAACATGACACTTGAGAGGCTGTTTAGTGTCTTTCTCCACACTATAAGTACATGAGCAAAGTTTATTTTAGTTGCATTTAATTTCAAACACATCTTTAAATGGACTCAGGAGTTCCACATTAGGATGAAATACATGAAATAATAGTTGTTAGAGGTCAAAGGTTGGCTGGACCCCACAGTCAGTAAATTTATCATTAGGTTGGAAAATTCATATTTAGGGCTGATTCTTCCAAGTCTGTGTGTGGGAATAAAGAATAACTAATCTGAGCTAGCAGTGAAACCACTGTCCATGTTGTCAGTCCTTTGTGTTAACATGGCACCCGCCCCTATCAGATATCATAACAAGCCAAATGGTGCTGATTGTTCTCTAGACATTTCTTTGTTCCAGGAATTTTCACACGTTTCTATTTTTTTTGAAAGAATCCATCATTTAAACAAAAAAGTAATATCAGTGAAAAATGTGTCATCCTCATTTTCCAAGAATGTGCATGTATAATGCTAGCTTAAAGGAAGGCCAAAGGGCACAGTCACACTAGCTAGTCATTGCACGCTTCAACCCTGAACTCAGTTTGTTTGGCCAGCGTGTCCATAAATGTACCATGCCTGAGCATGATACAATGGAGCTTAGTGAAAATTCAGTCTGGAAGATCGTGTGTGTGTTCTCACACTCTTCCGTTCCTTCATTTACTCTTCCCGCTTCTCATTATCAGCTGACCGGGGGTGTGTCAGCTTTTCTCTCTATCCAATCATATCACTGCTTCAATCGTAAGCCAATTATTACATAGCTGTCAAAATTTAAATGCCGTCTCTTCTGCTTGTCAGCTGTCTTTAAGGCTCACATCACGACCCTCCTCCTCCCAGTGCACCGCAAGTCTTCATCACTCAGTTCTCTGCTCTTCTGCCCTGCAGTCCTCACCAAATCATCAAGATCCAGCTTTCTCAAGACTCTTCCCTACCACCACCAGTTTCTAGACTCCATCTAGGATATTCATAATTCACAACGTCATTTTACCCCTTACATTGATTATTATGTTAAAGGTTTGATGGGGTCTAACTGCCACACTTTATTTTGCATTTATTCATTAAATCTGTACATAACTCTTTCTGGTGTATAAGTCTCTCCTAATTGAACTCACTAAGCTTTGGCACATTTCAGAGAGGTGTGATACACTAAATGAACAAGCACAAGCATACGTATGCAACAAAGACATGACACTCATAATCTGTAATGTATAATAGGTGTGACGATTCTTCTCAATAACCATTTTGAACAATAGCTCAGCGTCAAAGGGCTGTGTTAGACCAAAACAACTTAACAAGCTAAAAAGGAGCTAAAGTCATCGTCATGTTCTCCGTGTCTCATTGTGCAGACTCTGATGAGACTGTGCTTCTTGTAAACAGATGCTTCATGATGACTCAGGCAGGCCATGCTTTTGCCTTAAGTCTGGTTCATATTGGAGTAGTGTGACCCTGGTCTGTACTGGCTGGGCAAATTGCGCTTGACTACGGTACGGTACGGTACGGTATGGTACGGACGGCCAGTGTGACTGCAACCTAGGGAAGAGCAAGTAAAGTGGCTGCAGATATGAGACATGAGAACAATCACCACTTCTCATGGAATTAATTGAATTCAGGATGACCAATTCCATTTTCTTGTCAGGGTCCAGCTTACCTTTCCAAGATTTTTTTTTCAGTGTTACTTCCTGTTCACTTTAAATTATTTCATATTTTTAGCACATTTCTGTTTGATTCCAAATTCATGCTGACATTTAGGTACTGTATGCGTTAAGCTAGGATATCAAAGACAAAAGAGTCAGAACGTGTAAAACTTCCTGGGATCACTTGAACTTCATCCTGCAGTATCTCTGTCTGGCAGCATTAGAAGAAAAATGAAACAAAGAGAATGAAAAACTCCAAGGAGCAAAATCCGTGTAGCTTACAAGAAATACTAGCCAACACTGAGAACAGACACCCAAGGAGGGGAGGAGTATGATACTCCAAAAGAGATCATTTAATCATGTTGGGTAATTTTCAAGAAGATGTGTCAGAGTGAAACAACGAAGCGCGTAACAAAAATGAAATCATGCTCCATTTATTAAACATCTGATACAACTTTCAGGGAGTTCCTTGACCACCTCGATGATGAGTTTACATTATCACACATACTAGAGAGGTTAGTTTACACCAGCATCTCAGAGTGGATCCGGTTTATCAAAGGCCTGATCATAGTCTTGGCACAACAAACAACATATTTAGAGTAGTTACAGCTGCCTGACCTCATTCTATCTGAGAGGATCAGGTGGAGGAGATCAAGTTGACTCTCGTACTTCCAGTAATTTCACTATTTCTTTAAATCGTAATGGCTCAGTGAGTCTGTGGTAGGTCTGTATGAGAGGTTAACTGGGGTTACGGGCTGGTTATAGATTCATACAGATTTACTGCAGCTCTTCTTGTCAGTAGGTTAGCAAATGATAAAAAACAAGGGGCTAAGTGATGCAAAACCTATAAACGACATGCAGAAGGGAAGTAATGTTTGGACTGCTCTTTTGAATGAATTTTGTCTGCATTAAAGCTCAAAACAGTAACAAAGAGACGCATGACATACTGTTGAACTGATGGAAATCACATTAACTGCAATGCTTGCTTGTGACAGGTAATCTGCTGGCAGTAGAAGTGAGGACAAAAAAGCTAAATGTGTTTTGTTCTTGACTGAGAAGCATGAAAACACATGACCAGCTGTGCTTCTGTGAGTCGGGGGTCAAATTAAATGATTAAATGCATCACGAGCAGCTGCAGGTGCAAAAACTACTCCCACCTACCCCCAAGCAGAGAATTCACATTTAATCTGTGATCAAGAGTTCACGTTACATGTTTTCATGTTTCTTCTTTGTGTTTTTATTGCATGTGACTGATCGCCGCTGTTGATCAAAGAACAAGCTCAATATTTTGTTCCTAACCTGCATGAGGGAAATTAATGGTGTGATAGACAGACTAATTTCCTTTGATTTCTCCTTTCTCTTTCTCTCATTCTATCAATCTGTATTTAGGGGTTTTATTCCCCCATTATCCCACTTTAATTTCTCTTTTTACCTTCTTAAAGCCCCTCATTTTTCTTTCCTTTTATGTTTTTTTGTCTGTGCTCTCTGTTTCGCTCCCTCTCCGGTTTCATCATTCCGCTGATTGTTGCCATCAAAGGAAAAATAACAGATTACACCCAGATGTAAGCACTCAGGGTTCAAGCGGCAGGGTGGGTGCACGTAAGAAGATTTTGACCAGATTTATTCCCAATTAGAGAAACACAAATAACATAAATCCATGAGTGTGTCATAGTTTTTCCTCGGAGGCTCGACTAATCCAAAAATGCACCGCTGAGAGGAACATTTAGCCCAATTAGTTAAGGAAATCTTGCAGGCCAAGTTTGTCCTTTGTCGGAGCTGAGGTAATATAAACAAATTGCTCATGAAGTACCTCTCCATTAAAGTTCACATTATGAACTCCTTTTACTGCAGCGCTGACACAACAGCACTTACTCTGGAGTTTGGTCACGCAGCAGGAGTAAACAAACAGCTGAGAGAAGGAATAAATGAATTTATTAAGAACATTAGATTGAATGAAAATATGATCAAAGAGGCTGAACCGCTGACCTGGAAGGGTAAAGTATAAAGGATGTATAAATAGATGACCGAGTGAGAGGAAAATGTGACACCACACTCAGGAGAATCAGATGACCATGTTTGCACTATGGGTATATTTAAGCCTTAATTTGCAAACTGTCTGTCCGCTCCTCTAAGATTTTAAACACTTTAACACTTTTGTTACAAAATATTAATCTTGTATTCACAATAAATCCGAAAATGTGATTTTTATGGCTAAATTGTTACCTGTATATCTGAGGAGAAGCTTAAGCCTGCATGAACATGGTGTGTAAGTAAGACCATTACGCTGAAGCTTTTATCCAATAGGTAAACTGCAGATACTTATTTTGCAGTAGTTACACTGTTGTAATTTTTTTTGTGCAGTCCTGCAGTCTTGACTATGCCATGTACTGAATCAACCAGGGGACTGAGAGAGTAAATCAACAGCAACAAGGCAGTGAGGTCAACATTGTCACAAGGACTAAGATCAGTCTGACTCTGACCTGGAAAACAAGGAGAAGAGGTTTGACTAAAAAATAGAAAAGTAACTTATCCCTGTTTTCCATTCTTGAATAATAGTCCATTTACTCTTCACCCCATGTAATTTGGCAGTTTGGCCCATCTATCTGCAGTAACAGTTAACTGTTTCTTTGTAGAGACCATTAGAGCTTTGACAAGTGAGGTGTTGTTAGTGCTGTGTTTTCAGACCTTCGTAAAGCTTTTGACACTGTCAGCCATAAGGTACTGATAGCCAAACTCTCCGACTTCAACCCCTACATGCTGGCTTTCAAAAGGTTTGAGTTATATCTCATTGGCAGAAGTCAACATGTTTCTGTGAACAACAGACTTTTAATTTTATGCACCGGGTACCACAAGGATCAATACTTGGCCCACTTTCGTTTGGTTTATATATTAATGATCTACTGTCAGTTTGCCCTGATATTAAAACACAAATGCATGCGGATGACACTATAGTATATGTACACACCAGAGGTGGGAGAAAGTCATTGTTTTGCAAGTCTCAAGTAAGTCTCAAGTCCTTAAACCCAAGTCTCGAGTCAAGTCTCAAGTAAAGACGTGCAAGTCCAAGTCGAGTCTCAAGTAAAGAGAAGACAAGTCAAGTAAAGTCTGAAGTCATAGGCTTAAAATTTCCGAGTCCTTTCAAGTCATAAGCACTTTTTTTTTTTTAACCAAAAAATAAGTAATTTCAACAAATAATCTATCTAATTTGACCAGTACGATTTATGTATTTTGAGGTGCTTTATTTTTTAGATAAAATGTGACCAGTGTTACAGAACTTGATGACAAAAAAAGAGTGCTGACATAGCATTCAGAAAACATTGAGTGCTGAGCACTGCAAAAACAATTTAACTTTTGAAAGTGTGGTCATTTTGTGATGTGATAATTAATTTTAACTCATCCAATGTGCTGAGTGTGTGTATATATGCAGGATGTGTAAGTGGATATATAGGGTTAGTGTGTGTAAGTGAAGATGTTAGACTGGTTAACATTAAGTTTAAGGGGTTATTACCAGTCCTTAACCTCCAGTTATGTGTTTAAGTTTCAGTCTTACTGAAAATTTCAAGTATTTTCAAGTCATCGTGCTTAAGTCAGAGTCAAGTCCCGAGTCACTGATGTCGAAGTCCAAGTCGAGTTGCAAGTCTTTGATGATATTGTCAAGTCGAGTCCAAAGTCATCAAAATTGTGACTTGAGTCTGACTCGAGTCTAAGTCACATGACTCGAGTCCACACCTCTGGTCCATACCAAGACAAAACATCTGGCTGCTGCCCAACTCACCAAAGCCATGAATCTAATTACCAACTGGCTAAACACCTCATGCCTTCAACTCAATTTAAATAAAACTGCAAATGTAATATTGCTTCAAACATAACAATTTCTGGCCAAAACATTAATATTGTGTCTGTTACATAATAAGTGTGACCTGAAATGTGGCAGATTTGCAGCGCATAAGAACTTCACAGACAATTTATAGACAATAATTTTTGAAATCAGGTAAATTTTGAGTTTTTGTCAAAGCATTTCCTTTAATAAAATATAGGACCACTTATCCAGCAGATACTGAGTCTGAACCTAAGTCGAAATGTGTCCCTTGTTTGCTACACAAACAGTGCGTCAAGAAATATCAAACATGCCTGATTAACATCCAGGACATCCTGCATGTTTGGGGCTGAAATTACAGCAAACATGGATGAGCTCAAGTGTACAGTAACACTCACATCTCTCACTGTGGGAGGTCGCCAAAGCTGCCACACTGACAGATGGATTCAGAGACGTTCGTTGGTTCCAGTTGTCTCATGGGTGCTTGGTCTTACCTACAGCACACAAACAGGTTGCTTCATGTTCTTTCTCTGTGTTTTGTTTCATCCTGGGGAATCAAACAATGAGAAATGTGACTCTGTTTACTGCAGAAGGTTTGACTTGGCAGGATGAGGAAGTCTTTGAAACTGCTTCAAGACCAACTGAACGCAAAGAAATCAACAATATTTCATTGGTAGTGCTTCAGTTCTTGGGTCTGACATCATGACTTGGCTCTAGCAGTTTGACAGGAGTATTTCCGTGCACAGGACGAGAGCAAAGCATTCAAAGAGAGTCTGAGCTAAGATGTGTAAGGTGTGTCTCACTTCACAGGCTAGCAGGCTAATGTTTCAGTGATGGTTCTGGCATTATCACATTAATACATACATGCAGCAGCACATGGTGGAATAAAGAGATGTAGTAAATGAGTAGACCCCTGAGTAACAGGTTGAGAATAATGCAAAAGCACTGCAACTTGAATCCAAGCCAGTCCTGCTGCAAACACAACAGGCTGATGTGGGTGTTAGGAGCTTTCATGGGTCAGTTATCACAACATGTGCAGCTTTCTTTGTCTCCATCTTCCTGCTGCATACAGATGTCTTAGTTGGCAGTGTGTATATTTGCGTATGCAACCAGTTCACAGCTTTGGTGAGAGCTTAAATGTTGTCTTTATCAGTTACTGTTTGTGTGTATCCAGTGGGAGCCATTAACCCTTTTAATAGTGAACAAACACCGAGTAGCAGCTGTTCCACAGCATGCTTTGTTTTACATTTACACCGTTGTTATGTTCACAAGTTACATAATCAGCTTTTTTTTCTTTTTTTCTTTTTTTTTTTTTTTTCAGATGTAACAGGCCTTTTGACAACTCTTTGATGTTCTCTTTTGATTTTGTGTGCGCACTTTTGCAGTTTCTTCATTTTTATAAGGGCTAGTATGAAATGTTTGAAATTAAGAGCATGACCAGGTTACACAAGAAGTTTATTGAATGGCTTTCAGCTGTTATCATAATATTTTGTTCTATGTAATGATCAGTAAATACATGAAATAATGAATGAAAATTAATGTAAGGGTAATATTTTAACAGATGAATAAAACAACAAATAAATATGACCATCTATAAAGACTGTTCAACAGCAAAACCATATATATCTATCTTTTCCGTTGCTAGGCGCTGCCCAAGTAGCTGCCTGTTGCAGTAGCTCCCTCGTTTTTGTCCGTTTCTTGTAATTTTTTTCGTCTCTTTTTTGTCATCTTTGTATTTGGAGTGGATCATTACTATGTATGGGTCATTGTTGATCATGGACACCAAACTTTTTGTGGCTTCAGCGATATTTTTACTACTTTTCTCCTGTGTTTGTCTGGAGATCCTACATGTAACCATGGCTGCATTGTTTACATGTGAAATTAGCTGTTAGCAGCCTGTAGCATGTCAATGCTAACTAGTGTAGGGCTTGATGATTTCCCTCTAGGTGAGGAGGAGGAGGTGAGGACGACGTTCTGGTCCTCGGGTGTGAGCTGGGAGGTGACGACGTGGACCTGTTCTTCCATCCATCGTTGTTGGGAATGTGGGATCTATCTCCGGTGGGATGGACGAGCTAGCCGTGCTAGCCCAGCGGCAGAGGGGCTGCCGGAGGTGACATCGGATGCCGGCGCCACATTGGAGGAGCTTCGCCTGCTGTGGGCAGACAGGATCCAGGAGACAGAGTCTGAACAAACTGCTGGGGAGGCTCAGTCCTGGACCCTGTGGAGGTGGAGACTGGCTGGGCTGGAGAGTGGTGGACGAGTGGTGGACAGGATGTCGTCATCCATTTCCTTGAGGACTTTTTTGCACTTTCAATACACTTTCTTACTTTTGTTTTATTGATTGCTGCTGTGACTCCTGAATTTCCCCTCAGGGATAAATAAAGTATTTTTCTATTTTCTATTCTATTTCTATATGAAATGTCCTAGCCTATGGCTGCTCTTTGTGTCTCAGAACCTTTGTGGACCATGTCCAACTTTTCACTGTGTGTTAACTCAGGTCATACCCTGGACTATCGGTCTGTATCTCTCACTCTATGCTCCTATAATACATGTTTGTGTTTGTGCACATGCATGCTGCAGCATCTCAGGGGTCACCTCATTCTGGCATCAGGGAGAGGATGTTTGGGCTGCTGTTGCTCCGTAACCATCAGAGCAGAGATGGCCTATCAGGGGATTAGACAGGAGCTGTATTGTAAGAGGTGTGGCGTTAAGGAAGCAGATCTTTCCAAAACAAGGATGATATCAGTCAGCAGATGGCCATCTTACCACAGAACAGTGCTTTTTTACACTGCTTTGTAGAGGAGAGAAAGTGAGCCTTTGTTTGCTGTGTGTTGAAAAGGCAGAGGTATTATGTGTTTGTTTGATTGTCAGCAAAGATGAAGGGTTGAAAAGAGATCTGGGTCGTGCAATGTTGGATCATTTCTGAGTTTTCTGGGGTTCCTAAGTAACCGGAACAAAGGAGGCATTTGTGAAAGTGAAGCAAACAAACAAACAAAACAAACTTGAGGGACTGATGAGACTGGTAGTGTGCTTACTTGGGGAACAGATAAATAGTAAAGCAGAGCCTTAGATATTATTACTTACAACCTCATATTAATTGATGTTATAAAATCCTCGATAGTCTCTGTTACCAAACTCTGAGAGCTCAATTTCCTCTGTAACCACAGGCACAGGTGTTGTCTTACAAAAAACTCTCAAAGCATTAATAAAACATACGTTAAGGAAATGATAAAATCTACTGGTTTATCACAGGGAGGAGTCCCAATTACATTTTGACACTTCTACTTTTTTTGGTATTTCATCATTTTTTGGGTGTGAGTTTCAACTAAACACCCTCACAGAGGAGGTTTTAATAAAATCAAGGAAGCAAGTTGTTGAGCTTGTATTAAGAAAGCTTTTCATGAGGGTGAGAAAGTGAGGATACAGCCAGCACATCCAGCAGCACCTCCTGTATGTAATATAAAGGAAACAAAGAACGTTTTTGACTTAAAGGAAGACGTTTGCAGGGGTTAGTAAAAGCTCTTTTACCCTTTGATACCTGTTGTCGTAAATTTGGGACATACTCTGTCAGGTCTTGATGCAGCTGAAATGACCTTTGTATCTCATTATTACCTACTGACTCTTATTCGATACATACCAAAGATCGTATCGGATCCACCATGTCACATCATATTGGTCAGGGGATGAACTTCTCATGTCTATATATATAATATAACTTAGTTATAACTATTGTGTGTCCTTTACTTAAATGTACAATTTCCACTTGATTTAACATCTGTTAGAATGCAAAAACACATTTAAAAAAAAATCTATTTTTATGCTTGTTAATTAGTTCAGGCATTAAAGGGTTCAGCAGTGATAGCAGCAACTGTCACCAAAAGTTGTAGGGATGATGAGCTCATACAAAACTGTTGTGTACATGAGTCAAAGTGATTTTTGTTCTTTGTTTTTTGGGGGGATCCTGCCATCCATCTTATCTTTTAAAACATTTTTTTTAAACTTTCATAAATAACTGTTTTTTTTGTTTTGTTTTTTTTTTTACTTTTGTTGAAGTGTTTATAAAATATGTTTTGTACAGCTTCCTTGGGTGCCTTCATAGGTCCCTTGCAATAAAATGTGTTACTATTATCATTACTCATGTGAAAGTTGGAACATTGATATGTGTAAGTACAGTGACTCAGCAGTAGTTATTCTTATGATACTAACTGTGAAGTAGTTCTTATATCATCTCAATGGAAAGAAAAACTCTCATTAAAACAAGTTTCACGAACCCATGCTATAACACATGTTGAGACATTAATGGAGAGCAGCTCAGAGTTTCTAAATTGGCTCATAAAAATAATGTAGATGTAACAGAAACCTGCATCTAATATAAAAGCAGAATGCTTAAATACATACAGACTGAAGGAGCCTGTAAATCAAGTGATTAGGCATTTACAGGAATGGTAAACAGTATAAAAATTAATGGCTCTCTGCATGAGCTCTTATGTGACTTCACCTACATTCATATAATTCCATGTGTGAACGTTCACGTGTTGGTGTGCACACAGTAATAGGTGGTGAGTCATAATCGTAGTGAGTCTGTGGAATTCCTGTGGACCTGTAGCGCGGCACAGCCAATAAATACATCCTGTTAAACCGACTGATAACTACAGCCCTACACTGTAATTTACAGTCAGACAAACATGAGGTAACTGTGCAGCTCAGTGTCAGCGTGTGACTTTGGAAAAACATTAGAGAATGATGTAAAGAAAACAAAAGGTTTGTGAGAGGAGGAGGAGGAGGAGGAATTATGATTTATGTAGCTCTATGTGCATGAAAAAAATATTAAGTTAATCACTAATCATATGCTCCACAAAATAAATGTCTGGTTTAGTTCTGGATTACAGTGTTTGAAAAATATCAGACTTAAGATTTTTTTTCCTGCAGCATTGTGTTTCTTTGTGTGAGAGACTTGAGAGCTGTGCACATTACTTGGCATGTTAGCACTAGCTAATCACCGGTATTTGACACATAGCCTACCTGCTCAGCAGAAAGCCAACTTGTGTTGCTCGTCGTCCTGAGCTGCTCTCCAAGTGCCTGAAAGTAAGTAAAAGTCAAACCAAGCTTCACCCTTGTTCAGTAAGAAGCTTTATCTGTTTAGCATTACGTTTCACTTTTTTTTCACTGGTCATTTTTTTTGTTCCCTGCTACGTCTACTATCATAGCGCCCTTATCAACATGCATAGTCACTTGAGCACTGGGCACGCTGTGATTTACTGATGTAACCACACTTACCCTCAGCCCAGAAACATCCAGAAACAACCAAAACATCAACATACAAGCAGAGGAGGGGGTTGAGGCAGACACAGACACTGACACATACATCAAGAGGCCCAGAAGTGACAATTGAGCAGGATTATTCATGTTAAAGCTGGCATTTTATTCATTCATTCATTCATTTTCTGAACTGTTTATCCTGTTCAGGGTCACAGGTGGCTGGAGCCTATCCCAGCTGTCATTGGGTGAGAGGCAGGGTACACCCTGGACTGGTTGCCAGACAGTCACAGGGCTGACAAATAGACAAACAACCATTTACGCACACACTCATATCTACAGACAATTTAGAGTGTTCAATAACCTGATAAGTATGTTTTTGGACTGTGGGAGGAAGCCGGAGAACCCGGAGAGAACATGCAAACTCCACACAGAAAGGCCCACCGGCCAAGCTGGAGATCTAACCGGTGACCTTCTTGCTGTGAGGCTGCAGCGCTAACCGTTGCGCCACCGTGCAGCCCCTGACATTTTATTTTGGGGGAAAATCCTACAGACCCTACCTTTAAAGTACAGTCCAAACAAGAACCATACTACATGCTGATATTTAAACACCTGCACCCCAGTTCTTTCCAGCCTTTTCCCTTTGATTTTTTGTCTTACTCTTTAAAGATTTAAATGTTAAATAAGGAACACAGAAAGTGTTCCTGCCGCTTAATGTTGCACACTGTAACCTTTGAAATCAGTACAGCATTATGATGTAATATGGCAGTAATGCTTTTAAGAAGGATTTAATTAAAACAAGGAAGGAAGCCGGTCATTAGGGTCATAAATTTCTATGAGTGTGATGAAGAGTGTCTGAAAATTTTGAACCGCAAAGCTCTGCAGAGGTCTGCTATGTTTTAAAGAGAAGGACAAAGAAAAAAAAAGACATAAATGACCAAAAACGTAACCTTGAAAGGTTTTTAATTGCATGTGTTAGCCTAAATGAGTGACAACAAAATGTGTTGCCCATATGAGACAAGTTATTAGTAATTTCAATCCTGGATGAATATCATCGACACAATATTACACAATTCAGGGTTGTAACTAAGTTCAAACTTTTAAGAGCGTACAGGGAGTGAAAGAAAGTGGGATACATACTGAGCGTAGAGGCTCTGAACATGAGCTCATAACTGCAGTATGAGTGTAACTTTAGTGTTAAGTGCTTGTAAAATCCTTCTTTTCTTTTCCCTGCATTACCTCAGAGTGAATGGGTGCAAGAAATAAAGTTAATAATACAGCAGTTATGAAAAGTTTTAAATGTTTAAATGAAAAATCTCACGACATGGAGCTGGAAAAAGTTCAAAAACAACACGTCAGAAAGCCACCAGCTCCTGCTCACACTTATACACAGACACGGACTATTTCCAGCAGCTCTGTGGATACTTAATACTGTTAGCTGGAGAGTCAGTGGGCCACACAGAAATAACTGGTAGAGTCAGACTTCTCCATTTTAAAATATTTAATTGACTGCTCTAAAATTTTAGAAATGTGACAAAATTACTTCTGTGAGTTGGTTAAGGGAAATTAGGAGCTAAATGCTTCCCAAGTGTCCCTCTTTTTCTTTCCCTCATCTTCACCACGTTTGCTGATTCTCCTAGAATGAGAACTCTTTAGTCTCTTCAGTGCACTAACTTGTGCTCCAGTATCCTCTGAATCAAAAACTTTAAGCAGATTCTATCTATTTATAAAGAAGGCTCGGTTCAGCACTGGTGCCACTGTGTGACCCAGAAAAGCAACTGACATCTAGTGACAAGACAAGACCATCCAAAAGCAGAGTGGTATTGTTATTGTCCAACACGGCAGCAACAAGGGCAGGGACTAAAAACAATATATTTGACTTTAGAGGCATCAAATAAAAATCAAATTTTCAGCTAAAAAACCTACATCTCTTCCTTGTGTTATTCTAATTTGTAAGTCTCTACAGTCAACTTTAACCCTGAATCTGATGTCATAATCCCACACTCTGAGTTCAGCCCTGACACTGAATCAGTCAAGTCCCTGGTTTGGTTACTATAAATCACCCTTGGTAGGGCAATGTCCTGTCTTATTCTGTTCTGTACCAGTCTGTGCTTTTGCAGCTGGTTCCATTACATTACGCTTTTTATTCCCCCTGTCTGGGGACAAAATATCTCCTGTTAGATTAACAGGCCCTTGTGGCCACTTAGACCACTGTGTGTATTAATAAGTGTGTGAATGTGTATTCGTAATGGGGGGTTAAACTACCTGGCATCCAGATGTGGAGATAGAGGTGTTGCTGAGGTAAAAAGCTATGTAAAAGTTTTGTTGCATTTCATCTCAAGACAGCAGAATCTATCAACTGTACAACCAATTTGAAAATGAAAATTAATTTAGCCTTAAACTTAGCTGGGAGGAGGCTGTTATTTCTTGCACAGGGGACAGATAATAGTGGTAACAGTGTCATGGCTTATTATCAGTGAAGAATCATGAACAGCAGCTGCAGGAGGTGTCATGAATATCAAACAATATAGTAAGGGTCAGAAAACAGTATGCCATTAAAAGAAATACTAAATTCCGTTATTTTCTATCCTGGTTCCTGCAAAACCTTTCGAAATAGGTTTTGGTTTGAGGTTTTTATTGTTTCCATGATTCATATCTTCTGAATTCTGTTTTCCCTGAACTATGTTTAGGTTAGTAAGGAAATTCTAGTTATTTTGTTGATGTAAAATTGCCATCCTAATTTTTTTCAAAGAAAATGAAGGGACCACAAAAGTTCTGCTCAAACCACTTCATCACTGATTAATGTCGATGTAGTTTGAAGGATGACATAAATATGTCCTGGCCAGCACATAAAAAGGAAACACATTTATAAATACTGTGTCTGAAAATTGTCCAATTGTGACAGGCCTAAATCTGTAAGGTCAACAATGTGAGGCTGCCAACCTGAACAGGAAATTCAAACATGAATCCTGTTTTTAGATCCCTGAGCAACAATACAGCCGACAAGTTTTTAAATTACACTCTGAGTCATTCCTGGTCCTGTTTTCGGGGCCAGGACGCTGCGTTCATGACACCCGTTAAGATTGATGGGTTCCGCTTTTGAACTTTAATGCAATTCCTGACCATTTTTATATCCGTTTTTCCAACTGTTCTGTTTCTTTCCACAGTTAAACTAGTATTAAGATGATAATGCAGAAAGTCCCCGAAGAGAAAACTGTTAAAAACATATTTGAGAAATTTAAAGGATGCCAAATCTCTCTCCCTCTCTCTAACTCCTTCAGCCGTTTTCCATTATACGTACCCAAACCAGCTTGTTAAAAAGAGTGAAACTCAAACCACAGTTTTGAAAATTACAGAATTCCTTCATAAATGCCCAACCCTCCTTACAGCTACACTGGGTTCAGGCTTGAGGTGAAGCCACTACACTTATCCACTTCCATATACACAGGCACCTTGAATGCAGGTATTCAATGCACAGTACACACCTACAAGCCTGTTGCAAAGATATACATACCAGTGATTGCGAACATACATACACGGTACGTGCATTCTTTTCCTTTAGGTTACTTCACTCTCTTTCTCTCCCTTTCAAACATTAATAGTTGTTTCCTATGAATAATGAGGCCCTTCATGTGGCTCACTTTAAGCCTTTAAGATGGTAGTGTAAGAAAAAAAAAAAAGAAACTTAAAATTTAGAATATTGGGTTCAGTAATTCCCAATCTACAGTTTCACCTATTGCTCTATTCTTTTTTTTAAGTTACCAATAAAAATGACCTAATATGCTACTGGTATAGAATAGAATAGAAAATACTTTATCCCAAGGTAAAATTCAGGAGAAGTCACAGCTCAGTCCAGGGCTAAGCTTCTTCAACAGTCTGTTCAGTCTCTGTCCCCTGTATCCTGTCCGCCCAATGTGGCATTCGGGTCCAGTGTTAGCTCTGTTAGCCACGCCTGTGAATGGCATGATGCGACTCTGCCTTCTGGTTTTCCCTGTGTAGCATGGCTGGCTTGTCCATCTTATTGGAAATAGATCTTACGTTCCCAACAATGATGGATGGATGGACAGGTCCATGTCTTCACTTCTTAGCTCACACCTGAGAACCAGCACGTCGTCCTCACCTCCGTCTCCTCCCTTTGTGAGAAATCATCAGGCCTTGCACCAGTTAGCATTGACATGCTACAAGCTGCTAACAGGTGATTTCACATGTAAAAAATGCGGCCATGGTTACATGTAGTATCTCCAGACAAACACAGGCGCAAAAATAGTGAAAATATCACTGAAGACACAACCAGTTTGGTGTCCATGACCAACAAATGAATCATACAAAGTAATGATCCACTTCAAATGCAAAAATGATGAAAAAGAGATGAAGAAATGATAAGAACAAGGAAGGAAGAGAGAGCTGCTGCAACAGCCAGCATCGACCAACAGGGCGGCGCCTAGCAAAGGGACGTTAAAAGATGTTGCGAATCAAAAATTACTTTCTGTCACTTTTGCCTAATCTGTTTTCTAAAATATCAAATCTGAAGTGTTTGCCAAAGGTACACCTGGCTTCTCAGCAGATTGCTTTCCCAAATCTTCAACCTGGCAGGCAAATTGGTGCAGGTATGGTGCTCCTGAATAAATTACACTCCCCTGTCTGTGTGCAGCTGCTGTTTAATTTCCCTCATGTGTGAGTGTGTGTGCCCTCTGATCACCAAACTCTCTCCAGCCTGGCCAATAAATAGTAATTATTCTCAGCTGCTCCTGCATGTAAAAGTGTTAAATTGCTTAAATCAAACAACATTACTGCTCAGTAAACTTAGATAAGATTGAAAAAAAGATGAGGAGGCCAGTATTTTTTTATGTAACAGTGCTGTTAACTTTTACAGCTGATACAGACATAGCACTTGATGCTGGACTGAGGAGTGAAGAAAAATATCAAACCACAAATGTTTCACACATACATGCTGTTCGGTTTGCTCTCCATGAGTAACTTGATGTTTTGCTTGAAGGAAAATTGGTGCACTTTGGCCATAATTGTTTCAAAACTGCGAGCTAATTATGACCTTTTGAAAACAAAGTGTACAGATTGAATATGACATTCTGCTACGCCTGCAGAATTTAAACGGTCTCTTGCACTGGTTGAAGCCCAGTAAAACCTAATAATGAAAACAATCATATCCTGACTCTGCTTTAACTGATCTGGGAGTCTGTATTTACATGTTTCTGCTCAGTGAACTCCAGAAACAGTTAATATATGCACTCATGAAGAAAGATAACGAGAAGTTTGTAGAGGGTTACAAAACAGGGAAGTATCAAAGGTATCTATGCTACAAGGGCTGGCAAGAGTTTGTTTGACTGTGGAGAAGAAGAGGGATGATATTTCTGGCCCAAATTATATCTAAAAAAAAAAAAAAAAACTGGTGATCATTTTCATGCAATGTGTTAAAAGTATGGTCTGTAGGAATTTTTTTGTAATTGTGTGAGAACACCAAATTCAAACCAAGGGGCAACATCCATTTGAAAATGAAGCCTATGTGTACTTGACAAAAGTTGCTGTTCATCAAGAATCCACTTGAGGCTGGCTGCTGAAAGACCGGAAGTCACGTACACACCCAACCATATAAACAGACTTTTGCAGCATTAAAAAGCACATTTACAGCCTAGTTCAAAATAGGCTTAGGTCTAAAACACTGATTTCACTACCGGCACACGCTGCATGGTGAGTAAATTTTTTTCTAACTCTGCGGTTTAGGAGTTATTAGGATTGTTTGATTGTCCAATCAGAGACACAGCTCAGGTCACATGACTGACCGTTCTGTGGCTGCTTGAAAGGAAACTCACAACTGGCATCATATCAAATGTGGCTGCGTCTGCGGTTTGGCTTGATTTCACGGTAACAGGAAAAGACAGATGACATCACAGAGGCTACGTCCATATTTTATACAGTCTATGATTTAAACTGGGCTCCTCCTGAAACTACATGAACACATACCTGGTTAGTAGAAAGCCAACTTGTCGCTCTTCGTACCGTGCTGCTCTCCAACTTTCCATAAGAGAGTGAAAGTCGAGCCAAGCTTCACCCTTATTGGATAAAAAGTTTTATCTGTCTGGCGTTTCATTTCACTGTAGTTGTTTTTCTTGTTCCCTGCAACATCCACTATCCTAGCCGCTTGGGACAGCTTTTTTCACTTGCAAACCAACATGCAAAGTCACTTGTGCCCTGGGCGTGCTGTGATTGGCTGATTTAAACACTCACTCTCCACTTAGAAACATCCTGAAATAACCAAAACTTAAACATAAAGGCAGGAGAATGGGTTCAAGGCAGACGTAGACAATGGCACGCATACATAGGAATTCCTTGAAAACCTTAGCTAAGTCCTTTTAAAACACAGATAGATGTAGACCCACAGCAGCAGAGCCAGATTGATGGCCTCCCTTTCTCCTCTCTCTCATACACACAATGGTCTTTGCCAGAAGTAGTTCCAGCGTGCTGCCTGTCACAGTGCAAGGATTTCAATGGAGCATACTCGACCATACTCCTACCATCTGTCATGATGATTTGAGGAGAAAAGGCATTTTTACAGCTGTACTTTAAACATAAAACATTATTTGTGTGTGTGCCCTTGTCTATGTTGACGTAATATAGTCCTCTGCTACCATCTGCTGAGGAAAATATGGAATTTATCACTCTTAGTCCAGTATGCTGATTTATACTGTATGAGTCCTTTCATGTGATTTGCGTTTTATATTTTGTTTGGTACATACAAAACAAACGTGTGCAGGAAGAAAGTTTTGAAAATTCATATGACAACAATGTCTGTCAAGGCTAGGTAAAAAATAAACTCTTTTTAAGACTTTTATGAAAACAAGTTTCTTATTAAGAAAAAAAGTGACTTGATCAAAAGTGCTCTTTAAATTTCAAGCACTCTGTTTTGTTTTGTTTTTTTTGTTTGTTATTGTTATTATTGTTGTTGTTATTTTGTTTTGTGATTTTATTAATGGAAAGTCCTGGTTATTCTCCTGTCTAGTTCAAAAACACGTGGGACTGAATTCAAACAGGCTGAATGCAGACCTTCAGGTTATCTGGGTCTCATATTTAAACCTAGAAAAACTCATCCTCAATCTCTTATTTCGACATGTTTAACAAAATATTCAACATACCACTGATCTTTTGTAGGTCTTTATTTCTAATGTATTTATTTTGCAATTTTCCATTTGCCGTTAAATAACAAGCTGGCAAAAACATCCCAGGTTACAGTGCATTGGCGGCTAAGATGCGGTTCCTCTTATCACCAGGAGATGGCACTGTTTTGACAGAGTTGAAGTAAATGTGATTCACAAAATTAACTTTATTTCAAAAGTGATAACAGGATTTAGAAAATATTCCAGGTTTATAAGATCCAGGCTTCATTATCTCCGTGAAGTAATTAGCCCTTTTGAGATTTGTTGACTGTACCCGAATCTTAACGTATAATCAAGTATTTAGAAAAAAAAAACTCCATGAAATGACATGTTAATTCTCAATATTTATATGGTCAGTCGCCGAAGAAGGCTCTGAGAACAAACAAAAAAATCAAAGTGGTGTTTCCATAGAGTTTTACCCATGGTTTTACCTGATCCAACTTTTGAGCATATAGACGTAATACGGTTCTAGAGCCAGAGGGTGGCAGTGTTGCCCTGTAACTTCACCTGAAGCCCCCACACACGATGCACAAGGTAAAGCATGCTGAATTTTAAATACACAAGCTCAATTAACAAAATGTGGGATTATGGGTTCTAAAAGTATAGGTAAAAACAAAAATAGATGTCCGTTTATTTTTACAAAACGTTATAAATATTAGCACACACCTTATGTTACTGCAGCTACAGCCTCTTCTCCCACAATAATACCAGCCAATTTACAATAAACCGTTTAATTATTAATTTAGTTTTAGAAGTAATTATCTGATGACTAACGAAATGATATTTAAATGTTCAAAATCCTGGCCTTTTTTTCAAAAAATATCTTATAAGTACATCTTATTATGGATCATTTCTGGTCCAAATTGATGACTCAAATTGATGGTAATGTGTGCCCCCTCCTCTACCCCTTAAACCGCTCCAAATTTGTCCAGCACGGTCCTGCTCGCTGATTGGTCCGCTCACTGATTGGCCTGAGCCCTGATTGGCTGAAAGTTTCTCACTCGGGGAGTCCTTCGGAGCAGTTTGTTTTCTCGCCTGCGGCTGAAGTTTTGGACGACGAGGCGCTGCTGGAGGCAATGTGGATCTAGTATTCAGGTTATCATTTTGCGGAGAATGGTGTGAATAGTTTCACGGACTGGTGGGAAGTGTAGAGGAAGTGTTTTCTTTTCGTCTTTCATTCTGAACCCGGTGCTGCCTGTGGTCTCCCTCGAGCGCTTTACATGCAGACTGTCATTCAGAAATACTACAGCCAGCATTTCCAGCGCTCACGTGTTTGACCTGACCCGGTGTTTTTCTGATTTTAATCCATAGTCTCTACATTATTTCATGCTCGTGCGCGTATCATCTACTTTGTACATTTTGTTACAGTCGACTTGAATTCTCCCAGTAGTCGTATCGGTGACAGACTCGTCTCTTTACATTTATAACCACTATTGGATTGAATCACGGATTAAGTTTTCCAAATCGTGAAGTCAGACGGGCTGAAGACCTTTGATGAATTTATTCCCGGGGTATAAAGGCATGTGAGCAAGCTGCCAGCAGTAAGTACCGCCTTATTTATAAGTAACTGTTTCATTTATATAACGTAGCCCATCCACTGTTTGTCAAACTTTAGCTAGAATTTAAAGAAACGTGTCCTCTCTCCACTTGTCTTTTTCACAATCTATTTTTCTTTATCATTTTAACAATTTACATCGTTTCTGTTTAAAAGAGTGTTTTTGTCTTGTGTATGTGTCATTACTTTGAAACTATCAGCAACAAAATCAGAGAAATAACTCCCAACGAAATATCAGGTGTAGAGAAGTCTAGCTGTGATTAGTGTACAAAGTGCCAAACATAAAGAAAGACCTTTAAAGCAGTATGTTAGATTAACAGCATGCTTTATTGGTTAAATGCACTGCAACACTTACATTCATTTCTGTAATTGTTTTTTATTCTGGCGCAATAAGTTGTCTTGGAGTGCTGCTTTGAAATGCATTATCTCTCAAGCTGCTATCCTCATAATTCACTGGGGCTCACCTCATCCTCAGACAAAGTTTTTGCTGGCAGCTGCTTTGTACGATGTTCAATTTAATGTACATACTAATGCAACTAAAACTGACATAGGCAGAAATAAAATCTCCGCTCTTGATTGCCACAAATCAATTATCCCGCCTTTTATGAGTTAGCTGAGCTGAGCCACGGAGGTTGACAGATGCTGATCAAAGATATGGCATGTGAAGTCCTGAAATAAGATCTCATACAGTTTAGGAAAGAATCCATGTGTCGGAAAGATTAAAACCACTGTAAGGAGAGACATGTGGACAGGTGGACGTGCATAAATCTGTGCACAAAACTGTGCAAGAATCTCTGCTCCACTGCAATACCCATCAGACTTCAGTCTTACTGGAAATGACATTCAAAGATTCAAAATGTGATGACATGACTGCAGAATATTCATATTTCATTCCTACATTAGAAACCAACCTGATTATTTTCTCGTCAGCTTTTCCGAGCTTTTCAAGTCTCAAGTTTGAGGCTGGAACTCAAATCGATGCTCGCCAGCTGTCAGCCAGTTGTGAGAGAAACTGATCTTTTAATTCCAATGCGCCGGCAGCAATCTGGCTGCAACTAATCAAAGCGCCTTATCAAGGTGGTTAAATAATGAGTGTGGCTTGTGGTTTTTGGAATAAATCAACTTGACATTTGATTATATATGTTCTATAATCCATACAAGTTTGTATTATTTAAAGCTTGAAGTACACCATCACTCTCATGGTTTATTTCCTCCTTCAGATCAAAGAGGCTGTTTTTTCTTCTGGCTGAAAAGTAAACTGACATGGAGCTTCATTGGGTCATTCTGCTATTGGAGATGTTGCTGGTGTCCACTGCTGCCAGGGGTGAGTAACAGAAACGCTGATATTTCTGAGATTTAGAGGGATGTTAAAACACCTGTGGATGTGTTTGAAATGGTTGTCGTTGATGCTCAAAGAAGGAGGAAAACTCTTTGTCATCTAGTTTTCACTGGCTCTTACATTACATTTTCACATATCTGCCGACACCTGTCTTGAGGTGAACTTTACAGACGTTTTTGCTCTTTTAACATTTGCCAAACCTTTTAGCTGAAACTGGTTATTCAGTTACTGTCAGGTTATCTTCCTCTGGCTTTGCAGTGCTGTGGTTTAAAGGTGTATAAACTTTGGATTTGAACTGAAAAAGTAAAATTAAACCCCTCCTCTTCAGCACGTCAGTGACCAGGGTCAGATTCGGAACAGTATGCTCCAAACTGAGCACGCTACCTTTTCTCTCTCAATAAATCTTATCACGATAAAAAACAAAGGACAACAGCTACAATCATCCTCATGCTGCAGGCATTACAGGCAGACGGTCATGGAGTTGGCGCCCGTTCCCAAGATCACACCGATGATGAGTTTTCATGGGGAACAAAGCTGCATTCAGTGAGGCGAGGCTGGGCCAGCGTGCAGACACGGGGCCGAAAGTAAACACAAGTCTGTAGACCGCAAAGAGATGAGATTAGATTAGCCTATTAGGGATGTTTGCTGTGCAACGCCACAGCGTTTCCTCCCCCTCACTGCCTGCAGTCTGTCAATGAAACCAGGGCAGGCGGCACCGGGGGAGAGGAGAGAAGGACAGAAAGAAACGAAAGGAAGGGGGTGAAGGAGAGGACAAACTCAGGAGATATTAAGATTACAGCTATTTTAAATGGTTAAGGAAGGAGGTGAAGAGGGAAAGGGAGGAGGAGTAGAGAAAAGTAGAGAAGGAGAGAAAACAGATTACAGGAGGAGATGCTAGGGAAAGGGCAGGAGAGCATGAAGAGGACATAGGGGACAATATAATGTTATAAACCTACTGAGAACTCAGGTGGCTCTTTACTGTATCTACACCGTATGACGTCTGGAGGAATCTAACTGGTGTCAAACACGAAACCTTGTACTGCTTTGGACGGAGCAGAAGTTAAAGAGGTCAGATGAAGAGTCGGTTTGTGTGCATCTCATTCGAAGGAGGCCTAATTGGTTATTGTAGTTGGTACATTGCAAACAGTGAATGAAGAAACAGCCAAAAGCATCATGCAGGTGTGGAGGCAGGCGACGTGTGTTGTGGTTTGAACAATGCTGCAAATCTTTTGGAGGATTCATCAGAAATGTATAAAAACCAATAACAAAGAGTGTCCAATGAGTGTACCAATTCCAGGGCAACCAGTTTAATCAAACGATTGTTTTAGATTCAGTTCCTGGATCATTTTTCTCACACCATTATGTTTCTGCATAAAAAACAAGATTCAGAACAACACCTTGTGACATAGTTAAAACACAATGATGTTGCAGCTGTTTCTTGAAAAATACTCTTAGAAAAACAACATCTGGTAAAGTGGTTGTTAATACAGTATTTTTTTCCCAAGATCCTGCTGAAAATCAAAGTTTCCAAGCACAAAAATATCAACTTATCACTGCTTACTGAGCTGCAACACCATGCAGGTAACAGGGTAAAAGGAACAAAAACAAGACCTAAGGTTTCAAATGTACCTGACAGAGTCAAATCAGTAAAGAGTCAATAACAGTCCCAGGTACGCAGCAGGAGTTGGGCACTGTGCAGGAAAGCCACAGGAGCCACTTAAATCAGTCATCAGACAGGCATACAATACAGTTCAATATAAAAACTTTACTTTCAAATACAGCACATAAGACAACAGGATCACTCACAGCAGCTGCTTTTGATCATTTGTAACCATCTGTAATAGAAAACTGTTAGGTTCACGATAAAGTTAGACAAACTAATAACTCCAATTCTCAACCCTTAGGCATAAAATTAAATCATCGTGGTCAACAGGTTAAACACAAACAAAAGGGCCTTTGTAACCGTCTCTACTGCACTCTAAGAAATAACTCTGATACATTTTGAATTAGCAGCATGAAGAACATGTTCCACAGAAATATGCACAACAGCAGTGGGTTACTGAGGGCGGCTGGGTTAAAATGCAACCAAAAGCAGTTGAAATCTTGGGACACATTATGATACCCAACACTGAAAGCATGAACTGTTTGTTGCCGTAGTTTTTGGGAAATCCCCTCAGTGTTAGTAAATATAAGGCAGCCATTGTTTAAATGCAGAGTTATGTTAAACAGCAAATTTGAAACTGCACTACATGTACAGTAAAGTACAATATGAACAGTATTGCTAATTGTTTGAAAGTAATAGCTGAAAAAAACCTAGAAAGTAGATCGTAATGTTTCAAAAAAGCCTGATATTTGATTTCTTACACTCATGGGTACTTTTAAAAAAGTATTTAGACAGAAACGTCTAAAAAAAAGAAAGACACAGGGATTGAAGAGGATTAAACCCAGAGAAACAGACACACAGAGATGAAGAGGTTACACTGATGCTCCTCGTTTAGAGCCACATAAACTGCACGCCAGAGGCTTACACAACCACGCTGTTTGAACCAGTGTCTGAGTGTTTGTGTGTGTACAGTCGAGCATGAGACTGAGCAGCTGAGAGATTAGCATTCTCCCCTGTTAGCTGAACAACACTGAGCTTGATTACAGGGGCCAGAGAGTAGCTGTGGGTCAGTGCATTCTTGGCTGTGGTCAGCTTGAGACAAAGTAGGGATCAGGAGTTCTTTGAGCAATACATTTTACGCTGTTTAAAGAAATACTCAGCATGTTGCAGAATTTGTTGTTTTCATAAAATCTTGAAGGGTTGTCTACCTGTAAGTGTTAGCCCTGTTATAGGTTGGCAAACTGCCGGGGTGTGCCCTGTCTTGTGCCTGATAACAGGTGGGATAGGCCCCAAGCCCAGTGACCCTAAAAGACGATGGATGAGCAAAAGCTGCTTTTTCACCCCAGATGATTTGAGAATGATAGTAAGGATAAGACTGGATTAAAAAAAAAATGAACACATCAAGTGTTTGTCCAATGGTGGTGCATGTCTGTATCCATGCATACTTCCACACATACACGCATGCAGTTATTGTGCATGTGATGTGAGCTGCCACGTGTGTGTCAGATGGTTATCAGCCTGTCCAATGTTTTTTATGCAATCCAGCTGTGAGGCACTCGATGGTTAATCAACTGGAGCAGAACAGAGGGTGGTGAATAACAAAGTTGGAGTTGAGTGTCATCCTGCTTTTACCTGTGATGTTGTGAGGTAAAAAAAAAATAAAAAATAGCATGCACCATCACATCTTGTTGGCCTCTTCTAGTACAATCCTTTGAAGCTGACTCAGAATGGAAAACTAATTCAAAAAATCAAGATGATGAGCATAGACATTGTTTTCTGGTTGTTTTCTCCATCCAAACAACTGAATGTTGTCAGTGTGGTTGTACGGTATCGACCAGAAAGAGGGATAGAAAGGAGACAAAGATGAGAGGTTTCACTTGTTGTCTGAAGAGCCACAAACATTTTAAAGTGCATCTTTATTGTGTTGATTCTGCCAAAGTAGAGACAAACATTAAACAAGAGAAAGGGAACGGAGAGCATCTTCACTGTGCACAAAGTCAGGCATGCAGTGCTGCATGCAAACAGTGCTATACACAGATGCTGAAAACATATACAGAAAGTAGATGGTGACTATAAATATGGCCCAACACATGTCAGCACGCACACTCAGCCTACAATCACTTTACTACCCCCCTGTCCCATACACTCATTACAGAGGAATGTAATTAGCACGCTAACACTAACAGTGATACGTAGGGGTGAATTGTGGTTAGGTTAAAAAGGGCTAGAGGAGGAGACCCAGAGCCACAAGAGAGACAAGAAATGGGTAATTAGCAGAGCTTTAAAGTTGTGAAGAGAAGTTAAAGAGAAGTTAAAGAGAACTAAAAAGCAGAGTGGCTGAACAGAAGAGAGATGAAAGTTTGAAATAAGGAGTTTGTGTCTTTTAATCTGTTTTATGAATATAACGACAGCAGATTGATGTGGGAGCCATTTCCAGACAGGTTAGGAGGAGCTAAAGTGCTTTTAAGGTCAAACTAATGTGTTCTCAATCCTCGTCCTGGGAAAATGATCAATTTGGCGCTTTTGCTCTTTCAATGCTTATTTTCAACTGTTTTCCTGCACCTTTTTAGGAAGGTTAAAAACATATCCTAATGTGGTAGTTCCACTGGAAATCATGGGGGCAGTGGCGAGCAGTGTAGCCAACAGTTTGAGAACACAAGAAAGAAGAATCTTCTGGAAAACTGAGGAAAAGCTTTGCAGTTCTGCTAGAAGCTATGCACATAGGTTACTTCTCCCTGTTTCATGTCACTTTGATGGCAGCAGAGAATTGGAGGTCACTGTGAGCGCCCCCTAATGGATGAATTGTGTAAAGTCCATTCAAATGTAAAGGACACAGGAACTGTGGATTGTGACAGTCGTATGTAGCATAGTGGGCAGCATAAACAAACCTAACACCACACTTGCATGTATCTTTTCACATTCACACATTTTTGCACTGGTTGTGCCTTGACACCAGTTGTAAAGTAACTTTTCATTATTAGTGTATTTTATTTTTATTCGTTTATTTAATCAAACTAAACCAAAACGGTACCAATTTCTTTTGTTGCTAATAGGTTAACTTACCCTGTGGTCCCCAAAATAAGGGGTTGTGACATTGATCAGAGGGTCACAATATGCCCAACCCTGGTGGAGCAACATGTCAATATCATGTCTTAAATTCACCCATGTTGTTCTTTTCTATTAGGGATGGGTACCTTTCTCATTTGAATCAATACGGTACCGATGCACGGTACCTGGCAATCAGTACTGGTACTGAGCGGTACCAAATTTCGGTACTTTTTTGTGTTTCAGTGGTAAAAAATACCAATTTGTTTAGTAATAAAATACATATTTTTTTGACTACACATATTTATTCTTAACTAAATAACCTTGCAATGCTGTGTTCATGTCCAACATGGAAAATTGACTACCCTTCCACTCCCTCACAGTCACAAGTATGCATTTAGGTACCTAAACATGGTACCTTTTGATTTTACATGAACCGGTACCCGGTACTTTTGACAGAATTCGGTCGGTACCTCTAAAAGTACCTAATTCGGTACCCATCCCTATTTTCTATGTAATATTATAAATGAATCTAAGCACTAATTGAGTCCTGAATTAGAACACGTTCTGTCAGTTGTGGTGGGCATCTGTCCGTGTCTCCCTGATAAGACTGAAGGAGGAGAAAGAGGAGGGAGAGGAAGAAGACTGGGAGGGGAGCATCTTGATTCCTCATTAAGTAAACAGCTGCATACCACAGACAGATGCTGCAAACACACAACTTTACCTCATTGTAAACACACACACTCATGGTCCCACATCAGTAAATCCCCTCCTCTGCACTCCTGTGTTTTCGGCATGAAACGCGCCCTGAGTCACAGCTCTGCATCGTAAATACCATTTGACGTACTGATAACCATTATACAGCCTGATGTTTGTGGAGGGCATCTGTTTGCCATCCTCAGTGTTTGAACTAACAGGAATGGGCCTGTGTTACTTCAGCTTTTCATCCACATCCACCACGGACTGCCTGAAAAAGGTTTATATTCTCTGTGGCATACTTAAAATGTTGCTCATGTTATCTCTTTCAGCATTTTCCCAACTGATTGTTGTGTGAAAATGAGTCCTTTCAGGGAGGTACAGCAGGAACAGCCATTACATGTGTGTTTGTTGATTATGTGGTGATTAACTGACACAGGTCAGCTTCAAAGGCTTTAAATGACTCCTCCAGTTCCTCTTGTTAAACCCTGATGTTAGGGCCAAATGTTGTCTGTTGGGTGTTTAGACAGGCAGATCGGCTGCTGCAAGAAAAAGACCTAGTTGGCAATTTGGATACATAGAGGTAGGTAGTAGTAGATGCTCTTAAGCAGAAAAAAAATCTGACTTTATGGAAACTACAAAAAAGACAGAAGAGACAGAAACACAATAGACGCAGACACATCTTTTCACTTTTCTGTTGTATATTGTATGTATTTTGAGGTCAATCATAGTAGTAGACTTCAGGTAGCCTGCACAGATTTCTGACCAATGCCAAACCCTTCACCAGAATAACATCACATATGCTTGTCACTGTCTTTCTTTTGTCCACCTAAAGTAAATACCAGCACTAATATTGGCAGGAAACAGAGTAGGGACCATCCTTTCTCCCCTCACACCCCACTCCTGCAACAACCTCTGTTCTCCTTCCTAAAGTTTTACAGGGCCTGTTAATGTTAAAGGCTATTAGCCCACGTTTAGATAAAGTCAATGTTTGCTTTGACTTAGCTAATGGTGGGGGATAATGGGGCTGTCTGGACGTCGTCTGCCGGGGGGTTGATGATCTGCCGCAGTGAAGTGAAGTGAAGATGTGATATTTGTTTGTTGGGGGTGGGGTGAAGAGATAGGGGCAACAATAGAGGATAAGATAGTATTATGGAGAGGAAAAATGTGAAAGAACAATTACCTATTGAGTCCCCTTTCCACCCATGAGCAACTAGAAGGCTGAAAAACATCATGTTATACCATCATGTGACCTTTTCTTATACTCTGCATTCATCTGAATCAACTCTTCATTTACATAAACCCTTAGACTGAATGACTTTCTGTCTGCACCACTCAGTAAAATGGAAACATTCCTGGTGTCCAGAGCTCAATTTTGCATATTTTCCCAAGATTAAGTCTGATTTCTGTGGAGTTTTTAAAAACTTTGGAAACTCCTTTGGAATAAAGAAGAAACGTCTTCATTTAAAATGTTTTTAACGCCTCCGCTTGAGCCTGTTTTAGCAATAAAGAGGGTTAAGACTGAGTGAAAGGACTTGACAGTTGATTTAAACACATGAAAAAAGTGCAGGAGCTCAGGGCTGCAGGAGTTTGTCAGCAGGAGAGCACATGAGAGTTTGCTCTTTAAAAACAGAAATATTTGTAGTTAGATTAGTCCTTTCAGTTATCATGAGTGGTATGACTTTTTTTGCACAAACACAAATTGATTTAAATTATCTCAAATGCTTCTTCCTTTATAGCTTATGCAAAGTGTTGAATTTGCCCTTATCGACATCCAGCTTTACATTTCAATTTGTAGACATCTGTTTTTTTCCCTCTTTGAATTTGACCGTTCATACATTTCAAAGTGTCTCCCTCTGTTCTGTCTCATTCTCTGTCTCCCGGCTCCTCTGTCTCTCTTTCTGTCCTACACAGTGCAGTATTGTGTGGGTCGTGGCGCCACACTGCTGTATTGTGGTCTCAGTGGGGTTGGGGTATGTTTGGTCAACGCTACAACACTGCATGTCAGAGGTCAGCAAGTAGATCGGGAGGGGTCAGAGAGAGTGTGTGCGTGGAGGTGGGTGTGTATTTGTATATGTATGTGTGTGTGCTTGTGTTTGTAGGGTCAAAGAAAGCACATGCCTGCACCAGAGGAGACTGTAATAACACACCAGGATCCCCACAGGAAAACACACACTCTGCTTTCACTCCTTTATTTCACTCCTTTATTTCACTCTGTCTCAGTTGGGCTACCTCAATGACATGGATTTTAGAAACAAAGTAACCAAAACTAATCTAATAATAATATTAATCCCATGAAAATGTCTCTCTTTAATTGTGTTTTTGTGAATGTCTTTACTTTGGACATCTTTATTTTGGAGCTTAACTGGAGTTCTTGCAATGTAGGGCATCAAATCAGATAAGCGAATGAGTCATTTATTTATTTGACTTTGGAGCACAAATTTTCCGTTAGCCTTTTTCAAGACATGTTGCAATTTCAAAAAAAAAAAAAAAAAGATTTTGGAATGTGTTTATTATGAATGTCAAAAATGGTTGAAATGGGAGGGACTTTTCAGTGATAATCAAACTTGTCCAGCTTGTTTTGAAGTCTAGAAGTGTCTTTTTTGTCCGTGTGATCAAGTCACGTCACTATTAAAGGGTCAAAGCCTTCAACTTTGAAAAAATTAACGTACCTTTACATGAGGTATTGACCGTTTATTGGCTGAGCTGATTATCAGCACGGATATTTGCCGTTTTGAAGCATATCGGCATCTGCCTTTTTTAAAACTTTAACTGCTGATAGGAAACAAACTTTTTTAAGTTTTCATTTAGCTTTATGTGCAAGATAGGGATTTACACAAATTTAAGCATTGGAGTTTGTTTTATTAAAACTTTGGCACCAATATTTTTACTTTTACTGCAAATGACTATCGGCTCCAAATATTGGTTATCAGCCTCCTTGGCTACTGATGATGATAACCACCCCTATATAGTTACGTCACAGTCTTAACCTACTGCTGCTGCTGAGTAGAGGTAGCTGCTGTAACCGCTTGTTTTGCATCTCCCAAGGCAGAGATTCTCTATGAGCCATACATTTGACGAAGAAAACCATGATTGTTTGTTTTTTTATTAGTTCGTTTTGCATAGGACAAGAGTAGTGAAGAGAAAAGAGGAACTCCTTTGTCCACAGGGGGGTACAAAATCAAACTAATAGCATTGAACTGGGGCGTTAACCAGATATTTAACTAAAAACAGATCAATAATTCCGGAATCAGAAAACATGTTCACCTTGAAACAACATACCAAATGGGTTTGGGAAGATTGCAGAAATTTTAATCCAGAGTTTGCATTGAGGACAATTCTTTCTCAATGGTGAAACAAAGTGGTGACATGCATTCACAGGGAGGTCTGCATGAGGCACTGAAATTACTGCCTGTCCTCTCCTACCTGTACGTCATCTCTCTCTGATCTGTCTGTTCTCTGTCACTTTCTATCTGCCTCTCTGACAGTTTAATTCCTCTGCCACTTTCTTTGTCTCTGCTGCTTTTTCTCCCCCTGACTGCCTTTCAATCAAACCTTTTCCAAACCACTTCAACCCCCACCACAGACACACACACACTCCCACACACAGTCTCCAGCTGTTATTCCTGATGGCGTTACAAATGAGATGCTGAAAGGTGATGGCTGGGACAGCAGACACAGGCTCTTGTTTTCTTTTGGCTTTAGCCTGTCAGAATGGGTCTGATGGAGAATCTTGTTGCTCTCAGAGCAGCTGTGAGCATGTTTTAGGATATTTTTGTGCGGTTGTGTATCAAGTGTGAAAGACCACACAGCAAAAACACCAGACTACCCAGCAGTTAGCCAAAAATACCAGCGTAACAAGGACATTGAAAACCATGACAGACATGTTATTGACAGTCTGCTCCACTCTCTATACATTGTTGTTTGTTAGACACACAGATCACCTTTGACCCCAGGAAATAGAGGCTGATCAGGGGCAGGATGTTAAGGAGGGTGGCTTTAGGAAGCATTTTTTGTAAGCGGTATTATTGCTGCAGCTCCTGATCTGTGGCTCTGCTGAGATCTTATTTAAATCCATCAAGCCGTGCACAGTCTTTTTGATTCTCAAGGATAACTTAAGGCAGATATTGTGCCTGTTTTCTTGTTTTCTTCTTCTCTGTCTTTTCTACAAGAGCAGGAAATGCTCCAGTGTTCTTTATTTAAAAGATCATAGGTCTTTATTTTAAGGATCATGAATGGCAGCAGAAACAGTTCCAGGCTGCTGTTCCTTGTTGTGGCAGGATTCCACTAAAGCCCAAAACCTAAAACTAAAACATGGCACTAAGTTGAAAACCACAACACACACGAGGGGACTCAAACACACTCGTCTTTTTGCTCGGTGCCAGCTGTCGATGTGGAATCCATACTGCAGGGGGAATGTGAGAGGACTGTGAGAGAGGTGGGGGTGGGTTCAGACGGATGGGGACCCTGGAGGGGTATATATACCGGTGACTGTGTGGCCAAAAAATACATTGACATCATCTTTGAGTCTGCATGTCAAAGTAATTGACATGAATATGCACATTCTTACATCATTTGTCAATCGGTGGCATTTGGGTCAGGTTTCAAGCTTTTGATGTTGTCTTTTTAAGCTTTTAAAAATGGGGACATTAGATCAGGCAAGTGAATAATGCAATTTTATGAAGTGTTGTCAGACAAAATATTGCTGCTCTGTTGTCCACTTTTTAAGTTGCAGTAAAAATCCAGCCATCACAGAAGGTGTAGATGTGATCATTGTTTAAAAACGGGGATACACCACATTTTCCAGACTTTCCACTTGGAGGCATTTGTGCTGTTGCAGATGTTTTTACACATTTAAAAGTTATTTAGAAACATCTTTTGAATTGTTGCATGAAAGGTGATTGAGTGTCAGGCTGTCAATGAACAAAGACATTGTCAAACAAAGGAGCTATTTGGCTTTTTGACAAATACTTCTAAGGCTTGCATGTCTTCGCTTTTTAACAAGCTTAATTGTTTGATAAATATCTCATTTCAGAATGAAAACATTTTAAGTTGTGATTCAGGTATTCTGCACTCGAACCTTCTGCAGGGCACTCAGCCAGTGAAATTTGTATAAGTAGTGAGCTTGGCTGTTGAAACAATAGTTTTGAATATACAGTGAGCGTTAAAACTGTACACTTTTAGTAATATTTATACTCAGTAATATAAAAAAAAAACACCAAAACCTGTGGAAAAATGTCTGAGCACCATCGGTGGTAGATAGAGATAAAGTAAAAGAAAGAGTCCTGAAACTCAAAAGGTCATTTTCTGATTGTTTCCCAGTACTTATGCGCTAGAGGATTTTTTTTATCACTTCTAGACATGAAGTGCAGACATTAGTATAGACATGAAGAAAAGTGCAGATTTTTTTTTTTTTTTTGCTGATGAAGTCACACTTTACAGTCACTCTGCTCTACTCTCCGTCACATCCCTAAAGGCTGTGTTATGCTTTCAGCACGAAAAAAAAAAGACCCGCAAAACAGAACACGTGAAATAAAATTTACTTCTACCAGAGTACTAAACCAGCGTTGGAGAAGTTTGCCTTTGTTTACAACAAATGTACACATTTGTCTGGTTTTTTTTAATCAACTCCTCTTCTCTGCCAAGAGTGGACGCAATTTCACACCATGAATGGACGTCTTACCTCTGTGCGCTGCAGGACCGAGAGGTACCGAAGATCATTCCTCCCTGCAGCCATCAGAGTGTACAATTCTTTGCTTGGAAGAGAGCCCAAACAACATGAATTTCCCTCCGGGGATTAATAAAGTATATCTGATCTGATCTGATCTGATCTGAATAATTAACCACTCAGTTATCACAGTCATCTCTGTATGAAAAGTCATACAGATGCCTTTATTTCTGCACTTCCACCACTAGGAGATCCCATATTTCCGCCATCTTGCCGGCACTTACCTCAGGCAGGTTAGAAATTTCTGAGTGTGCGCTGAAAACGACCAAACAAGGGGGCTTTAGGTGCCAAATTGACATCATTCGTCCGCATGACGTCGTGTGGATCCCCTGGACATTTCAAGCATAAATCAGCCTTAACCCTCATCATTCACAGGTTGGCAAGTACTGACATTTTTAGGTCCTCCTACTATCTGATAAAAAAATGTTATATTTGTGTCTGTGGCAGGGAAGCAGCACTATCACTCAGTCTCTATTTGTTTTTCATTAGGCCTTATCTTCAGACAAACATTAAGCATCACAGCACTGCACAAATGAGGCGAGCCCGCGAGCTAGTTCAGGCAGTCAACTCGAGCAGCACTGCTATACACATACCACGTGTCTCACACGTCATAACCATCTTGCACTCACACTCTCTCAATTGGGCGGTCTATTTAAACCGGGAGTCTCTCATCCCTCTCTGCCTGTCAATGCCTTGGCTGCCCTGCGTTTGTAATGCTGCATGTTTCTTTGCCCCCACCACCACCCCAGCAACCACCTGCAGGCTCCGGGGGGATTATGTTCAGTATGTTTTGCTCATCACTCCTCAATGTCACCATGTAAATTTATTGTGAGGGGTGATGAGGCCGGAGCCTGGACGCCAAACATAAAATATATTTGCTGCTAAATAAACAATTCAAACGTGAGTTGTCTGACTGAACATGATTAAAACCTGGAGAGAGAAGACGAATGGTAGCTAAGAGGATACACACATAGACTGTACAATACATTGATGTAGTCTCTGTGATGTCACCCTCTGTTTTCTGAAGTGCAGTTTTGAAGCCTTTTCATCTTGTGACGCATTGGTTATGCTGATTCAACCCATATTTGGTTGGCATAACATGAGGCAGAGGTGGAGTTGAGCAGGGCTTTAAGCCTTCTCACAGTGTTTGTCTATTATCCTTTCATTTGGATTTATATACACGGTATGACCTCCATGACATCCCACTTTGAAAGACCTATCCCTCCTTCTGCTTTTTTTTTTTTAAGAGACAGGGTTTACAAATTCTGTCCAAAAGGAATCTAGCATCATATGGAATGTAAATCCCTTTGACATAAATCTGATTTGTGACTTTATGACCCTAAGAAAAAACTTCACTTGATGAATTCATTGCCACAAAGTAAAGGTCTACACTGAGCTGGAGCTCCTGCTCAGAGACAAATACCAAGAGTTCATAACCTAGAAACTGAGACAGTTTGTTCTGACACAGTGTGATATGAGTATTTCTGGCCTTCACATGCAGCCAAAGTAGACAGTGCATCCTGTGTTGATTATTGTTAATAATTTGAGAAGCAGCAGAGAATGGCATGACTGGCATTTCTTGTCTTTTCTCCCAAAGCAGCTAAAGAAACATTGACTCAATCTGTAAAAGATTAAAAATATACACAGCATCTCCACAAATTGGTTACAGCCACAGTGAAATAACTCATGTCATGAATCCCCTGCCAGTAAGCACACAGTGCTGACGACTAGCTGAAAGGCTCTCACACCGGTTAGCTGTATTAATGATTTCCCTCTACATGGCCCTCCATCACAGCGGTCAGCTCAGAGAAAGGTTTATCCCGTGGTAATCCCTTTGTTGTGCTGGCACCATTATCACACAGGGACACAACAGGCCCATTCTTTCACAGGTTATTAACAAAGGTACTTATCAACTGCTTTCTGGGATTTAACTGTTGTGTTGTCAGAGCTTTTGGGAAGGCGGCAAGACATGGGTGGAAAACTGAGAAAGTGGGGAAAGAAAGTTTGCAGATCAGCTGTGGGGTGGAGAGTGGCTGGAACCCTGCCGGATTACTTTTGCTAAATCTGTCTGCTGGACGCCAGTTCAGATGGTAGAAAGTAACACTTTTCTTAAGTCTTCTTAAAAAGCCCAATTCTGGAGTGTTGGAAAGGTTTGCTGTAGTCAGTCGTGTTAAAAAAAGCGTTTTCACAATTATCAGAGAGAATTAGTAAAGTTTTATTTCAGACTCAACCCATGATAGCTACATCTAGAGCTGTTTACACACATATTCGTCGATTTCTTCTCACAATTGTGCAGCTTTTTCACCCAAGCTGTGTAAATTGGCCAAAACCACATCATATAATTCACAAAACATGCAAAGGGTTAGTTGCACCATAAATGGAGCTGCAGAGCAAACTGTCACTGTGGTTCAGTCTAGAGCTGCACGATTTGGGGAAAAGGTGCGATTTGCGATTAGGTGGACAATATTGCGATTGCGATTGTGCTTGCGATTTAATAAAAAAAGCTGTGTCATGATGAGTCTACAGACTTGCTTGGTTATCATGGAGAAAAATCTGAATTGTATGTGCTGACATTGCGATTGCGATTGCGATATCCTCTTTTGCGATTACATAATTGCATGTGCTGACATTGCGATTGCGATTGCGATTGCGATTGCGATAATCGTGCAGCCCTAGTTCAGTCATGTTTGCATACATTTAAATGAGTTGTTACTAGGGATGGGCGAGTACTGGTATTGGGTATGGGGCCGACACAGCCTTATTTCAAGGTAACGCCGTTACTAGTTAAGGCTGCCGATACCAGCAGGTGATACTCAAGGTATGACATTCTTACATTGAGTAAGTCCTCCTCGCCAGTAGTTGGCGCTAAATTGCTGCGGTTTGACATAACAGCAAATGTGAATCAGGTCCTTTCAAGACAACATGAATGAACATGATGGTGGTATCAGTACTCTATATTGGTGAGTACTTAAGAGGGAGTCCTGGTACTGGTATCAGTCTGAAAAATAGTGGTGTCGAACATCTCAAGTTGTTGACCATTCGTTTGGCAAAAAACTGAAACTCTATAACAATGAGCATTGTAACAAAACGTGTAATTTGTGACCAACTCTGGTAACTAACCTGTTGATGTGCGACATTTTGAGATTTCATTTTAACTGCCTTCAAAGCTCTGAGAAGCATCAGTTGTAAAGAAGTTTAATCAAGCAAAATAGGTTTTAACTCCACACTGTTCTAAAAACTGGATTAAAGAAGTAAAACTTTGACTACCATCATTTTGACATGGCTTCGTTCACTTCAAGTCTCATAGGATCTAATACTTGTCTCTCATTTGGAAACATCAGCGTCATTTCCTGTTTGCCTCGTGTGGACGCTGGAGTTAAATGTAGAACCCCCTGTGTTTTTTTAAACCCTGTCTGTATGACACACTCAGACCCACATACACAGAGAAATGAGTGGAAAATAACAGCTAGAGATAAAAAAAAAAAAAACACAAGAGATCAGACAGAGATTGGTCCACACTGACAGCTACAAGTAACACGTTGACAGATTTCAGACAGAATTTCCTTTCTGGTGAGGTAGAGTGTCCAGTGTCAGTCAACACTTGTGGCTGTGTTCCCGCTCACCCTGTGCGTCATACAGACGCTGTATGTGCCTGGACATACACTCACAGGAAGTCCAGTAAAGTGAATGATTCTGCTGATAGTATTCCACTCATGTACTGGTGGAATACCAACATGACTCTGTACGCAGTTTTTGTCACCTAGTCATGATACTGAACTGGGAGACATCCCTGGCATCCCTCAGATTAATTCCTGATGGATTTATGGTGGGATACAGGTCAGCAGATAGTTAATTATGTCAAGGTTTCATTCTCTAGTGTTTTGTTTTAGGAACATGGTACCATTATATTCTACATGAATATTCTGTATGAATATATATACGAATATATGAATATATCTACAGTATTCGGTCAGTACCTATAAAAGTATCTAATTTGGTTCTTTGGTACTCTGACTTACAATAAACAAAAACTAATGATGCTGCAAATCCAAGCTCGTACGTAAAGGCTGAACTTTTTTGTTAGCTCTTTTCTCAGATATTACATACGCCAATATCCAAGTAGTAACAGTAAAATATTATGGTAAACGATACAGGTATGTTTTGCATCTCTCCTTGCACAGACACAAAGCTCTGGCTCCCCTCTTAGAGCACAATATTGAAGTGTACACCCCTGTTGATGTCTGATGAGACCATCACTGTGAAAGCCAGAAGCAGAACAAGCAGGATCTCTGCAGCCGAGGAAACCACCATTGTTCCTCAAATGCCAAAGGTCACAACTTCGTGGTTCATGTAAGACGTCAGGAGGATTGTTTCATCCTCATCTGGGTATTCCCCTACTTCATTTCGTAGTTATCTCCTCTTTTCACACTTTGGGGGACATTTAGATGTCAGTCAACGTGGGCAGATTAGAAACAAAGAGATGCAATTTAAGCACATGCAATCAGTCACACACACACCTAATCCCCTCTCTGACACACACACAGGAGGCTGAGATGAGACAGTGACCTGAGCTGAACAAATGGACTTAGTCACGGCTGAGGATTGGTGTGGAATGTGGGAGGGGGGCACAAGTGTGTTTGAGTGTGAGTGTGTTATGTGCGTGCTTGGAATGTCCAACTCTCCACCCAATGAAGCAGAAAACACACAGGTGGGGAAGGAGGACAAAAAACAGGAGGAAGAGGGAGGCAGGAAAAGGAGGAGTTCAGAATTATCATGTGGAATAAGAGGGTCGAAATGATGAATGATGAATAATATCTCTTAAAGTGTAATAGTCACATGGAGTAACTACTTCATTACTTACTTTATTACTTAATAACTTAATGAGAATTTGAATGTATTCGACTTTTTAAGTGACACTTATTGAAACACAGCTCTTTAATACCTTTTTAGCAGGCCATACTCACTTTATGAAGCTGGTCTGCCTATTTCATTTCCTTTGTAGGAGCAATGTCAACATGAAAGGCTCCTTCACATCAAATATTGTCCTCGCAATGACTTAATAAGACATCAACAGGTGTGTGTGTGTGTGTGTGTGTTTTAGTGTGAGTTTGTGTCCTACCACTGCTGTTAATGAGTAACAGTGTCTGCCTCCAAAATGCTGATAAAACTCAGGTCGAGGACACGAGCTGGCTTCACAAACACATGCATAGGCTCTAGTCACCACACACATTCAAAAGTGTTAACTCTTTCTTATCTGGCACCAGCTATTTCTTGGCATATCTAAGGCTCAAGGCGCTCTGCAGACACACAAAAGACACTCTACATCTTAAACTAACAGACGTGTTTACGCTGCTTAGTTCATTACAGCAGCCTGTGTGCAGTTGTTTACGTCACAGAGTATGTTGAGTGGCTCTGCAGTTCAGAGGGTCATTGCTAAGTCCTGTCCACTTTGCTGGTGACTGTAACCCGACAGTGACTGAACAAGTACACTGACCTGACCTCAGATTCCTCTGATACAACCACAACACCTGCTACTGCTGCGGTTTTTGGAGAGGCTTTAACAAGGGTTTGTCAGAAGTCCTTGGTGAAGGTTGGAAAGACTGAAATGGTGAAGCTGAATATGTTATGTTTAGTCTAATAAATACACTTTTTTCAGGGTGAGTTTAAGATTTTTAACTGAAAGACCTTAAATGCAAACTTAGTAGACTCCCCTATACATTAGTGTAAGTAGAAAAAAGTAACAGTTACATCTATGACTGATTTGATTCTTAATCTTGATTTCAGTGACCTCTCTGGACAAGTTAGTATAATTTATCCCTTGCATGATTTTTCCCATTATTAATTCACGCTTTTTCATTTTTATCGATATATCACCCTTTCTTATCAATCAAATGCGCCACTTATTGAGAAAATGTATCAAAAAGCATGGTCAAAGTCTCTTGCTTTTACATCTACTCTCTGAATTAGTCAGGATGGGTACTGAATTAGGTACTTTTATAGTTACTGACCTAATTCCATCAGTAGTACCAAGTACTGATTCACTTAAAACCAAAAGGTACCATGTTTAGGTACCTTTGTAAGGTGCATTTTTGTGACTGTCAGACAGCGAAGGAGTAGGAGATTTTCCCTGCTGGACATATACACAGCATTGCAAGGTATATATTGAAGAATAGATGTGTTAAATTGAAAAGTTATGGGATTTTATTATTAAAAAATAATAATATTCATGGCAATATTTTTACCATTTGGTGGCTGTGATTGATGCAGATGGAGTCTTTTCTATCGTCACCGTTCCTGTTTCCTCTGTTGCGTATAAAAGATATCCTCAAAACACAAACAAATCAGAAAAAACCAATATACCAACTACTGAAAAGAGCAGTATTCAGCAGAGACAAGTCTGCATAGTATTAGTCATCACTCCTTTCTTTTGCTCAGTTGCTCAGAGATTCCCTCCATGTTCAAACAGTCTTTTACATAGTGCCAGTTAGGCCTGAACCACACATATATGGATTTTTTTTTGATCGGATATCTTTGTCCTCGTTTAAAAAAAAATCTCCGTCCACACCACAGAAATATCTCTGTCCATACGAAGAGGCCAAACTGAAAACGATCGCCTCTGAAGCCTGCAATGCCACGCCTGGCCGATAAGTGGCAGGTCAGCAAAATGTGAAAACCATAGAAGAAGAACGTTATGAGCATGCGCAGTCAAACACAGTGACTTGTTGCTGGCCGCTTGACGTCATCGCGTCAACACCAGCTCCGTTTAACACCGCTACACGGATCCACTCAACTGGATATTTCTTTTATTTCTTCACTTGCCTTAGAGGCATGAAATTTAATTCCCTGTAATTTCTCACCTTTAGTACATGTCTCCTAACAGAGGCATGTACTGAAGGCGAGACCTGACCATAGGAGCATGCAGGGAACAGTGATGTGTGCTGCTGTATGTTTACCTCCTTTACTTTATCAAAACCATATCACAAACATTACACCCCTTCATCCAGATTAATAGAGAGTTTTGGTTTGATTACAGCAGAGCTGTGCTATATTCCAGTTGGAAACTTGCAATATGAAAAAGGATTATTGATTCTGCAAGACTACCTGCAGACATTTTACAAGAAGGCTGCCGCAGGAGAATAATTTGTTTGGGTTTTTTGCTTTCACACATGCCAAGAATGTGTGTGTGAAAATGAGCTTTTCAAAAATGTGGCATTTTAAGCTTACTGAATGTAGAGACCAGCTGCTTTATTAATCCATATCCTCAGAAATCAAGACTGTTTTAAATGACTGGTTTAAAAAAAGAAACTCAAAGGTATCACAGGGAGTATTGATGAGCGCTGTTTGAGAGTTTTTTGTTGTGTTCTCAATAATCCACAAAATCCTTAATTCTAGCCTTATTTTAAACACATTCAAGCTGAAAGTAGGACTCCTCCTGCCCTGTCTGAAGTCTTATTCTGCCCTAAAATGAAACCCAGTCCCCAGACTCCATACACTGACCAGCCAGGAATAATACATTCACATACACACAAATACACACACTGCACTGGAATAGTCTTTGCGTCCTTTGACCTACTTTCAGTTCCAACTGGCCAGCTCACCGTATTTATTCAGACTTTTTCTTGCTTACCTTTTCTTTCTCCTATCAATTCACCGTCCCTTCCCTTCTGTCCCTTTGGATTCTCTTGATTTTGCTGAGCATGGTTTATTATCTCAATTCCCTGAAAGGATTCCCACTGCAGTTGAAAAGTGAAGTATTCAGGCTGTGCTTTTTTGCATACATAGATGTTTGGAGTATGCAGGGTATGAAGTTTATAGAAAAAAACTTGAGCTTTAATGTAAAAAACAAACCTTTATTGTGTAGAATGGATGTTACAGGAGACAAGCGCAGTGTTGTAGTATGCTCTGTCAAACTTTGTAAAACCTAAATTATCTTTTTGTCTCTGTCTGTGTAGCTCAGAAGTGACAAACATCCGTCCGTGTCCTGAGAAAACAGCAGATCAGTTTTCAACAAGTCATGACTGCAGGTTGTTAATGGACCGTTAAAGATGTCTCTAACTCTGTCAGTTTGTCTCACAGGATGTAAAACAAGCTTGTATTCTGTTACAATTTTTATCCAGAGTACTCATTAGCATGTCAGTGTCTCGTCCAGTTTGCAGTTCACCTATAAATCCTTAAATGTTCGTAGGTTGTTTGTCTGGATTAATGTCTCCCTCTTCCTGACTTCATCCCTGAAATCTCTGAAAAGGTGTGAGTGTGTCTAAAGAGTGTGCATGTGTCCTGTCTTTCACACGTTATTTTCCCTCCTTTTCAGCCCTTACTCTACTTTCTTCACTTCCCTTAATCTGCATTTATGTAATGGGCCCACACTGTTATTACACACGCACATAAGTGCGCACTGTGCATGATGTGGTTTCCATAAAACCTTTTATAAGCTTTTAAAGAATGTTCTAGGTTCAAACCACCCTCAGGTTGTTGGTGGTTTGAAGCTTGTTTTTTCTCCCAAGTTCTCTTTCTCAGTTTCCTTGGAAGTCACTTTTCCCGTGTTCCATCTTTCCTTCAGGAGCAGAGTTTATTTTTGGAGCTTAGAGTGTAGGTTTCACTTGATGCATTTTGAAAATAGAAAAGTATTTTTTAGTTGAATTATGTAAATTAAACATCCATTTGCAACCAACCACTTTACCCCTGGAAGATAAATGCTTCATACCTGAAGCTTGCTTGCTCTACTTCAGATGTTGAGCTGGAACATGTTGTGTTGGGTCTTTTTGTTTCTAATGTGCATTTTTTAAGAGCAGGCCAAAGCATACACCATCCCAGGGCTGTCCTTATGACTGTACATCAGAGCCCATTTAACCGACTATGTAGTCAAAAAAAAGCTGTGGTTGCACTTTTCTCTGTAAGTTAGCTCAAAGCGGTAACCATGTAGAAGCCAATTAAGGCTAACACCTGGCAATTGACTATATTGTTTCTATGATATTTAAGAAAAAAGTTGAATATTAAATTAAAGAAAAGTGAGCCTGTGCTTATTTTTGGACAATTTAGACTCTTAACGTACATTGTTAACTGTGAGAACAATTTTTCTTAATTTTCATTAAATAATACTCCTTTATTAGGTTATATCAACAGGGCAGTCAAAAAATTATTCAGTTTAGATAAGTGAAAGAAGACTAAAATGAAAACCCATGAAAATATAAAACAATCTTTGCTTACAACAATTTGAACACCTTAATGCTAGAGACTGACCAGAATAAAATAAGTTTTTTTCATATTCAAATTCTTTATTTCAGCCTTTTTTCATAAACTAGATTGTAAAAAAGTTACCACTTTTCTCCAGCAGAGGGTGAAACCTTTCTCTCTAACTCACATGATGTACATTTTGCGGGAAAATATGGCTCCTGATATAGTCTGTAGACATTATCATCATTTAACTTTTTTAACATGGTTTGGTGTTAAAAAAGCAAACTAAAAATGCAAAAAAGGTAAATATCAAAGAATCGCAATTTAAAGCGAATTGTCCCCCTAAAAACCGTAATAGAATTAAATCCTGAGACTAGTATATCGTCCCAGCTCTATGTGACAATGTGCATTTTTTTATCCAAGATAATGGATCAGTATAGCTGTGATGGGGTGCTTCAATGAACTGGAAACAGCAGCACAACCAATACAGATAAATTTGATAATGGGCATGCATGATAAGCAGAACTGAAATGAAAGTGCCTTATCAAGTCAGATCTTTGAAATTTGGAAAAGTATAAATGGAGCTGATTATACATCCTTACACAATGCAGGCTAGCACAAGTCAAGCTACCAACAAAATGCATCATGGGTTGACCTGGAGGATTGAAGTGGAGAATTAAAGTCTTATGGACATTTGGGTTGATAGATATATTTGTCAAATGCTTAGCACCACTCCTTCAAAACACAGTGATTAAGAGGGACACAAAAGATACTTTCCTTGCTCTGAAGATCAGCATTATCAAGAAACTGCAACAGCAGTAAATAAGGGTACAATAGATCTCTTACCTATAACAAAAACAACCTCCCTGCTGCTGTTTCCCCAACATCAATGCTGGCAACAAATGAAGTCAAATTCGCTATAGAGAAGTAGAAATAGTCCTGTGAATACATATTTCCATATCAAAAGTTCTAATTGAATTGAATTGGGGGGTTGGCTTTGGGCTGTTGCACAGGGCTACTGCAGTTAACCAACAATTAGCACCAAACTTTTGGTTTCCCATGGTTAACATTGAGGAGTTATTGTAGATTTTTCCCACAGTTTTCTTAACACAAGATAAATGTCAATGTAGCATAATGTCCCTATAATTGCTTTTCCCTTTTCCCTCAGTTGGCTGATTTAATGGCTTTCATAAATCTCTCCTTGTACTTATTTGGGAGGGGTATGTCATCAAAATGATTCATGCCTTATTTCAGTCCAGCATGTTTATTACTCCTGTCCAGTATAAGCTCAAAAGGAAAAAGGTCTGTGGTAGATTTTGCACCTTATACCAGGATTTCACAGCATTACCCTGAATTTCAAACACTGGTCTTTGTTTTTGGAAGGAAGAGCGTGATTGTATGGCAATTTCATATAATTTGTTCATTTCCATGTTTGTTGGCATAGAGGCCACCATCACTGCATGAGAGAGGAGTTTTCACCCTGCTTGGTAACGTTCTTCATTCAGAAAAGACGTAGAGATGAAGATGGAGAGAGGTGAAGGACAAAAAATGAATAGCCTGAGAAGAAATCTGTTAATGCACAAGTGCTGAGATGAAAACCCTGATTAAACTGTATGAAAACAGGTTTTACTCTCCTGTGTATGTCCTCAGAAGGATGATGGTGTGAGTCGCTCAGCAGATCAGGTTGCCGGACCAACCACTCAGCAGATTCCCCAAAGTTTTTGTGGCCTCTGCGTGTTTCTCTTTGTGTGAGTGTGTGAGTCAAGTGTAAGCCTGAGGTTATATGTGCACAAGAGTGTGTGTGCAAGTGTGACATGAAGCTCTTCAATGATGTTGGGATATCCTCCCCAGCCTCAGGCCTAGTGTTAACTGTCAAGATAAGGTAACAAGCAGCAGTTAACCTGTGGCTGAGGTGGAAGTGAGGGGTCGGAGTGAGACAGTGTGTGTGTGTGTAACTGTTCCTAAAGAAGACAACTTAATGTGTACCCTTCAGTCTGCCTGAAGCAAAAGGCTAAATAAGAATAAGAGGGTGTGTGAGGCGGCTGGGCTGAGGAAAAAAATACAATGCACAAGGACTGAAACCTGCAGTTCCTTGGCTGGCCTCTTGGGGGCTGGCACAAAGAGTCATTTCTGAGCCATTTCTCTCTGTGTGCCCCAAGTTTAACATTTTGCGTTCCTCACCTTAACACCTTTACCTAATGACTATAAATCATTTTATCACCTTCTTATCTCTTATTCTTCCTCTTCACTGGTCATGAAAAAGTGGAGCAACTGGTAAGATGCTACACCAGGGGTGGCCAACCTGTGACTCACGAGCCGCATGTGAGCCACAGGTTGCATCCATTCATAAAATATATATAAAGCTTTAAGTAGCGGTGTGCCGATCAATCTAAAATATTGATGTACTGATGCCAATGTTGGGTTCAGTATTGCTCAATGTTTGGGTGTACAGGTTGATACTTAAGTTTCATTTTCTCTTCTCTAAGATGAAATTTGAACACACTAACAAACACAGTAAATCTCACACAGTAAAGTTTTCATTTTATGTCATTTCGTTTATGCGTGAGAGCAAGTGTATTTGTAAGACCACGGATGTGATGTGGCTCTCCGTTGTACCATGGTCATTTTTGTGGCTCTTGGTCTCTGACTGGTTGGCCACCCCTGAACCAGGACTGTTATTTTCAGAGTGAGATTTACAGGAGGTGGAAAGCCAGCTAAGATTTTGTAGTGTTGAATCAGTCAGCGTCAGCAGGCAAAGGAAAAAAATATAACTCACTTAATCTAATGCAGCGTTACCCAACAACGAATCCCACTGGTCAAAATCAATTTGAAGAGTTTTGATGTGATAACAGGATACAGGCTAGAGAAGAGTGTTTAGATTTAAAAGAATAACAGCAGAGATTACAGGGTTTCACCAAAAGCAGTGCATAAATAGCCGACTTACGGGTATTGGGGTAATTTGAGACGTGCACACACAAATTCCCAATGAAACACAATGTGAGGGGATAAACGTTGAACCTTTTTTAAAAACTCTGAGCTTAGTTAGAATTACAGGAGTGAAAGAATGAGGTAAGTGTTACTTTTATAACTGATCCGCTAATAATGATGACCTTCTCAGGACCCAGTTGTCTTTCAGAGCTCTGAAACACACACACACACACCTCTACCTTTCAGTACATCAACGCTGCGTCCCGCTGTTAAGTGCTCTCCATCAAAAGCATTCCTCAGCTCTCCCCTCTCGCTCCAGTCTCACTCCTCTGCCAACAACAACGTTGTGTTGGACTCAGCAGACTCATCTGACTCTAAGACCAGTGGAACGTTAAGGGCATTAAAACCGAACTCAAGATCCAAATCAAAACACAAAGGCCAGTCCCGAACCGTCACGCTCCGCCAACATATGCAGCGCAAAAATTGAGTAAATTAGCAGATATTTTTACAGCACTTACCTCAGTGTTTGGATGCTCAAACAGGTTTCTCGGCTGCTTTCAAGAAACCTCAGCTGTGTTCCTACGACGGGGAGTAGACATTTATAGTTCAGCTAGTTATGGTATTATTATTTTTCCCTCTTCTATGAACAGAAGTGAGGTTGATTTGAACAAACAGCTCTGTGCTCAGAAATTAGCTGGAGGTGATTTTTGAATTTCAAATGAGTATGCAGAACAGTGACCCAAAGAAAACATACCAAAACTGAGGTTATGCTGACTGTTGGTGAAAGCGTGGGAAAATGCAAACAGGAGAAGACTGTGTCCAGTAGAACAGACTTGTGCTTTTGAAGCTCTGTTACAGCCCTTTTGTTGACTCAAAGCCCCCTTTCCACCAAGGCACTCAGTTCGGTTTGTCTTAGTACGGCACGCATTTTGTAGCGTTTCCACTGACTAATCCCAGAACAGATCCCCAAATATCAGAGACGAACTGTCCCACTTTTTGGGGATGCTGTTTGGATGCCAGACTAAACCCATCCGACCCCCGGAGTTAGTACTACAACACTGCAGACCGTTGATTGGTAAAAAGAATCGTCACCATGCAACAGCGGCTGTATTTCTCTTTGCTGCACACAGCCTTCTCTGAAACAAAGCTTGATTGGGATTTGTAACAAAGAGCGACATGGAAATCACAAAGAAGGCAAACCCTTCCGTCATTGCTTTTTATTTGCTGTGTTGTGTTTTTATTCTTTATTACTTTTTTTTGCGGGCTACACTGTGTTGTGCTGCTATGGGTTAAGCTATTATGTAACTGACACGGCTATTGGCAAGTGGCTTGCACAACGCCTACCACAAGGAGGCATGGTTGGCTATGGAAACGCAAACAGGATCCGGCTTAACCGATCCAAACCGTACCAAACTGTTCTGATCTAAACCAGGCTGCTTGGTGGGAACAGGGCTTAAGAGATCATCAGTTCCTCAGACCTATAGACTGTATAAAACATGGACGTAGTCTCCCAACATCACTGGTCTGTTTCTGAAATGGAAAATGAAGCAAATCAGGATTGTGGCCATGTTGGAAGTGGCAAGGGCTTCGTGTACAGCTACTGGGCACCCGTCAGTCACGTGACCTAAGCTGTGCCTTCGATTGGGCGAGCTCACAATCTAAATATCCTCTGAACTGCCAAGTTAGAAAAAAAAATCACCCTCGTACTGTGCGTGCCAATAGTAAACTTAGCACTTCAGACAGGGGACGTTTTTTGAACCAGGCTATAAACAGATTAATTTCTGCCTTGAAAACGGCTTTTTTTGGCCTGGTGTGGTACTTCCAGAGCCAGCTTCAAGCGAACACTTGAGAAACAGCAGATTTTAGCACCCCCACCCCCCCACTGACCACCACTGAGCCAAGTAGGCCTCGTAAGAAATAACTTTAGACTAAGCTAGATGAGAAAACGCTAAATGAATAAATGACTTTTAATTGCCCTGTACTTAAGCAATGCTAGAGGAACATTATACTTTTGCATTGACTCTTAGGTATAGTATGGTCTGTATGATCGTCATATCCCTGTTTCCTGTCCCTCTACATTTTCTGCTTGTTCTCCACAGCTCATTATCTTATATTTAGGCTGATACATGTTGCCATTCATTCCACTGCAGCTTTTACAAGGAGAAATAAAGAGGAGATAAAATATACAGTTGTCAATTTGCACTGATCTGGATATGTTGTAAACACAGGAAAGACAATCACGCTCAGCAGACCAACCACATGGCTTAAAATCAGACGTATCACACAGTTATTTGGGAGGAGGTGCAGGTAGGGCTACATGCCATCACTTAGATGCAGAATGTCTCAAGTCTTGTAAAGGCAAGAGTAAAGTGGATGATTTTGGAGGTAGAGAAGATTTTGTCAGAGTGATCTAAACCCAACGATAACACGTTTGAACACACAACAGCTTTGGACGATGAGTTTAAGTTTCACAACGCTATGATAGTCGAGTTGATTTTTTTTTTATCAATCTCTCAGGATAAATATATTTTCCAAGAGTTTTTTCCCTCTAGAGACAAAGTTTTCTTTACAACTTTGCAGTCCAGTTCGATGTAACCAGTCAAAGAAGGAACTCTGACCTCTTTTCTGCTTCATTTAGCCTCTGACTTCCTTCTCCTGCCACCATCCATGCAGAGCTGGACGTTCAGCCTCTGTGGGAGTCCTGTGAGTGTGTCTGATGTGGGCTGTGTTTTCCTGTCATTAGTCAGAACACCAGACCTGTGCATCTAAGCTACCTACACACTCTATTCCTGTAATGAGAAAGAGGCGGAGGTTTTATGTTTGTATGTGTGTGTGGAGGCAGACAAACAAGCCTCAAGGTGTAGCCCCAAAATGACTAAACAGACTGAAGCTTAAAGGCCTGCCACAGGTTTCCTAAACAGAGTGTAAACAGAGAAAATGATCAAACCAAAGAAGGAGAGACTGTAATCTGTGAGTTTAACTTTCTGCAATATGTTTAGATCTTCTTCTGCATATGTACTGTATACCAAAAAGGACCCACACAGGCAGTGACACACACACACACACACACACACACACACACACACATGCACAATGACCCCATGTCTCATGACAGAGAAGAATAGATCTTTTGCTTGCTTCGGTTTCACCCCTAGAGACAGCTTAAAAAGACTTCATTTCGGTCATGGACCATGAAAGCGGAGGAGGAGGAGGAGGAGGAGTATGGTGAGAAGGGGAAGGAAGGGAGTTAAAGACGCCGCTGGTCTGTGTTCTCGTCATCAGGGAGACCGAGAGGGAGGGAGTAGACAAAGAAAAAGAAGGGAGGAAGAGGTGAGGTTAACTGCAAAGTTGAGAGGTTCAGTCTGAGGTCCGGCTCCTGTGACTCTCAGGGGGAAGAAGTGGGAGAAGTTGAAGTAAATCACTGAAGGGAGGAGGGAGACGAAGAAGAAGAAGAAGAAGGGGAAGAGATACAGCTTTGGAGGAAGAGGATGGTGAGAATGAGAGTGATGAAAGAGAAAAGAGAAAGCAGGGAGTAAAAATTAGAGTGATGACAGGGAAAAGGAGGTAAGAAGGGGAAACAAGGGGTTAAGAGTAAAAAAGAGAGGTAGCAGGGGAGTGATAAGAGTTCAGGAGAATGAGATTACAATCTGTCAGAGGACGAGAAGAGAAGGAGAAATACAGGTAGGAAATACCTCCGAACTAAAAAAAAATGGTAGAGTGAGCAAAAATGCAAAGGAAATAAGAGTGAGTTTAGGTGAGAGGGTTTTTGAGAGAGAAAAAGGGCAAAGGGAGAAGAAAAGGAGGTGAAGAGCAGGAAAAGGAGACGTCGTGAGCTGTCAGGCCCCTGATGAGAAAGCCATACAGCTGAACACATTCCCCCGTTAAGGAACACAGAGTGGAGGAGGAAAAGAGGCTCCTGTGAATACTTCTGTGTGACTAATGTCTTTTTCACACATTTCACCTCCATCCATCCATCATTGTGTCCACCCCCTGCTCTCCTGTTAAAACAACAGCTCCTCGTGACAGAAAACACTGGTGGACTACTGTAATTTCTCTCCGTTTTTATAATCAACTTAGTGTACACTTCTCTGCCTCACCTTATTCATCTCCCACATCTGCAGACGCACTCTGGAGGGATAAATCAACAGTTTTGTTTAAGTGTGGAGGCAGCTGACGGCTGGCGACTGCTGGCCTGTTGTGTGAAGTCTGAGTCTGTGTGGCGACGTTGTTTAAGAGAAGTGGAGCATTGCCAGAAACAGCAGGAGACAAATAGACAGGTTCAACCACTGTGAGCATTAACAAACAGACTGATATTGAAAAAAGAAAAATCTACCAGGGACAAGACTGACTGTGACTGGACTCTATTATTCATAGGGATGCACCAGTCTGACTTTTTAAGCCTTGATACCAATAAGTGGTCTTAGATATCAGCGAGTACTGATACTGACCTGATCCAATACCAGTATTAATTCCACAATCTCTAGTTTTTAATTCAAGGATGAGAGTGAGAACTATTTTTTAGCAAATCCAGGCTTCTAACTTTTCTTGAAGCTCCTCAACAGTGACAGGAATAAAAGTTTAATGGCTGAAATACGCCAGGTGCATCTCCAGTACGTCTCCACTCTCGGCACTGGATCAAACAGGTTTCCATTCAAGTCAATCTGTCAACTTACTTTGGATCTGCTCCATTGCGCTTCATTGCAGTCCAGCTTCATGGTTGGTCCCGGCAGGTCACAGGTAATACACAGCCCTCCTAGTTTTTCCAGATGCAGAGCTGTGATGCATGAATTTAGAATAGGAAAGATCAAGCAGGACAGGAAGTTGTGGCTGAAAACTACCAAATAACACCCAGTGACTTTCAAAATAAAACAAATCGTGTTAAAAAAAGATCATATTTAGCTTGACTCCAACGACAAATGCACAAAATTAATGGAGCTAGACCAGGAATCAACAGGTTTGAGGTTTTACAGCCCAACATGAATGAAGATAGGCTTATCAATTGTGGGAAGTGTGGGAGCTTCTCAGTCACGTGAATCCAGGTATTTGTCGGTCATGCAGCTTGTCAGACTGAGCATGCAACCGGTGTGAGTTGACAAAACTGTCATGACGCAATTAGCGGAGATGGACTGCAGACATACCCGGTGTTTTTGAGGAGTAACTGTTAACTTCAGCAGTGGATATGTGAGGCGTGAAAGTTGCACATATTGCAGGTTTCCATCAGAGTTGTTGGTGAACTCTGAGTCCGGTAGTTATCTTCCTTCATGCTACTTTATTGTACCAATAGAGCCATTTTGATGTAGAAAGAGGGGGAAAGAATTGAGAGGAATAGATTTGGCCTGTGGGTGCCTCCTTGTCACTGATATCAAGTCTCGCTTTTTGCGTCTGTATCAGAACCTTGTAATCAGGATCATGTCAGTGAGTCCTTAATTTTTGTGCCTGTAAACTCTGTTATGGAGCAACTATTAAAAGAAACAGTCGTCTTTATTTTTATTCAGTACCACCAAAACTTAAGTTTGACTGTAAAAAGAACCAAGAAATAAATATTTTGTCAGAAGCACATCTGCAGGGAAAAACTGAACAGAGATGAGAGCACTACTTTGTCCACAGGGGGCGCCAAAATTATCACAAACCAAAAGTTGCTCACAGAAGCTTTAATTTAAGGTTTCAAAGGAGTAAATTTCAATGTTTCACTGTCATCTACATTTTAACTTTTTTTCTGTGCAGCCTTTTGGTCAGCATTTTGTTATTTTTAAATGTGCTTTATAGATAAATTTGGATTAGATTAGATTGGATTGGATTTCTAGTTGTAACTTTAACCAGCTGTTCCTGCAGTGGTTGTGCATGCACACAGTTTTACTGCGCTCTCCATGGGTGCATCCAAGTAAAACTGAATCAACTGAAAGAGCGCCGACACTACGGCATGCAATGAGATGTATCAAAATATAATGAGCTGGGATTGAGACTTTTTAAAAAGTTGTGCAGGAGGTAGACCAAACCATCATAACAATATCAGAATTGTCCTTATATGGAAGTAACTTTGAGAAACACACAACTTTGTGTTTCACCTTATCAGACCACTTACTATTCCGTCATTTCAAGCGTAGAGCATGCATGAGTAAGGGTATCTCATGAGAGCGTTAAAGATTTATCAAAGCTTTAATAGGTCCAGTATATGATCTAGTTAGAGATGGTGTTTGTTCTACAGATGTACTAAGGATCTGGGTTGGTCTGAATTATTAAATGCACCTTGACAACTCTAGATTCAAACAGTATAGTATGATTTAGAGTTCTCACTCTCTATGTTTGACTAAATTTGCTTGGCTCAAAATGTATCGGTTGCTTTAAATCTGAAAATTTGAAGCCTTCAGCCTTTAACCTCTTTTATTAAAGAGATGAAAGTGACTGTGATGAATTTAAGTGAAGCAGGGCAAAACATAAAGCACACACCAAAGGTTAAAATTGGGGTGTTGACATGTTTCTAATCTTTATCAGGCGTTGTGTATTTTTCGATAAGTCTCTATTGTTACACTCAGAGCATCCTTTTGTCTCCTTAAAACCCTCCTCAAACTACAGGACACGACCTGTAGTGTTTAGTTTCCTGGTTGTTTCCATACAATGCCTACTGTAGTCTTAGAACATTTTGTTCCTCACATGGTGGCCTGATGAGTGTCTGTTGGACTATATTTGGATGATATTGTTTTGAAGCAAAGATCTACAGCAAGCACTAACTCCCACATCTCTCCTGCATCCAAGCCTCCATCCTCCTGTTTGTCTTTCTTTGTGCTCTTCTCTTCTTCCGTCATATTTCATCCTCTCTCAGACTTACTCCCTTAAATTCCATCCTCCCTCCCCTGTCCCTTAATTTCCTCCATTCTTCTCCTCTTCTTTCCCTTCCTTCCTTCTTTTCCCCCTCCTCACCTCTGTTTGTTCTCTCTATCATCCCCCACCCCTCTCTATCAGTCTCTGATTTCCCCCCACCTTTCTCGCGACTGCTCTTTCACCTTTTCTGTTTTTCTAGTGTGCAGTTTCACAGCCGAGCAGCTACCGAGCGGTCAAGGTCACGCCTGATTTTATGTCTCAACACGACATCTCAGTTGGTTTTGGCTGGGCGCTGTGTTTGCTCTCGAGGGGTTCTATTGTTGTCAGTGTTAAATGTCACATGGAGCAGGGCCATGATAAACTTCTAGCGGGTTAAAGGATAATTCTGGTGTGTTAAGCACCAGGTTTGTGAGAATAATGGTGAGACACACGGAGAGGGGAGTCTGTCAGAACAATGAGAGGTCGTCTTAACCTCTCTCAAAATGTCTCCAACCACATAATGAGGATGTTGTTACTCAATCTCTGTCAGCTACCAAGTTTAGCTCTGACCTGCTCTGTTAGTAGGCAGGTCAGGGTTATCACAACGCAATAATGCATTAGATATCTGTTAACTCACCTGTTAGATACGAGAACAATCATAATCAAGTAGTTCATTTTCACTGTCTGACACTTTTCTCTCTTCCATTCTCAAGGTCCACCCAGGGTGTCCGAGCGGGTGGTGCACCGGCAGAGCATCCGTCTGGGTCGCACTATGAAGCTACCCTGCCCCGTGGAGGGCGACCCCCCACCGCTCATCATGTGGACCAAAGACGGACGCAACATCCACAGCGGGTGGACGCGTTTCAGAGTGCAACGCAACGCTCTGCGCATTAAAGAGGTGGAGACTGAAGATGCAGGGACATACATCTGCAAGGCGACCAATGGATTTGGAAGCGTCAACATCAACTACACACTTATCGTTATAGGTAAGAGGCTGAATTGAAACACAAAACACAACAGCAGATTTGAATGAATTACTCTTGAGCCAACGGACTGGACAGACATTTGTTTGACTTAAACAGAACAGTACAAAATCACAAGATCACTTATTTTTATTTGAGTCTGTGATGGTGTTTACAGTAATTTTTGTGATGACAGAGTGACAAGAACCCACTGTCTTTGAGCACATGGTTTTGGTCTTCATATCCTCCAATCCTCTCTTTCTTTCTCCCCTCATATTTCAGTCTTGTTTAGTCCACTTTTGATCACACCGTCTCTCCCAGTCTTTTATTCTTAGTTTTCAGCCTTTCTTGCTTGCACTGACTCTTTTCTGTGAGACTTGAGGCTTTAATTAGTCAGGTTCAATTGGTAGAGACTTTGTGCAGTAACTTAAACTTTGGGTTTCCTTCAGTCTGACTTTGTATCTATGTGTGTTCTTGACCACAGTTGTAGCGCTTGGGTGTTCTTATGTGAGTATGAATGAGAGTTTGTTAAAGAAGAGGCTTTTGTTTGCCTCTTTGTTGTGTTTGTGTGTATGACATTGCGTCAGTGTGGTATGGAATTTCACATCTGTGTGTGTGTGTGTGTGTGTGTGTGTGTGTGTGTGTGTGTGTGTGTGTGTGTGTGTGTGTGTGTGTGTGTGTGTGTGTGTGTGTGTGTGTGTGTGTGTGTGTGAGAGAGAGAGGGAGCTCTGAGGCCTCTATAAGAGGTTCATTGTTGTGCCTTGTGCTTTTTTACTTCATAGTTATTTTACTGATCTGCATCCAGACAGCTGAAGTTGTCAGCATGTCTGCCAGCCAGAACTCATCAAGGAGAGCTTGGTTGGCTCCGGTCACATTGAAGTGTGACACTTAGGGCCCCACTGTGGAGTCATTTCTGGGTGCTGTCCTTGAGCTCATTGTAGTGATGGGCTATTGGAATCTAAAAGTGTGCTTTGTGTCAAATGGCAGAAGTCCTAAAGAAATGGTCTTTGGTAACCTGTCATTCAAAAGCAGTGGACAATTTCCAGTGGCCCAGCAACCAGAGAGTGTCGGCCAGTGGTGAAACTACGAGTAGTCATGTGTAGGCTTTGGTCTGTGACCCTGTGGACTCTGCTGACAGCCTCTCTGGCCAAATACAGAGTGTGTGTTTCTGTCTTTACTGGGCCATGAATAGCTGCTTCCCTCAGCTCACATCCATGTAAACAAAATACCTGCTGGAAAGACACACTATGTCCATGAGCATTTTACGCATGCAGTGTGTGTGTGTGTGTGTGTGTGTGTGTGTGTGTGTGTGTGTGTGTGTGTGTGTGTGTGTGTGTGTGTGTGTGTGTGTGTGTGTGTGTGTGTGTGTGTCAGGTTCCAGCCTTCCAGAGAATCTGACTGAAGCATCTCTCTGCATGGTATCAGCACTTCAAAGACAGGCTCAAGTAAAATGCTCTAACACAGATATTAATATTTGACATGTTTATTAGTCACTTAGTCATATAGGTATCATAAGTTAAATAGATATTGGCAGAAATTCCAGTACAATGCATTTTTCTATAACCTGCATTTTCAACAGAACTGTCAATCATTCAACTTTTTTAGGCCAAAATAGAGGAATGAATGAAACTTTTCATAACATAAACATAAAACAGCATAAGAACTAACTTTAAAAGAAAACACGTTTTTGTTATCTTATTATATGTTGATGAGTGGGAGGAGGGATTTATGTCATATACTGCATTCTGTCAGCAGGAGACAGCCAATATTGCAATTGCGATTTAGCAAACAATTTTCAGGGGGGACCTTTATCTTCTGCATTGTTCACTTAACACAACTTTTAAGTCATTTTATTGTATGACTAACCAACAAAAGATACTGTTAGCATTTAAACAAGTCTTTTTTGCATTTCTTGATTGAAAAAGAAAAGGGAACACTGAAATTTTAATGACCTCCAGTTGTCAGTAAGAGTAAAAAACCATACAGAAAAAAATGACCAAGGGGTATGACTCTATGATCTACTGGATGGATCTTTGCTGGAAAAAAAACAGCATTTTGACTTTGCTGGTTTTAAGGGAGGACAAGTACAAGTTACTATATTCCCTCCAGGTCCGTGTACATATTTTTTTTTTCTCTAATTGCAGCCTTTGCGATTTGAAAATTGCATTCCATTACATTGCAATGTCAGTTTAAAATCGATTAATGTTTAGCCCTACTTCACATCAAGTGAAAACTTACAGCAACCATTTAAACATGCAGTCTATAGCTAGGTTTTTTTTTTCAATATGGAATAATAAAAAATGAGTTTCAATTAGAGCTGCACAATTTGGGGAAACGGTGCGATTTGCGATTAGGTGGACAATATTGCGATTGCGATTGTGCTTGCGATTTAATAAAAAAAGTTGTGTCATGATGAGTCTACAGGCTTGCTTGGTTATCATGGAGAAAAATCTGAATTGCATGTGCTGACATTGCGATTGCGATTGCGATATCCTCTTTTGCGATTACATAATTGCGTGTGCTGACATTGCGATTGCGATTGCGATTGCGATTGCGATAATCGTGCAGCCCTAGTTTCAATCTACTGTACTTATTAGTCACTACTCTATGACCTCTAGCAGTTTTGTCGCTAAACTTAACTTTTTTTGCATTTTCAGACAACAATAATATTGTTTGCAACTCATCGGTTATCACATATGCGTATCATGATATTAGGCATAGTTTGGGGATTTTGTTGTGCATTAATGAATATTAGCCAAAGATTTCCTCAGCTAATTCCTAGAAATGCTGCTGCATCACCTGCTCCATTTAAATAGTTTTTTATCTTATTTGGATGCTGTAGCTGAAAAGCCCTTTCTCAGTCTCTGACAATTGTACACTGCAGTTGCAAAAATGTTTGAAAAAAAAAAAACATTTTGTGTTGCATTAGCGGTTGGTTGTATTGTTTTTACCCCAGTAATCATTATCGGTGTGATCAAAGCTGATTGGATCTCTAGCTGTACTTCAAAGGCAAGCTGGCATACAGAGGGCAGCTGGGTGGTGGTGGGTGTCGGGTGAGGGGCGCAGCAGCTGCTGCTGAGGTCATTCAGGCGGACAGCTGCTGCCTCTCTTTCACCTCCCCTACCTCCCCCCATTTTCCCTCAGATATCTACACATGCATACTTCAGAAACAGTAGATTGAGGCATTGTCTCTTTTACTTCTGGTCCCTACCCTTTTTTTACCCACAGTGGATTAAAAAATCATCACATAATTAATACACAGGAATTTTGAGCCGTTCTCAGAAGATTTCTGGTTTAATGGATTGGAGAACTCACATTTAGACATAAATGTAAGGTTATGTTGTCAAAAATTGTGTGCAATTTCAAGATTTAACTAACAGGGCTTAAAGAGGTCTTCCTGGATTTGTTTTTGAAATACATTCATGAGGCCCTCAATTTTTAGTTACATTTTAGAAAAGCTCCATCCCCTCTATCCCCTGTATGTTGACACAGAGTGACCCAAATCTGGCCTCAGAAAACCCTCAACCCAAATCCCCCAGTTGCTCCAGAAATGCTCTGGGCTGCATCAGTAGCATAGCAGGTTGCATAAATGTCATCCAGAGATACTTTGCTCCACCAGGTCAACCTTCAAAGAGGACCCCTCCCTGTAATTCCAGCCACAGATCATGCCACAGCATCTCTTCAGAGAAGCAGTTAGAGGGGTCGCAGTGTTTTCATTGCTGGAACAATCTGCATAAGTTGTGATGTTCAGAGCAGGGGAAGGATTGGTTGATGTATGAGTGCACAGCCTTCCACTTTTCTGTCTCCTCATCTCTTCTCTTCTCTGGGTCAATCCCCCTCCTCTCTTGTGTGGTCCCTCCGAAATTATTCCATACCCGCTCTGTTTCACTATAATGAGCCCACACCTGTGTCTTATTGTCCTTCCCTCTCAATTTCTAACCCAAGGTACCCTAAACACCTTTTTCCTATTAGCACCCAATCTCGTTCCTCCTTCCTCAGTGGGACGGCTCATTTTTCACCCGTCTACATTCTTAATTTGTATCAATATTTTCACAGTTTCTCATTTTTCCTGGACGTAATAAGGTTTGATTGCCGTAAAACATTGACTGTAGCGTTCCCCCTGTGGTTGGAAGTGATGGAGAGGCCTACTTTTTCATAGCAGCAGGATTTTGTTGGCAGGGAAAATTAGGAGATTCCTTCAAGTGTTTGTTCTTTTATAGTGTGTAGGTTGGCAAATGTTGGCAGGGCTAAATAGTCAGTTTGCGTGTGTGTACTTGCTTGTTTATGCGAGGGGTATGCGTGCATGCATGCATTGGTGTGTGCAGATTTATGGGACCACCAGTTAAGCGAGGCTGAATCATTTCTGTTTCTTTTCTGCTCGATAAACCTCAGCGTCCTTCACAATCCGAGCACCAGGAGAGCTCTGGTTTCATCCTCCAACTTTCTTTCCTCTTCTTTCTTTGTTTTTTCCTCTCTCTTTGCCCTCGCTGTCTTTCCAACTCACTTTATGGAAATATGGAATTGTTTCGCTCCTCCCTGAAGAGTGATTGATGAAAAACTTATAGTTGAGACCAGATGTGATGACAACAGGAGTGTGTCTGGAATCAAGTTGTGCCACAAGGAAGGAAGTTTGGATTTGTAGGTGTGCGTTGATGTGGGCATGTTGGAGTGTGTTTTGAGTGTGTGTTAATGTGCAAATGCTGTTGCAGTTGAAATAAGTGAATTCATCAACACTCTTCATGAAATAAGTAACTGGTTGGATGATTTGTGGTGATTGAAGAGTTCGGCTGTAGCAGCTGACATCTGGTCATAATCTGAGAACTGAAAGGCAGAGAAAGGTATCAAGTGTAAAACCTGTTTGAACGTGTTTAATAAATGAGCTGGTACATGATTTTTATGTCCATAAAGCTGCAGTTACATAATCAATGTTGGAAGAAGATGAATGGAAGCGTAAGGTGAAGCTTGACAAAGGAAAATATACATGAAACAGGACTGGAGGGAAATTAGTTAAAGGAAAAGTGTTAGGGTTTTTATTTTCTCAAACAGAGCTCTGTGAATGTGAGTCAGGATTATTGAACCAACGGTGCCAAACTCAACTAAAATCTAACATCATTTCACACAGACTGACATCCCTGACGTCACGCAGCTCAGAGCTGTTTGTCAGAGTGATTCAAACTGATGTTGCATGCAGACTCAATCATTCCAGATTTTGGCTTCAGTCTCAAAATATTCCAGTTCTTTTAAGACAAACAGCGCTCCTGCATTCACCCTCTCCTCCTGCAGAGAAGCAAACTGCATGTGTGAGACTGCAGCTGTCCTCCAGCCAAAAACTAACACATCAGCTCAGGTTTCAAACTAACTTCATCCCTCTCTCCCTCTGTTCCTCCATCCTGATGCCTCCTCTGTTTTTGTCTTCTCACATTTCCTCGTTTTTAATTGAGATATCTGGTGCCTCGTCTGGAAAGGATGTAGAGGTGGCCAAGGTTTTCTGCATAATTGCTGTGAGTCATAGACACACACATGCAGAAATTGTGCATGTGTGTGAGTGTGTGTGTGTGTTGTACAAAACCCAAAAAAAAAACTCAAATAACCCAATCTCCTTCACACACACCCTAACCCTCCCACTTACACACACACTAAGGCAGCTGTGCCTGTCTTGCTGTAGTTTTATGAATGTGTGTGTGTGCGTGTGTGTTGTGGATTTAGTGTTTTACCGCCACATTCTGCTGCTCAGGTTACACACGCAGCACTTTCTTACTAATGGGAGAAAAATGCACAGGGTGAACCTGGAGGTTTTGCAGGAAGCGCTTGGTTTGGTGCTCAGTTGAGGGTTTGAGGCCACAGAGAGGGGATGTTTTTGGGGGGTCTGATTTAAGGAACATGAATAAGATGCAATTTCCAAATGAAACCCAGAAATCATCGAGTGGTTTAGCCCCCCTTCTCTTGAATTACATGGTTGCATTTACTGGCCCAGATTTCTGTCAAAGCAGAAGATTCTCTCCTGCTTTTTCTTTTATAGCTTGTTAAATGCTGAAGGTTAAGACAGATTTTTTTCTTCTTCTAGTTTTTGAGTTGCTGGATTTTACTTGTCTTTATTAGTGATATTCTGAACAAGTTAATTTAAAAACTCCTTTAATTGTCTGACTTTTGGCTGATACATGTTGTTGGATGGTTCACGCACACTGTTGAGATGATGTGGCTTTTAATAAGGTGTGTGTGTGGGTTTTTTTGCGAATGAATGAAGATTGGCTCCCAACAAATTTCTTTCTTTAAGACAACTTTTTGCTGGATATAACACAACGGTAAGGTACTTATTAACAGTTACGTAGCTTTGTTGTTTGAAATGTGACAACAAGCAAACGTAAGTATGTACTGTAGTTTAATAGCCGTCTAAATTTAGCGCTACTGCAGCCCGGTGCTCTCAGACATTTCTGTAATGTGTAATGTTGGTGAATCCTGGTTATGTCCTGCCGGTCATCTACTAAGCAGAGCTAACATAACCTCACTCTTCATTTTATTGATAGACTCTCAAGTTTAAACAGACCACTTAAGTATAACTTTTGCATGTGGCTTGGAATAGACATTGCCACAAACAGTTTAGCCGGTGTTAGCCTTTAGCTTGTGTGCTATCACTCTCTCGTTTAGCTTCCTGCTGCTCTTCTGTCCTTTTTCTGTCTGACACTTAGACTCCAGTGTCCACCATCACTACAAAATTAATGACAGAAATTGTTTTCAGCGGTGAAAAACACATCTCTCATCTCACTTCTAAACCTTGTCAGTTAGTGTGGCGTTGTCATAGAGACTTTGACGTGCCGTAAATCAATCCAGTCCTACTTGGCCCAATTGGGAAGCTAAGAAGCAGCTTTCCAGATAACTTATATTGGTGCTGATAATCTAATTTTAAAGGGATGAAATAGAAGGGAGACTTTTTCCAGGATCACATAGAAACTCCTTACAACCCCTTTAAGATTTTTAAACCAGCAGCAAAATTTAGAACAGTAAAAATTTATGCCACACTTGCAGATTGATATTTATGACGCATCTTTGTGAAGAGATTATTGGAAAAAGGTACACTAATCTCCTGAACAGACTTTCTGAGAGGACGTGAGAGAGAAGACGATGATGTCAGATACATGACTCCCAATGAATCAGTCACATGCAATCACAGCGAGACACAGTTAATGACTACAGAATAAAGGCATGTTGTGAATAGTTCTTTATCAAGCCCACGTAGTTACTGGGTTTGAGCCAAATTGAGCCAAATAAATCAAAAATGTCAACTAAGGTTTAGCTCAGGTGCGTTTTGGATGGGATCTGTTTTCTACAGATGTGTAACAAGACAAAAGTAAATCATCGTGGCACTGTTTTCGTAAAGTAATTACTTATTTAAGGTAAGGCATCATTTTGGAACAAGGCAGTAACGGTCCCAAACCAAGTCAAATAGGGACATTAGGATTATTTGACATTTATGTCAGACCACAAGCATCTACAAGCCACAGTCAAAATGGTAACCTTTGAATGCATTACTCCTATAAAACTGACAAAACCTTAATAAAATCCAATATTGAGCACTTTGTGAATATTTTTGAATGAAATAATTTATTTTTGGCTCATTTTCACAGGTTAAGCAGGTGCGAAAGCTGTGCAGTCCTTTAGTGATTCAGGCTCCTTGTGCAGTGCCCTACATCTCTGCTTTCATGACCATTCAGTGTATCAGATGTGTTCAGTTCATGCTGGTCCTTCTGCTGGAACCATCACACCACCCGCACAGGAATGTAGACAAAACTGCTCCTCCGGAAATCAGGGTGGCACGGTGTAGGACAGAGATGTAAACATGCTGGTGGGTGTGTGTCTCTTTTTGTGTGTGTGTGCTTCTATGAGATGCACAGGAGGATTGTGGGAGGAAGAATGGAGTCAAGTTTCTACAGCCTTTCTGTACCTTGTTGTTGAGTCTGTTTGAGAAAAAAGCAAACTTAGATTCACAAAGATATGCGCGCTGTTTCTCTGTGATTGCACAAGACTGGACAGGAAAACGTCTGTTGTTTTTCCATGCACACACAAATACAGATGCACACACCTCTGGAGAGGCCCTGGCCTCCATTTCACGGCTGTCTGTCCCACATCCTCCCGTTCCGCCTCGTTTGACTTCCAGCTAAGAGATGGAAAGAAGATGGACAGCAGAGACACAGAGGAAGAGACGAATAAAGCTTCCTTTTTTTCCTGGCTTCAGTTTGAAGACATCAAGAAGTCTGGGCAACAGAAAAGTATAACAATGAAAGTTTTGGAAATTCATGTCCAAACAGGTTCACAGTGAAGTCTTTAAATTAAAGATGTTGCAGGGATGAAAGAGCTCAGGTTGACGGAGAAACTCATCGAAGACTATAAAACATACTTTACCTGACTGATAGATCATAAGAATGCTGCACCTCCAGACTCACTACTTCGCTTACTTCTTTAAGAACTGCATCACATACAGTGTTGTACATTGATGTCAGTACACCTTACAGATCTAGAATCTTAAAAGTTACTTTTTAATTTAACTTTAAACCTTTTCACAAATCTAAAACCACCAAGAGATCAACAGAAGCTTGATATACTTGTTTGTAATCATTGATTTATAAAAATTACTATTTGGTTGTTGTTTCTTGTGATTTGAAATGCTGACAAAGCTGCAACAACTAGCTGCTAAATGTTTTAATGACTTTTACCTGGGTTGAGGAAAAAGTCACACATTGGCTCTAGTTAAGTTACACTATAATAATGCTTTGAAACAAAGGTGCTAAATTCATTGAAATTTAAATTTACTTAGATTTTAAGACAGGTATAGGTCCTTTTGTAGGTATCAACTGAATTCTGTCTAAAGTACTGGGTAAAATCAAAAGGTACCATGTTTAGATACCTAAACACATTTTTGTGACTTTGAGGAAGTGGAAGAGTTGGTGATTTTCCATGCTGGACATGAACACAGCATTGCAAGGTCAAATATTAAAGAATAGATATGTTAACTTAAATTGAAAAATATGTCTTTAGTTATTAAACAAATTAATGTTATACATAAACACTAGAAAGTACTGAATATTGGTACTGTTGAGTAGTGATACCGATTTCCAAGTACCAGGCATCGGTACTGTACAGTTTCAAATGCAAAAGGCACCTATCCCTATTCAAAGGAGCTGTAAGTAAGGTGTAACGTATAGTGAGCAGGTGGTTATGCAAACCAGAGTCTGGAAGGGTGAGGACAACTGTGACTCAAAGCACCCCTGGAAAAAAAAGGCTCTAAGATCTCATGGTAATGCCCCATTCATGGCACAAGATTCTTGTCAGCAATGTACGATCTTTTTGAGCTTGGCAGCTCTTTCAGGCTGTTCTCACATCTTTGTTCTCAAACAGTAATCCTTGAAGATGGAGGTGAAACGTGCTGGAACTCCCTTAAACTGTTTGGTTTGATATGACATGTCTGATTGGGTCAATCTTGGCATCATGTTTGTTGCTGAAAATTTAATACAGATGTTCGGACTAATCAGAATCTGATTTGCCTGTAGCAGGTCGAAAGACAAACACTTTAGCTAGGATTGTGAACAAAACTGTCAGATAATTTTTTTGTTGTTTTGCTGGGTTAATATTTCATGATGTTGTGAAAAAATGAAATGATTGGTCAGTTTGTGTGTTTTGGTTTCACATGAGATATAGTATCTCATGCTGTAAAACATGCTGTAAAACTTGTGCGTCCTCCCATACTTTACAAGAACAGCCAGTTGTTATTTTTGAATGTTTGCACCTCGTTTCTAACACTTCACAGCCTTCTCTGTCTCTGTCCTTTTTTCAAAACCACCTAAACTTTTCTCACACACAACCCTTTATAGCTGTATTCTTTGCGCCCCACCAACCAATGGAAGATGTCTTTCTCTCCATCATCTTTCAGCTCCTCATTGTTCCCCCCTCTGTTTGCCTTCATGCTCCATTTACAGCTGTGTATGTGCCTGTGTGTGTGTGTGAGTGTGCAAGTATGGCTTGCATCTACTGATTGTAGGGCCAAGTCAACCTCTCACAGACCCCTAATGGGTCTTAAATACCCTCTGCTAGTTTTAACTTTAATTCTTCGTATGAGATGCCATCTGTCTGTCAGCGGGCCTCGAGGCCTGAGCAGTGAGTCACTCTGAAGGGGAAATCTACCCGCAAACAGAAGTAATGCAGATGTGTTTTATGACTTGGGGGAGTTAAAATGCTAATGAGCCTCACTGAAGCTGAAAATCTCTATAATTTGGTTTCCTAAATTGCATTCCTCTGCTAAATCATCTAACCTCTCCTAAATCGCCTAACCTCTCCTTATCGAGTGTGGGAGGAAGCTCGCATTCCTGGTTATGACTGGACATCATTAATTTCTTGTTTTCTGAACTGTCTCTTTAAATGTTTTCTTTCCTCAATTCTGCTTTTGGGTGGGAGTTTCCTTTAATTTCCTCTGCTTTCAAAATGCAAAGCTGTTTTCACTCTGGGTATCCACAGCAACTCTCCCATAGCTAATCTGAGGTGTAGCTTTACTTCTTGGTGTGTGTCTTGGCAAAGCAGGCATCCTCTGAGTAAAAAAGAAAAGTGCAGTGAGTAACAAATGAGGCAGATTTAACACGCCTCATTTGCAGCTCTGTTATTAATATCATGAAGAACGCTCTGTCCTCAAGTAACTGAATATGAGAGGATGTGGGCTGCCTTAAAGTATTGCACTTCCTCAGTTTGTTTAATGTAATTAAGAGTGAACGCCTCAGTGTGGGTCCAACACTAACAAAAGATGAGGGGTGAAAACAGATGACAGTACCTTGTGGTATTGGAGGTCGAGGAGAAAGTGAGGAAAGAGGAGCTGGGAGTGAAGATGTGTAGTTACCCTTCACTCCAGTGATTTGGTCTTCATTGATTACAATGAGAAGAAAACTGTTAGAGAGTACTCAGTGCTCATTTTAAACAGTGTTCTGAGTATGAAGCCCTAATCCCCCTTTTTTAGCGAAGAACAAATAATTCTAAAATGACACAAAAAGATTAAAAACCTTGTATTGGGCTGAAAGCACTGTCGCATTAATGGATTAAAGTGAAAGTTTGGCCAGATTTGGAATTTGGTTTAGGACCTAGCTCCATGTTTCTGAAATGGTTTGACCTTACCCTTTCCCCTGGGTCCTTTGACGTAATGTACCTTAATGAGGTCATCCAAATCTGATGAGTGGTGCACAAGAAAATATTGAACATCCAGTTAAATAATTGAATAAGCATTTCATGTGGCTAAATACCTATTTAAGTCAGTTTTTTAAACCTATTTTGGGGCCTTTTGCTAGGATCAAATTTTTTGTTGTTGTTTGTCAAAAAATCAATTTGATTTTTCATTATCAGATTTTTCATTTCAGTCTTTGTTTATAAACTAGGTTGGAAATAGTTACCACTTTTCTCCAGCAGAGGGTGAAATGTTTCTCTCTGACTCACGTAATGTGCATTGTATGGGAAAATATGGCCCCTGATATAATCTAAAGACATTATCATCATCGTTTAACTTTTTCACATGGTCTGGTGTTAAAGAAGCAAACTAAAAATTGTAAATATCGAAGAATCGTTATTTAAATCGAATTGGCACCCAAAAAAATCACAAAAGAATGGGAATGCGAGAATAGCATATAGTCCCAGCCCTACTTTTTGACCATAATCAGAGAGGACAGGAAAGAAGACAGAGCAGGTAACAAGATGAGAGTGGAAGATGCAAGAAATGTGCAGCAGGTTGGACGCAAACCTGGGCTGATGCTGGAGGGCTCAATTGCAAAACCATCGGTAATAAACAAATGAGCAATGTGCATCAAATAAACAGTAATGCTGTAAGCCACCTTTGACTGTCTTAAAAGCTCTGGCTGCAAATCCCCCATCATGATAAAGCACTCTAACTGTGTCACAAAACAGTATTCCAATGTTGAGAAATAAGTCGTACAAAAGCTACTTAGCTTCCTACCTACCTATATGTTTGTAGTTATGTGTTGTATTTTGTTGAGGGGTTTTCTGTCCCATCAGCTGTAAGGGAAGGATCAAGAAGATGAGAGATAGTTCAGAGGACTAGAAAGCGGTGTCAATAAGTCCACATCCCTAGACCTTATGTTGGACAGAAGCTCTGAGCAAAGAAAATATAATTCCACAGGGAATTTTACTTCTTAATGCAGAGTTTAAGATATTTAATCTTTTTAATTCCTACTAGTGAAATATCAAACAGGCACAGCTAGTTAAGATTTTGTGCTGCTGATAAATATGGTTATTTAGTAAAGTTTTTAACCCAGCTAGGTAAATGGAGTAACGCCGTGAGTGAAGTGATAAAGCTGGGGGAGTTAAGATGTGTAATAGGTATCAACAAATCCTCTCAAGGACACACTCGTTGCTCTGAAAGAGGCACTTAAAGGAGATGTGTGTGTCCTGCATCCCCCGACCTAGCAACCCCCCAAACCTCCTCAATCTGAAAGGACACGAGGTGCTTCAGCATCTTCGCATGCCAGCTGCACAACTCCCTCATATCCGCCCCACGCAGAAACAAGCACTCCACATTCTCACGGCAGAGGGGTTAACCTCTTCAAAACCTCATCAGTGCAAACACACACACATACACACACATTGCACAAAAACTGAGGAAGAGGTTGGGACAAGGAAAGATGAGAAGATGCAAGAGGAGAAGAAGGATTAAGAAAGAGGAGGAGGGAACACGACAGATGGAGGGTTGAAATGTCTCTAAGAGGAAAGAAAGGTTCAGCCTAGTCTTTAAATCAAGTTTTGGACCACAGTGAATCTTTCGTCATCAAAGACATCATCATCATGCTGCAGCTCTTTTTGTTTGCCTCGCTCTTTGTCCACCTATTGGCCATAGTTTTTAAAACGTTTCCTGAAACCCATCTTGCATTTAGATGTATTTGTCACACATGGTTCAAGTTATATAACACCAGGTTGGCTGGATGTTAATGAGGCTCTTTGATGAAGGTCTGATGTATCAAATCAATTACAACCATGATGGTTATGTCACTGAAGGAAAGTTGCACAAACCATCTGCTATCGAAATAATGACAGCATTGGACAGCAGCTTGTGCAACTTCAAAAGAAATGAGGAGGTACGGTTAAGAAGGTAAGCAACCAGTCAATCGCTGAGGATTCACAAAAATTTAAAAAAGAAATAATAAATACAAAAAAGACTTATGAAGGGTTGCTGGACTGTTACTCAACCTGGGCTGGCCACCAAAGCTGAAAAATGCATGTGGGAAACATGGATATGTATTTTGTTTCCTTATCTCTGTATTAGAGTTGGAACAACATTTTTGGACCATAAAGGTTTCGCCAGGGCCAAATTTGAATGTTTTAATCAAAATATATAGTTTCCAAAGAGTTTTCCAGGCAAATTGTTCTCAACATGTCACTTTGTGGAAGCTATGTTATTCCAAAAAGACTTAACAACAAGCAACAAGAAACAATGTCAGAGGAAAGATGGGGGGTGGACCGTCTGCAGAGTGTTCCTCTCATATTCAGTGGGTGGACTTAAAGTTAACAGTTTAACAAGTTTGTTTCATAAACTTTTGCATTAAATGTGAAGAGGTTTAAGCTAGTTAAACATGTTCAACCAGTGTATTTTTTTTTTAAATGTGCAGTTTTTAGAGACACTTATGGTTGTTAACTCTAAATTTAGGGTGATTGAAGTGCTGCACTATGATACTTTCGGGATTGTTGGTCACATATCGTGCACTATCAGTAGTAAGCCACAATTCCCATCGCTTATTAATTGATATAGTCATTCACTTTATATACAGAAAAATCAAAGTTTATAAAGAAATTTGGATAGTGGAGTAGAGAGTTTAAGAAAAATGGATGTCCAAAATAGCCATTTCAAAAAGCAGTGAGGGCTGAAAAGTAAATCTTGAAATAAAGGAGTAGGACTCTGGAGCGGAAGTCAGAAAAGACAGATGAGGAGAAAAGAAGACGTTAGATTCAGAGAATAATGAAGAGAATGGAGGAAAGCAGAGTGAATGAGAGAGTGCGGGCGTTCGTGTCTGATCAGAGCGGTTAGCAGGGGAGCTGTGTACTTGTGAAAAGAAAGCTTAGTGACCATTATTCGGTCTAGAGGATTTGTCCTGCTCACTGTTGTTACCCTCAGGAGGGAGCAGCACACACACGTACACACTCATGCTGACAGGGAAACTAACACGTGTCTTAGCTTCCTTTAATTTTTTGTCAGTTTTTTCATGAGATTAAATTTATTTCTGGATGTAGTAATGACATAAAAAGACAGATGCACCCATAACTTTAATGCTGAATACACAAACACACCCACTACATCCCCAGCCCGCCCCCCACCCTGTAACTCCCTAATAGACTCATCTATTGACAGAGCTGCTTGTTCACTGAAGGAGTCTTTTCTCATTAGGGCTGGGATTTTGTCGCTGCCCCTGCAGGCTCCATTGTCCCGCTCAGGGCAGGTTATTAGGCCTTCCCGCTGTAACGACCCCCCTCCTTTTCTGAAAGGACCGAAGAGGAGCGGAGAGCAACGCGAGGGGCAGAGAGGGTTTTTGGCAATTAGCAAAGACATGTTTGAAGGGAGGAGGGAGAGTGAAGAATGGGAGAAGCAGAGAGAAAGAGAGCGGACCTGTGTTACAAAAAGGCTTCTTTTGAAGTTTTAGAAACTTTTGTCTGCTTTTTACCGCATCATCAAAGCCAAAGACTGGTTCTCCAGCACGCAACGTCCCTCCTCCTCTTTCCCTCTCTTTCTCCTTTCTTTCCTCCCCTGTTCTTCTCTCAAACGTTACTACTCTACTCGAGAATGCGTTTGTGTCAGCGCTGAAAAGCTCTACATCGTCTGCAGACACTTTGATGTCTTAATGGCAACGTGAAGAGCAAGTTGTTCTCTGAGATTCCCTCGCTTTCAGTCTGCCTTTGTCACTGCAGATTCCAGGAGATGCATCTGTTTTTTTTCCAGTCTCCCCGCTCAAACAGGCAGGCATGGAAAAAGTTGTTCCACTTATCAAACGGTGTATCAGAGAGCATGTTTCTTTAATCTCTATTTGATAAGGCTTTGCTTCCCATTTATCATGTTCTTGTTGAAGCAGGTTGACTGAACTGCTTTCTAAAGCTTCCACTGTTCCACATCGCAGCTCCAGGAAGTTGACAAAATGCTTTATCCCTCGGGTTTCTAAACACAGCCGAGGTGAAAAAGGCAGACAAAATAAACTCTGATTATAGAACATGACCACCGACTGTATTATCTCATAAAATTATGTGTAATTTAAAACAGACAATGTGGATGTAAAGACAGAAATGAGGCATGACAGACTGCTTTTGTTTGGAGCTGTCAGGTGTGTACGTCTGCATGTGCTCACTTGCATAATGTTGCTGCATTCCTCTGCATTATATTACACATAAATGCATGCACAGTATGTTTTTCCTGTGTTCTCTGGAGAAGGTGTGTGTGTTGCATGTTTCTGTGTGTGTGTGTGTGTGTGTGTGTGTGTGTGTGTGTGTGTGTGTGTGTGTGTGTGTGTGTGTGTGTGTGTGTGTGTGTGTTAGCACTTTTCCCCGAGGTTCTTGGGCAAACACAGCCGTGGTTTTGCGGCGCCTCTGCTATCAGCCTGAAGTTTGATCAGTGTGACAGCACGCTGAAAGCTGATACACACACACACACATGCATACAGGCACACACACTGTGGCCATGACCTCTATCTCTGCTCTTATTTTATGTGTTCAGGTTTTGTTTGGCATTTTTGGTTATGAACCTGAGATATATTTTAGAACTTTATTAAGAAATTTCAGAAATGCTTTTTGTTTCAGTGCCTCTTTTTTATTCTTTTCAACCCCTCCTACGTGGATTATCAAATAACAAAGCAGACACTTTAGAGTTGTATTCTTCCTTTTTTAAAATATGAAAATTGGTGTCTGATATTATTAAAGAACATTTTCATTATTTCAAGTCCTAAACTAACAATTTTTTAATGCAAACACAATCACTTCTGTTACTTTAAGATCATACATTTTCAGTTCTGAACTGTTATCTGTCTTTGCATTTTGAAGTTTTCCCACCTTAGAAATATTTATTTTATTTTTAGAACTGATGTAATAGCTTAAAAAATACAGTTTTTATGAAAATAAAAAAGAGTTTTTACAATTAAATAACTCATGTGTATTGATAAACAGATTGAAATGTAACTCCAGAGCCAGCATTTTCAAGAACAGTTGCTGTATTAACATTGGTTGTGATCAGCAGTGCATAACATCATCCACTTCAACAAGCACTTTTTCCAAATTTAAGATCGATACTTTGAAATTTTTCAGCATTTGTTATACAATGTTAGAAAAAAATCTAATATGAAGTATTTTTTTGACGAAAATGATTTTTAAGACATTACCTAGCTATGGCCATTTCTCACCTTCAGTTGGCTGATTTGATTTGTAGAAATCTCTCTACACTTACAGTTTATGGCCAGTGGGTGGCAGTATACAGGACAAGTATCGAACAAGATGACTGATATGACACTCTGAATGAGTTAAATAGACCTGGTTTTTGTACATTGGATGGCGTGGGATGGTGTATACTTACTTAAGTGCATTCGTTGTCCATGCTGTCATGCAATGCTAACACCTGCAGACTGTTTCTTTCTCCTTTGGAGCACGTCATGCCAACATTTAACAGATTTAAGCCGTCATGATAAGCCAGAACATCTTCTTTTGGTTCAGTGCTGTAACAGTTCTTGGCCCACAGACCACAAACAGAGTTAGAAAGAACTAAGTGGGTGCAAGAAGAGTGTAGATGCTGTCACACATTAAGCACCGAAGTGATGAAGCCACAGAGTGGTGTGTGTGTCAGACGTTGCAGACACTTCTTGACTACTACAGCTGTCTTTTTATCTAAAACTGTTAGCATGTCATGTGTTCGATGCCATAATTTTTACAATGTAAGAAGTATCGGCACTGAAAAGTTAGGTTTTTAATGTTTGCAAGGAGATTATTTAGACTTTCTTCATACAAATTGCATGAAATTCTTTGACCTACGGCTGACCTTGTGGGGAAGAGAATTCCTGACTGCAGATATGCGTGTTGCTGTTTACACAAGAACTCTCCTCAACACATGTGCATTGTGCGAACACCTGCCTGCTGCATTGTGTACCTTCATTTAGCATAGCTTCATATTTATAAATCAGAACAGGCATGTACTCAAACTCTCAAAGCCGAACGTTTGCAAAGCTCTCCCCTGTCCTCTTGCTAGAGGCTGGCTGCTTCAGGTGAGAGGTGATCCCACTGTGTGCAGATGAAAAGTAACGTTATAATGAAGCCATAAACGGCTCTGAGTAACACAAATGAATGTTGAACAAAATGGGCATGGGGGTGAGTCATGTGGAAACGTGGCCCAGCGGCGCATCATGATGAGGGGGTTGGTTTAACATTGTAAAATAGTTGTTCATCAAAGGCTGCCTGTCAGCATGTAGCCTCACACTGCAGAGCGTGCCAACATCTTTGAAGTATAACCGCGTTTTCTCAGCACACACACTCTCTCAAATAAAACCCAAGCGCACACACAGGGGCGTGTTAACACTTGTACGCACACTTGAGAGCGTGTCTGCAAATCTTTGCAGAAACAATCACACATGCAAGTGTGATCAAATCCCACACATATACCGCTGCACATTCATATGACACATGACACATGAAGAAGGCGCTTCATGGCTTTGATGTGAGATTTGTTCCAAGGCTTCTCAGAGGATCCTGCTGGGATCACGGCTTGCAGAGCAGGGTCATGTCAAAGCCACTAATAATTCATACACTGTAGATTATTATCTATGGAGGTTCTTTGAGAAGATCTGCAAGTGCATGGATAAAAAGCAGTGTGAAACAGACCCTTATCTGTGATCCAATTTGAGTCTTTGTCCTTTAAATTAAAAATGACTTAGAAGAAAAAATACACTTAACATCAATCAAATGTTAATTGAAAATAAAAACTAACAGGTGCCTTTTTTTTTTTTTTTTACCATTTTTATTCCATGTTTCATCGTGTTTCTAAACCTTAAAGTCATCTAACCTGGCCTAATTAATGTGACAGTGACCAGTGTTTTAAACTGGCTTGATATTACAACTAACCTGTTGCCTTTGACACTTTTTATCATATTGATCAGATATTTCACAGTTAATGAACTGACATTAGAGCATTTAAGGAATCATTATTGGATCAGTAGGAGTATAAAATACATCATTTGTGTGGAAAATAGTGAAGAAGCTGATATCCGAGAGGGTAAGTTTAAAAAGCAGAAATATTCCTTTAACTGAAATGCTCCTCCTCTAAAGCGGTTGTGATTTCACCCTCTGCACCTCAAGTTGTGAGAATGGATTCAGAATTGTAAGATGAGAAAAAAAAGGGTCAAACAGGGAGAAATCAACTAAAGCACTAATGAGAAGACGTTAAACTGGAGGATAATTTGACACCAGAGGAGCAGGGTGGGCGATGAAGAGAATGATTGAGAGTTCAAAAGACTGAGCCGAAGCCGACGGTGTGTGTTTCAAAGGCGGCGCGTGGCGATGGATGTGAGAGATTTGTTAATTCAGTAAAGCAGAGCGCCGCCTTGATGTTTACTAGAGTTACACAGGCAGCAGCTGGAAGAGCACATGCACACTTTTTCACGCATACACACACACACATTTACAGACACATACTTGGATGGTAGTTATGGTGCACATGTTGTCGCTGTCAGGCAGATAGACCCATGAATGAAGGCAGATATCATAATACACAGTTTGCATACACCTCCAAATGCTTAAAACACATTCACATCCAAACAAATCAGTGTTTCTGCATGGTGTCCGCTTCCTGCCGTGCAGTGGAAAGTGTGCAAGGCAGAGGGTACACTGCACTGATGGGGACGTCTTCTATATTTGGCGTATGACAGAACTTTTTATAGGCTTGGATGTTTGAGGTTGGAGCAAATAACTAAATATATCTGACTCGGTGCATCTTAAACAGACAGCGCCGTCTGTTAAACTGCAGCAAACATCTGAAATTCTGTGAAGAAGAGCAATTTGAAAAGTTCTTGGCTCGTTATCCCTGGAAAAAAATCAGAGTCAGGACCTGTGATCCTTTGTAACAAGTTGCATATGTGTGGTATTAAGCATAGGAGCAGTAAAAAGTCAAAGCATGGAATATATTGTGAAACAGAAACTTTGTGTTCCTTTTATTCCTGACAATCAACCCGTCATGTACGTATATTAAACCTTTAAATACCATCAGGTGGGCAATTGTGGCTCTAGTTTCCTTTTTTTCCGAGAATGACTTTTAAACTCCAGAGCAGGGGCTTTTTTATGTCGTTGGGAGACGTAAGGTGTCATCAGGAAACTGGCGTGGTTGGGCATGAATCAGAGTCAGGTTTATTGCCAAGCAGAGTGAAAGATTCAGAGAACTATGTTGTAACAAAGGAGCCAATTAAAAGAGGGAAAGGTAATGAATAGCAGCATTTTTACTGTCAGGATTTAAATAGAAAAAGATCAAACAGTTCTGCAGTTATGATCAGGGCCACTGTGATTCAGACCCGCTGCAGGTTGCCTTGTATTCCTGGATACGTGGCCCCATTCTTACTTCTTCAAGTGTACATGTCAAAGAATCTTTGGGCAACATATTAAACCATATTGCTCCCAGAGGCACAGCCACTCATTTGTTTGAGAATGTGTGAATGAGTCAGGTCTGATCCAGATGGTCAGGCTGGCACTGAGCGGACCGGAGAGAGTCCAGCTCAGTTCGGGGTGAAAAATGCAATCACAGCTCAGCCTTGGAACATCTGCTCAAAATAGCACATATGGACACAAGGGCTTTCCTCCTTAAGACCAGCAAGTAAAACTTTAAATCAGACTTTTATTTTGTATGTGAATTTTCTTTAAAACTTTGCTCAAAGATTGCAGCTTTATCGACAAGAATGACATTTTTAATGGCAGAGCTGCCACCACAACTAAAAATTTAAATACATTTACCAAGACTGAGACCTCTATCATTAGTGTCCAAAATGTGTGTGAATGGCGTGTCATGAGAAACATTTTAAAGCTCCTGTGTGGAATTTTCATCCGGTTATGAAACAGCTTGAAATTTATTCTCACATTTCCCTGTGGTCTAAGAAATCAAACAAGAAAACCAGACAAACAGATAACTTCTATGTTGCTGTTAACACCTAAGGGGTTGTTTACACAACAGTTTCAGAGTGAAACGCAAGAGTATTGTTGCGTTATGGCCTCACATTTACATGGAAACGGTCTTTAGCCAACCTAAAACACAAATTTTCAGTGAAAACGCTGGCGCCACGCTCTGTTTCGCGCAAGGGCATACAACAGTAAAACAGTACTATTGTTATGAGTGTCGCAGACTACCATGTTGTGGTTGTGCTGCTCAATCTGCTGAATCTGCTGACTGTCTTTCAACAAAATCTGCATCTGTTGTTGGCACTTAGCATTCCCCAATACACCAGACGTTCTGTACAACTCTACTTTGGTGGAGATCTACCAAAAGTCACTTCTGGACAAGACAGATGTAGCGCCAACTACAGGCCTGGCATGCTTACTTCAGTGTTTTCAGTCCCTCAGCCTTTCTGTGTAAATGCAGATTTTTTTTCTCTGCGTTTTCGGATGAAACAGGGTCTGAGTTTCGCTGCCCGAGGTTAGGTGTCAGATGAGTCACAAACCTTTTTTTTACCCCTGCTAAAAAAAATTTCGTAGTTTTTTGTGCTTTTGTTTGGAGAGGATGGGATTTTGGATAAAGTAGGAAACTGGATGAGAGTGAGAAGTGACGTACAGGAAAGGTCCCGCAGGTTGGATTTAAGCTCGGGTCAACCTGTTGAGGATAGGCCTCATGGGGCACACAGCCTGGATGTACCAGTGCGCTTGAATTGCAAACATTTTTGTTGTGTGATCCATTTGAAACAGAAGAATTCAGAATGGAATGTTTAAATAATAAAACTCAACATACATATGTACAGGACTAAATTGAATATATACCACTTTTTCAAAGTCGCCAAAGTCACAACAAACCCAGAACTCCTTACAGGAGCCTTGAGAGTTGACAGGGAATTACAATCCACTGCAGTCACTCACAGTCACTTGAATACTTGCTGTCAGGCTGTCAAAGTTTGTCATTTGAAACCAAGAAAATCACTGCAGATACAGAGGCCTTTCAGTTCTTACTCTCTCCTCTTAAAAAAAGCTTAAAATATCATTTTTGAAATGTGTACTTTTGTGTTGGAGTTTTCCAAAGCACAGGTGGTGTACAGGTGAACAGAACAATGAAGTTAGACAACAGAAAGAAGTAAAATCCTGCACATTGTCGTCATCAAGTGTATTATTGAGAAACAGGTGAGGTTTTGCTGTCTGGAAATTAGTATAAATTTCACAGGTGTTAAGATTTCTGACTCAAACCACATCTGTGTGGTTAGTTACCTTGTCCTCTGTCAGTTCTGTCTCACAGAGGTCCATCTGTTACTCTTCAGCCTGTCTCACAGGTTTGCACATATGCCCTTGACTTTATATATTAAGAGTGTATCCTGCATGTACTGTATATGGACACACACTGTTTCCACTTCTGTGATCTCAGAGGCCTCCTGTGAGCAGCGGACATGAAGTAATTCAGTAATTTCACTGAATCATTTCTGTCCTTGATGGAACGACCTCCATCATGTTACTCAGCCGCGAACGAGGGTCAAGGTTTGAGACTGCGGCTGTAAGTTTGCCAGGTTCCTGTGTGGCGTCCATACTGTCTCCATTTTAGGCGAATTGCAGTCAGTGTTCCACACTTGACCCTGCTGCTCCGTCAGTGAAGTGTGAACAGTGATGTAAAACAGCAACGCATGCTGCACATGCATATGGAAAAAGCAAGAAAGAGAAGAGAAGGGAGAATTAACTGAACTTAACCAGATGCTTTTGTTTTACAAACACACAAACACTCACCGGCACACACACAGAAAACTTGATCCCTAACTGTATGTTTTCAGACCTTATAAACCCCGTCACTGTGTGACGTTTATGAGCCAATGTGTGGAACCACTTGTGCTCGAGCCAGTGTGTTATTTCATCGCTGTGTTGATATTTTACGCTCTGACACAGTCCATGTCCAGTGTATGGAGAGGCCGGGCTGCTCCGTATATTTTCTCACCGTTGGTTTTCTCAACATTTTTTCATGTCATAACCAAACCCAGACCTTGTTGATAACCCAAACCTGACCGCCGAGGCTAAATGGCCCATGCCTGGAGGCAGCATCTGAAAATATACCAGAGCTGAGTCTGGAAGAAACTCTGCAGGAAAAAGGATCTGGACTTATTAACGCTTCATAAAAAATGTGGCATGTTAATCACACATTGTGTATTTGGATAATATCAGATGGAGATGGAACGGGGCAGGATTTGTGCTTTGTCAGCTGGAAGCGACACGGTTGAACTCTCGCTTCCTTCCCCTCAGGCAGGGGTTGCTGGAAGATTCACTGAAATGTTTGCTGTCAGAATTAGTTTATCATGTGATACATTATTGATCTCTGGTGGAAAAATTCTTCTCCTTTTTTGAGAACATCATCTGTGGAAGACATAAAGAGCTTTAACTTGATGATACAGCAAGAAATATGTGCTGTAACACAAAGCATTCGTGATATACTGTGCTTTCTTTTGGCACTCAGTTTGCTCCTGCGGATAACTCTTCAGGTGCAGATATTTGATGCTTTCAGGAACATAGGAGAGTCAACTATATGTCAAACTCTGGTCAGCTGACTTGTAAGTTGGAAGAGAGAAATGCAGCAAAGGAAATGCACTCATACTGAACTTGAGAGATTGCATTTCTACAGTTATACAGTACAAGAGCAAACTAGATGTCAAATTAGCTCCATTTTATTCATACTAAGTTGAAACTAAGTGCACTTTTGCTCTTACAAAGGTATAATTTTGTCTAGGGTTTGTGTTTGCTTAATAAGTCACTGGGAGCAAGATATTCAGAGTCATGACTCTTGAAAGACCCATCTTATTGATTCCATCTGGCTGCAAATACATCTGACTGGCATGCAGGGCAAAAGTCTGTCTTTAGCTCTTTAAAAGTGAATTATGATATTTACTGATGTCTTATTTCCTTTGACTTTTAAATTAGGGGTACACCGATCACAACTTTCAGGCCAATCACCGATCACCAATCTGTAAAAAGCCTGACCTGCTGATACCAATTTGGGCTGATACAGATCATTATAATTTTTTTTTATGTAACTGACGGCACATACCTTTAATGTTCCAATCTTATTTTACTGAAAATCATTGAACAATACCTGTGAAACAATCAAATCTTTATGTTTTAACTTAAATAACTAATAAAGTGTCCTGAGTTTTAGGTCTCAGAGCAAAAAGCAACAATGGCTGGCTATCAGACCTTCCCAGAGGTATACAAGATCAGTTTCAAATGTAAGGATGAGCTAGTCACCGATCCCTGATCACTGTTCACCGATCCCACAAAATTAAGGAAATCGGCACCGGTGATCAGTATCTATGTCTTTTTTAAATGTGTGTAGTCTGTCAATTTATGTCCATTTTTTTTGGTATGTTTAAGGATGAACAGATTTAACTTTTCTGCTTCCGATACCGATACTGATACCTGGAATTTGGTATTGACTGATCCGATACTGATACGATACCATCGTTAAATAGTAACCTGCATGCTCTACTGTAGAATTAGACTGGTAATGTTTTGGGTAAAAGGCAAAAGAATGAGTATATGGAATTACTGAAGCTAATATCTAAATGTTTACCATCAAAACAATTCTTTAGAATATACACAAGTTCTTTTCAAATGTGAACTTTTATACCCTGTTGACTGGTAATGCAGCAAAAAACAAAGCAAGTACATCAGAGGCAGCATTTGAAATCAAGTAGCCAAGAGCACTGGAAAAATAAAAAAAAATAAATAAAAAAAAGTCATTGAGCTGTTTGCTTGGATCGGCACCATGGAGCCTTGAGGGGCACTGATACACCAATAACCAATACCATCGATGCATCCCTAGCTATGTTCCTTTCTATAGTTTATGTAATGGTCGTGTGTGAACAGTTAACACTAAGATGTACTCGAGTTAGAGTCGATATCCAGTATCCCCCTTGGCTTCATTTTATATACAGTGCTTCTGTGTCTGAGTATTTCTGAGTCATTTTCTCATGGGGGATATAGATTGCACAAACAAAAACTAAACAGTGTCTTGTTGACAAAGACTATGCTGGAAAAATATAGGTAAAAAGAAGCGAGATGAAGGTCATTTGTTAGGTCACTGTGCCTCCTTCTCTCCTCAAACAAGGTTTAACCCTCAAACCAGAAAAAACCTAGACCAGAAAAGCTCATTTTTCTTTTTACATCCAAGGGGTCAAGGCTTGGGTACACTTCTGCAAAATCATTGTCACTGTTTGTGTGAAAAATTAGCAGAGGAAAACAATTTAGTATGCTTGTGAAATGGTTATGTTTGGACATGATCACTGTGCTTGTTTCATGTTGAGTGTTTACTTGACGAGCAGAACTGTGAGATTTTTCTGCTCTTCTCTGTGACTGAGTGTAAACCACAGCACTAACACACAGTCTCTGCTCATCATTATGTGAATTAACACAGGAAGGGCTCACAATATAATACAGCTGTACAGTGGATCTATAAAAGCTTGAGTGCTGAAGGGTCTGGAACTATTTTCAGCCTGTAGGGGTGGTAGATTCCACTTCCTGGAACAGGATTTTATTGCCCACAGTTTTAGCCAAAGCTCAGTGTCCTGGCTTAAATTAGTTACCTGGAAGCGTTTTCTTATTGAGGATTTTGTCAAGAGGAACTGGGAACTTTAAGGCTTTGCTGTTCTCAGTGACATTTTTTATTGTTATTCAACACTTCAACTACTGCCCAGCCTTTATCCTCAGCCAGCAGCGCTCTGTTTTACTCTGAGGAAAAAACTTTACGGTTCATTGTTGAAACACAAAAAGACCAGATGTTCTGAGCTGTGATCCTATTAATAATCACTACTTTGTGATAAAATAGACCGTTTTATATACAAGAACATGATGTACATGAAGTTTGTGGTTCCCAGATCAAACACAGGTCTCTGAATTCAGGCATAAGCTTCACACCTGTAGAAAGAGGAGATGTTTAAGACTCAGTGTTGGATAGAAATGAGTTTGGACCTAAAAAAAAAGACATTAGTTTTTTGTTTATATTTCAGGCTGGTTAAAACTGGATCATGAAAGTAAAGATCTCAAATGAGTAAAACTTTATTGGATGCTGCATTATTTTGTCTTCCAAATCTGTAATTTTGCAAACACACATGGCTATAAATTTGCCCTCCTTCCATTTGTTAACACACACACACACACTCACATGCACACACACACTCACACAGGTGGCTGTAATTAGTACGTTGAGCCTTCCCATGGCACAGGATCAAACCGCGGTGCGCTCAGCTTCAGGGAATATAAAGCTCTGTTTAACACACACAAAAACACATACACACACACCCACATTCGTGCACCTCCACACATTATTTCTTTCTGTCACTAACGTGCTGCTGAAACACAAAAGGTTCTCCTCTAAACTGTTAGTGTTTAGTCTGCCTCTGACTCAGACCTCTGTTTGACTTCACTGCACAATCTTACGCAGTGTTTGTTTCTGCTCAGAGAGAACGCCAACAGTCAAGGTGTAGAGCAAGGGATTATGGGTGAGATAAGCTTCAACTGTTCAGCATCTCTGATATAACTTGAGAATATACACAGTGGGTTTTGTGCTGCTGCAGAGGTAAGCAGATCGTACAGAGCCAAAGCAGCTCTGCACAAGGTTATGAAAGCAGAAATAAAGCTGCTGCTCGTAAGTCCGAGTGTTCACGTCTTCGTGTTGAAGATCAGGCAGGTTTGTATTTTCGCAGCCCTGTTTCACCCTTTTCCGACATTTAAATACAAAAGACTGTAATTATGGTTGTTCTAGAGAAGTCTGCACGCATGTTGCTCCAGCGATCAAGGTCTGCAGGTTTTTATCCTCTAAGGTTTGAAACTGATACTTGAACTGTTTCCACCTCCTATTGGAAACAATTTCTGTCGTCGATTTTAGAGTTAAGTGCAATAATGGAGCAATTTAAAACAAAGCCTTAAGTTGTACAGGTTTATCTGTAATGTGATACAACAAAAAGCTGGGGCTTTACCTGACATAGTATAATCAATAAGCTGCATATGTTGTGTGCATGTTACTTTGTAAACCGAAGGTTAGTTCTCTCTTGAACCTTGGCTGAGGGGCTTAAAAGAAAAATCCATCAGTTCTGGCAAAGTGTAAGGTTTATATTGGGAGCAAGACTTCCTGATGTGCCAATGGTCAAGTTTAAAGATATCAAAGAACAGAATGGCTTCCTTAAACTGCCACAGCGGCCTCAGTCACTTTGCATTCTCCTGAAATTTTCTGGTATTATAAACTTTCATCACTCTACCTCTAAAATTTTCCAAAGCCACCATTCACACACGTCCCTCAAAACATGATCTTTCCCTGTTTAACAAGCTTCTTCTTCAATCTTCAATGTTTCTATTTATCCCGTCAAACAGTGAAGTGATGTAAACATCGGCACTATTATCCTTTGCTCACTTGAGATATTTTCCGCTGCATTCTTACATCAGCTCATCCTGACGTCAAGAAGGAATTTTAATAGATGGATGCAGGAAGTGTTTGAGTTATGCCTGGGTGAAAAATTTGTCTTTTGGTGTTCACACCTTGACAATTTAATGTCTTTACACTCAGGATGAGACGTGATTGTCGAACATTTGATCACTCATTCAACAATAAAAAAGTCTAATAGTTTTATCTAATATTTTACCTGCTTTCCTGGTTTTCATGTGATATAACTACTAGAGGCTGTTACATTTTTGCTATTACTAATTCTATTGTAATATAAGAACATCTGGATAACTTGAGGAACCACAAGGGTCAGGTGCTGGTGAAACAGGCGAGGCACTGTGAGATTCAGAACTGGAGGAAAAACACAGACACATCAAAGAGTTCTGCAGGGAACTTCCACAAAAAATAGAAAATAAATAAAAAATAAATAAAAAATTAGGTTAGGGTTAGGAAACTTAAAAAAACCACTATATACTCTACTTGATTAGTTGGTGAATAGTTTGCAATGACTACATAATTTTAATACTAATAGTCTTCGAAATGCCCATCTTTTTTTACATAGATCATTCCCTTTCTCTATTTGGGTCTAAACATGATTGTGTCTGAAATGTGCAGATTATCATTCAAATCATCAAGCCGATGCTTTGAGTTTCTGTGAACGGTGCTGATGCAGTTTTTAGGACTTGGCCTTTGCAAAAATCTATTTCTGTTTTTAGTTCTTAAAACAGTCTGCACAGTTTTCAAAGGCCTTCTCAACTAATGTCAGATTTGTTGGAGCATTTGGCCACAAATTGAGGAGGAACTAATTTTGAATCTATGTACTTCACTCCTGTCTGCAGTCCAAAGCTGCTGGAGCTATCACAGGATTTCAGACTCTTAGCATTTTTCCTCATTCCTGCCTCATCGGCTCTTTTAGGACATGGAATGGCTTTAAACAAAGCTTTACAGTTACTGTCACTGCAGCCTAATTCACCTAATTGGGACTTAAACTTTGGATGTTTTCTTTTACTAAATAGAGTTTCAGGAATGATATAACTCGATGATGAAAGCCTTTTTGGATCCAGTTACTTTGGAAAGTAAAAGTGGTTTTCTCTCAAGTTCCAAAACTTCATGTCTAGTGCAATATGGATCAAAACAGTCAGCTTCATAAAAAAAAAAAAAAACAAAAGCTGAGCATAAGATCTTTGGATTTCACTGTTCTAACCTTTGAACCTTCACAAACTCCTAACTCTATTTTCCCCTGTACCTGAATCTGTAAAGGGAAGTTTTAGCCCATTTTATAACATAACATAACACACATCTACACTTACACACACACACACACCCTAACCTCAGTAAATCTGCTTTTACTGTGAAATACTTTCCAGCAGACTTTCTTTTTAATCAACAACATACTGGGATTACTACTGACTGTAGTTTCTGCGTAAATGTGCAGGTGTCTTTTTTAGTCTGTTTGTGTGTGTGTGTGTGTGTGTGTGTGTGTGTGTGTGTGTGTGTGTGTGTGTGTGTGTGTGTGTGTGTGTGTGTGTGTGTGTGTGTGTGTGTGTGTGTGTGTGTGTGTGTGTGTGTGCGTGGTTGACTCATACACACAGGTTTATACCAAGTAGGTCAAAAAGCTGGAAACAATTCTAGAGAGAAAGGTTGACGTGTGTTCGTCATATTTCACAGAGCCTGAGCCCGGGATTGCTGAACGTGTAATCGCATTTTTAAATCACATTGCATATTTTTTCTCTTAAAAAGTTTGTTTTCTTCGCCAAGCTGAAGTACAGCAGGGTCAGGTGTTGGTGCCTGCCTGTGTGTTTGTCTGTGAGTCTGAAATGAAATGTTCTTAGAGCGTTTTGGAGCAAATGATATTTACCTTATGAGGAGTTTTCAGTCTTTCAGAAATCTTTGTGTGTGATTTATTGTTACGCAAACGTCATCACCTCAAACACACGTCATCTGTGTGATCACTGCCAGCTTAAGACTCTGACACAGACACCAGCTGTTAATCTGTCATGTAAGCTTGTGTTGTTGCTCCCAGAGAGTAGCAGTTAACAATAATGTACGATTGTCTCTTCTGCTGTTCCACTTAATAAATCTCCCTCTCTGCACCCACGCCTTCTCTCCCCAGCTCCGTCTTTTCATCTCTCCCTCTCACCGCCTCTTGACCTCCTCTAAAAGTCCGTCAACTCGTGTCTTGTTGCCTCTCTTTCTATGTCTCAGCCCCTTTCGGCGTCTCTCTCTCATGCTGTTAATGGAGGACGGTGTAGCAGCAACAGTTATAATGACTTCCATACGACTACACAGCTTATCCACGGACGAGAGTGTAAATCACAGTGACGTGTGTGTATGTGAGTGTGTGTGTGTGTGTGTAAGGGGCCTTTTTAGTGAAGTTCATGTGGATGCCTGTTTTCTCTGGAGATTATGACATCTTTTAACACAAAATACTTCAAGATAGTCATTCTGATCTTGTGTAACAGTAACAGTTTTATGACTTGTGTAAGCCTGGGATGATGGTCAATAAATCAATTAAACGTACGATAAATGAAATGAACAAAATAATTTTGCTGGCCTCAATATATCGCCATGTACATACCTGTTTGTTTTCCCCGTCTTTCACCTCCAAACATGCAGTTTGTAGCAGAGTTAACAGTGTGAGTAAATCAGCATTCACTGGCATTTGATCGACAAAGAATCGCAACAAAAATGAGACATCTGGCCTGTTTATAGTTTGGGATGAAGTTGATGAGGCCAATGAAGCCTCACGGATGAGAGGAGAAATGTCTTCACAAACTCTAAACTAGGGATGCACTGATCCAACTTGTCTAGTCCTGATACTGATACCTGGGCTTTGGGTATCGACCGATACCGATCCTGATCTGATACCAGTATAAGATAATAACCTGCATGCTCTACTATGGGATAAGACTGGTAATGTTTTGAGTAAGAGACAAAATGCATACAGATGGTATTACTGAAGTTAATATTTATTTAAACTATAATTGTTTCAATGGTTAACAGCAGTTTGATTGAAAAACTGCTTCAGAATTTACAGAAATGACTATTTGATTGTAAAATTTTATACCTTGTAGACAAAATCATAGTTTAGCCTTAGAGTCAAGTTTGGATCGTAGTTTTTTACACCGCAAAAGGCATGCTGCCCTTTAATACAGTTTTTGAGCATTTTGTTTTTATTGTTTTTTTTTGTTTTGTTTTGTCTTGTTTTGTTTCTTTTGGATATTTGAAAGTTATTGACATTTCAGTAACAATAGTAAAAAAAAAAATCATGAGGAATAAAATTTTATTGCATTCCAAAGGGTGTGTTGCTTTATTATATTTACATTATGTAAGTGGTTTATTTGGTCTCAAACTAATATTATTAATGGTCAGGCCCAGGCCTACTCTTGTGCCTTTTAGAATATTTTTTTTAGTGGAAAACAAGTGAAATCTGGATGGGTATTGAATATTAGGAGCCCAGAAAACATTGTTCTTGTGGTCGTCATGTTTGCTGAAACTTATCATTTTCAGTGTGGGGTAATCACTAGGCCATGTTTGTGTCCCAGAGAAACAAGAAAACCTTGAATTTTAATAATATCACATTTTGGAGAAGTTGGATTAGAAATTCATTTCTATTTTTGAGGAAACCAATAATATATGATTACTGCAAAACTTGCATTTTGTGTTAGTGGACTTGGATTAGCCTCTCAGTTTTACATAATCCCACAAATCAGTTTAAAACATCCAGTCTGTTGGTTTGGCTCATTCACAAACACATTAAACACCCACTGTCCACAGAGGATTACATGAGCCACTAATTACATATGAAACACAAGTTGAACCACAGTCAGAAGGTTTACACAGAACTCTGCTATTCCTCATTTTTAGATCTTAACCCACAGCGTGTTTATCCAACCGTCTATTACCCTGACATTGTGTGTAATGTTGTAACTTGTGGAAACAAAAGAGAGAATATTCCTAAATGATTGTGGCCGGAGGAGAGAGGTGTTCTGTGAATGTGGAGTGAAAGTCTTGTTTCTACTGAAAACAGGTCGAGAAAGAAATGATAGAAATGTTAAATCTCAGCAATATTGAGTTTGTCCCAAATGATTCACAATTGTGGTGTTATTGTTTCCAGAGTATCATTGAGCTGATGAAGTTATAACGACTGTGTTTTGGAGGGATCAGTGCTCTGACAGGCCAGCGTGCTGCTGAAGGAGCACTTGTGTTTGTTCATTTAGTTTTTAAAATTGAGGGATTTGGTTGGAGGAAGATCCTGGAAAACTTGATACAATACTCATCACCTTATCCTGCTGCCCGGGCGTATCCAGGTTATTGCACCTCTTGTCTAATGATGAAGAGTTAGTAGGTTTACAATTTCCTGATCATGGTGAGTTAAAGCTTTTAAGTGTGGCTGTTTAGAAATATGTTTTATGGAACAACCTCAGCCTGTCAGTTTCTGAGATAATAACTTAATTGTTTTAAGGATGAAATTACAGTATTAGGCGCATCTTTTCCATCTTTCGATCATTAACCACTGCACAAAATAGAAGAAGCTTCAGGAGTCAGCAGTTGACCACTTAAGGTACCTGTTTCCTGATCTGAAACAGTTTATTCATACTGGCAGTGTTTGATCCAGTGTTTCTATAATGTGTTTTATTAATTTGAATTGCTCCCTTTTCAGTGAATGGATGGGACTAGTTACACTGCAAGAAGTTAAATTTTTATTGATATTTATTTATTTTTATTTTTTTATTTATTTATTAATACCTCCCAAATACTCCCCTCAACAGTGTCTTGATAAAAATAAAGGAAAACTAGAAAAGCACTCAGAAAGCGCAGACCTACACTTCAGTCTTACTTTAATGTTATACTCCCTTTCAGCGGACTGTCTGCTACAATTTGGTGTGAGTTGCAGGTTTGTACGATAATCTCTTACCTGACAGTGTTGAAAATTATGATGACCCAGTACGTATTTCATATTCCAGATCTTAGTATCCAGAATATTGTCAGGATCTGGATCCTACTTTTATATCTGACAGAAATTATCATGACCTTGTCTCGTATTGTTTTGCAAAGTAATCTGACCATTTATTGTGGAGTTATATACACATATGGTGAAAACGGTGCTATCTCACAATGATAAAGAATCCTTTTAAAACATCCTGGCTCCAGATGGTGATCCAGATCACCTCCAAAATTTAATCACTTTTTCCTTATCCTACTTTGCACATTTCCTGAAAATTTCATCAAATTCTGGTTGTTACTTTTTGAGCTATGTTGTTCACAGACCATCAGACAGACAAACTCTCCCAAAAACATAACCTCCTTGGCGTAGGTAAATATAGTGTAAGTTAAAGTCACACATCTCCTTGATGAAGTTAGAATTTAATTTTTTAATGGAAGCAGTTTAGAGTAATTTTCTGTTCACTTAATATCATCATTTTTCTTGGAAGGAGCAGAGAATCTTTCATGTTAGAGTAATGGGCTCAATTACTGTTGTTTTAACAAGGATTGCATGGACATAGGCATTCCTGATTAATGATCACAATCAAAAATCACTACCTAATTGCTTGATTACACTAAAAGGAAATGTTTTGACAGCCTGCTTTAAGGTGGCAGAAATTATTTCATTTTCTTTTAACAATTTTCTGATGATGAGTATAATTATGATCAAAGCTTCCTAGAAACTGCATTCACTTCGGTGACAGAGTTGTTGCAGTAGATCATGTACCTTATGTACCAGGTCTCGTGTTGGCCGTCTTCTTGTTTAAGGCAGAGCCCAAACTGTGGTGCATGCATGACTTCAGAGGACTTTTGTGTGATGGTGTTTTTGATCATTTATATCCATGCAGCTGGCTTCAACTTCAACATCGGTGAAAATTGCAAGCCCTGCAATTCAGAAGGAAAACTGTTCTCGACTCAAAAATAAACCCTCCTGGGACTCAGGTTTGACTGAACAATGCTTTTTTTCCCCACTCTTTTCTGAATCATGTTTACTTGTGGTAGCTCCTGTCTCTGAATTGTAAAGTGACAACATCAACTCTGCATGAAATATGAGGCCAGTTTGTTCAGTTTTAAAGGAATAACTGGAGTTTACTGGTTTGTCCGATACACAAACTCAAGTCAGGCTGGTTTGGCTGCAGTGCTGCAACAACGAACGGTCAGTCAGAGCTGACACAGAAGCATTTCTGTCTCCACACACACACACACGCACACACACACAGAGGTTCTGTCCACATATCCAGTGTCTCTATATTAAAACCTGGAAGGACATGACCCTTTAGCAAAACACTGGCCCCCTGGACACACTCACACATTGAAACACACACACACATTCATAGAGGGCTGTTGGGACTCATATTTCTGAGCATGTTCATGTCCAACTGCTGCCTTTTCTCTACAGACCTAAAAGTAAATACATGAAGGGGTTACACAAACACACACACTCAGACAGGGGTACCCAGCTAGTGAATGTGTGAAATGTAGCGCACTGCTGAACCATTTCCCTCCTGTAGATTAAAGGAGGGGGGAATGAAAAGAAACAAAAAAGAAAGGAGGCTGAGAATGAAACAGAAAGCAGAAGTGTGAGGGGACTAAGTGGGTGAAGGCTGGCATGGAAGTTAAGAAGAAAAACAGACATTTTGTGTGCCCTTGTGATTTTTTAATTTTATTTTTACTTCAACCTTTTAACCAGTATGAAAAATTGCCACAAGAAGCAGCAACAAGTTTCTGACTGACAAAGAGCAAGCACAGTACGAAATACATGTCAAACATAGGGATGCTCGAAACTGCTTTTTTTCAGATCAATACCAGTACGAGTACTCTTTCTTGAGTACTCACCGAAGTATCAATATCACTAGAACTTTTTGATACATAAAGTTATTAGAGACAGATCATTTTGAGCAAAGGCAGCATGGTCACTCTGCCATTTAGTCCAAAATAAAACACAAACACTAAATTCACAATCTTTTTTTATTATTATTATTTTGGATGAATTACCAATGGTGCAAAAAAATCCCAACAACAATAAGAGCTTAAGTATTTTTTTTTAAATGCACTGAAGAGCAAAATAAAACTGTTTCTATCCCTGGTTCATTCACATTGTGTGGACAGGACCTGACGCACATTTGCCGTGGTATCAAACCTCTGCAATATAGCGCCAACTTCTGGGGAGGAGGACTTGAGTATTGGCAGTATTCACAAGTACCAATATCTTGAATTAGGGTTGGTATCAGCCCATTCGGTACTTGCCCATCCCAAACATGGCAAATATTTGATACTGTGATCACTGAGTCCAATTCAAACATATGGATACCTGTATAGCTAAAATGCATGTTCCAGATTTAACCAATATACTTTGTTATTCAGGTGTTAAATATCACAGTTAAAGTTTTGTGGTTATAATGAACAATAAAGTTAATGTACTGACAGCTGCATGTAGAGGGTGTGGGTCATTTAAAACATGGATCTTAAAGGGAAAGGCATAAAAATAACATTTAGTATCTGGCTGAACACTAGAAGGTGGAACACGATCAGAAGAAACACTTTGTTTATCAAAAACAGCTGAAGCAGGGAGGGGAAAGGTTTTCTGCTCCGTGTGAGTGCAGCTTGAAAAAAAAAAATGGAGCATTCGCTTTACCTCCTACCTGGAGTTTTTGTGCAAGGACGGTTAACATCAGGTAGAATAAAGGAGAACAAAGTAAAGAAACAGTTTCCAACACGGAACACAACTTCACTGTAAGGGTTAAAGTCTTTTACCTTCACATGTCTCAGGGTGCTGCCCAGAAAAGCTGGAGTAAGTCTGGTGAAAAACAGCCATTTGTTTTTAAACCTGTAGCTCAGAAAAGGTGATGTTGGGGCTTTTTCAGGAGTGCACTAAATGTGTGAAAGTTACTTTTAATTTGCTGCACTGTATGGACAATGAAAGCCATTCTGAGTCTTTGCAGGTCAGGGTGTGCTAGCTGCTACAAGTGCTTAACCATATGCCCGCTTTAGTTCAGACCTGTGTGCCGCTTGGCTTCAGAAGCTCTTTCTCAGAACATGCCGTGCATGCATGTAGCAAGAGGGAGGGATGAGGGGGTTGTAACAAGAATACCAGAAAGTCAAGTTACCACTTAGTTAAATAATGTCAGAACACACATGTATGGACACACCCTTACAGGAATTCATATCACACACACACAAACACACGCATAGAGGGTCTGCCAGTATGCTATTAATACCAGTGGAGGATGCAGGTCATGCCTCGTATTTGCATTTCAGATGTTCATTCCATTATCCAAATAGTGATGCTTTTAAGACATTTGGCGCTACATTAAACACTCCAAGCTCTCCGGTGGTCTTCTATCATCCACACACACATTTGACTGTGTACCAACATGCACGATAAACAGATCCTTTACAACTGCACACACAGACACACACACACTTGTATGAATTTCCTACAGGTGGTCCAAGCCTCCTTTTTTTCCTTCCATCACCACCATCAGGTTTTGGTTGAAGTTTCAGGTTCAGGCGGAGTTAACTGCACATCCCCCCAGCCTCATGTATTTTGACAGACTTGGTATTGCTCTGTATCAAGCCGCTCCACCTCCCCGTAACAGGTCCCCTCAGATACATTGGTTCCATCTTGAAACAGTTGCAAGCGTGAAGGTCCAGACAGATGTTTGTATCTTTTTGATAATCAATGTGGGAAGACGTGCTGAGGGAGAGAAACTGATATGCCAGCGGGAGTTTGAAAGCAATATGATCCTGTCGACTCACACACAGTTTGGAGGGACACGGAGAAGAGTTTGGATTTTCTTTTCCCTGGGAGGTTGTTTCATTGGACAGGTCATTTTTTTATTCAAATCCTGTGGAAAAAAATGTTGAAGTTCTCTCCTATTTTCCTGCTTTGTAGGTTAGTAAGGTACAGTTGGATCATGCGATCTCAGCCGTATTAACCAGGAATTTGTCATTTTAGGGTTGAAACAGAAATATACTGAGGGACATTTTGCATAAACTCCATGGCACCATAGGTAGATTTTTTTTCTTTATTTGTTTTGTTTTATTTGAAAGTTTTAAAAGCCTTGTAATTTTAGTTTTTTTTTACATTGCTTGATTTCTTAATATCACAGACAATTTGGTTATAAAATGAAATCAAACTATTTATCCCAAAGGAAATTCCAATTTCCAGGTTTCTCCAACTTTCAATAAAATGAAATATGAGTCACAGAACAGCATCAATTATTACAAAACACATAAGTGGAAAGAAGTTGAGTCCACTCCACTAACCTGTCCAACCCACTTAGAAGAGAGGTAGTGGGCGAGGAAGAGACAACAAAGAAATTAGACTTAAGTTACATGGTGGGGAAGCAGGGAGATTTGAATGCTGGGCCAAAAGGAAAAACATGTCCCCACACATTAAACCCACACAAAGAGACCGCTCACCTTTTGAACCTGCCTCATCACAAAACTAATCCATTGGTGTCTTTGCCTTACTCCTGCTTATTTACGGGATTTGTATAAGGAAACTAACCTCTATCCATTAACATTGATTTTTTTAGAGGTGCTGTATTTAAAATCAGAAAGTATTAGACTTTTTTTTTTTCAGATTAGTATTTTTACCAATGTAATTGGGATATCAAAAAACAAACGATGAAAATAAATTTGTCTCTCAGTCAATAATTGCACTTGGAAAAAAAAAAACGATTGAGAATGCAGAATTTCTTTTCAAGGCTACTAGACTGTTAAGGGTTTGTGAGGACGTTTCTTCTCTCATCCATGAGACTTCATCAGCCTCATCAGCTTCGTCACAAACTACAAAAACAAACACACATGCACATGATATATTAAGGCTGGCAAAATTATTGAGTGTGTTTCATTTATTGAACGTAAAGTGATTTATTGACTCTCGTCCAAGGCCTAGGTAATACATGTGTTCTAAATGGAATAACATTTTATAAATGTGATACATGTGATAAAGATGGTTAGTTTGTGTCATAAAAAGTAATACATGTATTATAAATAGCAGTAATGTGCACCTTTTTTTAGATGTTTCAAATGTGATTGTTGGGTTACACTTTAAGTAGTTTTTTTCACTGGATCTGCACAACTGTGCAAAGTATATTTCATAACAAAGATTCTTTTTGGATCCACAAATCCATCCATTATTATTGCTTCCATCTATTTATTATATATTTATTATTTGTATTTTATTTAATTATTTGATTGCTCTTCTTCGGGCCTTTTTAAGTGTTGTGTTATATGTTTTTAATTTTTTTTTTTTTGTTTTTTGTATTTTACATGAAGTGTTTCTTTTGACTCATGTTAGCCATTTATATATATATATATATATATATATATATATATATATATATATATATATATATATATATATATATATATATATATATATATATATATATATATATATATATAATTTGTTTAATTTCTCTGTACAGCACTTTGGTCAACATTGTCTGTTTTTAAAGCGCTTAACAAATAGAGTTGGATTGGAGTTGAACTTCTACCCACAGTCAGGGTTGGGTGCTGGAGCCTATCCCATGACAAACTCACCTTTACGCACTTTAAAGTGACCAGTCCACCTGATGAGACTGTCTTTGGACCTGAGCTTGCACAGAGACAACATCCAAAATACACAGATGGACAGTCCACTAATGATGCATCTCTTCTTTTCTCTTACCAGATGACTCCAGTTCAAGAGGTGGAGCCTTGGTGCCCAATGGGGACTCTGAAGGTGTCCCAGAGCTGGCTGGCAAACTTGGTAACTACCCATGACTCACATGTCCTCATCACAACAAGCATTTAATCATTTTAAAACAAGAGGAGGAAGAAGCATTGCTGAGAGTGTGTTACTTTTTTAAAAAGTACAGCAGCAGATTGTTCAATAAACACCTCCAACATGTCAAAGGGGAACCTATGCTAGTTTGTGCCCACAGACACACACACACACACAAACACAGGCGCACATCAGGGTGCTTGTTTGTTTAGATAATTGGCTCTGACAGAGTGGAGAGCAGTCTATTTGTGTGAGGTGTGATTTGGTGGGACACATTCCTTCCTTAACACCTCCTCTAAAGTCTCCCCCCGTCATGTAACTTTACCCTTCTTTCTCTGCCTGTTGTTATCCTTTTTATCCTGCTCTCTTCGTCCCTCCCTCTTGCTTCCTCCCTATCTAACATCCGTGCACCCTCTTCTCTTTAATGACCACAAACATTTACTCTTTGTTTTATCACGCACATTCTTTCTCTTTATCTGTTTGGCCTGCTGCTCTTGCATTTCTGAAACAAACTCAAGGCTTTGGAGAGTAGAGAGTCAAAACCAACTGTAGCCATGCACGTTCAAAGAAACTCTTATTTATTTGAACGATGCTCCTCCAGTGACATAACAGGGGCGCCAATACAAAAAACACAGCCACTGCCAGAAAAAGTGATCCTGGCCTCACTTCTGATTGGATACAAGTTCAACCAGCACAGACAGCATGGCAGCCAATCAAAACAGAGAACTTGACATGAACTCTATATCTGCTGTTTATCTTGCTGGCTTTTTAAAGCTAAAAGCAGATAAACCCACATGATTCAATATCAAAGCTGTAAACATGGCAAACTTTTATTTTTAACAAGCATACTTCCAAAGTCAACTTTTAAGTGGAAGAATATATTTTGTCATTTTTGGAAACAAACTTTTTTTGCTGTCTTGTTCAGAGATAGGTTAGACAATTCATTTTTTAAACTGTGGGTTATGCCAATGGTTCCCAGAACTGGAATGCACTGACAGGCAAATTCAGAAACAGAAAAAAACAAACAAGAAAAGAGTCTTATTTAAGCTGACCAGAACAAAATCAGACCACAAACATCATTGTGTTCCCTGTATTAATCTGCAATCACTGATACTGCTGTTATCCTAGTCCTCTAAAGGGTCTTTTGGAAACAAAGAACTGTGGAAAACAGATCCAATATTTCTTTTGTTCAAGATTTCCTATAGAACTCAACCCGTATTTGGGTTCATATTTTCACAATAGTGGATCAAATAATCAAATATAAATGTTTTTTTGATTTTGCAAGGCATTTCCTAACCCCCACTTTGGAAACCTCTGGATTACACAATCATGTTCCCAAAGAGAAAAAACACCAAAGACGGGGTCCACAGCTGACATGACTGTCCTGTTCAAAAAAACGCTTTGCAGCCCTGTCTGTTAAAGGTTGGATGTTGTTAGTTGATCCCATCGCAAACAGAATCAAAAAGTTGTTTTTTTTACTCTTAGTACTATGATAACAGTTTTAATTCCTCACATAAACAATATATTTGTTAAATGATTGAACTTGTCAGGGTCCATTCTTCGTCCCAAGCCTTGTCCTGTTGATTGGTACCGTGGCATCTGGCCTAACACACAGACAGTCAGGACCTCAGTGCCGCCCTCAGACCCAAGCTGTCAGCACATTTGTTACCTCTGCCGAGGAGGTTAGGTTTTTGGGTGAGTTTGTCTGTTTGTTTGTCTGTGAACAACATAACTCAAAAAGTCACAAACATATCTTGAAAATTCCAGGAAATTTTTAAAATATGATAAGGAAGAAGTGATAAAATTTTGGAGGGGATCTGGATCACCGTCTGGATTCAGGATTTTTTAAAGGATTCTTTATCATCATGCGAAAGGACCGTTTTCACCATATGTGTATAACTCCACAATAAATGGTCGATTTGCTTTGCAAAAAAATACAAGACAAGGTCACCATAATTTCTGACAGATGTAAAAGTACAATCCAGATCCTTGCAATATTCTGGATACTAAGATCCGGAATATAAAATATTTGCTGGGTCATAATAATTTTCAACACCGTCAAGAAACAAATTATCGTACAAACACCAAATAGCAGACAGTCTGCTGAAAGGGAGTATAACATTATTGTGCTCGCTGAGTTCTTTTTCTAGTAATTTTGTTTACCAAAATAAACGTAAAATTTTAAATCTCAACCTAGTTTTTCAATGATTTTCCAGGTACACTCTTTGTGTTAGGCCAAGCTAACTGCCCTCTGGCTCTAGCCTACCTGACATATGGATCATTCTAGTCATCTCACTCCCAGCAGATGGTTTCAGTCTTAAAGCTGACCCAGGACCCAAACTTGACCCCCTTGACTTCCCCTTTGACTTAGTGTAAAAGTGATCCTTATTCTTAGATTAAAGCTAAACCAGAGTCTTTACCGAAACTACTCGAGTCAAACAACTTCAGTTTGTAAATATCTCCTCAATCTCTTGGGTCAACATCAGCGACCACATACCACCCTCGTTCTCCACACACGTACTATCTCTGTCTCCCTCTGGCACGTCGTCTGATCATAGGCGGTCAGTCGGGGGGTCAGCAGTATTTTTACACTGTGAAGTGTGGCGTTGAAGAGGCCCCAGAGACCCAGAACAAGCCTGCCCTTTTGCCCGTCCTGGCTCTAACCTTCTCCTTCTCTTTCTCTTGTTTTTTTTTCCTTCTACCTCTTCGAGTGGCCTCTGTCTTACCTTTGCTTTTATTATTTTTTTAACTTCATCTCGCGCTGTCTTTGTTCTCCTTCCCTGTCATCATTTCAGTTTTATTCATCTGTTTTAAGCAATCTGTCAGACCTCGGAGAGTGCTAACCTTAATCTGAACCTCTCTGTCTCCTTTCCATTGTTTGCTCCCTCACTTATGTTTGATTTGGTGCAGTGTAGACAATATAAATCAGTTCATTTCAGTCACACTTTGCTGTGTTTTGTCCACTTTCCAGGTTTGTCTTCATACAGTTTAGATCAGCTGCACTTTTGTCTGCACACTCTCTAAATTAGAGTCAAAGTCAGTACAGTTAGATATAAATAAACATAAAATAAGACATTTCCAGGGAACAAACTGCTCATCAATTACTTCTGATTCTCCTCAAATCAACTTCCCCTCTTTTGTTTAATCTATTGACTCAGACTGGTCACAGGTCAGCTGTTGTCCAGTCATTTTTTAGAACGGGTCAGAATCAGGACTTAAAAGCTTTTTGGGTATGTTTGTTTTGTCCTCCTGCCCGGCTTCCTGACGGTCTGCAGATATCTGTATTCCTCTGAGTAATGAAGCCGCAGTGAAACCTCCTCGTTTGAGCACGCTAACCCATCACATAACTCTTGAGCCTGTTTGTTTACCCAGAGCTGGAATAACAATTGCGTCCAAAGAAAGAGACGCAACTGCAGTAGTTCAGGGTGATTTATCTGCCCCGGCTGATGGCTATCTGCTCCAGGGTAGAACATGAGGGCTGTAAAAATCAAGCACTCCTGTGAATGATTTCCTCTTTTTACTCCCTACTGGGTCGTTTTTTTCTCTCTGCTCTGTGTGTCTTCTGTGCTTGCTGGCTGTTGTTGGTCAGATATGTGTGTTTGTGTGTGAATGGATGTATGGGTTCAGGGTAAGATGGGTCAGTCATGAAGTTAGGTGGAGGGATGTGGATGTTTGAATGGGTGTGGAAGGTTAACTAACCTTTGTATCTTTTGAGATAGGATATGCACACTTAAATGAGCATTTCTTTTGATGCTAAGCCCCTGTCCAGCTTTTTATGACTTTTATTCATGACTGGATAATCATAATAATGCCACATAGAAGTTGATAGGGCTGGGACGATATGCTTTCCTCGCGATTCGATTCTATTACAATTTTGGGGTGCCAATTTGACTTTAATTGTGATTCTTAGATATTTTCTATTTTGCGATTTTTAGTTAGATTTTTTAACACCAAACCATGTGGAAAAAGTCAAATGATGATGATAATGTCAACAGACTACATCAGGAGCCATATTTCCCATAAAGTGCACATCATGTGAGCCAGAAAAAAACACTTCACCCTCTGCTGGGGATAAGTGTTAACTTTTTCCCAATCCAGTTAATGAACAAAGACTGAAATGAAGAAATTGAATTTGAAACAAAAACCTTTCTTTCTTTTTTTTATGAAGAATCCCAATTTCGATATTGTCAAACAAAAAATCTTTATATAAATATTCATTTTTTTTCTCCCACCCCTGGAAGTCAAACAGTTTTTGTTTGTTTATTTTTCAGTTTCACGGCAAGATCTCATGGATCTGCATGCTGTTGGCCCCATGGTTTTAGCTTCCACCTCGTATGAGAGGGCTATAGTCGTGTCACAGCATTTAATAATAATGTGCTTAGGTTAAATGTACATATTCCTGGTCATGTATCTAAGTCTTGGCTTTTAAGGGGTAAGAGGAATTGATTCCAACGTTTTTCTTAAAGGAAAGTTTTGCCCCATTAATAAGAAATGATATCAGTTAATTGTAATAGCAAGCTTCACCAGTTAAATTAGATTCCTCTAATTTAAAAAAAAGTTTTCAGAAAATTTCTGTCCTCCTTTTCTGAACAAGTTGCCAGATTTTGAGTCCTCATATCAACTTGGAGGCAAAAAAAAAAACTGTCACTAAACCATTCTTCTTCTTTTCTTCTTCTGAAAAGGGCAACATATCGTTATATGTCATCATACATCAGAATACAAAATCACAAACATGATAGCAGGAGCCATGAATAACATTGGTTGACTTCTAAACTTGATCTCATGGGGTTCACACATGACCCTGAGCTGTGCCTCCAAATGGCCTCCTCTGAACAGCCAAGTTAGAAAAAAAATCACCCCCTGTACAGTGTGTGCCGATAGTAAAATTAGGGACTGAGACAGGAGACGTTTTTTGAACCTGCTGTAAATAGTTTAATTTCTGCTTTGAAAATGGCTTTTTTTGGCTTGGTGTGTATTTGACTTCCAGTACTTCCAGAGCCAGCCTCAAGTGGACATTTGAGAAACAGCAGATTTTAGCACTTCCGCATTGTCTCATATTCTTAGACCGGGAGTTGCCTCCTGGGCCTAAGATGAGGTTGAAGCAGTTTAGTTTGTAATCTGACAAAGTTTCATGGGATGGTAAGCGCAAGTGTCTCATAAAGTGCATAGAAGACAGCATGTGAGATACTCAGTTTAAAAATCAAACACATAAAGAAAAGTTGGTTGAAGTCTAGGAATAGTTATCCTTAACAGCAAGTAGTCTTTCTTTCTTTCTGGAGGCAAAAAGCTAACACAGTGTGTGGTGTGAGTCTAAGCTTTTCTGAACTGCCCCTCTGTGTCACAGCTTCTCCACATTATGTGTCTTTGATGGCTCTTTATACCTCATAAAAGTGTCATGTCTGACTCTTTATGGATTCCCCAATCTGCCCTCTTTCCAGCTGTCTGAAGAACAGAACACAGCTTGTAAATATAAAACTTTTGTGTGAGTCATTTATCTTTCTGAAGGTCTGGATTTGCCTATAATCTTTAGTTAAAATTTTATCAGGGGTACTTGAAATCTACAAACACCAGAAAAGATTCCCTATTAAGATTGTGTAATGTCTCCCTTTCTCTCTTTATTTCCTTTTAGTACGTCCACGTTTCACCCAGCCGTCAAAGATGAGGAAGCGTGTCATTGCTCGTCCAGTGGGCAGCTCAGTACGACTGAAGTGCACAGCATCAGGTAACCCTCGACCGGACATCATCTGGCTTAAGGACGGTCGACCTCTTGTGGATGAGGAAGGTGGAGCGGCAGGAAGAGGAGACGGGGAGGGAAAGAAGAAGAGGTGGACCCTGAGTCTGAAGAACCTGGCACCGGAGCACAGCGGGAAGTACACCTGCCATGTCTCCAACAGAGCAGGAGAAATCAACGCCACCTACAAAGTGGAAGTCATACGTGAGTCAACTTCCCGAGTTTAAGATTCAACTTAGGATATGAGAGAAAAAGAGAGGGGAATAATCTCATTCAGCCTCTTGTGCTGAATTATTTGATTGAAGTCTTTTTAGTTGTTGTGGTGTGTTTCATAAAAAAGCCACAGTGGCCACATGTACCAGCGTGCCTGCTAATGAGTTTCACCAACGTTTAAAATAGCTTTAAAAGCCTCTGCTCACTTCAGTGGCATTCACTGATCTGCAGCAGGCTTGCCAACAAATGTAAGTCAAGCAGATGAAGAATGTTCAGTTTTCTGAAGCAGAAGCTGAGGCAGGCTTTATTTCCACTGTTGAGAGCTGGTTGTGTGTGATGATGAGTTGTGAGTGTTAGGAAATGCATAGGGTTTCAGTCTAAAGCAGCAAAAGCTGTATAGGTGAGTAAAGATGAAATGTGAAGTTGTTTGGTGGATTTATGTGTGCGTGTGCATCGAACAGTATGTTTCTGAAGGTGATATCACGTATAGAGCCTTAAACCAGCTCCTCTCACTTTACACTCCACATCTGTTGGATATTAAAGTACTGCTGTAGTCCTTCCTGACACACACACACACACACACACACACACACACACACACACACACACACACACACACACACACACACACACACACACACACACACACACACACTAAGAGGAAGTAAATCAAACAACTGCTAGCTTGTGTCAAATGTGACTTTTTTTCTATCAGCAGTGATTCACTCAGCTGTCAGTGATTTACAGCTTTTAGATACAAACAAGGAAAATGGACTCTAGAAAAAAAAACAGTTTCGTTTTTTAAAAAAGGATCACTTTGCATTAAGTTATTTTTCTGGATGTCATTGGTTTGTCACAGCTCTACAAGAAAGCTAAGATGAAATAACTTTGAAGTGGGACAAATTAAATTTATTATTTTAAAAACTTTTTTAGAAATACTTGACAGTATCTTTTTTTTTTTGATTATTATTTACATTTTTCCAGGAATATTCCAATTGAGATACAAAATTTCTCTAACAAGGGAGTCTTGATAAAGACTATGATAATTTGTTACCGGACTGTTGAAAATTATGATGACCCAGTACGTTTTTCATATTCCAGTTCTTAGCATTCAGAATATTGCCAGGATCTGGATCCTAATTTTACATCTGTCAGAAATTACAGTGACCTTGTCTTGTATTGTTTTGCAAAGCAATCAGACCATCTGTCGTGGAGTTATATACACATATGGTGAAACTGGCCCTATCTCAAAATGATAAAGAATCCTTTAAAAAATCCTGGAGCCAGACAGTGATCTGGATCACCTCCCAAATTAAGATAACTTTAAGATTAAGATAACTTAAGAATTCTGTGAGTTTTTGTCTCCTCTTGTCCTAGTTCCCTATTATATCCGCTGTCCCTGCTCTTTTCAAAGACATAAAGGCAGAAATCAAATCTTAAATACAATTTATTCACCTAAATTTTTCTCCTTTAGCCTCCCTGAAAGCAAGTAAAGTTTGGACCACAAACTTATTCTGTAACAAAGCCAAACCTGAAGTTCCTCTTTTTAAACTCCTGCTGAAGCAGAGTTTCTGTAATTATCTTCTCATGAGATTGTGTTACAATACCCAAATAAGAGACCATTGAAAGTCCCACGCAGGTGTGTTTATTCTGCTGGATAAACTGTGAAAGAAAAGGCAGGAACTGAAGATAAGGGATCTGTTTGTGTGTCTTTAGCAGAGAGGGAGGATGTGGTGCTTGAATACAACAGGTTCTGTACAAACGATGCTTTAAAAAAACATGTTCCATACCCTCAGGTGTGTGTTTTTGTCAGGTCATTCAGTTTATTCACATGGAATAAAGAAGAGTGAGTTCTTATCCTCCACTGTGCTTTTTTTTTTCCATTTTACGTTCAGGTAAAAGCAGATAAGTCTCAGATAGTGTATAAATGAAATTATTTCCTGTCTTTCTTCAGAGCGTACTAACTCCAAACCCATTCTGACCGGTACCCACCCTGTTAATACCACCGTGGACTACGGAGGAACTACGTCTTTCCAGTGTAAAGTCCGCAGTGATGTCAAGCCAGTCATTCAGTGGCTGAAAAGAGTTGAGCCTGGAGACGAGAACAAATTTAACTCAACCATAGAGGTACAAACACTCAGTTTACATGTAAACATAATCCTTTGATGCTAACTAGAGTGAAGCAGTCATATAGTCGTGGATTGATTAATGAATTAATTGTTGTATTTTCTTTTTTAAGGTTGGGGATCACCGTTTTGTGGTCCTGCCTACAGGAGAAGTTTGGTCCCGTCCGGATGGCTCATACCTCAACAAGCTGCTGATAACCAGAGCCAAAGAGGAGGACGCTGGCATGTATATTTGTTTAGGAGCCAACACTATGGGCTACAGCTTCAGGAGCGCCTACCTGACTGTGCTACCAGGTGAGAGGAAGAAAGAGAAACGCACCTGAAGACACACAAGAGAGCTCTTATTGATCATGTGTGATTATCCCTCTAGGTTAAATTACAGGCGGGGAAGATACTTAATCAACAGGTTTTAATAGTGTCAAAAACTTGATTCTGATTGGTCAAAACTTATGTACATTGGTTATTAATTATTATTATTTTAATTCTGGTTGTTGACAGGTAAACAGCTTTCATAGATGCCTTGATGTCATAAATTGTTTGCCATATTTATGTCTGAACACCTTTTTTAATGACCTTGCGTTTTGAATTTGCAGATCTGAAGCCCCAGAGCAACTCTATCCCCACAGCCACATCCCCGAGCCTCCCCTGGCCCGTCATTATTGGAATACCAGCAGGCGTCGCCTTCATTTTAGGCACCGCCCTCCTCTGGTTCTGCCAGTCAAAACGCACCTGCTCCTCCTCTTCTTCTGCTTCATCCTCATCCTCTTCTGCCCTTCCTGCTGCCCAGCGTCTACCTGCAGCCAACCGAGAGCGAGCCTGCCCCGCAGCGCCTCAACAACCAGCCAGCGGGGATAAAGATTGCCTTTCATACGAGGACTACATCGCCCATCAGCAGCTGCTCCTCGCTCAGGGGGGAGCTGGACTGGCTCCCAAAGTCTACCCAAAGATCTACACGGATATTCACACACACACGCATTCACACGTGGACGGGAAAGTGCATCAGCACCAGCACATTCACTACCAGTGTTAGCAGCATGAACATGTGACTGTGCACGGAGACTTTTACACAAACTGTTCAAACAAACTTCAGACATACAGAGCACAGAAAAGGAAAAGGTGCAAGCAAAGACAATGCAGAGTGACATCAAATACACCTCCTGAACATGGACTCATCCAAGGCATATAAATGAAGAATGTAAAGGTAGAAATAGATCCTTATTTTAACCAATCTGGAGGAAAATCCAGTGAAATCTATCCAAAAAAATCCCATTATATATTTTATTAAAGCATTTCTTACAATATCTCAGTTTAAGATTGTTCAAATCTCACATTTTTAAAGCCAAGACAAACATCTTTAAAGTGACTTAACCCAGCATTTAGACACAGCCTGTCCTACTGCAGAGGGTGCACTATTTCAGCGTGCATTGATTCCCTTGTTAACATGGTAATTAGCATGCTGCTTCATCCTGGATAACCTAACAAGAATATTTGTGTTACTGCACAGCTTAAATCCAGAGAACATTTCAAGAGTGAGCCAAACTGAGCCATAAAAGACACAAATCAAACAAACTCCCACTGAAGGATGTGAGGGTAAAGGCTGCGAGTTTTCACGCCAGCTGGGCTGACAGCCTTCCTGATATATGTCCAGCTGCTAACTGGGTGCTGTGGAAAAAAGAGCTGTTGTCAAACTGAGTACAGACAGCGTGCAGCATGGCTTTGACAGCAGCCAGAGTGTAGTTTCTGCTTCATCCAAGGGGCTCCTCTTTAGGAATATTTTCTCAACTGTTCTGCTGCTTTATTTTGTGAAAAATGCTGGCATTTCCTGTTTCACATTATCTCCTTTTTGGCTTTGCTTTAAGCTTGCTGACTGAAGAAGCAGTTTTCAGTTCTCTTCATGTTATTGGTTCAGTTTCTTCAGCCGGCAGTGCAAAGGGATGATCAGCTCGCCTTCGGTGCACACTGATGCCTTCCAGGAATTGTTTCCAGACTTGGTGGATCACTGTTGGATCATTGGATATGTCACAGACTCTTGTTCATCCACTTTGAGATTTACAGAGCGTAAACTCTATCTTAAGGATGAGACCTAAAGTCCTCTACTCTTCTTTTCCTTCTTCTCATAGTGCCTCACAATATGACCTCCAGTGTACTGGAACAGGGTTTGCATGTGTGCTGTTCTCCACACAGACTTTGAGGGAGTCACCTGTTGGCTGCTTTTGATAGAGGACGTTCGTCACACCAGCAGATCCCTCAGTCACTCTGTTACAGAAAGATTTGTAATACTACAAAGATAAATGAGAAGTAACAGCTCTAATGGAATCAAATGAAAATATTTTTATCTCTAAATATGATGCAGTTTATGATGCAGATATACCCACTAAGAAGCTAGCAGTAGCTTGCTGCTCCCAGCCCTATGAATTATCACACGTGTTTTGGTACGTTGAAAGACGGTTTGAATCTGTGTTTCATTTACTTCTGTTGGCTGCCTTAACTGATGTTTAAATAATAACATCCCCTGGAAAAATACATTTCACCTGGATGTCAGACATCATCTTGCTTTTTGACAAGTGTCTTGTTGATGCACCACAAACCCATGATATACCTCAAAATAACAGCTAGAGTCATATTTTTCTATTTAGAGGCAGTTTGAATGAATGCAGGTCTAAAGGTTTCATTAGTAGCTTTCCAATAGTGTTTTCTTGTCTTCTTACTTTTGTTTTGAACATTTTTTCAGCTGAACTTCAATTTCTATTTCTTTATTGGATAATTTTAAACAAAACTCCCCTTTAATCTGTTATGTTGAAACCATAACTGTTGTATAATTTTAGTGAGACTGTATCTCGGACCACTCAGCAGCTCCAGCAAGTACATTGGTTCAGAAAAACTGAATGCTCATATGTCTCCAGATTTTATCCAGAAAGTGTGCCTATTATTTATTTTCTTTACAACATGTTTGTTTGTTTTTTTCACATAATTGGGCATTATACTGCATGAGTGGATTGTTTTATAGTAGTAAAGTAAGCTATGTAGCAAATACCATGTTCATGTCATTGTAAGATACTGTATTTATACGTGCCAATGGAATATACGAAATTTTATCGATAATCTTTGTATCGACAATCTTGTACAGTCTATTGTCAGTTAGGCTTAAATGTTGTTTTTCCCCATTTAAATCATTTTAGTGGTGCCATTAAAAAGTTTAATCTATTCGAAGTGTCTTTGCCCTAAAGATTTTTTAACCGATCCAAGTTTTTTGCGTCAACTTCAGACCTATCACAGCCAGTCTTCCATTCATGTCTGATCTGCCTCACACAACGGATTTACAAATTTGAAAAAAAAAAAAAAAAAGACAAAAAATGGTGATGCTAAAATAAATGCAAACAGTGACACCAAAAAAAAAGTGGAAAAAAATGAAGTTGCCAAAAAAAAAAAAAAAAAAAAAGAAACATTTTTGTCAATTATCAGATCAGAATCTGAATCCAGTTTTATTGCCAAGTACATTTGCACATTCAAGGAATTTGACTTGGTGTGTTGGTGCAACAATGTACAAGAAAATAATGTGAATAGAAAATAGTAAAAAATAACTACCTGTACACTCTGTAAATAGAATACAGAAAAAAGTCAAGATATAAAATATACAAACATATATAGAAAAATGAAATAAGAATAAAGAATATGTATAGAAAAACAAAATAATAATAATAATAATAGTAATAATAATAACCATGAAAAACAGAGGACACAAGGTGCAGTGTGGAGCTGTGCAATTCAAAAGATGTATAAAAAATGAAAAATTTATGGGTTTTTTTTGTTTTTTAATATTAAAAAAAATCATTACAAAATGACACTAAAAGACATTTTTAAAACAAAATGTGAAAAATAAAAGAAAAGACATCAAACATAAAAAAGAATGATGCTAAAAGTCATGACAAAAAGACAAGAAAAGAGTTCAATAGCTCTCTGTACAATGAGGCTCCCCCTAAGTGAAGCTCTGGACCAAGCATTTTATCCGTCAGCGTGTCTGTCTGCAGAGATGAAAGATGGACAAGCGGTGCGTGCAGACTTCGGGTGTGAAGGCTCTGCATCTCTGTGACTCATTTAGGAGAGGAAGATGATGACAGGAAACACTTCTGAAAGGATGGGGCACTAGAGAAGGGTAGAGGGGGCAACACGGCCAAGAGGGGAAGTTTTTAGAGAAAGTAGGATGTGAAAGTCGTCAAGATTGAAATCAGCCTGTGAAAAAGAAACAAAAAAAAAGAGTGAAAAGGAAAACCACGCTGCCATGTTGACCTCGTGCTGCTTTTCTCTTTTCAACACATCGTTTAAATTGGATCAGACATCATCTGAAAATATGATATATACATAACTTTCCCTCATGTGATGGATGTTTTGACTAAATTAGGCAAAATATGAGTCCCCTGTCTCAAGCTTTTTTCAGATTTGAAGGCTGTTGGTTGAGCAAGTGAAGGAAAAAACATCCAAAAAAAGAAACCTGAAAAGTTATAAAGATGTGAACACTCTTTCAGGAATTTGCAGTCCTGAAATGTTTGCAAAGCCAACAGTTACTCATGTACACGTGACCTAACTCAGGGATTTAGAAATCCTGAGGTGCATCTGGGAGCTTCATGTGTATAGTAAAAAAGTAGGGGTATGTGTTGAAGCTATGGAAGAAGTCTTGCATCCAACAGTGTTAAGAGTCTTTGAAAATCAAGTTTGCAACTTCACCAAGCTGTCTCCATCCTTGACATTTAACTTGCATTCTTTCTTATCTCTTCGATTAGCCTTTTCCTGCTTGCGTGTCTTCCTGGTTCTCTCCTGTGGATTTGATTGACTGAGGGGGAGGATGGCGGGGAGGAGAAGATGAAGAGAAGCAGGGAGGAGTAGAAAGAGGAGGAGGAGGAGGATGACACAGAGTTGAGCCACTGACAGATGTGTTGAGCTCACCACTGCCCGGCGATGATGAGCAGAGATGAGAAAATGGAGAGATCAGGGGAGAGAATAGAGGTGTCAAAGGAGAGGAGAGAAATGTGCCGACAGAGCAGGAAGGGAGGAGGAAAAATGCTCGAGGAGAATGACCTCACTTCAGGAGTTGAACAATTTTTAAGGAAAATAAAAGTCTCTTAAAGATTATAAGCTGTGGAGGGAGACCAGACTGAAAGGTCAGCACACAGTGAAGTCTTCACAACAACAAGGATCAGGAGAAAAGAAAAGATCAACTTGTTAAAACATACACGTGGATATTTCAAGTATCAAGTGACCGTGAAAATAAATCAGGAGTGATAACAAAAATGTCAGCAACCTTTCCACAATTGAACACTATTTTGTTTGTCTTTGAACCAAATAGTTTCTGCAGGAGATAAGCTCTAGAGAAAGCTTTTTGGAATTCCTTTTCATTTCCCAGTATGAACGTCTATCATGTCCTTTCTGCACTAAAAATGTGGAAATCTCATATTCAGTTTTTATTCAGTATGGTTTGTGGAGGTATTTTTGTATATAGCTTAGATTACTGATAGAATCAGCTGAAACTTTGAGTTTCTAATGTGCAAAGAGGCTGTGTTGCTTTGGATTGTTATACCCAGATTACATTTTTTGCTGTTCTAAAAGTTAATGTAGGTTTGGTAGATGTTTGACAAACGTTGAAAGGAAAAATTGTAGGTTATCTGACATAAAGTTTGGCTCAAGGTGTGGCTCAGTGGTAGAGTCACTTAAGGTTGTGGAGGTTGATCCCAGGTGTCACTTTACACATGCTGAAGTGTCACTGGGTAAGATTCAAGGTTCTGCAGTGATGGGTACCAAATTAGGTACTTTCATAGGTACCAACCAAATTCTGTCTGTAGTACCGAGTAGAGAGTGACAGTAGTGGATTTTCACACCTGTTCCATCCCAACCCACAGAAAAAAATCCTGTCCTGTCCCACTCCTGATAAAATGACTCCCACTTCCATCCCGTTCCCATTCAGAATGACTCCGTCTTCTGTACCGCTCCCACTTTCCCCCTTCTTTTAATTTTTAGGCAATACATTGAATTTGATTCGGTTTTCTCCCCATTCTTTTTAAGATTGCTGTTGGCTTCTGGGAAGTGTAGTTCTTTTCACTTGTATTAGAGTGTAGGCTTATTGGAAATAAACTAAAAGATGGCAGCACATGTTCCCACATGTTGGTTCCCACTCACGTCTGCTCCCGTTAACTTTTTATCCTGTACCATCCCAATCCTGTGATTAAAAGAAAAATGGACTACCATCCCATGGGAATCCCAAGAGAATCCCATGTCTCGTGGGATTCCACAGAAAATGTCAGCCTCTATTACCGGGTACCAATTCACATAAAACCAAATGGTACCAAACGGTTAATGTACTTAAATGAATCCTTGTGACTGTGAGCAAGTGGAAGAATAGGCAATGTTCCATGCTGGACATAAACACAGCATTGTAAGTTTATACATTTTTGAAGGATAAATATGTTAAACTGAAGAACTTTGAGATTGTATAATGAAACAAATTAATGTTTATTGCCACATAAACACACAAAAGTAATGAAAAACGGTACTCCTGAGTACCAATTGCCAAGTACCAGGCATCAGTATAGTAGTATCATTTTAAATGTGAAAGGTACCTATCCCTGAAATTCCGGAAAAGACATCGTACCCAAAAACTACTCTTTGTGGTTGTGTTGACAGTGTGTGATTGTGATTAATTAATACTGGTGGCTATTTCGACACTGCCACGCAACTTCAAATTATTATATTACCTTACAGCTTACAGTTCATTCTAGATAGTGCTCGCAGTGCCTTTGAATTAAACTTCTGAGAAAGCATCTGAGGGAGCTGATCTGAACTGTGAGAATTTACTGGAGACATTCTTGGGCTGTCAAGAAGTCCAAAGAACTCTTTGTTTGGTTAAGGTCACTGTCTCTTTTCTGTCCATGTGAAGGCTGTGTTTTACAGTGTGTGGTTTTGTTTTGCTGTGTATTTCTGTGGCACAACACATTAGTAATTTCAAACCACGGCAGGATAAAATGCTCATGCAGATACCAAAGAAACTAAAGGTTTCATATGTGTAACAAGAACTTTGTTGCTTCAAACTGCAGATTTACTTCCTCCAGCTACAAAAACGGCTGACTTTTGCACTGAGCATTGATAATTTCCAGTGTGAATATTTAGTCCTTGAGGTTTTGCGGGACCTTCCTTCTGGTTTGCGGTTGGCTGGTGAAAAGGGTGTGAACCCGTGGAGGAGATTCCTGGGCGCTTGAGTCAACAGCAGCTGTGGTCGGTGATGAAGAGTAGCTGTCCAAAGGGCTCTTTTACCGTCAACTGGCTTTTCAGTGTGAAAGGACGGCTCAGGTGAATGGAGTCAGTGACCATGAAGGGCTCAGACAGACACCTGGAAAAAAGAAACGCTCATATCTTGTCATAGTAACCTGAAACACATACACATAAACACTGAGCGGGAAAAGTTTGACTGAGTCTGGTGTATAAGCAACATGTGCACGCAGCTGCATATGGAAGTTTGCACACTGATGCACACACACAAAAGCACAGATGTTTGCATCACACACACACAGATGGCAGAACATAGACACCTGGCTGGCATTGAAGCCCTGCTCTGTTTGCATACCTCTCCCTCTCTGCACTCATCCTCCACACAGCCACAAAGCTGCCATTAAACCAGGAAAACAAAAACACAAAAAGAGGCTAAAAGGGGGCAACAGGCGGCTTCCATCCTTCTTCCACCCTTCCTCCCTTTTCTCCGTTTCTCTGTGCTAAATGTTTACCTTCCCCCCCTCCTGTGAAAAGAGAGGGATGTGGACAGACAGGGTGAGAAAAGAAAGAAATCTGGCAGAGGGGAAGGGAGCCAAGGCCTTTAAAGTCCGCCACAGAGCCGTGACAAAAGCCTCCTAATCTTGGTGTTGTCTTTCGGCCCCTTTTTCTCCCCGCACATCCTGCCAAGTGTGTGTCGCTGTGTGTGTGTGTGAGTGTGTGTGAGTGTGTGTAAGAAAGGAAAAGAGTGGAAAAAGTCTGTGTGTGTTATGCAAGGAGCAGTGCATGTGTTTGAGTAAGTTTGTTTGAGAAAGTTGTAAAAACGGTGAAGAAGGTCGGTGTGTGTTTGATTGCAGAGAGATTGAATGTGATAAGAAAGGTGTGTGTATGTATGTGTGTGTGTGTGTGTGTGTGTGTGTGTGTGTGTGTGTGTGTGTGTGTGTATCCATGCATGTGTGTGTGACAGGAAAAGAATCTTTCCACAGCCGTGCTGACATCACTCAAGCATGCATGGGACAGTTGGAGGAGGCCAGGCCCCTTCAAAGGCAACAGCCTGCCTGCCTTCACATGTGGGATGCCTGTTTATGTCTCTGTGTGTCTGCATATGTGTGTGTGTGTGTGTGTGTGTGTGTGTGTGTGTGTGTGTGTGTGTGTGTGTGTGTGTGTGTGTGTGTGTGTGTGTGTGTGTGTGTGTATTGAACAGAATACAAGTGGTCCAGGTCACACAGCCTCACCTGTTCCTCTTTGACTCATAAACCACCTCTATTGAACTCTTCTCCGCTGAAATGCGGGAGAACTGCCGGTGGGTGTGTTTGTATTTGTGTGTGTGTGTGCGTGTGTAACAATTCCTCAAACCCATTCTATTCAACTTCTTCAAAAGCAGCAGATGTGAAAAGGTGTGTGTGTGTGTGTGTGTGTGTGTGTGTGTGTGTGTGTGTGTGTGTGTGTGTGTGTGTGTGTGTGTGTGTGTGTGTGTGTGTGTGTGTGCGCACGTTCCTTCCTCATCCTGTGGATCCCTATCAGAGGGCAGCTGTGGTCCAAAGGCTTTCAGACACACAGCAAAGGAATGCACGCTGCCGCTATCATGATTTATGCATAGCATAGATAGACGAGAGTGACATCTACAGGCAGATTAATGTAATGTCAAATAGAGCTTTTGAAAGACCTCATTTACTTTGTTTTTGTGATACAATCAGCTCTAAGATCTCTAAGAATTCCCGTTTGCTCTTACAATGCTACAAAACATGCCAATTGGAGTTGTTGTGAGATTAAAGGGGCTGTGGGGAGTTTGGAAGTGATCTTGAAAAAGGCTCCCTTCTAAATATTTGCCTGACCATAATCCACACTTTAAAATGAGATTATCAGTGCCAGTATTGCTGTTTATAGATTATTCTAAATTGCAACTTCTTAGCTTTCCCATTGGGTTGACCAGGACCAGATTGACTGATGGCACATCTAGGTCTCTATGACAACACCACGCCGGCTGATGAAGTTGAGTAGTGAGAAGTGATGAAACACAGAGGTCTGTGTTTTTCTCTGCTGAAAACGGTTTCTATGACTAATTTTGTAGTGATGGTGGAAACAGGAGTCTGTCAGACAGAAAAACGACAGAAGAGCAGAAGAAAGCTAAACGGGAGAGTGGTACAGCCTGAGCTAGAAGCCAATTAGCCTTTAGCTCGGACTGTATCACTCTCTAACACAGATGCTAAGCTGTTTGTGATTATGTACATTTCAACCCATATGCAGCAGTCATTTTGCAGTGGTCTGCTCAAACTTGAAAGTCGATCAATAAAATGAAGAGTGAGGCTACGTTAGCTCTGCTAGATGACTGGCAGGACACAGCTAACCAGGATTAAGTAACGTTACACATTGCGGACGTGACGTGTAAATATGGCCAACTTCTAAACTACTTACAAACTGACAGAGTTAACTTGTTGTCACGTTAGTCGTGGGAGCACCGGGCTGCTGATAGCACTACATATAGCCGGCTGCTATGCTACAACATTTGCTTGATGTCATGTTCAATCCGTAGCCCTAAGTGACTGTACTGATAAGTACCTCACCTCAGCACATTTTATCCAGTAATAAGTTGTCTTGGACAAAGCACAACTGTGTCTATCCGATCTCCTTTTAAGTCTATAACAAAGACACACCTCACTAAAAGTAATTTAAGACAGTGTGCGGAGACTACGGACCACAAGGTGGCGAGGGAGTGCAATTAGAACAGATCCTCCTCATAGCATCTTTAACTTCAAATTTTTAGGTGTTTTTTGGGGAGGTATCTTTCATCATCAATTAATTTGAATATGTGACATGTATCACTAAGCTTAAAAGGGACTCCATGCTACGATGTAATTTCTCTCAAATTCTTTTAGTCTGCCTCTTTGTAGGAACTTCAGAGACTTGTGTCTGGGAGCGAGGCACAGGATTTCTCAAAGCAATGTTTGCAAGAAGTTCAACATCAAATTCAGAATGTTTATTCAAATCCAAACAAAAAAAAGACTCATTACATCCAATTTGGGGCTCTTCATCATGAACACGTATACAAAGAACCCCTCTTAAGATGTCCTGTGATAACTCAAGATGCTCACTTATCTGGGGTTGGTTTCATGAGACAAAACAGACACAACAGGAGATAAAAGTTGTTGATAAATGCAACAAAAAGTTACTTTTGTCTATCTCACTGCCTTGGTGATCACCCTCTCTGACTGGCAGGTTTGTCTTGCAGCTAAGAGTGAACCAAACTTTCTGACCAGGTTTTTCTGCTCTAAAAGGTTGATTCATATTGTTACACATTATAAATATAAACTGTAGGTCATGATGTGTCTTCAACCACTGCAATGCAGTGGCTTTTAAAAAGTATGCATGAAAAGAATAACAACTTTAGGAGATGTCTGAAAGTTTAAATGTTTTAATCTGATGGCAATCACAGATTAGACACTGTCTCTGTTTGCCTCAGGAAGGCTAATAACTCCACAGAGAAATCATTTACTTCATTTTGTGTCAAGCCTGAGGGGATTACTCTCACAGCACCAAAGGTACAAGACTGAAATACTGAGTGACAAAGTGTGAAATCTGGATCAGATTAAGAGAGAAGCTTCCCTCTCTTTCACACACACACACACACACACACACACACACACACACACACACACACACACACACACACACACACACACACACACACACACACACACACACACACACACACACATACATACACACACACTCTCACAGAGCAGAAAGATAGAGATGGAGACACGGTGAGAGTAAAGAGAGGGTGGGAGGAGTGGACAAGCTGTGGGAACACGCTGCTGAATAATTACCGCTGACATCAGAATAGTTTTCTTTAGCTCTCTGAAGTGGCAGGGCTCATTTGTACAGCCTGGAGCCATGCAGAGGTGTGTGTAGAAATGTGTGTGTGTGTGTGTGTGTGTAGAAGTTTGGGATGACTATTCAAAGTAAAGTAAAACATCACTGTAGTTGCGAAAGAGATGACCCAGTGTATTTCTGTGTATGTGTGTTTATGTGAGCCCACGAGGGAGAGATTATTCTGATTTAGTCTTCTCCCTGTCAGAGTGTGACACCCTGACAGCTCAGTCTGCCCCAGGGAGCCATTTCTCTCTAAGTGGACCTTAAAAAACAGGAAACGACATCAAATCCCACCAGAGTGCTGAAGAGGATCAGGCCCACCAACTCTCTACAATACCCTATAACTTAACCCACACACACACACACACACACACACACACACACACACACACTTGTAGGATCCTGACTATAGCGTGCACAAAGCCAGAACACACACGTCACACCTGAGCCCTCTTCAATAGACACCATTCACCGCCTTGACAAGCAGGCACAAAAGAGGCAGAAACACAGGTCGACAAAGAGAGAAGCGACCTGTCTGAACACATCAGGTCGTCCCCGCCGCCTGCTTCACCACATCAGCTTCTCCTCTCTGCGATGACTTCAGGTGGTATCATGTTTCTCTTCAGATACACTTTGCCTTGCCTTCACTTGCAGGCTGTTTTGTAACAAAATTTGTGGGTGAATTGACGAGTCATGTTACCAAGTTGAAGGCAGCAGGCCAAGTGTGTAGAATCTGTTGCCTTGAAACAGCTAAACCGCCTGAAGGCTTCTCGTAGCTGTGGCATTATTCTGTCAACCATGCAGCCACTTCTGTAGAATCCAGTAAAAGGATCGTAATTTTTCCTTGCACATAATCCTGGTTTATCTTTGTAGATTGAACAGGTGCTAGTGAAGCAGAGCTGGCGTCATTTCAAACTGTGCCTTTGGCTAAAAGTTCGGGAGGCTGATCGGAGAGATCTGAAGATCTTTCAAATGAAAAAATAAACACCATGATGAAATGTCTTATTTTATTTCATTATAACTTTATTCTGACTTAAATCATTTTGTCGTTGCTTTAATTTACAATGAGATACACAAGCTGCAATTTAACTACAGATTTTGACAACATCCAGGTCTCACCGGTACACTTTCAAGTGAGGATCCTAAAATGGCCTTCAACACACAGTCTACTTCCTCCACATGTTTCATGACATAACTATGTGTGTGTGTGTGTTTGAGTGTTAATGAGGGAAGACAAGTGAGGACATAGAGTGTCTGAAGGACGAAGGAGGTTTAAAGATGGGAGACTTCCAACTCAAGCTCTGGCTGTGGGAAATATCTGGTGTAATCGTTGCTCCTTGAAAACGACTGTGATAGAAGAGGAAAGATACTTGTTATTTCTTCTTATACAAAAGAAACTCTGGCCGACCTATAAGTGCAAGCAACATTTCCTTGAGACAAAAAATTAACTTTCTTTACTCAGAACTCAAAGTATAAAACCAAAGACAAATCACAATATGTTTCCCAAGATTCTTTGCCTTCCAGGTTTAAAAAGTGATTTTTTTTTTTTTTTTTTAAAGGGCTATGTAATTTTTGAAAACAGCAATAGGGATTAGTCTCTCAGACAGTTTATGGGACTCATTTCTTCTATCCCAACACATCTATCCCCTAAAATCGTTTTTGAGATTGATTTGATTATTTCCTCCGCCAAGGAGGTTATGTTTTAGGGAGAGTTGGTCTGTTTGTCTGTGAACAGCATAACTCAAAAAGTAACAAACTGATATGTATGAAATTTTCAGGAAATGTTCAAAATGAGATAAGGAAGAAGTGATTCAATTTTGGAGGTGATCCAGATCACTGTCTGGAGCCAGGATTTTTTCTAAAGGATTCTTTATCATTGTGCGATAGGGCCGATTTCACCAAATGTGTATTTAACTCAACGATAAATGGTTGGATTGCTTTGCAAAACAATACAAGACAAGGTCACCATAATTTCTGACAGATGTTTAGGTAAGATCCAGATCCTGGCAATATTCTGGATACTAACGCCCGGAATATAAAAATATGTACTGGGTCACACATTATTGTACAAAACTGCAACTAACACCAAATTGTAGCAGACAGTCTGCTGATAGGGAGTATAACATTAAAGTAGGACTTAAGTGTTGCGTGACAATCACAATATGCTTGGCAGAGGTCTGCGCTCTCCGAGTGCTTTTCTAGTTTTCTTGCTGTTTGTACAATAACAAAATTAAACAATATCATTAAATTTAAGTAAATTAAGATGGATAATTTAAATGATACAGATAAGGTTATGTAAGTAAACTAATCTTGGTTTTATAAACAACAACCACACAGAAGACCCAACAGCCTTTTCATTAAAATCAAACTCAATCAAAAACGGGGTTTGAGAGAGCTTAACTTCTGATCATAGACATTCATTGGCAATGTTCCGATTTTCATATTTGGTCCGTGTGTCAATGAAATCGCTCACCTAACAGTCGCTGAACAAGCCGAGTAGTTGGACATTGTGGCCTGTTCAGATGATCTGTTGGGAACGGTGCCTATACATAAAACCAGAAAGATCAAAATTAGATTCTTTCATACATGAACACAATTATAACAGTTTGAAAATAACAGTTTTTAAGCTTTAAGGGCTTATGAATTTTTTCTACTCTTATTTAATTAACTCACTGCAAGTTATACTGGAAAAAATCTTCCACAAGGGAAAGTGTTATAAGACAATTGGTATTTTACAAGAAAACATCTACAGCTTTTTATAAACTTGGTCTTTCACTGCAGAGAGCTCATTTTTTCACATAATGTCATCCTCTAAAATAAAAAAAAATACTCAAAGTTTTGATAAGATGTACAATCTGATGGTGGAAGCATCACCCACAATTGGAGCAAAAGCTCCTTTAAAATTCCAGATTACACAGTTAAAGAGAAAAACAGCCAGCATCCATCCAGTTGTACTCTGTGGGTGGTCAGTGAAGTGTCCATTATCCACTAACAAGACTCAATTTTGGGGTAATTTTGTCGGGTTGTTGCTGCACAATTATGTCAACGTCAATCTGACATCTTGCATTTTAATCACACAGCTTTAGTGCACAGAGAGAGACACAGAGCTGTCATTGTTTTGTTTCTTCTGTGGAATAATAAGCGTGATTTCAAGGTGCCTTTAGTTTCATGCGTGAATAGCTACAGATTCAGCAAAGAAAGGTGTCAAGCCCCTGACCCTGAATTGACATGAAAAACAATAAGGTGGAGCAAACCATTTACCTGGTCGTCTGTTCTTTGGAGAAGTGATTAGCGACACTCTGGGAGCCATGTTTGGCTGAAAAACAGACACATGAAAAACCACCTCAAAAATTATCTGAAGTGAATGTCAGGATGTAGGCTATAATGCAGGACAGGACTCAAATAGGAAAATGAAACAGCGTACCTTCCTGAACACAGTATCCACCTCCATGCTTTCAGCGCTGAGCAAAGGAGAGCACACTTAAATCATTTTAGGTTTAAACTAAAAAACTACTTCGTTGATGCTTTTACATTTTCATAACTGTGTTGTTTCTGTTTGAGAAGATTACTGCTCAAAGGGAAAAATGAAACAAAAATATCTCTTTAAGAAATAGCAAGAAAATTACTCAGACTGCTTGACAATATATGCTCCAGTTTACCTAAACCTGATCTCATTAATCATATTCAACCCAAACTGGACTGACCCTGCAGGCATGAGCTGCAAATGGTGTTAATATCCGCTTTCAATACTTAGCAGAGGAATCTACAGTCTGAGTAGATGAAACAACATTTGTGCAATTAAACTCCAGCAGCCAATCAGTCCTGTGTCAGCAGTGTCTGGGAAAACCAACAGGGAATCCTGACTAAGCCCCCAATGAGGCTGAGCTTATTCAGGTGTGTAAGCATGTGTAGAAAGCCGCAGGGCAGGGCAAAGCTATACAACGACTAAAGCTAACATAAGATACTGAGGCTGAAGCCGGGATATAAGGTGTTTGCTCTGTGAAATACCTCCCACATTCTCTCTGCACTCTGTCCTGCTCTTTTTGGTGAGAGGTAATGGAGGGCAAAGAGGTAACAAAACACAGACTGAGGTAGGGTGAAGGGAGTGTGAATCAAACATTAACATGGGAGATGGGAAAACTCACACATTAGCCATGGAGGAGTGTCTTGAAAGGGAGATTTGGGAGTTAAACGGGATCTGCAGAGCTGACACCAAACAAGAAAAAAAGAAATGTCAACAGCCATTAATGATATTGAGACATTAGTCACTTTCTTTTTAAGTTCTTGGAAGGGATGAAACTTAAATTTAAATTTTTTCCTCTGAAACGTGCAATAACGAATAAAGCCATACCATACCATACCATGCAGGACACTGATTGTTTCCTTTTGTTTGGAAACTTTATTTAGCTCTTCCTCTTGGGCAGAATTTTGAAAAACCAACCTCATGCAACAAGGCATTGACTTGACAACCCTCACAATGTTTTTACTTGGCCTTTTTCTTTTCTTTTTACCCCAGTCTTGCTTTCTGAGTGGCATAATGTAATTGTGTTTCTTATCCATATCACAATCAAGGCCTTAAAACTCAACTTTGGTTCAACCAAATGGTATTAAATATGCATGGCTTTCTTGGGTGTTTCAGAATATAATTGCTAAACACAAAGACTAATAAAACTATGACACTGAAACAGTACAAGATTGTTGCTCACCTGAATTTTGTCTCTGAGGCGTTAGTGTGCTGTGGCTCATCTGAGGCACTGATGAAAGTCTAGCACTATGGGAACAGTAGTAATTAAAGTAAATCAGCTTTAACATGAAAGATATAATTATTGACATGCATGCTAGTTGAAATGAATCACAGAAACAGTGTCAGAGACTTTTCTGAATTCATCTTAAATGTTAGAATTTTACAGAAACACTGCAGTTGAAGTCAGTAAATGGTGAATCATATACATTTTAGAGTTCCAGGAAGATAAACTAGGCAGTGATATCTGTTAAAATTATTCTCAAGTCACTTAATTCCAAATTTAGAAGCTGCACCTATACACTATAGGAAAGTTTCTTAAGAGCAGCCTCACAGCGTTGGCTGTGTGTAGCAGTACATGGGTAAATAAGCCAGGAGTGACACCTAGTGATGAGTGAGGAACCAAACAGGATATGCTCAAGCGCAATAAAGAAAGACACATTTACACCATTTAGCACCAGATCATCATATGTTTCACCACCATAGATTTTTATGAGTATCATGCATAAAACAGCTTTAAGTGGATAGTACTGAAGATGATCTATCAAATAGAAAATGAAAAAATGAGACATCAGCTAAATGCTAAGTCCATGAGTCTAGCTGAGGGAGAGTTTGAGACTGGATAAATACACAACCTCGGGGGAAATTAGGTTGCAAAATTAGAAGTAAAATTATCTGGTTAACACTTAAACTTAATCTTTGCCTACTAGTGATGATTGTGCCTAAAGCTGATCAGTACATCTCATATGAGTATCAACTCTCTGCAGTACCTTTGCTGCTGAAGCTTATTTTCTAGCTTAGCAATGTAGAGACTCTGTTCGTTCAGTTTCCTGTAATGGGGAAATAACAAGAGTTAAATGTCATGCAAAAAGCATAAACCAGAATTAATAAACATCAAAACAGTGATTTAACATACTTTGTCATCTGCTGCATTTCCTGCTTCATCTTGACTAATACCTCTTCTAGTTTCTCATTCTGTATTTGAGTGAATGGTTAGTGCACAAGTACAACAGCTTTGATAAAGAAGTATTATCAGGTTACACTTTTTCTAACAATACAGCTCGGAAAATATATTCAATTACCTGCACAATGAACATAAGCAAACCCCAAAAAACACACTTATGTACTCCATCAACTGTACCCACACAGTAAAATTCAGGAGCTGTCTCACCTTTTTCTGGTAGTGTGCTAACAGTCTCTTTTGATTTCTTGCCTGGAACATTATGACCTAAAAAATATAGAAAATAGTTCTGCATTAGGTTTGAAGTAATGCGAAATACATTTAATTATTACATTAATAACTACCAAACAACTTTTTGAGCAAATCTTGAGCTGACAGACATAAACTGTGAACTGATATGTGAGCAGTCCATGAAACAGTGAAATATTTTGATGTAAAGCTGGGACATACCTTTCCTATTTCAGAGAAATGCTTGGTTGCGACAACATGGATGTCTGTAAACAAAGCCTTCACTTCTGAGCTGCTCTGAAAGAGGCACACAATGACTACAGGTTCATACACTTTACACCTGCTTTAAATGTTTCAACAAATTTCAGGTTAAGCCAACACAACATTTACTTACTTTGTCAGAGAGAGGTGATATTTGGCACTTTGCATTGCATATTAAACATTTCCCTTGTGAGCCTGAAGAGAAAGTTGCAAGTATGCGCAAGTTATTAGCTTCATAACAAATGATCAGTTAATCTGTATTGGTTCAGAGTGAATATAGGACCCTCCCAATACAATACTGACAAACCTAATGAGCAATCTGAAACCTTAGTAGCTACGTTTGAAAGGAAGGGTCAGTCAGATATATCATCTCTGCAATATCACTTTAAATCCAACAGATGTCCCTGTTCAATCATGTTAACTCTGAAAGGAGCAGCAGGTGAGGATCTCCTCTCAGTCTCAACTACTAAGTCTAACAGCATGGACTGTGATTGTTTATCCGAATCCGAAAACATAATTAGCATTTCTCCACCTTTCTGGAAACAGACACTACAGATGACATGTCCACAGGTTGAGATCCCCAGTTTGCGGTCAGGAGAGGGGGGCAGGAAGCAGGAGTTGCAGCACACCCAGTAAGGCATTTTTAAAGCCCTGAAAGTGAAATATAAGTTGATTACAGAAGCTAACTCCTCAAACTTTACTGTTCAGCTTGAGTTGCTAGTATCCAATATGTTGATAACGTTAGATTAAACTTTCGTAAGTGTTCTGAGACATGAGTTTAATTTCTATTTACCAAAATATACGCTAGATACCAACTTCTCACTTCAGATGTTCAGTTAAAGGAGATTACAGCAAATCACCGCGACAATCCCGCTGCCGATTAGCATTAAATTTAGCATATTCCAAGCTAACCCTACATTCACGTGGAGTCTGAATAACGAGACGTGTAAAATCTTTTATGATGGAAGCGACTATGACAGAAGAGAGTTATCAATGTTTTAATGTAGTCTGCCGTTGAAACTGCATGCCGCTGTCAAAGAGTTGATAACTGTTTTTTTTACACGTAAGTAAAAACCGTATTTTATTTGGTAAATGCCGCTTTCACATTACTATTTTAAAATCAGAGCTGATATATGAAGTCCGAGCATTCGAGGTACACCTGAATGCAGCAAACGGCCGGTTCGAGCCTGAGTGGTCACCTTATTCAGGATAATAATAATAATAATAATAATAATAATAATAATAATAATAATAATAATAATAATAATAATTTTATTATAATGGTTATTATTATTATTATTATTATTATTATTATTATTATTATTATTATTATTATTGTTATTGTTATTATTATTATTATTATTATTATTATTATTATTATTATAATTGTTGTTTTCATTTTTTACATAGCACCTTTCAAAACAAAGTGCTCTACAAAAATAATAATAATAATGATAATAATAATAATAAAATCAAATGTGAATTTGAAAAGGTTAAAACCACAAAATATAACAAAAGATAATTAAAAAAGGCCAAAAACTAACAACAGATACAAGGAAATAAACATTAGAAAAATAAAAGCAAAGATAAAAGCAAAAATTAATAAATAAATTAATTAATTAATTAATTAAAATCATGCCTGTAATACTGCCTGAGAAAAAACTAAGTGTAGCTTTTCATTGGAAAAACACACAAACACTCAGATATCTCCTAAGAAGGGACATTTATTCACTTTTTTAAAAAGTTTTAACTCCCTATTGTCTCAAAACATTTAAACACCCCACAGTTCTTCCTTAAAATACATTTATTTTTATTTAAAGGTAATAAAGAGACTATACAGTAGAGAAAATAGACAAATGGCTAGGAGGCTAAGTACTTTAATAAGAGGGAAAAATGTTATAGCTTGGACAAAGATTGTCTATAATGTTCCACAAAATAAAAGTCTCATTCCATCATCATTATTATTATTTTCTGTTTTGGAAAAACGCGGAAAGAGCACTCATGTTGCTGGTGTTTTTATATATGTGCTAGACTGCTGTTCCTGTCATTGGGATGCGTATGATCATCAGACATGTAGCTGGCAGGTCAGAGGTTTTTTCATCAGACCAACTTCTTGGCTATGAAGAAGTCTTTGAGTCGTTTCATTTGCCAGAAACCAACTGACAGAAGAATAGAAGTCTGCACCACGGCCCACCATAGCACTTTGCTGTTGGTCTCCTCACTGATCTGACGAAAGACCTCCTCTTTTTCCTGGATAGAGAGAGAGATGATACAGCAAAGATAAATTTGACGTGATACAATACTGCTGTTGGTTGTGAAAGTTATTTTGAGGCATTGGGAAAAGTATCATCTTGTGGTATAAAACGGTCACTCACCCTCTGGTACTCTTGCTGCCTGATGATAAATGTCATCTGCTCAATGAGGTGTCTCAGGCTGTTGTCCAAACTTGCCATGTTGTCTTTGGTCTTTCCAGTGTCATGGCCAATAGTGTGCTCTCCCATCTGTACATCCAAATGTAGTTTCTGTATAGCAGGTAGAGGAAAGTAATGGTTAATTTTGGAAAATCTAAAGTAAATTTATGTCCTTGATTCAAATTTCAGTTAAAAAGTTGCAACATTGTATCTCTTGCTGCAGTTTCACCTCTGTTTGGCTTTAATTTTATGTTTGTGTCTACAAAGGTCTCACCAGCTTCTCTTCAGCAAAAACCGAGAATCGTGTGGAGTTGGTTTGGAAGCAGAGATAGTGCTGACCAGAGATATGAGCTGTGAATGTGAATTTGCCAAATTTGCCAAAGCGTTTGCTCATTACAACCTAAAGGGAAGGAAAGACACTGTAAGGCCAACACAAGGACATAACCAGTAAGCACAAAGAAGACCCAGAGACACAACTGTTGCAGTGATAATCTTTTGAATGTAGTCCCCAGCCACCATGTTTGTGCTACCCTTTCTTGTGAACTTCACTTTTAGGCACAGTACCTCAAGGTTTGTGTCTCTGACTGTTACAGTGACGCCGAAGTGAGGGGAGGTGGTGAACGCCTTTATATTCCAGGGCTCCAGCAAGAAAAAACCTGAAGGTATGAAACAGTTTCATATGAGGGCATGGGGGTATCAAGTAATATCTTATCTATGATTATTTTTCCTGACACATTACTCTACATAAAGGTCTTGTCAAAGAAAGATTATGCTATTGAAAGGACAGTTTGATATCCATAAACGAGTTCTGCACTTGCAGAAACAGGAGATATGCTACCATGAAAACAAACTCACTGTCACCATGTGACTCAACAATCACGTGTAATTCACAATCCTAATCCATCAGTTCTGTTGAGATCATAAACAGCACTCATGAGAAATAAATTCTCTTTCTAGGACTCACCAGTAACCAGTGTGTCTTCAGGAATCTCCTCAATGATGCACTTTTCCTCCACTTCTCCGAGATCAAAATACATGGCTGCTGCCAACATCAGGTAACACTGGAGGAGAAAGCCAATGCCTCGCAAACCCATTTTCACTGAGCAATGCGTATGTGGATTAAATTACTGTAAACTTGACACTGGCTGAATGTTTGGCCAGTTGTTCCACCTGAACTTTTCTGTAAATCCTGAAATGTTAACTCAAGATTGAGCTATGTTTCATCAACTACAGCTAAAAATCCACGTCTTTAGAGTGTTAGGCTAACCTGGAAACAGTTTTGGACGTGAGAAACTCACAGGTGTTGCTTTGTGTGACGATACAATCTGGTAGTTTTGTGATTGGTTGACCTGGGAGCCAATGGTGAGGGTGTTGGGGATAGTGATAACAGAGTCTGAAACCCTACACTGGATTCATATCATCTGACATTTTGTTTATAATACACCGCTGAGGAAGTTAGGAAACCCACCTCTTTTATGCAAAATCTTCTGTTAAGAAATCAAATAATGTTAAAACTTTTTCACAACAAATTAAGCAAGTTTATGTTGATACAGCAGACTTATTTTCACATTAGGGCTGAGGCCAGGCTCTGCCTTTACCTCACTCTGAGATGGATCTTGAGCTATGCCCAAAGGGATAAATCTGAGTTACATACAGTAGTTATATTCTGTCCAAGCATGAGGTCACATATAATGTAAACCCCCACACAGCATCTGCAAAGATTATTACTCCCTCAAAGTGAGCAAAAAATCTGATTTTCTTCCCCTCCCACACTCCAGTAGTTCTACACAAAGTGTGAATAATAAATCAACATGTTCAATAAAACTGTCATTAAAAAGTAAAATAATTTTTAATATTCAGTTATAAAATTTTCTGTTATTTCTTCAGAAAGGCCAGCTTTCATCTTTTTTTCTAAAACTTACAAAGGCTCATTTTTCTAAAAAGTAAATATTGCATTTCATTGACAAAGACACTGTAATGTATTTCCAATCATATACAGCCCCATGTTCCTAACTCTTCTTTACTCCAAACTAAGCTAGTGAAACTACTGTAGAGCACAGCCAGAGACTCAATCCTGATCCTGATCCCCTGTCTCAGTGTTTTTCCTCCCTCTTGTCATTCAAAACACCAGGTGCTCCTTCATGCACCAGATGTTTTGTTCTTATTGCAGTTCAATCTGTCCTCTGTAGGATGGTTTCTGTGTTTTTATCTGTTTTACATATTTACAGCAGTATCATTCACAAAAGAAGCCATTTATTTGAATTTATTTCACATTATGTTGTCTTGCCCTTAAACTTTCACTGAAAAAAAAACAAGAGGTCCCTTCATGCTTAACTGATTTCTGTTCTGTCTATCATACGGGACCCCTGCTTCGTCCTGCGGTCTTTCTGCACTGGATGTCACAGTGAGAACTGAGCTCTGTGAGATTCTGAAGCCCCGTAATCTAAATCAACATTTGGGGAACTGTTTTAAATAGTTGGTGAGAACATTCATCTGTTTTATGACCAACACTTCATCAGGACGAATCCCAGCCAACACCAGGGCTCCAGCTCGGGTCATCCAGTTGAAAGTATTTCTCTCTGCACTCAATTTGATCCCTCAGCCTGAGTATGAGTAATATTACCCTGGGAGCCCAAAGTAAGCTGTAATGTGTGGTTTAGATTTAGAAGTTAAACACTCCACTGAGCAGAGCCACTGGAGGAATTTTATCTATATGAACTTTTCATATTAGTGATTTAGTGATGTCATAGATGTGAATTAGGCTACAATATATTTAACATATATTTACACTTTATTCAACAAAAAGACAACACACATTTTTTGCACATTTTCTTTTTTTTACAAAACACTTTTTTCCATATTGAAATTTTATCTCGTGAACATAAAGGAATACAAACTATTAATTCTGATATATACTGTACACTACAGGTCAAAACCTGTCAATAAATATACATGTCTTTATGAAAACAACTTTTGACATCATTTATAGGACCGTACACAAATCTATAGGTCTGATGCTCTTTTCTACCTGACACATTCTGCTAATGGACCTGTTAAGGCATTGTGTTTTTGAGTATGTGGAGTTTTGGTTCAGTGAATATGGGGATCTTCAGTATGAACACTTGTTTCCTCATCCATTAGTTGAAATCTTCTGGGAGTTCTAAACATCTGTTTGTGATCATCAGAAATGTCAAAGTCCATTTTTTTTCCAAAAAATTCAGAACAGCACAGTTCCAACCTGTACAAATTATGTAATCTGACAAAACTGAGTTAGTGCCTAATAGCTCTTCTGCCAAACTACACTTCTCTAGTACTGTCAGATTTGTCTGTGTCTGGAGGATGTGACTGTTTTTGCAGTTAGTCTCCGAAATTTAACTTTGGGACAATCAATCAGCCTCTTTCAATAAAAGAGAGCCCAATCAGGGAGGAAATAGAGGGTGTGTGTAGTACATCACATTTACTCTTCATGTGATTTCACTGCAGACCTTTTTCTGTTGTTCCTTCGTCTCCTTCCTTTCCTCCCTTTCTTCTCCTTCTTCTCTCTCCTCTCCTTTTTCTCCTTCTTCTCCCTCCTATCCTGGCTTAGTCATAAACAGTTGTCTGGGAAACACTTCCTCTCTTCTTCCAGCAGGGGGCAGGCTGCTCCATTGTTGGCTGGGTGCATTAGGATGTAGCGCGTGCGGTGCTGCACGCCTGAGTCTCCACACTTGCCTTTGCACAAGCCCCAAGGAGACCAGACTGACACCTCACAGTCCAGAGGGGTATCTGTGGGGAAAGACGGGTGTTAGATTCTCAGAGAGGTTTTATTTTTAGGTGTTTTACAGAATCAGGGGTTTGCAGCTTTAACATGGCAGTGTCTTGCCAAACTTTTGAGTGTATGGTAATTATTTGGAGTTGGCAACTGTTTTTGGGTCCTTTTATAGGTTTGAATGGAAAAGTGGGAAATCACTGCTCTTACACAGTTTGAAGCTCTTAAAACGGATTTACAAGGATGCTGGCTTGCTGGTGTAAACATAAAGCTTCTTTTTATTTCTTGGCAGGGATTTCCCTTTTGTGAATTTGTTTGTTTAAACTCATTAAATTTTAGTGGTCTTGACTGTCAGCCAACCTTGTTTTACACTAATGTACAGCTGATAAGTGTTGTAGACTTGGTTTTTGGTTTCATATTAGAAAAGCAGAAGGATGGGATTCAGTGAGTAAGCTATGTGACTGCTAAACTGAATAAGGTAATAGAACAAGAAAGAGTCAAATCTACATTCAACAAAGTCGGTGTTGATACAATCCAGAGTAGGTGATTCCTAAGCTGAAATGAAAGTTGTCACTCCAGACTGGAGAAGGAGGCATCAAAGAGATGGAGGGATCACGACAGGGAGGGAAACATAAACAGATGGAGGGTTTTGGACGTAGCGTTGGGATCAAGGCAGAAAACCCCAGCAGATTTTTGGCCCCTTTTGACTGTTTGTTGGGATTGTTGTCATAGGAATGGACTTGTAGGCTGTGATGCTGACTCAAACCTTTACCCTCGCCCTGCACTCTGAATCTGATTACAGCATGGCCTGCTCTGCTGCCAGGTTGACACATTATCTGTTCCCCTCCAAAGAAAACCTTTCCTGGTCAAACCAGCATTTTCCCCTCTTTGACACATTGGAGATAATCAGTCACTTAGACAGTTCTGTAATTTTGGCTTGTTTGCAAGTTTTCAGCCTTTTTGTCTATCTTTTCCAGTCTAATGTCTTTGCAATAGTTTGTCTAACAGATGCTGCTAATCTGTACAACAGGCAGCCATAACTGTTAATAGTTTGGGGACCAATGGAAAGAAACTCAAGTTTTCAATCCATAGATCTAGATGTTATATGTCTACATCCCATTTCTGGGCATGCCCCAGATGTTGCTGTTCATTTTGGTGCCATTTCACTGGATAGCAGATGCGCCCCTGGCATTTTCTGATGTTGTACCCTCTCTTGGGTTCCCTGGTGTCTGGTTGGAATTGAATGAGTTTGTGTGTGGCCTGTAATGGTTTCCAAATGTGTTCATGTGAGGCAGCTGAAGACTAAGACCTGGGCTCCTGGGACTGTTTGAAATTCTACATTTATGTAACTGAGAATATTTACTCTTTCCATCCTATACTTTGATTTTTGGCTGCTGAATGGAGATGGAAAGGAATGATGTGTGCAAATCAAAGTATTATTTCCATATTTTTCCAGCTGATCTACATGTCAGCAAGTCTGCATTAGGCAATAAACACATGGGAGCTCCTGGAAGGTTCAAGCAAGTGCTGTATGTCTGTTAACTCAGGGAGCATAATGATGGACTTACTGATGGGTGAGTCATCAATCTCATTGCCTGTGAGCAATAGGTTGGACTGTGTGGGCTCCAGGGCTCCAGGCAGGCTGATGATCTGATTGGTCTTCTTTATCTTGGTCAGTGTGATCTTGGCAATGGGAGGCAGGTGCTTCAGGCGGGGGTAGTAGAAGGAGTTTGCTGGGTGGCTCGGGAAGGAGGAAGTAATCTATGGACAAACAGAGAACAGGACGTTCAAGGAATTTGTTTTATCTTCCTCTGTCCAAGATGATTGAGCTTGCTTAAACAAAGAAAAAAACAGTGTCTTTATCCTTGGGTTTGACTTGATGGATGTTGGTGGACTCACCTGTGTTATTTTATCTTGTGGGATAGTCTCGAAGTTTGGAGAAGAGAACGTGAACCCACTATCAGTTCCTGAATCGTAGGGGAAAAGCTCCAGAGACACATTTTCTTTCCAGTGGTCACCATCACACAGGTCAATTGAGTCCACACCCACAAACCAGTCGGGGCTTGGAACAAGGCGCACGAGGAAGGACAACTATAGGTGGAGAAGAGGAAGTAGACCAGGGGAGGGAGGGTATAGATGGGTCAGATAAGTAGAGAAACACAGACAGACACAGGAAGGAGTATGGTTTATTATTTTACCTAAAGGTGGTTTGCTTTGTGTTATGGGTACTTTTTACCTCTTAGTTCCCCTATTTCTGTCAACCCCAGGCTCCACTGGAGTTCTACTTTGGCCACTAGCTCTCAACTCTTGTCCAATCTTAACATTATGTTCCCCAAACTTTATGACACTCATCAGTTGGGAGTTTAACAGCCAGCTCCTGCTGAGCTTGACATAAATTTTAAAGAAGAAATCAGTTCTGCATATGGAAACAATCTGAAGCTGGCTTTATCATTGCATTTACTGTGTTGCGGCATCTGCCTTGTAGATGATGCACTCTCCAACTCTTTTTGCATGGTTTGCATGTGTTTTTAATCAAAAGCTGCAGCTTAATTTGTCTTTATTGCACTTTGACCACAAGTTTAGAAAACAAGAAGTAATTTAAATGTTTTTTTCAGCTATAGCTTGGTTGTTGTAGTTTTGACGGAGTTGCAATAACCTTGATGGAATTTACTTTAAATTTTCAATAGTATTGTACAAGTTTTGCCAAATTGTGACAGTAGAAAGCTGCACGATTGTTGAACCCTGCTTCTCACACTGGCTCCCTCATATTTAGCCCTGTGAACTTGGCGAAGAAGAGAATCCTACCACCTCATTGACCCAGAGAAAAACCCTCTGATGTGCTTGCAAGCCCTGACCTAAACTGAAAAAAAAAAAAACAGGTGTCGAGCAACTTACATAGGAGTGTCTGGCGAAGACCTCAAACTCAGTGTTCATCTGGCCTGTGCCTCCCACAACAGCAGGAGCAGAGAGGATCCCATAAACGCTCTGGATGCGTTCGCCGGCCTCTTCAACTTCCTTCATGATGGTCCAGGCCTCGCCTTTCTCTGCGAACTCCCTCACTCCGTTACTGGCAAACTCATTACGCTGCCACATGTGGTAATCAGAGCTGTGAGTCACTCCTAACAGCAGGGAGAGGGAAGGAGAAGATGTTAGTCGATGAGGCAGATAACTCAAAATGTAGTTATCAAATATGATATACACTACATTACTCAGTTTATATACCTTAACATATTAAAGTGTATTCATATTTTTTGATTAAAAAAATGAATCTGCATGTCAGAATAGTGTTTGATGAGAGTTTGACATCAGTTTGCACCCACCAATCAGGTTTGACCACTGTGCAGGAGGACGGTAGACGGGATACTGTTTGGGGAAAGCAGCCTGGGTCCACTTGCCAGTAAAAGTTAGCCTGTACTGAGCAGTTTCTGTCGCTGTGCACATGGGAACATCAGTAGGAACCGGCATTGAATGAACACCTAAGCCTAGTGTCAGCATCATGAGGAGCAGGTGGCAGGGTGCCTCAGAGATGAGGAGTATGCTTCTTGTGGTGTCCATACTGACGAGCATTGAGTTAGTAAAGGATAATGGACCTAAAAGACATTGCAAAGAGGAGGAAAAAAGACGTTCATAATGTTATAATCGCAAATTTCTGCACACACTTTTTTCTTGTACTGTGGTGTGCTTTGGTTACACACCAAGAAGTCTGTTTTCTGTAACTTGTACCAGCTGTAATAGCTTAATATCTTTAATCTGTGACTTCAGACTTCTTTTTCCAAAGAGGAAATCTTGTTTGCTGATTGTTCACACTATCTTCTGCGGTTATCTGGAAGTTATTAGTCACATGTTATTGATTTTCGCATCTATACTTGCCTTTATCACTTCCTGTCAGACTTGTACATGACAAAACTGTGTAGAACAAGCTCCTGGTTGAACCTCCACTGTGGAGTTTAACAAGTGGGGTATGTGAGTCAGACGGGACCAGTCTTCATTTAACGGTGTTTTTTTCCACTGTTTAGACTTGTAAAGCCAGTAAAGTGGGGGAGGAGTGGCAGGACAAGATCTTGTATTAATTAAGATTACAAATACTTGAAGTTTGAGTCTCTGTTGTTGCTGTAGCTACAGCCCGGGGAGCTGTAAATTCCAGGCTCAGGAATATTATCTAACAGCATGAAGCCTTGCCAGCTGACGTTTGTAGGAGTGGATATCACTGTCTCAACTGTATTATAGGCAAAAAGATACTCAAAGCAATATTTCTCAGAATCTTTCAACATTTTGGAATACCCAGTTTTTAATTTTCTTCTGTGGGAAATATATTAAAAAAATCTTAATTTATGCTCCTGTTTTAAAAATGCAGTTGCATGAGCTCTGATATGCAACATTAAACCAAACTGTGCCTGATGCAAAACTTATTATTGGTTAATTTACATCTATAATAGTATAAATTTTATGAATGGCACTATAGGTGCTATCATGTTGCCATATTTTAGGCAGGATAAAACAGAATGTGGCTGATTTTGGTCTGCAAATGTTTGCATTCTCTGCAAAATGTATTCCTTCTATACAAAACAGAATGCATCCCTCAAATTTCTGCAACATGCTCACTGTCACAGGAATGAATACCAGTAAATATAAGTGCATATTCAGTTGCTTTCTATAAAACAGCTGATTCCCATATTTTAGTGCAAACATCAGTCCCTCTGTTCTTCTATGTAGTGAATCTAGGTGTAGATGAGGTGCAGAAACTACTCACTGGTTTTTCGGTGGTCCAGATGTATGGAGGGCTGCAGCAGATGAGTAGAGACTGGGGCTGGAGGAGGAGAGAAGGGAAGAGGGGTGCGATGGATGTGGCTGTCGGAGAGTATGACTGCAAGGCTTCAAGTCCTCTGTCTCCTTTTTATGTCCTCCAGGAGCTTCACCCTCCCCTCCCTCCATCCCCTTGTCACTCCCCTCCTCAGCTTGCTTCACTTTTCTTATAATAATACTTTCTATCTGCTTGTCAACGACTTCCCTGCCCCCTTCATGCCCTTTGACTTTGGCCCCTCCTTTCTTTCCTACTCTTTTAAAGAAGACCATTAACTGAATAATGTGTTCAGCAGTTTTGGATGCTCAGCCAGAGGTCCTGTGTGGCTCTGTGGGTAGGGTGTCGTCTGACAGTGTGAAACTGTAGCTCCCTTTATCTCCAAATATGACTAATGAGGCCAGTAAAGTGTTTCTAGAGTTCTTTAAATGTCTCCAGGTCAGGTTTTTGAGCTTCTTCCAACCTGCTAGATCCAATTCTACCACTGCTTTTTAACTCATGTAGGTAGTTATATTGCCCGTGTCACAGTCCGTTTGTAAAACTACCGTGATGTGTTTTTCAGGGGCTCATAAAGTTAGAAGAGTTGAGGTATCATCCAGTAAATAAACCAAAGAGATGATGTGTGTTGGCCCTGGGTTTCAGAGAAACTTAACACCTTTATAAATTTATTCTGAAGCTTTTTTAAGAGTGTTGTGTTAATGAGCTTAGAGTATTAAAGGTCAAACTCGTTTTTTTTTCCATTTTGTTGAACTCTTTGCACAACAAACACTCAGAACCTTAATTTAATACTCCAGTGCCCCTGCTGTGATACATTCGGACCTGTTGTTTCTCCCAATTCCTACCAATAAACACAAGTAAAGATGCAAAGAGACGCAGAAAAACTAGCACACACGTGGTTATATTTGTGTTAGAAAACACCAGTTTAGACCGGACATGAACAGGGGGATACAGTGTCCATGTGAGTACTTTACAGTGTGTGATGTGTGACTTACACACCTACAAGCAGCCATGATAACAGCTGCTGTTTTCTCCTGGATCTGGACTTGTGTATCTTAAGTCCCCATGACAGGTTTAAGGGAATGTATTTGTTTGTGTGTGTGTAGATCAAGAACACGGTTCCCTCCTCACTTGCCCTGGAGGTAACAGACAGCGCTCCACACACTCGCGTGCACACACAGAGTTGTGGCAGCATGCTGAATCAGCCCACATCTAATAATTTCCACATGGTCACGTTTTTTGTTTTTTTTTAGAGCTCAAACTAACACACCTACACACTCATACACACAGAAACCAGTTATCCTCTCTCAACCTCTTTTAATTTTAAAGATTTACTGTCTTGACTCAAAGTCCAGTCTGCCTTTAGTTTTTGCCATTTAAGAGGGGAAGTTAACTCATCACCACCCTGCTGCTTTTGAACCCTGAACAGAGCTGCCCTGTATTCACTTTTATTGAGGGTAGTGGAGCAAAATGAGGCAAGAAAACAGCCTGTGTGAAGAAGAAGTAGGTTGTTTCTAATTCTGGCCACTCAGCTAAAAAGCACTACCATCCCTTATTAGTATAATTGATTCACTTTCATTGTCAGTTTTGAAAGCACAAGTATTCTGGTGTCTGTGGACAACAGTGGTTCAGCTTTGGTGAATGCAATTCCCAGATTCCCATCCACTTCCTTGTCTGTCGCTCCAAAGCAGACCTCTGACCCCTGACCTTTCCAGAGACATGTTCCACAGGGATCAATAAAATATCAAGTTTCTATGTGTGGAAGTATTAGTATTAGGTAATAACTATATGACATGTAGGTAGTCACAGCTTCCAGAGGACAAAAAGTCGCTCTTCTATGAGGTCTGACTTTGTCTAGGTTGCTCTTTTTTGAGGAAACTTGTGGTTAGAGACTTCTAAGAACTATTTGGATTTTGTGGTAATGTACAGTTGGAAGTTGAAGACTGTGTATTTTTTCTATCTTCTTTCTAAATAATGATAAAACCATTGCTATATTTGAAAAAAATACAAGACCAGTGTGGAGTGATAGAGAAGGGAATTGTCCTTTACCTACTATAAAATGTCTGCAGTTGACAGACTTACATTCTCCACAATGTTGGGAATAGAAATGAAGCATAGTTTAAGGCTTTTGGCTTGACATACTGGACTTTTTTTCAGAGTTTCAGCTTCAGTGAAGGACACATACGGCAGTTTCCAACAGGAAGCGTACAAGCAATAGCAAGCATACACACAAATCAGCCAAAACATTTTGACCACTGGTACAAACTTGCTTGTGACATTTTAATCGTTGGCTGTCTAACTATAGATAACTGCATCACCTCGTCACTTTGCATCCTGCAAAAAGTTGTCTTGAGCAAATTAAGTAATGCAAAAAGATGAGCCAATCTCCATTCATTTGCTCTCAAAAGAAAGGCATGACTTGGTAGAAGTTAAGACAGTGGGTGATAGTGCTCATGGGAAACAGAGTCTCAGAGAAACAATAGCTAACTAAGAAAGTAACCACACAGAATGTCAGTGGTCTAAGATAGTGATGAATTTGTGTGGAAAAAGGTCCTGCTGACCTAAAGCAGTAAATGCATAGGGAAACGAGAATATAGGTCAGAAAACACAACCAGGGCCTGGAGCCAACGTGTGACATGTGTTTGCTGGAGGATGTGGCTGCGTATTGTGGTGGTCGGGGGTGTGGGAGTACTGTCAGCAGCATAATGTATACTTTTTCCAGTGTGTAAACCAAGGTCAGGTCTAGAGTTTAATGTTATGATTATGTCCACCTGAAATGTAATGCTTTCTGAATGTATATGACTACTAGGGAGGAAGAAATGGAGAATTTGTTTCCAAAATCTAGCTTCCTTTGACTTCTTCTCTTTCTTTCTCCATCTCCCTCCATCCCTATTCCCTTTCCCAGCTCAATCATGGTTGAGGCAGATGTCTGTCTAACTTGATTCTAGTTCTGCTCAAGGTTTCTGCCTGTTAAAATGAAGTTTTTTCATAATGCTGTACTCATGATGGGTTAAGATGGGGTCAGACTCCTTGTCTTGTCTTGACATTTTAGTATAATTTGTTTTTGTACGACAACAAAAGACAAATATTTGGACTGTTTGCAAATCTACTTAAATTCTCATTGCTCAAGGCACGTTTGAAGCTCAAATTAGCCACTACTGTCAATACTTACCCTTGGCTGCACCCACAAGCTATTCCGCTGTTTCATAACACTAAAGGTTGTGAAACAGATTTAGTCTTTTTTATATGTACGCACAAACTTTCATTGCTACGAAATATTATCCAAATCTGGTTTACAAGCTGGAATTGGCTCCTTGGCCAAGTAACATCATTGAACTTTTTAACAGAGAGCAGGAAGTAAGTCTGAACACTGATTTGAGGGTCTGGGTGAATGTCAAGACACTAAAGGTCACAGAGGGGTAACCATATGTCAGCAAAGCAAACCGGAAACGTCTGTAGACTGGACGGTAGCGTTGGTGTTGTTTGGGTTATAGCCAGCGTTGCTTTGGAAACAGAAGGTGAGGTCATTGTTTGGATCTTCTGGCTTCATTTCAGTAAAGGTTTGTGTTGACCACAGTGAATCTGGAAATACTGCTTGATGAAAATGCTCACATGGGAACATTGAGAAGTTGTGTCACGTGTAGGAAGAAACTCTGGTAAACCCATGGCCATGCAATGATTCACATAAAAGCTCCCACACACACACACACTAAAAAAACACAAGATACATCACTCACATGTCTTCATTGAGACACAGTTTCCCTGTTCACATCCACTCTGAAAGTTTTTTTAATTTTAAAAACCAAAAAGGGTTAATTCAAGCTTCTTTTCTAAAAAATCATCTGCTTTCATGCTAATATCTATGTTTGTATTGTTGTATTTTTTTTTTTTTTTTAATGTACGTATTGTTATTAAACACGTGGAGAACTGTATTTGGGTGTCTGGATTTTCAGCATTCGAAGTACTATGTTCAACAACATAAGGACAAACCGTTCAAAAAGGGCAAAAACAAGCAGAATACACACTAATGTAAGACTCCATTATGCACTTACATAATGAATATTCACTTCTGTTTACACTGACAGCTTTATGCAGCTTACATACTATTAGACACTAAAATTTTCAACAGGAACAACAAACCGTTTGGCTATTGTGTTGAAGAAGCCAGGCGTGTGAGTTTTAGTCAGTCAGAAATGATCCACCTCTGTTAGGCATGGGGCAAAACCTGCATCTTTATCATGTTATTTCTGCAAACTTTAGACTAATAAGGTGAAAGGAATAATGTTTGGTTTCATTCTGCTGAAGGTAGAGTGAAGCAGCCTTCAAGCGCGATCCCTGGGGGAAGTAATAGGCTATGAAATGACAGCATTTACATCAAAAACCTAAATACTGCTCCAAAATTAACTCCTCTGCTAGATCCCAAGGGCATATATTGTCAGATGGGTAATGAGGTTACATTGTGCCAACACATTAACAGCGGATTTCACATACCAACCACTGGCCAACACCATGAAGAGTTTATCAAACCACTTGAAGTCTACTACAGTTCTACAGTTTCATTTTACAAACGTTTTGTTCAAAGCGATGTACAACACAAGCAAGAATTTAGACAGAAGGATCAGGTCAGCTTAAGTGCTTGAGTGTTCCCTGAACAGATGAATCTTCAGACATCTTTTAAAAGTAGAAAGGGACTCTGCGGACTTTATAGAGTTAGGTAAATTATTCCACCATTAGGGCACAACAGAGGAGAAGAGTCTGGCTAAAGATTTAGAGCCGCACCAGGCGCCTTTCACAAGCAGAGCGTAGGGGGTGAGAAGGAGTGTAGACCTGGGTGAGGGACACCAGGTTGGCAGGAGTTGTTCTTATTAATGTTTTGTAAGCCCAAACTACTGGAAACTACTGGAAGAGAGATTAACAGCGTGGTGACCTGCTGTTTTGGGCTGGTTAAAGACCAGACATGCTGCTGCATTCTGGATCATCTCTTGTCTAGATTGTCTCAATTAATCCATCGACCAGTCTTTATCTACAAAGCCCCTATTAACAACAAATGTTACCTCAAGATGCTTTCCAGAAAGGTCTGAAGAAAGATCTACCATATCTTATTATTATCAAGCCAAGAAAAGTTGACTTGACATCTTCGCTTACCATGAATACAGCACTTTGCAGCATTTAGCAAGTTTCAAAGGCAAGGAAAAACTTAAACAGGCAAAGTACCAGCAGAACCATACTCATGTTTATGTCCTTGACACCTTGGGGTGTCTTGGGGTTTGGAGAGAAAGAGACAGAAGGAGATGTAGAAAGAGATGGACAGATTCTGTTGTCCAGAGTTGTAGAGATTATGGTTGAAGTGAGATTCCAATAGCTCTAGCAGCTGAAGTCGGGCGGGTCCACAGCCATAGGCCATCTACAGCAATGATGCTAAGGAACCAAAACAAATTAACTGGTAGTATGGAAAACATGAGGAATAAATTCCATTTTGTATGTTAAATTGACATATCATGAAGCTTGATGTTATTTTGTTGATTGAAAAAGTCACTTAGCCTGTTAAACTAAGGTAGAGTGGATGGTCTATGCAAATTTAGGAAAAGTAAGGTACAATAGGTAGTGTGTATATTGCCTCTAACTTTGTCTCTTCCAAGCAAAAACACACTATTTTGCTCCTCAATAACACCTGGTGTAAACATTTAACCTTTTTCACACTGTTCTCTCCTCTAACCTCCACTCATGTATCCCTGGGGCCTTGTTACACCAATAATCAACCCTGATTTCCGGGAGTAATTTCCTCCACTGTGTGGGAGCAGCAGCCTGTGTGCATGTGAATTCATTTGCACTTTTGTGGATGAAACAAAGTGTGTGTGTGTGTGTGTGTGTGTGTGTGTGTGTGTGTGTGTGTGTGTGTGTGTGTGTGTGTGTGTGTGTGTGTGTGTGTGTGTGTGTGTGTGTGTGTGTGTGTGTGTGTGTGTGCCCTAATGGAAGCTGCAGGCAGACGATGATATATCAGTGCAGCTCGTGGCTCACTCTGGTTTTGCTGGAGCTGTCTTTGTGTTTACACTTGTTTTAGGTTTCTGTGGTTCCTACTGTATGTTTTTGTACAATGTTAAATGAATATTTTACGCATTTCATATATTTCATTGAACTTTCTGACCTGCCTCCACTCTGCAGTGACACATTATCTGAGTCCTACTGTTTGACTTTGCAGACCTAGTCTGCTGGTATTTTAACAGACTAAGCTGAATGTTTGTGCCATCAATCATCAAAACCCACCAAAGTCAGAAAAGCCACGATGAGATGTTAAGGCCAAATTTATACCAGAGAATTATGGATGAACAGCTTTGGTCTGGGGTATTAAATGACCACAGAGTATTAAAACACAGCACATATAAAATCACTGTTGCTGAGTCGGCTGATTTTTGTTGCTTTTTGTGTCTGTCATGACTTTGAGGTGGGTAGTTAGCACCTGGATTGCACTGTTCAGTTTAAGTTAGAGACCTCTTAAAGGCCCACAGAGCAGATTTGTTGGCGTCTTTTAAAGAGAGGCAGGGGTCACATGGGGAAGACCGGCAGTGAGTGAGCCGTCACTGTCGTTTAGTTTTACGTGGGCATGACCTTCACCAGATTTTACTTAGCTCAGGGAAATGGGCTACTGGAGCAGAAGGGCGAGTAGTTAGACCATTTTTCCTTCTGTTTCATGACTTTTTTGACTGTTTTTTTTCGTTTCTTAGAGAAATCGAGCTGGGTCTGCAACTTTTGATAGTGTGGGACGTTAACCTGTTGGGACATGTATGACTTTGGGCACAGAGCACAATTTATTTAGCATACAGAGCACTATGCCTGCATCTAGTTGTATTCTAAGCCTATGTTCAGGTCAATGTGGATCATTTTAGGAATTGAGAATGAACTCAAGCAAGTGGTTCTCAAGCAAGCTGTATAGCTTTCTAGAGTATGGTCTGTTTTTTTGTCTTCACTAAAAGCAATATCTTTAACTATAGTCATATCTTTCACCAGCTTTCATAAAGAGAACCTTGAGGTAGATGTGTGGTGTAGTTGCACCATGTGGCATCTGATTGGTCAAAAGTTTGGGTACCAATTATAAAAGCAAAGCATGAGCATCTCATTACAGTCACTGAAGTTTTGCTCTATGAGTGTTTTGTAAACCATGTTAATTACTTATAACCTCTGCCAAGGAGATTATGTTTTTGGGAGAGTTTGTCCGTCTGCCTGTTTGTTTGTTTGTTTGTTTGTTTGTTTGTTTGTTTGTTTTTCTGTGAACAACATAACTCAAAAAGTAATGAGCAGATCTTGATGAAATTTTCAGGAAATGTTCAAAATGGGATGAGAAAGAAGTGATTCAATTTTGGAGGTGATACGGATCACTGTCTGGATCCAGGATTTTTTAAAAGGATTCTTTATTATTGTGAGATAAGGCTGTTTTTATCATATGTGTATATAACTCCACAATAAATGGTCGGATTGTTTTGCAAAACAATACATGACAACATCACCATAATTTCTGACAGATATAAAAGTATGATCCAGATTGTGGCAATATTCTGGATACTGAGATCTGGAATATGAAATATGTACTGGGTCATCATAATTTTTGACACTGTTAGGTAACAAATTATCGTACAAACCAGCAACTAACACCAAATTGTAGCAGACAATCTGCTGAAAGGGAGTATAACATTAAAGTAGGACTAAAGTGTTGCTGACAATCACAATATGCTTGGCGGAGGTCTGCGCTCTGAGTGCTTTTCTAGTGGATAGAGTAAATTAGGATGTAGCTCAAAACTAGCTCTGAGTTTTTATAGGACACCATTAGAATTGGTGTAATCCTGGTGTAATCTTGCTTTTGTCTGATGGTGCTTTCTAGAAAGGTTGGGCCCCAAATAGGTCACAACACTTTTCTGATGGGCCCCTTAACTCCCATTGGATTTTAATGATGCTTGGTCACAGGTTAAGAAAAAACATTGACTCTGGAGTCTAGGCGTTGAGCTATATGATCCCTAGTACTGGAGGTCATCTCACGTAGAAGGCCGCTTGTCACTAGGGAAGCAAATTACCTGCTCTTTGACCTCATTTCATTAATATAGAATTAAATAAGTTACAGACAAGTACATTAAGATAGAACCAGGCTTCTTCTTCCTGATCTTTGAAAACCATCTTCAAATGAATGGATTATTCCTGCTTATTTTCATTTTATTGCTGAAATACTGTCTCTACGAATTGAGTTCTTACTAAGCCATGTACTTACCAAGAAATGTTTTGAAAAAGGAGACAGTTTTTTTCTTTGCTGTGGTTTTATGTCTTCATAATTTTTCAATTTTAATATCTCTCTCTCAGTCTGACCATATTTCAAGATTCACCCCCTGCTATCTTCACCTCTCTTTCATCCAGTACAGACAGATCGTCCTACCTCCTTCACAGCCCTTCACACTCGTTTGCCCTTTTCCTCCCTCTCCGCCTCTCTCTGTGACCCACTAAAGTGAGACCCCATCATGTTTTTCCCATCATGCTCTCCTCCCACCCTGTGGTGAGGCGGTGAACCCCCGGCCGGAGGTATAAAGGATGTGATTTACGGGGCTCCTTTCCCAAACATAAAAAAAGAAAAGAACATTAAATAAGAGCTCAGTTTTCCAGCACAGTAGCTCTGTGCTGCTGAGCAGGTTTCTTTCTTCAAAGTAATGACTTGAAATATTGTACTCCAGCCATTATTGTGGTGTTTGGGGTTTGTCAGGTTGCAAAAGTGCCAAAATGTGTTTCTGTAGACAAAGAAAAATGTGATAAATCTTGCTTTCAGTTTTCTTTATGTGTGTCTTGTTGCATGACAGAGATGGAAGCTTGAAGGCCTAAATCCGCAGCACAGACACGTTGTAATTCTCTGCTTTAAAAGAAGCATGAGTCATTAACGCCCAGTTAAATAGTGTCTGGCTTTTTCATCTTGGTTGCCAGCCCATGCACTCTGCGCATGTTGCTGGGATTAGAGACAACTGAAGATAACGGTGTTGTGGATATCTGTTTGCAGGATCCCTGCTGATTTATGTAACCCATCCCAAACACAAGCTGCTGTTTGATTGCATCACTGTTTCAGTATTTTACTCTGATCAGATGTTATTGGCACCTTCAGCCTGAACAAGAATAAACAGATTATATTTCTATGTACCTCTGCCACATGGAACATTGCACAACAGCTGTTTCAATCAAACTGTTTTGATTGTCTTAAGCAAGAATCCAGGAATCTTTTTTCAAATGATTCTGAAATGAAATATTTTGAATAGTTTCCCTTTTTCATTCTGAGAAATGTTGACAGCATGACTACATCATTTTAAGAATTCATCTGCTTCCCATAATAATAGATATACATGGAAGTTTCTGGAATAAACACTCTATTCTGCTATTGATTGTGAACATTAGCAGAATTATATAAATCTTGCAAAAAAACATTAATTGTGATGGGTACCTTCAAATGTTCTCTTAGCTACAATAAATGATCAGTCAGAGGAATTAACTACCTTTTAATCTGCAGCATGATATAAATCCAGCAGTCTGTTTGTTATTTCAGCCTTTTGGCTAAAAATTGGAAACTGAGATGACAAAGAATAAAACAGCAAGTAAAAGGTTTTCCCCTGGTATTTCCTCCAAATCAGTGCATGCCAAATAAGTTCAAAGTCAAAAGAAAATCACTCTTTTAAAGTAAGAAGCAGATCGTATCTAAATATGCTGCAGAGTGGGTACTGGGCCTTTTTTGTAGACTTTAAACTGTCCCTTTTAGTATCCCAAATTGAAGCAATACATGATGTACAGCAGTGGTCCCCAACCCCAGGTCTGTGGGTCAATTGGTACCGGTCCGCACATAAAAAATACTCAACTTACTCTTTTCATTTTGATTTATCATCTGATTCTGAACAATGTTTTATTTTGAAAAATGACCGGATTCTCTCCGTCAAACCCGTATATGAATTATTCTTGACGCCAAACCCCCCAAGCTAGCAAAATGGACAGAAAAAAAATATTTGGAAAGTTTCTATAGGCAGGGTAAAAGAGCCAATGAGGAGACAGAAAAAGGGCCAGTTCGTGAAAACATTGTCTGACATCAAACCGTGCAAAAAAAGGTTGGGGACCATTGATGTACAGGATTTTTAAGTCCCCTATTTTTCTTACACTGGTGTTTTAGAAAACCCTTATACCATCCTGTCTGAAATGCTTTGTCTTAGCTGCTTCATTTTTAATGCTCCCTGCACCAAAAATCATCTTCCCTCTGATTGGCCAGCCTTCTGGAAACCTGTCAGGGGCAAACGCTATGGAAAGACCTTGGTGTTTGAGGCCTAACCCTCCGATATGTCATGATAAAGATCTTGTGGTTTTTTTAAGAACTGAGTTTTTTTGGGGCAGTCAGGTTTAAACTCTGCTCACACAACAGCGTTTCATCTGAAAACACTAAAATGCACTTGAAAAAAGACTTGTGATGTCAGCGTTTCCACTGAAAACACTGGTTTACTGTTTACACGGTAACGGTGGTGCCAGCGTTTCTGAAGAAAATCACTCTAGAGGCCATTTTCAAAAGTTTGCATTTAAGGTCGGCTAAAAAACAGATTCTGTGTAAACGCGAGACCGAAATGCAACAATACTTTTGCGTTTCACTATGTACATGTTGTGGTTTGAAAATGTGCACACGTTTATTATGAACATCCAGCATTGTTATTTCATGTCCATGTTTAAAATACTGGACAGCTTAAGAGCTCCTCTTTAATCGTCCTTAAATCATACCTTTGGTTTATTGATGAAATGTTTGCTGCAGTCACTTGAACAGAGCTGAGCTGGATGTTTCCCATCTTTCTACCAATCAGCGGCTGCAGCTCATTGATGCTTTTAACAAATGTTGCATATCAGATTTTCCAACATGAAAGCTGAACATCCTACCTGCTTGGACAGATGCTACAGTGGTGACTGTTGAACTCTGTGCACTTATTCAACCATGAGGTTATTGAGTTGGTAACAAAATAAAAAGGCACTTTCATTTTCTTCCAGGAGTGTATAAGAAAATTTGGTATAATTTAGAGATATTGAAACTGGGAACTATTGCAGTTTTTCTGTATAGTTGTCAGAGTAAAATAGAAGGCCAATAGGGGAGACACTTGAGGCAGACACTGCCTTAATTCAGGTTCTTTATTTCTTCTTTTCTCAATGCTTCATATTTTTTTCCATATTTCATTAAATATTTGCCAGACATTGCTCCTCAGGAGTGATAAAAGGCTTGATGTTATGTTTTGAGACATGCTCCCCCTATATGCTGGATGTGTCACCCTGTTGCAACATGATCTGAAACACACTGAGCCTTGGTCAACATCTCATCTGCCCTGTTAGTGAAATACAACAGTGCCCAGACAGACGCACTCTCCTCCTAAACCAAAACGATGCCAGACAGAGACAGGCTTGGACCATAAATTCTTCCACTGGACACACACCAGTACATCTGCACTTTAGTGTCAAAACGAACCCCACACACCCATAAATAATGTTTTTTATACTTGCATAACCACAAATAAAAGTAAAGCTACTGTAGGATTAAGACGTGTCTGAGAATATTTCTACAACTTACCCAGCGGGCATAGAGGCTGTACTTCAGTAAAAGATATTTAGAGCTTGATAAGATTTTTACTAGATTAAGATGGAACAGTTTCAGGGTCCTTATATTCCTAACAGATATCACTACATAAACTTTAAACTAAACAGGTCTTTTAGTCTAGGTAAAAATATTATCTTCCTAGACTTGATGTATGTCACATTCACCTGGACCCAACAAGTCGGGAAAATGTCCTTTTTAAGATAATAGAAACAAGACATAAAGTCTTCTTTGTTAGTAATTAAAAAATGGACATGTCTAGTGTCATGAAATAAGGATTTGGTCATTGTTCAAGGAATTTACAGAGTATATTTTTCTTCTTTCTATGGCATTTGTTTAAGTACTCATTACAAGCAACTCAGGCTTTAGTTTAGTTTATTTTTGTTTGTCTTTAGATAAGACATCCCCCTGTATTTGCCTGTTGAATCTATCTTAAACTGAGTGTTTTGAAGCATTAAGTCCTGGAAAAACAGAAGAAAAAAAGTTGTTTTGACTTTTTTTGCAGCTATTCCCAGAGGAGCACATGTGGTCTTTCAGACATGAATTCAAACTCTATAACATTTGATTTAAACATTTGATGAGGTAACAACCTCATGGTACTACAAAGGTCTGAGAATAGTTTAAATCAAAAAGAAACTTCATGTGAAAGCCTGGACTTAGTTTTATGGTACTCCAACCAATAGATGTTAAAATATTTCAGCCTTAACAACAGTTTAGACTGAAAGTCCCCCCCTACCCTTTTTTCAAAACTTCAAACCAACTGTATTTAATTCACCCATTTCTATTTACAAGCTTTGTTCAGTGAAATGAAAAGACTAACACTTCTAGTTCTAAACCTGTGGTGCAAAGTTTGGAAGATTATCTACTGGCAACAACAAACTTCTTTTTTTTTTTTTACTAAAAGGCAGTTCAGCTGTTCCTGGAAAGACCAAACAAATTCCACATTCAGCACGTAATCAGAAAACGTTACCAACATGACATTTTAATAGCTTTATGTGACTCGCTGGCCAGTTTTTGTGTATTTTTCCTCATCTTCTCTGATTATGTAATCGAAGGATCACGCTGATGCTTCTGCTGAACACGATGTGGTAAAACAATCATGGTTCGCATGTACTGTACACAGTGACCTTGACTGACTGACTGGCTGCCTTGATGTGATGATTTAATGCTGGTTTGAGGTTTGGGGCTAATTATTAACATCAGCGTCTGCACAGAACTACAGCGAAGACATTTGTTTTGCTAAAAGAAAAGCTGATGGGATAAACACTCCTCATGGGGATTTTGATTCCATATGTTTAAAATATTCAGTGAGAATCTCTGTTGTGTGGTTATTTGACTATTTTAAAATGTTTGAAGGCTTTGAATAAACCAATAAATGAAGGAATCATGAGGCTTTTGATGCAAACGGGGGAAATAAATAGGGATTCATGTATAAACAATATCGAGAGCATAACTTCCACAACCTTTAGGTTTTAGTAAGAAAATCTGCTTTATAACCTGGAGCAACATTTTCTGTATCAGAGGTGTAAGGGTTAATGATCTTCAGTCTTAAAGCAACCTTATTTAGAGTCTCTAATGTTTAAAACAGCAGTGATTAATACGCATTTCTTCATGGAGTCTGTCAAGGGAAGTAATGTAAGCCATCATCTTTATTACACAACACATCTCTTATATGTAAGACCAGCATTAGTTCTGACAGGATTTTGGATAGAGGTCACTCTTCTCTATAGGACACACATGCAGCTTGATGTTTGATCCCTCCATTTTTCCACTTACACTACAAATAGATGGAAAGTTGTTACGCTGTCATGTCGTCTTGTAACTGTATTGTAAAACCATCAAGAGCTACAGGTATCTGCAGGTCTTACGTTGTGTGTTATGATGGAAATCCACCAGGAGGTTTGAGGATTGAAAGTCAACATCAGTAATGAAACAGATCGTTCATATTATGCGTTGACTTTAATAAGCCTGGGGCTGGGGTGACCGTGGGTGACTGGATTATGTAACTGTGAATGAATAACACATTGCGTTTGTTGTTTTGATTCCAAGAAGGAATATAAAACATGTTACTTTGTACACAACAGGTATAATGAAGACAGACCTCTGCCCCTTACAAGACCTTAATCAAAGGATTAGAGCTTGTAAGTTTGGTTTCTGCTCACTAAATCAGAAAAGAAAATTAGCCTTTACTCCTGCCGATGATAATGCAGCATATCTTTGAATGTAGTAATTCATCCATTCACTGAGTTCATTGAGCACCAAAAAACATTGGAACAAATGGTTCTTATCTGGCCATAATTTGGGAGGACTTTTGGAGTGCAATTCAGCCAACATAATGAAATAGCACAGTAACAACACAATATTACAACACAACAACACAATTACAACTTTATTTTTTTTTTAATAATCAAAAGATGGAAATGTTAAACCAATCCAGTTCACTAAAAATGGCTTACTTAAATGTATTTAAGAGTTAAAATATTTGTATGATATTAATGATCTAATAGTTAATTTCAGTGGTTCTCAAATAGGGGTACACGTACCCCTGGGGGCAAAGTTCCTTTAACGCTATTGTTTCATTTAATGTTTGAATCAAATACAAGTTAAAGTTCATAAACTAAATATTCTACACAGTAGGTTATTCAGCTCTACTGTACCCCCCCAAAAAATATATGATTGCTCCTCATACCAGGGTGACAACACAAATACGTCATCGTGGTTGAAGAGTCTTTGGAGTCCCGCCGCCGAAAACACAGAGGGACTCTGAAGACGCTTAAAAATGCACAACTAGAAGAGTTAAATTTCCGCCAGTATTTGGAAAAATATTGTGGGTTTTACAGTAACAGCCCACCCCACCCAAAGCATTGGGATTTTTCTGGGGGGACAAATTAGTCTTGTCTATTGGTCTATTTTTTTAACTGTTTTTAATTCCCCCTAGTTGTAATTAGATAAAAATACCCGACAGTGGTTTTAAGGCATCTAAAAGATGTTTTTTTAATTGCTATTAACTAACAAAACCCTTCAATAATAACATAAGAACATTCTTAATAACACGAGAACTCACCAGTACTAGTTGGTGGCAAAACATGTGCAGAACTCTGAGTCAGACTTGAATAATAATAATAATAATAATAATAATTAAAGCTGCAAGCAGCGATGAACGGGCCCTCGCCCTGTGTGCGCCAGTCTGAGCTTGTGCTAGTCGCCACATGCGCCCGTTCAAGGCTTGCCAAGTGGAGCGTGTCCCAGCTACCGCGTGAGCAGCGAAATGTGGCTCAGCCAAAAGTCATAGGTCTAGGCACGAGGGCTAAGCCCGAAACTTTTGATGCCCGTAGCTCAAAGTAGCTGGACAGGCTGCAGATATGAGCCCCCGGGTGGCGCTGTAGAGCATTGATGTTAGTGCAACCAGTGATAGAAATGTTCTGACGTGTGAAACTGAACCTCTGGGTGCATTTTGGCCCTGATCCAACACTGCACAAGAGAGAAATAAAGATTTTAATGAAGCAGCCAAAAGGGTCAACTTTAAAAGGCATTTGTGGCCACGTCCATTGTCGTAGCAAAAATCTGTTTGGAACGTATCATTGTCAGTGTGTCTAGATTACACAAGCCAAGTTTGGAGTGGATCTGATGAAAAACCAAGGAATTGTTGCATTTCGTCTGAGGCTAAAAATTGTCAAAATCCGATATTTACGGGCAAATTCCAAACTTCCTGTTCGGAATTGACTATGGCCATAACACAATTTTTTGTAGGTCTTGGCATGCTTGTTATCCCTACCAAATTTCAGACCTGTAGCTCAAAGTATCCCGGGAGGCAAAAATTTTGAGCCCCTGGGTGGCGCTATGGAGCATTACTATTAATGCAAGTAATGATAGAAATGGAATGAGGCTCTGACAGTGAACATGTGTGTGAATTTTGGTCCTGATCAGACATTATACCAGAGAGCAATTAAGATTTTAAAAAAGTGGAAAAATGGTCAACTTTGACGGTCATTTGTGGCCACGCCCAAAAAAATTATAACAATGTTTGAATAACTTTTTGTCTTTAATATGTGTTGTTCACATAGGCCAAGTTTGGAGTTGATCTGAGAAAAAACCTGGGACTAGTTCGTTCAAATACGTACCCTATGAACGCATTTTTGGCCAATTTCAGGCCATTGCCACTAGGGGGCGCTGTACTTTCTGGAAAAAATAATTACATAGCTGTGTCCGGGATGGCACCCTGAGCATATGTGTCCGTTTTCGTGTATATCGGAAAAAGTTGAGAAAATGCCGAACTTTGAGCCCAAGTCGTAGCCACGCCCATCAAGATAGAAACAATCTTTTAATAACTTTTAATCTTCACTGGGGATTGTATACACATGCCAAGTTTGGAGTTGATACGTCAAAAACCCTAGGACAAGTTCGTTCAAATACGTAGCCCAAAATCGCTAAATTTCGACGTTTAGGTGCAAATAGCGAAGTTCGTGTTCAGAAATCACGCAAGTCGTAAGAGACTTTTTTGTTTGTCTGGGCATGCTTGTTATGTGTGCAAAATTTCAGGGCTGTAGCTCAATGTCGGCCCAGGGGCTGCAGTTTAAAGCCACTAGGGGGCGCTATGGAGCGTTCATTTTTGTGCAAGTTGCAGATTCATAAATTTTCATGGGCTTGCGAATTTTGGGTACACGCACGTTCACGTTTTTTCAAGGCGAAAGGCGCGCAATTTGGGGTTGTTTACACGGAAACAAATAATAATAATAATTAAAGCTGCAAGCAGCGATGAACGGGCCCTCGCCCTGTGTGCGCCCGTCGGAGTGTGTGCTAGCCGCCGCATGCGCTCGTTCAAGGCTTGCCAAGCGGGGCATGTCCCAGCTACCTCATGTTCAGCGAAATGTTGGTCAGCCAAAACCATATGTCTTGGCACAAGGGCTAAGCCCAAAACTTTTGATGCCTGTAGCTCAAAGTAGCTGGACAGGCTGCAGATATGAGCCCCCGGTCGGCGCTATGGAGCTTAAATTTTAGTGCAGCCAGTGATAGAAATGCACTGAGGCTGTGAAACTGAACCTCTGTGTGCATTTTGGCCCTGATCCAACACTGCACAAGAGACAAATGAAGATTTTAATGAAGCAGCCAAAATGGTCAACTTTGACGGTCATTTTTGGCCACGCCCATTGGCATAGCAAAAATCCGTTTGGAATGTATCATTGTCAGTGTGTGTAGATTACACAAGCCAAATTTGGAGTGGATCTGATGAAAAACCAAGGAATTGTTCCATTTTGTCCGAGGCGAAAAAATCGTCAAAATCCGATGTTTACGGGCAAATAGCGAACTTCCTGTTCGGAATTGACTAGGGTCATAATACAATTTTTTGTAGGTCTTGGCATGCTTGTTATGCCTGCCAAATTTCAGGCCTGTAGCTCAAAGTAGCTGGGGAGGCAAATATTTTGAGCCTGTGGGTGGCGCTATGGAGCACTGATGTTAACGCAAGTAATGATAGAAATGGAATCAGGCTGTGTCAGTGAACATGTGTGTGAATTTTGGTCTTGATTCAACTTTGTACAGGAGAGCTATTAAGATTTGAAAAATATGGCAAAATGGCCATCTTTGACGGTCATTTGTGGCCCCGCCCAAAAATATTATAACAATCTTTTAATAACTTTTTATCTTTAACATGTGTTGTTCACACAGGCCAAGTTTGGAGTTGATCTGATAAAAAACCTAGGACAAGTTCGTTCAAATATGTACCCTACGAACTCATTTTTTGCCAATTTCAGGCCATTGCCACTAGGGGGCGCTGTACTTTCTGGTGAAAATAATTACATGGCTGCGTCCGGGACACAACACTTAACATGTGTGTATGTTTTCGTGCATATCGGAAAAAGTTGAGGAAATGCCGAACTTTGAGCCCATGTCGTAGCCACGCCCAATAAGATAAAAACTATCTTTTAATAACTTTTCATCTTCACTGTGGATTGTATACACATGCCAACTTTGGAGTTGATACGTCAAAAACCCTAGCACAAGTTCGTTCAAATACGTTTCCCCAAAACCGCTAAATCACGATGTTTAGGTGAAATTAGCGAAGTTCGTGTTCAGAAATCACGCAAGTCGTAAGAGACTTTTTTATTTGTCTGTGCATGCTTGTTATGTGTGCAAAATTTGAGGGCTGTAGCTCAATGTCGGCCCAGGGGCTGCAGTTTAAAGCCACTAGGGGGCGCTATGACACGTTGATTTTTGTGCAAGTTGCAGATTCATAAATTTTCACGGGCTTGCGAATTTTGGGTACACGCACGTTCACGTTTTTTCAAGGCGAAAGGCGCGCAATTTGGGGTTGTTTACACGGAAACAAATAATAATAATAATAATAATCGCTAGGGTTTCAATAGGGCTTTCGCCCCCGGTTCCCGGGGCTCGGGCCCTAATTAAAGCTGCAAGCAGCGTTAGACGGGTCCTCGGGGCTCATGCCGGCTCCTGTCCCCCCACAGTCTGTCATACTGTGTGTCTCAATGAGACTAACATTTTGGTGTTGGTTTCATCTCTCTACGACATTCCTACTGGCCGCTATGGCCGTTTTAGTGTGCCTAGGTGGCGCTAGACAGCATTTTATGGGATGTTTGGGGTCAGGTTTGGTTCATGTTCATGTTTGGTATTTTTTCTCTTTTTTTGGACGCAAATAATGTGTGTGCCAATTTTGGTGGATTTCTGAACATGCTTGGGGGTGTAATAAGCGATGGGAGAACGTCAAAAGGGTGTAGTAAGAGTAAAAAATATTAAAAAATATTCTCTCAGAGCCATTAGGCTCACTTCCACCTATGCACAGCAAAATAGCCCTAACTGGGGCTAGGAATGTCCTAGACAGATGAAACCACCACCAAAATGTTCCTCTTATTCTGTTGGACACAAATACCATGATAGTAGGGCAAAACCGGCATGAGCCCCGAGGACCCGTCTAACGCTGCTTGCAGCTTTAATTTTTACAGCTGGTGGAAAAATAAACATTTCTATATCATTCACGTATGGTTAAAACGAGTATTCATTGGTTTATATGGGCTTTAATAAATTAGTACAATTAAACACCTGTTTTACAAATGAAAGTTACAGGATTTACCAGTCTTTGGCATTACTTCCCTTGTATTTCAAGGACTGTGTTGTATTTATCATGGCAACTCATTCCAGTAGATGGCGGTAATTCAGTAATACTTGCCACCGGCGTTAGCGCCGTGCATTGTGGGAACTGTATTCCAAGAACACCGGTCAGATGCAGACACAGATAGAAACGTTCTCTAGTATCAGTGGGACATCCTGGGATGTATACAGTAGACTTTACAACTTTTACCATTCTGCCTAACAAATACTGAATTTGGGGCAAAATAGCAGGCACTACTACTGTCGTACGCGGTTTGTAAAACATCCGCGGGGATCAGTGGAGCGGCGGGGGATGACGTCACGCGACCTGTCAACAGTATACGGCCTGGTCAACAGCTGATCTCACCAAAACACGAGCGGATGCAGAGGAAGATATGAGTCTGTTTCTCTGTCGGTCGGTCAACTTATTGTACACAGCTGCTTTGCTCCAGCACATGGGAGGAGGGAGAGGATTCACCGTATCCCCAGAGATCCCGCAAGATGACATGAAGTGGATTAGACTGATTCAAACAGGGGACAAGCCAGGAGAGAGCGCTAACGTCGGGAGCTCTCAAACAACGGATTCCGTATGTGGTTTAAACAGGTACGGTAAATTAAAGTTTCTAGGCTTCAGTACTGTTTATTTTACTACCTGTCATCTTAGTTATCAGCAGTATTTTTGAACGTGAAAGGCAAGTTGGACCGTGTAGCTAACAGAAGCTAACAGAAGCTAAACGTCTGTTGCTCACTTAGCTACAAGCAATTTATTGTAGAAAAGGGGTGGGAAATATAATTGTGGTGTAATGCAAGACTATACAAGCTTCTGCATTTAAAGGGAGATTATCAGTCTACACATCATAAAGATGCGCACGTATGTTGCTGCATTTATCTGCATTCATTGAGACGAGTTGGCATTTTTAAACAATAAATTCAACCTGGTAGCAGCATCAAAATGTACGGTTGTTTCGTGGTGAGTTACCAGAGATTGTACTTCACAACAGAGGCAGCGTTGATCAAGTTTTAACGGCTACCGAGCAACCCAGTATTTTGGAGTTAATCGCGACCGTATAACTGGTGACTTTTGGACAAATACTGTAGATGTGGTGCTTTGTTATTCGTTATAGCTGACTCTAAAGACGTTAAAAACACTACAGTTGCGTTAAATGCATGATTAAACGATTCGGTTATGTTCAATTACGTTTTGTGTGGTATCATTCAATGTCAATGTGATTAGAATGCACAGCTAATGGTAGCATTCTCTGCTGCGTCTTCTGCCGAAGGGGGATGTACGTCAGTGTGACATGACGTACCAGCGGGGTATAAAAGAATCGATCTTGCTTCGTCTCGTTCTTCTCACAGACTCTGGAGGTAAGCCCCATTTCGTTGTCTCTTAATTTGATGTAAGCATATGTTGTGTTGAACCTGAGCAATGTTAAACGTGATTTAAGGTGAAATGAAAGAAGGATATCACGTATAAGTAAGATTTTGCTGCTCTGCGGTGAGATTTAAAACTTTCTAGAAGCTTCTGTGAGGTGTGTTTTCTGAACTACTTTGATTGTGAAACAATGTTAGCCTTTCTATCAAATAAGATATACATAATTAAGATGGTGTGATACATTTTTGGCGCATTTTGAGTACATTTTGATGACTTTTTAGTCAGCATTTGTGGGTGGTGCTTCAATGCTAGACGTATGCTAATGTTATGGAAATCTCAGCCTTTGTGCGTGTTAGCCCGCTAGCGAGGCCTGCTCCGTGTGTGGTTTTGTGTCCTGTTGAGAGAAATGCTCGGTAGTCTTTACTCCAAAGACGAAAATTGTCCTAAATTAAATAAGTTTTATATATGTAAGATATTATGTTACATTTGTGGTGAATTTGAAGAACATTTTGATGACTTTTAGTCAGCATTTGTGGGTGGTGCTCCGACGCTAAACGTATGCTAATGTTATGGAAATCTCAGCCTTTGTGCGTGTTAGCCCGCTAGCGTGGCCTGCTCCGTGTGTGGTTTTGTGTCCTGTTGAGAGAAATGCTCGGTAGTCTTTGCTCCAAAGACGATAATTGTCCTAAATTAAATAAGTTTTATATATGTAAGATATTATGTTACATTTGTGGTGAATTTGAAGAACATTTTGATGACTTTTAGTTAGCATTTGTGGTTGGTGCTCTGACGCTAAACGTATGCTAATGTTATGGAAATCTCGGCCTTTGATCTGCATTCAGCCTTTGTGTTAGCACGCTAGCTACTCTGTGCTGTCTTTTGTGTCATGTTAACACAAATACTCGATGAACTTTGATCATGGTGCAGTGGTTACCCTTTAAACAAATGAAATATATATATTTATGAAAGAATTGTACATTTTTGGTACATTTTGAATACATTTTGATGGCTTCTACTCGGTTGGCAAAAGTTGTGTGCATACATATGCTAATGTAAGCTCGGCCTTTGTTCAATAATTGCTTTGTGTTGGCCACGTTAGCCTGCTCTGTTATATTAAGACAAATGCTTGATATTCCTAAACCCAAGTACAATAATTGGCTTCTAAACTAATCAAATGTATGAATTTTAGATGCTATGAAACATTTTTGGTGCATTTTGGAGAGTATTGCTTGGTGTGATATTTGCTTTGTGGGTTTAGCTTTAATAATGCTGTGTCATAGCTACTAGTTAGCCACCATGGTGTGCCAGCCTCGGCCTGCTCAGTGCTTGGTTTTGTGTAATATTGAAAGAAATGCTAGAAAGTCTGCCCTTAACACAATTAAGATATATATTTAAGATACTTTGGTACTTTTTTGGTGAATTTAACAAGATTTTTATGAGTTTTACCTGGTTGGTTGGTGTGTTGCTTTTCTGTAATACTGAGAGAAATGCTTGTTACCTCCAAGTACAATGATTGGCTTCTAAATAAATTAAATATATGTATTTTAGACACTGAAACATTTTTGGTGCATTTTGAAAACATTTTGAAGATTATTACTTGGTGTGATATGTGCTTAAAGGTTGTAGATATGGCTATGCAGTGTCCTTATTCAGTGAACAGAGGTCATAAATAGGACTGTTGCTCTTAGGGTAAGAGGATATGGGCTCTGAATTTCAACATTCAGCATTTGTGTTTAGAAAATGATGACAGCATGCTGTTTTTGTGGCTTTAATATTCCTGTAGTGTTGTAGTCTTGTTTAACAGTAGGAAAATGTTTTTAAAGAGTGAACACAGGATATTGAAATATGAAATAACAAGTTGATATTAATATAAATTATTAATGATAGTAGTAATAAACTAATAAATGAATATTCAATGATTTGTCACCATGGAAACCTTCTTCTTTGTTGTACCTGTTTACTTTCAAATTTGTGAAATAGATATGTCATAAGGATTTGAGCTTAGGCTTCTGGAACTCTTGACAGAGGTTCCAAATAGAAGTGGAACTCTCAGAGGGCAGGCTAGGGCTCTGTTTGTTTACGTTCAAACTTAAAATTTTTAAATGTGGAAGTATTGTCTTCTTTGTCCTGCCTTTTCACATTTTTATTCAGTGAACAGAGGTCATTAATAGGACTGTTGCCCTTAGAGTTAGAGGTTATGGGCTCTGAAATTCAACATTCAGCATTTGTGTTTAGAAAATGACAGCATGCTGTTTTTGTGGCTTTTTTTTCTCCCACAATAATCTTGATTACTCTTAAATAGTATTTGCTTTAAGGTTATAGATATAGCTGCACTGTGTCAGCCTTTTTTTTCTGTGAAAGCTACTTGTTAGCCACGTTAGCTGTAGCTTTTTTCTCCTTGTTTGGGTCATGCTGAGAGAATAGGCTTATTGTGTGAGTGTGTGTGTGAGGTTTTTCTGCCTTTGTTTTAAATCTTAGCTTGAGCTGTTGATCAGTTGTGTATTTGTCCTGGTTAGCAGGCCAGAGCTAACTGGCATTTCATGAGGGTTAAAGATCCATAATGTGTGAGTGATTAAAGTGATTGTTTGGGACTTTTAAAGTTGTGTTTTGTGGCATTCCTGGCATGATCTAAATCTGTAGATTACATTTGCATGGATTTTTGATGGCTTTTATTCTCCTCAAATTTTCTTGATTTCTCTGAAATAGTATTGATTTGAAGGCTCCCTACCTGTGTTCTCTACTTTACTCTCCTGAGCTTTTTTGGTGCATCTTGAATTCATTTTGAAGATTATTACTTGGTGTGATATGTGCTTTAAGGTTTTAGATATAGCTATGCTGCGTCAGCCTTTTTTTTTCTGTGAAAGCTACTTGTTAGCCACGTTAGCTGTAGCTTTTTGCTCCTTTTTTGGGTCATGCTGAGAGAATAGACTTATTGTGTGAGAATGTGTGTGTGAGAGGTTTGTCTGCCTATGTTGTTGTTTATCCAAGTTCAAGTTGTTGATCAGTTGTGTATCTGTCCTGGTTAGCAGGCGAGAGCTGACTGGCATTTTGTGAGGGTTATAGAAACATAGTGTGTGAGTGATTAAAGTGATTGTTTGGGACTTTTAAAGTTGTGTTTTGTGGCACCTGACATGCTTTTAATGTGTAGATTAGATTTGCATGCATCTTGATGGCTTTTTTTCCTACTATTATCTTACTCTTAAATAGAATTGATTTGGAGATTCCTTAGCTGCATGCTCTTCAGTACTCTCCTGTGCTTTTTGGTGCATTTTAAATATATGTTAAAGGTTATTACTTGATGTGATATGTGCTTTAGAATTTAAGATTAAGCTATTCCATGTCAGCCTTTTTCCCTGTGAAAGCTACTTGTTAGACATGTCAGCTGTAGCTTTTTGCTCCTTTTTAGGGTCATGCTGAGAGAAAAGACTTATTGTGCGAGTGTGTGTGTGAGGTTTTTCTGCCTTTGTTTTAAATCTTAACTTGAGCTGTTGATCAGTTGTGTATCCGTCCTGGGTAGCAGGCTAGAGCATACTGGCATTTTGTGAGGGTTATAGAAACATAATGTGTGAGTGATTAAAGTGATTGTTTGGGTCTTCTAAAGTTGTGCTTTGTGGCATTCCTGGCATGATCTCATTGTGTAGATGACATATGCATGCATTTTATGTGGCTCTTTATCATAATAATCTTGATTACTCTGAAATAGTATTGATTTGAAAATTTCTTTGCTGTGTGATCTTATACTGTCCTGTGCTTTTTTTGGTGCATTTTGAAGGTTATTACTTGGTGTGATATGTGCTTTAGGGTTTTAGATAAAGCTGCGCTGTGTCAGCCTTTTTTTTCTGTAAAAGATACTTGTTAGCCATGTTGCCTATATATTTTTGCTCTTTTTTGGGTAGTTCTGATAAAAGATACATATTGATTACATGTGCATGCATTTTTGATGGCTTTTTTTCTCCTGCTATAATCTTGATTACTCTTAAATGGTATTGATTTGCAAATTTCTTGGCTGTGTGATCTTATGCTCTCCTGTGCTTTTGATTGGTGCACTTTAAAAAACATTTTGAAGATTATTACCAAGTGTGATATGTGCTATAGGTTTAAGACAAAGCTATGATGCGTCTGCCTTTTTCCCTGTGTTAGCTTCTTGTTAGCCACGTTAGCTGGAGCTTTTGGCTGTTTTTTTAAGTCATGCTGAGAGAAAAGACCTATTTTGTGAGTGTGTTTGTGAGGTTTGTCTGCCTTTGTTTTAAATCTTAGCTTGAGCTGTTGATCAGTTGTGTATCTGTCCTGGTTAGCAGGCCAGAGCTTGCTGGCATTTTGTTGAAGTTTTGATCCATGATGTGTGAGTGATTAAAGTGATTGTTTTGGACTTTTAAAGTTGTGTTTTGTGGCATTCCTGGCATGATCTTAATGTGTCAATTAAATTGGCATTTTTGATCACTAATTATTCTCTGACAATAATCTTGATTACTCTTTAATGGTATCATTTGAAGATTCCTTAGCTGTACGCTCTACTGTACTCTCCTGAGCTTTTTTGGTGCATCTTGAATTCATTTTGGAGATTATGACTTTGTGTCATATGTGCTTAAAGGTTTTAGATATAGCTATGCTGCGTCAGCCTTTTTTTTCTGTGAAAGCTACTTGTTAGCCACGTTAGCTGTAGCTTTTTGCTCCTTTTTTGGGTCATGCTGAGAGAATAGACTTATTTTGTGAGTGTGTGTGTGAGAGGTTTGTCTGCCTATGTTGTTTGTCCAAGTTCAAGTTGTTGATCAGTTGTGTATCTGTCCTGGTTAGCAGGCCAGAGCTAAGTGGCATATTGTGAGGGTTATAGATCCATAATGTGTGAGTGATTAAAGTAATTGTTTGGGACTTTTAAATTTGTGTTTTGTGGCATTCCTGGCATGCTTTAAATGTGTAGATTACATGTGCATGTATTTTTGATGGCTTTTTCTCCTACTATAATCTTGCTTACGCTTAAATGGAATTGATTTGGAGATTCCTTAGCTGTGTGCTCTTCAGTACTCTCCTGTGCTTTTTGGTGCATTTTAAATATATGTTGAAGGTTATTACTTGGTGTGATATGTGCCTTAAGGTTTTAGATATAGCTATGCTGCGTCAGCCTTTTTTTTTTGTGATAGCTACTTGTTACCCACGTTAGCTGTAGTTTTTGCTCCTTTTTTGGGTCATGCTGAGAGAAAAGACTTATTGTGTGAGTGTGTGTTTGAGGTTTTTCTGCCTTTTTTTAAAATCTAAATTTGAGCTGTTGATCAGTTGTGTAGCCGTCCTGGGTAGCAGGCGAGAGCTGACTGGCATTTTGTGAGGGTTTAAGATCCATAATGTGTGAGTGATTGAAGTGATTGTTTGGGTCCTTTAAAGTTGTGCTTTGTGGCATTCCTGGCATGATCTAAATGTGTAGATTACATTTGCATGCATTTTTTTGACTTTTTATTCCTCACAATAATCTTGATTACTCTGAAATAGTATTGATTTGAAAATTTCTTTGCTGTGTGATCTTATACTGTCCTGTGTTTTTTTTTTTTTTTGGTGCATTTTGAAGGTTATTACTTGGTGTGATATGTGCTTTAAGGTTATAGATATAGCTGCGCTGTGTCAGACTTTTTTTTTTTCTGTGAAAACTACTTGTTAGCCATGTTACCTTTATATTTTTGCTCTTTTTTTGGGTAATTCTGATAAAAGATACATATTGATTACATGTACATGCATTTTTTGATGGCTTTTTTTCTTCTACTATAATCTTGATTACTCTTAAATGGTATTGATTTGCAAATTTCTTAGCTGTGTGATCTTATGCTCTTCTGTGTTTTTTATTGGGGCATTTTGAATACATATTGAATATTATTACCAAGTGTGATGTGTGCTTTTAGGTTTGAGACAAAGCTATGATGCGTCTGCCTTTTTCCCTGTGTTAGCTTCTTGTTAGCCACGTTAGCTGGAGCTTTTGCTCCTTGTTTGGGTCATGCTGAGAGAAAAGACTTATTGTGTGATTGTGTGTGTGAGGTTTGTCTGCCTTTGTTTTAAATCTTAACTTGAGCTGTTGATCAGATGTGTATCTCTCCTGGTCAGCAGGCCAGAGCTTGCTGGCATTTTGTTGAAGTTTTGATCCATGATGTGTGAGTGATTAAAGTGATTGTTTAGGACTTTTAAAGTTGTGTTTTGTGGCATTCCTGGCATGATCTTAATGTGTCAATTAAATTGGCATTTTTGATCACTAATTATTCTCTGACAATAATCTTGATTACTCTTTAATGGTATCATTTGAAGATTCCTTAGCTGTACGCTCTACTGTACTCTCCTGAGCTTTTTTGGTGCATCTTGAATTCATTTTGAAGAATATTACTTGGTGTGATATGTGCTTTAAGGTTTTAGATATAGCTATGCTGCGTCAGCCTTTTTTTTCTGTGAAAGCTACTTGTTAGCCATGTTAGCTGTAGCTTTTTGCTCCTTAGTGGATTAGCTGAGAGAAAAGACTTATTGTGTGTGTGAGGTTTGTCTGCCTATGTTGTTGTTTGTCCAAGTTGTTGATCAGTTGTGTATCTGTCCTGGTTAGCAGGCCAGAGCTAAGTGGCATATTGTGAGGGTTATAGATCCATAATGTGTGAGTGATTAAAGTAATTGTTTGGGACTTTTAAATTTGTGTTTTGTGGCATTCCTGGCATGCTTTAAATGTGTAGATTACATGTGCATGTATTTTTGATGGCTTTTTCTCCTACTATAATCTTGCTTACGCTTAAATGGAATTGATTTGAAGATTCCCTAGCTGTGTGCTTTTCAGTACTCTCCTGTGCATTTGGTGCATTTTAATTATATGTTGAAGGTTATTACTTGGTGTGATATGTGCTTTAGGTTTTAGATATAGCTATTCCACGCCAGCCTTTTTCCCTGTGATAGCTACTTGTTAGCGAAATTATGTAGCTTGTTCATCCTAGTTTAAGCTGTTAACTAGTTGTGTATCTGTCCTGGTTAGCAGGCCAGAGCTCACAGGCATTTTGTAAGGGTTAAAGATCCATTATGTGTGAGTGATTAAAGTGATTAATTGGGTGCTTTAATGTTGTTTTTTTTTGGCATTCCTGGCATGATCTAAATGTGTAGATTAGATTTGCATGCATTTTTTTGTGGCTTTTTATTCTCCCAATATCATCTTGCTTACTTTTAAATGGTAGTGATTTGCAAATTCCTTGGCTGTGTGATTTTATGCTCTATTGTGCTTTTTGGTGCATTTTGAATTCATTTTCAAGATTATTACTTGGTGTGATACGTGCTTTCAGGTTGTAGATATAGCTCTACTATGTTGGCCTTTTTTTCTGTGAAAGCTAATTATTAGCCACATTACGTGGCTTGTTCATCCTAGTTTAAGCTGTTAATCAATTGTGTGTGTGTCCTGGTAAGCAGGCCAGAGCAAACTGGCATTTTGTGAGGGTTAAAGATCCATAATGTGTGAGCAATAAAAGTGATTGTTTGGATCCTTTAATGTTGTGTTTTGTGGCATTCCTGGCATGTTCTAAATGTGTAGATAAGATTTGAGTGCATTTTTTGTGGCTTTTTCCCCCAACAATTTTCTTGATTGCTTTTAAATGGTATAAATTTGCAAATTCCTTGGCTGTGTGCTCCTTTGCTCTCCTGTGCTTTTTTTTGGTGCATTTTAAATATATGTTGAAAAACTTTTACTTGGTGTGATATGTGCTTTAAGGTTGTAGATATAGCTACGCTGTGTCGGCCTTTTTCCTTGTGTTGGCTACTTTTTTGGCTGCATTGTGTGGCTTTTTGCTCCTTTTTTGGGTAATGCTGAGAGAAAAGACTTATTGTTGTGCGAGAGTGTGTGTTGGGTTTGTCTTCCAAATTTTTTCAAGTTTAAGCTGTTTATCAGTTATGTGTGTGTCCTGGTAAGCAGGCCAGAGCAAACTGGCATTTTGTGAGGGTTGAAGATCAATAATGTGTGAGTGATGAAATTAATTGTTTGGGACCTTTAATGTTGTGTTTTGTGGCATTCCTGGCATGCTTTTAATGTGTAGATTAGATGTGCATGCATTTTTGATGAATTTTTATTCTCCTACAATGATCTTGATTACTCTTAAATTGAATTGATTTGCAGATTCCTTAGCTGTGTGCTCAACTGTACTCTCCTTTGCTTTTCTGGTGCATTTTAAATACATTTTGAATACATTTGATGACTTACTTGGTGTGATATGTGCTTTAAGGTTGTAGATATAGCTACGCAGTGTGGGCCTTTTTTCCTGTGTTAGCTGTTTGTTAGCCACATTATGTAGCTCTTTCTCTTTTTGGGTATTTCTGATAAAAAAATACATATTGTTTGAGAGTGTGTGTGAGGTTTGTCTTCCAATTTTGTTCATCTTAGTTTAAGCTGTTGATCAGCTGTGTATTTGTCCTGGTTAGCAGGCCAGAGCAAACTGGCATTTTGTGAGGGTTAAAGATCCATAATGTGTGAGTGATTAAAGTGATTGTTTGGGTCTTCAAAAGATGTGTTTTGTGGCATTCCTGGCATGATCTAAATGTGTAGATTACATGTGCATGCATTTTTGATTGCTTTTTTCCTAAAATAATCTTGATTACCGCTCAGTAGTATCGATTTGAAGATTCCCTAGCTGTGTGCTCTCCTGTACTCTCCTGTGCTCTTTTTGGGCATTTTGAAAACATTTTGAAGATTATTTCTTGGTGTGATATGTGTTTTAAGTTTTTAGATATAGCTACGCTGCTATGGCCTTTTTCCCTGTGTTTAAGCTCCTTGTTAGCCACGTTAGCTGTAGCATTTTGCTCCTTTTTTGGGTAATGCTGAGAGAAAAGACTTATTGTTGTGTGAGAGTGTGTGAGGTTTGTCTTCCAATGTTGTACATTTTAGTTTAAACTGTTAATCAGTTGTGTATCTATCCTGGTTAGCAGGCCAGAGGTTACCTGCATTTTGTCAGGGTTAAAGATTCATTATGTTTGAGTGATCAAAGTGATTGTCCAGGTCTTCTGAAGATGTGGCATTCCTGGCATGATCTTAATGTGTAGATTGGATTTGCATGCATTTTTTTGTTGCTTTTTTTCCCTCCCACAATTATCTTGATTACTCTTAAATGGTATTGATTTGCAGATTCCTTGGCTGTGCGATTTACCTTCCTGTGCTCACCTGTGCTTTGGAGACTACGACTGCTGCATTTCTGCGATCTTCTGTTCCAGGACACACACATCTTGACACTCATACATCTCTTTAAACCGACACACACCTAGACTAACTGCTAATCTGCACGCACTTTAATTGATTTTATACACATCCACTCAAGCAGACACACACACTCACACACACAGACACACACACACTTGCCCTCAGCCAAGGTGAGTTAAAACATTTCTACATTGTAATGTTAGGTGAAGCGTTGCTATGTGAAGCCTTGTGAGTATGATTGGCACAGATTGACTGGTGTTTTCTCTGTGAGCGTGGACTCAAAAATGTTTCTTCCTCTTCCTGTTCAGATGCCAAGAGCGAAAGGCCATCGGAGGGCGTTGGCCTTGAAGAGGAAGAGGGCAGAGGACCACCCCTGGACTGCCCTCGAGCCTGTCCCCGAGTTCGTTGCTCGTATGTGTCAAACTTTCATTTCAGAATGTTTACTGATATAGTTTGGATGTAATGTCCCTTAATGATGTTCTGACAAACTTCAATGTCCTTTACAGGGCGCGGTACCGGGTACCGCCACCGAACGCGGAGATGGCCAACCTCTGCACTGACCCACCGCAGCTGCAAGTTGGTCACTCCAGCGCATCGTCCGGACCAGAAGGTACGATTTTTGTTTTATTTATTGAAAAATTGCAGCGAGTAAGGTGTCTGTTGGTAGGTTTGTCTGTTCTAAAACAACGTGTGTGTTGTTGCAGCTGGTGTTCGTCGTTGGAGACTCCCACCTCCGGGCCATGGTGGACGGCTTCGTGCCCATGCCGGTAGGTTCTCTGTCCTTTGCTTTTCTGTCTGTTCCAGGTGCATCGGCAGCCGAGCTGAGGACAGAGGCCCTGCACGCAGACGTCCCGTGGACCCCCGACGCCGTCTGCGTGCTCGCCCCGAGCAACAACCTCACGGCCAGCCGGACTGTTGGCGAGGCAGCGTTGGACTTCGGTGCTCTCCTGACCTCCATCGCCAGCCGCTGGCCCAAGGTGTGTGTTTGTTTCAAGTTTTTGTTGCCAACCGTTTGGTTTTGTGTCAGCAAAGCTGGTGTGAGCAGCCTTTGTATTGTCATGCACTTGTTTTAGAGAAATGAATGCGATCTGCTGACAAAGGTTTTTTTCTGTAAGGTGTTCGTGCTGGACTTCCCTCCACGCCTGAACATCCACCCGGGCCTGCAGTTGGCGCTGCGTCAGGAATTCCACCGAGTCGCAGCACGCATGGGTACGTTTCAATAGTTTTTCTGCAAAATCTGAGATTTGAGAATTTCATATGTGCTAAAAAACTGTGACTGCATGCATGGATGAACACTCACATGTAAATGCATGCGTTAATGTTTACTTCAAGTATTTAAGTATTTTTTTGTGTGTGGTTTGTGACACTTGTTTCAGGTTTCCCTTACGTGTCTGTGGCTGAGCACCTCCCCCTCCATCGGTTGGAGCTGTGGTGCCCCGACGGCGTAAGTATTGTCCTAATTTTTACAAGACACTTTATGTGACGCTAAAGAAAACATCCAACTAACAAGGTGAAATGTCTGCTGTGTCTGACTGTTTTTCAGGTGCACCTCAGCGACACCGATGGGACCCCTGTGCTGGTGGATCTGCTGTGGAACGCTGCTGTCCAGCAGCTGACCCAGCGTCCGCCCTCGCCCACGCCCGCGGTGTCCCGCCGGACATCGCCGCGTGCCACGGTGTCTCCCAGGCTAGTTGTGACAGGACACCTCCCCGTGACCCGTCACAGCGACCCCTGGGAGTGGACTGTGGTTGGAAAGGAGGACAAGGTAAAGTGTTTTTCTGATTGAGTGTGTAGAAGTTTGTGCAAAGCCTGCATGTGAAGTTTTTTTTAAAACAATGTTTGTTTTTTGTTTTGAAGGCCGGAACACCTGCTGTGGTTCGGCCTGTCATCCCGCCCAACCCTGTGTGGTTCAGCGGTGACATGTTGGATGCTATGGAGAAGGTCAGTCCTTCTTCTGGCTCCGGCTGCATCGCTGAGCCACCAGCTGGCCAGGTAAAGTGCACACAAGCCATATGACCAAATAGTTGATAACACAAGTGGTAAACAGCTGTTATAAAGGTTTGTTTTTCTTCCTCTAGGCTTCGCGTGCGAAGCGTCGGCCACGAGGTGTTGCCAGGAAGCGCAGTGGAGGAAAGCGGCAGGTGTGTTTTTATTTTATTTTTTGCTGGTTTTGAAGAGTGACCAATGCGGTGTGATATATGTTTTGATAAGAGTTGCATCTTGATCTTTTTTTTTTTTTTTCCATGTTTTCCTGTTCTTTATAGGTGGCGGCAACACCTTCACCTGCCCAGGAGACCGTGTCTGCCTCCGGCCCCAGTCCGGTCCAGCGCCAGGTGCGTTTTTGTCTAAACATATTATGTGACTTATTGTTTTTACACCTGCATTTTTCCGCCTGGTTTGTCATGCAGTTAAACTGAATTTTTGATTTGTGTCAGGCGGAGGCAGCAGCCCAGGAGTCCGTGGTCCCGGAGGTCGTCGTGGAGGAGACATCGCTGGAGTCCGAGGTGCTGCAGGTCGTCGCGGAGGAGGTGGCTGCGCCGTGCCCCGCTGTCGCCGAGGGAACCCAGAGGCCACGGAAGATCAGCAAAGCTAAGGACCACTTTTTTTCTTCTGCTTGTGTTTCTGATGCTGGGTTAGATTGTGACAGTAGTGATGTAGCAGCAGAGGCTAGCAGAGCTGGGGGGCCAGTCAGGGTTGTGCGCGGGTCGTTTCATCAGGCTGACGAGCGCTTTTTATACGGAGGACAGCAGTGTATGGCTATAGCTTTGGTCAGCTTAGCCAAACACACGCTGAGCAGTGTTTTTTCCTGGGACAGACGTCAGCTTGATAGCGCGGTGATTTGCGGCGACGAGTTGTACAGTAATTTGCGCGATCGAGGCATCTTCAACCACGTGACAAATCTGCTCTCTGTCCCAGATTTGCCTCAGCGGTTGATGATCGATGATGCGGTAGTTCGCTTTGTTTTTGGCGACTCAGCGTTCGGGGATGTCGGCGTGACCGAGGGTGAACACATCGACAGCGGTGTGTTCATCAGTTTGCGTGACGGACTAAACAGGCTCTTCGGTCAGTACCGCACATGTCTTCTGACGATGTGTGGCAACACTTCTGCCATCATCTGTGAGGATGGACGGTTCGCTGTGGTGGACAGTCACTCACGGGGTAACGAGGGCTTGTTACACTTTAACGGTACAAGCGTGGTTTTGCATTTTGCGTGCCTGGATGACCTGCACCACTACATCTGTCACTTGGCCGACAGTCTCAGTTCGAGGGAGAAGCTCTTTGAACTGTGTGGCATCACTGTCCATGTGGGTGCAAGTCCAGTGCTGCCTGGTGTTTCTGTGGAGGGTAGGGTCACAGGGGTGACTGCTGCTCCAGCACCAGAGTGTAGCGTTGTGTCTGAGCGTTGTGTCAGTTCAGATGTTAGTCCAGCACTGTCAGGCGTTTCTTTGCGGTCTTATGCCAGTGTGTTGAGCGGTGGCTCACCGGCAGGACCGAGCGTTACTGGTGGCAGTAAGTGGGGCATTTCTTCTGACACTTGTTGGTCCAAGAAATCAGGGCGATCCGGCTTTCGTTTTAGGTATGATGAAGATTTCCCTCCGCTTGGTCTTAGTGCTTATGCAGATGTCAGTCCGGTGCTGTCTGGTGTTTCTGTGGAGAGGCGGGTCACTGAGGTGAACGCTGCTCCAACACCAGAGTCTAGTGTAGTCAGTGAGGGAAGGTTCAGTGATGTGGTTTCTGAAGGCAGTTGCGAGCATGAGGTTTGTGTTAGTCTTGATGCCAGTCCAGCGTTGTCAGCGGCGTCTTTAGCTACCGAAGTTAGCAGTGTCTCAGCAGCAGAGAAGCGTAGGATTGCTTCTGGCCCTCGTGTGTCAAAGAAATCCAAGCGCTTTGATGTTGGCGAGACTAATTTAGATGTAGAGTTTGTAGATACCATTAAAAATGCAGAGTTAGTCTTCCGTCCTCTCAGTGTAGATGTCTGCAAGGCTGTGTGCAGTAGTTTTAACTTAGAGTTTGTGAAGATCGGTGGACCGGCGTCCACGCGTGTTGGTTTGTTAGGGGTTCCATGTAGGAATGAGAGGATCGTGGCCGATGGTAACTGCTTCTTCAGAGCCATCTCTCAGGCTGTGAGTGGTTCTCAGAAGCACCATCGTAGGGTAAGGCTTGCCGTTTGCAAACATCTCCAGAGAAACGCTAGTCATTATTGTAGTCTGATTAGGAGTGAGTACTCTTCAGTGTCAGAGTACATTCAGCAGTCCAGGATGGCAAGTGTTAATTCTTGGGCCTCAGAGGTGGAAATTCAGGCTACAGCAGATATGTTAGGCATTAGCATTTGTACGTTTTATGATGGACGTTGGCTCAAGTACAGCTGTAGCGATAGTTGTTTGTCGGCAGAGTGCATTTATTTAGAGAATATCTCAGGGCGCCATTTTGAGAGTGTAGATTGTGTTTATGAGCCTGGACTGCAGAGTTGTTATGGTTATTGTAAAGTCAGTCAGGTTTCAGGTTACAGCTTTAGGGCTAGATGTCAGGAAGGTGGTGTTGGTAGGGAGGAACCAGCACTTTGGTCCAGTGATGCGATGGAATTTTCAGATCTAGGTTTAGATGAAGATGATGAAGAGTGTGCAGAGCCAGGTGTGTGGTTTGTTAAATCGCAGTACATAAACCGTAGGGAGTGGAGTCAGAAGAAAGAAAATAAGTTGCTTAGGGAGAGACGTTTGAAGAGGTTAAGAGAGACATATCAGGATAATGTGATTTTTAGAGAGCAGAAAAAGTCAAAGAGTGTTGAAAAGTACAGTGAAGATAAGTCACACAGAGAGAAGGTTAAAGGAATGAGTGTAGGGAAGTATAAAGAGAACCCTGAGCACAGAGAGAGGGTTAGAGGAATGAGTGTAGGGAAGTATAAAGAGAACCCTGAGCACAGAGAGAGGGTTAAAGGAATGAGTGTAGGGAAGTATAAAGAGAACCCTGAGCACAGAGAGAGGGTTAAAGGAATGAGTGTAGGGAAGTATAAAGAGAACCCTGAGCACAGAGAAAAGGTTAAAGGAATGAGTGTAGGGAAGTATAAAGAGAACCCTGAGCACAGAGAGAGGGTTAAAGTCAGCAGTAGGGTACAATATCAAGGTTGTGTTGAGCATAGAGAGAAAGTTAAAAACAGAAGTAGAAAGGCAAGTAAAAGTCAGTATGGTAGTTTAGAGCATAGGCAGCGGGTTATTGGTCGTGTTAGGCTGAGCAGGAAACAGAGGTTAGAGCAGTCAAAAGACTTTGGTTTTGTTATGAATCAGTTTTTAGAGCAGGTTAAAGATGGACCTGATTTTGTCTGCTGCGTTTGTCACAGGTTGTTGTTTAGAAATCAGGTCGTTAGTTGTGATAGGGACGCTTACAGCAGAACCAGCAGAACAGCTGAACTTGCTGCAGAGTGTATCAGTGAGTGTTTCCTGCATCAGTGTAGTGAGGAGTGTGTTGTGCAGTGTCAATTGGCAGTTTCTAGAGGTCAGCTGTGGATTTGTCACTCCTGTCAGGGTAAGATTAGTAAAGGTGAGATGCCAGCTGAATGCTGGATCAATAACCTGGAGCTGGATCCCATTCCACCTGAACTGGGATGTTTGAATAGCTTAGAGCAGCATTTAGTCGCGTTGCATATACCGTTTATGAAGATGTTGGCACTGCCGAAAGGGGGGCAGAACGGGGTACATGGACCTGTGACATGTGTTCCAGCCGACATCGTGCAGTCGACGCGTGTGTTGCCCCGGTCCAGTATGGAGGGGTCGTTAGTACAGGTTAAGCTGAAGCGTAAACTGACCTATAAAGGGTATTACGAGTATCAGTTTGTCGATACTTTGCGTGTAAGACAGGCGCTAGATTATTTGAAGAGGACCAATGCCCTTTATGCAGATATAGAGTTTAATGAGGACTGGGTAAATGAGTTTTGTAGGATAGAGGATGAAGAAAGGGAAGAGGCAGAATCCAGTGAGGAAGAGGCTGTTTCAGAGCAGGCTGTTGTAGAGCAGGGTGGCGTTAGTGCTCGGGGAGCTGATCAGGTTAGAGCACAGGCAGAGGTTGTTGAGGGAGATGTAGAGGAAGCTTCAGACATAATACAAGATGAAATGTTACATGACAGGCAGCAGCACTGCATGTTTCAGGACACTTGTCTTATGCCTGTTGATATTGGTCAGGAAGCATTAGATCAGTATTTTGAGGATATAGTTAATGTTGCGCCTGCAGAGGGAAATTGTCCGGTGAAGATGCTTTCTGACCAAACAAATGAGGCTAAATGTTTCCCGGTGTTGTTTCCTCGAGGTAATAAGACGTTTCACGACACGCGATCCACTCACCTGTCGCTTACGCGTTATTTTAACAATAGGATTATGCATGCGGACGGTCGTTTTGCGCGTAATGTCGAGTACATATTTTTTGCGCAGTATATGTCGGAGTTAGATCAGGTAGTGTCGAACGTTTCTGTGGCATTGCGTAAGGGTAAAGTAGGTCAGAGGTCTCAGAGAATCACTCAGGGTATGTTGAAGGATGAGGAGGCTTTAAAGCATTTGTTAGAGTTTGATGATGGGTTTAAGTTCCTGAGACCAATTAGGGGGACTCCGGCATTTTGGCAGACTGTTCAGAAGGAAGTTTTGGCTTGCGTTCGTCAGTTAGGGATCCCGACATGGTTTTGTTCCTTTTCGTCTGCTGATATGCGCTGGCAGAATCTGCTGACCAGCATCCTGAGGCAGGAAGGCAGATCGCAGACGGTAGAGGATTTGAAGTGGGCAGACAGGTGTCAGTTGTTGCGTCGTAATCCGGTAACGGCTGCGAGGATGTTTGATTACAGATGGCATTGTTTTTTGAAAGCAGTTCTCATGTCTCCCGCTGAACCAATTGGCAAAATCGCCGATCACTTTCATAGGGTCGAGTTTCAGCAGCGCGGTTCTCCTCATGTTCACTGTTTGTTTTGGATCGAGGGCGCCCCCAAAATTGGTAAGAACACAGATGAGGAGGTAGTTGCGTTTATAGATAAATACGTCTCGTGCGAGTTGCCCTCTGACGATGACACATTATTGGACATTGTGACATCGGTTCAAACACACTCCAAACGACATGCTAAGACTTGTAGAAAGTCAAAGAAGAGCAAATGTCGTTTCAATTTCCCAAAACCAGCTACGAAGCGGACATTTATTTGTCACAAGAAAGAGTGCAAATGTGACGGGAAAGATGCATATAGCACAGAGGAGAGAGCTGCTTCAAAAAACTTGCCAATCTGTAAGTGTTTTGACAACGACAACGAGATGCCCAAAGAAACAGCGGAGGCAATTTTAACAGCTGTTAAGAAAGCTGTTGAAAATGAGGTGCCTCCTGCGTGTGTCGATGAGTTGTTTGCAAGTTTGGGCATTAATCAGGACATCTATGAGCAGGCGTATCGGCGTTTAGAGAAGAAGACAAAGGTTGTGTATAGGAGAGAGGTAAACAGTGTTTGGGTGAACCAGTACAGTAAGAAGTTGTTGAAGTGCTGGAACGCCAACATGGACCTTAGCTTTGTCACTGACGCCTACGCAGTTGTCATTTATATCATTTCGTACATTACGAAGTCAGAGAGAGAAATTGGCCTTTTATTGAGCAATGCCCAAAAAGAAGCTTCCAAAGAAGGAAATCTCTCTGCTAGAGAAAGCTTGAAGAAGCTGGGGAGTGTATATTTACACAACAGAGACGTCTGCGCCCAGGAGGCAGCGTATAGGCTAACGTCCATGCATCTGAGGGAATGTTCCCGAAAGGTTGTCTTTGTGCCGACAGGGAGCAACATTGTCAAGATGAGTTTACCTCTCAGTGTTTTGCAGGAGAGGGCGTCATCACATGATCTTCGCTCGGATGACATGTGGATGACTAGCATAGTGGACAGGTTTAAGAACAGGCCCGACGACGATGTGTTTAGTGACATGTGCATTGCGACGTTTGCATCTGAGTATCGTGTTCTTTACAGCAATGAAAAATCTGAAAATGCTATTAAACTGAAAAACAATTTGGGCTTCATATTGAGGAGAACACGATCTCAGTTTGCTGTGGTTAGGTACATGCGTTTTAACTTAGAAAAGCAGGAGGAGGCTCATTTCCAGAGTCTGTTGCAGTTGTTCCTTCCTTACAGAACTGACTCTGAGCTCAAACCTGAGGGCTTTGAGTTCTTCAGTCAGTTCTATGAGGACGGAGAGGTCAGGTTTAGGGATGGCTCCGTGCACTCGGTGCAGGCCGTTGTCGAGGAGAATAGGGCCAAATTTGAGTTTGACTGTCCGGATTTGGAGCGAGCCCAGGAGATTGCTGAGCTGCTCGGTGGTGTAGATGAGGATGTGTGGGGTGAGTTGTGTCCTGAGCAGGAAGCTGAACGCATTGAGTGTTTAGAGGAGAGGAGGCAGCAGCAGGCAGAGGAGATAGAGGGAGAGCAGCTAGCTGAAGGTTTAGAGAATATTCCAGATTTGATGGGTGCTCCTAGACAGGTTGTTAGGTTAGAGAGGAACAGAAACACCATGTCTCGTAGTGAGGGCTTGTGTTTGGTTAGATCTCTGAATGAGACACAGTTAGCTGTATTTTACAGGGTGAGACATTGGTGTTTGCAGAAGGTGATGGGCAAAAACCCAGAGCCTCTGCAGGTGTTTGTGACAGGTGGAGCAGGCACGGGGAAAAGTCATTTAATCAGGGCCATTCAGTATGAGGCAGGGAGGCTTCTGTCAGCACTATGTCATCAACCAGACGATGTCACAGTTTTGTTAACTGCTCCTACGGGCATCGCTGCATACAATTTAAATGCAGCCACAATTCATCACACATTCGGCATAGGAACACATGCTAGTTTACCTTACACCCCTTTAGGTGAAGATAAACTAAACTCGCTCAGAGCTGAATTGGGTCACCTCCAAATTCTAATCATCGACGAGATCAGTATGGTTGATCACATTCTGCTGGCTTATGTTCATGGTAGGTTGAGGCAGATTAGGCAGACAGGCGACTTTTCCCCTTTTGGCGGTGTGAGCGTGATAGCCGTTGGTGACTTCTATCAGTTGCCTCCTGTTAAAGGGAAGCCTCTGTATAGCAGTCCCATCGGGGTTGATCTGTGGTGTAACTTTAGCGTAGTGGAGCTCACAACGGTAGTCAGGCAGAAGGATAGCGTGTTTGCTGAGTTGTTGAACAGGTTGAGAGTGCGTTCCAAGGACACACCCCTTTTAGAAACGGACGTCAAAATTTTAGAGTCACGCGAGACCGGCGAGGAAAGCTCAGCCTTGCACGTTTTCCCGACAAATATGCAAGTGGCTGAGCACAATCTGCAGCAGCTCTTTGCCTCGTGTCCTGATTATGTCACTATTGATGCTCAGGACTACCAAAACAGTAGCAAAACAGGCAAATTGGAAAAGATGGCCGGGCATCATAGAGCAGCATCAGACACGTGTTTGCAGGAGCGGCTGTGTTTAGCGAGGAACGCGCGCGTCATGCTTTGTAAGAATGTAGATGTCGGGGATGGTCTGGTCAATGGAGCATGTGGCACCGTCACTCACATTGAGTTTAAGAATGTGAGTGACAAGTTTCCTCAAACAGTTTATGTCAAATTTGACGATCCTAGAATTGGCTCACAGAGGAGGAAACAGCGTGTACATGCAGCAGTAGAATGCAGGGATTCTACTGCTATTGATCCAGAGCAGGAGAAGGCGACGAAGTGGGGGGGTTTGCGTGTTCAGTTTCCTCTCAGGTTAGCGTGGGCGTGTACGGTACACAAAGTTCAGGGTTTGACCGTGGACCAGGCTGTGGTTTGTTTTAAGAAGGTGTTTGCACCCGGGCAGGCGTATGTAGCACTTAGTCGAGTCAGGGCTTTGTCGGGACTGATCATCAGGGATTTTAATGAGAAGGCCATTTTCAGCAAGACCGCCATCAGGGAGGCCTTGGAGGGCATGCCTCCATTTTTGATTGGACAGCAGAAACCTTCATCAGATGCACCCAGTTTCTCTGTGTATCTGATGAACGTTCAAAGTTTAAGCCGCCACTTGGTGGATCTGGTGTCTTGCACGCAGCATTTACAGCCTAACTGTATTGCTGTCACAGAAACGTGGCTCACTGTACAGTCCTCGTTGGACAGTGTTCAAATCGACGGTTTCACTTTCCACAGTCGTCCTCGTGGTGTGTGTTACAGCAGCAGCAGCAGTCACGCCAAATTGTTAGAGCTTCAGCAGCTAGAACATGGTGGAGTTGGTTTATATAGTGAAGACCAATTGGACTGTGACGTTCTGCAGGTACCCGGTTTGAATCTGGAGTGTTTGGTGTGCCTGTTTCCAAAAGTAAAGGTAGTTTTGGCAGTGATCTATTGTCCACCATGTTACCCAAATTTAGTACTGAAAGAAAATCTGGGGAAGTTACTTGATTGGTTAAATCCAATCAGTAACACAATTGTAGTGATGGGAGATTTTAATGAAAACATTTTGAAAAACTCATCAATTTGCAAATTCATGGGAACAAAAGGATTCATGCAGCATGTAACTCAGGAAACCACAGAGAAGGGGACTTTGATTGATCATGTTTACGTTAAAACAGCACAGTACGATGTGGAATGTGCAGTGATGCCCACGTACTTCAGTGATCATGAAGGTATTCTGTGTAGTTTTAGAGTTAAAGATGATCAGGGGCAGGTAGATGTTAGTGTAGGTGAATTAGAGGAGCTTTTTAGTGCAGACTTTAGATTAGGTGATGATTAGTGTGGTTCGTTTGGCAAAGGAGGCACACAAAGGATTCACAGTGGCAGTGTGAGTTCTTTGTCTGAGTCAAACACCGCTACATCACTCTGCCATGGTGCAAACAGTAGTATTTTCGCATTAGTTATCTGTGTTTAAAGAGGAAACTGCAGTACGGCATTAACAACGCAACATACTACACACCAGAGTCTGCCCACTCACATAGCGAACGCCATTTGGGCTTTAGTGGTCCATTGTGCTAGTTTTCTATGTTTGTATATGTATTGTATTTATATATTTATTTATTTATGGCAAGGTATTAGAGTTGTAGGTATTTTTGGTGTAAGTTTTGTGTAGTTGTAATTAAAGATGTAAATAGTAATTATGATGTAATAGTTAATAAAATAATCATGTGTCTGAGTGAAAGAGGAAAGTTAATATTTTTTCCAAAATGTTGTTGATCATGTAGGCAGGTGTTTCAGATAATCATGTTATGGTTGTTAGTGTTTTTAGCTGTCAGTCTATGCTTGCTGCACATCTACTGTCACTTTCTTCATGTTTTAAAGTGTAAATATGTATTATTGAGTGTATGTTTCAGTTGAGTTGTGTTAAATCTTCATAAGTTCACTTTCAACAGTTCAAATGAAAACTGTTTGTTTGTGAACATGAAGTAAGAGCAAATCTGTTCTGGCACCACAAGGCTCAGACTCCCCATTCTGCATGCCTGACTGCCAGGACAGGACAGCTTTAAAAAGAAATTGTTATTATTGTCATTGTTGTCATTGTTGTCATTTTCCATGTCTCCTCCTCCCCTCTGTGTCTTTCAGTCTTATGTTTTCTCTCTCTGTCCCTCTGAAACTTATAACAACATTCTGGTCGTGGAAATCTGTGTTTAGAGTTAATTTCGCTGACGGTGCACATGCTCAGATGATTTTGTTCTTAAAATGAATCTTTGTGTCTCTGAGGTGAACTGTCTGGTGAAAGGTGCTGCAGTGATCTTCAACCTCCTCGTCAGCAATGAGCTGTGGATGAAGCATTGAGAGACTTTTGGATTCACAGCAACACATGCATTTGTTCTGTCATCAGCATAATTAGTTTAGATGAACTGTAGTCAAAGTATTTATGTCCATGACATTAAAATGTAAAAAGTTAATGATAAAAAATTAAAGATATCTTAATGTAAGTTTGACAGCAAGGAAAGAATGAACGTCTGGATTCCTAATAAGTGTTGGATGAATTGTAAAATAAAATTATGGTTTTATTCATCTTTATGTTGAGTAACTTTTTAATTTTCAAAAGAGAAGCCACAAGTAAAATGTAAGGACACGATTAAAGTATGTGGAAATACATTTGACCAAGAAACCAGACATTTAAATGTGAAACAGTTTTTCCAAATAAATTATATAATGCTAAACATCAGTGTTGTCTGTCATGCTGTTCATAGTTAGTGAAAATGTATTCCATGTAGTGTGAAAAAACAAAGGTGAGTGATGACTGTTCTCCTGGTTTACAGTGTAATGTAGGTGGGTCAAACTTTAAGGTGTCAGCTGAGTGAGGATGAGAAAGGGTGAGATTTTACTGCCTTGGTCCCTGACCAGTCAGTCACCCAGATGTGAGTTCATTAAAAACAATTCTGTTGATGTAGTCTAGTTGAAAACTTAAAAGTTTTTGATCACGTGGGTGTAGAAGAAATGATCTTCCTTGTTAAGTGCATTTTTGAAAAGTAAGAGTTCCATTTTCTTAGTGGTGTTTTTTTCAATATAAAGTTGTAGGCATTAAGCTACTAAGTGGTGAAAGGGTTATTGATGTGAAAAAAGTATTCATAGTCAAGTGGACGAATGAGTTTAAATTGAAATGCGAACATGTTTGTTTCACACCTGTACTTGCAGCTTTGTAGAAAAAAAATGACTGCAGCCAGAGACCAAAAAAATAATAATTTCAATTGGTGCAAAGAGTGTTCAGTTCTACTGTAAACTGTTTTTGTTTATGAAAAGTATCTTCAAAGAAACGGTGTGCATTCACATGCTAGATCAAAATTCAATGGAGACCCTGTGACCTTCTCAAATTACACTAATGTGTGAGAATCTGCAGCTGTGAGTAGATCAGCAGTAAGTGAACAGCATACAGGTGAGCAACATGGTTCATTTAAAATGCAAAGTCTGTTCTTGATTGTTTTGTTTTGTTTTGTGGAAACATGGCTGCAGCTGCTGCTGGTTCCTAATAAGCCTGTGCTGACTGGGAGTTAAGTGAGTACTGGTTGTTTACCAGTGTTTAAATGTAGAAATGCTTCCTCACAGTTGCAGAAATTTTGACCAAATGTCAGTAAAAAGTTGTTACTTTTGTAGAAAATTTAGTCCAGAATCCACCCATGTCACCTGTAAAGCTGTGGGAGTTAAACTTTTTGTGTAGATGCCCAAATCCCACATCTAAGCATACAATTTGTAAATATAACATTGTGGTGATGAATCCATGTCTGTATAATATTCCTACTGCCCTTAACAAGTAATTTAAGTGTGCCTTGGTTTTGCTAGAGAGCAAATTATGGGATGTTGGGGGTCAAGTTTGGTATTATATAGAAATGTTTGCCAAATGTGAGGTGTGTGGCAATTTTGATGAGTGATTGAGCATGTTGAGGGGCTATAATCAGGGGTTAAAGAGCAGAGGAAATGATAAAAAGCTGCAAATAGCATTGTTCTGGCCTTTGCACCATGGCTGCTCCTTTTATGCCCTTTCCATATGCCCATTTCACTTCCACTATCAAGATTTCATCCCTTTGTGAGCATATTTGAGGGATGAAAGTTGAGCTAATGTATGATATCCTCTCAGTCACATGAGCAGCAGTACTGAACTCCAAAAGAGTGTGATATGATCACACAACTGCAGCAGACCTAAAAAAAAAAAATATTAGAAAGTGGGGCTGAAAGATGGCACAATATTCAGCAAGTGTGTCAAAAAAAAGATGGAAGCAGTGTTGGATGATTTTTGATGCTCTTGCCGGTCTGTCATACCTGTTTCCCCTTCGCAGTCAGGTTTCATTCCATTCTGGCCCCTTAGTGCTATGACAGTTGATAAATGTAGCATTTCCACTGCATGAGAATCGTAATTAGTGTGTGACAGAGATCAAGCAGAGTGAAGAGGGACATTTTGTGAGAAACTTTTTGGAAAGAACTTGGGTCTCCTGCCCCCCAACCATCTCTCATACCATGCGTCTCAATGAGACAAACAGTTTAGCGTTGGTTTCATCTCTCCACGACATTCCTACTGGCTGCTATGGCTGTTTAAGTGTGCCTAAGTGGCCAGGAGCATATTATGGGATGTTGGTAGTCAGTAGATACCATGTATCATCTCTTATGCTGAGTCATGTGACCAGCTGCATGAGACTCCTATTTAGTGTGTGACATTTTAATAGAACTGCAGAGGGAGGATTCAAAATCACAAATTTACAAAAGTGTAATAAAACAACTCATCATAACAGCAAGAAGGGCAGAATGCTTACCTACTCTGTGTAAAAGTAGGACATTTTTGTAGGAAATTTTGTCAGGAGTCCATTCATGGCATTTGAAGAGATGTATCACTTTGAGTTTTTTGTGTAGAGGCCTAAATGCAGCAGTTTGGGCAAAGCTAAAAACTAAAATTTCAATTTGAAAGATGAATTGGCAGCTTCCTGTTGGAGATAGTTCAAAGGTGTCGGCGTATGATTTTTTTTATCTCAATGAGATGAACATTTTGACATTGGTTTGATCTCTGTATGACATTCCTACTGGCTGCTATAGCTGTTTTAGTGTGTCTAGATGTGGACAGAGAGCATATTATGGGATGTTTGGTATTATATTGAAGAGTTTGATGCTTGAAATGTGTGTTCTGATTTTGGTGAGTTTTTGAGCATGTTCAGGGGGTCTAATAAGCACTTTAATGGAGGAGAGAGTCATTGTTGCCTCTGCTGAGTCATGTGACCAGCTGTGTGGAACCCCTAATCAGTGGGTGACATCATCACAGAAGTGCAGGAGGATGAGATTCCCAAAGGGACAATTTCTCATCCTGTAGGCCAGAATGTTGACCTAATCTGTGTTAAAATATAAATGTCTTGTATGAAATTTTGCGAGGAATCCAACCATGTCATTTATAAAGCTGTGCGACTTTTACTTTTTTGTCTAGAGGCCCAACTGCTCAGCGAGGGCTGCTCTCCCATCTGTTTACATTGCGTGGTCGGCGACTTTGAGGGCTCGCCATTCGAAAACCGGGCCCGAAACAACGAATTCCCCCACAACTTTTGTAGAACAGGGTCTGGTCTGTCATGTGAGCCAATTTTCATGCCGGTACCATATTTGGTTATTGACAAGTTAATGTTTGTAGAGAGGCTTAAATTTCAGAAAACTCTTATTTTGGCGGGCAAATTGCCGGCTTCCTGTTGGAGCTACGCAAAAATACCTCCCTTTTTTTTGTGCATCTCAATGAGACGAACATTTTGGTGTTAGTTTCATCTCTTTGCGACATTCCTGGCCCGAGCTAGAGGCATTTTTGTGTGTTTTTGTCTGTTTTTTAGAGGTTTTTTGGCTCTAGAGAGATTATTATGGGATGGCGGTGGTCATGTTTGGTATCAAACGTAAATTTTGGGCGCCCATAATGTGTGTGCCAATTTTGGTGAGTTTTTGAATATGTTAAGTGGACCTAATAAGCGATTTACTGGAGTGCGGAATAATAATAATAATAATTAAAGCTGCAAGCAGCATTAGACGGGTCCTCGGGCTCCTGCCGGTTTTCCCTCCAATGTGTCCATCAAAATAAGACGAACATTTTGGCGTTGGTTTCATCTCTCTACGACATTCCTAGCCCCAGTTAGGGCTGTTTTGGTGTGCATAGGGTGAAAGTGAGCCTAATGGCTCTGAGAGAATATTATGGGATGTCAGGGAGTCAGTTGATACCATGGCAACGTATCCTCTGCTGTGCTGAATGACATCACCTGCTGCATTCTTGGAACTCTAATTAGCGTGACAGAACCCCAAACAGAGTGGAGACTGAGAGTTGATCAGCCATCTAATGTAAAGAAATCCTCACAGAGTCCACAATTTTACCCCAATCTGTGTCAAAAATATCATATTTAATAGTAGAGCTTGTGAGGAATCCATTTTTGGCATTTTTAAAGCTGTACGAGTTATACTTTTTTCTCTAGAAGCCCAAATGCGTCACAAAACAGATGGAAGAAAGCTGAAAATGGATTTTTTTATTTTAGAGACATGGCCAAACTACTTGTCCTGTAGGCCACAATGTTGGCTTAATCTGTGTAAAAATATCATATGGTTGTAGGGAATTTTGTCAGGAATCCAACCACGTCATTTTTAAAGCTCTATGACTTTTAGTTTTTTGTCTAGAGGCCCAAATGCGACACTAGTAGAATGTGTGTTTTGACCTGAAATCGGTTCTCCTCATCTGCTAACATGGAGAAATCCTGAATCGGCCAAAAGCGGTCGGCGGCTTTGAGGGCTCGCCATTCGAAAACCGGGCCCTAAACAACAACTTCCTGAACAACTTTTGGAGAGCAGGGTCTAACCTGTCATGTGATGGTATTTTCAAGCATGTACCATTTTTGGTTTCAGTGGGTTTAATTTTTGCAGAAAGGGTTAAAAAAAAAAAATTTTTTATGTTGTGAGGCAAATAGCCGGCTTCCTGTTGGAGATAGGTCCAGGGTAGCAGCGTATGATTTTTGCGTCTCGATGACACGAGCGTTTTGGTGTTGGTTTCATCTCTCTACGACATTCCTAGCCCGAGCTAGGGCCCTTAGCGTGTGCCTAGGTGGCGCTATTGAGCTTATTATGGGATGTCAGGGGACAATTTATTTATTTTATCAAATTTTCGGAGTCACAGAATGTGTGTGCCGATTTTGGTGAGTTTTTGAGCACGTTTAGGGGGTCTAATTAGCGTTCTCGCGTAGGAGGGAATAATAATAAGAAATTAAAGCTGCAAGCAGCGTTAGACGGGTCCTCGGGCTCCTGCCGGTTTTCCCTCCAATGTGTCCAACAAAATAAGACGAACATTTCGGCGTTTGTTTCATCTCTCTACGACATTCCTAGTCCCAGTTAGGGCTGTTTTGGTGTGTGTAGGCAGGAAGTGAGCCTTATGGCTCTGAGAGAATATTATGGGATGTCAGGGAGTCAGTTGATACCATGGCAACGTATCCTCTGCTATGCTGAATGACATCACCATCTGCATGCTTGACATTCTAATTAGCGTGACACCAGTGTGATTAGAGAATGGAGGGAGTTTTTATCAGGCATCTAATGTAAAGAAATCCTCACAGAGTCCACAATTGTACCCCAATCTGTGTCAAAAATATCATGGTGATAGGAATTTTTGTCAGGAATCCATTTTTGGCATTTTTAAAGCTGTACGAGTTTTACTTTTTTCTCTAGAAGCACAAATGCGTCACAAAAAAGATGGAAGAGTGCTGAAAATGGATTTTTTATTTATGAGAAACGTCCGAAGTACTTGTCCTGTAGGTCACAATGTTGGCTTAATCTGTGTAAAAATATCATGTGGTTGTAGGGAATTTTGTCAGGAATCCAACCATGTAATTTTTAAAGCTCTATGACTTTTAGTTTTTTGTCTAGAGGCCCAAATGCGGCACTAGTAGAAGTACTAGTAGTGAGTGTTTTGACCTGAAATCTGTTCTCCTCATCTGCTAACATGGAGAAATCCTGAATTGGCCAAAAGCGGTCGGCGACTTTGAGGGCTCGCCATTCGAAAACCGGGCCCGAAACAACAACTTCCTTCACAACTTTTGTAGAGCAGGGTCTGGTCTGTCATGTGATGGTAGTCTCAAACCTGTACCATTTTTGGTTTCAGAGGAGAAAATTTTTGCAGAAAGGGTTAAAAAAATTTTTTTTTTATTTTGTGAGGCAAATAGCCGGCTTCCTGTTGGAGATAGGTCCAGGGTAGCAGCATATGATTTTTGCGTCTCGATGACACGAGCGTTTTGGTGTTGGTTTCATCTCTCTACAACATTCCTAGCCCGAGCTAGGGCCCTTAGCGTGTGCCTAGGTGGCGCTATTGAGCTTATTATGGGATGTTGGGGGTCATGTTTGGTATCAAACGAAAATTTTCGGCATCCATAATGTGTGTGCCAATTTTGGTGAGTTTTTGAATATGTTAAGAGGACCTAATAAGCGATTTACTGGAGGAGGGAATAATAATAATAAAAAAAAATTAAAGCTGCAAGCAGCGTTAGACGGGTCCTCGGGCTCCTGCCGGTTTTCCCTCCAATGTGTCCAGCAAAATGAGACGAACATTTTGCCGTTTGTTTCATCCCTCTACGACATTCCTAGCCCCAGTTAGGGCTGTTTTGGTGTGTGTAGGCTTGAAGTGAGCCTTATGGCTCTGAGAGAATATTATGGGATGTCAGGGAGTCAGTTGATACCATGGCAACGTATCCCTCTGCTAGGCTGAAGGACATCACCAGCTGCATGAGTGGAACTCTAATTAGCGTGACAGAACCCCAAACAGAGTGGAGACTGAGAGTTTATCAGCCATCTAATGTAAAGAAATCCTCACAGAGTCCACAATTTTACCCCAATCTGTGTCAAAAATATCATGTTGATAGGAATTTTTGTCAGGAATCCATTTTTGGCATTTTTAAAGCTGTACGAGTTTTACTTTTTTCTCTAGAAGCACAAATGCGTCACAAGACAGATGGAAGAGTGCTGGAAATGGATTTTTTATTTATGAGAAACGTCCAAACTACTTGTCCTGTAGGTCACAATGTTGGCTTAATCTGTGTAAAAATATCATATGGTTGTAGGGAATTTTGTCAGGAATCCAACCATGTAATTTTTAAAGCTCTATGACTTGTAGTTTTTTGTCTAGAGGCCCAAATGCGGCACTAGTAGAATGTGTGTTTTGACCTGAAATCGGTTCTCCTCATCTGCTAACATGGAGAAATCCTAAATCGGCCAAAAGCGGTCGGCGGCTTTGAGGGCTCGCCATTCGAAAACCGGGCCAGAAATAACAACTTCCTTCACAACTTTTGGAGAGCAGGGTCTAGTCTGTCATGTGATGGTAGTCTCAAACCTGTACCATTTTTGGTTTTAGAGGAGAAAATTTTGGCAGAAATGGTTAAAAAAAAAATTTTTTAATTTTGTGAGGCAAATAGCCGGCTTCCTGTTGGAGATAGGTCCAGGGTAGCAGCGTATGATTTTTGCGTCTCGATGACACGAGCATTTTGGTGTTGGTTTCATCTCTCTACGACATTCCTAGCCCGAGCTAGGGCTCTTAGCGTGTGCCTAGGTGGCGCTATTGAGCTTATTATGGGATGTAGGGGGTCATGTTTGGTATCAAATTGCAATTTCACGCGATCCTGATGTGTGTGCCAATTTTGGTGAGTTTTTGAGCATGTTTAGGGGGTCAAATTAGCGTTCATTGACGGGGCGGAATAATAAGAAATTAAAGCTGCAAGCAGCGTTAGACGGGTCCTCGGGGCTCATGCCGGTTTTGCCCTACTATCATGGTATTGGCCCCACTGTGTCCAACAGAATAAGACGAACATTTTGGTGGTGGTTTCATCTCTCTAGGACATTCCTAGCCCCAGTTAGGGCTATTTTGCTGTGCATAGGTGGAAGTGAGCCTAATGGCTCTGAGAGAATATTATGGGATGTCAGGGAGTCAGTTGATACCATGGCAACGTATCCTCTGCTATGCTGAAGAGAAATAGCCAACTTCCTGTCTGGGAAAGGTCAGGGTGTCAGCAAATAATTTGTTCGTCTTAATGAGATGAACATTTTGATGTTGGTTTGATCCCTCTAGGACATTCCTACTGGCTGCTATGGCTGTTTTAATGTGTCAGAATGTGGACAGAGGGAATATTATGGGATGTTTGGTATTATATTGAAGAGTTTGATGCTTGAAATGTGTGTACTGATTTTGGTGAGTTTTTGAGCATGTTCAGGGGGTCTAATAAGCACTTTAATGGAGGAGAGAGTCATTGTTTCCTCTGCTGAGTCATGTGACCAGCTGTGTGGAACTACTAATCAGTGTGTGACATCATCACAGAAGTGCAGGAGGATCAAATTACCAAAGGACAAACTTCTCATCCTGTAGGCCAGAATGTTGACCTAATCTGTTTAAAAATTTGATTTTCTTTAAGAGCGTTTTGTGAGGAATCCAACCATGTCATTTTAAAAGCTGTGCGACTTTTACTTTTTTGTCTAGAGGCCCAACTGCTTCACTGAAGCTCCTCTCCCATCTGTTAACATTGCGAAGTCGGCGACTTTGAGGGCTCGCCATTCGAAAACCGGGCCAGAAACAACAACTTCCTCCACAACTTTTGTAGAACAGGGTCTGGTCTGTCATGTGAGCCAATTTTCATGCCGGTACCATTTTTGGTTATTGACAAGTTAATGTTTGTAGAGAGGCTTAAATTTCAGAAAACTCTTATTTTGGCGGGCAAATTACCGGCTTCCTGTGCGAGATAGGCGAAAAAAGACCACCCCCAAAGTTGTGCGTCTCAATGAGACGAACGTTTTGGTGTTGGTTTCATCTCTCTCGGACATTCCTGGCCCGAGCTAGAGCCATTTTTGTGTGGTTTTGAGTGGATTTTCATGGTTTTATGGCTCTAGATGGATTATTATGGGATGTCGGGTTTTATTTCTTTTGTTTTATCAAATTTTTTGGCAGTCACAATGTGTGTGCCAATTTTGGTGAGTTTTTGAATATGTTAAGTGGACCTAATAAGCTTTCAAAGCGCGTGTGGAATAATAATAATAATAAGAAAGAAACGCAGCAGGAACAATAGTGCCCTCGGCCTTCGGCCGAGGGCACTTTCTAGCTTGCTAGAAAGTGCCCTCTTCCGTAGGCCGAGGACCCTAAAAAAAAGAAACGGACGAAATACAATAGTGCCCTCGGCCTTCGGCCGAGGGCACCTTCTAGCTCTTGCTAGAAGGTGCCCTGGCTCAGGCCGAGGACCCTAATTAAAGCTGCAAGCAGCGTTAGACGGGTCCTCGGGGCTCATGCCGGTTTGGCCCTACTATCATGGTATTGGCCCCACTGTGTCCAACAGAATAAGACGAACATTTTGGTGGTGGTTTCATCTCTCTAGGACATTCCTAGCCCCAGTTAGGGCTATTTTGCTGTGCATAGGTGGAAGTGAGCCTAATGGCTCTGAGAGAATATTATGGGATGTCAGGGAGTCAGTTGATACCATGGCAACGTATCCTCTGCTATGCTGAAGAGAAATAGCCAACTCCCTGTCTGGGAAAGGTCAGGGTGTCAGCAAATAATTTGTTCGTCTTAATGAGATGAACATTTTGATGTTGGTTTGATCCCTCTAGGACATTCCTACTGGCTGCTATGGCTGTTTTAATGTGTCAGAATGTGGACAGAGGGAATATTATGGGATGTTTGGTATTATATTGAAGAGTTTGATGCTTGAAATGTGTGTGCCGATTTTGGTGAGTTTTTGAGCATGTTCAGGGGTTCTAATAAGCACTTTAATGGAGGAGAGAGTCATTGTGTCCTCTGCTGAGTCATGTGACCAGCTGTGTGGAACTACTAATCAGTGTGTGACATCATCACTGGAATGCAGCAGCCCTGGGAGAGGATCAAATTCCAAAGGGACAAACTTCTCATCCTGTAGGCCAGAATGTTGACCTTATCTGTGTAAAAATATGATTTTCTTAAAGAACATTTTGTGAGGAATCCAACCATGTCATTTTTAAAGCTGTGCGACTTTTACTTTTTTGTCTAGAGGCCCAACTGCTCAGCAAGGGCTGCTCTCCCATCTGTTTACATTGCGTGGTCGGCGACTTTGAGGGCTCGCCATTCGAAAACCGGGCCCGAAACAACAACTTCCTCCACAACTTTTGTAGAACAGGGTCTGGTCTGTCATGTGAGCCAATTTTCATGCCTGTATCATTTTTGGTTATTGACAAGTTAATGTTTGTAGAAAGGCTAAAAATTCTGAAAACTCTTATTTTGGCGGGCAAATTGCTGGTTTCCTGTTGGAGCAACGCAAAAATACCTCCTATATTTTTTGTGCGTCTCAATGAGACGAACGTTTTGATGTTGGTTTCATGTGTGTACGACATTCCTGGCCCGAGCTAGAGGCGTTTTTGTGTGTTTTAAAGGTTTTTTGGCTCTAGAGAGATTATTATGGGATGTCGGGAGTTATTTTTTGTATTTTATAAAATTTTTTGGCAGTCACAATGTGTGTGCCAATTTTGGTGAGTTTTTGAATATGTTAAGTGGACCTAATAAGCGTTCAAAGCGCGTGTGGAATAATAATAAGAAAAAAGAAACGCAGCAGGAACAATAGTGCCCTCGGCCTTCGGCCGAGGGCACTTTCTAGCTTGCTAGAAAGTGCCCTCTTCCGTAGGCCGAGGACCCTAAAAAGAAACGGACGAAATACAATAGTGCCCTCGGCCTTCGGCCGAGGGCACCTTCTAGCTCTTGCTAGAAGGTGCCCTGGCTCAGGCCGAGGACCCTAAAAAGAAACGGACGAAGAACAATAGTGCCCTCCGCCTTCGGCGGAGGGCACCTTCTAGCTTGCTAGAAGGTGCCCTCTGCTCAGGCCGAGGACCCTAATAATCGCAAGGGTTTCAAGAGGGCTTTCGCCCCCGGTTCCCGGGGCTCGGGCCCTAATAATAATAATAATAATAATAATAATAATAATAATAAAAAAACTTCAGAAGTGCTATGTGTGTGTGATATTCAAGGGACCCCCTTGAAAATGAGATGCTGCATCTCAAGGGGCTATCCCTTAATAAATTCAATTCAACTGCACAGTCATTTAATGGATCTGAACCTCTACGTCAGAGATTGGTTGGTGAACAGTCAGCAGTGACTACTGAATAGTATTTTTGCCCAGAATGCCCATCCCTATACTTGCCATGTGTGGTTAGTGTCCCTAACTCCACTTTAGTTTTTTTACAGTGCTTATACCACAGCTTATTTTTGGACTAAACAGTTTTTTTTCCAGTTTAAGATGATACAAAAACAGCATTTGCATTCTGTGATGAAGAAGACACTTCTGAGATACAGTGTGAGCATTCCCCCTGATCCTAAATGTTCCCCCATTAGAGTTTCTTTTTATTTACTTACAAGGCAGGCGGGCCAATTATATGACCTCTGTACTTTATGATTGTTGGAAGAGACAACTGTTGGACAGAGGCCTGTCAGGCTGTCAGGCTTTGATGCAAATGAGTTACTAATAGTTTGGAAATAAAGAAACAGAGGAGGATATTAAATTATCACGGAAGTCAAAGGGAAAAACCTCAAATCTCTGAAGACATATACTTTTCACCCTGCTGAAAAACTTAATGTTAAACTCTTGTTTTCCTTAAAAAAAAAGTGTGACTGTGCGAGATCAGTGTACTTTTCCTCAAAAATTCACAATATTATAAGAAGGCCTGATACAGCTTTGGGCAGTCCAGATAACATCACTTGAGAAATGCTTAAACAAGCCAGTTTGCTTCAGTAAGAATGACCTCAGCACTCTGGCAATGATTTCCTTCAGATTTTAAGATGCTACACTACACCTAATGACTTATCAAGCTGTGTGGATTTTGCAGCGTAGGAGAAAGAGAAAACCAAATCTTATTTTCCAGGTGATGCCAGTAGATTAACAAAAAGAAAAAAAAAAAAAACTACAACCAGCTTTGAATGGTTTCCACAGAGAGAAAGGTCATAGCACTCCCTCAGAATGTTGAAGGGTGATGTCAAGGCTAAAGGGAAGCTGAAATGAAGCAAAAGCCACAGTGAAAATGTAAGATTTCCACACGGCTGAGGTATTGCATAACAATACTTGGATGGTGATATATTGTCCTTAATCCCCTGATGGCGATAAAACTCTGGACAGTTAGTCCTGCAAATCAAAGCCTGATTGACAAGCTGTTGAAGTATCTGCGCACAAACTCACAGACAGTTTTGGAAAAAAGCAGCGTGCATGCAAAACAGTGGATATCACCCAACCTCCATGCACTCAGTGACATAACTGTGCTTATGAATAAAGAACAGGATCAATAAAATGCAAGAACACATTCAGGAACCCTCAGTGAAGATGTGGTTGGATATTAGACCAGATGTCTGCACAAAAAAAATAATTTATGGAGCTTCTGTTTCTGGTATTACGTTAAAGGAAGATTACACTGCACAAAAAGTACAGGCACATTCAGACACTCTAAGAAAGTCTAAAAAAATTGATGTTTCTTTAGAACAAGACACAGGAGACTTTAATACAAACAACGCCTACTTACACACTCCAAAAGCATACTGACACACCTTATCAGCTTTCATCACGTCAGCCAGGAAATTCACCTCATGTTTCTGGTGTGCCTGTCTTTTTAGGGATTATCTATTTCTCTCTGAAGAACTGCAAATGCTGAACAGTTGCCTAGAGATCCTGTGAGATCCTTAATAAGAACGCAGCTATACACGTAATGTTAAAAAACTAGTCGGAGCACCTGTTGTCTCCATGAAACTGACTGTCCAGGAGAAGCCAGATGAGGCCAATAACTGTTCAGTCAAATCACCCAATAAATCGCCCAGTGCTGTCAAAGATTTGGACTGGTTGACAGAGGACATTTGAGACTCAGAACACTTCATCCTGGTACATGGATGTTGTCAACAGGGGTGTAATTCATCAATGTCATCAAGCTGCTACCTCAGGGGATTAGATGGAGTCACAGTAAGTTGGAAGATAACTGGTCAGTGCAAGGCATTTTAAAGTCTCTGTGGTGACTTAAAAATCATATTAAAATGTTCTCATTAATGTTTATTTCTGTTTTTAATCCAAGATTTAATATGACATTGTTAGCTCCCAAATCAGTTCTTTCTGAATGCTATTTCTCAGTATCCCTGATCTACCCAACCAATCCATTTAGGGCATGCAGACCAAAAGTCTCTGCTTCACTGGCTGGCAAAGTTTAGCAGATAGAAGCAAGATCTGCCTTTTCTCTTAAAGAAAATAATTTTTTGTATTCTGTTGTACTGGCAGCCACTGGAGGTGGAGCACTGGGCAGAAGAAAGCCAAACGACAGTGTAATAGAGCACAGACTAGAACAAGGGTTAAGTTGTTTGTGATAATGTTCACTCCAAATAAATATATCACTTTGACACTTTGCATCCTGCAAAAAGTTGTGTTAAACAAATGAAAGAAGTGTTAAAAGAAAGAAAAAAAGTTGATGTATTGGCAAGAGCAAGCAGCAACCTCTGGTCTAAAAATATGAGACAATGCAGAGGTGCTACCCAGAGGCACAGCTCAGCTCATGTGACTGACAGCACCCTATAGCTGTTAAGCCGTGCTTCCACCAAGCAGTTCGGTTCAGTTTTAGTACGGTTTGGCACGGTTTGATACAGTTAAGCCTGATCCCGTTTGCGTTTCCACATCAAAACTGTGCCCTCTCATGGTAGGCGGCGTGTTAGCCGGATGCTGAAAGCCGCAGCTGTTAAACAATAGCATGATGCCGTAGCAATGTGACACAGTTTACCCCGCTAATAAATCCAACGAAGAAGAAAAACGCGACACAGTAAACAAAGAACATAGATGGAAGACATGCAGCATTTCATCCTCTCTGTGATTGGCATGTGGCCCTTTGATACAAAGTGCAATCAAGCTTTTGTTTCAGAGAAGTCTGTGTGCCGCCAGGAGAAATGCAGCCGCTGCTACATCGGTTCAGTCTGGCACCCATACGAAAGGGTCCCAAAAAGTGGGACGGCTCGTCTCGGTTATTTGGGGATCTGTCCCGGGATAAGTCAGTGGAAACGCTGTAAAATGCGCGCTGTACCTGGACGAACCGAACCAGACTGCTTGGAGAAACGCGGCTTTAGTGTAGAGACTCAAAGCCCACCCCAGTTCCAATATAGCTGCTCCAGCCAATTTGCTTCAAAAATCTGTTTCAGAAACAAACAGGTGACATTAGGGAGACTACATCCATTTATTTCACAGTCTATGGGCAAGAGTCACGTCTTTATGTCAGTTGGGGATAGCGCTGACGGAAAACCGAGTCTTTATCCAAAAAACTATTCTAGCCATAGGTGTCACTGTTTTCAAAGCAAATTGGATAGCCCTCATAGCACTTCTAATGCCATTACGCAAAAATAAAAATGTAACTAATTTAATGTTAAATTTCACCAGGAATGATAAAGACCTTGGTCTTAATTTTTTCTAAGCTCAGGCGTAAATAATTGATGAAGAGCCACAATGGATAGAACTGGGTTTTACCTGGAGGACATCTTGGAATTGTAGGTCGATTGCAAAGGGATCATTGTGTGGACGGTCAGGTGGTCAAATAAATATGCAGGACTCTCATAGTACAGTCAGACAGATGACCCCATAGCACATAGGTGGAGCAGCTTTGAAGTGCAACATGAGTACAGTAATGTAACTTGTCTTCTCAGGAGACTGGAGATGTAGGCGGAATTGCTCTTGAGGATTTTTTGAGAGGCGTGACTGGTCTGGGGCCCAGTGTAGTCACTGATAATACCAATGAAATTTAAGACAGGGTGCTAGAAGGGTAACCCATTGATGAGCTTAACAGGGGACTGGAGTGATTACTGCTGGAAAGAAGTCTAAGAAGTCGAAGTTGCTTGTCTTGCAAGACAAGCAACAATGGCAAATGAATGGTGGCTAACATTAGCACGGCACTTTGGAGGCAAAGTTGTTGGACACTAACTGGCTGTGATGCAGATAAAAGGATATTTGCAGGGCTCATAGAAGTTGCAAGCTATCTTGCTGGAGGCTCATGGACCAGATGTGCATTGTGCAATTCAGGAAAGAAGGCAAGAGTGAGGAAAATACCTCATCTGTATGCATGGTGAGCAGACTTCAGATGTTCGGGGGGCCTGCCCTCACTTACAGAGGCATAATGGGACACAGACAGTAGCAAAGGAAACAGAGGAAACCTTGGGGCATGGATTCTAGCCATTACTCAACTCATTTTTGTCTCAAAGACAGTTTCTTCTACCAAAAGGCCAATAATGAAAGTCACTCTCTTGAGTATTGAATATTGACCAGTATGTTGGTAATGAGATGGATGAGGACACATCTGTAATATTTTGTTTGTAGATGAGAGGTGTTATTAACCATGTAGAGAAGAAGTCATCCAGAGTGTGCTTTCATGCCAACTATTCAGCAACAGTTCCCACACGTGACGATCAGAAAAGGTCCCCTTCATAACTCAACACTGCTCCTGTCACTGGAGGTAAATTTACCTTCTCATTACAGTGGGCAGAGTTTTTTTTTTTCCAGAGGAGCTTCTGGCCAATTACTTTTGTGCCTTTTTTTATGAATCATGATGGTGTGTTGAGCCAAAAAGCAAAAAAAGGCCTGATTCATTGTGACATTTGAGGAGGTTTAAGGGAAAGTGGAGGAAAAAAAGTTGTGAGTTGAATACTGTACAGTCTTTATTAACCCTGAAAGGTAAAGTGCATGTTTCCACTTCACATATTTTTACTCGCATTTTGTGACAAGAAGACTGTTTCTGTTCCCAATAAAATACTTGATGCAAGACTTTACAACTCAGTTTTAGCTATGTTTTGGACCCACTTTGGGCCAATAAACTAAATAAATGTAATTTTCCAACCTTTTACATTCTCCTGAATGAGTTAGTGTAAATTTTGCCCCCATCATCCTCTTCCTAATTATGGATTTTGGTTTTGAAAGAGTTAACCTCTTAAAGTGATCCACTTTTTCACCTTCACTTTGACTTCAGCAAAGGTCAAAGTAACCTTGACCCTAAGGGTCCTGGAATCTGCTCTCTTCCTCCTGTAATTATGACAAATTACAGTCAGATAAGAGTTAGTATTTTCTCAATGAGATTACTGTAACACCATAATCCGTTTCTTCCTTTCCCTGGTTTCCTGTGACGTCCTTAAACTGTAATAGGGAACACACTTTGTTTTCATAGGTGTGAGCAGTAACAATGTGATACCCTTAAGTGAATGGCCTTGCCAGCTGTTGTTTCTCAGGTTTCTGTTTTAATGAAATAATGATGACGGATGTGAGAACTGCTAACCATAAACCTGACTGCCGAAGGGGGTCATTGGGAGGAAGACTCCTGTATTTCTTCCCGTCTTTGCCTTAAACACACTGGGAGGTTAATTAAGGCAGATAAAACACAGAACAGCACTTCACTTGTAACCAATCTCCAAACTGCAGCAACATTTAGGTGTGTTAATACTTGCTTTGTGTTTACTCTCCTGCATATTTTTCATTTGATTTATCTTACTGTCAGTATCTTTGCTGAACACCCCAGAAGTTATGGTGTGTGTGTGTGTGTGTGTGTGTGTGTGTGTGTGTGTGTGTGTGTGTGTGTGTGTGTGTGTGTGTGTGTGTGTGTGTGTGTGTGGTGTGTGTGTGTGTGTGTGTGTGTGTGTGTGTGTGTGTGTGTGTGTGTGTGTGTGTGTGTGTGTGTTCAAAGCAGTTTTCACAAACACTAATTTGAAGCTTCCCTCTGGAGTATTCATTATCTGTGTAACATGAGGCCAAATTAATCACTCCGGTCTCTTCTTGCCTTAGCGCCTAATTATCTGCACATGAATTCATCCTACAAATAACCTTCACAAGCACAACCCTGCTCCTCACTGCTCAACATAAACTGGAATGTGTTTGATATTACAACCGTAATGCCAGAAAAAAAGTCACTCAGCGGTAAGAGCACTGCAATAGCTGCCAAATAGAAGAAGAGGAAAGTGTAACATTTTCTGCATGGAGCGTCTCATTTATGCTGCAGGTGAAGGTGTCACTGAAATTTTGAAGTAGTCTCCTGAACTCCTAATGCTTGATCAACTTGCAGAGGAATTGCTCATAAAGCAGCAGCAATGGAGACGTCAGATGAAAGATTATTCAACACGGTTGACCTCATAGTGCAGAGCAACATCAGATTCTATGATCAAATACCGCATTTGTTTCACATCTATATTAATGTCCAAAACATGCAATTCTGTCGTGTTGACAGAATTAATATTCAGTACCCTTGTGTTTTGCTTACAGAACGCTAGAATGCTACATAAGGCATACACAGGTTTTGTAGAAGAAATAATATTATTATTATAACTGGTTGTTGGAAAAAAGCGAGACAGAAGTCAAAGGTTATAACAGGCTACTTTGAGAATTTCCTTTGACTGAGGGCTACTTTTCCAGTAAAGTATTGTATCACTCATTAAAAATTGTGTTAAAATCTTATACAGTATCTGCTCTTTCTTGAGGGCTTTACATTGGGATTTTTCACCTGTGTATTGTCGCACCCTTGGTGTTCATTATCTTTATCTTACTGACCTTATTGATCTTTTGTTCTTCATGTTTTACACAATGCTTGCACGAATGCCTTTTTAATCTATTATAAATCCTAAAGGTTTTTAATCGTGACATTGGTACCATGAATTGGAGGGAAGTGTATGATTTGTATGGGCCACATTTGATTGCATCATTTTAGGGTGAAAGCAAGACAAGCATGACCAGGCCTCCATCCAACAGTATTTAAGTCCGAACTTTCACCTTATGTTTATTAAACATGTTTAGATCATGATAATTATGAAATCCAGATAAATTGTATAGCCCCAGCCCCAACAATTGAAAATACCTTTCTCTTGATTTTAACATGAGGTAAAATGACAATGAAAGATATTAGTCCTTACCTTTCGATTGTTATTGACTATTCCACTGTTTCAGGCGCTGACTTCAGCTAAGGTGTTCCTCAAGGCCTGATTCCAGGTCCACTACTGTTCTCTGTTTACATGTTTCCCATAGATCAGATTATCACAAGTTAACTGCATATTTCAATCAATATATGAGTTACATAGCATGAAAAGAAAATGCCCAGATTTATGATAAAAAAGATAAAAGACTCATTTCACAATTCAATTCTTTATCTTTGTATTGTGTCTGAGTAAAACCAACTATCAGAATATGACCCTATCTAAGGAGAAAACTGCAACATGCAAGGTGTTAGCTTCTTTATTATATCTGTGGATATTACAGCATCTCTCTATTTGAGAAGATCTTTCCATTGGAGGGTCATAAAAAGTACAAGACTAATCCAGATAGAAAGTTGGACAGTGATGTCTTTTGCGTAACACACTCATCTGTTTTGTACAAGAATAAGTATACATCTGGTCAGCAGAGCAGCCCTGCAGTTAGAAACTCCACCAATACTCAGAGTTTGTTGGTTTTACTGCTGGTTTCACCTTTTACCGGCTTATTGCATCAATGATACTTTTAACTCCTTCCATCCTACCTGATCAAAAACAAACCTGTACTACAGTATCTTCAACTTAATGTAGGAGTTGTAAGGTAATCTGCTTAATGATAAAACAGTTGTAGCACTAGATTTGGTTTCCGTTTGGATTTAAAAACACATGTGATATTACCATTACTGTAATCACTACTTGGATCAGCCCTGTCACGATTACTCGAGATCTGTTTTTCTGACATTCAACAGAAACAGACGCAAATCAGAGGAACAAAAGCAGGCTTGAACGAAATGGGCCAGAGAGCTCAGAGCATCACAACACCAGATAGATGACATTAGAAGGGACACAACATATCAAATATTGAACAAAGCGACCATTATCAAGTAAATTTAATCAACAATTTGACAACTCGGTCAAAGCATTGAGAGAAGCAGCTGCAAAACCTAGGCAAAAATGACAAGACACAAAACGTTGGAGGTATTACATACGACTCTACAAATGATATCTTGAAAGGGCACTTTTTTCCCCTTTAGCAATACACTGTGAAGTGTAGGAGAAGGGGTAATAAGCTACTGCTTCTTCCTACTCCTTTTCGAAGATGTTAAGTTAGTTTTGTTTTAGTTGATTTATGGGTTTTAATTTGTTCTTTGTTGATTCTTTGTTGATTTATGGGTTTTAATTTGTTCTTTTGTTTTAGTTTTTTACACTACTCTCACATGTTCGAAATAAAGCCTTAATTCATTCATTCATTCATTCATTCATTCATTCATTCATTCATTCATTCATTCATTCATTCATTCACCTAAACTTTTTCATCAAAAAGGTTCAGATAATGCTGCTGAAGAGCAGTTCTCCAAGGTTTTGGATGGCCTTTGACTGGCTAGTGTTGATTATTTTTGCAGTCCAAAAAGACAGCTTATGCAACACCTTTTTAACAGTTAAAGTTGTATTGGAAGTTGCAATACTGAGGCCCTTGCTTTATGGAACCTCTGGCTGTGGGAATATTAAAAACTACAGTTTGTCAAGTGTCTGCTTAAGGCTTGCACCCACAGTACCAGAAATGCCATACACACAAGACCGAAAAAGAAGATTTTTACAGCAAAAACTGACGTGTTTACAGCCTGGTTAAAAAAATGACTGCTGTCCATAAAGCTAATTTCCCTACACATCATACTGTGGTGAATATTTTTCTAACTCAGCGGTGTAGAAGATATTAATAATAATAATAATAATACATTTTATTTATAGAGCGCTTTTCAAGGTACTCAAAGACGCTTTACATAGGTAAATATTTAAAAAAAAGCATATAAAATAACACAGAAGATAAAGCAGGAAGAATCAAGACAAAATAGACAAGAACAGCCAAGTAAACTCAGAGACAAATCAGACATTAAAAGCATCTTTAAAAAGGTGGGTTTTGATGAGTTTTTTGAAGGTGGAGAGGTTGGGGCATGTACGGATGTTTAGTGGTAGAGTATTCCAGAGGGTGGGGGCAGCAACAGAGAAAGCTCTGTCCCCCCAGGTTCGGTGCTTGGTGTCAGGTGGAACGGCGAGGAGGTGGGCTTCAGATGATCGAAGGATTCGAGAGGGGGTGTAGTGGTGGAGCAGGCTGGAGAGGTAGGAAGGGGCCTGGTTGTGGAGGGCTTTGTATGTGAGGAGGAGGATTTTTGGTCATTAAGATCATGAGTTTAACCAATCAGAGGCACAGCTCACCTAAGTGAGCTGTGCACAGCTCACCTAAGTGACAAGTGGATGCCCTGTAGCTGTCAGGAAAGGAGCCCAAAGCCCGCCTCATTTCTAACATGGCCTCTGCCTTTGTAAAGTGTTCTCTAAAATCTATCAGTTGTCCCAGAAAGTTGTTTTTCTTATGCTGTGTCCCAGTCATTTTTATGTTGGTCCAAATAGAATTGGCACAAACTGACTTTGTGGCACTTTTTGTTTAAAATTTGTCATCTGTTATTGTATCTTAAGTAAAGGGAGCCATTTAATTTGCCAGTGCTCTGAATTCCAAAGTGTGGTGGAAGATTATGACCTAAAATAAAGTCAAATATGAACTTAAAAGACCAGACAGAAAAGCTTGGCAGTGATCATAGTCCGTTGAAAGTGGCGAAACCCATGAATGTTGTCAAATGAGGTGCTAAAACCACCTGAACCCCAGAATTACTTTAACAGAACACACAGAGATGATTTGGGGAAGCAAAAACAATGAAGTCTGAGAAAAAAAAGACAAACTAAAGCCTCAAGATAATTTTTGGTCATTTTATACTTTTTTTTTCTCAATTAGGGAAGATGAGCTTGGATTTTCTCTAAACATCTAGTAATGAGTCATGTGTTGCCATAAGAACGCTACATTACTGGTGTAGCTTCAGAAGTCTTATTGCAGTCCAGTAATCTTGGATCCTTACAGTTACCAACTTGCTACCATTTACCTTGGCCACATGCCTCTCTGTCTGTTTTGTATATCCCTGTGTGTATAATATCCTAGATCATCCGTGTTGGCCTTGACATTCAAAGTCATGTGAAGGAGTCGTCTCTCAAGAATCTTCTTGGATCAACATTTGGAAAACCTGCTGTTATTAATCTGTGATGGAGTGAAGCACTGCCATGTGAGCTAAATTTATTCTCCACTTATTCCTAGAAGATGACGACACTTCATGTGTTTCGAACACAACACCAGGCACTTCTGCAGATGGTTAGGTTTTTCTTGGAAATATTTGTGTGGGGATCAAGGCGAACAACTTTGTCGCGGTTCCACTTTAAAAAGACAACGTTTATGAAAAACTGCAATTGTTCAAAGTCCTGGGTAAAGTTGGAAGTATCTAAAAATTTAGATTAAAAAAAATCTTCAAATTAAATTTTCTTTAGTCTTTTGTTATACGGGTTTGTTTTATCTGTTTATATACAAGAATGGAGGAGTTGTGTAGCTGTGTGGTCTAAAAACTTCAAAATGGATCAAATAATCTGATTGCATGGGTTGTGTTTTTCAAACAAAGAGGCTGCTGGATTAAGTAACAACTATGAGCTTGCCGCTGTTTTTAATTTGGAGCACATACTTTGGTGACTTCCCTTGAATTCTGATTTTCATTGTTTTCAAACTTTATCTAACCTTTTTATTTGTCAGGAAACAGTTAATGTACACATGGGGGGGGATAATTGACTGCCTTGAGAGAAATTTTACTTTTGGCAGCTTTGTACTCACTTGAGATGGCATATGAAGTACTTTTCTTGGAAAGCACCCTGTCAGGTTCTAAAATTTTATGTCACTTATGTAGTACTTGTCTGAAGGCACCTCTTTAGTTTGGTCTCACGCAGCTTGCCAAGGGCCACTTGAGGTAAACTGAACACGTCTCAATTCTTTTCTTTAAAGGTTTTTAGCTGTGTATCCAGCAAAAGCATTGCTAATTTAGTGATCTTATGTGTTGCTGCAATATTCATCCAAAACTCCCACTGCAATCAAACACATGGTTCATAAGCTTGCTTCTTATTTGAGATTTATCAAACCTGCACCATGTACCAATGATTCGTAAGGACTTCAATGAACTATTACAATTAAATTAAAATTAAATAATTTTCCCTCTGGGGATCAATAAAGTTGTATCTTATCTTATCTTATCTTATCTTATCTTATCTTATCTTATCTTATCTTATCTTATCTTATCTTATCTTATCTTATTGTAGAAAAAAATCATTGATTAACTACTTTGTGCTTCTGCTATCTGTTTAAGTGGTTATTATGTTGCTAACTTCAGGATTGGCCATTCAACAGACAGAACCACTATATGATGATGTTACATTTCTCATCATAAAAACATAAACACTCTTGTTACTTGGGTCTTCAGCAGTGCACGCACCATGCAAGATCAAGTTAAAGGTTATCAAAGAAGGTCAACACAGACCAAAGGAAGGGCAGTATGAGATACCTGCCTTTATAGTTATAGACAAACGTACAGTATGTCAATGGGCTGCGGTGGAAAGTGTTTTCAAAGCCATGTAATACATTTGTTCTTGAAACAGAGTTTTTGAGGCCTATCATCAATGGGGGCCATATTGGAAATTTGATCTCCGGCTAGTTCCAAAGAGGCAGGCCTTTAGTCTGGTAGCAGACAGCTAGAGGGTGCCCGCCAACAAAGTTTAGTAATTACGAAGCTTCAAGCAGAATCTCAAAGAGCTACAGTTTTAGCACTTCTGCATAGGCTTCATATTTTTAGATCAGAAGTTTGCCCCTGAGTTTTTGCCCTTTAGCGAGATGAGTTCTGCTTTGTACTTTCAACTAGACTTCCTCATACTGTCCAAAAAATATCTGTATCAGTTTAAGCGGTTACTCTGAATTTTAAGTTGGTATGATTGAGTGGAGTTTTTTTGTCTCTACAAGTTGACCCTGAGATAGGTTGATGACCTTACCAGTGTGAACCTCACCTATTCCCAGTGACAGCTGTGAAAGGCTCCAGCGACCCCTGACCCCGAGTGGGAAACATGGATTGATGGATGTTGACTGATGACCTGGCTTCCTTTGTTGTTGTTCTTTTAATGTCTTTTTGTGAAGCACTTTTGATTCTGATTGATCTAAATCTCTTTTCAATGATAGTTTGACTGAAATGAAGCCAAGATCAACCTCATTACACGAATCACATCAAATTAATCCATGCAGAGGCACATTTCACTTCTGCCTGTTAATACTGTGACAGTGACAGTCGACCCAACCATGTTTGAGAAGGAAAAGTGGAGCAAGAAGTTTGTGTGTCTTTCTTTTAATGGCTAAAATGTGAAAAACAGCACAAGAAAAGGGTTTTCACTATGAAGAAAAACTACATTTATCACCAGCACGTCACGTGTGTATAAGTCTCAGCTTATGGTCTCCTGTCTACCTATATCTGTTTTCTTCATGCGTGTGTTTATGGGAGCCAAATGGAACCTGTCAAGTGTCAGCCCCTCCTACCTCAGACACATGTGGCTGACAGGAAAAAACACAGAAAACTCCAGAAACCTGGCTTCAGAAACTGGGTCAACACCTTCACACTCTTGGTTGGCAAAGACTCAAAGTACGCACACAATACACACACACACAACATAACACGTTGGGGGGAAAATGTGAAAACGTGACTAGCACCTTGGCGGAAAAATGTAAACAGACTGATTAAATGGAGCAGGAAGTTTGACCTTATTCCTGAAAAGGAGGCTTTTAAACTCATTCTCCATCTTTTTCTCATTTGCTTCATTTATCTTCTCTTTCACTGTTTCCGTCTGCATCGTTAGCTGTTACTCTTATTATATTTTTCCTCATATTCATTTCTCTGCGGTTTCTCCTGCAGTGTGAACTCCTTACCACCATGTATTTACTACTGAGTGTCTTTCAGCTTTTGGTCTAACAAAACCCATTAAGCCAGAGATAACAATATAATTTACTTTTGCAGACTCTATTTTGGAGTTGAATCCGGCCTTTTTGACTGGTTTAAAACCCTAAATATTGGATAAGGCATTCAGAGGATAGAAACCCTGCGTGTTTGGCAGTACGGCAGGCAGCTGCAGTCAGAGAGTTTAAATCTGTCTTGCACATGGATAATCTCTAGCAGGAGCTTTCTGTTATATCCCTATATCATCATCATCATGGTAACAGTTGCTGCAAAAACTCCACAGTGCTTAAAAAAAGAAGTTTTCGTAAGCTAACTTCCATCTGCTGTTGTCACTTGGAAATCCACTTTAATGATGCAGCTTGGCTTTAAGATCAAAACACATTTTCTGCATGTGTGGTACATCGGTGGCCAGTTTCTGCAAAAATTGATAAATTGAGACAATATACAGCAGACTCTTTGGAAGTGCCTAGCATTTATGACTGCCACTGACAAAATAATGGTGACCAATGGGGCAGCCAGAGGAGTTGGCACCATTCAAGCCGCAGCCAGCATTTACAAGCACGTGTCTGGTGTTTATTACCACCAGACATTTTTCTTGGCAGGGTGGAAAAGCCCTATGAAACAGTATGTGGACCAACTGGTTACTGAAACCCACCATTGAATCAAATGTTAATGGCAATCCTGTATTTAGTGAGGAACTCGTCTCAGCAGGGCGTCTCACCTCCTCAGTGTAGGAGCAGCCACCATGTTTGACCACATTTCAGAGGATAATAATCCTTTGTTAGGCCGTATTTGGACTGGTGGAAAGGAGAGGATTGCTGAATGTGAAGCAGAGGGGAGGAAATGTCAGAAGTTGAAACCACAGAGAGGTGTGAGGTGATGTGAGAAGAGCAGAGGGAGAGGAAAGGCAGTTGCAAAGAGGAAGTGAGAAAACCCACCAGTTTCCTCCTTGTCCATCATCGACCGGTTCATCAAGGCAAGGACCAACCTGGTGCGAACACACACTTGTGTCTTTGTCACATCCACAGCAACAAATTATCATGGCAAAAGTGATCGAGGTGTGTGGTCTTGAAGCTGAAGCCGCCTTTTCTTCTGGTAGTTTTCTATGAAACCCAGTAAATGGAGGAAGCAGCTGTTTTTAGCAGATTTTTGGTTCAAAATTATGGGAGGCGTTCAGGTAAGCTGTAACTGAGATTTAAATCCATTTTTTTCTGTATAGAAAGAAATGTAGACACTTGCATTTCTTTGAAAGAGACATACACTCACTGGCCACTTTATTAGGAACACCTGTCCAACTGCTCGTTAATGCAAATTTCTAATCAGCCAATGACATGGCAGCAACTCAGTGCATTTAGGCATGAAGACATAGTCACGACGATCTGCTGCAGTTTAAACTGAGCATCAGAATGGGGAAGAAAGGTGATTTAAGTGACTTTGAATGTGGCATGGTTGTTGGTGCCAGACGGGCTGGTCTAAGTATTTCAGAAACTGCTGATCTACTGGGATTTTCACGCACAACCATCTCTAGGGTTTACAGAGAATGGTCCAAAAAGAGAAAACATCCAGTGAGCGGCAGTTCTGTGGGCCAAAATGCCTTGTTGATGCCAGAGGTCAGAGGAGAATGGACAGACTGGTTGGAGCTGATAGAAAGGCAACAGTAACTCAAATAACCACTGGTTACAACTGAGGTCTGCAGAAGAGCATCTCAGAACGCACAACACGTCCAACCTTGAGGCAGATGGGCGACAGCAGCAGAAGACCACATCGAGTGCCACTCCTGTCAGCTAAGAACAAGAAACTGAAACTACAATTCACACAGGCTCACCAAAATTGGACAATAGAAGATTGAAAAACGTTGCCTGGTCTGATGAGTCTGGATTTCTGCTGCCACACTTGGATGGTAGAGTCAGAATTTGGTGTCGACAACATGAAAGCATGGATCCATCCTGCCTTGTATCAACAGTTCAGGCTGGGGGTAGTGGTGTAATGGTGTAGGGGATATTTTCTTGTCACACTTTGGGCCCCTTAGTACCAACTGAGTATTGTTTAAAGTCCACAGCCTACCTGAGTATAGTTGCTGACCATGTCCATCCCTTTATGGCCACAGTGTACCCATCTTCTGATGGCTACTTCCAGCAGGATAACGCGCCATGTCATAAAGCTGGAATAATCTCAGACTGGTTCCTTGAACATGATAATGAGTTCACTGTACTCAAATGCCCTCCACAGTCATCAGATCTTAATCCAATAGAGCACCTTTGAGATGTGGTGGAACAGGAGATTCTCATCGTGGCTGTTCAGCCGACAAATCTACAGCAACTGTGTGATGCTATCATGTTGATATGGACCAAACTCTCTGAGGAATGTTTCCAATACCTTGTTGAATCTTTGCCATGAAGGGTTCAGGCAGTTCTGAAGGCAAAAGGCCTCTCCTTTCCATTCAAACAAGCTGCTGATCTAATGATCTCCCTATTAGGAAGGAAACAATCTTTAATTCTCCTCTTAAACCCAGTAAAACAAGATTCTGTCTTAACATGGATTACTGTTACATAACAGCCCAAAGGCAGACATATTGTAGTTCCTGAAGAAGTGGAGAGTGTTAGTCATTCACCTGTGCTTCCCCCAAAATTTTCCTCTTCCTCCAACTAGCCAGCATCTCTTAAATCTTCAAGATAAGTCTGTATTCACGAAGGAGGATGTGACTGCTTAAAACATCTCGAGTGTTATTTCATGACGTCTTTGACCTTTGAGTTGAAGTCTGATGGTGGTCGGCACAGACTCTCCAAAGAGCAATCCAGCAGCCTCAGTTAAACGTATCGTCCCGTTTGCACAGTGCCCTGCAGAGGTCCCTGTGCTCACTGAATACGTGCCCTCTGCCTGTTTTCTTTGTTTTAACTACATCTGGATTCCATCCTGTTTCCTGAGGTTTAGATTGAACCATCAAGAGTTTCCAGCTGCTGAGGAGTCCATTCCAGTGGCTGTAACTCTGAATGGCTGAACCAGAGAGGCAGAGGAAGGGACAGAGAGGAAAAGATGGAGAGATCTGGGGTAATGAAGGGAGCAAAAGAGAGACAGATAGAGAGAACAGTAAAGAAATGTAGTTTAGGTTGTTCCATGTTCTGGTTCAGAAGTCAGCTGCAGTCAGTTTAAGATATGGTGATACTTTTATTACAGAAGCACAGCATTAGAAAAAACTTGAAAATTTACTTTGTGTCATCTATTTTCAGCTGTGTAGGATAGGTTTTTAAGGGTGGTCAAACTGTTGCACCTGCATACATGAATAGAGCCTTTTCCGTAGGCTAAGGAATAACTACAAGCATCATTTGTCTAACATAACTTAAAAACATGGGACACCAGTATAGCTTTACTGTGAGTGTCACCCCACGAGGAAAGCCTTCAAGCGAACAGCCCTGGTTCGAATCCAACCTGCGGCTCCTTCCCCACGTCACTTCCTGCTCTCACCCTGTTTCCTGATCTGTCCTCTCCACATAAAAGCATAGATAGGCCAAAAAATAACATAAGGGATGTTAAAAATACAGCCTCTTAAAGACAGCACAGATTGGGACTCATTTTTTTGCGAAGCAGTTAAATTCTGCGCCCCATGTATAGTGGGTATTGGCTATCTTTGCTGCATGTCATCCCCATGCTGTGACCTCTGACCTGTGTCCTTGAATAAAGAAGACACAAATATAAACTTTGAAAAAGGCACAAAAAGTTCTTGTGAAAGGAAATTTGCCATACTGTTATGCAAGGAAAAATACTAAAAGTCTGTTGAAGCACATCCGTGCACCCACTTTGGCTAATCAGGGACCAGTTAAACAGTTTTGGGCATTTTGTTGAGATCAAATTTGTTGTAAGGCCTCAAATCATACAAGTGCACATTTCTACAAATCCACAGTACAAACAAAGTTGTATTACCATCTGTAACAAATGTTTTTATTCCATTCTTAAATTCTGTCTGATTAGCTTGCTGTATAATCTATGATTGGAAATAGCATTGTTTGTGTTTGAGCAGTAAATATATTAGGAAAGTGTTGACAACCACTAATTTGACACAGGTGCTCTGTGTAGGTCTCATGGAACACACAGAGATTAATTCAGATTTACTGCAGAAATAAAGTAAACAGAGGAAACAGGCCTTGCAGACTCAGTTATACAGCTGGTCTGTGGGCTTTTTCCACAGTGCTTCTGTTGTAGCTGAAGTGGTGACATCTGTTGGAATCCAGTAGTACCTCCCTCTATTCCTGTCTGTTAGTCTACAGGAGAAAGGCCTTTTCACTGTTCTCCCTTCAGAATGACTATGCTTAAGTAACACAAGTGCATCATTCTTGACTGATATACAGGTAAAGTGATGTCAGTTTTTAACAGCTTGAACATTTTTAAGACATCTTGATGAGTGATGACACAGCTTCAACCTTCAGGCCTCCCAAACATAAATTAAGAACTTTTTGTAGAATCAGGGCGGCTTTTTTTATGAAGTGTCTGTAGTAAACCTTTGTGTCAAACTTCTACAGAAAGACGACAAAACAAACTTTACCTTTCCACAGTTTATTTCCTTTTAAAATAATTCATACAAATGCATACAGTCACAAACATATCTTTGTCAGGTTGTCAGTTTTGACCAAAAATAATGATATTTACTGTAGAATATAGAATATGTATACTGTATATTGCTACGCCTACTAATTTACCATAAAGGGGACCAAGGTAGGCAACAGTGGACTGTGTGTGTGTTACTACCAGGGATGGAATTTCAAGGAGCACCTCGACTCTTTAAAAGCTAGTCTGTTGTTTTCGCTTGTGGCACCCGTTGGTTTGAATAAGGAATGCTTACAGTGTTTATCAGGAAGTGTTCGCAAAGAGTTTCTCCTCTCCGATAGGCATCTAGTGAGGAAAGTCTAAGATTCGACCTATCCAAGCAGTGCAGGCAGGATTTGTGGGCTCTTGTCTGACAGTGTGATTTGAATTTCATTTCAGTACCTCGTGTGCTCGAACACACCCTTCATATTCACCCTCAGCAGTGGCTGGTGAAATTTCCATCCCTGATTGCTACTCTTACTACCTCACCATGGAGAAGACCAGGTAGGCAACAGTGAACTGTTTTTTTTTCTACTCAGCTGCTGGTAGAAGGGGGATCCAAAAAGCACCGCCACTCAGCTGGCATGCTAACAGCAACAACACAACAACAGTTATAAATATTCCAATTTGAAAACCACTTCAGATCATTTATGACTGATGCATCATTGGAATGTAACCAGCAAACAGATTAATCCACTGGCTTGGTTTGCTAGCATTAGTTTTTGGTGTATTGGTTTGCATTTTGTGTGTCACGTTGTGTATTTTTATTTTGATGGCAGTCTTTGTAATGATGCTTTGTGGAGAGAACTTTTCCTAACCCCTCCTCCCAGTGCTGCTCTTTTAGACACAGATACAACCAAGTCACATTGACACAGGCAGGCAGAACACCATATGTACACATAGACACAGAGGCCACAGAAAGTGGCTGAACAGTATACCCAGGAAGGACCCATCATGAAATGTTAAGGGATACTAGACTTTAAAAAAAGATCACTACATCCTGACATGCTTTGTAAAACCATAGCTTGATCATAGGTCAAGTAAAACTTCAAACAAGAACCAAAGATCGAATCACCCACAATGTGGTGAAACTGGTTTATAGTTTGTTGATGCAGATTTTCACAAGTCTTTAGTTGATATGACATATCCATAGCAGGAAGGGCAACTTCTAAAGGTCTTTTGCATATTTTTTTTTCTAACTTAGCTGTCTTGTTTACTGAACCAGCACAGTCCAGATGTGGAAGTACTGGATGATCAGACATGAAGAAGACACAGATTTATGACCTCTTGTGAGAGAGAGTTTCTCAAACTAGGCTGCTACAAACTCAGTGCATCAAAAACAAACTTCCTTCTCCTTCAGAGTGATTAATTTCAACACTCTATTTTGTGAGTTCAAATAGTAACCAGGGGTCTTTCCAACCAGGCATACTATTATCCTTACAGCCGTTTCTCTCACACCCACCTTCGATTTGGGTCGAACATATACACAAATCCCAAGAAACAAAATCACATTCCCCAAAATCATAACAAAGAAACATTAGATCAACTTTAGCACATGTTAAAGTTCTTTTTCTAATGTGGCGGGACACAAAAAGGCAAGCAGGTAGAAAAACAAAAGCACTAAGTGGCATCAAAACAAAAATCTCTCAAAATATAATATACCAACCGCGGAAACTGAATTTCCTGAGATGGTGTGCAAAAAGCTGCCTTTTTTCAGGGTTAAGGGGGCTTGTTAATTTGGGGAAGCACATTAAAACATATATTGTATTCTCAAACCATTTTGGCTACATATAGAGATCACATAACCCTTGTTTTTGTTAAGACTGCAATACAAATATCAGAGTCTTCTTGCTTTAAGTCTAAAAACTGTACACAGACAGGTTACATTCATTTCATAACCTACTACTTTTGCTTGTACATCGAACTAAGGAAAAGACACAGAAAAAGAGAAAGACACGAAACAGGCCCCTCTAACTTTAGACACACTACAGTCTAAAACAGCAGAATTTGATTCAGATTTTTTTCTTTCGGATCATCAGATAATTTCTTCTTTTTTTGTTTTTACTTCTGGCAGAGAAAACTTGACCATACTGTAGTTGTAATGAGAAGATGAATGTGCGATCTGAACAGTTTCTCTTTGGACACCTGTCTTTGCTCTGATTAAAGCATCAGACAGACATCCACTCCACTGCATCCTCTTAATTGTCGTCATACTCTTCCTCTTTGGAGTGTGAACTGGCAATGCCAGCGTTGTGAATCGATCGTTGTTGGGACCTCAACCTGTCCATCTGACACTCTGTAAACCTGTCTGATAACAACATGTCATTAGGGAACTTATCACCATGATCCTCCAGTCACCAGACAACACGGGGCAATCATAGGAGTGTGCGTGGCTACAGCTGGTCGTTTGGATGCTGCTCTCTGTCGCCATCTGGTGGCTTGACAGTATTTTGTCCAGGGGACGGGGCATGAGGAGGGTGTGTGACAGCAGGTGGAAGGGTGTGCGTGATGGGGACAGCACTGGGTACAATGCCTTCAACGGGTGGTGGGAGGCCACCAGCTGGCAGGTTGACCACACCTGGAGGATACCTGAGTGGAGAGAGGGAAAGAAAGAGAAACCAAACTGAGTCAATTTCAACAACAGGAGAAAAAAACTACCAGAAAATTAAGTTACTTAGAACATACCATTTTTATTATTATTATGATGGAGACTGGTTTATAATTTGATAATTAAGTTTGTATTTATTGAAGAAAAAGTATGATGATTATGTAGAATCTATACTCACAGGTCTAAAAATTATGGCATAGCAAGAGTTTATGTCTCATCTCAAGCAAAAAAGGTCCACTGACCAGTCCAGAAAAATGTCTAAATTTAAGATATTTAAAGACAAAAATGATGCCTGAATTGCTTGTAAAAAGTAAAAAAAAAGAATTATCTGCAGATTGAGAACAATATTGTCTTTCAGTTTTCTTGAAATGAAACATTGTCTCAATTCAAAAACTTAACTTGTAAAATTATGTTACATATTGTCAGTTTTTTATAGTCTTTACATACAATACAGGTGTTATTTTTGTAATATTGGCCAATCATGCATCAGCAGGATTTTGTGTATACACAAAATGTGTGGATAGAAAAAGCAGGTGGAGTGCACACCTTTGAAAATAACATCCTGGCACTTGCTACCACTGATCAGGGGAGATCAGTTTGTGTTGTGTTGCTGAAGCCAATCTGTAATTTGACTTTCTGATTTTCTAGACTGCAACCAAAAATGAAAAACATAATCTTCCTTCAAACAACATTTTTGATTTTGTTTTCTTCTTGCTATTCTTGCTACTCAGACCTGTACATTAACTCTGAATCACTGCTGAGGTAAGCAAGAGTGAAACTGGTGTGTCTACTGTTGAGCTGAGATCTATAGGTAGTCAGGAGACAGACAAAGAGGTGCCAAGTTTTAGGTCTACATACTATTATTTCTAACAGTGCTGAATAATCAGCATATTATTGAGCTCAACCAATCAGTTACTGAATTATTTAGAAACTGATTTCTATGGAAATGGCTGTCACAAAGAAGAAAATGTAGCATTTTTATATGATGTCTGATAACTATTTCATAACTCACACATTTCCTGAGAAGTAACCTCCTAACAGTCCAATATTTTGGAATCAGCCATGGTTTGGCATTTTAGCCTGAATGAAAATTTAAAGTGACAGATCAACCATTAAATCGACTAACTGTCCACCTGTATTGACAACTTCACACAGTTTCAGAGTCTCAGCAGATTAAAGTGGAGCTTTTAGAAAGCTGAAGTACAGCAATTGACAAAGACAAGCAAGAGATTAAGCTTTGTCCTGCCGATACAGATTCATTAAAAATGCATTGCTCAATGTGTCAATGAAGCAGCTCCGGAGACGTTAGAACTCTCTGGAGCTGCTGGGAATCTGATGGATTATCAAAACCAAGGTAAAACCAGTCCCACACTTTGATGTGGCATAGATCATTATATTTTGAATTGTCACTGTACTGACCACCCCAGCCTATCTACTCAGATGCCACGTATTACCTATAAGCTCCGTTGAGCTCAGGGTGGACGGTGGTGGGGTCGACTCCTGTCCAGTGGTTGTTTTGGGTGAGGAACTCCTTATTCACACAGTTCTTCAGACTGTCCGGGATACGACCTGGAAATCGGATTGTTTAGAAGAAATACACAAGCCATGAGAAACATGAAGTTCAAATAATAAGAAAAGAAAACCTCGTAACCACAACTCTCCATTTGAAAGAAGGTAGTATTTTTAATTTCCATTACTAAGCCTGTTTATACAACAACACAAGTTACACAAGATTGAGCAAATGAGTGTCTCTCTTTAATTGTGTGTGCAGGTTTATGATAATGTGAGTGTCTTCAGACTACCTGTGATAGCCCTGCGGATCTCCCTGGCCGCTTCCTCTCTCATCTCCAACGATGCTTGTTCACTGTACCAGGCAGCATGTGGAGTGCAGATCAAGTTGGGAGCATCCTTCAGTGGGCCCTGGCTGAAACTGACACATGAACAAACACAATCAGTGACAGACACAACAAAATGATTTAATTTATGGTTTGCCAATTTCTGGTTCCAACTTTACATCTTGATATAAATGATTATGTCATTATATTGTGCTAGACAAGCTCCACAGAATGAACATTTTCTTGATTGGTTTTGAACTTTAACATAATTTCATATATTATAAACATAAATCTTACCTGAAAGGCTCCGTCTCATGAACATCCAGAGCAGCTCCACGTATCCTTCCCTCTTTTAGTGCCTGAGCGAGGGCCTTTTCATCAACCAAACCCCCTCGAGCTGTGTTCACCAGAAAGGCCCCCTGACGCATCTGAAACGCACACATTTACAGAATGAGTCCGATATCTTAAAGATAAGCATTACATGTTACATTGATTTAACAAGGAAAAGTGAATTCGCAAATTGTCTCAGAATTTTTGTGAACTAATTTCAGGAAGCTGCAATCTTAAAAACACCCATTACCATTAAGTTCTAATTTTTTGCCCAAAGGCACACAGTGGAGTATTAAGTGTTTAATTTAAAACTGATACAAATAGAGAATTTTTTCCTCTTACTGTCCACCTGAACAGTCAGAAATACATAAAGAGTACAGCCTCTGTCTGTGGATGAAATCTGACATCAGACTGGAGAAAAACAGTATTCCCTGAGTGTATCAGTTGTCATACACGGAACAACAAACCTCATTCTTCTGTATCTAGGCAGTGGGCTTCCACAGGTACCCGCATCTTAAATATTAATGTCCACCAGCTGCCAGAGTCCATGTTTGAAAACATAAATCTTTTAGGTGTGTGTATCTGTTTGTGTGTGTGTGTCATGCTGCTGCTTTTCTACCTGTTTGATGGTGAAGTCGTTGATCAGGTGGTGGTTGTGTTCGTTGAGGCTGCAGTGCAGAGAGACACAGTCCGAGTGAAAGAGCAGGTCCTGAGGAGAAATGCAGGGAAAGAAACAGAAGATAGTGAATCATGTTCTTGCTCTTAATGATTGCTTTCTACTACAGGGCATTTTTTATAGTCGGCACCCCCAATTTATATTTTCATTAATCCATGACAATCAACAATTATGTCTACATAACAAATACAAGCCTTGTTTCATTTTGTGTAGCTGCATTCATGTTTACTCTTGGAGAGCACAATTGAGTATCAGTGCCCACAAAGGCAGCACACATTAAAGTAAATCCATATTGAAATCTATAGGTAGTGGCAGTTTTTAGTGTGAAAAAAAATCAATAAAAATGAAACATGGATTTATTCTGAGTTAGCAAATTTGCTAAAGCTTTGACATCAAGCAAATGTTGTACTAGCTGGCTATATGTTAGCACTATTGGCAGCCTGGTGCTACAACGTATCTGTAGGCTAACGTGACAACAAGTAAACACTGTCAGTTTGTGAGTAGTTTAGTTGCCATTTATATTTAGCGCAGCTGGCAGTCTGGTGCTCTAAGCCATGTCCGTAATGTGTAATGTTACTAAATCCCGGTTAGCTATGTCCTACCAGTCATCTACCAAGCAGAGCTAACGTGACTCACTCTTCATTTTATTGATAGACTCTCAAGTTTGAAAAGACCACTGCAAAATAACTGCTGCATGTGGGTTGGAATGGACATCATCACAAACAGCTTAGCCCCTGTGTGACAGAGTGACACAGCCCAAGCTAAAGGCTAGTTAGCCTTTAGCTTGGGCTGTGTCACTGTCCCGTTTAGCTTTCTTCTGCTCTTCTGTCCTTTTCTGTCTGACTGTTAGGCTCCTGTGTCCACCATCACTACAAAATAAGTAATAGAAATCGTTTTTAGCAGATAAAAATACAGATCTCTGTATTTTATCTCCTCTCACTACTAAACTTCATCAGCTGGCATGGTGTTGTCATAGAGACCTCGACAATCAATCTGCTCGACCCAATCGAGAAGCGGAGAAGTAGCAATTTAAAATAACCTGTAACCAGTAATATTTGCACTGATAGTCTTATTTTAAAGTGTGGAGTACGGTAAGGCATCTATCTAGAAGGGAGCCTTTTTTGAGATCACTTATAAACTCCTCACAGCCCTTTAAATACATGCTGGGCTTTGGGTCAGGGCTGCTTTATTTACAAATAAAGAGTGTTTTCATTATCTAAGCCTCTACCAAGATAAAACTTAACTCAGTGAAACAGTTGAAAGGTTACAGATTTGCCAGACAAAAAATGGCCCCACTCTGTTCGTCATACCTGTAGTGTTGTGACCCTTTGTAGTCCCAGGGATCGCTCTACGCCATCAGCCAAATATGGGTCATAGAAGATCACATTAAAACCAAAGACCTTGGCTCGCAGAGCGACAGCCTGGCCAACTCGACCTAAAAACACATGAATACACACAGACATGGAGAAGAACACACATTACTGAACAAACAGGGGTAATAAGACTAAAAGCACACTCATGAAGGCACATGCAATCGTAGCATAAAAACAGAGAAATTAACATTTTTTTGTGCTTCAGATTTTAACTTGCAGTACTTTTTCTTGTACAAATGACATAGTTCTGTCTCCACACATCTGCTCATTAATACTGAAAAGCTCCCGGTCCGTACAGGGAGGAGATTTACATTCTGCTTCTGGTTAATCCTCTTATACATTATTGGCAGTAACTCCTTAGGAAGCCAATTTAGCTGAGCTAAGAACACAACTTCACAAAATGAAAATGGAAAACTGACAAATCCTTTGAGTAAAAACTTTGCTCTATTACTGAGCGACAACCCCATCAACAGTGAGTCAGTCTGACCAACATGTACCAGACCAAAAAGAGACAATAGAAATTTTAATTAATTAAAAACTCCCCACAACAACCCTGTAATTGGGCTGGTCCAAATCTCTGGCCTGGACTGAAACTGTTTGGAATTATTGGATGAGTTGATATTGAACTTGGTTAAGAACTTCACAGTTCTAGAAGATAAATTGTCAGGCATTTGACCCTTGGACTTTTTTTCTGGCTTTTTAAGGCTTAAGCATATTTGCAATTAACACAATAGTGTGTTTAATGCTATGTTTTTCATGCTAGCTGGCTGCGCCACCAGTTAGTTAACATATGTGTTGTGTGCAATGTTTTACCAATCAGAATATGGTGATTATATACAAGAGTCTCAGAATGAATTAATTGAACTTTGGCATGTGTTGCTACTCACCGAGTCCTATAAGTCCCAGAGTCTCTCCTCTGATCCTTGCCGCTCCTGATGCCACCTCTCGGATCTGCTCCACACTCTGAACCCGTGTGCCCTCTCGGAGAGCCTGTCATTAAGATTAAGAGAGACAAAAAAAGTCATGTCATTGTCAAACCAGGTGTATTTTTCTTCTAGTGTGCCCGTTTTAATGACAATGACTAAAAAATAATCGTCATTGAAGAAATAAATTGTCCAAGAACTGATTTGACAAATTACCAATCATGTTACTACACCTTCTACATCCAACATCAACATCAAAAACAGTGACTAAAGAAAACGAAATGTTTCAATTTGTCTGACTACGTCAAAAGTAAAACTTTTCTAACTGAATCCCTCTGAGACTGAATTCATTTCCACACTTCATTTTCTTCTTTCCATGAGTCACACTGTGCTACAAACCTGGTGCAGCCAGGTGGTTCTCCGGTACAAAGTGAGGATGTGACACAGCGTCGAGTCTGCCGATTCCTCCACTGAGGCTGCCGGCATATTACACACAGCTATGCCTGTTGGACCAGAGAGCAGATAAGGATTAGTAATAACTTCTGGGGCCATTTTAGGAGCAAGATGAAGAATAGTGACAGTTATTTTTTATTAAGGGGGGGAGACTAAATTTGTTCGTAAGCAGTTTTCTCTGCAAACACAGCTGGAAACTTTTAAATTGCAGAGCCTCTTGGTGAATGGAGATAGGGGATGTTAGTTTAGGTCTGGTTGTTACAGGATGGAATTGTGTTTTAATGAGAAACTGCAGCTTCTGAATACAAATATAACTGATTTGTTGCAAAACATGACAATACCTTTTGGCAGCAGAAAAATAGCTTCAGGAAGATTGGCACTTGGGTCAAATAATTTTTTAAGGCACACTCTGTTGTCTTGTCTGAGCTGCCATTTGGACTGTAAACAGTGTTCAATTGCAGGGAAAAGGGGGACTTCATTGCTTTTACCTAAACCTGTATAATCAGCAGTTATCGCCAGAGGCTGTATCATGTTAAACAACATCCAGTTAACTCTGCGATGCACATATGATATCTCCTCTCAACCATAGTTTTTGCCTTTAACTGATGAGTCAATCAAGAGAAAACACATTTTCAGCTGTTATTGTCACTTTTAAATAGGGGGTATTGTGCCTTTTTAGGTTTTCTTCTGTCCCTCTGTTACCCCTATAGTAGCTTTTTTAAAGCCTAAATTTCCCCACACTGGTGTTGAAGAAAATCCTTTTTTCAACCCCTATCTGAAAAGTTTAGTTTAAGCTGCAGCATCTTTAAGTCTCCCTGCTCAAAAAAAAAACCTTCCCTCTGATTGGCCAGCTCCCTGGAGGCCTGTTGAGGGCAGAGCTATTAGCAGACCTTGGTGTTTGAGGTTTGCCCCTCTACCATGAATCGACGAGGAGATACTTATGTGATGACATCATCATTTACAGCAAGTCTTGTAAAGATCTTGTGCAATTTTTTAGAACGGAGCAAAAATTTGCACACAATTAGTTTGAACATCCAGCATTCCTACTTTATGTGTACTATCTATGTTTAGAATACAGGAAAGCAAAATAACCCTTCTTTAAGGTAACATTTGATCCAGCCCCTTAAATATAAAAATCATGTGGTTGTGTGTTTGTCTGTGTGCGCTCTCACCAAGTTCTCCAGCAGATTTAATGTCGATGTTGTCATAGCCACTGCCGATGCGGACTATGATGCGCAGAGCTTTGAACTTCTCCAGGTCTTCTCTCATCAAAGTGATAGTGTGATACATCAGAGCTCCTACAGCTTCATTCAGCACCTGCGAACAGAAACACACATGTTTTATAAAACCTGGTTTTCCTGCTGTAGTTACCCACTCAGGGGTGATACTGTTCCTGGTTGTTCTGCAGTTCTACATTAAACTGTTGTTGTGTGAAGAATTGGCCAGAGTTCGGGATAAACTGCAAAGGTCAAGATGTAATCTGTTTTTAGCACAAGCGAGCTCAAGTCAAATGAGGCTTTCTAGAAGTCAGTGTGGGTGAGAAAGTTCCATAAGTTCAGTGTTTCCATAGACTCAGTTTATTCTTAAAGGGTTTTCTTTAGGATCTGCCGTTTATAGCATTCTCATATCCTGTTATTTTAATAACATGGACTCACTGCTTTTCCTGAACATTACCATGGAAACCAATCCTTTGCAACCGCTGGGATAGAGATAAGGTGTCTCTGCCTGTTACAGAAAAGCTTCATATCAGCAGGGATCTTATTGGGTTCTGGCCCCTGATCAGGATCATGACTTACTGTTTTTAATGAAAAATGAAATTTTATGAGTCAAAAGCAGATCACTTCTCCCACAGATGGAATTATAGTTTACATCAGTGTCAAAACCAGTTCAGTCCCGGAGTTGCTGGTTTTCACTTAAGTGTGCGTTGCCAGCCCTTGTCTTCATGAGTGTGAGGGGATGAAAATGACATGCGGTTCAATTACAATAAAGAAGCCCTTTTAATTACACAATGAGGTGGCTGCTCACCAGACAGCCAGAGAGAGATAGTGAGTGAGGGAGAGCCATCTGTTTCTCCCACGCTGTGGCCTACTGAGCGCGCTCACAGAGAGAGTGTGCCTGGCAAACACCCAGAACCAGACGTAACCCTGCCAGACATACAAACCCATTTACACTCCATAGAGACTGTGGAAAGATCGGAGCCTGACCCACATTTAAAGCGTGCTTTATGCACTCTTTTGTTCATTTTCTTTATTCTTTAGTCTTTTTTCCCGTTAACATTTGTTTTATTTGTCTTGAGGTTCTGTCATTTGATTGGTGTTTCATTTTGCCAGTTTCAGCAGCTAGTGTTGAAGTTCTTAATGTTTTTTTTGCAGTAAAAGAAATGAGAGAAAATCAGATTAGATGCTGATACTGCAGAAATATAGCACAAGTCGACTAAAATATTTTTATCGAGTTATCACAACTTTGAGGCTTTTAGGCATAATGACTTGTTGTGGCCATGATTTTAGAAGCATTAAATACCTATTTATCTATTTTAGTTAAAAAAATGTTTGTCATGAATATTATCTCATTTAAAAAATACAATTTTCATCCCTGTTTGATAACTGTATTACATAACAGGAGAATAGCGAATACATGCAAGTGACCATTAAATGGTACTCGAGCTTGAAATGCCCAAAACTTGTAATGGAAATGTGGTTGTAAACGCTGCTATCCTTAGAGTCAAAGAATCTAAACACAAACAGTTCTCTAATTCTAAGTAATACATATGGAGATAAATTTTAATCTTAAACCTCATCAAGGTTTTTTTTGGTTTATCACATTTTGAATTAAACATGAAGTGCGGTTGTGGTCACTCTTCTTATTCTAGATCACAGGAAACCTACATAGTTACAACCTACAACAAAAACCTTTTAGTCTCTAAACCATTTTTATGAGCATCATTATTATTTTAAATGTTAATATTAGACCTGATGACTTTAACTGTGATACATGTTAAGATCAGTATGTTATTAAATTTTTGTTTCTGTGAATACTACAGTCCTTTTGGTATTAATTCAGACATTTTAATCTGAAGTCCGTAGGGCCTGTTGTTGCTCTTGTTATATTTCTCCCCGCTCTCCAAAACCCAACATTACAACACTGTTACAGTAGATGTCTGACAAACATGATTCTGGTTCTGCTCAAGGTTTCTGCTTATGTAAAGGAAATTTTTCCTCACAACCATTACGAGGGAAATGCTGCAAAGTGATCAACTCATGTGACATAAGGTCAGATTGAATGTAACCTTCATGCCAGGTCTTTTTAAATAATGTTAAAAAGTACAGTCTACTAGGGGTGGGCCATGTCACACCATCTACAATAACACCAGTTTACATTTTTTTGATGAAAAAAAATTGTCATATCACCATTTCTACGTTATAATGACATATGATGTTCCCTACTGCCTACATAACAATGGCTGAGTGCAAGAGCAGCGCAATAGCATCAGCTTCATCTTCAAATAGGGATCTAGTGCCAAAAAGGGGAGCTACCTTGATCATGTGGAGGTTGTTTGGCTACAAGAGATCAGGCTTGCAGCAAAATATCATATTTCCTAAAATATACAGGAAAAATGTTACCGCTAAAGGTGGAAACACATCTAACATGTTTCACCACCTGGTGTCATCAGGCTATGAAGACACATGTGGAGGACGCGAAGGCAACTAATGATGCACAGAGTAAAAGTAAACAGATGGCTCAACCGAACACTGCTGGAGCACTCACTGGCAGCACTCCTTAGGACAAAAAAAGCAGACAGAGGCAGGAGATGGTGGTCACTTATTGTTTGACCATAGACATGATGCAAGCTACTTTCCCGAGGATCACAAAGGAGAAACTACTGCGAGGGGTTTAAGAAAGTCTCTTGACTCATGGTACAAGAGACCAAACAGGTGTGCAACTAGAGACAAACGGGGCCAATGTTGTCAAAGCCATCTCCCTCAATTAATGAACCAGACAATAACAATTTGGCCATTACTGTGATTGCTCCATGCTTACTTAAAACTTGCATAGTATTAGTAAATCATTGACTTCAATACTGTTTTTGCAATGCTGTTGTTCAGAAGCAGCAATTACTAATAAAATGTCGTTCAGTATTTTTTTTTCCATATCATACATATCGACAGTCTAGACCTGCTCTTAAGTCGAGTGTCTTGATTGAGATAGCATTTGTAATGATTTGAGAAATAAAAATGAAGATAGGTGTGATGAGCACTGCTGCTCTCGTGCAGTTTTTGGATGTTTTTATCATTTTCTGTTTCACAGAATTTAATGTGATGTTCATATTGAGAACTGCAAGCAGCAAAAGTCAAGCTTCATTAAGCAGCTTCAAACTGGTGTCAGATGAATCATAAAGGTGATGTTCTCATGTTGGAGCCTGATCTCACTCACAGTGAGAACTCATGAGCATGACCTGTGTGTTACCTTCTCATGGATCTCCTGTGTGGACTGTGCATCACAGAAGGCCACAGTTGCTACATCTTTCAGGATGGGCATCTCCACAGTACAGTCACGACCGTCCAACAGTGCCACCAGGGGACGCGGATGCATCGGACCGTTCATAATGGGTGGCCTGATGCCTACATAAACACAGAGAAAGATCAGATTAAAAACAAGTGTCAACAAGGAGGAACAATCAACATGGTGTGATGAAACACCCACACAGCTTCAGTGTTCTGTACAGAAGCTGAATCTTCTCTCAGTAAAAAGGACAGTCCTCTCCACTGCATAATTTCAAACCCTTAGGCCTGCACGTACTGGGTCATATCTTCAAGTCTCAGTGTTTGTCAGTCATGAAACCTAGAACTTAAGATATGCAGTTGTTCCTAAGGCTGCATCCCATAATAGTTTTTCTCTGCACTGATGCAGTTGCAATAACAACTGTGACAGTCAGAGAGGAGGAAGAGAAAATAATTCATTGTCTGTCTGGGGTAGAGAAAATTCCTGTTTTGGGTTCTTGTGTTTTGCAGGAAAAAAATATTGTTTTTGTACAATTATTTCTGCCTTAAGTTTTCTGACAGTAATGAGGAAGGTGGATAAGGAAAGGAATGTGTTTAGGCTTGTTTTTAAATAGTTTGAGAGTAGGATGCCTTCAGATAATAAAAAAGTGACAGTAGAGTCTAACATCAGGAGGACGTTAAAGATCACTGATTAGAACTGGATCTTTACTTCCGCCAAGGAGGTTTTGTTTTTGGGAGAGTTTGTCTGATTGTCTGTGAACAACATAACTCAAAAACTAACAAACAGATCTTGATGAAATTTTCAGGAAATGTTTGAAATAGGATAAGGGAGAAGTGATTTAATTTTGGAGGTGATCAGGATTACCATCTGGATCCAGGACTTTTCTAAAAGATTCTTTTTCATTTCAAGATAGGGCAGTTTCACCACATATGTATATAACCCCAGGATAAATGGTCGGATTGCTTTGCAAAACAATACAAGACAAGGTCACCATAATTTCTGACAGATGTAAAAGTACAACCCAGATCCTGGCAATATTCTGAATACTAAGATCCAGAATATGAAATATGTACTGGGTCATCATCATTTATAACACTGTCAGGTAAAAAAAACTATCATACAAACCTGCAACTAACACCAAATTGTAGCAGACAGTCTGCTGAAAGGGAGTATAACATTAAAGCAGGACTACAGTTTTGCATCACAATCACAATATGCTTGGCAGAGGTCTGTGCTCTCTGAAGGCTTTTCTAGTTTTGTATCTATTCCTATATCTTAAACTCAAAGATTGAAGTAAAAATTAAATGAGACAGATATATAGTATGTAGAAGTTTAATATCGTGAGATCTGTGGTAAGAGACTTCAAGATTGTCAGAAATTCATCTATAACTCAGTAGGACAGAGCTCTCTCTTTAACCTCTCTCCAGGATGTCTTATTAAATCATCTCTTCAGATGAAACCATTACTTTCAGAGTGCTTCCAGGCCTTACAAAAAGATAAGTAGTATTTAATAAAGCAAATATGCCAGACATAACACAGCACCAGTGTTAAGCCTTTATTCAGGTAAAAAAAAAAAAAGCTGATTGCTGGATCTGCTTTTCACCAGCCGTTTTTTCCCTTTGCAGTCTGCTCTATCCCTCCGTTTTTAGTCTCCTTGCAGGCAGCTGAAGGGTTAATATCTGACAGGCCCACTGACCGAGCTTTCAGACATCTGAGAGACAGACAGATGTAGATTCACTGCCTGTAATTGGGTCTGTGTGACATGTAGAGTTTTGACAGTCCTCTGAACCCCCTGTAGATAAAATAAGTGCAGAGTGATTCCCGGTTCTGCTGATGCTGACTGCAGCCATCACTCACTCCTGACTCTTCTCTGTCTGAGATGTGCAGGCTGACATCTCATATGGGCAACCAACTCAGTCATTTGACTCAAAAATGGAAAACTTCTCCTTGCGACTCACACATGCAGAGATAAAGTTTAAGGCTGCTGTCAAGTTGCACAGTATGACTTGATTGTAAAGCAGCCAAATGATCAGCTGCTAAAGATTCCTGGCAATCCAATATGCGTAAAGACATTAAGCAGGTCCAAAACCACAATTAGTTTGGAAAACATCAGCGTTGAAAGACTCAAGCTTTCATTAAGCAACTCATGTGGGGGAAAAAAGAGATAAAAATAATTAAATTCCGGCCAGAAAAAAGATTCTGCTTCCAGTAATGGTACTTATCATTTATCTCTTATTTACCATGCTTTTTGATGCACTGTTTTGATTTCTTTGTTGTTGTCTTTTTTAATTAAAAAACCTTTCTTAGACTGAAATATGTCTTATTTAGCATGTAGCCACTGCTTCTTGATATTAAAGGCCCAACATTCATGGAATAAAAATATGCTGACATGATGCCACATCAACACTTGGCTGACTCTTTGGTTGTTTTTGGCAGTCTGGCTTTGGTCTGCTTTGCTCGCTGAGCACTGAGGTGAGGATTTTGTTGTCCTGGGAATCTCCCTGGAGTGAGTAAGCTTTGCTGCTTTAAGATATAAATATATGATAAACATAGCTGGACATTTATAGTTAGATTATCTTACTGTTTCTCGTGTGACACACCGGAATAAACGGTCAATTTAACTCTGATGTGGTGGTTTATTTTTAACAGACTCAAGGATGAGTGAGCTGGTGTGCATGCATGAGGAAATCATTGAGTTTACATGCCTCTCTAGATTTACATTTTAAATGAGCAGGGTTTCAATGTAAAAGAGTATATTTTTGCATTAGTTAATAACTAATTTAGAAAGTTTCATACATACCATGCAGGAAGCTATGTTGAAACAAGCATGCAAATAATTCTCCTTCATGTTTCATGCAGCAGTAGACTAGAGTGTGGGAGAATAGACCCAGAAAGACATGAAACTGTAACCTAGGAGTGTCATGTTGTCGTAATGTTAAATTCTCAACACATTACAGATAGAGAATGCAACATGGTCATATATACTTTTTGAATTATTTCAGGCTGCACAGACATCCTGGTGCTATAATGTACAGCTCTGATCTCCCTCACTTTATCAAGCTTGAATAAATCTGAAAATACATTTAATTAGCATAAATGTTATTTTTATTTTTTGTCCAGAGGTTCCCAAACTTTTCAGCCTGCAGTCCTCAGAAAAGTAATGCAGGAAACAGGTGACCCCCTGCCGTTGGAGTACACCAAAAGGTCGATCTTAAAACAGATAATAAAAGAACAGGATAAGGAAAAGCTTGTATCGCTGTGTTCTCTAAATTAACCTGCTGCAGCTCATACTATTGTTATCCTAGCCTTGTTACTTTTGGGGTTTTGTGGCGTCAAATGTTGAAAACAGATCAAACATTTCTGTTTACATTATCATATATGAAATATAATCCCTATTTGAAATATGCAATTGTAAAAAGTTATTGATTTTGAAGGCATCCCCCTATCAATGTTTCATGACCTCTACTTTGAGAACCGCTGTTTACAAACTAACAGAACTGTTCCATAAAGGAAGCACCTCCACGGCCAAATTTGTTACAGAAATGCGTTTTTAAGCTGCAAAGAAGCAAGTAATTCAGAATAATTCATCAATCAATTTCCATCTCAATGTCTCAGTTGTCAGATTCCAGCATGAAACCTGATCTGGTGAACTGAAGCAGTAAGACCAATAAGGCGAAACTTAAACCTGCTCACAATGCTTTATGTGAGCTGGTAAAACATTAGCTTTCCATAATAGGATTTGCCTGAAGGCCATTGCACTTTCACATCAATACAAAATCAATGGTGCATGGCTGAGAAATTAGAATTGAACAAGTGCAAAAAGTACTTTCAGGCTTCACCACAGCCTTCATTGTAACTCAGATATAATCACTAGCAGCACAGCAGCCTGTAGTGTCTGCTTCTGGCCCTCATCTTTTGAAGGTTTAATTCATCAGCAAACCCTTGAGAACAAACAGTGAATCAGAGGTAATGCTCACTCACACTCGATCATGAAATCAGGTCATTCTGACCAGTTGTGAGGCAGAGTGGTGTTTCTGCAAAGAAGGTTCCAGACATTTCTCCAGCTCACACTCAGTCACAGAGTTGAAGAGGAAATAGCTTTCATTCCAGCACTGAGGGTGACCTTGGGAGGACTGGCTTCTCTGTCTGCTGAGTACTACGATATGATAAAACAGCCATTCTTTGTGTGTCTGCCTCTCCAACACGCACACATACACACTCAGACCTCAGTAACACGATAAATATGAATGTACTCCCACTCTTTCAGAAGTCCTTACTTTAGCAAACTCAAGTAGCTATTATCTGTTTTATCTCTTTCATTAAGTGTATTTTTCACTCTCTAGTCTCACTGAAGTCTCATTAAATTCTTCATTATATTAAATAATTGCTCAGACTTTTCCTCAACTTGGTCTACACACTGTGTAACCCAATCCATCTCCTCTGTCTCCACTCTCTCTTTCCCATTATATTTAGTACTCCAGTACACACTCGCCCTCTTTCTTTCTCTGCCTCTCTACCCCCCGGTAGCCCTGGGGTGGGTTGACTGCCGGGAGCCTTCACAGTGCTAACAGGCCTCTTGACAGCTAACAGGGACCACAGCTCCAACTCTCCTTCTACTATCTATCCAGTATTTCTGGATTCAGATCCAATGATTTGCAGCCAAAATGATCAGAAATGCATTCAGATCACAGAAGGGTTGTAGTGAAATAGAACAACAGTCTGCACTGTAACAAAATCCACCAAAACACTATCCAGTTACACATCAATAATCCGAGGACTGTAGAGGCAGCTGAATGTGCTCCCTAAGAGGATCACGTCACATCATATCTCTGCATATACCATACTGTAACATAACTCAATGTATGCTTGAGGCCCTGAAAACTGCATCTGTGTGATCTCAACAAAATTATGCTTAAGCACTGACTAACAATCATAGTTTTCATGGCTGTTTGACCATGAGAGTCAGAGGGACAGTCCTTCAGCCTGCCTGTATCCAGCTGTCAGTGACCAGCTGACAGGAACAGCTGGGGTTTTGTCCCACAGGATGAAACATTGTTTTCCGACTGTCCGTCAATGGACAGGATGTCAAAGATCAACTATTTTACAGAAATCTGCAAGTCTCAATTCAGAGAATTACCAAACGAAGGGCTACAAGCACCTCACGTTTTAAGATTGGGTTTCACTTTATGTGGCTAACACCAAAGCCAGTCAACAGAGATCCTGCAGAAGTTGTAGCCATAATCTGGACTGACATAGACCTTTCTTCAAGTGTGTCACTACTTCATATAAAAAAAGAAAATAACACTGTCTCCTCTTCTACAAATAAGCTGAAGTAACAGCGCAGTATTCCCAGCTGGGACAGCCAGAGGAAAATTGTCCTCTTGGGTCTCCTTTGGTGTGACGGACAATAAAATGTGAAATGTTTAAGGGTTGATTAAACTCATTAGTAAAAAAATACAAATAAGAGTGCCCTAAAAAAGCTGCTGCTTTGTTTAGTTTTTGGTTTGTTGACAAAAAAAGTATTTTCAGATATCAGTTATCATTAGAAGATCAGAATGTGGATTAAAAAACTTGCTGGTCAATCAATGATGACCTACAAGCTGAGGACAAGTAGTTCATCCATATAAAAAAAGATAAATTCTTATCCATCCATCGAATAGTTTCTTTCACATACAATTTTTTAATCTTTGTTGTAAAATGAACATCATTCATTGAAGATGACAAAAACACTCATCAGCATTTCACTTGCAAAGCCCAAAAATCTTTGGCTTTAAATGTCACCCTCTTCTTTTCCGACTGCTCAAACCTAATTTTCCATACACCTCTACAAAACATTTTCTCGCTGATGCCAAATAAGCCCACACAACCATCTGCTGGAGAAAAACTGCCTCCATGGTTTTTCACTCAAGAAATGAGCTTAGACATACTGAATTAAATCTATTTTTGGTCTTTTTTTCTGACTGATCTGAGAAGGGAACTGCTGCAAGATGACACATTTCTGCTCCAGTGTTTGTGTTTCTCATTGTTAAGAAGAAGAGGGAGGGGAGTGTCGCTGTCTGCACCTGTGATCAGTCAGCTGCCTGACTCTATTGTGCAGAGACCGGGTGATTTATGAGTCTGCTGGCTCTGGTGGCATGCAGCAACATGGCATGGTTAAAAAGCCCCTATATTGTCGTCTTTTAGCCCCTCACTGTTGATTTCACCGTCCCTTCATCACTCGTTGCCTCATCTTCAGATCTCCATCTCTCATTTCTTCTGGCTCTCTTTATCTCACTTGCCATTTCCTTTTCTTGTGCTCCCCCTTGTCCATCTCTCAAACTGTGAGAGAACACGTCCTTATACTTGGCTTAAAAAAAACGTCAAAATATGCAGGTACACAGTGTACAGGCAGCTTCTGCAGGATTCTTTTTTGTTTACGTTTTTTATCTCTCAACCCTCAGTTCTCTCACAAACACACATGCACATTCTGCCCCTCCCTCCCACACACACATGAACACAGATGCATACTCAGCACACCAATTTTTGCAGGTTGACACACATAATATGCAGTGATATATGACGAATACAAGCGCAAATGCCCAAAAGTGATAGCCTTGCAATGATTCTGGGTCCCCCCTTGACACAAATACACGCACACACACATGCCCACACATTTCTCTCAGAGAAACACAGATTTACAAGGTCTTGATTTGCAGGTACAGTGTCAGCAAACCTGTTCAGGTTTGTCAGCTTTTTTGTTCCCATTACATCGACACCAGCGGCAAAACAGACAACAGTGTTAGGCTGCGGATGAGTTGCAGTTACCTCATTAGTGTCATACTTTAAATACACAAACTGTACATTGGTACTGTAATTTTTCTACTGATATTACCAGTCTGTTTTTATCGCAGTCACACTTCTGCTGTTTTGTGAGACAAAAGGTGGAGAGCTTTAAGGCTTTATGGAAACTGCTGCATAGGCTGAGATCAATAAAGTGATGGAGTGGAATTACACACACACACACACACACACACCTACACTGCATCAGAGACTCCAGAAGCTAAGTATAAAGACTGCCATTACAAATAAATAAACTAAAAAATATATATATTTTGTAATATTTATGTGTGATTCATTAGCTTTCACTGTTATTTTTGGGCTGAGGAATGATTTCTTTGAGCCACAGATTTAAGGTTGATGGAAAAAGCCTCTGTACTGTAAATATTCATCCTGATTTCTTTCAGCGTAAGCAGTGCTGCTTTGAAAACTGACATAAACCTGAAAGGTGAAGAAATACAGGCTGAAGTGAAACTTGCAAAACAGGAAATGCTTCATTTAAACACAGGCTTTGACTGGATTACTGGGTAATTGGATTAAAGAGAAAAGGCTACACTCAATTTGTAGGTTGGGTTGGATTTGAGTCAGTTTGGTGAACATACATTTCATATATGGATGAACAAAGTGATATATTATCTGTTTTATAGGGAATCCCAAACAGGCTCTAATGGTCTCAGTAATGAAAATCTTGCAGAACCTTTTCTAGGAGTTGATTCATTTAACAGTTTGACTGTATAACAGTTCATCCCTTTTTTGACTCTAAAAGACCTTATGTGAGAGTTCCTCCTACTGACAAGAGTTATTTTTATTCACAGTTGGTCCACTTTCTGTCAGCGCTGACTAAGATGATCTAAGCTACTTGTGATCTCAATTATTTTCACTTTCCAAGATATTCCTACAAGCTTTTAAGTGGAGACACTGAATATAACTCTGTGTATTGACATCAACAGTAAAGCTCTTCAGACAGGTTGCCATTTCCAGCTGAGTGACACCAACGTGACTCCACTGACATGTAACATAATTGATACTTTATTGATGATCTAAGCTGGTTGCGCAAATTGTTATTTTGGCACGGTACATGGTGGACCTATTATTTAGTCTGAACCTAATGGTAGATGATGAATGTTTAGATGTTTGTCTAGACTATTCTGAGCAAAACTCACAAGATGTGTTGAAGTGAGAAAAATATAAGTAGCCTACAAAGAAACCATCATTGCACATGCCAAGCCTTAAACTGCCATTTAGTAGCACCAAATGCATCTCGGCTTCACTTCTGCTTTCCATTTTAGCTCTTACGCTAACACCACTTCCTGAACACACAACAGCAAGATATTAAAGTATAAAAACTATTTACAGGATATCACTTGGTTTATGCCATTTTAAAGGTAGTTGGATGAAGGAAAAATATTGTGTATTGCATTATGCAGCTTGATTGACATCTCAAATGCATCTTGTGCTCAATGGTGCTACATCTGCCAGATGCCTTGCCTATATCAGATTCTAAAGCCACATTTTAACTTGATTCAATAGAAAATGCTATTGATTTGGATTTCATTTGATCAGTGACTCCACTATAACACCTTCACCCCCTCTCAGTTAGAGAACACAAAACTGTAGATTGGTGTATAATGGCTGACAGTTGTGTAAAATAGGACCTTATACAGGTTGTGCTGTGGCTTTGTCTGCATCTGTTAAGTATGCAAGCAGAAAATTGCTATTTGGACTTGAGCATGAAAGAAATGTTGCATTAAATGTTACTTTGTGAGAAGTCTGAAAGGAAAGCCCTTTTCATGAAAGCACTGCCAACTGTACAAATCTGAGGGCCTCTTTTTCTTGCTGCATGAATTAATTATTTCAAAAGAGTACATTCATCTTTAAATCAATACTTACTGTGGAAGGCAGAAACCTTCCACTTTGTGCCAGGGTCTTGCCTCACCCTGTCAAGGTTACGGTTGCACGACCACTAAATCACTGTAGGCTATTCACTGCAATTGCTACAAATTTCTGATGAGTCAATGATTCTAAAATGTTAGAAAATTAAGAAAATGCTCAACCTAAAGGCATGCCTTTAAAGCACTGTAAGCATCAAAGATTTAACATGTATCATCATAAATAACAAAGACAAACAACAAAGTTCTCTATATAAAAAGCAGACCATTGCATAGTTGGTATTTTTAAGTAAGAAGTAACTATCACTTCAGTTATCTACTCGGGCTTATTAATACTCAATTGGATCTATGCTAACTCATTAGCATAACTCATCTATTGTTCGAAATGCAGTATTAAAATCTGAATATGCCATGTATTCAATCAAAACAAGAAAAGAAAAAAAAATCTCAATTTTCTTTTCTTAAAAAAAAACAAAAAAAAACGAGAAGACGTGACACAAGTAATCCATGGAAACATGTTGTCAGTTAAATTAATCTACCCGTCTCCTTTTGTGAATAAGATATTAACATTTTTTCATGTGATGCCAGGTAAGGGTTTCCTTTAAGTGAGCAGCGTGTCACAACCTGAGCAGTCTGCTTGGTTTTGTCCTTTGACATAATAAAAACGTGTCTGTGTTGAGGCTGCTGGTGGGAAACTGCCTGGAGCTCTTCAGAACAATCACATCACACTGTACATATCCAACAGCTCATAAAATCATTCTTTACATCCAAATACGCATGAAACTGCTCAGACAGGTGTTCATCTGGAAACAAAGATTATGATGTAGTCTTTTGAACAGAGGATCAGGTTTATAAATGAGATTTGGGGGCTAACTGACGTGCTAGTGTCACCGTTACAACCAGATTAGAGTCAGCTCTGGGGGATCACAGGACCCCTGCCTCCAAAACACGAATCAAACGTCCATCAATCACCAGGAGAGACAGCGTGCTTTTACACTTCAAAGGTTCAGTGATCTACGTGTGCCGTAAAAGATCCAATGACCAGATTAGTTTCACGATTATCGGCTGGTGTTGATTTGTGAACGAGCATCTTTACAAGAGGACCCCCTCTGAATCATAACTTACAGTCATTATTCTTGTGACCTTGGACTCTCAAGCTCTTAGGGCATAGTTAGCCAAAGATATGGAGACATGTCAGAAGCAAAGAAAGGAAAGGAAGTGGAGAGGGAAAGATCTGTGCTTCAACTTTAATCTCTGAAGTCATCAGAAGCCGGGGCCTGCAGCGTGTCTGATGACATCACAGATTACAGTCTCTGCTTAAATTTTGGGGGAGAGCTTGACCACAAATCTGAGATATAGGTGACCACAGATACTGCGATCTATCCATCTTCAGAGCAGATCATTATTCATCCTCACACCCTCCTCCTCCTCCTCTTCCTCCTGCTCCACACCCACACCCCACCTCCTTATCCCCCAGCTGCCCTACCTGGATCCTATTTTCTCGAAGATTCTTCTCCAGCTGCTATCATGGGATGCATCTGTCACCTGTGTGTGAATCCCACTGTGGGTTTGCTTGAGTATGTGTGTCGGTTAATTGCCCTATCTGTGAGTGTGTGTTTGTGCGCATACATGTGTGGGATTTGTGCATGTGTGAAGCCTCAGAAAAAGAAGCACAATGCAAGAAAAAATATGTGTCATGTCCTTGCTGGCCCCTCGAAGGAGAAAGGGGGAGAGATCTATTTCTGTCCCCACAAATGGAGGTGATCAAGCAGCTTTGAATGGCATAGATCTACCACATCACACACACACACACACACACACACACACACACACACACACACACACACACACACACACACACACACACACACACCACTTACACACATGCACAGAGGGAGCTAGAGAAAAGGCTAACCAAGGCGCGAGAGTGGCTGAGCGATGAAAAAGATAATAGAGTGGGTGAGAATTAAGAAGAGACTGAGGAGGAGGAGACGGAAAAAGGGAGAGGAAGAGAGTGTGAGAAGGGGGAGGGGAGGAGGAGGAAGACAGAATAATGTACTCTGAGTTCATAAATATTGGCACACACACATAGGCACACGCACGCACACACACACACACACACAGACACACACACACATACACACACATGAAAGCAGAGTGCTCGTTGTTTACCTAGAGGCATGCCTTTGTTGAGGAGATGTGAGCTTCCCATGGTGTGTTCCCCAGCCGGCCAGTGCGCAGCACAAACCTGCAGTCTTCACACAGCAGACATGAACAGGAATCCAGTCAGCATATGGCGGCTGTGGCCAGCTACCTCGCTTCCCTTAGTCCTTCTCCCAGCCCCTCAGTGACAAGCATACACATGTGCTCCCCCTCTTTTTTTTTCTCTCTCTCCCCTCCCTTCCCTTCCGTCCCCTTCCGCCTGCTCTCTCTATCTTTGCCTTACCCCTCCCTCCCTCCTTCCCTCCCTCCCACTCTCAACTGTGCCGTCTCTAGCTCCCTCCCCTCCCTTCTCTCACTTTCTATAACAGCTAATCTCTCTGTCTTTCTGTCTCTCCCTCTGTCTCTGTCACACACACACACAAAAAGTGCACACACCAAAGGCAGCATTTATAGAAGCAGGAAAGCAGTATGGGGAGAATGTGTGTGTGAGAGTGAGGACAGGAATGGGGAGGAGCCAGCACCGGCCAAAATTCATCTTTTGTTTCCTGAAAGACGACAGGGAGGGGGAAAAAAAAGAAGAGTTATGCAATTACAAGGCTGTAGCAAGAGAGGAAAAACATGTTCTTTCTGCTCTGAGGGAAAGTTTTATTAAAGCTCATAAACTTAATTATAAGAGGAAAGAACATCTTACACAAATCAGTGTGTATTTGAATAAACAATAAGGAACCAGAACTTACTTTGTGGTTTAGCTCTTCAAACATTATATTATACAAATTTTCTTTTGCAATAACACAGATCAGATCTTAATTTAAATTGTTGGAGTTATTTTGGAGCACTCAGTTTGCAACTATTTCGATGAACAAGTATGTCAAAGAGGGACATAAAATAAACAGTTAAACAGTTACATACAAATGTCTCTCTTCATGTTAACATACACAAAGTGTGTAATCTAGGATATTTTCTAATGAATCTTTTTAAAAATGGACTTAAGCCTGTGTGGAGTAAGAATGTGTCGTTGTATGGGTACCGAATTAGGTACTTTATTGGTACCGACCGAATTCCATCTGTAGTACCCAGTACTGATTCACATAAAATCAGTTTTAGTACTTTGGCGCATCCTTGTGACTTTGAGGGAGTGAAAGAGTAATTTTCTAGTTAATGTTAATCTAGTAATTTTTCTTCTACTGGACATGAACACAGCATTGTAAGTTTATATATTGAGAAATTCATATTTAAATTTTAGAGAAAAATGTAAGATTTGATGTTGGAGTTGCTAAAAGATACTAAAACTTGAAAATACATAATGCAATATCACCAATGGTAATTAATGTCTAGAAAATGGCTCTTAGAGTCCATGTGTACTCATACAACGTCCATAAATATTTCGGTCATTTTTATAATCGTAGTAACTGAAAAATATATTACTGGCCACCCATTTTCCTTCTAACATTCTAAAGAATGCCACAGCTATTAACGTACTATTGCTTTTTAAAGCAAGGTGAGAGGAAAATGATATTGTACTTTAATTATTATGCTATAACAAAAAATATTGCAAAAGCATGAAAATCTTTTGTCAAAGTGATGAAAACTATGGGATCAAACAGAAAAAAATATTTAAAATACTTTTAAGTCTTTATATTATATTTTACATTTGGGATGCCCCAATCAAAACCAAAGTGGATCTTTATATTTTTAACTGACCTGAGATTTGTGTTTTCAGCCAATCATCTTGCTCAAATCATTTACATCAGATGTGGTAAACTAAATACAGTTTATGGTAGAATGCTAACATATGTGTAACTTAGCATTAGCAACCCCGTGGTTAAAATGCTAGCTAATGTAGAAATTATTTTAAACGAGAAAGCAGACAGTCTGACAGCCTCTTGTTTTATATGCCACTACTACTACTACTACTGCTACTAATACTACTAATAACAATAATACGAAGGAGAAGAAAATGAATACATTTATTTTATAGCACCTTGAAAAACATACTGTCTGTTAATTTTCAGATATCTAAAACGCAAAGAGGTGCATTCACTAATGCAAAACTACAGAAGAGGGGGTTGCATTTAATATTTTGCAAAACCAGCCTATCTTTAGAAAGCCATCTTTGTAGCTTTTTGATCGGATGTTCATTATTCTCAATATTACCTGTTAAACACTTATGTACTGGTACTCTAAAGCAAAATTTGTGATAACATATGAGGTGGTTCAAAACATGATGTGACAGCTGTTAGTTTTGTAACCCGTATTGGGATTAATCTAAGCTGTTACATCATTTTGTGCACAGAGTTGATTTAATTGCTGACAATTATTAATTTGTTTACTTTAACAATTTTTGTGAACAAAAAGAAACACAGTCTGCGGAAAATGAAAGTCACACATCGCAATGTGATATTGGAGTAAACTCAGGATTAAAAATATTAATTTGAGATCTAATCAGGACATCCCTTTTTCTAAATTGTCCATACTGTGAATTATTTATCATCACCATAGTTACGAAACTCACCAATAACTCCACACATTACATCTGAGATTGATTTGACACAGACACCTTTTTTCTTCAGCTCTGTAGGAACACATTTTCTCTTTCCCCTTGATGATAAATGATACCTTTGTGCTGCTAAAAGAAGAACATAAACAACTAAGTGCTTACATCAGCAGCTATGAAAATGATGTGTATGACCTGTCATGGTCGTTGCCTGCTCTTATTATGGCTCTTCAGTTAAACTATTGAACTTTTAATATGACACTATATCACTTTTCATCATCACTTCCACATCATCTCAGGTTCTTTCCATTCCTGCTGTGCTGATGTTACAGCTACTCTTTCTCCACTTGGCCACTTGATAACCACAGTGATATAATCAGCCTCATACGCCCCTCTAACTGCTAGGCTCTAACCTAGTTTAAAGGCAATGAGGGTTACATCACATCCTCACTATTGGTAAATGTCACAGACGGCCGGTGGGCTAGTTGTTCAAGTCCAAAAAACAGGCAGGGGGTCAGACAAACTGTTGTTTCCAACACTGTCAGGAGGGTGACTCACAACCCCTGTCATATGTAATCACACCCACAATTCTCCTCAGCCAGCCTGTCAGCTGCTTGCTCTTTTACAAACTCAACATTAAACAGATTTAGCTTAAAAATGCTAAATTCTATCTACAAAGAAACATCAACATCATGCTCTTCCTTATTTTCTGCTTTATTTAGACAGTTGAGCATGTCCATGCAAAATAAGTCCCTTTGAAGATCCTGAGCCCCTTGTTCTTTCTTTGATAAATAAATCCAATTGAATTTTGAAGCCACTACCCTGCAGAGCTTATTCATGACTCGTCCTTACTCTTAAAGGAAAGGAAAAGGAAAGGAAAAAACTGAGCCACAGTGCCTAAAAATGAGATGAGGATAAAACCTGATACACAGTCAGGGAGGTAACAAGTGAAGCTCAAAATAAAATTGCATTTGGCATGTTTTGTGACTGCTTCCTACCAGAGAGCTGCAGGCAAAACCACCAACACTACAACTCACCGTGACTCTACATGTGTTCATATAATGATGATGACAGATAGGGGAGTCACAGAGGAAGCAGACGGGACTCACTTTATCATAAAACAAGCAATCAAAGATTACTGCTAACTGAAAAATGAAGTCCAAAAACACAATTACACACTTTTGGGAAAAATGCCTCACTGTGTAGTGTAAGATTAAATGGTTGAAGGTAAAACTTTCTCCCTGCTAGGCTGGGCATTGGGAAAATTTTATAGATACCAATGCCCTTATTTATTCTGCTTATTGATCCGATTTTTATTCGATTCCCTTATCAATTCCTCCTGTGAATTTCCTCTGTACAAAAAAAAAATAGCTTTACCAGTTTTCTGGGTGAACAACATTAAATTGAGTTTTTAAGTGCATAAATATGTAATTGGTCTCTGGATCTGGATGAAGAGTAATTGTGATATGTCTCTGTGATGAAAGTTAAAATTCTATTCTTAAGCCAAAGTTATATCGATGTATCCTAACCACTCGCATATCAACGCAATTTTCTATATACGTTAGCATCGAGCTAGCGCTATTTTGTTTATACCATTTTTGGTAAATGAGGTGATTTAGACCGTGTTGAATGTATTGAATATGAATCTCCTGTGAGAGCGTAATATGCATTTCTTTTTGAGTTCAGTTCTTTGGTAAAACTTCAAGCTGAAAATCCTGAATCAGAGTTTTCTTGGGAAACGTTATCTATCTGCTAAGCTAAGATAGCTGAACTAGTCGACGTAAGGTCCTGCAGCTCGGGCATACTGTAAAGAATCGATAAAGGAATCATCAAGCACAAAGGCTAACAATATCCATGGATTGGGCCATCTCTTATCAATTCTCAAAAGGAACCGGTTTTCGATTCCCTACTCCATGTGTTACATCCTTCACTGCATTCAGCAATATGCTATTTCTGTGCAGCTGTGTAGCTCTGCCTTACACCATATCTTTATCCAATCTGGAGTTTTAGTATTAATGACTTATTTCTCTATCCACACACACACTTATTGAATTATTTTAGAACCTGTTATTTTTGTAAGATGTTAAACTTATGAGTTTTGCCTGATGAAGGACATGGCTGATTAGACTGATAGAGCACACTGTAGATGTGCTGTAGGGAAGAAGCTAAAGCCCTGCCTCAACTCTACCTATATACTAGTGAACATAGCAATGTAGGCTTCAAAACTAATCAAAGGGCTCCACAAACAGATGAATGACATCATCGGGACTATGTCCATGTATTAGTCTACACTTTGGTCACCTTCATGCATGAGTTTCTTTTTTTCTGTTTATTTCTATTTTTTTTCTTTTTGTAAATGAGTATTTCAATCAAAGCCTCACTCCCCAAGGTTTATTTACTTAACAGCATGTAAATGCCAATACAAGCATTGCAATATGAACCAGTTAATATATTACGGTCACCTCCAAAAAATAAAAAATGTAGTTAACAAACCAATTGTCATCTTCCTAAAAGCCATGTCTACTTTTTTTTTAAATTCCATGGCACAAATCCTTCATCCATCAATGATTTACACTATCCCTACACACACATGCAAATTTCACTTTTATAAAAAAAAAATCTTAGAGTTTGGCTAAAGGAAAAGTTTCACATCAGTTTCCTCAGCAGCAGTGAGCAAAGCTTTACTTTAAGTCATTTTTTGAACTCCAGAAGACGATGGGAGCCACCCCCAACACAATAAAAGCATGCTTGCTGGTTGTTCCATTTTTACCTTGCACTTTTAAATCGTCTGACAGGTTTGTGTTCTTTATTCAGACTTTAAAACTTAAAGAAGAAAAGGTCAAAACATCCTTATGTGTAAATGACGAAATTGACTGATTCTCATTGACTTTTGCCAGTGACAGGCAAATTTTAAAAAAAAACACAGAACACAGTTCATGTTGAATTAAGTTTGGTTACACTTTGACAAAACTATACTTGGTTGGGGTTAAAACAAGTGTCTCAGTTTTATTTTGTGAAATGAGGCTGAAATTTCACTGGAACACGAGAAATGAACATCAGTCTGTAATTATTTTACTCATCTCACCTCTAAGTTTGTTGCCTACGATCATGTTTGAATAAGAAACCTAAACACCGTAGTTACTATTATAATTTGGTTATGGATTTATGAGCTGACTTCCTGTTTGAAGGTTGAGCAGTTTAGCTATTAAGTGATCTACAATAATAAACAAAGTGAAATTTACCTGTTCATTTGCTGAAGTAACTACAGTCTCTTAACTTAAAAACCTCTCTGTAACACTAAAATTATTGAATTCCTGCTGTAGGGTTCATGTCTTTAAGGATTCAGTTCAACAATACCAGTTGTAACAAAGACAAGGTGCAGAACAAGGTTTGGTCCTCACTCTAAATCCAAACTGACAACCTAGAGTCGGTAATGTGAGAAGCTTCAGACATATTTATCGTGCTGACGGTGCCGATGGCAACCACTTCTTGCACACAAAACAAATGCTCCCCGGGAGATAAATAACACATGAAGCACATCCGGTGTGAGGATGCAGAGAGAGGACGACAGTGTAGAAAGAAGCTTCACAAGGGAAAAGAATAGAAAGGAACAAGTCGTGATGGGCAGATTATTGATGCTGCTCATGAAGGGAAAGTAGAGGAGGGAAGATGTGATTTAGCTGCCTCACAGTTTTTTTTTTAAAACCGTTCAGTCTTATGTGAGCACAAAACAGGCAGATAGTCACACTAACTCCGTGTGAGGTTTGACTCAAACAGTTACACCTTTTCTCTCTTTATCACCCCACATCTTCTCTCTACTCACCTCCCCCTCTGCCTCCCTCCGTCCTCTCTTTTCTCCATCTCTATTCCTCATGCATTTTTGTCAGCCCATGTAGCTTTTTCATCTTCCATCTCTCCTAAATTTCTCCCTCAATCTCACCCACACTCCATCAACCCCCACTTCTCATTCCTGCATCTCTCTTTTTCCATCCCCGCCTTCCTCCCTATGCATCTCCACACACCCCCTCCATCCCAATCTCTCTCTCTCCAGTCACTGCAGCGTGTCTAATGGTTCAGCTCCTTCTCAGCAGATCCACCAAGTGGAGGCCAGGCGAGCCGCAGCACCAACTTACACCCCCCACCTCTCACCCCCCTCCCAAACTGCTGGCCTTATCAAGACTGACAGCCAGCTAGACCTGGAGCTATCACTAACACACACACGTCCTCACAAACACACATAATTACAAAGATACATGCTCGTGCACAGAGAAAGCAAGTAGTTGCATGCAAGACAAATGCACTGACAGATTGTGGTGCAGGTTCAGAAACAAGCACACATTTATATATAAAAAAAATACACACACAGTTGCAACCAAGCATGCACCAGCACATAAAATGGATTACAAGAAAAGCAGCCAGACCAACAGATGCCCTCTTACCCTACAGCTCATACAGATGCAGCCACACAAAGACAGCGAATTGGATTTATAGAGACTGACAGTGAGCTGCAAAACAATGTGGATGCCTCGACACAGGAGAGAGAGCAGATACGGGAGAAAATAGAAATCTAATCTACTATAAGAGGAGACAGGTGCTGCTGGCATGAAGAATCTCACCAATGAGTTGAAGATAAGCAGAGGGAGGTGGATGAACTGACTGAAAAGAGATAAATGGGTTTGACCAGTGTAGGAAAGAAACAAAAGAGATGAATTGAGGGACATGTTAGAGACAGAATGGGAAAGGAAGAGCAGAAAAACAGCAGGAACAAATGAGGTAGATCACATCAGAGTGGATGTAGGATAAAGCATGGGGAGGGAGGATTAATCTCAAAGGGTTTCATGTACACAGTGCTTCTATATATGATCTGTAGATAAAAGACACTGTCTCCTTTTCCAACAAAACCAAAAGATCGTCTCCTCTATGAATCTTATCTTAAACAATAAAACCATTAGGAAAATCTTTGTGTCACTTGTTATAAGTGTTCTTGATACAGATCATCGTGTACTACTTGACACCCCAAGTTTTTAAGTGTTGTTAATTTTTCGATCCAAAATATCCAAAGCCCACAGACATTCAAAATAAAAGCTTTTCCAAGGAAAAGGTTTTTTTTTCACCTAGATATCAAGAGCAGAGCAGCTTGATAGGGGTAGCAGTACTACATATTAAAGGTGAGGAATTTTGCCATCAAGGTGTACTGAGGGTTTAAGTAGGCAACAGAAAATGATTCAATCCTTATTTCCAAATCAAAAGCAAGACAAACAGAAATCTCTGTGCTAAGACACTCATTTAAAAAAAGCACAAATAATGAGCTACCACTGAATTATTAATAGGACAACTAATATAACACAAACCCTAATGCACAACAGACTAATATAAAAGCTCCTACCACACAGCTGCATTTAAAAAAAAAGTTTATACTGCAAGCAGATAAAAGTTCAGTCATTTCCTGCTACATGGCTCCGCACAGTTATCTCTCCAAAATCTAAACATAGTTCAGAGCAACTTGTTGGTACAGCTGCTGCTCTCACCTGAACTCAAACCTTTTCAAACAGACATTTATGCATATCAAAAGTGACACACAGGAAGCCCATGATAATGATCCAAAGGTAAATATTCCAACACTTACACCCCTTTGTCTGTGGTTGCCCATTGTCACACTTATTGTTCCAGAGCTGACAGAGAAAGGGGAATGGTGCAGGCCATTTGTACAGCATTGTAGGGTTTTTCAGCCAACCAGAACAGCCAAATACTGGGTAGTAGCCAATAACATTATGATCACTTCTCACTGAAACTGATTATGAGAAAACCTGAAAAATGTGAAAATATTGACCTTTTTTATGCCTCCAAAGTATGATCTTAAAACATGCACATGGTTGTTCTGGGGACAACAATAATAAGAATGAAGTGAGTCCTACTGTTTTACCTTTAATATTTGGTTTGTCCACTTTTTGCAGCCATAACAGCAGGACATGTCTCTGGTTTGGAGTCAACTTTACTCCTAAGAGCTTCAGGACAAATGTGATCTCGTGCCTTCGTCCAAATTTCCTGGATAGGGTTGAGTCCATCATTTTCAATATTCCTATTAATAAAATGACTTATGTCTCCTTATGATGACTCTATTCTGTGGTATATTGAGAATGGAGATGGCTTTGCAGGTAAGCCATGTGTTTACTACAGTGGCAAATTTAACAAAATAATAATAATAATAATAATGATAATAATAAACCTTACATGTGTCAAGGATTCTAATCATTTTAGCCACTGTTTTATATAAATGTTCCAAACAAGTGCATTTTTTGGGTGAGGGGATTTTTATTTAATGGTTGCCCAGAGTTATGAAAAGCACAGTATTGCTAAATTGTTTATTATAATTCTATTACATTGAGAAATTATTTTTTGCTGGCGGTTTTTAATCAGCGGGATGAAATTGATCCAATTAATCTGCAGTTTGTTTGACTTCAAATAGACACTCGTGTTCGCTTTTAATACACGTAGGACAAGTAAATGTCTGAAAAATCGTAAACAAAGCACTATACACAGAGTCAATACTGGCACCGTGTCACCAGGTGGCGGTAGTGAGCACCCAGGCCATTCTGACTGGATAGAAAAAAAAACACAAACAACCACAAGAAAAGCACAAAACCAAGATGGCGGTGCAAGAGACAGCATCTCAACTGTCCATGGCTCTCAAAGTCCAAGAATATCCAACCCTGAAGGTAAATTAAAAGTACTACTGACATATATGAGTCGTCTATCGGTACTTACGTGTCCACGATGGATGAAGAGTCTGAAATCCCTGAGAAAATTGAGATTATTAGTCCAGTTGATCGCGAGACCAGCGAACTTGACAGGAAGGCTAACGTTAGCAGGGCCAACTTAGCCAGGTAGCATCGTCCACTTCACTGTCATCTGTGTTTGAAAAACGATAGCAGAGCAATAAATAAAACTACCTGACGGTCTGTTGATTTCCCGTCCCTGACTTAATGTTGTCTCATTTCTTTGGTGAAATATTTTATATGCCTCGGGGAAGCTGGCTTCAGTTCAAGCGTGTTTTTGACAGAAGTAGCCATTGACATTTGTGGTGACGTCCGCTAAATCGGTTCAACTAACGAGGAATGAGTGTAACGTAACAGTCTGGAGCTATGGTCTAACGGCCGTTAATACGTATGATCTGTTTCAGCGGTTTCAACAGTCAACATCTCCTTAGCCGTTTGACCGTTAAAGCTTAATGTAAACTACAAACGGCGTCACTGACAGGGCATTTTGCAACGTGGTTACTATTTTCTATTTGATAAGGTACGTCGCCAAAAGAAATGCTGCCAAGAAATGACAAGCTAGCTTAACTAGCAAGACACTTTCTTGTGTTATAACCTGTATCCGCCGTATTTACCGTCATCAAAAATGAGTAGCCCACCAACACGCAACGTCGAGAATGCAAATAGGAGTTAATTGAAAAGAGGTTGGTATCATCGCTTCGCTGTCAGACTGACTATCAGCCCTGCGAGTAAGCGCAGTGTCATCACATTGCTGCTGCCTCTCTGCTCTTCAAAATGGCCAGCCAGAGAAATCACAGCCTGGTGCCGCACACACGCACTGATCCTCCATTCCACATAACGTTACTGCGACACCGCTGCTAAAAGACGAGCTGAAACAAGTCCGGACTGCTTCCTGTGTTCAGTCGCCTCACACTGCAAGAGAGCGTCGTCGTATAAAGCACGTTTGTGAGTAGCAGCTTTTGTGAGGCAACTAATAACGCGATGGTGTCATGTTGTATGTTGTGTGGCGTTTTGGCGTTCTTGGCAATGATTAGACATGTCTGGGTTTAGAAAGCATGGCTCTGGTTTGGGGGTATGTCTGCCTTTGCATGGATGCTGCAGTAAGGATGGTGGGCACCATTTTAAGACAGGACTTGTGATGGTTATAATTGGCATCAAATGGGAGTTTCCAGCTTGGAATGAGCAGTGTTGATTACATTTGGAGCTATGTTGAGCAGAATATTAATGTCACCAATGTTGACTAACATAGAGGGGTGTGTTAGACCAAAGATAGGTGGTTCATTATTATCTCCTTGCACTGGTAAATCATTTTCAGGCTTACAAAAAGCTATTTTTTAAGTAAGATCAACCTGGATTTATTTATATTTCATCATTATAATCGTTGATGGCTTGGCTTTGTCCTGGTCATTAAAATCCAGAGGTTTTATAGTTCTAATACCTGAATAATTTTCATTAAAGGGAATCAATGTGATCCTAATCCTGCATGTCTAAGCTCAATTCACATTTATGGTTGGTCAGAATGATTGCTCAGATGTGCTAAATTATCCATGCAATAACACGTCATTATTTCAGTGTATTAATTTATATGTAATATGCAGCTTATGGTGCAGCTGTAGACTTATGTTGTAAAAAGAATCCACCTAATATCATACTCAGAACCACTCACAAAAAAATCCTGGCCATTATGTGACTCATTTGACAGCTATCCATATAATCAAGCTGCATTTAAAAAAAAACAAAACAAAATGGAAAGTCTTGCTAATTCATGAGAATGTAATTATTCTCGCCTATTTAACTCTTTCCCCCTTCATTTCCTATTTGACACCATTGCATTGTGATTTCTTGTGAAAATGCTCTTGCAGAGTATAAATCTCTTTTTAAGCTGGTCCAGTAAGATGAAAACTGGCTAATCAAAATGCTAGATCTTCATCAGCATTTTCACTTCCAGTTTTACTTGAAACAGACTTACCAAACTCATAAAAGTAAAAAAAAAAAAGGTACCCTAACAGAGTATAATGTTATCTTTGGATTCTTTGAATAAATAATGCTTTCTCATGTTGTTTGTGATCATAATCTTCTTTTTCTGGCAACTGAAGCATTCATTCCCTGACCCCCAATGACTTTGTTGATCTGTGGCCAAGTCTATTCCAGACACACACTGACCAGTCCAGGGTGGCTATAGAAAAACCTTATTTTGATGTGGCTTTTGGAGAATGAGAAGCTGATGCTTTCCACGTTTTGCTTCTCATACAGGGGCTCCCTCCTGCATTCCTGAGCTAAATGGGCCCCCTGTTAAACGGGACACTGTTATGTACTACTGCATCCCAGACTGTGCTTTTGTACTATCTGGACCATTGGGTTTGATTCTTCAAAATGAAAAAAATTAAGAAGATTTTTGACATGATAAAATAATTTCTTATTTTCGTTCTGACATTGACAAAAATCGACTGAGTGGCGTGCTTGCATAATATTCCTCTGGAATGCTAATGGTGTGTGAAATGAACTTGGCGCTCCCTAAAGGAAAAGGAATCAACTCAATGGATCAAAGCTTTCCAATTGTTTTTATGTACTATTGAAGAAAAAGGAACCCCACAGGTCGTTTTTCAACAAGACAATCTCTAAACCTTTTTTTTTTTCTTTTTGTGTGTGTTCAGACGGGTGAGCACTTAACCGTCTTCTTAAGCTTTTTCTGAGTATGCATCCTTTGCCTCACAGATAATGTACGTCCAAGCTCCAAAGCTTGAAAAGATTTTTTTTCTGCTTCTCTTTTAATGAGCAGAATTGCAATCCAACCATTTTCAGATCTGATCATAATACTGGGATTTGTGAGAAGTCTCTTCTTCTTGAATGCCTAATTCAGTGATGCTCATGTGTCACTGTGGTTGCAGGTCCCCTATGAGACCCTGAACAAACGTTTCAGGGCAGCTCAGAAGAACATTGACAGGGAGACGAGTCACGTGACCATGGTTGTTGCAGAGCTGGAGAAGACGCTGAGCAGCTTCCCGGTTGTGGACTCAGTGGTGTCACTTCTGGATGGTGTGGTTGAAAAACTCAGTGCCCTGAAGAGAAAGGTAAGAGATGCAGACGTACACGCCAAAGACATTTTGGAACGCTTGAAATCATTTGCTGAGTGTACAAACACGCAAAGGTTTAGCTTTCCTCCTTCACATGTGGATAGTTGTTTCACCTGAAAAGCAACAAATGTCTGCACGAAAGCTAATGGGTTAAATGAGTTCAACAGTGTTAGTAATTGGTTATACATAGTGCTTGATTGTTAGCAGAAGGTCAAGAGATAACCATCTTACATGACAACCCAAAGAAAAGCTCTAAGCAAGATACAACTGTTGTGACAAAAAAAAAAACACGTATTGCTATCATCGTCCACTGTATCACATTTGCTGTCATCTAGAAAAACTACAACAGGCTGGAAGCACAGTGGCACCTTATGTGGCTGCAATTTCCCTGATGGTGCATCTCTGGCTTCAGTGGACTTGGTTAGTGACCGAGAATTTGAACCTTTTTATTAAGGTTTGTTGGAGGGCCCAATAAAGGAAACTCAACCGAGATCTGGACCAAGTCTAACTAAAAGTGACAGCATGTATTGGCTTTGCACTTAGTAAGGTCTTATGCAATATAAAATGTTTACACTTCGTTACGTCAGGAAACATTTGCCAAGTAAGTTGAACTTTTACTTCATCACAAAACAGCTCAACAGGTTGAAGTAATCTCATCTCTTACGTGAAAGGTTCTGGAGAAGTAATTATTTATCAGATTCTGTTTTTTGATGCTTTTTCTTAGGAAGAAGTAGGAAACCTGCTCTTTATGAAAATTAAATAATTGCCATGAACCTGATTCAGGAAGATAACAAGAATGGACATTGCATGTTTTCAAAATCCTTGTTCTCAGATCCTACGGGAAAATGCAGCAGGAGCATCTGTTTTCTGTTTGGAATACAGCTTCTATTTACCTTTAGCTTTTCAATGAGCTTTTATTGTAATCAGACAAACAATGTGTTTGGAGCCAAAGAGGCAAACACTGAAGTTATAATGCAATCCAGAGTTCTGTGAGTGATTGGATAATAAATAAAACTATAATAATAATAATAAATCTTTAATAAATCTCTATATTAAAGCATCTACATTAATTTACCTCTAAAAAACCACACTCGGCTGTCACTCTGTCATCACGTTACTTGTCAGACTATGATAAACACAAAAAGAAGTCAACACTGGAAATCTTCCGTCTCTAACAGCTGGTGAAACTGGAAGCCCTGAAAATGTAGCTTTTGCCCTCTGAGGCTGTCTCATTGACAAATGATAGCTGATGGGTTCCTCGTGAATGTTTGACCTGCAGGCTGCTGAGTCCATCCAGGCAGAAGATGAGAGTGCCAAGCTGTGTAAGCGTCGCATCGAGCACTTGAAGGAGCACAGCAGTGACCAGCCAGCCTCAGTCAACCTGTGGAAGAAGAAACGTATGGACCGCATGATGGTTGAGCATCTGCTGCGATGCGGCTACTACAACACAGCTGTTAAACTGGCCAGACAGAGCGGTATAGAGGTAATGGTCTGTTTTGTGAAGTCAGATCCTGTGAGAAACAGACTGTTAGTTCAAATGATGATAACTAGAATATTAAAACATAATGTCACTGGTAATACATCCACTCTGTATCTGTAGGATTTGGTGAACATTGAGATGTTCCTCACAGCAAAGGAGGTGGAGGAGTCTCTGGAGAGGCAGGAGACAGCCACTTGTCTAGCCTGGTGCCATGACAATAAATCTCGTCTTCGTAAGATGAAGGTAATTCATACAAAAGAAAAATTGCCTCAACAAGACAAAAGTTTTCATATTCCAGATGGATCTTTAAAAGGATAATTATGAAACAAGAAACTCAAAATTTTCATGGATTCATGTCAAAGGTTTAGCTTTGCAGGAGGGCAAAATTGAATAAACGCTTTCTGGTTTATTGACACTCACGTGTCAGAGACAGACCTGCGAACAATTTCTTTGATCTTTCTATTGTTTTTGGCCCTCTAGCAGTGGCAAAACGTATGAGAGTTAATCCTCAGATTATCATCTTAAAGTGTGAGTCCAAGTCCTGTTCAGATTTTCTCAGAGGCAGCATAATCCTTGGGTAGCTCTACTTTTACGAGTCTGTCTTGCACTGCTGATTACCTCATGTTTCGATTGTTAGTCAACACGCTCAAAATGCTGGAGCTGTAGCATTTTTATTAATTTTGATTATTTTATTTTTTTGTAGTTCAGTCGGAGGAGCAGGTTGATTTTTGTTCCTAATTTGAATGTTTCTTGGCCTTTCAAGCGCATTGGTTGAAAAGGTGTTGAATTTTCAGTCCTAAAAATATATTTGGTTGATAAAATATTGCAGCTTGAGAATCTGCCAGCACTGCAGGAGCTGTTTTGAAGGGATCAGTTTCCTGTCTGCTCTCAAGGTTCATTCGGAGTGCAGAAGAACAAACTTTTAAATGCTCAAACAACTTGAGCTACTTCCTGACATCCTTATCTATTTCTTTTGCAGAGCTGCCTTGAGTTCAGTCTGAGAATCCAGGAGTTCATTGAGCTGATCAGACAAAACAAACGCATGGATGCTGTCAGGTACTGGGGTTTGGACACACTTGTATATTTTATTTTGGCATGACATAGTAACAAGTACCTTAAATCCTCTATAATAACAAATACTACAGGTATGAACCTCTGTGTGTCTCTGTTTATGTTAGACATGCAAGGAAGCACTTCAGCCAGGCAGAAGGTGGGCAGCTGGATGAGGTCCGACAGGTGATGGGCATGCTGGCCTTCCCATCAGATACACATATCTCTCCATATAGGGTAAGAATTCCCAAGTGTCAATACATATATGCCAATTATTTTATGATCAGAACTGTTCTATACAGCCATTTGAGTCTACTCAGCCAGGGTTTCACTTCTTGGGAAGTAATTAAAGAGCTCACCTGACTTGCTTAAGCCCATCATTTCATGATATGCATCAGTGTTTTAATTCTATAATGATGAAAAATATGATTTTGCAGGCCGTTATGGAGCATAAACAAAACGGATATTCTAATTGGGATGCTCTGATCTCGATCTCAACTGCAGGATCTGAGCATTCTTTTAACTGATTGGGGATCATTTTTTATTATTTCACTTGTCATAAACTGAGCACAATTTGATGAAACAGTTGATTAACCTTGCAACTATGTGGTTAAAATGTTAGCAATGTTACCAAAAAGCCAAGTACAATCCTATTTTTATTTTAACTGTTGGAAAAAAAATTAGAGTGAAAAGCGCTTTAGCAAAAGTAAGGCCACTAGAGGGCATCTGTTGCCTACCGAAAAAGACGTCTGTTTTCCAATACATTTTAAATTGTCCCACTCCTGTAGTAGAAGTTTCAGTCTTTATTTTAAATCTTACTTGCATCACTCTGAGATATTAAGTTTTACTAAAGTTATGGCACTCTTTTTGGAGTTGTTGAGATGTTAAAAAACACTAATTGGACAGAAGAGGAACTTACTATGTCTGCCTGACTTTTTGCAGTGATTTGTCACAGTTTTTAAATCTTACTTGGTTATGAATCCTGTGATCGCTTTTTCATTTCCAGGCATGAACTCACAAAAAAATAAAGCCCCTTTTAATTTATTTAGGCTAAGTTGAAATCATGAGTCAGGGATTTGATTGTTGAAAATGTGTTTGAATTACTAGAATCACTCTTTTGTGATGACCCTCCTCTCTGCACACACACAGCTGTGTTTGGAGGGAAGAGACTCATTAATCACAGTTTGATGAAAACAAACAAAGCTTTGGTTTCCTCACTTATCACTTATAGTTAAAAGCCTGACTTTATGTATGACCCAGTTGATCATGATTACTGCGATACTGTCTGTTTGCCAAGCCCAGTGTGGCCATGTGACAGTGTGGCTGCGTTGAGGTTGACACTCCTCCAGTGTTTGCAGTGGTATCAAGCAACTAAAAAACTTGTGTTAAGATAATGAATAGCCCTTTGAGTGGGAGTTTTGTGGTATGGGGTGCACTTAGCTGCTGATGTATTCCCAGATTTAGAAATGTCTGGGTCAGTTCTTGTTTGTCTGGAATTGGATGTTATGTAACTCCCTGTCTTCTGTGTCTTATTCTTTGTATCCATCAGGATCTCTTGGATCCAGCCCGCTGGAGAATGCTGATCCAACAGTTCCGATATGACAACTACAGACTGCACCAGCTGGGAAACAACTCCGTCTTCACTATTACCCTTCAGGCAGGACTGTCTGCCATTAAGACACCGTATCCTTAACTTTCCTTATTTTCAGTGTTAGATTATTCTGACCTTTGGAGTTAGTTAGCCAGATTTTCAAAGGTTTGAGTGTCATTTTATGTTTATGTATCTCAATTTCACTGAACAGTTACAGTGACATGAAACTTTCTTTTCTTTCTTCTCTTTTAAAAACCCACAGTCTGACAGCCTAATACAAATGTTACCTAATAGTTTTTAAGTTTTACCTTAACCATATCTCTTCCAGCCAGTGCTATAAGGAGGATGGCACCTCTAAAAACCCAGATTGCCCAGTCTGCAGTAAATCCCTCAACAAGTTGGCCCAACCTCTACCCATGGCTCACTGCGCCAACTCCAGACTAGTCTGCAAGATATCTGGGGAGGTCATGAATGAAAACAACCCTCCAATGATGCTTCCTAATGGATATGTGTATGGGTACAATGTGAGTGCATGACAAAAATGAATTGTAGCTAAAAGTACAAGAATATTGAGCTGAATCAGTTTTAGCTGTCAGTCCAGAAGCAAAATGCAGCTTTGTTTTCTCTTTAAATATTAATTTCCTTTTTATTATCTATTGCAGTCCCTGCTGTCCATCCGTCAAGATGACAAAGTGGTGTGTCCCAGAACCAAAGAAGTCTTCAACTTCTCTCAGGCTGAGAAGGTCTATATCATGTGATCACTTGGATAACTCATCTGAGCATTTACATGATTGAATACGGCCTCTATAGTTCATCATCTCAGACCTGGCCGATTCAGAGAACCACCTGTGGAGCTGTGATCCAGTGCCCTTCTTCCCCCACAGACACACCCAACATTTCCTTCAACTTCACTCCTCTAAATACATCATCAACAACAGTTAGTCTCTTCTCTTGGCTCAACCATTTCATCACTCAGAAACTGGACTACTCTCCTTTAAGGCTGTTTTAGATGTGGATAGATAACAAGAAATTGTTTCATCAAAGCACATGGACTTTCATCATCATTATTTTACAGTCTCTTGCTCTAGAAAAGGGGCAGAAGAACTGAAAAATGCTAGGTAGAGATTTGTTTTTACTACAACAAATAAAAACTTGTTGAGGTTACTTTGATCTTTTTCTTTTATTAGTGGTATTTTTCTTGACATTTTATGTACATAATGTGTCAATGCTGAGTTATCTTGCACCATTAACCAGACTAACTTGAGATTTGGTCTTTTTTTTAGACAAACAAGCCTGGTTCTTGGTCTTAAAGTAGCACCTCACTCTTTTGACGCATGCTGTAGACATCCTTTGTCTTCTGGCTGGTGTTTTTGTGTGTTTACTTTTTTTATTTTTTTTTATTTTTTATTTTTTTGGTGGTGGGGGGTTGAATTGGTCCTTTGAACTGCCTCTCTTTCTGCATTCACCCCCATTTGGCTGTGAAACCAGAGCCCAGTTTGATCCAGTAGGCTCCTTTTCAGATGTAAATATTAGATAGGAATTGATCACCCTCATTCAGGGTGCTGGAAAAGGCACAAAGATTACTCATAAAAAAGATTTCAGAGTGAACTGAGTCATTTCTTTGCTGATTTGGTTCAGTGTATCTTCAAATTAAGTTGTTTAGTTTAACTTTAGTTACTGAGGTAGCTGTTAGTTTCGCAAACTGGGTTGCAGTCATTATGGTGTAAATACAGCCATGATGAAACTGAGGTTAATACTCAACACAAAAAAAACGTATTTGATGTTTTTATTATCAAACAAATTGTCTTCCTTTTTGTGAGAGGTTTACCATTCTCAGTTCTCACAAACTAATTTCTTATTTTACTCTTCATCTTAAACAGTACAGTACATTTCATTTGACTTGAATGTTTTGACAAGAAGGTTTGGCTTATTTTCAGTTGATCTACATTGCCCAGTTAGTGTATTTTTCCATAAACAAGCATATAATGAAGGACTTTGATGGTATTTTTCTCAGTTATATTTTGGTAATACTCCGTACACAGACTTAGGTTTTTGTAGGAGATAGTACGCTAACTGTTTTTTTTTCAAGCACATGCTAGCCTTTTTATGAGAACTGCATTAAACGACAGGGTCTGTGCCTCAAAAAAGCAGAGCCTGTCTTTTCTTGCAACTTTTATTGAATACCTTGGTCATCTGAAACACAATTGCCCTTTGGCTTAAACCCACTGTACTGTAAATGATGGATGGATGGACATGGAATGTGGGGGGGAAAGTCTCACACAAATCTTACTTCCATTAAAGTCTACGCACAAACAACAATAACATTGACCATTACACATTCAGTAGATAATTTCCTCCATTTTTGTTTAGTTACAAACCAAAAGTTGCCTCATTTGTGTCCATCAGTGAGTTGGAACTGTATCTGTAAAGACACAGACTGTCCTGTGTGTTCTTGTCAGTAGAATAGATAAAGGGAATGTTTCATGAGAAATGTCTCATAAAGATTTCAGTCAACTTTGATTTCATGGCTTCTTTATTTGATAAGTCTGTGGTCTTTAAAACAAAGATTACCATCTGCTGTTGGAGGTATGGTAAGATCAACAATGCACTGTGATGTTGCTGACAGAGAAATACAACAGAGTGTTGAGTCTTTCAAGTGAAACTACTTCTCTTTTGTTAGGAGGGTTGGGGTGGGGGTAGTATTCGGTTTCTGTAATGAGAAGTCAGCTTATGCCAGGAAGGGTAATACACTGACCTATATCTAGCGTGTGGATTGATTAAAAAAAAAAAGCATCAGAGACACAATTCGTCAGGCTCAATATATGGTTTATCCTTTGAAATTTAAAGTACCGGAAAGAAAACATAAAAGAAATTATCTGTCACTAAGGTCCTTTGTGTTCAGTGTAGTTTGTTTAGGGCCTTAAGCCAACCTATTTTTCCTGGATGAAACGTCTCTAAGACACAATGGGGGGAAAAATCTTTGGCAAACGGTCATACCAAAATTAAGTGTCTCATTTTTTTGGGAAACATCTTGACTAAAATAAAATTCAGTTTCTAGATGAGAATAGACAATGATACAGGGACAATTTGGGGGCAAGAAGAGGACCAAGTACCCAAAATATTTAACCTAAAAATACAATTGTTTTAGTGGCATAAAATTGCCTTTGGATCATATTAACTATTTTCAGGCTATGCTCTTTATGTACCTCACAACAAAATGGAATAAACGGTCAAAAACTGCTTCATAACAATGTTATATTTGTGAACATCACGTGCAACGAAATAATATCTCCTCACAAAAAAGAATACCTCGTTCAGAAAATCAAGGAGGTTTTAAATTTTTGTGGCAAGAGGATTTATGTTTTGTAACAAAAAACGGACCGGTCCGGAAGTGGTGCAGCTGAAATACAAGTCAGTCTGACGTCATGGCGATGCCCTTATAAAGACGACCGCGCTCCTACCTCCGCCATCTTGAGCTTTGTTCGCGGTGAGACTTCAGCCTCAAACCGTCTGATAATTTTCTCAAAAATGTCCGACCAGCTTTGCAAACTTTTCGTCGGTGGATTAAACGTCGACACCGACGACGATGGTCTGCGGAAGCATTTCGAGCAGTACGGTACGCTCACCGACTGCGTCGTCGTTGTGAACAAGCAGCTCCAGCGATCTCGTTGTTTCGGCTTTGTGACCTACTCCACGCCGGAGGAAGCTGACGCAGCCATGGGAGCAAGGCCGCACACGGTCGACGGCAGCGACGTCGAGGTAAAGCGGGCCGTGGCTAGGGAAGATGCTAACAAACCAGAAGCTCTCGCAAAAGTAAAGAAAATCTTCGTCGGGGGCCTGAAAGACGACATTGAAGAACATCACCTGAATGATTACTTCTGCCAGTACGGTCAAGTCGAGAAGGCCGAAGTCATCTCAGAGAAGGAGACCGGGAAGAAGAGGGGATTCGGCTTTGTTTACTTCACTGATCACGACGCGGCTGATAAGGCCGTTGTCGTCAAATTTCATACAGTTAATGGACACAAAGTTGAGGTAAAGAAAGCTTTGACCAAACAGGAGATGCAGGCAGCTAACAGGGGCGGTATGCCGCCAAGAGGACGCGGAAGAGGAAGGGGAAATCAAAATGGCTACGGTGGCAGGGACTATGGGGGAAACTACAACTACGGAAATGGCGGAGGCTACGGCAACTGTGGCGGCTACGGAGGTTATGGTGGGCCCTACGGTGGTGGCTACGGAGACCAGGGCAGTGGGTACGGTGGTGGAAATGGCTATAATGAGTTTGGCAGCGGTTATGGCCAACATGCTTCTGGTTATGGCCCAATGAAAGGCCCCTTCGGCGGCCAGAGAAGCGCTGCTCCCTACTCCAGAGGTGGCGGCGGCGGTGGCTACCCCAGGGGCGGCTATGGAGGCGGCTATTAAATGAGACTGCACGATGGAAAATCACACCAGCCCACAACCCCTGCCATTGGCGACCTCCAGCCAGGATCCGGAGCCAAAACCCAAATTCAGTAAACCATCGTCTGCCGTGAAACCCAACACCGGCAGTCACGGACACAGAGACCCCCCTCTAATCATAATGAAGACCTCCGAAACCCTAACAGGTAGGAAGGTCACTTCCCAGAAAGCCTGATAATAACGAGCAGCCGTTGTTGCCGTTCAACTAGGACACGTTCAGATGGAGAATAAAACAGTGATTCTTTATTATGTAGATGTCGTTAAGAGTTGAATATTTTTTTATTTGCGTTCACACCTTGATGTAGGATTGTTTTGCTGACAAGTATAATATTTGCATTTTAATTAGTTGTTTTTGGAGTAAATTCAGTGTGATTTCGATGTATGAGAAAGCATGTTGTGTTTTTTTATTAGCTGTCATGATTAGAGAAATCTTGTATACTTAATTACCTGGATCATACAGAGAAGGCGGACACGAGATACAGCAGGATCCCCTTTACTTGTTTCCTTTCCTAAGCTGTTAAAAAAAAACTCCTGATGCGTAGTTCTAGTTTCAACCTAAGTATTGTTCATTTTTCTTTACTTGTAGCAATATCTCATGTATATTGTATACTTTTATGTCTGGAGAACAAAATCTACTGTTGAAACACTTTGGTATGCTTATGTATGTTCATTTTAAATAAAACGTTATACCACTTAGTTAGTTACTTTACTTATTTAACCAGGCTTCCTCAAGTTTATTCACAGGTATTATAAGACATGGCGTCATCTTGATCTTTAGTTTCAAGGCAACTTTACCACAGTTTATTCCGTTACTGCCAGGTGGGTGAAATGAATGGATGTAGTCTACCCACAGCCAATGCATGTAGGCTTTGAAGGGTTTGACCATGTTTTTAAAGTTATCATTGCTAACTACTTTATTTTATTTGACATTTTGAATACATACATGTGGACTTGAGGGCTCTGTTATTTACCTTTGATTATTCCTACATTTAGGTGTTCTTACTCGTATTCCTGTAGGCTATCCCAGCCATAATAGCCGTAGCAGTTTGTTTGTAGGCTACATCAGGACCCTGTTGATTACCTGGGGTCGATTGTGATAGGACTCTGAAATATCTCTTTAGGATATCCGCTCCCAGCAAACTAGGTATGTAAATCAACCTGTCTTCACTCTGTGTTGCTCAACTATGTATGGTAAACTTTAATTAGATGGTGCACAAGTGAGCCATTATTTAATCTTTATCAAGTCAACTTCCACTTTAATAAAAGCTCAGTCTTTATTTAGCTAATATTAAAATGAAATCAAAAGGGGGGGTTACTGAATTTGAGTTTTAATTTAATTTAACATGGGTGGACGGGAACCCAAATTTGTTCCAACATTAAATGAATCTATGGAGCAATGAAATTGGTGTGTCATCCTGTGAACCTTGTTTTGTCCAGTAACTCACACTTTTCTTCTCCCATCTCCCCCAGGTTTCAATGATAATCTGGGTACAACATCACCCCTAAAATGATGGGGTGTTTGTCTCCATGCTGGTGAAGGAAAATCGCAAGGTGATGGTGCCTTCTCCCTCTCAGGTGAAGTCACATTTTACAGAAGGTTGTAAGTGAACTCTGCTTGGGCAAACATGGTTGTATTTTGAAGATATTGATATTGATTACACTGCCTGAATCGAGGCCAGTATACAACGGCCGCACAAATTACTTCTCAGAAAGATGGAAGATGAAAGCTGACACACTATGCACACTATGGACTAGTGCCTACATCAAATCAATGTATCGTTGTACATCTGTTAAAGGGTCAAACCTTACCTTCAACCTAAACCTTAAAATTCTGTACATATATCAGCCTAATTATGATCCATGTTGATTATTTTTGTGTGAATGTGTATATAAAAGTTGCTGTTGAGGAGGTGTGGAGTTAATCTTGTAACATTTTAAGTTAGCTTTACGAATCACAACCAAATGAGCTTTTGACGATTACCTTGGATTTGCTTGAAGTTTTGTTAACATGGGAGTCTGCTGATCACCCTGCTTCAAAAATTTTACTGGTATTCTTTCCACAGAAACGAAGCTAGATGTCTGGTGCTCTGGAGCTGCTGTTACACTTGTGCATGACCTAGGAAGTTGTTTGGGAATTTAAAATTGTGTTTATTTTCTCTTACCTTCTTCAGGAATATCGTGGTTGACCCATGACCTCACAGAAAGGAAACGGCTGTTATGATGGCCATACTTGTTTTAATCTTTAATAAATTATCTATTTTTATACACAAACTCACTTGTTATGTTACATTTTTACATTTTTGAAAATGCAGTTCTGTGTTCCTTTTTGGAAATCAATCACTTGGGGTGAAAATATAGTAGCAGAGACTGTTGGTTAATACAGTGCTATAAATCTAAATGGTGCTTTATTAAAGTACTATTTAATGAAATGCTAAGGTTTTTGAAATACTGTAATGACAACATGACTGACTTATTTTACATCAATGACCTATGCCATGGACATGACCAGATGAGTCAGGGCATCAAAATTGGTCACAGGTGTATTTAGGTGCTTTGGACACGTTGCACAAGAGGATTTTTAATCCTTGAACACAAGCACTGATATAAGGTGTCTTGAGAAGTGCTTTACATATAAGCCAAATAGTTAAATTTAGGTAACCAAAAAATCAAGAAGAGGACAGATTCAATTGAATTATTGAGAGATCTAAATGGATAATAAAGCATAAAAGCAGTATTTCAAACAGACTGAAAAATTGAGTTTCAAGTAGTAATCTAATGAAACTTGGCAGGTCAGTTAAGTATGTTAAGAGAGTTTCACACGGAACGTGCAGCTGGTGTAAGGTTTCACACAAGTTCCAATCTTCATTAGAACTGGAAAGAGAAGGTTGGCATCTGAGGAGCGGAGACTGCTGACAGGTGTGGAGAGGGAGCAAGTCATTGAGATATAGAACCTGGCTATGGAGAGGAATTAAGGCCTGATGGACATTGGACTGAACAGGTTATGAAATAGTAGAAATCCTGTGCAGGAGATTAATTCAGTGGTGGACTATGACAATGCTCTCTAGAGTGAGGCTTTCAACAAACTGAACTGTTGGTGATGAAGTCATAGCTGAGTTCACACATGAGGGGTAACTCTTGGGTCCTGTCTTGCAGCTTGCTGCAATTCCATAAGTTGTGAGGAACCTTGATTCAGAGAGATTCCATAGACTACAGGTGCCATCATACCTGATAATGTTAAATCAAACATTTTTTCTGTCTGTAATTTTTCAGCCACGATAAGCCTGTCAGCACAACTGACTCTTTACTGTAATGAAGGAAAGTGGCAGATTTGTGGCTTCATAACCATTCAAAACAGGGCCAAAGTGTTGCAAATGATCAAGACACCATCTGATATGATGTTTAGCTTCTGGGCTTGAATCTACTCATGGGGTACAGAGTAAAATTAACTCTTCTGTATACATGGCATTTGATGAGATATGTCAACACTCTAGTGTTTAAAGGGGCAAGTAAAGCTCCACTGCGAATTGAAAAAAGATGAATCAATTTGGCCTGCTATGACCTTCACATCTATTTCGCTTATCTATTCAGCTGAAGAAACATCACTGTCAGTAACTGTAATAATGTTAAAATGAACTTTTTGTTCGTTTACTGATCAATTATTAATTCTGCAGTCTAAGCTTCAGGACTATGTATCTATTCATGCTCACGTCAATTTAGAAATAAAGTTATAGTTGCTTCTAGGATGAATATATTTCTAAAGACGACAATCTATTGAAAGGAGCTGTTGGGTGGACTGTTAAAGGTACACAGCTGTTGTAGTATTGTTATGTCCTGATTCTCTTCGTCTTCACTGGTAATTTAAACATTTACTGGAATTGAGATCAGTGAGTGCTTAAGCAACATATACTCCACAGAGACGTTAGTCATGGCGATTGCCTTCAAAGTCATTCCGTTCGCTCAAGACCAGCTCGACCAGTTCCTGCCCTCTGAAGTCATGATTAAACAACTAGAGGGCACATCTCCGGCGCTTATCAGACACGCTTATGTTCGAAGAACAATGACACAGACGGCTAAATGTCGGCAAATTGCTTGAAGTTCTTGCTTGTGTACGTTTTTCGTGTATAACACAGATGTTGAATCGGGAAATGCTCAAACTTTTGTCCCAGTCGCTGCTGGTTTTATCTGTATTCTGTTCATTTCCTATTTAGCTACAATGCTAGCCTTTAGCTTAACGATGCCTGTTGTATTCAAAGAACACATGGACAATACAGGTGAAACGACAATGAATGATACGTCCACATATCAATCGTCAATAGTCGTTTATTTTGAAGCTACCACGTAACACTTGGAGGGCTTATGCAAAAATGTGTTTATTTGATGAGGTTTGTGCTAAACCGGATCACAGTTGAAAACGCCAAAACGTTTGTAAATCATGCTTCCCTGTCTTCTCAATAGTTGAACGTAGGATTTTCGACACCACTTGAAGGTAGCATTGACGGGATTGGTTTAGGATCCACTGAGGGTGTTGAATTATTCAAGATGACCAATCAGTGACCGATACGTCTTACGAAGGCAAGTGTGCCAAACGGCCCGCCCAGAGACCGTTCATTGAAGAAGAGGGACAGTCTCGATTCTCCCTCCTCCTTGAAGAAATCAAATCATGTCGGCGAAACTGTGTAAGCTTTTCGTCGGGGGGCTGAACGTTGAGACCACTGATGATGGCCTCCGCGCGCATTTCGAACAGTTCGGTACGCTCAGCGACTGTGTTGTGGTCCAGAACCAGCAGCTGGCGCGGTCCCGCTGCTTCGGCTTTATCACCTACTCGACGCCGGAGGAGGCCGACGCAGCAATGGCGGCTAAGCCACATGTCGTTGACGGCAAAAACGTGGAGTTGAAAATGGCCATTGCGCGAGAGGATGCCCAGAATCCGGACATCGTCGCCAATGTTAAGAAAATATTCGTCGGCGGCGTTAAAGACCACATCGAGGCTGAAAATCTGACTGAGTACTTCTGCCAGTTCGGCGCGGTGGAGAAGGCCGAAATCATCTCCGACAAGCAGACCGGCAGAAAGAGAGGCTTTGGCTTTGTCTTCTTTGAGGACACCGACTCCGCCACCAAAGCGGTCCTGGCCAAATACCACACTATTAACGGGAACAAGGTGGAGGTGAAGAAGGCTCTGACCAAACAAGAGATGAACACTGGTGGAGGAAGAGGAGGAGGCCGGGGTCGAGGTAGAGGGATGCAGGGCTATGGCGGCGGAAGAGGAGGTGGTGGCTACGGAGGAGGCTACGGCGGTAACTACGGAGGCGGAGGCTATGGCTACGGCGGGGGTTACAACGGCAATGGCGGAGGAGGTGGAGGATACGGGGGTTATGGGGGATACGACGACTACGACAACCAGATGGGTGGGTATAGCAATGGTGACTTTGGAGATGGCTACGGACAGCAGCACTCCAATTATGGTGCTATGAAGGGGAGCAACTACACCTTCAGAAGCGGAGGTCCCTACAACAGAGGCGGCGGAGGGGGCTACGGCAGGGGTGGCGGTGGCGGTGGATATGGCGGTGGCTATTAATCCCTCCATCTAAGTTTTTTGAAATGTTCATGGGGAAATGATTACAGCGAACTTGAATGCACACTCATTACTCACAAACACAGGTTGGGGCCGAGGGTTCTTTGTTGAGTTCAGTTGAGGGGAGCAGAGCCCATCACCCTCGCGGAATGAATGAGACTGTCCCCTTGGGATCCCCCCTCCACATTCGGTCTCCATCTGTCCTCTTATTCCACACATCATGGACTTTAATGCTAAGAATTGTGAACTATTGTATCGTACTTTTGTTATGTTGGGGATGGACTTATTTTGAAACGTTTGTAAAATGTCGGTCACTGCTTTTCTTCAGTTTGTCTTACAAACCAGCCACACGTGTCTGTTATTTTTTTTTCATCATGAACTCAGGGTTTTAAGTGAAGTGGGTGGCAGAGTCGGGCAGCATGGGGCTAAACTGTGTGACTTTCTTGATCTGTAAAACACGTGACAAAGTATTTTTGGAGAACTGTCCCGGCCTGTTTTGTGACCTGTAATTATTTTCTTCCCGTCCCATTACTGGCTTTTTTATTTAAGACAGATTAACAGAAATCCAAGTGTTCAGTTCACCCCGTTGTGTTATTCTGCTTTTATTAAAGTTTTTAATGTTTTGAAAATCAATCTTATCTCGTAGTATTGTTTCATATCTTTTGGGATTATCTTCAACTGATACCACTGTGCTGGATGAGGTTCCTGAATTAACCACCAGGAGGGAGTGTCTTCCTCAAAGTCCTGCATTTCCAGTTGATCAGCCATTTTATACCAGCCAAGAATCACTGGGTGGGTGAACCTGAAATTGTTCACAACCATAAAAAAAGTCTTACCTGCTTAGGTACACTTAAATTTGGGTCAAAACTGCAAAAAAAAATTACACATTAGCATATAAACTACATTTCTAGAAAGGAATCCGGTTGATAAGAAAACCCAGTCAAAGTGAAATTTCTCTGCAATTTTGTCCTCAAATCCAGGCAAGGTTTCACTTCCTCTAGCATCTCATCGAATTCTTCATTGAAATAAGACCTCAGATGGAATATGTCCTCGTAACATCTTTAGTAGATAATTCCAGGTGTACTGCAGCAGTTTTTGTTGGGAAAAGTAGGCCTGCTGAAACAATTGCAGAGTTATGGATCAGTGAGTGTTTATTCTGCTTATATCTTTGCATGCATTACCCTCAGTTAACATTACCTAGAACATTTTTTAAATAGATTTGCAGAATATCTACCATTAATAGAAAGGGTACAGGTAATTAAAAAGAGATAGAAGTGCCCCAAACTGGTAAATTGATTTATTAGTTTCTGTTTCCTCTTGTGTAACAATAACCAAACGTGGTTATCTGGAATATGAGAGAGGGCACAGTTTTGGCGCCAGACCTTCCTGTTAAGTTGTCCTCCTGAGTAAACGTTTACTGTTAGCCCCGTTTACCTCTCTCTTTGCACAGTGTGTATGTTCTTTTCCCAAATTATCTGCGTGACATTGATAATTAAAAAGTATTCAGCAAATAAAATGGAACATAAAAGGAATACTAATATACAATCTCTACATTGTTTTTTCCCTGCAAACCTGCCCTTAAAATCAACCCATAATGCAGTTTGAACCTCAGTGTAGCTCTCTCATGGTTAATTACCACAAAAAATATATTTTTAAAAATCACTGAATCTAAAATGACATTCACTGATCACCTCAAGTGTTGTGTGACCTACTTTTTCTTGACTCCTAATGCAGACACACACAAAATGCAAAAGGTGTTTTAAGTTTTTTTTTCCTTCCTTGCCTTTCAAACAAATCCCACAGAGGAATCAAGCTTGTCAGTTTCAGATTCTGTTTTTGTTATGCAAATTAGAAAGCAGAAAGCATTGTCTGTGTTGGAAATTTCTTGTGATCATGAAAGCTTGCGAGATTGACTGATTAGAACTCAAAAACAAACATCTCAGTCTTTCATCTTTTGCAGAGATATGAATTCAGATATAAATTTTGATTGGGGAAATCGGGACAAAGTTCAGGAAAACCCTGAAAATACCTTTCAAATTATCTAAGGAATAATATCCTGATAATAGAAAAAATGCTCTTAATATGTAACTAGTATACATAACTTCTTCAAGTATATAATCACGGAGGAAATTACTTTGAAATCTAATGACCCTTTAAAATTACATGGATCTAGACAGTGTTAATATATACACAAAATAATATAAATCTATCAACAATATAAGAATTATTATTCTGCACTGAGAAATATACAAACATGTCATTCTGAAAAAAACTATAGAGTTAAATGCAAGAAGAAAAATAAGAAGGAAAAAAATAAACAAACAAAACACTCAAATAAGCAGAAATTGTTTTATAAAACAATGTCATTTGAAAAAAAAAAAGTTTCTTTTGCTGTTGTGTTCATTTCATGTTTTAATAATTTTGTGTTCCTCGTTGAAAAATGACCATTAGACTCATCATAGAAAATGCAGTAAGACATATTATAGCTAATTGTGTCAGATTTTTTTTCTTCCAGCTTTAATTCTAATGATCAGTGCCAGTTAAAACTTTACAAAGAGTGTACAAAGTATACAGTCTAGTTTAATTGCATGTACATCCATGATTTCTTTTATGTATAAAAAACCTTTCTGTTGACAGAAAAATGAAACCTTAGGTCGGTATGATCAGATAACAAAACTTTTTAAAGCAAAAAATTGAAAGATATTTGGTCAAATTTGACCGGAACGTAGGGAAAAAAATATTATATATAACACAGACTTTAGAGAAATGCTTTGTTTGTTAATGACTCAACTGTGCGAGTGTGAGTTCTTTTCTTTTTGAGAAAGAATGTGTGTTTTGTAGTGAAACATGATGTTTATTTAAATAAAATGGGAAGAATTGATTTCGACACACATACATTTGGAAGACCCTCATGTCGATATGATGAAATCGGCAACTGATGACAATGCTACTTTATATGGTCACATGGTTTGCCTGTTGTGTGATCCGTCTTCCAAACAGACGATCTTCGTTGGGCTAACTGCACAGCGCTCATGCCTGCTGTAGAGTCTGACTCCGTGAGGATGGACGGTGTGTCGTTGGGGTGAGTTGGCTTGGCAGCGACAGGGATTACTCTGTAAAGCTGTGATTCATGCTGTCTCTACATCTGTCGGATAACATTGACTACACATGATCCGCCAGTTATTAACCCAACACGGAAAGCCAAACAGCTTTCTGTTAGCATCACAGGCTAGCCCTGTTGACTAGTTAGCTTGGCTTGGTTAGCTAGCACCTTTGGCTGAACAGCTGAGGCAGTTATACTGTAGGTTAGGAAGAAGACTGGACTTTTGGGACGTGACATCGTGTGGTAGCTCTTACAAAGTTAGCCGTTAAAGATATGGCCCATAAAATAGGCTATTTTTGAGCTTTGATCAATGAATTATGATGACTAGCAGTGCTAAGAGCTAGCCAGCCTGTCAACCATATAAAACCCAAATATAGACAAAACAGCCTTTTTTTTTTCTCTGAAATGAGAAATTTGTACGTTTGATTAAGTTTCTAGGGGAATGTTGTAATATTTCAACGTTAGCCCTATTTGGGAGCAGAAATTCCGTATTAATACACACGTTATTTAAATAAAGATATAATAAAAACTTAGGGTTCACTGGCAGGGGCGAGTTACTACTACAAATATCTAATGAAGTGAGTCCTACCGTTCTTATCTACTTTGAACTGTCATATTTGGTATGTCGACTTTTTGCAGCATACAGCAGCACACGTCTCTGGCATAGTGTCAAAGGCTCTCCTTTAAATCAGGGGTCTGCAACCTTTACTTTCATAGGAGCCATTTTGCCTCAGATCACCTGAATTAAAGTCAGTCCAAAACCACAAAATCTAGATTAAGCGGTTTGAAAAATGAATGAATAAAGACTATAAGTGTATGAAATTCCAAACGTAGTTAAATCGAGAGAATAATTATTTAAATTATATGTTTTTTCAATTTGTCTAAACAAATTGTACAATCGTACGTGATCTTTTAGTTTTATATATATATATATATATATATATATATATATATATATATATATATATATATATATATATATATCAATTTGCTAAAAAATCAAAAGAAAAAAAAGAAAGGCAATTTCAAATATCTCGAACTTCCACTGGGAAATGGGCGATGTGGTCTTTGCGCACATCCAGTGGTGGGTGTGCTGATGACCTTTTGGCGGGGACCCCACTTGATGGACTTCCATCACATGATTACCTCTTCTTAGCTTGCTGGAGGCTCCTTGATGTCCCTCTCTGCCTTCTGAAAAATTAAAAGCTTTGCAGACCTGCTTGTAGAGCAGCCAGGCGTTGATCTCAGTGAGGATGATGGTGTGCCAGAAGATGTAGGTGTACCAGCGGCGAGATTTCATGGGGAGCTTGTACTTGCCTGAAATGAGTAAAAAAAATCTACACCTCTCATGTGTTCATTGGAGGTTTGGGTGGTTTCGTCCTGACATTGAATCTTCTGCACCGGTTCTGGATCTGACAATCCAAATTCAGATTTTACTTATATTCCATTAACATTCCCTTGGTACACATCTATGTCACAGAGCATGCCAGAGATTCCTGCTCTCATCCACACTCTGAAATCCCATGGACGTTACTTGCCTCTCATGTATTGTTTGCTGCTGAATTTCCCCCTAAAAGTAATCATCATCTCCCCTCAGAGGTGTCTTCCTCCTACATAAATTTCTGTTTAAATGACTCAAGCCATGGTCTGAGTTTCCAGAGTTTGCCTTTCTTTCCGGTTCAGTCATTGTCAAGTTGTTTACAAAATGTAATGATGCCAACAAAGACTGGAATCTGTTTCGTGGCATTACATCAGAAACAAGGGCATATGGGGTGTCTGTCTCCCAGTACCTACAGACTCTAGACATTTGCACTTGACCCATATTCGAGTACATCCCAATCACTTTTTCAGTTTCATTTGTGAAGTTGTTTATAGATGTTCCCTTCTTTTGAAAGCTGTTCTCATTTGTGTTGTTGGTGAGAGCCTGAATCCTGTCTTCAGACACAAACTTCTGGGAGTACTCAAGAGGTGTGTGGAGGGACACTGAATTATTGGTGATGTCAAGAGCAGAAAAATTAGTATTTGTACAGATGAATTCTTTTCTCATCTTGGGCTGGGGTGGTTTTCTTTGTCCACATCACCACCATTTTCATCTCCCTCCTCTTCACTTGTGTCAGTGTCTGACTCCATCTCAAAATTACTGTCACCATTTGAGAGGGCATCAACCACATCCTGCACAGAGTCTTACAGGGTGTCAAGAACACCTTTCTTTGCTGTTGGCATTTTGAAATAGAAAAAGTAAAGCAAACTGATAAAGAATAGAGTAAGTGATATGAGTGTAAAGTAAAATTAATTTATTTCCTCCAGGCTAAGTAGTTTTAATTAAAATCTGTCCTAACCTTACTTTCTTGCTCCATCAAATTCACACAATAGTGTCTGGTTAGCCTTTTATGCTCTCTACTAATCACACTAAAAGGGACACACTTCAAATCCCTACCTGCCCTGAACGATGCAACAAAACGATCCCCTGAAATCATGCAGAACCTGTTTCTACCTATGGTAACGTAACAAGCAGGGAGCAAAATACAAAGCTCAGAAAAATTACAGGTTCAGTCAGTGAGTATTTATTCACCTTTTCATTTATTACTAATAAAAGTCAGGGATATATTTTTCATATACTGTAACCAGAATAATAGTAAACATCAAAGACATTATTCTTCTGCAGTCATGGAAAAAATACTTCCCTTGTTATCTTTAATTTAATAAAAACTTAAGGTACATTTATTTGGACAGATATTATGATAACAACAAAAATAGCTCATACAAATTTAATTTAAGAGCTGAAACCTCACCATGGTTTTCTTGGTTATAACCAAAATCACTTATGTTTTACATTAATAGCTATGGTATTGTACTGCTAAAAACAGTGCTCTTTGGCACTCTATGTTTTTTTCTGTCTGTTTCAGTCACACAGGAGTTAGTACTTGATTGCATAACCATTGTTTTTGATGACCGCAGCCATGCGTCTTGGCATGCTCTCCCCCAGCTTCTGACACTGTTCTGCTGTCACAGCAGCCCATTCCTGTAGCAAAAATTCAAACAGATCTGCTTTGTTTTGGGGCTTGTGGCTCTCTGTTTGGAGTTTGATGACTTTCCACAGGTTTTCAGATGTATTTAGATCTGGTGATTGAGCTGGCCAAGGCATGGTTCGAATATCTTGGATCTCCATCCAGGCTTTAAACAGTAGAAAAAGGCTGTAAATCCTTCCCTGGGTAAAAAGATCAAAGTTTTAAACTTTTTTTTTAACTCTGCACTTGCCATCTGTTAATTCTTGAACTTATTTAAAGTTCTTGTTTTTTAAAGCTCTGCATTGCCATAGTCCTCTACCTTTGAATCTTTATTTGTTTGTTCCAGTCAGATTGATTGTGTAAGGAACATCCTTAAGTGTCTCTGTTAATTATGCTTTATCTAACAGTGTGGGTGATTTTATAAAGTAACGTTTGTGAATGGAGTAGTTAAAGGTGAAACACTAACATACACTTTCTCCAGTTTCATTTTGGTGCTTGTAACCAGAGTGAGGAAGTGGGTTTCAGGTGAGAAGATTTACAGAGTGTCTAAATTTACCCTTTTCACTGCAAGTACTCCCAGTGGGAGCTGTATTCGTCTGTAACACGACTTCATAATGAGATGACACAAAAATGAATACGACGTGCACTCAGGGAAAAGTAAAAAGTGAGTAGCATGTTTGAGCAGATTCAGAGGCTGCAGATCACCACAACAGGCATTTTATTTACTAACTTGTTGATCATATTCCTGTTTACTACTACTACTAACATGTGAAAAACAAATCAGGCATTTGTTACAAGGAAAGCTTTGGTTAGTAGTAGACTTAGCCAGGTGAGTCTGCATTCCAAGGAGATGTGACAGTCTTCACTCCCCACTGGTTTGACACAGATTGTAACACACCAAAGCAGATTAGCATGAAGAACCTGGGATTATAAAGGCTGACAGGTTTGTGTTTAGTTTTAACTGGCAGTGATGCCTTCAGGAGCCGCTCTATGGAGACACACAGGATGTTTCCCAACATGTTAACTTAAAGCAGTGTTTATAAAGGTTAAACTGCTAGCTTAACTCCACTTCACTCACACTACATCTTATCTCTTCCCAGTCTGGTGGCCACACCGGCCTCGCCACGTCCAAACTGCACGACAGACCTGGAGGAGGACTCGGTAAATGGAGGGATGCTCACATACAACCAGACGCACATGAGAAAGGCTTTCCAGCTCATGAACGAACTGAGGAGGTGAGCTGCAGACACCGTTGAATCGTGTAGTGAATCAATTCAAGCTCAAAACAAACGTATGCGGTGATACATCAGCACTGATCCGCCTCCTCTATTATACATCCAAGGGGTCGGCCTTTTGCTGGCTTGGAGTCCTAAAAAAACATCCTCCATGTCTCATACTGTGCCATAAAACCTCCAAATGCATCTAATCTGTACTTTCATGGCAATTTAACAGTAATCCCTGACAATAACACTTCCTTTGGCAGCCTTTGATGGCAGCAGTCCTGTCTGTACTTGGCTTTTAAGGTGCCTCCTTCTGCGTTGGCTCCTTTTTTGTTTTAACACAGTGATATTAATTTTTTTTATATTGTCAGAAACACACAAATAAAGTCTGATCATTTTCCACTCTGTTGCTTCTCACACTTCAGTAAAAAGATGCTCTGTGACGTCCAGCTGGTGGCGGGTCGAGTCGAGGTGCCAGCTCATCGGGTGGTCCTGGCGTCCTGTAGCCCTTACTTCTGTGCCATGTTTACAGGTTCATTAACTCCCATGCACAGCTGCTTTGGTGTGTTTTATTCTGTGACATTGTAGCCTGATGATGTGTGCATGTTTTATAGGTGACATGAGTGAGAGCAAAGCCCAGCAGGTGGAGATCAGAGAGGTGGACGGAGAGACGCTGAGGAAACTGGTTGATTATATCTACACAGCTGAGATAGAAGTCACAGAGGACAATGTCCAGGTGAGAATACATGAAGAGGGGAGTAGCAAAGTGTTTTTCTGGATTTAATGTACACTTTTACCCTTCTTCGTTCCGTTATAGAATTGTTTATCATGAGTCTGTATTCCTCAGCATTCTGAAACCCAAGTTTTATTTTAGAGTTTCAGTTATGTTGCTTTCCCCCTAGCTCTCACTCATAAAACTTTAAATGCCAACAGAAGCTTATTTTGTAGCTGCTGTTGTGACCAGTTTGGTGCATAGTTCCTTTGTTTCAAGCAGAAGTCAGGAGAAAAACTTAACAAGCTGATATTAAAAGCTCACAACAAATCTCTTCTGGCAAAGTGCACAATCAGGTCTTTATTCCAAATACAAGAGAAGGAAAGTGTGTTTGTAGCCGTATAAGCTTGATTTTCACTTTGACTGCGACTAGCTATCCCATTGTTTCGGATCACGGCGACATGAAGCTCTTTTTCTTGTGATTGTCAACATGTAGAAAACATGTAATTTAATACTTGTGTGTGTGTTTTTGTAAGTATCAGATGAGTCTGCCTAGGGAGCAGATGTTTATTACCAGGACGAAAGAGCTGCCAGTGTTTTTGAGCACTTCACTGTGAAAGCCCCGGACTGAGGCCTTGTTCAACTTGTTGACATAAACTTTTAGTAGCTGCATGGCTCTGGCTCAGGCTTGGATAAATGCTACAGGATCGAGCTTCAAGCAGGAAACTTCCTCTGATTATTAGCACAGGAAGTCTGCATGGAGAGAGGCAGGAAATCCTCCCACTGTTAGCAGCGTGCCCGCCTCATCGGCTCCCTTGAATGCATGTTTTGACTGTTTTTCTGTTTTTCAGTAAAGGGTTTTACTTTTACTCTTCCATTTCTGAGAAGTGTTTGTTTTGCTTGTACAGTTTCAGTGTTGTTAGCGATGTGTTTGTGAGGGTGCCACAGCTGCCTGATGCTCCTTTTTTCAAGACATATGGCGTCAAGAGAGCTGTGTACAGACAACACGGGAGACAGTAACAATACACACAGATATATGACTGAGAGATGACAAAGAGCTGCTGGAGACAAGCTGCATCTCGCTGACCTAGTTAAGAAGAGAGATTTTGCACAGGGACTCAGAGCATCATGCTCTGACTGCACATCTGTTTTGCTGATGAAAACGTCCATTGTGGCAAAAATGTAACATTGACCTGCAAAACAAATCACATCATAAATCAAAAACTTTATTAACAAATCATCATCCAAGATTTGAGCTTTATCCACAACTTATTTTATGTGGAAATTTGCAAATTTGTGCTCAGACAGTCCAAAGATAGGTTTATTTAAATAATATTTTGATATTACAGACGTTTAACATGTCTGACCACCAATGAAATACAAATAGAGGTTTTCAGACTTTGAGATCCAAGTACATTAGAATCAGTCAGTTGTCTTATATTTTCATTGCACCTCTGATACCAATCAAATACAGAGATTTGTGCAGACACAAATGCACACCATTTAAAAAATATGTTTAAACATGTGTAATTGAAATGAAATTTAAGCATTGAATTGGCAAAATGATTCTTAATAGTTAACATGGATAGATAAATAAAATGGGTAAGGATTAAGGCTTAAGAATAGAATAGAATAGAATAGAACTTTATTGCCATTGTAACAAGTACAACAAAATTGAAGTCACAGCAGTAATCAAGAAAACAAAAGTAAAAAAGTGTATTGAAAGTGCAAAAAGGTCCACAAGAAAATAGATGATGACACCTTGTCCATCATTGTCCAGTTCAGCCAGCCTCTACCTCCACAGGGTCCAGGAAGACATCAGGCCTTACACCAGTTAGCATTGACATGCTACAGGCTGCAAAGAGCTGATTTCACATGTAAACAATGCAGCTATGGTTACATGTAGGATCTCCAGACAAACACAAGAGCAAAAGTAGTAATAATATCGCTGAAGCCACAAAAAGTTTGGTGTCCATGACCAACAAATGAGCCATACAAAGTAATGATCCACTCCAATCACAAAGATGACGAAAAAGAGACAACAAATTACAAGAAATGGACAAAGAAGAGAGCTGTTGCAAAAGGCAGTCATAGCCAACAGGGCAGCGCCTAGCAAAGTAAAATAAAAAGTGAAGTTAAATAAAAACACAAAAAATATCAGGATGCTGAAATAATGAAAGTATTGTTTAAAAATATATGAGTCAATGATAAAAAAAAGAAATTTAAAGTCATGAAATTATAAAAGCCAGACCAGCACACTTCTTTCGTTTCTTTAAACAAACTGAAGTTTCAGAGTAACGTATGTCTCATGTCACTTCAGGTTTTGCTGCCAGCAGCCAGTCTCCTCCAGCTGATGGATGTCCGTCAGGTCTGTTGTGAGTTCCTTCAGTCTCAGCTTCACCCCACCAACTGTCTGGGCATCAGAGGCTTCGCTGACCTGCACACATGCACGCAGCTTCTGAACCAGGCCCACGCATATGCCGGTAAGTTCCTCCTCCTCATCCTCATCACCAGAAATCCCTGAGTCATCTTTGCCACTGTGTATTTTTGAAACGTGTGGTAGGTGGAGGTTATGCAACAGCTGGTTTAACTAGCTGTGGAAAATGGTGCTTTTTGTTCAAAGAGTCTGAAAAGTCATGATTCTTTGTTTTTTGGTGCTGTTGTGTGTAACCCTGTGTGTTTGTGTCTCTCAGAGCAGCATTTCACTGAGGTGGTGCAAGGAGAGGAGTTTTTGGGGCTTTCTCTGCAGCAAGTGTGCAGCCTCATCGCCAGCGACAAACTCACTGTTTCCACGGAGGAGAAGGTCAGCACACACACACACAACTACCACCTCTTTCTACAGAGCAGTTCCTCTTTTAGTCAGAGATAAAAGTATTTGTAAGGATAACTTCATGAAGGATTTTACTGGAGAACAAAACAAAGAGAGTGAATGATAAGATTGTGGAATTCTTGAGACTGTCACAGACTCCTGGCATCTGATTGGCCCTCTGTGGCGGAGGACATATTCCAAAGGATGTCAGCTGTTAGTCTGTCAGCAGAGAGAGTCTGCAGGAGCATCTGTGTGTCATCGCTCTGTCAGAGCAGCACAGGCGTCAAGGTGACTGCTGCCTCCATCAGACAGACACACAGAGGGCTGTCATCTCATCTGCTCATTGTCAGTGGCTGCAGCTTGAGGCACAAACACAATCAAATGAATTAATAGAGACATTTCCTTACATAAATATTCCTTAAACTAGCCTCAGTGTAGAATTTGTGGTTTCGTTGAAGAATAATGTGACAAACCAGACAGGTTACAAAAAATCATGGCCAGATACTTTATTATTATGGTGCCTACAGTGTTTGATCAAGTTTTCTGAAAGGCCAGAAATAAATTTAGTGTGAAAAATACATTTCTTATGTGAAACTTCAGAGTAAGGAGTGGGTAAAGCGCTTTTCCTCTAGGCTTTAGGCTTTTCTCTAAGGGGCAACATCAGGGTTAGAAAAATGAGGCCTAGGCAGGAGTGTTAAAAGTTGCTGTTCATTGAGAATCCGCATGAGGCTGGCTGCAGAAAGACCATGTACACTTCAAGCCCCCCCCCCCCCCCCCCCCCCCCCCCCCCCCCAAAAAAAAAAAAAAAAAAAAAAAAAAAAAACAAACAGACTTTTACAGCATTAAAAAGCCTATTTACTGCCTGGTTCAAACACCAGCTTAGCATGTGACTGACAAGCTCAAAGCTCATGTCATATCTAATGTGGCTGCGTCCATGGATTGGCTTCATTTCACGGTATCAGGAACAGATGGGTGACATGACGGAGAATACTTTTTACTTTTTACATTTTATGCTTTGCCCAATGTCACATCATGGCCTGAGATCCATCATTTCATGACTTCATCTTCTGTCTCTAAATGCTTTATTTACACTTAACTACATTTGGACTGTGTAAATGCTTAAATAAATCTAGAGCTCTGTAAATTCTTCTGAAATTCAAGACTTCTCACAGGTGACTTAATTAAATTAATGTATTTATGATGTGAGAATGTGTTTCATGAACATCAAAACTTAAAAATATACACAAGGCGACGCAACACTAAATAAGAACTTTGACACAGTGCAGAAAAGGCAAAAAGTGGAGCTACAGAATATTTCAGAATGTAGTACTAAGATTATTTGGGGGTAAAACAAGGGTGGGTAAAAATATTGATGAATCAATGCATCTAAATATTTCCTTGCCCAATTCAATATCGAGTCAGCAAATCTTCTGAATCAATTCAACTCCTGGCAAGTGAGGAGGACTGTGTGTGTTTTTTGTGTTGTATGGATGAGGGCCACCAGAGACCAAACAACAACAAAATGGCAGCCAAAGCTGCAGCAACAGTATAAAGCCAGATCCTTCGGCTTTAAAGTCTGACGTTTAGGTTGTTTTATTGCTCCTAAACGTGAGGTGACATACCACATATTTTCACATGGGGCATGAAATTGTGAATCGAAACATTTAAATCAATATTGAATCGAATCGAAGGGATATCGAACCCAATTCCGACCTAAAGAATCGAAAACAAAATCGAAATTGAATCGAATCGTGAGGTTCTCTGCAATACCCAGCCCTAGGGTAAAAACGTTTGTAGGCCAAACTGTCTTTAAAACATTATAAAAGCAAGTTGCCAGATCCATAACATGAAAAGTTCCCTGACACTTTTTCCCATATTGCCCCCTAATGTAGAACATTTTCCTTAAGAAGAAGTCGAGTTTGCTGATGTTTAAGCAGACAACAATATCATGGATGTATCTGATGACAGCAATTTTTTTCGAGAAACATCAAAGATTTTAAAACATTCTAACTTTCACCAGGTTTGAAAACCTGCATCACGTTTAGTTTGAACATCCTGCATTGTGACTTGTTACCCATGTTTAAAACATGAAGAAGCATTGAACAGCTGTTCATTGTCAGAGGAAGGTTTCATGTGTGGTTTCACACCTGGATCAGAAGAAAGTCCAGAGAGTCATTAAGTGCTCGTTCTTGCTGCCCTTTGTGCACATCGGGGGACTCTCAGTCTCCTTTTTTGTGCTGATAAAGCTGTTCAAGTTTTCAGGAGGGGAGAAGCTTAAAAGGGGCCAATGAAATTGGGGCACTCGATTAAGAATTGGAAAACACGCAAAACAAAGGTCTGACACCTCTGGAGTGCTGACATCCTGCTGGGAGCAGCTGGGAGTGACCCAAGATTGAATTTGACTCTGAACAGAGTGTGAAGATACTGACGGTGCAGTTCGAGGCTTTGATCGTCTGAGTCGTTAGACGTGTGAAATCGATTAACATCATCTTTGTAAAGCACATTTCCCCACATAGTGGTTCAACATCAAACCAGACACCCTAAAATAAACCCTTTCTTTATGGATTCTTCTATACAGCTCTCATGTTTCCTCACTGATGTCCAACTCTTCTCTGCACCCCTCTCAGGTTTTTGAGGCCATGATATCCTGGATAAAGTACGACAAGCCGGCTCGTCTGGAGCACATGCCCAAACTGATGGAGCATGTCAGGCTTCCTCTGCTGTCCAGGGATTACCTGGTACAGGTATGAATCATTCTCTGTTTCTTCAGACATCTGTCACATTTCTTTTCTTTCATGAAGGACACTGGAAGACCTGAATCATTGTTTCTGTAAATAAATGAAAAAGATGATTGCTGCTAACCTACAAACCCTGAAGTGACTGCAAATCAAAGCAACTGCATCTCTGCTGAAGTTTAAAATCACACACTGGAGCTGTGTTATGCAGCACACTTTGTTTGAATTGAACTACTTTTAAGAAGTAGCAGGAGATTTTTGTTTATAAGACATCAGATCTTAAGAAGGTGAAAAAATACAGGTTTTCTGTCACTTTAAGTACAGAGAGTAAACGGACAATAACAAAATGATATGATTGATGTGTTTCCAGATTGTGGAGGAGGAGGCTTTAATTAAGAACAACAACACCTGTAAAGATTTCCTCATAGAGGCCATGAAGTATCACCTCTTGCCAGCCGACCAGCGGCACCTCATAAAGACAGACCGAACCCGACCGAGGACTCCGATCAGCATCCCTAAAGTATGCATGTTTAAACCACATGAAATGTTGTGTTTAAGTCACATGTGTTATTGACATCTCGCTGTGTTCGTCTTCAGGTCATGATCGTTGTAGGCGGTCAGGCTCCTAAAGCAATCCGCAGTGTCGAGTGTTACGACTTCCAGGAGGATCGATGGTACCAAGTGGCCGACCTGCCATCGAGGCGATGTCGAGCAGGTCAGTGCGTGAATATAACCCTGAATTTATTTCCACGTTTGCTTCACGGTAAACTGAAGCAAAACACAAACTCCAGTGTGTTTAAACTGGTATTTAAACACCATTTCATCTCTGCTACACGTCTCCCTCTGTGTGTGTCTCAGGCGTGGTTTCCATGGGAGGTCGTGTGTTTGCAGTCGGAGGGTTTAACAGTTCACTGCGCGAGCGCACGGTGGATGTCTACGACAGTGCCAGAGACCAGTGGAGCGCAGTGGCGAGCATGCAGGAGAGACGCAGCACCCTGGGAGCTGCTGTGTTGACAGATTTACTATATGCAGTGGGAGGATTTAACGGAAGTATAGGTACACAAACACACACACACACACACACTGACCAAACATGCACCACTCCACGACACATACAGGAAATGTGTTTTGGGTTTGTTCTGTAACAGGTATTTATAATGAGCACACAATGTTCTCTGTGTGTTTCTCTCCTTCAGGTCTGTCCACAGTGGAAGCTTTCAATTACAAATCAAACGAGTGGATGTACGTGGCCTCCATGAACACACGACGCAGCAGTGTGGGAGTCGGGGTGGTCGATGGTGAGAGTGAAGTGTTTGTGTCACAGAAGTGGGCTTACCAGTGAATGTCATGAGTATAGCAACTTTTATTTGGGACTTTTATTGGTTTTACTGAGCAGTATGCACATTTGAACTGTACCATCCCCTTTCTTATTCCTTTTATTTGTTTTATTTTTTTATTGTTTTATTGTTTATTGTTCATTTGTTTTTATTACTTTTATTGTTCAATTGTTTTTATCATGTCTGCCTTTTTACTGTAAAGCACTTTGGTAGGCTGTTGGCTGCTTAAATGTGCTATATAAATAAATGAATAAAGCTGACGTGTTTTAAATGGTGATATGTGTTTGTTTGTGTGTGTACAGGTAAGCTGTATGCAGTTGGAGGTTATGACGGAGCATCTCGTCAGTGTCTCAGCACGGTGGAAGAGTATGACCCGGTGGCTGATCAGTGGTGTTACGTTGCTGACATGAGCACACGGCGCAGTGGAGCAGGTAAACGCACACAGACGCACACAAAACTGAAACTTAAATACAAACCAGTGCAGAAAAAAAGTGTGGTTCTCTAAAAATAAAAAAAATCTTGGGTATTCACTTTTAAATGGAGATTCTTGTTTTTGTTTAAGTAAAGTTTCTTTATAGCATAGATAGCACTCTGTATATTAATTTGTTAGTATATATATTGATTATTTGTGTAAGCACAGCAGATTCAACACAGTGTAATATGATGCATATGCACACGAGTTAATGATTCAGAATGAAGCTTTTACCATCCATGCCAGTTGACTCAACAGCATCACCTAGTGGACTCTTTTTGTAACTGTAGATGCCAAGACCCCAGAAAAACACGACTATAATATTTAATCACTATAACAGTTAAGTCCCAAAAATCAATCAAGACAAGTTTCACCCTCATGTTTTCAAAAAAAGTAATCGAGAGTTTTGAAATACGTCATTCTGTGTGTTACCTTCTCTCTGATCAGGTGTAGGTGTGCTGGGCGGTCACCTGTACGCAGCAGGAGGACATGACGGTCCTCTGGTGAGGAAGAGTGTGGAGGTGTATGAACCACAGACCAACACCTGGAGACCGGCCTGTGATATGAACATGTGCCGAAGAAACGCAGGTGAGGCTACCAGCAGCATCATTACACCCGCTAAGGAGGTTATGTTTTTGGGAGAGTTTGTCTGTCTGTGAACAACATAACTCAAAAAGTAACCAACAGATCTTGATGACATTTTCAGGAAGTGTTCAAAATGGGATAAGGAAGAAGTGATTGAATTCTAGAGGTGATCTGGATCACTGACTGGATCCAGGACTTTTTTTAAGGATTCTTTGTCATTGTGAGATTGGGCCGGTTTTACCATATGTGTATATAACTCCACAATAAATGGTCGGATTGCTTTGCAAAACAATACACAACAAGGTCACCATCATTTCTGACGGATATTAAAGTACAATCCAGCTCCTGGGAATATTCTGGATACTAAGATCTGGAACGTGAAATATGTACTGGATCATCATAATTTTCAACACTGTCAGGAAACAAATTATCGTACAAACCTGCAACTAACATCAAATTGTAGCAGACAGTCTGCTGAGAGGGAGTATAACATTAAAGTAGGACTAAAGTGCTCTCTGAGTGCTTTTCCAGTTCATTCATAAAACCTTGATGGCTTACATGAGTATTAAAAGACAAAAAGTAGAGACCTGCATCGTTGGTAAGGAGTGAAAAGAATCTGTAAATGGTAAGAAAAATTGTTTTATGATCTGAATGTAAATGTCTGTCTTATTTTGAGAAACTTGACGGACATTTTTTCTCACTCTTTATAAGCAATACATAAAACACTTCTTTGGTTTCCATTTTTGCAATTTGCACCTGTGGCGTTAGTTTTGTTTCTCGTTAACATGTTGTCAAAAACATCTTAAAATCATGATCTGAACACAATGTGATCTACTTCTTCTCTGCTCGTGTCAGAATTTAAAGAAATGTAAAATGTGTGTCATGAAGGTTGTTTTTAAATTTTAATTAAACTCTGAACTTTCCAAGCATTAAACTTTCATGAATAACCAAGTGTGTAATTAGATGTTTCCCTTTCTTTCCCCAAGGTGTGTGTGCCATCAATGGGCTGCTCTACGTAATCGGAGGAGACGACGGCTCCTGTAACCTCTCCTCTGTCGAGTTTTACAACCCAGCCACAGACAAGTGGAGCCTCATTCCCACAAACATGAGCAACGGACGCAGCTATGCAGGCGAGTCTAATTCACAGCACATTTCATCAGCATCACAGAGAGGAGGAAATGCTTCATTTTGTTTTTTAACCTTCTCTTTCGTCATTGCAGGAGTCGCAGTGATCGACAAGCCGCTATGACCCGGAGCCTCTCTCGGGGTGGGATTTGTGTCGGCAGCTGTTTTTACAGAGACTCACACCGACGTCTGAAGCTCTACAAGCACATGGAGGCAGGCCTTCCGCTCTCGTCTGAAAAAACGGAAGAAATCTTGAATTTTGGGCGTCTAATGTCCAAAACATTTCTACTCACGAGAGCCTAACTTAAGGAAACCGTTGCACTACTTAGAAGCAATATCCATAAAGTGAAGTGGGCTTATTAGAAACTTTGTCTTGGTTGAAATCGCCAAGCATGGACTAAGCAGCTGTATCAGCTGACGTAAGACTGACATCGCCTGGAAAAAGTGATGACGAGGGGCCAAACAGAGAGTTTTATCTGCTGCACATCATGGGAGCCATTTTTCTGAACTTTTAAGACTTTTTTCTCTGAAATCAGCGTAAAGCAACAATTTCTTGACTGATTTTTTTGGGGGTAAAGTTTTTGAGAATATCAATCTGATCACTGTACAGAAGTCTTCAGAGATGTGAGGAGAATCTGCGTCCTCAACATGAAGACCATGATGTAAAGAGCAACAGATGGTTGACAGAATGTAAAAATGATCGTTATATGCAAATCAGCTATTTAATATTTTAGAGATGTTAGGTTTTTGGAAACCACTGCTGTGGCCGTACACTCAGGCTGGTTGATCCGACTCGACACAGTCAGACTTGATTCTGTTGTGGACACACTACTGATGCACTGCTCATTGCACTGACTGAGAGGACATCTGTCTTTCTAACTGATCTCTGCTGTTTCTTCCTGATCGCACACATCAGAGCATTTAAAATTAACAATTTGAGACTCATCGTGTCATCCAGAATTTTATAAAAGTGCCAGTTGGGTGTTTTTATCTCTTATTAACCAACTAAAAACCTTTTTTTTTTTTGGTTTATTGTCTAACGCGCTGTAGGAATTCAACTGTAAGGCTAAAATGTAAAACATGTCGGTTCAGGTTTTTTTATTTGTTTTTGAACAGTTGATTTCACTTTTATTCAAATCAAAGTCAGCTCTTGATTCATTTTCTGCTGTTCCACTTGTGCTTTTCTCACGTTCAGTCAGCTGACAGTGGATATATTTTAGCTGTAGTTCTAATGTTGACTGACTGGTGCCATAGCTTTGAAGTACAGAGATATATAGATTTATGAAACCTGTTTTCAGATGACCTCGTGCTTTTTTGCCCCTGATCTTCCAGAAATCATGAAGAGATGGAAGCTTCTGGATGTAATAACAAAAATGACATAAAGAATCTCATAAAAACATGTTGTTTGGTGTTTTAACTCAACTTACAACTTGTGTGTCCTTTGAAAGTCTTTGTTTTGTTTAACAGTTTCCTTGGCTAAATCAAAAATGAGGCATGCAAACATCCATATCCGTTGTGAGCACACATTGAAATCAAGCTTCGTTGTCATACTAGCACATGTTTACACTTGGGTATTGTGAAATTTCACCCTCTAGATCCTGTTTTTAGCTCATTTCTTTTAACAAACTCTAAGTACATTTAGCAAAACAGTCTTAATGTCCAGCACAACACCATAGCTCACTTGCAAAAGCTCATATCTCCCCCAAACTGTTCACTAATGCTTCAAAACTACAATCCTTTCTTGTATAAAAACAGTCTGTGTCCCCAAAATGCATGGTCCCTTTGGCGTTGTGGAAGCACTGCAAGTCAAAATGTTCGGATGTTTCGTTACTGTGGCAGAGGACCACTGAAATATCCCTCATGTCTACCTCTGTCGTAGCCCAGTCCTTCATTGACAAAGCTTACTCTACTTTTTTTCGTCTGGCTAACAAAATAAAATTGTGTAAAGCTCTGGAAAAAAAAATACAGCTTGAGCAGCCTTCAAGATTTGACATCATACACTGCACTCATACTGCCAAGGAAATTGTATCTATTATTATCCACACACATAAAGTAACTTCCCTACATCAGCATAAAAAGAAAATGTATACAGCATGACCCCCCCACCACACACCCTTCCTCTTTTTTTTTCTTCCTCTTTCATGAGAAAGCAGTTGCCCTTGTTCATTTTCTTGGCCAGGTGACACCACACCCAGAAATTTTACTGGTCCTGATCAAGCAACAATGCAATTTTTGTGGGGGGTATAATTTTAGAAAAAATAAAATTAAAAAGAACAGTTTTTTTGAAAGCTAAGATCCCTTTAAAACAATGTTTAAACATTTTCAAATATTTTTTTCATTTTTTTTTTTTCCAAGTATTACACATGTGACGTGCAAATGAGAGATAGGAACTTTGTTGTTATTGGCAGGACCACACTGCAGTATTCATTTCAGTCCTTTATGTTCAATCTTTGATTTAAAAAAGTGCCCTGAGAAGGCTTTACATGACCTCTGTATTTATCGGGTTGGGGCTGGGCCGCAAAAATTTTTGAGACATAAAAGTGGGCCCTGAAATGCAAAAGGTTTGGGAACCACTGCACTATACATCAGACAGCTGATGGATGTGCAGATCATTTTTCTAACGTGTCTGTCAGTTCAAGACCAATTCTGAACACTATACAGCGTTCAAATTAAGACGGCTATTTGGACATCTATCCATGACCCCACTTGAGAGTGTCAATATGCAGTTCAATATTTGAAAAAAAATGGCTTTTTGGACATCAAGTAGGCGTCTAAGTAGGAGTGAGTGAGTCCATTGAGCAAACAGATGTTCAAAAGACGTCCTTAATGCAAACCTTTACTCCAGACATTGTCTTTTTTCCAACACCTACTGAACAATCATATATGACATCCACAGTACCTCACCACGGTAATGTCGTTGAAATTTTAGACAGTTTGTTTTATTCCCATATCCTGTTTTCCATTAACCTCCTCACTACCAGTAGTTCAAATTTGTCCTCTGTGGAGGACATTTGTAAACCTCAATATCTTCCACTTACTTCACACTACTGAATAAACTTGTCATGCCGTCTACAGAGGACATTTAGGGCTTTTCAATGATACCAAATGTGAAGGGGTGGGGCTTTGGTACCTTTTTCTTTTTCATTAAGGAAAATGGCATCCATCAGTGGAAGTGCAATTTATGGGAAGAGGAAAAGTAAGTGTATAAAACTTTATAATAAGCACATTTTGGCTTTGGATTTTGGTAGCATATTTTATATGGGACTCTTAACAACACATTTGAACATTGTCTGAATATTTTTTTACTGTATTTTAGCATTGCAATTGTAATAAACATAATATCTGAAATATAAAAAACTTTTTTTTTTCCCCAAAAAAATGTGTTCAGTATTCTAATAACCTCACAAAGATTGGGGAATCTTAAAATCTTTGTGATTGGACAATATTTTTTTTCCTGGTAGTCAGGAGGTTAAAACAGGATTTGTTATCCTGAAGAGGTTAATTTTCCTGTAGCTTAATTAGGCTCAGCAGCAGGTTTGAAGTGGAAGTGTGTAACCCCAATTACCATCTGCTGCTGGCTGAGAAAACCCAACGAAGGTTTAGGAAAAAGGACCTAAACAGTATACCACCTTCTGAAAGTGGACTTCAATTAAGTACAGAGTCTAGCAGTAGTCTCAGTACACACTTTAGTCCCTCCCCAGTCTTGGTCCACACCAGGGTTTGAACCAGCAACCCTGCAGTCACTAAACCAAGTCCCTACCATCCCAACTACCTGAGAAAATCTATATATAAATCAGGATAAAAATGAAATATGTTTTGTGCAAACAAAAAAAAAATACAAGCATTTAACTTATATATAAGCATTTAACTTATATATATATATATATATATATATATATATATATATATATATATATATATATATATATATATATATATATATATATATATATATGAATATAAAAGTACAAGTAAATCATTCAAGTCTTTACAAAAGGACATTAAAGTGATACTCCAGGATGGAACAAGTTGGGTCCCATCACAAGGTTTAGGGCAGAAATTACCCCTACAGCAGTGTTTTTGTGCAGCAGAAGCCCAGGGCGCACGCACCAAACACCCCCTCCCTGCTCCTCTGCTGGTTTCCTCTGCACTCAGATGGGGCCATTTTTTACTTGACCAAAAACACGAATAAACGCACTCCCACCGAAAAATCGGTCTGCATTCATGCTTTAATTAGAGAATTTTCAGCGCGTTACTTTCACACAAAAACACCACTAAATAAGGCTCTAGTTCTCATCGTGTCTCTTCGTCCTGGACTACCTGTGTTTGTTTATATCTGGCACGCCGCGTGCGGACTGATACACTAAGCGGCGAGCGCCTTGTAGCCAGCTGTGGCCCTCTGCAGCAGAGGTAGCGCCGTTTTTCGACCTGATGAGAACTAGAGCCTTATTTAGCGGTGTTTTGTGTGAAACGCGCTGGAAATTCTCTAAATAAAGTGTGAATGCAGACTGATATTAGATTTTTTCGGTGGGAGTCCGTTTATTTGTGTTTTTGGTCAAGTAAAAATTGGCCCCGTCTGAGTGCAGAGGAAACCAGCTGACCAGCAGGGAGGGGTCTTTGGTGCGAGCGCCCTGGGCTTCTGCTGGACAAAAACACTGCTGTAGGGGTAATTTCTCCTTTAAACCTTGTGATAGGACCCAACTTGTTCCATCCCGGAGTATCACTTTAAGGCATCAGTCATCACAGCTTTAAGTTTAAGACTGGGAGTAACAAAGTTTGAACTCTAGACTGAGTTAAAGGTTGTCGACGTTGCCTCCAAGTGGATGAAATTTCCTGACCCTGCAGTTGTTCCTCTGGTCAACAGAAAACTGTGAATCAAGTCAGACTCAAAATAACTACTTTAGTTTTACTCTTTACAGCTTAAGAACTAAAATCATCATAGATAACCTCTCAGTGTCTTGTCCTTCGTGTTATTTAGTGATTGATACTTATTATCAAATAAACCAGTACTCTCCAGTAGTTTTCTAGTCTTTCTGACCACTCAAAGCACTTCACACCTTTCGTTGACACACATTACTGGAATAAAAGAAGCAGGAGAACAGGTGTGGCAAGCTTGTAAATTTTATTTTCATGTGTAAATGTTACTGATTGTATTTTCTCATCCTTTTTGTTAATGGAGAAACAACAGGAACAAAAGCATTCACCAAGTAAGAAAACATTTATAGATACATACAATATATCGATGTGATGAACACAGTATCACAGGAGGAAACAGGTTGAAGCAGCTCAGGGCAGAGGTCGGGCACAAAGATGAGCTTCAGTAACTTTTTTAACTCCTCCACACAAACAGATCATGTAAAGGACTCTTTGACTGAGATCTTTGCTCTGAGCTCTAGGTCAGGTGTGTGTTTGTGAAGCCACCACCATGCATGTTTATGAGTAAATGGATGAAACATACTGTACACTGACAGAGACAGAATTGATGAACGCTTCACACGGTGAATTTTACCACTCTGTTGCAGGCACAATGAAAACCAACCAAAGTGAAATGCCAAAAAAAACTCAGCTGCTCGTGTTGTCTGACTTTTAAAAAAAGAAAAGTGAAAGCTAAAAAGAAAAGCCCTTCAGAGGTCGACCATGGATTGTTTCCACTCTTTAAATGATGATTAAAAACTGGAATGTTTCAGATGCACTTCTGTCGGTTGCCTTTCAGTTCCTGTTCCCCTTTATGTGAAAGAAATCTGGTTTTGGTTCCTCAGCAGTGCCAAAGTGAACATTATGCAGACAACTGTGGTAAAAACACACCATTTGAGCTGAGTGTGTGACAGAAAACAAAACAATGTACCTAAACTATTCACACACAAAGTCCTGCCTCTCTTTACCAGGTACTGTAAAATCTCCAGGCAAACTTGAATTATTGCTGCTTCTTCATGGCACAAACAATAGAAAAACAATACATCATGTTATTCATACTATTATGTTCTCTTTATGCCATGCAAGCTCACTACAGTACTGCTGTTATATTAGCTTATTATATTACACAGAGCCACAAATCAAATCAGAGCAGGTTCATGTTGGATTAGCCACAAACAGTGCCAGACTAACTTCTACAGCTGGTTTTACAGTTGGTGAGTAGATACAAAAATGGGTTTATTATTGTCATCCACACACAAAATAATGGTTATGATAGTAATAGCAATATTTATAACTATTAGAATAAAAAAACACATTCTCAGGGCAGCACAAATATATGAAGCAAAGGGGGCAAACATAGTGTTTGAAATAATTTAAACATTTCTGACATTCATTCCTTCGGGTGTTTTTTTTTTGTATGTACAGTATATATTTATATTTGTATAGAAGTAGTGCTTCATCTTTAGAAATACAAATGAAAAAAAAAACACAAAAGGGCTGCATTCAGTGAATGCTGTGCAAATAACTTTTACAACAAGCTTGAACTGTCCCGACAAACACGCCGTCCCTCATATTCTTCACAAGCGTTCACAAACAAACTCCAGACTCATCCGAGACTTCTCTCTGAAAGCTGTGAGCGTCTTTTTTTTTTCAGGCTTCATCATTTCTTTATGAGCCCAAGTCGTTCTGATAATAGAACTTCAACCATCAAAATCCTACCAGCTAAAAGTTAAAACTCTTCATCCCGCATTTCAGATCACACGGTGACGACTCATCAACACGACCTCTAAGAGGAGAATGTGACGAGGGCGAGCTTCGGCCTCCTCACCTGCCCTCGTTTCACCTGCCAGCAGGAAACGAAACTTCGCTGGGACCGCAAATTTCACAAACACCACAAGGATTGTTTTTGTCACTCTCCTTTCTTTTCTCTCTGAATTTATGCTACTAACCACAGCCTCTAGGGAGAACATATCAGGGAAGCACACACGGAGCTTCTTCTGCTTCTTCTGTGTTTAAAATCAGTGCAGGCAGTGTTGGCACCTCATCGATACGACACAACCTTTAAAGCTACAATCAAACCCCTGACATCAGAGAGAAATCAGTTCAGTCAGCTGCACAGAAACCGCCTTCAGAGAGCAGAAGAAGCAGCAAATATGACCACATACTAGCTCCCCTCCTTCACAACCATTACCCATGATCCCTTGGGAACTAAAGTGAAGTGATGAGTGAAAAACAAACAGAAAATCACTTCCTGGATGGTTTTGTATCCATTATTAGCTCTCCTCATCATCTTTCTAATGCTGCCTTCAAGTGCAGTCAGAAAAACAAAGATCATAAGCATGACTTTAAATATTTGGATGTTGATGTTGCCAAATTAAGAGGAGAAAAAGGAGGATGTTGCTAAAGGACTAGAAGAGATGTGACAAAAATTGACGATCAGTCACTTAAACAGCTTCACTATCGCACAGGGAGTAAATTCCGTTTCCATTCCCCTTTGGATCACAACACAAACTGTTTGATGTGAACACTTATTTTAACAACACACACACACATATATGAACTTGTTTGAAACTATAAATGAGTTTAAAATCAGTCGGTCGTGGAGAAAGCACCCAGAGAATTAGGACGACATGAACGAGTCACTGAACACAAATGAAACACGGACTCTCTGCAGTGAGACCGGACAGTGACGTCCCAAAGAAAGAACAAAAGTGTCTTCAGTGAAAAGTGTCAGAAACGCCAGTCCTCGAGCTGTCCCATCAGGAAAACAACAACAAAGATCGACAAAAAGAAAAGTGTGTAAGTTTAAAAGAGTCAGAAAGTTTCTTCGAGTGCAAAGTCGGGTCATATTGAAGCTGATGATGATGATGATGAGGACGAAGACAGTGAGGATGAGGAGGATTCCTTTCTCTTCTTCTCTTTGAAGGATATGAAGTCAGACGAGGCAGCAGAGAGAAGCTGTGGCAGACAGGCGGGATTTTAGAAGATTTTCTTACTGGTGTTGGCGATGCGTTCATGTCAGGGAGAGAAACGTGTGAAAAATGAACATCTGTGAAGAGACGTGAAGCAACGCAGAGACCGAGAGGACCTGATTCACTCCACTTTACTGAAAACCATCAAAAAGGAGAAAAAATGTTTGATTCATCTGTTTCTGAGAATATTCAGATTCATGTGATTTAAAGGACTAATGCCTAAAATTTGCTTTGTAGCTCTTTCAGTGGGATTGTAAACACTGATTCAAGTTCTTTAAAAAGCAGCTAAAACTGCTTTGAACACAATTCTTTTAAATTCAATCACAAGGTTTGGCACATCCGACTGATGTTAGGTATAAAAAATGTTTGTAATTCCATTGTATAAGTGTCTGTTGCAGTGAAAATCGATAAAAACCCAAACTTTACTGTGGTTCCTGCAGTAAAAGGAGGCTTTCTGTGTTTTCTTAAAAGTTTTATTATGACTTACTGACCTAACCTTCATTAGCGCGTCTTCTGTGTCTCTGCATCACTCTCATTTTGTTTCTCCATGACCTGAACGCAGCACACGGTAAAGTCTGAATGAGCGTCTTTGACTTGTCTTGATGTCCACTTCCTGGAAAGTCATGTGACACTGAATGATTGTTGAATTGTTTCAGGTGAGATGTGACGTCTAACACGATGATGAGGGGACATCCTGGGTGGGTCCTCGCAGTGATGGTGGGTCTCTGAGGAGGGTGGGTCTATATGGATTTGGAGGAATCTTGTTTGCTGATGAGAACCTCCAGGAGGCGGAGTTTGGCCTTGATCCTCTTGTACTCTCTGTACTCCTCCAGCATCGGCACGCGGTCCTCCTTCTGAACGTTTCTGTGGTTGAAACAGAGAAGGAGATGATTTAATTAATCATGTAAACAAACTAATCATTGTGTGCGCGCGCGTGTGTGTGTGTAAACACTCCAAGTTGGTGTATTCTCTCCTACCTTCCGTTACGCTGGTAGAAATCTTCCTCAAACTCTCGGATAGTCTTCCTCAGTTTCTTCTTCTCTGCTCTGGCCTTCCACAGCTGTTCCAACAGCTCTGGCCTGGAGGATCATGAGAAATGTGACATGAGTTACACACAACACCAACACAAGAGTTTCAATTAAAGGGTAGTCCACCAAATTAGTGCCATCTGCTTTCCCTGGTAATAAAATGTATAAATGTGCAAATAACAGTAAAATATTTTTTTTGTATTAAGCAAAGTGTCCTGGGATTTGATCTGAGTTTATATTTAATAAAAAGAGTTTCAAAAAAATTATTTAAACTATCTTAAACACTGGGGAAATGGAATTTGTTTCCTGTCCCTGCTTCCAAAAATTAGACTTTACTATAAAATATAATAATTTAAATCATTTACGAATGTAACATTATTTCGCACTTTTCGCATTCTTTGAGAACTTTTGATATTTCACCCATGACTGGATGCTTGTAATGTGATTTGTATCCACTATTAGCATAAATGCTATGTGGCTGCTACTCAAATAATGAGTAACAGGACTGAGCACTGGCAACAGGAGCGAGTAGAGTCCTCTAGTTAGGGATGTCCCGATATTACATTTTCACTTCCGATACGATACTGATACTGCAGAATTGAGTATTGGCCGATACCGATATTAATCCGATACGGTATCAGCATTAAACATGCATACTTTTATTACTTATTTTGTAGTATGTCTGTCATGTTAGAAAAGGCTTGATTAAGTGATATCATTCAAACAAAGAACAGTAGTCAGCAACAGTAGGTATGAGGAAAAACTGACCCATTTATTATTAACCAATAGGTAACAGAAATTTTAACATTAAACATAAGAATATACTAATAATTGAATAAAATAAAGAATAAATTAGAAGACCCAGAATACAACCTAAATAAATCAAATAAAAACAGCAGGAGCAGGGTCTGAACTCGACTGCTTATATTGGAGATTTTAGATGCATTCCGATATGATACCGATATTTGTTTTTTTGCTGATACTGGACCGATATCCGATATCAATATCGGACTGGGACACCTCTACCTCTAGTTAATTGATTTATTAGTGTATATTGGCTGACATAATTACTGATTTTTTGGGTGTTTTATTTCATTGTAGAGTTTTAATCACTTAAATTGTTGAGATTTAAAATCAGTTTCACAATGTGAACATAAAACAGGGAACCAAGCTTCCACAAAGTGCTGCAGAAAAGCAGCAGGAAATAAGCTGACAAAACTTCTAAACATGCTTTTTAGAGGTCACATGAGTTTTGGTAACAGGACTGAGAAAAATGTGGCCATCTTTGGCTTAGGAACCTTGTAAAAAATGAAATTAAGTTGCCTGAGATGGGCCGCTAAGTATGCTGAGTAGTTAAATATGTGTATTATCATGCTCAGAGTTGAAATAAAACAGAAATTTATCTAATGGCACCGATTGGGTGGAATCTTCTTTAACTAATTGAATCACATTCTTTTGGTTTCTTTAGTGATACAAGACTACATGTAAGACAGGAAGTGATGTCACTGTGGTGTCATGAGGGATCAGCTGTCAGGATCATGTCCAGGCAAGACACCTGGATTTACGAGGCAGAGCTAACCTGTTAGATTAACCAGATTACAGACTGAGCTGATTTAACTGAGTCTTTAACACACTGCCTTACTCTTCCTGCTTGTGGGTGTTTGCATTTCCAGTCTTATTTATCAGGAAAACAGACTTTTCCTTCGTTATTCTGTAAGTGTTGAGAAAATGTGAAGAATTTGTTCCACAGAAAGTGAGAGTTCGTAATAAATTTTGTATGTGTGTGTGTGTGTGTGTGTTTGTTCGTACATAGATGAGGCATTGGAGCTGGACAGCCGCAGGTCCAGTGCCAGCCTCCCTGACCCCTCCTCCACCTTGGCTCTGTCAGCCTGGTTCTGGCTCCTTACTGATCCGTCACTCGAGGTCACGATGTCCACGGCCATGATGACCTCCGGGCTCTGCATCTCTCCCCCGCTGCTCTCTGCCTCCTCCTCTTCCTCATCCTCCTCTTCCTCCTCTTCCTCACGCTCCTCCTTCCGCTCGGGTTGCTCTCCAACTTCCTCCTTCTCTTTCCTCTCATCCTCCTCTTCTTCTTTGATCTCCTCCCAGAAATGAGCGGTCTCTCCTTCAATGATTGGCTGGAGAGTTTGAGTCCGCCTCTTGCTAGAGGGGGACACCTGAGGGGGAGGATGGGGAGTTGAATAAGGCAGTCTGACCTAAAAAGAGGTCATGATTTTAATTTTCTGTGTGTGGGTTTTATTCACTTACTATGATGGGTGTGATGCTGACTCTGGTGAGCATCTGTTTGACCAATCTGTAGCGATCATACAGAGGCTTCACCACCAGACGCTCCTCTCTCGTCACCTGTGAGATGAAAAGATAAGAGAGAAATGTTTGTTAAACTCTAACGGCATTTTAAATCAAAGAACTAATGTGTTTGATGCGGGTGCTTACAGGTCGACCGTGCAGGCCTTCATAGTGCAGCAGGTTCTTCTGGAGGACTGTCTTCTCACAGGACAGCTGCTCCTTGGTCATCTTCTACAGAAACACAATCATCACGTCAGGCTGATTCATCCACAAACAAACTCACTCTGACTGTAGCTGCGTTTCCATTACACCTAGAACTGCGCAAAACGTAAATACCACAATAAAGAAATGGTAATAGAAACACCACATTTTCGAAGAACATCTTAAATTTTGATAAGTTTTTATGCTCTCATGAGGTGGTTTTTCAAAAGTTTCCATACTGAACTTTAATGCAAAATTGCAATGGAAACATGTCAGGTTGTCATAACAACACACCTCCCACACAACATAAAAACACTAATGTTCGTGAATCTGCAACATCATGGGTGCAGCGTCCGGGTGGATGTTTCGTTTTACTTTACTCAAGTTGTGCGCAATTCTAGTCATAATGGAAACACCAGCAAGGTGCGAAAAAGTGTAATGGAAACGCAGCTTGTGACATGTTTCCTCTCCGGCTCACCTTGATGTCATCAGGCCATCCGTCTTCCTGCCTCTTCCCTTTAACTCTGCGCTGGATCATCTCCAGTGTTTCCTCCCGTGTGGGCCGCTGACCTTTCGCCTCCACTGCTGCATCACTAACCCCCTGGTCCAGCGTGGACCCGAAGCTCTTGGGTAAGGTGTTACTCCGGGGACGAGTGTTGGGGCCGAGCTCACTCTCTGCGCGGTGTTTGGCGTCTGGGGAGGAAAGAGAAGAGCTGTGGTGAGCAAAGCGAGGACGGAGCCAAAGAGAGACAGACGATGGAGATGGAGAGTAACAGGAGGAACCAGGACAAGAGCAGCTGTCGCAGAGAAAGAGAATGAGTGAGGAAATCCTCAGAGAGCACGTAAAACATCTCTGGCTGAGCATGCAGGGGTCTGAAACACAGCTGTGATGGTTGAAGTCAGCGGTTCACAACACGAGGAGAAGACACACATGTTTATCTAGACACACACTCACGCACACACATCCTGAACAAAAAAACAGAACCACACCGAATCGACACCAAAGCACAGCAAGCAAAAAGGCTTCCCCTAATAACGACAATAAAACAAAGAAAACATCTGAAAGTTTCGAATAAGGAACTGAAAGTGTTCATCAGATTTGTAGGAATCAGGTATCCTCATCTCACAACAAAAACAGATACTTAAAATCTTGTGCGAAAATATTATATTTTATTTTTTTAATCACAAACTTCCCCTTTCTGCCTTCTATGACCTCACACTATCCCAGATTCCCTGCAAACGTCCAAACATGCGTTTTTTTAACATGAAATACACAAAAAGCAAAGAAGCAAGATGCTCTCAGGATGCCGCCTGTGTCTAGCAGTGTTGGTGATGTCTACTTACTGAGGGGTTGGTACTTACTGAGGTGAAACGGTCTAGAGCTCAGGCCTGAGTAGGGGTGGGGTGAGGGGGTGAATGTGTGATGGGGGGGTGAATAGATAGAAGAGGAAGAGGAGGAGGAGGAGGAGCATGAGGAGGAGGAGGAAGGGGAGAAGGGAGCATGGTGGCGTCTGTATGAATGGAGCAAAGCCTGGTGCCTCAGCGTGCTTCTGGGTAAAAGGTGGTGCTGACGTCCTGGTTGGCCGATCGGTCAATCAATCAATCGGGTCGTTGGGCAATTGGAGGAGGGAGGGAGGAAAGTGGAGAGCGGGTGCTCGAGTTATTGCGGTTTTGAATTTTTTTTTCGATTTGAGAACAGTGAAATGTTTCGGCCATTGCGATCTCCGAAAAGGAGAGGCGTCACCTCACGAGGAGGGTGGACGAGTGTCATGAGGTGTGATCAGAGCTGTGAAATGGGGCACAAGACACAACAACGTCTTATACAATAATTCTAGACTTCACTTTATAATTTCTCTCAACTCAAGGTCAAAACTCATAAAACATCCAAATGTTCTTCAATCTGTTGTTTAAAGTCTTATCCAGCGTTTCACCCGACTGATCTCACCTCATAGGAAATGAATGTGGGTTCACAAGGACGCAACAGCACACTGTGGGGTAGGAGCCACTGCTATGTGTCTGTATATGTGTGTGTCTGCGTTTGTGTGTGTGTGTGTTAGACCAGCTTACATGCAATGTTGTCACAAAGGTCAAAGGTCTGGAGTGGGAGGGTCAAGCTGTCCAGCGTGGAACAGGATGGCACACAGACACTCGCATCCCTGACACACACACACAGAAATGCACAAATTGAGGAGGAGAGAGCTCTACCTTTGATCTGCCTGCGGATCTTGGTGAGGTCGGTCATCCATTTGAGGACTTTGGGGTTAGCTGCCTTATCACCATGAGAGGGCTGCACAGAGAAGACAGAGGAGAGACCGTAAACCCCCGGTAAACATTTATTTACAGTTCTGCCTTTTCATTAACTTCCTTTCAGAACTTATTTCTACCTTGTAGTTCCTCTCCTTCTCAAACTGCTCCTCAAACTGTTTGATTTTCTTCTTCAGGTGTTGAAGCTTCTTCGTGAGTTGGTGCGTAACTGAATCTCCGCCTCTCATCGCCTCTTTGGAACCAAATGATGCTCGCCGGGGCCTGAGTTGGTACACGAAACGAAAGGTTCAAAGAAATGCCAAAAACGCCAATGTAATCACACTTTTAATCTTGAATCAGTGAGAAAACTGCCAGTAGAGCAGGTGCCCCATGTATGAAGAGATAAAACCCCTGGTGTACCTCTGTGCTTTGGTGGGTGAGGTGGCGTCTGGGTCCTGCTGGAGGAACCGCTGGGCTCCGTGCGCCCCGAAGTCGAGGAAGCGCCGTGCCAGGAGGTGAGGATGTGAACGGGAAGAGGAGGGAGAGGCAACCTGACCTCCCTCCCCCTCGTCCTCCTCACCTTCCTCCTCCAGAGGCAGCGGGGGAAGTGGAACCATGCGACCGGCCAGGGGGGAGAGCTGGGCCTCACCGCTTTCACTGTCGTCCTGCCAGGATTTGAAAGCTGGGACGGGGTCTGGAGAGGGAGAGAAGAAGAAATGGAGGAGCAGTTAGTTAGAGGAGAGAAAGGTCAGGAGGGGACGCAGGTGAAGGGTAAATTCAATTTCCGGTTAAGACAAGTAACTTTAGAGAAGTTAGTGTTTCAGGAGAAAAGCAAACAGCTGCCAAGGAGGGCGCTGTAGAGCTTTCACTCTTTCTCTTCTTCACTGGCCTGCTGACTCACTCTCTGCCTGATTAGCAGAGCTTTGATTGTCAGCACTATGCTAATGAGGCGAGTAGGAGGGGGAGAAAAGGTGAAAGGTGAAGGTTGGGACAGTAACGAGACAGGAGTGGATCAGTAGACGTAAAGTCAGGGGAGAAAGTGTCCAGATAAAAAACAGAGAGGCCAGCTTTGCCATCACACTTAAAGGAAGAAAGTTTCACATGCAGGGATTTTCATCTTAATCATAAAGAGAATTTTACATGTGAGAATAGATTAATAACACTTCCCACGCTGTGACAGAACCAGCAAGCAACCACTACAAAACCAAATCAAAGAAAAAGGATGAAAAGAAGGACGGGAAGACTAGTGGACGCGTGGGCACACATTCTCTTCTTACCTTGGCCTTCTTTTTGAAGATGCATACATGAGAAGTCTATGGGTGGGAGGTGGAGATGGGAGGGGGGTGATGCTGTTTAGATGGAAGGAGGACAGGAAGGAGGAGGAAGAACAAAAGGAGGAGGGAGAGATAGAGAGAAGAGGAGCGTTGACGTCAATCTCTCACACAACATTCGTTCGGAATACTAATGTGGGATTAAACGCAACAGAATGATTGACGAGGTTTCTCTCATTCGTAATGAATGTTTGACACGCTGGTGTGGAAATGAAGAGGATGACAGCTGACAAAGATTAGATGTGATTGTTTTGAATCTCATTAATAAAGTTGTTTAGGGTTTAAACTACTTCAAACTGAAACATCAGACTACAGGAGGAATAACTGGAGTGTCTGAGTGGTTTAGTGACAAAACATCTACTCAGTTACATGTGTGCTTTTGATCATGCATGTTTCTACACATCAAAGTCAAATCTGACAATTAGAAGAGGACATGAGGACACAAACCTTCCCATTGGTTATCAGGAAAAAGCTGAAGGTGGGGGTTTTGGCCAGATTTTGGTTGGCATGGTGACAGATGGTTTCTGTTGGTCTCGCTAGTGTTGGCGTTCTGATCACAGCGGCAAGAACCAGAGTCCTGGAGGAAGAGAGAATGAGAGAAAAAGGGGGTTAAAGAAATAAACTAGAAAAGCACTCAAGAGAGAGCGCAGACCTCTGCTAAGCATATTGTGATTGTCATGCAACACTTTAGTCCTACTTTAATGTTATACTCCCTTTCAGCAGACTGTCTGCTACAATTTGGTGTTAGTTGCAGGTTTGTACGATAATTTGTTACTTGACAGTGTGAAAATTATGATGACCCAGTACATATTTCATGTTCCAGATCTTAGTATCCAGAATACTGGCAGGATCTGGATCGTACTTTTACATCTGTCAGAAATTATTGTGACCTTTTCTTGTATTCTTTTGCAAAGCAATCCAACCATTTATCGTAGTTATATACACATATAGTGAAAACAGCCCTATCTCACAATGAAATTTAAGAAAAGAATCCTTAAAAAGAATCCTGAATCCAGACAGTGATCCGGATCACCCAAAATTAAATCACTTCTTCTTTATCCTATTTTGAACATTTCCTGAAAATTTCATCAAGATCCTCTTGTTAGCTTTTGAGTTGTGTTGTTCACAGACAAACTCTCCCAAAAACATAACCTCCTCGACGGAGGTAATTAGAGTGATCAGTTGAACTAAGAAGCAGAAATGAATGAAGGAAAGAGCTTTAACATCTACTGCAGTTGTTATTCACCTGAATACAGACTTAAAAAAAGGCTTCACATCCATACACTGAAACATCTTTACTTATGGACACTTACACAGCACATGGTGTCAGTCTGGGTTTGCTCCATGATGTCACAGAGTTGATTGTCCTGCCTGAAAAAAACAGATATTTTGAATAAACAGTAAAACTAACAGTTTTAAGATTTTACACACACACACACACACACCCCAATCTATCATGTATTAAAAGACATCTCTTTTCAATATTTGTGCCCTGACCTTAAGTATTAACTAGTCAATAATTCTCTGTAAATAGAAAAAGAAGGATAGTCTTCTTTGAGTGAATGACTTCAAACAGCAAGAAAGGTTACCAGAGAACATCTTTTGTTTTACAAAATCAAAACCTAGATTTCAAAATAAAAAAATCTTTGAGGACAGTAATTTTGAAACAAAAATATACTTAAGTAATATCATCTTCCCCTTTTGACTTCCCCTGACAAACCATGAAGCTGTGATGAAGTCATGTGACGTTTGAGTTATAAAGCTGACAATAGCATACAGTTTAAGTTAATATGTGTGAGAGAGATTAAAAAGGCCTTCTTTTAGATGTAGCCTTGAAGTGAGCTTTTGTTGACACAGCAGGAGATTGGTGAGCGTGAGGTGTCAGGTGATCAATACAAAGAAGAAAAAATGTGCACGTGCTCAGTACAATGAGACACTTGCTGGGAAAGAAAGGAAAAAGTCTGCAGGCCATCATCACCTGCCAGCTACTTAGAGCAAACATAAACAGCTACCTGATTCAAAACAAGTGTCGAGTAACCAACACTTCCTGTCTCACAAAAAGACTGAATCACATGAGAGGTTTGAAAGCAAACAAGCATCCCAGCCCACCGTGTAGTGTTGATGTTGTTCTCAGCATCGATCACAGCCTCTGAGTCCAGATCCATTCCCAAGTTTTCCTCCAGAGGGGCACCAGCATCCAGGGAATCCTGAGAGAAACAACGATGGTTAAGGATTTGCTCTGTAGTTGCGAATCAGGGGATTAAACACACAAGTGCAGAGAAAGAGACACAAGTGAGCATGAGTATAAACAAAGGGGAATATCACGTGAACAGGTGGAGCCTTGCTTTTCCTGCTCCAACAGATTACACACACCATGTTGGGTCTCTCCCTTTACTGATTGAGAACACACTGTTTTCTTATTTGTCTTAAATGAGAAGCACAAAATATTCAGGTAAAAGCTCCTACCTAAGGCAATAAACTGTAATATCAAAATGATCCAAAGCTGTTATATCAAGGTCCTGGTGACATCTCTCTGCAGACTTGCAATTACACAGCTTCCCCAGGAGGTCAAATAAAGAAAAGACTGTTAGAAATGCAGCTGCAATTACTGTTTCTTGCCACAGGTGACACCAAAGACAACAGAACAAACAGGTGTCACTTCCATGCTTTCTCCTCCACCTTCCTCTGATACAAAAAAACCTCCTCACACAAAGATTAAAATCCTTCTGACTAAAGAAGCCTGTAGGAATACAAACATGCTACTAGCTTGAAAGCACATTTCAGCCCTGTGTCATTTTCAGATCCATACCTAGAAAAATAGGTCTGTTGTTTTTTGTGTTTGCGACCACAGAATTCCAACTATTGTAGCAATCAGAGGAGAACAAAGCTGGACTGTGCAGATAACATCAAAACAATCAGGCCTGGAAAGAACCAACACACTGAGACAGGAAGGAGGTTAGTTATGGGAAATATGTTGGTGGCTCACACAATAACTGTTTGTAGCTTGTTTATTTCCTCATAAGGAAATTCTCCAATGATACATGTGTTATTTGATTTACACTCATATTGTAAACATGAAGGAGACGGTTATGTTTCTGCCATCCTTGTGTGAAAACGTTGATGATATAAGTGTGACATGACTTTGCATGTACCTGTGTGTCAGTCTGGCTTTGCTGCATTTGCTCCTTTGTTGGTGTAAGAGGGGTTTCCCCTTCTGTGTCGCAGGGACTGTCCTCAGGGTCTGTTTGTTGCTCTTCGTCTCCATGGCAGCCCTGGTCCAAAGGATCACTCGGGCTCACCCTGGAAAACAAAAATTAAAAGTGAATCTCCTTGATTGTAAAGTGTTGTGACAGGAACATTGGGCCTTGTCTTGTCGTTATTCCAATGTCAAACATTTTGTTTTTTGAGGAGTTGAGTTTAAAACTGGACATGCCTGGAGGTGACTGACCAGTGAACAGCTGCTGCCCCTAAACATGAGCAGTGCGCTAATTAATGCCACGGCTGTCAACATGCTTACCAGTAAACTGAACCATCTGTTTGGCTATGTGCCTTTGTGCACAATGTTCGCTATGACAAAAATGTTCTTTGAAGTCATCTGATGCCACCTTTAACCACTGAGGAATCTGAGTAACGCATGTTGCTACCAGCAGGTGCATGTAGGAAAAATGGAGCAGCTTTTTTTTCTCTTTCCTATTCCAACAGCAGCAAAACCTGGAGTAAGTAGATGTTCCTCAACCTGAGTGAAGTGGATCTGGCTTTTTGTGTGAGAGGATGCACGCTTACCCCTGGCTGTCGTAGCTGCTCAGGTCTTGGTCTATGGAGGTTTTGAGCTCAAAGAAGTGATGCTCTACTGCGGCTCTGATGGTACGCTGGATTATCCTGGAAACAAAAGAGACATAACAATTCATCATCATGTCTTTGTGTGATCATTTTTCAGTGACTTTTGTGCATTTAGGGATGTGTCCCTAATGTAACCTCTGAAGTTTTGACTGGTTTAAACAAACAGGCTATCACATTTTTTACAGCTTCATTATTTGATAGAAATCTAAAAGTTTTGTTGTGTTTTTCCATTGAGGCAAAAATTTTCTTTGAGGTAATATTTAATCTCTGTTCAGGTAATAAGTTACATTTTCAATTGCTCTCTATGTTAAAAAAATAAAATCTTACAGCTGAGTCCAGGTTTCCTTCTTTTTTCAGCTGTAATGAGGGTAAACTTTAACTGATGACCTAACCAGTGACTGTATTCAAAGAGGCAAAGACGAACAAAGAAAAGAAAAACACCGTTCAGAAGTGTGCCTTTATGAGTGTATAAGTGTCCTATTTTTGTTAACTGTTCTCTGGTCCAGCTATAAAAACAATCTGTCAGGCTTTTTTTTCAATTGTTAGATCTTCATGTTTAATTTACACTTGAGAGAGCAATAATAATGCAAATATTGATCTCTGAAAATTTTCAATTACATTGTAAACTCTAATCCTTCATTAATCAGCTTTCTGTGAATGAACAGAAATGGATAAGATTCTTAATTTCAGAATGACGATAACATTTTTCTTTCCGTTCTGGGGAATTAAATAACTCCTTATTAAGTCAACAGCCAGGTCCAGTTATGACAGGATTAATCTTTCTTAAACTACAGTGAGTGAAGAGAGAGGAGAGGACTTCACAGCCTAAAAAAGGTAACGTAAGTTCTGACGCTCTGACCTCTTCTGCCCTGAGAAGGAAGGGTTGATCCTCAGGATTTACAAAGACTTTTTTAAACACTTCCTGACCCTGAGAGCTATGATTATGTATCTCTTGCTGTACGGAGGGAGCAGTCACTGGAGGGGTTAGTCTGGAAACTTAAGGAGCAGGTTTTGGAACTACATTTTTTGGCTTGCATGCTTTTTAAGCTTTATGCCACTCCATGACAGAGGGTGGTGAGGATATTTGATCTATACATCAGTGTTATTTGGGTGAGAGACTTTAAGCCTGGAGCATTACTGAGTTTTGGCTGAACATTCATGACTATTTAAGGAAAACTCTCCCAGGTATCTGGTATTACTAGGAAATAACTATGCTTATGAGCTGACTTTAAGCAGAAGATCAACCAATCATAGTTTGAAGCTCATCTTATCATACTAATACATCAAAAAGAAACACATATCTTAAGGCCTTGTACACAAAGAGCCAAATATTTTTTTAAAATGAATATTTCCCCCCTCACTCATTTTAACGTAACAGGTAAATCCGCAGATAAGTGCGACTCAAAGCATGACTTTGTCAACTAGTTATACACGCAAACCATCTAAAATACCCAATGACTTTCAAAATAAAACAAACTGGGTCCAAACCAGATGGTATTTAACTTGACCACAGCAATAAACTGACATAATGAATGGAGCCAGACCAGAAGTGAACAGGCTGGAGGATTTACAGCCAAAACAAGAACAAGGAGACATTCAAATATGGATCGGGAAGTGCAGGAAAATTGAACGAAAATGAAGTGCAGTGCAAACTCTGCAAGGTTAATTTAGCATATCAACAGTCATCAACAACTATGCACAGTCATGTGAGAGCGAGGCATGCAGCCAAAAGTGCGGCGCTGTCTGTAGATCAACAGTCAGTGAGAGGCTTTGTCACCTAAGAAGTAAGTTTGATGATAGATGTGCAGAGCATAACAGCCCTCTCCCTCTTTGTCAAAGTAATGTTGGGGCAGGTATGTGTGTGGGCAGTGGTGACGGCTTGCAGGGGGGTGGGGGGCATGATCTAGGAAAAATCTTCAAAAAGTTACGAGCCATTATCGAATAGTTCTTTTGCTTGAAAAGTCTATCCTAAGAACCAAAAACTCTGTTTTCCGGCGTATACACAAAAACCATGAAACCAGAATTTTTCAGGGTCTTCGCTCTGGCTGGAGTTTTCAGAAAATATAGTTTATAGTCATGTAAAACTGAGGTTTTGTGTGGATGACAGGCCTGAAGTATTACAGATATCAGGCTACATGTGGACATGGCCTTAATTGTGCCTAAATCCTCCTAAGTATCAGTGAAAGCCACAGGTAGATAAAAAATGCTGATCTCACTCAGGGACAAGAGACTGTCTATGAAAAACAACTTTTTTCACCCTTTTATGTATTCCTAAAAATATAAACCGTAACTGTGTCATAAAGGCACCAAGAAGAAGGGCCAAAAACTGTCCCTCTGGGACTTCAGGAATATATTTTCTCAGAAGAAAGGAGAAATGAAGAGTAAAAAGAAGTATTACAAAGGATTACAAGAAGTGATTAAAAATAAAATCCACCAACAATTGTATTTAGGTTTTGATTACATCTTGTGTCTTAGCCTTCCAACTGTAAGGTCAGTAACCCCACAAAAGGTGCAAAGCATCATGGAAAAACATATTTTATTGTGTGAAAACAGAGGGCTGATAGTCAGGTGATAGGTTAGGTAACGTCCTGCAGGTTCCAGCCATGCAAAATGCTTTAGTGTGGCTGAGTTATGAACAACAGAAGATGCTGTCTTCCTTATCACTTCTTTGAACCGCTTACTTTTCACCCTGTCAACACCTCTTCCTCACACAGTAGCTGCCTTTTCTCAGCCAGTTTTCTGTGTTTATTTACCTCTTTATCATTCTTCACCTGAGCTAACCCAGCAGTTCAACTTTCTTCGCAGGTTACATTTGGAGCATTATATCTGCTTATGTTGTACGTGTTGCAGATTACATGTTGTCAGTTCACTGCCTCATTGTGTTAGTGGAGTGTGTGCATCAAGACGTGCCAGTGTATGTTACTGGGAGTGGATGAAGTTTCTGGGGAGTGTGTGTACTTACTCAGCAGAGTCAGCAGGCAGGATGGATATAGGGGAGAGGTGGGAGCTGTAAGAAAAAAAAAAGAGAGAGAAAGAGGAAAGGACGACATGGTCAGAACACTGCGTACTCTTCAACCACCAAACTGACATGACATGACCCGAGAGGGCGTTTGTTTCAGGCAGCAAGAGTCAAAACAAGGAAGATGGAGGACAATAACAAAGGAGCCAGAACATGTCTGCCTGTTCAGACGGAGATGAGGAAAACTTAAATAAAAATGTCTGTGAATCAGAATTAGTCCATGTTCTCTTCGACTCCATCTTTGAGATCACTTCTGCCAATATCAATCTGAAGGAAAGCAGCGCATACTTGCTCATAGTTTGAGCCGCTGGCGCCACTCTGGGTGGGCAGATTGTTATTTAGGCTACAGAGTGCTGCCAAACACTGCTGATCAGATAGAAGGATGTGTGTATGTGTGTGTATGTGTGTGTGTGTGTGTGTGTGTGTGTGTGTGTGTGTGTGTGTGTGTGTGTGTGTGTGTGTGTGTGTGTGTGTGTGTGTGTGTGTGTGTGTGTGTGTGTGTGTAAGGGTTGGGAGATCAGATTTTCTATTCAATGTTCCACCAAAGGCGAGAACGTGTGTGTATCTTGCGTGTCTGGCAAGAAACAGGGACGCGGCTGAGACGTATCCCTTGATTCAGCAGCCTGCTGCTGGCCTCACACACACACAAACACAAACACACACAGACACAGACACACACACACATTCTGTCAGGCACGCCAGATTTATATAACACCCCATTACACACATACATATACACACACACACACACAATCCAAGGTCAAGCACATTATGTTCAAGTATCCATTCACGAGGACGCCTGCCTCATACAGACCGTGTGTGTGTGTGTGTGCGTGCACGTGTGTGTGTGTCACAAGCAGTCAAACTCATCTGATTAGACAAACAGCAGCTGACGTTATGCAAGCTGTTCTTGTGGATGCACACTGGCTCACACTCACACACACACACATACACACTCCTGATGTGGAATCTTAGGGTAGAACAATAGACTGAACTATCAGTGACAAACAGAATGCATGATGGGTCAGACCTTTTTTTTCTGTCTTATCTTTTAATCACTTTCTTTTTTGGGCTGCTACCCCTGTATCTTTCTAAAACTTTCTTTATCATTTTCTTTCAAACTATTGGTCTTCATTCTTTTTCTCATTTAACAGACAATACCAATTTCTTCCCTCATCTTTTTCATCTTATTGATAATTTAACTCAGTCAGAGCTTTGTCATCTCTAGTTAGGCAATTTTTGATTCTGATAACTCCTCTTTCACCCTGATTCTTCTCTTTCTGTCCATATTTTTTTCCTCATGGTTTAATTTCTTGTTATGTCAATATCACATCTCCCACACTTCTTTCCTTATAAAGTAATTTTAATTCAGTGTGTGTATGTTTGTGATGAAGAGAGAAATGGTGACGTGAGGTTCAAAGTCTACAGAAAACATGAACATTTAAACTATTTACCACCTATAAACCTCAACTGTTTAAAAAATAAGCACATTGACAGGACGTTATTAATGCACACCATATAGAAACGATCAAATCTGGATCCACAGATTTATTGAACACCATCCTTTCCTTCCTGTTGATGAACATGACAACCTGCCCTTCAAACAGGATCCCACCCCACAGGCTCCCTCTGCACTGACTGCACCTTCAGAGCTCAGATAACATCTGACAGGCCGGCTTTCCTGCTAAGTTGCACCCTAAGGGGCCCCACTGGGTGGCTGCATCACTAACAATAGATCCTAGATTGGGTCTTTAAGGACATTACATAACCTCAATGAGCCTAAAGTAGCAAAGATAATATCAGACCTTACACCATTCTGCCCCTGAAGATATGAAGTCAAACTACTGCTGCACCTTTGGGGTGTTGTTGCCACCCTGAAGCTCCCAAAGGAGCAGAGATAACATTCATCAGCATCAGTGGAGCCCTACAGGCCAAAACATTAAGAGTCCAGCTGGGAATTTCTGCCCCGTTAAGGACAGTATGAAGGGCAGAAGGAAGTTATCAGTGGCATGATGTGGGAAACGGTAGACAAAACAAAGTTTTAGACACCAAGGTGAACAGAGTGTAGTGAGGTGAATAAAGAAAGCTGAAAATTTATTTCAAGCTAAATCTTCAGGTTTCTTTGCAGTAGGTTCACAAGTGTAACTTCTTCTTGTTGTAAAGTTATACACAGGGTATGTACATGTTTGGCCAGTGCTTTAGTGGCTGGTTTTGGCCGAAACATACTCATATGCCCAGGCGACAAAGAAGCACTAAAGGTTTGACTCTGAGTGCTCCAAGTAGGTCAAATGAGATCAGCTCCTGCCCTACAGCCACGACAGCAGCAGCATTGGCCAAAGACAGAGATAAGACCTTGATAACATCTTAAGCAGTCAAACACCTTTGGCTAACGGTTACTTGGCAGTGATATAGTAAAACCTTTTAAAGTGACCTTAGTGGATTGCGATGGTGTCTGTGTTACTGTGTCAGCAAACAAACACACGCTTCACTTGTTTTCACTTCTTTTAAGTTGCCATGTCTTAAGCAGTTTGTTTTTCGTAGCTAGCAGGTACTTGTTCTTTTAGATCAATTTCATTTTCATATTAAATGTATAAACTTTTTATAATCCTGTTTTGATTTAGCGACGTCTATCATGAGAGGTATCTGAGGTGAGTGGGTGAGTTTTAGAAGCTGTTGCCAGATTTAATCAGATCACATCTGCAGTCTGCTAACCAGATCCTTGGGTGTGAGGACAGCAGGTGAATCTCTCTGCTGGCAGATTAGTGCTTTAAGTAGGTCGGTGTGCATTAGCTGAGGGATGACCTAAAGGCTGACTGATGCACCTCTGATCCAATTTCAGTCAGAAAAACAGATAAAGTATATTTCAGAATGCTGATCTACTTATCCATCCAACTTATTTATTTATTTTTAACCTCATGTCAACATTTTTGTCATGATATTCTGTTAGTACTAGTAGTACCACAGAACCACAGCCGCCTGGTCTTAGCTGAGTAGGCAAGCCACAAAAGCATCTCAGTCTGAGGTTTTGTCTGCTGCATTAAATGAAAAGACAGAAAGAAAAGAAAATCGAGGAGGAGAGTGTGTGAGAGTGAAAGTGTGTGTAAGGTGAGCTTGAGGTTAGTTGTGATTCCACAGAGGTGCTGTTGTCAGCAAATCTGACTTGGCTCAGCTCTGGCTAGGAGGTACTACACAGTGCTGCAGACTACGCATCCTCCCACACACACACACACACACACACACACACACACACACACACACACACACACACACACACACACACACACACACACACACACACACACACACACACACACACACACACACACACACACACACACACACACACACACACACACACACACACACACACACACAGAAATGTATACCACACGTCTGTATCAGCATGCAGAGGAGAACATATCTCACTTTGGCAGGTAACCTACTTCAAACACACACACACAGGCACACACTCGCTTTATATCTTTACGGCTTTCTGCCTCTCACTTACTCCAGCACACACACAGAATTATAAGCGTCATCTTACATCTCATAAACAACCTCTGAAACAGTAAACATTACAGCCCTTCATGTCTGAGCCAAGAAACTCTCAGAGCTTTACAACAGACATTTGCTTTCCAACAATCCACATTCAAACACACACAAGGTCAACGGTTTAAGGACTGGGTTCAGTTAAATGCACTGATAAGACTTGTTTCTTCGCTGTTTTGTGCTTTGAGCACAAACCACCTCTATTTCCTTTCCTCTAATCATTCCAACATTGCCCCGGCAAATCTCCCGCTGCCTCTTCCTGTCTCCTCAACACTTTCAATTTATCATTCCTCTTGCACAGTCCTGGGGGACTGATGCAACATTGCTGAAAGCTTTGTGCTCAAAATGAGGGGGCTCGATCACTGGTAGATTGGTGCTATAAATCTCAGATCCTTGAGACCCAGAATTTAAGTGCTCTTGGGAAAAAACTGAGCACTCAACAGAGTATAAGAATGTTTCCTTATGAGCAAGTTCGCATGGAAGTTATTATAGTAAGTGGTCAGAAGACTATTTAGATGCATATATTGGGTTCTTGGGTCTATCACACAGGACTACAGCTGGCACGGGAGGCTATTTATGTTGGCACACAGAGAATAATAACAATGAGGCAGAGGACAAAATAAATAAATATATAAATAAGATAGATTGATAAATAATAAAACTATTGTGTTGTATTCTCTTTCCTACTTTACACAAAATGGAGCACACATAAATGATCTTAGAAAAAAAATTTAACAAACGTTAACTAATAAATGTAAATAATGACATTATAAATGCGCAAATGTGTCCTGTGCATTACCGTAAATCTCTTTGGAGGTGTGTCTGCTATCTTGCAATCGCATCAAATTTTATTTGGTTAAATAAAGGTTAAATAAAGTAAGATTTAGAGGTGTTATCAAGGCAAAAAAAACATGTTCAATGTCTGAAAAAAAAACAGGCAACAGAGGGAAGTTATACCATTTCTCACTGCATAGCTCAGCATGGAAAACCATAAAAGGAGACTTTCCTTTCGACTGTCAATGATTTTATAAAAGAAGTAAGTATCAGCACTTTGGGCGTGAGTGTATTTAAAAGTGGCTCAAGTCATGGAAAAAGTTGCCTGCCCCTGCTATAACATGTCAAACTGACTGAAAGTGTCATAATTTTGAAGATACTTGGCAGTGTCCAACCAACAGTCTCTACTCCAAGATTTTTAATTTATTTTTCTATCTACAATAATAAAACATAGTTCATCCACAGAACTGTTAACAATAAGCTACAATTTTAAATATTTAGTCATTTTGTCTAACTTTTGTGGGACAAAGACTTCCCACTCATTCAAGAATTATCATCCAGAGTAGTTTTTTTTAAACGATTTCTCAGCACTTTTTGAATATCATATTTGTCGATATTCAAAAGCACAAATTTAGCAATAACTGTGATATTCACCAAATACCAGGGTGAATCGTGAGATTCTAAGTTGAAAAACGATCTATTTTTAGCTCTGCTTCGTCAAAATGCTGACGAATACTCAGACCTCTTCATTCTTCGATTGCATAACACAATACCAGCTGTAATGGCAAAACCGCTTTCATTTCATCTTCAGCTGCTGTGTTTCTATTCTGGTAAAAGACTTCCTCTTGCCTCTGTTTTCTCCTTCATCTCCCCTGGGTAACTAAACAATAAGCGAGACATACAAGCCAACCTCCTTTCCCTCCATTCTTTCATTCATAAATGACTAATTCTGAAGGTTTCCTCTGATCCATTCCAGCATTCACAAGTTAATCTATTCTTCAAGGCTTCCCCTCTCTTTGTTGTTAATTAATCCACTTCATTCAAATAATACTTCTCCTCTTCCTCTCCTCCACCCTTAATAGCTCAGTCATGTATTCTTTGATCTCTAGTATGGTTACATTTTCCCTTTCTTCCCCGTTCATGCATTCATTCATCCATTAAATCATGCATTCCAGGCAAAGAAGACAAGTTACATAACCCCAGTGTTTACCTCTGCAGCAGAATGTCACAGGCCATTCTCATTTTCGCAGCTGTGTTTCCTCTCACAGTGATCAGTCCTTTTTGTTATGATTCGGCTGTTTTATGTCAGTGAATCCAGCCTGCAGGTGCTTCACTGTGACAGCTGTCTTGAATGCCGATTGGCTCTTTTCTCTGAATTTTCTTCTTCTTCTGTCTAACCTTAAACAAAGGTTATTCAAGCCGGGTCTGCTTTATATTTTTCAATCCAGCAGAGAAGTCAGCTTGACTTTGACACTATACTCAGCGAGATTTCTCTCTTGGTCTTCTTTGCCTGTGAACCACTTGACACATCTCCTGCAGGATCAGAATCCAGCTGTTACAGCTTGCTCTGTCTCTTCGCCCCTCAGATTTTGTCTCCCTCAGTTCTGGGTGAGGATCTAAGAGTCAGCTTTGTTGTATCCGGTGAGCAGGTTATCCCAGTTGAGCACTTTGATGTGTCAGCGTCAGCACCAGCAGGTTGAGCAGCAGAGCCAGGGTATTGCCTGGGTGCATTCTGTGGCGTCCTATGAACCGGTGTGTGTGCGTGTGCTCCTGGATGAGTTGGTGTGTGTGTGAGAGAGAGGTCTCACTCTGCACTCTGTCTGTAAAAGTGCTGCAGTAAACATCCAGAGCGCTGCTCAAATACATGAGCTTCTGATGTAACCAAGCAACAACCCCAAGAGGACCAATGAGAAGGGAGGGGCTGAAGGTAAGAGCCAATTGTGAAGAAGGAATGACTTCCCCCAGCCAATCATCAGGCAGAAAGAGGGAGGGGGGTTTGATTTTTGAACCACTCAGTTGTGACTAGAGACTCAGCAGTTATTGCCAGCAGAGCTGTGAAATGATGTGAACTAACAAACACATGAACATCACGCATGAACACACCTGTGTCTCTTCTCTGAGATTATTGTAAGACAGCCCCCTCGGCTCATTACATAATCATAAACACACTTCACAAAAACTGATCGCTATGTGGGAAAAGAGGAGTACCAGAAGAGGTTATGACTGGGTAGAGGGAAAACATACAAACACAAAGTTAAGGAAGTGTGAGGAAAAGTACAACAGAGGAGGAGGAGAGGAGTGATGAAATGTATATCTTGTTTTATCGCTGTGTGTGATGACGTTGGAAACAAAGATAAATGTGTGTGAACCAAACACTCAAATCAATCTTTAAAGAAACTGACATCACTTCCTTCTGTCCTCAATCCAGTCAGTTTCTTTGCAGTTGGACAAAATGATCAGAACATCTTATTTCAAATCACAGAAGACACAGTTTTACACATCAAACTTAAGAGTTACATGATAACATTTGTTTTTATACTACATTTAACATTTAAACCAATAAGATGGATAGCAAAGAATCCCATGGATTAAAAAAGCTCTAGATACTACAACGAATATTCCATTTTTAATTAAGTCTCAACTTCTAGTGCAAGAGAGGCTTGTTTTACCATTTGCGTTAAATTGAGTAACTTGTGTAATTGTATTTACACAATCTTAGCAAAGTAATTTTGCCATAGTGCTCACTAAAACCTACCATTTTTGACAGCTAGCCCCAAAGCCCAGAATAATTCATCATTTTGAAGAAAAGGAATGAACAACAACTTAGTATGAAAACAAAAACAAGCACTGAAAGGATCAAGTTGTACAAGTTCAACACAAAGTGGCTCTTTTTAAAGGCAAACTATGCTCCAAAACATGACTGTGTAATCTACAAGCAACATTTTTCAATCCTTTCAGGTTTTGCTTAAACGGAGCAACATGTGTCACATGTTAGATAAGATACAATGAGTCACTTTTCTTTACTTATGAAATCAAGTGGCAAAAGACAAATCAATCAACCGCTGAGAACATTTTATTTACGGGCGAGATAATCTAGATTGGATAGTTAAACGAGATAAACATTGTTCAACCACTAGATACCGTAGCCCCATCTGCAACATCTGCCACTACTGACAAGTTCTTTTTTCAAAAAACCATGACATATTATTAAAATAAAAAAAAGACTAAGAAAAAACTGACTTGAACAAGACGAGTGTAACAAACTTGGGTGGAAATAGCCAAAAGGTTGTGTGTAAAGAGTTAAACGTGGATTATTCTACTTTTTCTTCAGGGTTACACTTATGTAAACTTTGCACAATTCCAGAAATCCCTTAAGGAATGAACAAAATGAGAAAAAAAAAAGTTATGCAACTGTGAACATGAATCTTTCAATAGGTTAGACTGAAGTTATGAGTTATTTAAACTTCCTTGCTTCTCCAAACTCAAATCTCTACCTTTGACTGTATCGTCAGTCAGTGCCTTAGACAAAGCAGGCACAGGGGGGACGTGCTGACACAAAGTTGCTCCAGCAGCGACCTGAGGAGTGACAATTGAATAAATGTTTTTCCATACTGATTTAGGTACTGTGAGTGCTGCTTGGAAAGTCAGATAGCTCTGCTGTACCAGAACCACGGGTGAGAACTGATAGGGAAAAGTGGTGTGTGGTGCTATCTAGGTCATTTACCGTATCATGTTACATATTGTGCGTCGCACTGGCACCCAAGCCTTGACACCAAAGGGCGAGAAGACGAGGAAAGAAGGGCACAAAGTGAGAACTTGGAGAAAAAAAGAGGAGGTACTTTTCTGGACTTTAATTACCTCCATATATCGAATACTTATGACTCAAAATGAAGTGAGTTTCAAATAACTTACACAATAAAACTTTTGTCTCAATGTAAACGATTAAACAGTTTGTTTCCGGTATTACAAAACATAACTATGCAAAGAAAATACAGTATGTGCTGTAAAGAAGACTGAGCTTCTTTTAAAGCCAAACATTTACATTCCTTCAGGGAAAGTATAAATGAGATTCATCAATCAGCTGCCAAAAGACCTCCACTTTTAATTAAACATTCAAAAAGAAAATAACATCATCCCTCAAGCAGATGCTGTAGTGTGTATGCAAACTTCACTGAGTTTCATCAGTCACTTCATAGACTAATCTTTATCTTTAATCATTTAAGCAGACAGCTGTCCAGAGTATAGAACTGCATTTGAATTAGTCAAATTAAGTCACTGAAAGGAGAATTAAGGCTAATGAGAATGATCTCATAAATGATATTTCCATATGCTTTGCTACTTTTGATTAAGTACAAAACTTTATATGCACAAATAAAGACGTCCCAGTCTACAAGTTGGTGAGTAAGTGTTTAAGCTAGACTAACTCTGATACATGAAGCAGGTCAAAACACAAGCCACATATGATACTCCTGTTTGACCTACATCATGTGTCTATATTTATGCATAGCTCATGCAGACATACATCTGCCATGAATTCTAATGTTGTGGGACAGGATGCTGCCTGGCTGCTTGCTTGCACAATGAGGCTTAAATATGATTCAAGTACCAAGAACAAGCATGTTTGCCACGCAACGTCAGTCCTGGGATGAAGACATTCATTTGTCATGATACAAAGTGATGTTTATTTATGAAAGATAGCAAGAAAGACAACACGGTCTGCGTGCACCACAAACAAGGCTTGTCTGACTCTTTATCAATCACAAGTAACTTTCACATTATGTCTCCCTGGGCTGTTATTTCACAGGTGGCTTGTTCATGATCAGTCAAGAAGCAAGTCAACAAGACTCCATCTGTTGCAAATTACAGGAGCCCTTTAGATAATGTTTCTCACTACATACAGTGAGGAACTTGACAGGTGTAAGTCAAATGTGTGATCATCAATGACAGGATCTTGGTTGCCAAGTTAGAGGAATACACCAACGATAGATGTGAAATTTCAGCTACAAATTTTTTTGCATAATTTAAATGGAAACAACTTGATCTCTGTGACATTTGGTGCATATCATGCACCTAGGTGTACAAGGATCTCAAAACAAGAATCAACAGCAGGGTAAGATTTTTGGCATTGACAGAGAAGATTTGGCAATGTTTTTATAAGCACAACCCACATACTCAGTTTAAAAGGTGAATACACAGGCTTTCCTACTGAGTAAGATTTATCGCCAAATAATATAACAAAAAATAATCTTCCAAACACCAATTGCCATAATTATTGAATTAAATCAGTGTTCCTGTGAAGAAAGCAGGTGAATCTGATCAAAAAGAGATGAATGTACAAGCATTTCAGCTGTGTATCCAAGAAACAAACAGCTCTCCAGTAAAGTGTGGTGTCACCTTGGGATATAAATCATTTCAACGGCTATGTAAAAATAACGTGTTAAAAATGCAAAGGGGAGTTCATCAAGAGGTGCTTTAAGATGTGTCTGCAACACAAGAAGCTATGGACGTCACAGGATGTTTGTGACTCAGGAAAGGCGACAGAATGAAGGCTCTAACATGAGAACACAAGTGGAGACAAGCGTTTTCTAATGTGTTAAAACAGCATCTCCTGTGCTGACCTATTCCCTCCCAGGGTCTGAAACTGTGTTTACACTCAGACTGCAAATCAATAAATCATTAACAAGTAGGGACACTTTCCGCCCCCGGCCCCCACCTGTGCCTTCTATGCCCTATGATGTGTTCTGTACCCTTCATAAATCCCTTCTCTCTACTCTTTTCCTCTTCACTGGGACCAGAGGTGCATCCCAGGAGCCCTCATCCCAAGCCTCCATATTTCAGAGGCCTCATGAAATAATACTTTCCTGAGAGAAAGAGAGGATGGAAGCAGGAAGGAGGAAGGAGGAGGGGGCAGTAACGGGGCAAGATCAGAAGAGGAATACCAGGGATTATATATAGATTTGAAATGAGTAGAGGCTGTCAGCATGTAAGGTGTGTGCCTGTGTGTGTGTGCCTGTGTGTATTGGCTGTCAGAGTCTATTAAAGGCACGCTGCAACAGCCACAGAGGACAGACTTCCCTGTCTATCAAGCGCTAGACAAACAACTCAGCCTCAGTTAATGTTGAGTCACAGGATGGGAACTTTCCCTCTCACAGAGCTGTCACAAACAGTTATGTGTCGAAGAATAAATGATGAACGCAGGAACAAAGAACTGCTCTCAAAGCAGTGAAGTCACTCTTGGTTAAAAATGCACAGCATCCTGACTCATCCACTTTTTCAAGACCTTAATTTAGGATGACAAAGTTAAATACAAAAAGTGAAATGCTAAAACAGAAATGGAAAAATCTTATAATCTTCAAATTATCAAAGCTATAGATCTGAAAAATGTTTTGTTACTAAAACTGAATGAAGTGTAAGTTTAGGCTGGCCATTAAGTCAAGCTCTGTAACACCAACCCCTATCAGCTAACTGCTTAGCTGATTACATCTTTTTAATGTATATTGGCCTGGCTGCTTATGCTACTTTGCAACACACCTCCACCCCAGTACTGATTTTACTTGTGGCATATGTGTTTTTACTGATTCCTGATTTGTTGTGTACCCCTGGGGTTCTTTGCTGCTGCTCTGTCTAGGGATGGGTACCTTTAACTTTTGAAGCGATACGATACTGATACCCGGTGCCTGGATACAAATACATGGCAAGTGGTATCGGTACTCAACAGTACCTATTTTCTGCACTTTGGTGCGTAGCTATGTGACAATAAATATATATTTTTAATAATAAAAAATAAAATAATATATTTTTTTAATAATAAAAAATCTCATTTTTTTTAATCTAACATATTTATTTCTCAATATATAGACTTGCATTTCTGTGTTCATGTCCTGCAAGGAAAATTACCTACTCTTCCACTCCCTCACAGTCACAAGGATGGTACCGTTGGTACATACATGGTAAATAAAGTACTTTTTACTAGATAGAAGTCTGTAGGTACTAGGGGTGTAAAGGTACACAGAAATCACAGTTCAGTACGTACCTTGGTTTTAGGGTCATGGTTCAGTACATTTTCGGTACAGTATGGAACAACACAAAACCATTTGCTTGTTTAGCATGTTTATTAAACCAAAAACTTGCCATTATACAGCAAGGGGGAAGCTCCGGTTGGTCGTTAGCAGCAGCCATGATGCACAATTCAGACACAAGCTCCTGTGGCTATGGAAGCTCTTCGACATTCATCTTCTGATTGGCGCACCGTCCACATGATATGCACATGATTGCAAAGCACGAATCACAGACCACTTTCCTCATGAATTTTAAAACGCCTTCCCTGCTCAGCCAATCATAGACGAGTACTCACATGAATATTAAAGAGCCATGTGCAGCGGCTAACGTAAACTTACTGTACTCGTTCGAATACAGCACTGTACAGAACCAAACGGCCTTGTGGAGTGGTTTGACACGGATACATGTACCGTTACACCCCTAGTAGGTAGTGGTACCCATAAAAATACTTAATTAGGTTAGGGTTAACCCTATCCCTAGCTCTGCCAGCCTTGGCTTTTCATGTGCGCACATCAAAGAGAGAGGAGGTGTGCTCTACCCTACCCACTTCCGGCTTTGGCATAGATGACAGACGTATGGAAGGGCAGGGAGCTTCCAGAACTGATTCACAGTGCCCAATAACTCTTGTTTCACAGAAATAATTCAACAGGACTGACTTTTCCTGGTTGAACTAACCATCCATTTTGGAAGACTGTTACATTTGACTTAAAAAAAGCAAAACAAAACAAAACAAAAAAAAACATGGAAGAACTTTTGTTAATAGTTCATGAAATGAAAGTACCAAAAGGAAAATTCACTAATTTTCACCTCTCTAATGAAAAAGCTTCCACACTTTCCTCTTAAAAGTTTGTTTTTAAGGAATTTAAACTTTATCAACCTGCATTTATTTCCACAACATACGGTTATTATTCACTTTTGGCCACAAAGCAATAGGTATGGTTTAAAGGGTGTACAAAGTGTTCATAAATGTGTCTGGGAGAAAAAAAAACAGGCAGGGAAATGATTACATAATGGAGTCTCTTTTCTTTTGTTGCCCTCATTGAACTGATTCATTATTTCTCAACAAAAAAAAAATGCAAAAAGAAAGGAAAAACAATCAAAAACATACAAAAAAATTATTCAAGTTGTGCGTGTTTGCATTTCAGCAATCAAGTCTCACGTCAGAGGTAGGTGACATGGTATACCCACTGCCAAAATCTCACATAAGATACAAAAGCATACTATCTGTCAGGTGAGCAACAGAAATAAATGCTTTTCGGCTTCAGTACAAATCAGAGTGCTATATATTTTTAGCACAGATCAAACAGATGTATTCTTGAAAGCTCTGTGTCTGAGTTATTTAAATGGCTTTGTAGCGCATGCTGTGGACTCAGGGGTCTGCAAATAAAACAATAATCCCCCAGACCAGACACCAGGGTCAGCCAGAGTCACACAGACTATGACTGCAGACTGGCTTCAGCTAAAAGAGAATTAATACAAGCTAAAATAATCACATGAGACAGTCCAGCCAGTGATGTGCAATTTGAATCATTTGCTGCATGTAACCCCCCGTCGCTTCATCAGCAATGATTAGAGCTTTGCACGCACCAAGGACTGATGGACAACAGCTGCCTCTTAACATAAAGCCTTCCTCCATTAAAACACAAACACACACAGAATCCTTTGGTGTTGGCCCACAAACAGTGTATTAAGGACTAAACCATTTATCTAAGCAAAGATTCAGACATCCATGAAGAGATAACACACATTACCACACAGAGCACACATGACCCTTGCTGTTATCAGTCATAACATAGTTTGTTGAACTCAAGGGCAGCAGAGGTTACAATGGGACAACAGCTTCCTCCTAGCTTGTTTATTTAAATGTTCAATTATTAATGCACTAAAATCACCTGGAGTGACTCTGTGTGTAGCTGAGACTGACAAAAAACACACTGGATGTGCAGTTTGGTTCAAATCATGTGAGCATGAGTGCTGTAAAAAACTGTGAGTGTGTGTATGTGTGTGTGAGTGGATTATGGATTACTGACTGTAATCATCTTAAAGGACAGTAGGACAAAGCTAGCAGCATGACGGCAACCACGACACACACACAAAACACACACAAGGCACAAAGTGTATCGAAAAAATCACAACAGGGTAGGTTTATGGCTCGGCTTTTTTACTTAATGACTTCATCCAACAGGTAGCGAGCTACTGATCAACTAGAGAACCAAGTGCACAAATTTCTGGTTTCGAATTGAACACAGGTTGAACAAATAATTTCTTTCTAAATCAGTTATTCAGAATCTGAGAGTTTTAAAAGTTTAACTTGGTGCAAAAGAGAATGACGACTTTTTTGCCTTCAAACTCCTTTATTTTGTTGATTATCTGTTTATTTGACATTGAGAAAAGCATCTTGTGATTTTGTGCTCCAAGAACAAATCTTAACTCCATCACTGGTTTGTGCTCTGTTCAGTTTCATCTGCACATTTCTGATGATGGCTTTGTCTTATTAACAGTCATTTTTACTTATTGTGATCTCTGAGAAACACTACACTTTTTAAAGTTTTTAAAAATGCAATAATTAGTTTGCTGTTTTTTCTGTCTTATCACACCCTTGCAAAAGCTTTAATGTTCAGTTTCAGTTGTAAACTGAAGCTCAGGTGTGATTTATACAGCTGCACACAGAGTAGTCCGGGTGCTGTGCTCAGTAATTAGCCTAACAGGAGATCAGCAGATCAGAAGAACCTGCAAAGGTCTTCATGTTCCTGCAGGAGGATTGAACTCTAGTCCTTCTGTCTGAAGGGGAGTCATTATCCTGTGTACGTGAGCGTTTGCGTGTGTGGTTACCAGCTGCTCATTATCAACACACCAGAACACATGTAGTGCTACTACTTGTGTTACCAAAATAGCTATTACTGTGCAGTCAGCAAAGGTTGATTTAAATGTAAATGTGTCAGTGTTAACACATAAAACCTGTCAGATTATGCAGCAGATTGTTTTTGGTATAAATGGAAAAATTAAACAAGATAAAATTTGTGGCTTGTAAATGGTTGATTAAAGTTCATCATTTATTCCCTTTATTTTTAGTTTTGTTTTGGTTTTTTTGCAGAGTTTACAACAACCCTACAAAGTATGCAAGCATCAGATTCTTAATGGGAGTATAGAAAGCTTCCTTCAGATAAAGACTATAAGCCAATCAAATGTGGCCAATGTCAGCATTCAAGCATTTCTTCAGTGCATAATGTTTGTAAATACCAATGTTTCAAAAAGGGGCAGTTAGTTTACAATCAATAAGTTAGTTTGCTCACATCTGAAGTGGGAGGCTCAAAGGAGAGATTTTCACTTTAAGAGGTTAGGATTGTTGTTGCACTTTGAAGAATATTTTTATTACTTGTAAATCCAAAGTGAACTTCACAACAGAGTGTGAATCTGACACGGACTACTGATCAATGAATAACTTAAATGCTGGTCTTATATAATCCAGTTACAGTTCATCAGTCACTGGTCATAACCTCTCTCAATATTTTATCCACATCCTAGGGTGACCCCAGATGCACCACTTAATTGACCCTCTTATGTAATTGTGGCTTATAAAGAGATTGTCTCACCTGGCTGCAGGGCCTTCATCAGAGTGTGTGTGTTGTGGTGAGTCAGAGGAGGCAGGACACTCCTCTCCATCCTGAGGCAGCTCTTCACATTCTGCCTCGCACCTCTCGTCATCCAGCAGCTCTGTGATCTGAAGGACAAGGATACAAGAGTACACAAAGGTTAAACTAATTACTTTGATGTGACGCAAGTGGAAGTTGTGACATTGTTCATATTTGGACAAAATATTGTGTTACAGACTACAACTTCTGTTGGGCAAGATAATCTGAATTTGGTCTTTCTGAATTGTTTCCCCACAGAGAACACACATTAGCTTAAATAAGGTTAATAGTGGACAATAACACAGACGGCCTACAGCGTGTTTCCTGCAGTTTTCACGTACCAGAATGAAAAAAGATTTTGTCTTTTTAAATTTAAGCCAAGTGACAGTTTGATTGGTCTGGAAGCAAATATAAAAACCATATAAAATGAGCCAAGATGACATTTTAACAGCCATATGAGGGAGTCAAACAATGACAGCATTAATTTGCTTCAAGACTTCAGATTAATGAAAGAGTAGAGGCATGATTTTTTTCACACAAAGTTGCAGTGAAGTTTTAATTTATGACCAAGACCAAGTGACACCGGCAAACTCTCAGACTGCCTCCATCAAACACTGTTAATGGCTTTACATGCTGAACGTGTCTGGATATTCAACTACCGCCTGCTTGTTTTCATGTAGTCTAGCTCTGACTTTGGTACGTAGAGATTAACTGTCCAGAACAGTGATTCACTGGAAAGACATCTTGTAAGAGAGATTCACAGAGAGGTGTTGATAAGTTTGCATATGCAGAATGTGTGTACATGATCAGAACAAGATACAGCCGTTTCATAACAAGATATGACAGTTTCATAACACGTCTTTATATAGATGGAGCTAATGTGTTACACGTCGGCACCAGAGATACCGTACTGTGGTAAGCAGAGATACCCTCCCAGGGAGAGTAAACAAGATGAGTTTGCAGGATGGAGGGTCCTAAGTGGGGTCAAGTGATGTATCATTTTTATGTCTACTCATCAATGTACCCGCTTGTAATCCTCACGTTACAAATGGTGCAACAAGGTGAAGTAGGGTTGGCATAATACTGGCAAAACTTTATCAACACTCAAAAGACTGATATCTATTATCTTATCTTTAGCACTAATTGGAGAACGACGGTTATAGTCATCAAGCACGTTATAATGACTTGGTTAAATGCTAACAAATGCTAAATGCTAACATTGTTTTGGGGCTTAATATGAGTACAAATAATTACGGACAGCAAATGTTTGTTGTTGCAAGGTTACCTCACATGTACTATTTCAAATGTAAAAGTACAGAGGTTGGAACAATCTTATATAGTTGCACATCTGCAAATCATTATTTCTACAAATTATGCAAAAATTCTGCATGAACATGTTATATCTGATATGTACTTTAGTCTATATTCAATCTCATAGACTCTCGCAATAAACACAGGCAGAGCACAAACCTAGAAAGAGCCAGAGGGAAGAGGGGGAGGGAGATGGAGGGAAGAGTGTAATGAATCCGATGGTAAACCGGTGATGTAAGACGGGAAGGAGAAGGATGGGTTGGGGGTGGGGGTTGGATGCTGGCAAGAGGAACGGTGGGTAACAAATATGTACACAGAAATAAGTCATTATTATACGGGGAGCTGACAGCATGTGAACAGGTCGCAAGCAGGAATACCAGGGTATGAAGTAAACTGATAGCTGAGTGGTTAGACAGACACCAAGTAAAGTGAGTCATAATAATAAAAATAAAGTCCCTAATAAACAGCTTTTTTATAGTTTATGTCGTAGCTTAAGAATAATTATCACTGTTATTATTGTTGTTATTATTCATGTTACTATAATTAGTGAAGCTGAAACACTCTGGGCTCCTGTGCCTCCTCACAGATGGAATAAGGACCGTTTTTGTCATTACAGCTCGTCTCGTCACACTAACTGATGTTCAAGTGCTTATTTTTTTAGCAGTTCAGTTTCTTCTTGCTGTTTGATGCAATTAAAATGTGAAATAACTGACAGCTGTGTTCAGAAAAGCAGCTCAGCTGTAATAGTGGAGGAGGACAGAACTGTGTCTGCTTCAAAGTGTTTCATGACGCTGCTACACTGAAGACTGCACCAACTGACGGAAAGTAGCCTTTTTAATCTCTGAGTCTAATGTGTGTTTTGGGTGGAGGAATGGGTGGGACTTTAAAGCCGTGGCACCATCACCCCTACTGCAAAGACTTACTTTGCATACAATTAATGTTTTTTATAGATTTTAATTTATTAATAACTTCACAAACCAAGCCCTAATTTTTTTTAAATCAACCAACAAAAACACAAGTCATTGAAGCAATCTCAGAGTGACAAATAGGTTCCTCAAGCTACTTGTGTCAAAACCTGACTTAAAAAAAAACACTGAACATCCCTGGGTTTAAAAGCCATGATGATACTGTCTTTTTTCATTTTGTCTCTTGTTTGTTTGTCCTCTTTTCTTCTTTCTTGTGCCTCTTCCTTAGCAGAAGCTCCATCTGCAGCTGTCAGTGCCGTTGCTACAGCAACACCACTGTTCCGCAAGCTCTGATTGGCTGTGAGGGAATTCTTGCACCGTCACATGTGCAGATCAGGGAGGATGACTCATACTACTCCTCTGTGTGTGTGTGTGAGCATGTGTGTGTGCCTGTGATTAGGTAAAGAAGCCTTCTTCAGACAACCTGAGTCTCATTTTATGTCTTTTCCTGACGACCACTGACTCACAATATCAGGAGATGGTTGTTTTTTGTCTCTGTCAAGCAGAGCCATACCATGTGACTTTAAAGTAGGTGTCTGTAAAATATTAAAATACTGTGTAACACGGATCAGCTAATCATCAACTGGCACACCATTTCACAACATCTCACACATTCTTCTTCCACCTCCTGCACATGTTTATTAATGTGTTAAAAAAGTCTCATGTGTATGAGTTACTAGAACACCCAAGTAACAAAAAATACACATTTTACTTTATTTCAGACTGAGATGTCCCATTTTTTTAGATGAATATTATAGATATGTATTTCAGAATGGTGGCCAGCAGTAAAGTTGTTTTACAAAGCTCTTTTGAGGAACTTGTGTTGACATGGAAGTGTGTCATCATTCTGTCAGGTTCATGTGTAAGAACAGTTTTCTGAATTTTCCGCGGTCATATGCATCACTTCCTGCAATTTTCTGCAGTGTACGATGCAAACACAAGCTGTCCCTGAAATATGCTGGAATACACTTTGTATCCCCACAACAGTGGTTAAAGACATTAAAAAATACAGACAGTTGTGTTTTGCTTTTTTGCTTTAACAGTCCCCAGAGACATATTCATTTCACTGTTTGACACTACCATCTTAAACCCTGCATCCCAAAGGACTTCAAAGAGAACTTTTCACCTAAAGTTGAAAGCAAGGCTAAATACAGGTACTTTACCTGTATTTTATATGTATATCCATGCAAAACCTCTTTTAAAGTTGACGTAATCCAGCATTTTGATCGGTCAATAATAGTGCTGTCTGGCGATTAAAAAAAAAAATCGAATTGATGACAGGATTTGTAATAAATTAATTTAATCAATCACATTTTGATCTCATATCTGCTTTAGGTCCCCAAATAAATAATCTGAATTCTAGGACATTACAAAATTGTAGTGCATGACTAACCGAATGCATACACGAAGAAGAGATTTGTAAATCTACATTTTATCAACCTGCCCATATTTAAATGTCAAAGTTTGCTGCCATTGAGATCTATAGACGCCAATTGAATTGCAACCGTTTAGTGCGTTCATAGAAGTTGTGTTTTACAGCAGGGGAAGGCAGGGGCTGGCGGAGCTTGTCAATCAAAATCATGCTCGTAAACTACAGTGGGTGAGAGCGATGCGCTCTTTGGATGAGAGATCAGCATGGATATGAGGAAAAGATGTGAGATGACAGAGGCACAGCGAGACACTGCAAGTCAGAAAAGTTCAGGCAGCTCATGCTCCAACTGAGGTTGTGTCGCGGAGAAAGAGTGGCGCGATTGTGAGAAAAGACGACGTAGATCATGAAGAGAATGAAAGGATGGAGCGTGAACATGATCAAAAAAAGATTGTTTTGTCTGTTTTTTGAACAAAAACAGAAAAAAAAAGACATAAAGAAGAAAGTCCTCTCTTATTATGTAGTTTAGGTGTTTACATAGTCATAGAAAACAGTATTATTTGGCTCTTGAAATATTGTTCAAGATGCTCTAAGAATGGCTGGCAGTGAATTAGTTAACTGTGTTAATTTTTAAAAGGTATTTATTTGCGGTGTAATTAATAAATCTAAATAAAGCCTTAAAGTGACAGTCCTAGTCAATAGTTTTTAGAGGTTTGGCACATTGTCATTTGATTGTTAGTGATTATTAGCTTGGTTTAAACAGAAATGCTTATGTTTTAGAGTTACGGATAGTATTCAAAATAAAGACTATGTTTCAGCATTGTGGTAGTATGTGGTAGCATGTCCCACATTGTCCCACAGAAACACACTCCCTGTCCCACATGTAACTTGTAAGCACTGGTAGCTCTATCTTTAAAACCTTCTGGTTTGAGGTGTCTGAAAAGATTAACAGTCACTAAAAAATATTTAGAATCAAAATGATGAGTATACAGATCTTCAATGCAGTTAGCTATGCATTTTTCGAGCCAAAATATCAAGCTTTGGGAATTTGTACCAGAATCAGACTGGTGCATCCTTGGCTGAAATTTGAGTTTAACAGATGTAGTTAAAAAGGACACTTAACCACAACTTTTTTTCAGAGTATAGTAAAACGTCCAGATTATAGAGGCAAAATATGTTAATTTATTTAGTCAAAGCTATTCTTGCTAATAAGAATGGAGAATGCTATGAGTATGACCTTGGAATTTTACACCAACATCTGGGAGCATATTCTTTGGCTGTTGATCATTAAAGCCCCCCATGTGTACAAACTTTATATACAAATGTTGATTTGAACAATGAAACATGGATGCTTTGGGCTAAAAGGATTTAATTACATGGTGAAATGGGGTTATGGATCCCATCAAGGCTCTGCTGAGTCACTTATGAGAAAGCCCTTGAGGTAAAATAATACTAGAGGATAAGAGAGTCATTCATAGAACTGAAAATGTAATCACTCACTTCTTAACCATGTTAATTCACAAAATCTGCTCTGAATAAAAGAAGGTGTTGTGCCTTTCTGTATACATCTTTGTATTCTGCGTGCGTTAGTGTGTCCCAGTGGGTGAAAAGACGGGGCAGAGAAACGCCCGGGAACAAAAGGTCGTGCCCTTGGCTCTGGTTTTAGCACTCTGGCCTGGAGTTTCAGGATGGAAAACGGAGAAAACAACAAGCCCTGCTGACATCATTAGTAGGACTGATTGTGGGCCAAGAACACAGAACACAGAACAATGACAAGTGACTGAGGCTGACATTACGAGTCTTACATTGTGGCCTACATCTGTGGTTTCCAAGAATCCTTTGATTGTTTTTCTTCATTTTTGTGCTCAGTTCTGAAATGTCAAAATGCTCAAAAGATTGTTCAAACATCCTAAAAATGCTGGGTTCTGTACAGGTTCAGTGTGCACTAATGCGAAAACATGAGCAGAAAACTGGCTTTTTTTGTTTGGAAATGCTGAACTGTCAAGAAAGTCTACTCAAGGGCTCATTTAATGGTTGAGCCACATCAGTTTCTTTTAGTTCTATAGACTATTAATTTGACATTTCTCTATTTTGCTTTGTTAATCATGTTGTTTTCTAAGCAAATAGTTTACCATTTATTTGGGCCTACTGAGAGCCTGAGAGATTCAGGGCTTTCTGAGACTTTGTGTGTAAAGGTTAAGGGTTCTTTTGTTGTTTACAAAAAGCCACAGCCTTGAGCTAAACTATGACACACTTCTACAGTTCTGTGTACAAAAAAAACTGAATACCCAATTGAATTTAGCGTCCGTTTCATAATCTAATCACTGTGATAAATAGGTTAATGAGCGACATTTGTTGTCTAAGGGGGAAAAAGCTGACCGACTGTTGTTTTGGACCCCAGCCAATCAGTGAACAATCCCTCCACACACCCATTACTGAGAATCAGAGTCGATGATTCATGTTTCAATAATTTAATCCCCACTTGTCCTGCTGCACCAGTAAACACACTATGTTTGGCTGATAAATGACAGCATAAACAGCAGAGAACTACTACAACTGAAAATAATGCTTGATAACATTTTAAATAAAGGCTAATTGGAGGGTAGGCTGAATAAATCTAAAGCTTAAATTTGGCAAAAACTAAGCCCTAAAAACCACTCTCCAACTCAGGTGCAACTTCCTTAAGTTAAATCTTATTTAATCCTCTTTTCTGTGTGTTCTTGCTCATCTCACCAGTGTGCCTGCTCTGTTTACTTCCAGCAGTACCTCTGAAGAAAAGCCCTGTGGCCTAATGTTCCTGCAGTGAGTGGGCTGTGTGATCCATCTCATCCTCACCTTCAGATGTGTGAAAACCTGATTTTTAAACATTCACATTCGCCTGAACGGCTCATTAAATTCAGTCAAAGTAAATAAATAAATCAACAGCTCGGCTTTGTATTTGTTAAAAAAAAAAAAACAAGCAAAGTGTGAAATTAGTGAGTGTTTGCTCAAAACGGCTCATCACCAAAGTATTGCACATCTCATGGACTGTCCAAGTAGGCCATCACCTCCTACTTAAATAACTCCAACTTAAATAGGTCATTGCTTAACAGCCTGTCACAGTTTTACAGACTATCTATGTCTATATGGTCTTACATACACACTGTTGGACACCAAGACATCCTCTGGTACATGAAACAGTGCTATATTCAGCTTTAATTACTGTCAAGAGTTCAATGTATGGTAACTATTGACTGTAGAATCAGAGACAAGGCTGAGCCCCAGAAACACTAATATAAGATGGCAGAGATGAAGTAAGAGGACACATGCTGGTACAAGTATCTGCTCAGGTTACATTAACAGACCTGAAAAGTTAGCCTACTATTGAGAGACCTAATTATGATGACTGACAACAGATAGTATGACTAACACTAGGTCAGTAGGCCAAACAAGGTGACAGCAATGTAGCATACCTTTGAGTGCTGACTGCTTCAACCAAATATACAGTTGCTAATTTAGTAGTAAGACTATCTTTTCCAAAATCTTTGCAATACATTTATACAGGGTGAATTAAGACATGCGATTACAACACATCAAAATACTTTGGTTTATTAGCTAACTTTTTAAAAATTTATTTGAATAGTAAAGAACTGTATTTGTCATTGCAACAAGTACAAAGAAATTGCAAAGTTAATAGAATATAAAGTTAATTATTTTACTAGTATTATATTATAAGTTAATAGTATATAAAGTTAATAGATTTAGAAGTACATTTCTTTTTTTTTTTTAAGTTATTTTTCATTAATGAGAAAAACATCCTGGTTGTGGATCAGCACCTGATCTGAATAATTAAAATGAAAAAAATAATAATAAAATAAAATAAAAATATATAAAAAAATAATTCTAAAATAATTTCATGCATATAGGAAAAATAAAATCCATGTTTCACTGCTTGTTACTAATGTCTTATGGTAATGCTCCCTTACACTGATTATTTTTCTAAAAAATCAAAAACCAAATAAAAACAGTAAAGTTACATACCCACGTTGAGAACAGAACAAGATTCTGTTGAGCCAATACACAGAAAACAGTTTGGTAGGTTGTGAGATCCATGGGCAGGAGAGAGCGAACTGGTTTTCAGGAAGACCTCAGGTGCACTGACTGACAGACTCAGCAGGAGAATATGCTGCCATGCCACAACTATTATTGAGAGCACAGTAGGGCAGTACTCAAGTGCAGTTTCATAACATCTCATGTTGTGTTCTAACAAGTAAAATGTCCTGGTTTTTATCTTTGAAGTACACAGATGAGTAGTGTACAAAAATCATTAAAAATTTTTTAAAAAAAACTTTCATCCTAGAATTTCACCCCTTGTCTAATTTTTCACAATCTATTGATACCTTCTGGGGAAAAACATGGGTAAGTTTACTTTAAGAATAAGATGTGGGTGCAATGTGCAACTTTTTCTTAAGATTTCAGTAGAGGGGCATCTAGAAACACCACTATTCTTTATCATAACAGCTCAAGGCAAAGAATCACTTTTTTTTTTTTGATACATTCTATATTTCATAATGGTCTCAGTGATCACAAGTCTCCAGGTTTCTGGCTGTACACTGTACAAAGCTGTTTCCTGGCACACTGAAGTACATGTACTATCAGATAGTCATCAATGCAACAGTAAATGTGGGTATAATGTGCTGCTTGCATTTCCGTTTTCTATGAGAATGTGTTACTTCTACTTCTTTGACCTCTACACTGACACAGGGGTATTCAGAATTGCAAATTCTAAAAGTATCACATAAATGTTCCTTCATTTGCACCATTCAGATCAGCATTGTGACATTCTTGCACAAATGACTCTACGTCTCGTTTAGAATTGGGCCTACCTTAAAAATTTCATGGCATTTATGTAATATCCTAAAGAGGCTTAACAGCAAAAGCCTTTGATAGAGCACACAAGTCACATTTTTGACAGCAAAGCCAACAGTCTACAAAGCCCCGAAACACACAGCTCATTATGACTGAACAATCTGCTTATTTTTCATGCTCATAACACACTGGTACAGCCCTGTTGCTCCATTCCTAAGAAGTTTGCGCCAATCAGAGCATGTTGGCTTTCTAATGCCACAATGTGATTATTTTCTGTGCGCTGCAGGAAAGCATGTGCTGAGGAAAACTACCTCTCCTCTCCAGCCCAGACTTTGTATCAAGCTTGGTAAAAAAATTGTCACACGCAAACTGAACACACAGAAATGACAAAATTTGTATTTTCATTTTCTGACTTCAATTATTTTTGCCTCCCTTTCCAGAGACTTGAGCTCTGCAACACTTCTACAAACAAATACACCCACAGGTTTCATCATAGCAACAACATGCCACTGCACAGTCATGCTCCTACCTGAGCTGTAATTAAACTGACTCCAATTTGGCCAACAGACACCAAAATCCAAAATTGCAACGTTTGTTGTTACATTTAAGCCAGTAACAGTTTTAGAAATGTCCAGAATAAAAATGACCCTTCGTTTCTCCCTGCCTTAATCTCTCAAATGCACTTTGTTGAACTATATTTCCAACAAGAGCAGTGTTTTTGCCCTGTCATTTTGGTTTTGGTATTTTGATATTTCAAGAAGAAAAGAGTGAATACTGTATAAAAAGGGGAAGCTTGTCATTATTTAGTAACATTTTGAACTTTTGGCTTTATAAACCTACTCTTTAGACTGCCAGTGCTTATTTCAGGCATAAAGCCTGTGTGTCTCCTGTGTGAAAGCATAAGTGAGTGTGCTTTTGTGTGTGGGAGATAATCCCCTTTATGAGGGTATGTTCGCACAGACGGAGCCATCCCCAGCATAGAGCAGGGGCTGGAGGTGTGAGATGCATGGTTACATCATCACCAGCTTCTTTTCTTATCCTCCCCCTCCTCTGCCATCCTCCCGTCCCTATGTTTTCTTTCTTCTTCCTCTCTCTGCACTCTCGCCATCTTGTCTCCCCTTCTTTCTGTCTGCTTTCTCTTCCTCTGCCTCTGTCAACCCCTACCTTTTGTGCCCTCTCTCTTACATAAGACACATGGATTAGTGCAGAGATGATTTGTCTTAACACATTTTTCTCACTGTCTCTGTCTACTTGTTCCTCTTCAACAGCTCTCTCTTACTCTGTCTCTTGGTAATTACATATTCTGATTCATAAAGTATTACAACCAATGGATTTCTTTTGTAACAATCAGTTAAAGCCCTCACAGAAAAGATGAAAACTGCAACAGATGAGAAGTAAAAAGTATGGAATTAGCGTGTCTGTAACTGACCAACCACCCAAGTCGGAGTGTTCGTATTCTTTGACTTTGACATTTAAGCATGATCTTTACTGTATCACTCTTCTGTAGGAAAATGTAATCTAAAATGTGACAGGAACTTCTGATAAAAAGAAGTTTGAGATACTATTCAAAGGCTGTTTCTTGTATGTATTGTTTGATGTGTTTTATGTGTACCTTATCTTGTAATAATAATACTGTAAACAGGTTATTGTATTATTAAATGTTGATGATGTAATTCTCGGCTGTGTGGGGACATTAACTTGCAGGGCAGTGGGGGAAATGCCTTTGAGTTTGCTCTTGCTGCACTCATTTTCAGCATACATAGCTAAAGACTGCATTGTTTAGCGCTGTATGGAAAAACTACATCATACATTTTAAGTTGCAGTCAGATCCTGCTCTTGACATTGAACAAATCTCAGAGATTTTCAGTGTTGTCTGGTATGTCTGTGTGTGTGGGTGTGTCAGGGTGTGGTTCTTCAAGATTCCACTGAAAATATCTTGTTGTTGGAAGAACTTACTGTTCTGTGAAAGCGTGCACTCTTCTGACTATACATTTTCTGTTTGACCCCTTAATACTTATTTCAAATTTTCACCTTTAAGGGCTTCAGTGGGGCTTGAATTCTGCTTTGACAACATATCAAGATATTGACACATTTTCTTTTCTTGTGCTGTCAGAGCAGGTTTGCTTCGGACACAGAGATATGATGTGATGTGGGATAGTAAGTTGTTTTTGAATACCTGTTCATTGATGGAGCTGTAGTCATTGGTGGTGGAGACATCATCGTCCTCAGAATCAAACAGACCTTCCTGGTTGTCCAACAGCTCAGCCAAGACTCTGCTGACAGACTCCTGGTCTCTGAGGTCTTCTGCTTCTGTTGACAGACTGCAAACAGAATACAAGAGATCAGTGTGTTGTGTGGGTTGCACACTGCTTCCACAAGACGCTGAATTATTGTAATTGCTAAATAAATACACATGGAAGTGTCTCAGTGTGCCTCTGTGTGTTTTTTCATATCATGAAAATCAATTTCTTTACACACAGCAGCTTCAAATTCACTGTCCACAAATAAAGATGTTACAAAATGCTTTTCACATCATTAAAAGACATCCAGAAAAATAATCTTGTCTACTACTGAAGGTGTAGAGAAACTAATGCATACAACGTGAACATGAATCTAACAGAAAACCCCCCAAACCCTGATTTGCATTTGGTTGTCTCAAGCTAAATTCACCAAACTACATCCATCTTAATTTATATACAATATGCAATATAATAATATACAAGCATCTTACTGGAAGATGTCTGGCCCGAAAACAGCGGCCAGTGTCCCGATGTTCCAGCTCTCCTGTTGAAATGACGCCACACTTGCCAGGAAGCGGCACAGAAAGCGCAACAAGCCGTAGTTAAGCTGGGGAAGCTGCTGCAGGAGGTACTTCAGGTTTCTACACAGCTCCTCTTCATTGCTGTAATCTGAGACATTAAAGAATACATTACGGTTAGCTTGTACTGAAATTATTTATTTATTAAACTTGAATGAAAACCTAATTTCTCCTTGTTATTTATATTCTTGCAGGAAAATGCACTGGTCCTTGAAAATTACATCTACTAGACACTGCACATCGTATACACGATTAAATGTTTTTATGAACATATGCATTGTTAATGCATTTGAGATCGTGTGGAAGGAATTCTGGGTTATTAAGTCTTGGTGTTCTTTTACAGCTGACCTCACATTTTTATCGGTGGTAAATATGCAGACACAGATGAGACTGAAAACCCCTGAGAGAGGTGAAATGAGGAGGAACAGGAAGCAATATTAGTGAAGAAGAATGTGCAAACTGATCATTTTGTCATAACAGATAGAGGAATAAATGATGAGACACACAATTTCCTCTACTGCTGTAATCTGCATGACAGCGACAAGAACAAGGGTCATAACGACGAGGGATTACAACAGATTATCTGTGATAAAAACAGACAGACAGGGACAGGGCAGAGAGAGGAAACTGAAATGGAACAGGAGGTTTCTGAAAGTGATGTAAGCCATCCATCTAACATGCTCTACTCAACCTCTTCATTTATTGATTGAATTACATGTTCCAATAGTACACCCTGCTGTTTATTCCCACACAAACTAAAAGCTGCCAGTGTCACAAAAACAACTAATGATGAATGTCATGGATAGTGGAGCAGCAGACCCTGTCACACACCTTGGTGCAGCTGTAGTATGTGTCCCTGTATTGACGTTGGGATAACAGGCTCAGGAAGCTCTTGCAGGAAGAGTCGGAGTAGACTGACAGCTGATGCAAGGTCCGCCTCCTTCTCTAGCTCCACCTCCTCTCCACTGTCGTAACGCTGGCGCAGCCAATCCACGCGCTCTGCGTTGCCATTTACCAGGAAGAGCCCCTCCAGATCGAGATGACCTGTTGACACATACATCGGTGGTAAAAGTTCAGTAAAATGTTTTGAACGGCTGTTTCAGTCCACCTCTGCTCTAAAATGTACATGAGTAGCATTTTGTCAAATAAAAGGTGGCTGGTCCCACTGAAGTCTTGTGGAGACCTTCTTTATCTGCATATCACAATTTGTGTATCCACTAAAAATAATCGAATGAAGAATGGGTGAGAAATTATAGTTCATTTTTAAAAAACCTGATAACATACACAATGTGCAGTTATCTCTTTGTTACACTACTTCAAATTTACCACACCAGATAGACTGTAGGGTAGCATATTTTCATTATCTTCAACACTAGATCGTCTCCAGAACTATGTTTTAAACCAACTGCTCCTGCTAAAACCTTGGACATCAAACACAAATTAGATGAGAGGGATTAAGGTCTTTTCAATGGCTGAATAACTTCTGAACTGGCAGCAGCACTCGAAGCACAGGCCTGAAAGGATTAGGGTCTTATTACATAACCTCATATGGTCAAACAGCCCCCAGGACACACAAACCATCACCCTGCTTCACTGGTCACTTGAGGGGATTTAGGGTGAAGCACTGACTTGACTGGTTGTACAAGAAAATGGCTCTTGCAATGCTGGCATTACTGCACAAGCCACAATAGTTGAGAGAAGATAAGAAATGTTATGTCTGTACAGATTATGTGTTGAAAGATTTCTATGTATTTTTTTAGGTTTTACAACACCACAGCAATTAATAAGAAATCCCTGTCTATAACTTTATTTGATATATAGACAGAATATGCAGATCATGATGGCTTTTGTTAAATAAATAATTGTCCTTTCATTCAGCCATGGTATACTTGTTAAATTTAAAATCTTTACAAATCAGGCAGTTGTATTTAGGGCTGAACAATTAATCAAATTTAAACCGACATCGCAATGTAATAGAATGCAATTTTCAAATCGCAAAGACTGCAGTTTAAAAAACAAACAAAAAAGAAAAATTAAAGTGCATTTACTTTAGTTTGTGTTTTGTTACTGATGAGAGATCAGTAAGATTTTTATACAATTAATTTTTACATCTATGCTCACACAGTGTTTCTTTTTCATTTTATAAAAGAGTGCATTCCACATGTTGACATGTTTCAGTGGTTGAGCCAGAGATTTGGTCTTATTTACATTTCTGCACTGTATTTTAAGTGAGATCCATAGACGAGATGATTCATATTTATTTTTTATTTTATTGTTCATAATATGCCTGTTGTTCTGCAGTGCTTTGTTCCTTTCGCTGATTATATTTAAGGTAATAAATTATCATTTTATTACAGGTCTATAAGGCCTACAGTTAAATCAATCAGTCAATATTCCACTGTGATTGTAATAGTTAAACAAAGGTATATGTTATTTGTAAACATGACATGTAGGCCTGGCAAACAGGAAAAAGTTGTTTGTATGTAACACTATCCTTTATTGTGTTGGTCATACTATAGAATGGTTTATTGCTTGTGTTAAGTGAACAATGTATAAGATAAACACACACCCCCCCCAAAATAAATAAATAAATAAATAAATAAATAAATCGTATGCTAAATCGCAATTGCAATATTGGTCCAAAAAAATAGCAATTCGATTATTTTCCAAAATCGTTCAGCTCTAGTTGTATTTCAAGAGAAATGAAAGACACAGTAAATTGATTTTACAATTGAAACTTTTAACACTTGTGTAACACGATCTCAAATAAAGCATGTAGATGGTTTGCAGAGAACAGAGCAAGTTTAACAAGTATTTACTTTGAGTTGAAAATATATAAAGTAGAAAATAAAATTTATTTATCAGGGCTTTTACCAGAAGTCATTTAAAAAGGATCCTGTACCAACCATATTTGTACACATCAACAAATTAATGACAGAAAAATTTTACATCTAATTGGTGATTCATAAATTATTTGAAAATAGGGACTGGGAGTGAACAAAACTGCCCTTTTTTGTTAAAAAAAAAGAAAGCAGCCTTAGCAAAACAAGGACTTAGTTGTCTTGTGTTGGCTATAGGCTGAATGGGCTGTGTTAAACAGCAGAGCAGAGCTGAATGCACATTGTACCCAGTATTGGCTGGGGATGGCAAGCAAATACTAAACTTAGACCAGTTTGTTTGAAAAAACTTACAGCCAACGCTTGAGGAAGTCTCATATTTTCAACCTTTTCCAATATTTTAGAGCAAAAAGTCTGAGCTGCCAAAGTTTTTCTAAAGCTGCGTAAGAGAGAAGTTCCTGCTCTGCCAGGCTTGAAGAGAAAAGTTCAGGGGTGGATATGGGAAAAGCCTGGGGCCAGGACTTTTAGTGGGTTTCTTTTCTTCACTGCTAAGCCCTTCTGTTTTCACAAGTGAAGCTACAGTTGACAGAACTGTTATGTAATGACGAAGGAAGCAGACCACAGTGCTGTCTGCTGGTGCATCCAGAGTTCATCTTATCACATAAACTGGATCTCTGCTACCGACATATTTTAGTTTATCATGATGCAATGGCAGTCATGGCAGAGCAACAGCAGCAGGGTGTGCGAGGGAAACTGAAACACTTGCAGATATAAGCCAGAGAAGTATGTACTTAGGAATGATAAATGAGATGCTCACTGTGGACTTCAGCTTATTAATGTGTGAAAGTGCCTCAAGCGAGTTCAAATCAGTATCAGCAATCTTATTTCTGTACTATTCAACATAGTGTGATGTGACTCACACAGAAAATGAAAGACATTCCTTGATGATACATTGTTTCTAAAAGCAGCAACACAAACTTAGCAGACCTCAAAAAAATGTCAACTACTTATTTTTCATGAATCATCCACAGTTAAATCTTAAGTACATTTGTTGAAATAGAAGGAAAGCAAATATAACATTCAACTTCCTTCCGGCTCTTTCAAACATCTGCAACAAATGATTCAACACACGTGGGTGTGCCTCACTCATGTAAATACACTCCATTAAGACAGTGATCTCATTGGCTGATGACAGGTATTTTAGCTCTGTGGTTACTGATGTGATGTTAACGTTTCCCATGTGAATCATGAGCGACAGACTTGTAACCAAAACAAACAAAACTCACCATGCTCCTCGATGTATTCAACGATGTGTTTCACCAGTGCTGGAACCTCGTGGCCACTGATTGTGTGCGTGCGTGTCACCTCCTCCAAAGGGACGCCAAAAACCCGCGTGGTGCTGGCTGAGCTCCCGCCCTCATTGCCTGGCAACGGAGACGCGCTCTTCCTCATGGCCTCCTCCTCCTCCTCACCACAGCCCCGCCAAGACCTCACGTCTTCAGACAGAGAGGAGGAATTAGACCAAAAAAAAGGGATGGGATGATTTACAAAATAAGAGCACATCGTCATCCTCAGGTGCGCTGACACAAAAAGTAGCCACAGCCTACCTTTGTTGTTCACGCACAAACAAGAATGAACACAAACATGTATGAGTGGATGGTCAAGACTATGCTGAACCTCCCCTAAAGTAGAGGAGGAGGAGGAAGAGGAGGAGGAGGAGGAGGAGAATGGACAGCAGCACAAGGTCACAGGTCAGGAAAGAGGAGGAGGAATTTATGGTCAAGTGTGTTCCATGTCTACAAACATACACAACCTGTTAGTGTAAATAAAACCCAGAATGAGACAAATTACTTTTAACATGCCAGGATAAGACTTGTATTCAAAGGAATATTTTGTGTTTTGAAATTTGCGTTTCGTAAAAATTCGAGGGTCAATTCTGAAAATTAAGAAGGGTAAGAAAGATTCTTCATTTGTGACAAGAAGGCAGATTTAAAGTTCCCCTAAGGGACCACCAATGATTTTTTTTTCCACAAAGGTTGCTTTTTAAATTACATAAATATGACTCAGTGGGATCTGGTAATCTGTTACATAATCATTACTTAAAGGTCACTTCTTAATTATATCCCCCTCCCTGCCGTGTTTGTTATGTCCTCTCTTGTCATCACGCCTTGGCTCCCATGCAAAGGAGACCCTGTCACTGGTGGAGTCTGGCAGTAGGATGGAAATCAATGCAAAGCAAAGAAAATCAAGAGCCTGTAAGAATTTGCTGTGCTCAAACTCATACTCTGAAGCTGGTGGTCGGTTGGTGAGTAATATGGATGCAAACAGAGGCAGATGGTCTGTGTTTAACTAATAAGAGGAGGAGGAACATCACCAAATGTTTTCAGAGAAATTTTTGTCAGAACATGATCAAACTTCAGTTGACTATATCTAACCCGTAAGGCGCACTGAGCACAAGCAGGTGTTCAGGTATTCAATGGTAGGGACATACTCAGACAGAGAGTAATGGTGTGGTCCGACTGGATTTTCTAAAAAAAACTTAGCTTGACTCGTGGTCAGCTGTATGTCCTCATCGCACACCTTTGGTAACAGGTTCAAAACCAGTTTATTGTTGCGTAACAGACAGCACGAGAGGACCAGTTTTTTTATCTTGGGTGTCTTGGGATAACTTTTGTTATGGTTTAGATGAGTAATGATATGCTTATCATTTCTGTCACAGTCATAAAAAGCAAGCTATGTTACGAGGTTGAAAGTAAATTGATTTGATTTATCAGTCAGTGATAGAGGGTCGAGTCAAAAACACAACATGGTGTGCAGATTGTTTAAGATATTTGGAACCCTGACAGAGGAGTGTTTCAGCCAAAGCGGAGGGGCAAGCATCCAGCAGAAATGCTTTGTCCCTCACAACAGTCAAATTACGAAATGACAAATTGTTGCTGTGTAATGGCCAATCAGATCCAACTACTTTGCACATATGTGCTATAAGTTTATCAGTAGACTTCGGATCTGATGCTAATGTGATCATTTATCCCTTTTTCTTGTTTTTTACTTTACCACTTTTAAATGTAAATCATGGCCAAATAATAAGTCACATGTCTTTGAAGTTTTTAACAAAGAAGGGAAGAAGCAGCACTCCGTTTTCTTTCCAAAAAACATGAAAAAAGGACAGGCTTTTCACTGTTAAGACAGGTCAACAGAGTGTCTTCTCCTTTTCCAAGAATCAAAATATAGAAGTGTGTTTTTTCTCTTTGAAGCTAACCAAATTAACTAAATAAAATCCAAGATGGACAATTTTTTGAAACGCAACCTTCAAGATCCAAACCATTTCAAGTTATGAGGGAACACTTGTACGCCTTTGAGCAGAACATTTGTGTTTGAACAGAACATCATGATTGTTCCATAAATTCAGGATACACAACTTCAAACATTTATGCTTCAAAACATTTGAGGCAAATCATGTCAGTGTTAGTGCGTGAATTTAAGAGCAGTGAACTAAAATGTGTCCTAAATTCTATTTTGTGCGGCAGTCTGGTCTCAGTCTGAAGCTAATGTGAGATCAAGCATGTACAATGTCTTGTTCAGCATGACAGGAAAGGTATACATAGAAACTGTGACATTAGTAATGTGCACAGGGTGTTTTACCCATTTGATGTGTGTGTTTGTGTGTGTAAACTCACCGTGTAGCAGTGAAAGTGTGTCCTATCCTCTCCTCCCCTGACCAGTGAACCGCTGAACCATCTATGGTTGCTTCAGGTTGTGGCAGAAGATGAGCCGGTAGTTCCTCATTGACGGACCGCTAATCCTTCTTGCAGGATTCCTTTCTAGCTACACTGAGAAGAAGCAGGAAGAGAAGAGACATTTGTTTTAATGAAAATGATCTGTATTCAAGCTCGTAGAACATCCATTACTTTGACAAACGCTGTTTTTCCAAACCTGGGGTATGTATCACAGAAATTCCCTCTTAAGGCTGGGTGTCATCTAGATTTTTTGTTTTAATTTATCACATTTCCAAAAGCAAAGGACAAAAACTACTCTTTTCAAAGATCCTAGTTTATGGTGCCTTCTTTCAACCAAAAATTGACTTCAGCTTTGAACATCTTTGGTTAATTTGTGAGACCTTGATTTTTGTAAAAGGGCCTCTGGGTAAAATTAATGGTTCTATCAGACTGATTTAAAAGAGCATCATTTCATATTTAAATCTTTTTCATGGGCAAAAAGTCTTTAAAAAAATATTTTTTTCAGGTAATTCGTGAGGCAGCCTCCTCACATAATATCCTTAGTGCAGATAATTCCAAGCAGATAAAAAAAGATTCATTATTCATCATGATTGATAGCTTTTAAAAAGAGCAAAACCTCAGCAGCATGTGAACCAATACACTCATATTAACCCTTTTAAAAGAAGACAGCTCTGAGGAAGAATCAGCGCCAGCCTTAAATGGGCCTATCTCATCTCTCCACCTCAGTTTCTAGTCAGCTGGTATTACATTAAACCTCACTACCACCAAAATCGTGTACTCTGTGGGGTTTTCTTGGCACAAGGTTCACTTCAAATTTGACCAATAGATAATATGACTCACTGGTGCTCTCAAATGATTGTACGTAGGCAGTAGACTGTTGAGCCCGTGAGGAGGAAGCCTTCACTTTAGCTGAGTTATAGCATCATAAAGTTTTACTATCGTGATGGATCCTTTTAGCGTGAACCAGTGTTGAAAATAAATTCAAGGCTTTGCTTTCTTCCAGACGTCCATATACCTGCAGGTGCATCCATGTCTTCAATACAACACTATCTTAAAAGAGAAAAATGCACAAAGCAACTCACCTGTACCATGCATGGATTTCAAAATGTAAAACTCACTTGACGGCTAGCTTTCTTACCTAAACTTATGCATACAGTTGTATCTCACTGCTTCTTTAAACACAAACAAAAGCAAGTATTGATTTTATTTATTTTATTGATTTGTTTTCTATGTGTTGTTTGCAAAAGGCCTGAGCAGTTTTCAGGCTTAGAGTTAGAGTTATTAAACAGGTTTTTAGGAGTCTTACATTTGCACATAGAGATTGTTGAGTCCACTAAAGGCATTCCTCAGACTCTATTCTTTCCAAAAACCAACTGAACTGGCACCACTAGGCCCTAAGCCTCTTTAAAAGCTAGAGGAAATCCCACTACTGGAGCAGGAACTCTTGTATCGAGTCACGGTCCTTTCTCTTAAAACCCAAAAGAAAAACCACCACAAGTTACCAAACAGTTTTGGTCAAAGAAAACTGAATGAGTTCAGAACCCGGCCGGCTTGTTGAATATAATGATCACTGTGTACAGTTTCACAGCCGTATTGGCACAGCTCCATTAAATAAAACTCTGAGGAGAGAGGAGACTAGTCAAGCTAGACATTACACACAAGCTCCCTCTGACAGATGAGGACAAAGACACTTTGAGATAAGGGAACTCGATGTTCCAAAACCCCAGCCTTGTCTGCAATGAAAACTGACCCTAAAAGGCCTCTGTAGTGAGGATTTGGTCAGCAACGGAACAGTCTAGAATAGCCCTGTCTGTGTTTCTTTCTATCCACGTGTGTGTCTTAATCCTAGATATCATGCTTGACAACCCCTGGCTCAACAATGAGGGACATTGTTAGTAGAGAATGAGAAAGTTTGGGCACAAAGAGTGCGAAAGGAAAAGTAAGAGAGAGGAAACTGAAGAACAGTGAAGAGAAAGGGGATAAAGATGAAATGAGGACAAGGACACAAAAGTTAAAAACTTAAAAACATGGAGAGGGATCAACAAAGAGACAAAGGATGACGAAGGGTTTATGTCACTTCAAGTTTGTATTTTTAGTGGTGAGGTGCCAGCTGGCTGAGTTTTTTAAGCTTGCTCCCCATGTACACATTCCTGTACTTGCGTTGTACACAACTTTATTGCTGATGAAATATAATTAAAAAAACCCTCATGACCAAAGCTTCATTAATGTACAATTGCAGAGTCTTGTAGATAAAAAAAATACCTAAGCCAAAATATCAACAATGGTGGGAGAAAAAAATCAATGTACTTTCGTATTGGGATTTTTTGTTTAATGATTTTAAGTTGTGTTTTTTTTTCCCCAAATTTAAATCCTTCATTTTAGTCTTTGTTTAAAAGCTAAGTTGGAAAAAAGTTTAGATGACAGATCCCTTGAATAAATCCTAAAAACTGACTCACGTGTGACGTGCATTTTTTGGGGAACTTAAGGCTCCTGATATAGTCGGTAGACACCATCATCATCATTTAACCTTTTCCACTTGGTCTGGTGTTAAAAAAGCAATCTAAAAAATTGCAAAAAGCAGGAATTTTGAAGAATCGCAATTTCAATCAAACCAGCACCCCGAAAATCGAAAAAGAATTGAATGGAGAGAAAAGTACCAGCCCTATTGTTCAGTCATTGAAAAAGACGAGGACGCGACTGATATCCACAGCTCTACTGATCCAAATGTAAAGTGCACTTCTGAGTATGCAGTGGTGGCAGCAGCGGTTCATTAAACCATGTTACTGTATATCAGGTTCCAGTTTGTTTCTAAAAGCAGCAGCTGATCCTGCATACATCTAAAGTTCAAGCATGACTTGGAGCCAGCAAGAGCGACAACAGATAAAGCAATGCTTTTTACAGAACTTCAAAACCTTCACCACTGTCTGACCCTGTCTAAGGTATGCTTCTAGAAGATTCAACACAAGTCACAGTCACTCTAAGTAACTGACTCTGGATCAAACACAAGACTTACAACAAAAACATGCTCAGATAACATACTTTTAAGAGAAAGCTTAATTTTTTGGTGTATTACACATAGGCCTGTCACGATAACAAATTTTGCTAGACGATAATTTTCCAAAATATTATTGCCGATAAATGGTATTATTGTCAATATTATTTGGATTTTTTTTCCATTTTTTCATTGATGTGACTATGATGAATGGGATAATAAAGTGAGTACACCATATCCAAAGCAAGAAACTTTAATTTCTTAAGAGTAATTAACTGTAATTAAAAGGTCAGGATCTTTTAAATAAAATAAATTGAACAAAAAATATAATAAATTTAACAAACAAGAAAGAGAAAAAAAATACAATAAAAATGAAATGGACTCTTTTTTTAGAAAAATAAAACATATCAATGAAAATAATTAATACTAATCAAAAACAATAAAACATAGACCCTGTCTCTGAGGAAAAACAAAACTCCAAAAAAACAACAATAAAAACTATAGCCTAAATAAAAGGGAGTTTATACAGTTCCTGAATTATTTGTAACATGTACTTTTTCCCAGTCAATCCATACTGTCTGTCAAACATTTCTAACATTTCTGGCTTTTACCCGTATTGAAGGGCTGCAATTCTTTGGCAACGTAGCTTTCTTTGAGCGCCCACCATTTGGCGCTTTTATTTCTAATTACTTTGTAGACCAAAAGCCTCAGTAAGAGCGGATTGTCAAAGAACAAGGCTCCGCTGCACCTCCCCTTCTTCTTCTTCGTCGCCACTATTTTCAAACAAATGCGACATATCAGCTCGTTGGTGTTCATGAGCTCACATTTGTTCATTCTGATAGTAAACAAAATATTCCCACACTGGGACTGTGGCAGGCGGCTTAAGAACCGTATCTTTCGTGCCATCACTCATATTAGCGTGTGTTTCCTCCTTACCCCTCAGGATGCTCGCTTCAGCTCTCTCTCTCTGTACGCGCAAGCAGCCCCGTCACAAAAGATGCCAAAGATCGCATTTTTGACAGATGCTCACTCCGCTATAAATCCGCTAAATCCGCTATAGAACCTATGCACCCCGATGTTAGGAAAGATAGACGTAGTGAGCCATCTTCTCATTCAGCCTCTTTGGTCGAAAGAGAGGAGGAAAACAAACATGCATGCACGTGTCAGTTTATCGAGGCTGGCAAACTTACCAAGGACATTTTTATTTTTAGTTCGGTTAATCGATTTATTGATTATTGTGACAGGCCTAAATACACACTAAAAACATCAGTAGATAGAAGACGCTGTTTGTAGTTCATTAATGAAACGTTAGTATGCATGACTAAGAGAACAAAATGCTATTGGGATTAATCTGCAATCCACCAGATAGCCTCAGTTCCACAACAAAGAACACAACCAAAGGAGAATATTAATTATTACCAAAAGGCTATAAATAAATAAGCAAATTTCATCCAACTTGCATCAGGCTGTGAAAACCAAAAATGAAGGAGATGAAAGCAGTTGAATTCCAGATAGTCTACCATCAGCGGTCATGATCAAACAAAGTCAGGGAGGCAGAACGTGGCAGGCAGAAAGGCTGGACAGCAGGACTCAGAAGTTAGAATCAATGAGATCTCTGCATCAAAGCTCACTAACCACAGGGGGCAAAAAATATCTGAAAACAACTTTTATCAAAGGACACCAGATCTGTTGCACAAGTTTGAACCAAAAGGAAGAAATTCCTGGCCAAACAGGTCTCTGCATTAACAAACCTGTTAGTTTAAAAGCTTACAGGCCAAACTAGAGGTTAACCAGTGAAACGCTGATCTCTGACCTCAACAAAACAAAGAGGAGGAAGAAGAAGAGTCTAGAGTTTCTGTATTTGATGACGGTGTTTTTACTGGGTCCATTTTTCACACACATCCCGTGACCCTGACACACCGCATAACTTCCTGGTATTCTCTGGTATGAACATGACTAGTCACATTGTTGGACCTGCATGAAAAACACAGACATATCTTTTCCATCAATCTCTAAGCATATGACCGAGATACTGATCTGCTTCTGAAATGACAAACAACCTGTCAGACAGTGGCTGTTTTGGCTGTTCCACGACTGAGTTTTAAAGAGAAGTACTGAAAGACTCACTCACAGCACAACCGTTTACACATGAAACACATTATACGTATTTGTAGCAGTTTACTGTGTATACAACACAAACAGGTGGAGGCCTGAGGTTGCAAGAATAAAAGGTTTGCATCTGAAAGTCTGCGGTCTGTGCAAACCCTCATGTAAAGGAAATGCAACACCTGTTTAGAACCAACAAACACAAACACGCTCACACACCCTCAAAGCTCCAAGGTTACGTGTTGTGAAAGCGACCTAAAACCTGCTGGGGAACATTTCTAACCGTCTGCCATATCAGCTGAACTTTCCTGTGTGACTTGGGGCAGCAAGTGAGCCATGGGTGAGACGTAATAATTACCTTGACACGAAGGTCAACAGCTTAGACATAATACATCAGAATGTGGAGTGTTAGGAGAGTGAGTGTAAGTTCATCTTGATTAACTAACTTTTAAGTCACGTCCTTTTGAACTGAGAGGTGTTTGCTTTGGAAAAAACATGCCTCTAGAAAATTAACTTGGTGACATTAGCTCTGAAGTTTCTCAGTATACCAGTTTTTCAGCATTTGATCTAAATGAAAAGAGCATGATGCATTTCTAACCAGGGATGGGTACCTTTTAGATCTGAAATGATACAGTAACCGACGCCCGGCACCTGGTAATCATTGCTGATACTCAATGGTATATCAATTAATGTATATTCATATGTTTAATAATAAAATCTCATTTTTTAAATTTAAAATTTGTATTCTTCAGTAGGGGAGAGCGGGGTAAACTGAGCCACTTTTTTACATTGTTTGACCTGTAGGCAAGTGGAAATTAAATTAAAGTGAAATCAACACACGTACATTAATTTAATGATGTCTCACATCAAAGGAAATAATTAGAACACATCCATAATGATTGGTCATGGAAATACAACCTGTCAAAAAAAAGGTCTTTGTGGCTCAACTTGCCCCAGCTGAGGGGTAAATTGCTCCACCTCAAAGGGTAAATTAAACCACATGGGGGTAAGTTGACCTTTTAACTTTTTTGGTAGCGTTCCTTGAAGTTGATGAACCAATCTCGACCCAAAAGAATAGGGACACTATTAAGAATCTGTTTAGCTACAAGACCAACTGTTTACCTGAGTTGAATTGTGATCTTTTCTACACTGCCTGATGAACGGTTAGCTTTCCAGCTCTCGGGGACAGGGATATTGTTTTTTCTGCCATTTCATTGGCTAAATCACAGGATTTCTTTGCCGTGAGGCCAGGGAACTGGTCAGCCAGTTTTTTCACATGGTTTGCAAGGTTTTTCTTCATCTCCTCTGTGAAGACCCTCTTTGTGTTCACTGTCCCTGTGTAGCCTGCCACTGTCACTTCCCCTCCCTCTTTCTTTTTTAGGAATCTGCGTAAGGTTGACTTGTTGATATTTCTCTCTGTGGCCACTTTTCTAATGGATTTTCCTCCCTGGACTTAAGTTGCTGCTCTCTGCATCTCCTCAAGGGGTTGTTGAGCTCCAGTGTGTCTTCCTGCTGTATTTCCTCAGCATTCTAGCTTGTCAACAATGTTACACATATTAAAAAAAAACAAAAAAAACAAACAAGTCATGGTGCCTCATTGCGGGGTAAGTTAAATCACTGGGTCAATTTACCCCAAGCAGTTTGGCTCACTTTACCCCACAGCCACTATTTTGTTAAAAACAACCTAGCCTAGCAATTCAGGCTAATACCTAGCTACACGATTCACATGGTTTTATACATTGATAGTTCAGCAACACATTTGATTAAAGTTTTTAAACATAGTTAAAATTGTTTTGAGTTTACATTCATTATTCGTGAAATGTTGAAAATTTACTTTGACATGCAAAAAATGATTTTTGGAGAATAAAAGTTACTTACAACTTCAACTTGTGTTTCTGTTTACCACAGAGAACTTGAAATGAGGCGGGCTAACTAAATCTAGAGTCATTTGACCACCTAGCAAGGAAAACTGCCTTCTCTTCCATTCTCCCCCAATCACAAGGATGCTTTTAGGTACTTAAACATGGTACCATCTGAGTCTATGCGAGTCGGTACTTGGTACTACAGATGGAATTTAGTCTGTACCTATAAAAGTACCTAATTTGGTACCCATCCCTATTTCTAACCCTTTTTCAACTGGATTTTAATAAAGATCTAAAATCTTTTAACAGTGCAAACACAACCCAACTGAAGTGCATGAGCCAAAATGTTATGATCACTCCTAATGAGTACTGAAGCATGTTGGTGCATAACTTAATACGCTTGTAAATTTGTACAGGTCACACCTCCTCTTTGTCTGCCTGTTGACAGCTGCCTGTCTGTCAATGTGTGTGAGTTCACTCAACGGCCACAAATAACAGGTTCACACAATTAGATTTTTGAACTCCCCAAAACCATCTCTGCTGATGACATTTTTTTTCATGCATCTAAAAAACCACATTGCCGACATATGACACTCCCCACCCATTTCCACTCACTGAGTTTACTTAACCTCATCTCTACAGTGTATTTGCTTTTCTGTCTTGTCTAATTTCCATAATGTGCTGTTCGGTCGCATGTGACCAAATTTCTGCTGAGTCATTTGTCAGTAATGAGTTTCCTGTATGACACACCCATTTCTGACTGAGGTTAAAAAGCATGAACAGTAACCACAGATAGAGATACCAGGAACTCAAGTGTTAATTATTCATTTCCCTGAAATTAATATTTTTAAGCATGACATAGTTATATAAACCCACAAATTATTCATGTGTAGCCTTGAATTACTTTTTCCCTAAACACACAATTCAAGGCTTGACGATCAATTATTTATCATTTCCAAAATGTATCCAATGGCTGAAACCTAGCAACCTCAAACTTAGTAAATGATCACGTCTTCAAGTTAATTCAGGGAAACATCCAAATCAGCTCTTTTGCTGCCGCTTACACATGGTTACAAACACTGCAGCCACTTCAGAGAACTTAGAAATACAATGTATTGCATGCAATGCATTTTCAGGAGTTAGTAAAATGAAAATGAAGAACAACTACTCAAGCTTTAATAAATGGTTATTTAAAGGTACAACATGCTTATTTGAGTGTTCTCAAAATGTAATGTTGTATTTTTATACCATCTAGGTTTGAAGAAAATAGAAAGAAATAGATTTCAGATAGACTGACAGCAGCTTATTCAGACGTTGACACTCTGGTTATGTGCCTTACAAGCAAAAGGTCAAGTCAGGCTTAAAGGCGTGGATACAAATAGATGAAAGGAAAAATAAAAGAGGAGAGGCACTATTATGGAGAATCAAAGGGAATCAGAAAGAGGCGGGCTGAGGGAGATAAGAGGAGTTAAGACAGCGGGGAGAAAGGAAGTGACAGGATAAGAAAAAAAAAGTAGGTGAGGTAAGAGCGGCAGTAAAGCCAGTGTTTGCCCTTGAATCAGTAGTTCGCAGCTCTTGCCCAGTTTAGCTGCTGCTCCCAGGCCGGGCCTGTCAGTGATAAATTAATAAGCACATGTCTTCAGGGGGCATGGGCTTTTTCAGGCCTTGTTATCTCTGTCTCCGGCAGCAGAACCTTCCTTTTATTTGTTTGAAGATGTATGGAACACCCTATGAAACAGTAGCTCCTTTGAACCACATTTTTTCTGCAATACTGTGAAAAAAATTCTCAGGCTTTAAATTTGTCAAACTATTAGTTCTTCTTAAATGTAGTTCTTCCTCAGTTTCTTCCAACTCGTTTCTTCCTGAAGCTTGTAGTCTGAGTGAACGCAGAGAGATAGAGTTTATTTTCTGTATGTATTACGCCTTGTGTGTTTTATAGGATTAAAATAATGCTTTAGTTTGCTGAACACTGGTTGTTTTTCATAAGGATTTACATGGCATGATTTGGTTTCTATTTGGGTTTTCTTCTATTTTTTTTTCAGGCCAAGCTTCGAATACATTTGACGACAAAATAATCTGGAGATTAGCCGTCACTGAGACCAGTCTCAATGTGAAGCCCTGATTTGTTGCATGTCTCTTCTACTTTTGATCCAGCACAGTATCTGTAACACACAAGTTCCTCTAATCAACATCATCCCACTTTCACAAAAAAAACAAAAAAAAACCAAACACCTTCTGCTGATGCTGATTTCCACTTTGCACCTTTACTTGAAGAGTTAATGCCTCAGTCCTGCTTCTCTGACTCAATACAGGTTTACAGAGTCTGCAGTGTCCCGTCACTCTTCTCTATTCATCCAACACCAGAAAGGTCATACAAGGTGTTTTTGGTAAAACAGTAAGTTAAGATCTGTTCTTCCCACTCTCGAGGGGATGTGACACGGCAGAAAGCCTGAATGCTTACAATGGAAACAAGTGCAGCTTTGTGTTTGAGACTGTGGGAGTGGAGCATTTTGTTCTGTACATTTGCATAAAGTTTGCCTGGTTGCCTTCTGGGTGAAGAGTCATACAGGTTGTACTTCTATATCAACTTAATGACTCTTGAGAGTAAGAACACTATGAGTTCATTAGTAATGCTTGTTTGCAATACGAGTGCATCAAGTAAAAATGATTTTGTATCCTAGAAATGTCTGTTATCAGCACAACACTTCTGGTTACTGGAATTAAAGAGATTTTTGTTTTAAGTTTATTCACTGACATAGATTTGTAAAATTGGTTTCTCTGTCATTCTACATTTTATAAATTAATATTAACAGATTAAACTTTGCAGGGATCATCACAGTCAGCTGAGACTATACTTCGACATAACACCAGGGTTTTTCAACTTCCAGTGACCTGAGTAGAGCTGAAACGATTCCTTGAATGATTCGAGGTACTCAATTATAAAAATTACTCGAGTAATTTTCTTCGCCTCGAGGAATCGTTTGATTTTTAAAAAGATCAAAGAGTGGTATTTCAAATAGAGCTGAGGCTATATTAAGAGAGTTTTCAGACCCCTCAAGCTACCTCTTATACAAAATAGCAACTAGCAACAAATCTAGCTTCTTTTCTGGAGTTTGGAGACTAATGGGTCATTCTACGAAACGGGTGCCATTTGGGTCCGCAACATTTGATGAGATATACAAGGCACAAAAAATGTGTCAAAGCGTGTTAACAAATTTTGGAGCTACTACAGCAAGTGCTCTTATTGACATGCTGTATCAGAAGATTCTATTTCTTAAAGAGAACAAATTTCATTTGAAAAATAACTGCTCTTTAACTAAACAAAAATGTATTTTATCCGATTACTCGATTAATCGATGGGATTTTCAGTAGAATACTCGAATACTAAAATATTCGACAGCTGCAGCCCTAGACTTGAGCCCTGTTAATCTACAGTTACCTCTCCTCAGGCATTAAATCAGCACAAAGTCTTCTCCTGTGACACACAAAAACAACTGCAGTTCACAGCCACACCAGTGCACTGAGCTCAAGTTTGGTCCAAACCTTTCTCCGTGCGTCTCAGAGCCCAGCCTGACTCACACAATGACATTGAGCTTCATTGATTTAGTATTGATCTCTATCACCTCGCCCTCTTTCTGTGTCTCATACTGGTGGAAATTTCCAGACGACTGCACACTGAAACACCAGCCAGTGTGCTTCTGCATTTGCAGCATTAAAAAAAGATTCCCTCTCCATCTGTTGTATCTCTGTTCTGTGTCCTTCAGACAGCTCTTTGAAGGCGGGAATGGCACAATGAGGAAGTGAAACTGCTGTGAATCAATGGGGAAAATTCCCCGCTTGTATTTAAAAATCACTGAATAAAAAGTGTCTTTGCTCTGTTTTTTATTTTCCCTGAATGAGATCTGTTAACACAGAACAAACAGCACACAGAATACTACAAGTGGTGTCATTTCCATCTGTGCGTGTCTGTATGTAAACAATAGATCAAACAACAAGCTGTGACAGCACACTGACAAGTGAGCAAGCATAAGAGCATTCAGTGACCAAGCAAACTGATGGAGAAATGAAATCATTAAGCAAAGGCGAGCTTAGCTTTCCATTCATAATATTTCCAAATAACTATTAAGCGAAAATCCATCACTAACTCTAATAAAAGCCTGACTAGAGAAGCTGTGCCAAAGGTGAGACAGAGGCTTTGACAGATCATCATCAGGTATTTCAAGTAATGTGATCTCTTTGTTTTTATCCTAGTCTCCACTGAGCACAGGGTGTTGCCTTGATTTTCCTTTTTTCTGTTTGGTAACAAAAGAAAAAAAGAGAGAAAATGATATATGAATAGATAAACTTGAAGATAGTCTTATCAAACATTTAACTCAATATCTTACATGAGGAAGAACTTTGCAAAAAATCTTATTTTAAATTATGAAACTACAAAAGAATACTTTTAAGATTAGAAAAGAGAAATGGCTGCAGAGTGACGGATTATTCGCTGATCTCTGAATAGATCTACTCTTGAGAAGAGAAGATTATATATGTATACTTTCATCCATTCATCAAGGCAGGGAACATTTTCACACATCCGTTCTCTGGAAGGAACATTGTTTTTGGCTCGAAAATGAAGTGGAAAAGAGAAAAAAAAATCCCTCTCTCTCTCTCGCTGCAAGATTTCATTTTTAAGATATGCTCATTGCCTCATCAAATCCTCCCAAAATGAGTCTGCTTCCACAGAAAGCTACGTAAAGATACTGATAAATAAAATAACTGTTTCAGTCAAGCCCCGTTGCTTTCTTGATTTCTGCAGCATCATGGTTTCTGCTAGTCTCTTATTTCTTTATGTTAGAAAAAGCAGGAGTGTAAATGATTGATAAAAGAATTCTTTTCTGTAATGTTATTGTTCAGGATATGAAAGAAAACTCTCCCTGAAGCCTTTTCTCAGGAAAGACAACAATATATCAATAAAAGATGCCTTCCCCTGTGGAAGCCTTTTGTTATTTCAGCTGTCTAATGGAAGATCTGTATTTGCACAATCTTGGGAGCAGGTCAGTGCCACGCTGTGTGAAGCTGCCTCTGGCCCTTTGGGCGTAATGTACACTAGAAAACAATCTTCCAGGGCTTCTTGTTAGATTACAAGATTCTCTTTCTGGCTATTGTTATTTCATACAGTTGCTCTGCTTTGATTACAGTTTAAATTGCTTCAGCTTATTTGGATGTCTTACCTTTTCCCACACAAGAGTAAGAGTTAGCAGCTTCATTTTGGAATATTTCATATGACAACAAGTGAAATTTTTAGGCACTTCTCCATACAGGTGTTTCTACAAACTGAGGGATTAAATACGGTAAATTTCTGGCAGTGTGGAAGCAGCTTTAGAGAGATTTGGACCGCACTTGGTTTAGTTTGGCTCCTGTCCACGGAGTCTAAAACAACCACTCACTGACCTGGCAACAACAATCCCACACAGCAGGCAGCTGTGTGTTTATGACACTGCTGTGACTGCTGTGTTTGGTGTGGGTGTGTGTGTGTGTGTGTGTGAGTGTGTGTGTTTCCCTTCCATATTAAATCGTGGGTCATCTTACCAATGTGGTCTTATCTCACACAACAGGGGGCTGGTGGAGGTTTGACACTTTTGGTCGGTGCATACGTGAGATCCTTCACGTAAAAGGTTGACAGTTGAGCTTGAAGTGATATTTCGGGATGGAACAAGTTGGGTCCTATCACAAGGTTTAGGGCAGAAATTACCCCTACAGCAGTGTTTTTGTGCAGCAGAAGCCCAGAGCACTCGTACCAAAGACCTCCTCCCTGCTCCTCTACCAGTTTCCTCTGCACTCAGACGGGGCCATTTTTTACTTGACCAAAAAAACCCCACAAATAAACGAACTCCCACTGAAAAAGTCTGATATCGGTCTGCATTCATGCTTTATTTAGAGAATTTTCAGCGTGTTACTTTCACACAAAAACACTGCTAAATAAGGCTCTAGTTCTCATCGTGTCTCTTCGTCCTGGCAGGCTACCTGCGTTTGTCTATTTCTGGCACGCCACACGCGCGGACTGATACACTAAGCGGCGAGCGACTCGTAGCCAGCTGTGGCTCTGCAGCGTAGGTAGCGCCGTTTTACGACACGATGAGAAATAGAGCCTTATTTAGCGGTGTTTTTGTGTGAACGTAACGCGCTGAAAATTCTCTAAATAAAGCGTGAAAGCAGACCGATATCAGATTTTTTCGGTGGGAGTCTGTTTATTTGTGTTTTTGGTCAAGTAAAAATTGGCCCCGTCTGAGTGCAGAGGAAACCGGCAGAGGAGCAGGGAGGGGGTCTTTGGTGGAAGCGCCCTGGGCTTCTGCTGCACAAAAACACTGCTGTAGGGGTAATTTCTGCTGTAAACCTTGTGATAGGACCCAACTTGTTCCATCCCGGAGTATCACTTTAAGGTCTGTAAGTAAGCAAGAATAAATTAAAGTCATCGAATTACCTTGATTGACAAACTGACACTGCATTTCATTAGCATTATCCCTGTGTTAAATCTGCAATGAAAGTCAGATCAATCAAACTTATTGCTGATCTTGGTATTGTGGCTCTATTTTTCAAGTAAAAAATACTCACTGTTTAACCAACAAAATTAAATTCCAAGTTCCAGATTTTTTAAAGATTCCAGGAGACAAGAAAACGAATGATACTATAATTAATATGTGTTTGTTTCTGTCTTCAATAAGTAGGAGGGTATGAAGACAGACAAACAAGAGGAGGGACAGGGGAATGACATAGAACAGAGGTCCCCTGCTGGAAACAGACAACAGAGCAGAAACTGGCTACACTCAGCCACCCGGATGCCCTCGATTACTTGTCAGATTGATTCATGATAAAATGAAATGTTGGTTGCAGGCCTGTCTGGCTCACACTAATGCAGTTTAATGGGACAGCCATTGAGTCAATCTGATTCATCTAAATGTTATGGTGTAGTTGCAAAACTTTACACCATAACCTTGTAGTATTAGGTTAAAATTCAGGGATATAAGGATGGAAGGAAAACATTGAAATTTTCAAATACAAGTCAAGAGCAAAAACAACAACAACAGACTTCAAATAACCCTTAAAAATTGTTTTTAAAGCATGACATTTTGCAAAAACTAGACTATATCAGTCTAACAGAGTAGATCTCATACTTGCAGCTAAGCGTACAACTCCATTAATAAAAAGTGTACAACACGTTCTGACTCAGCAGCAGTTTGCTAACACTTTTCAACATCAGCACCACAGTAAGTTGACCTTTACTCCAGTTTATCTAAAGACAGACCTGCTGCCTCTTACACAATAACTTGGTGTTTTTGCAAATGGGTCAGCTTTACATAAACAGTAGGACAGATTTTGCATTAACCCATCCCATTGGATAGTGTGTCATGAGAATTGGAAAAAGCAGTTTTTCTACAGTCAGAATTTGGCTTGTTGCTGTCCTCTTTTTAATCTAGAGGACAGCAACAAGCACATTGTAATATTAATTCCCAAAACTATTTTTTTTGTTTAATGATTTTAGATTGTGTTTTTATTTTTGCTCTAGAGTTGATTTTTTTTATTTAAGTCCTTCATTTCAGTCTGTTTAAAAGATTGTTGGAAAAAAGTTGAGATGCCAGATCCCCTGGATAAATCTTAAAAACTAACTGATGAGCATTTTTTGGGAAAATATGGCTCCTGATTTGGTCTTTAGACATAATTGTCATCATTCAACCTTTTTACTTGTTCTGATGTCAAAAGGCAAACAAAAAATCGGAATCACAATTTAAATCGAATCAGCACCCCCAAAATTGTAAAAGAACCGAATTGGGAGAAAAGCATACCGTCCTAGCCCCAGTAAATATAGAACACACACTCCCTAGCAGTGGAGTTGAACTAGTTAGCAATACTTCAGGTGTTTTCCTGTTTCAACATGTTTGGGAGTTACTTGCACCTGTAGTACCAAAACAGAATAAAAATTCTAACTATCATAACATCAATTAGCTTATAAATATTCATATTTTTTGCTGCTTCTAAAGGGATGTTGACTTATGCAACTACAAATACAGCCATTAGTGATTAACTAGTGTTTTTTTTTTTCAATATTATCAAGGCCAGATTGTAAATAAAATTATAAATTAATTTGTGCAGCAATATTTTCCACAGTAAATAATTTGCCCTCATTAGAGGCTACTTAGTTGGTTAAAAGACCTTGAAACAAGTGCAAAACATCCAAGAACCAGTGCAATACAATGGACCTTAAAATAATACCACCATTACTACATGATGAACACAGGGTACAATTATTATCTCAAAGTGTCAATGCAATTTAAATAATAATAGCTATGTAAAAGTAAAATACAACAACCATATCAACTCTTTAAGAGCTACCAGATGACAAAAAGTGAATAAATTGCAAGGTTAAGGCTTTACTTTGTGATGTTTTATGGCAATACAAGCCTGTTCCTCCTGTCTATGGTACAACATATGGACAGCCCAATCCTCGTCTAATTTCATCCATTGGCCGATAAGATTTCAGAGAGCCCAGAATAAAAAGTCAACCTTTAAATTCACGTCGGCAATGCAATTTAAGCATCTGAAATGCCAAGCACCAGGCACAAAAGAAAGTCCTCAAAAGCCACAAAAGACTAGAACATTCCAGCACAGTTAAAAGGCAATGAGCAGGAGCATTGGAGCAGGGTAGAGAAGCTTTCCAGAAAAGAGCAGAAAACGAAACTACCGGCACCAGCTCAGCAGAACAAGAAGTTCCGACGCAACCCCCCCCCCCCCCCCCCCCCCCCCCCCCGCACAAAATTTCAAATATTCATAGCTATACACCAATAACCGTCAAAACCAAGTGATTCTTCTTTACATTACTGAAACACCAATACCAACTGTTAATAAATAATAACATTTCTTCTAAATAGTAATACTCACAATAAGTAATATTGGTATTGCAATATATAAAAACAATCCATTCCTGTTTGGACAACAAAACCGCTATAATATCAAATTATTCCGGATAACATGTCTCTCTCTGCTTCAAAGTTAGCCTGCCTCTGTGCGGAGGAGCCACAGATGTGATGGAACTGCCTCAGCTGCTAACGGTTAGCCGTTAGCACCAAAATGAACAACAACTGCAGCCGTTAGCCTTTCCTGACACTCTCTGTGCACTAAAATGTTAGACTCAAAATAAAGACACAGTTGTAGCAGAAATTTCCATTAACCACTCAGGAGAAATTACTTAATAAAACAAAACACATAGCCTCAGACATGGTTAGCTTAGCAGGCTAGCTTTAGCTTCTAAGATGCTGAGTGAAGCAGAAGAAGCGGTGTTAGCAAGGCGAGCTAATCCAGGTTACCTTACCAGGTCAAAACAAACAGGAACGCGGAGCAAGATGCATTAATTTCTGGCTAGCTTTCTGTAGCCGACGCTTGGAGGGACGGCAAGTTCGACGAGATCAAAGCAGATGGCGTAGAAATGTTGTCGGAAACATTGCAAAGACACTCGCAATTAATGTGGTTCCTGTTTTTTGCTCGGACTGGCTCGGATGCCCGTTTGCAGGTCGTTGCTCACTGAGTCTCTCTAACTCACACTCTCGCGCATACACAAGAACACACACATACACACCCTCAAGGGACGAACCTGCCAAATGTTGACCCCGCCCTTCAGGCAACAGCGATAGTCAAAAAGGAAGCGAACTTGAAGCACAAAACGGAAAATAAATGCTGATGTGTTGTAATGATTTTGCTGATGTCTTTTAATGATTTCTCTTTGTCATCAGCAGTGACAGTTTAACTAGCTCAGCAGTGTCTGTGTAACAAGTTATTACGTGTAGGTGTGGGTCAATGGTTCACAGTGCAGCCTCCAACATAAAAACCAATATATCATTGTTTCTTTTAACTGTAGCATTTTAACTCTTATAAATGTCTTTAGATTCTAATTTTCTCCAAATTAAGGATTCTGGGTGGCAGCCTACATTTTCTCCATCAGATGAGCAGTTTAATCAAATAAGCATGTGTATCATTTTTCTCACCAATGACAGGGAGCGTTATATTTTTCTTCAAATTAAATGGCTCAGTGGATGGCACCTTATGATAGTTTCTTGACTGTAAGAGCATTCTAATGGGCAACTGTATCCAGTTGATGTGTGTCAAATCATGGCACTCTGTTGTTTACCTTACCATAAAGGCACTGTGATGAAAAAAAACCAATAAGAAAGTTCAGTTTTGTTTAGTGGAATGCATGGCAAATCTTATCTACTTGAAGAAGTTTTATAGGGGCATTCAACATGATTCTTTTCCTGTAAGAGCAAAAACAAACAAACAAACAAAATACAAACAAACCCTGATACATCAGTGCCTTTGCCTACTGTTTTGTTTACACCACTAAAACATTACATTTTATTTCCAATACCACTCTGCTTCCTTTCTGGAACTTTCAATTCACATTTCACTTTTAGTAAACAGATGCCTTTGCAGAGTTTTCTATAAATACATCAATGAAATATCTTGAACTACTTAACATTTAAAATAAAAGTGAATACTTAAACTCTAATGTTACTTCCTTCTTTAAGCAATAATAAACATCAGAAAAAGCTTTCATCATTCTGACTCATTTATTGAAGTGTAATCTTAATCAGATATCAAAATTCAAAAGCATCATCAGGGTTTTTCTGTATTCATTTTGTACCATTGGGTTCACAGGCAATTTTGATTGTTATTTATTTTTTTTTTTACCTTAAGAATTAGATGTTATAATTCTGTGTAATTATTTACTCATCCAACCCCCAGTTGGTGAAGTATACAGCTTTCTCTGACTTGTTAACCTTTTTGTGCATTTCATCACTCACCTGCACCACAGGCTGGTCTGCACTTGGACTCATATTAAGTAAGATGGCTTACGACGCCACCTGGTGGAAGAATTACATCATAGCATTAAGTTATAAAGAACTCCACCTTTTCTCTTTTCTCCTTCTAACACACAGTTAAATAATTAAAAAACAAACAAAAGCTGCTCTGAAGACACTTTATTGCTGTTTTTATAGTTTTACACTCAATGGAATGTTTTACTGTGTGTCTGGTGGGAATTTCCAAACACTCACTCTTCAAAATTCTGCTTCCAAACCAAGATTTAAATACAAAAGAAAAAACAAACACATAAACAAACAAAACAACTACTGTGCAGTAATATAATATACATGACACTATAAACTCTCTATCATCTTAAAGTGAATTTATTTTTGCTAACATGTAGGCTATACTAGTTCATTTACAAAAATGCTTTCTTTATATATATTTATTTATTTATAAGATATAAAACAAGAGTAATGCACATTCTTCAAAAGATAAAGGGTAAGTTGTGGTTTTGTATACATAAAGATATATTCTTGAATAATTCCTGTTTTGTGGCAACAAAACAAAACCCAGATGTCAATCTTGAAAAGTGTTGGCATGTACAACAATGTCACAGATTACCGAGGTGTTCAGGGTTTTCTCTGGCAAACAAAGTTGGGGACAAGCAGAATATCATTCCCCACACTGGACAGAAGACACAGAGTGATAAGAAGCTTGAATCCAAACATGAATGTTGTTCATGAGTTTTGTTTTTGTGAGTGAGCCTTAAATATGATGGAGTTCAAATAATGGTCTATCATCAAAGAGTATTTTTTTCAGATTCAAAATTATTGTTCAAAGCAACTAAATACAGCCCAGTTTAAGTGGGATTATGCTGTGTTTTTTGACAACAAATCCCACAATAGCTAAAAACAAGATGCTCCTAATAATAAGAATTTGTTTGTGCATCAATGGCCTGATGCAGTGTATTCCCCTCCAGCTTGGGCCCCCTTTTATGTTCATTAGGAAAACATGCAGTTTCATGGCTATTTATAACTACTGGCATGTTCTCTGTGGTAAATACTCACAAGCACCAATTTTGTATTTATCTGAAGCCTTAGATGGTCCCTAGTAAGCCCTTTCGAAGTGAAGCTTCCAGTGCCCAGCTGTCATGAGATATTTCGCTCTAACAAGATGACGTTTTAATTTTGATATGTCTGAATGTTGTGTGTCTTTGAAAAAAAAAGTAATTATCTAAGGCTCGGAACAGATAATGATGATAAATGGAGCTGATTGAAACATTTTCACATCAGGATAATGATGGGGTGTATTGTTAAAGTGGTAATTTAGCTGGTTGTTTGAGATATTGCTTCACTTTCATGTAAATGTGATTAAATAATCTCTTAACCGTTAAAAAATGATTACTGACTGTATAAAAGGTGTAAACTGCCTCTGAGTCAATTAAATTACAGTGAAGCAGAAATCTTTTTGGGCTGCATTCTGTTAAATGTCTGGGAAATCAGGAAACAACCATACTTCTAAATTACACATTAATTCATCAGTGGTTACTCCCACTCTCATCTGTCTGCATGTAAACTAATTCAAAATCAGCTTTATAGACTGTAATGTCTATATCAATAGGTCAAATTAACCGTTTGTATTCTTTAAGATTTATTGAAAATACAGCCTGGCAGTTACTTGGATCCTAATTTACATGATGGCTGCAGCAGAGTGTTGTCTATTTGACACGTGTGACTGAACTGATAAAATAAACGTTACTGCACATTCACCGCCTCTTTCATAATGTGTGCACACCCTTAAAAATCCAGGTCAAGACATGTCATTGGCATGGTGCAAATGTGCTACATGGCTTGTGAAAACAGAGGTGAAAATCTTAACTTGAAAAAAAATCCATTTCCCAAAGACCTTTTTCTGTAGAGTGACCTCATCAAAGTCCCTTTAAGCAAACCTGAACAAAACCAACAACTGAAAAAGGTGGTGGTGTCTTGCTGTCTATGTGACAACTACAACTACAGTTGTGAAGACAGGAGAGGTGAGTGACCGTGACTAGATAGATGGCTGACTAAAATGAGCCCACCCGGGTTTACATATACAAACTAAAGTATCTCTTAATGTACAGTTCTCAGGCAGAAGAGGGAGAAGAACAGTTTGACTGTCGATTACACCTTGTACTTCCAAAAAGAAACAGTCCTGTGGTATTGTCATCTTGTGTTTTTTGCCTCACTTGGGCCACTTGTGCTTGGTAGCCGAGCTTTAGGCTTCATACACCCTGTGGAAAAAGAAAAAATAAGAGTGAATTTCCTTTTGACTTCAAACACAAGCTTTCTTTTTCATGTCTATTTTATCAAAGTCTTCGCACAAACTGATACTGATTTTTCCTGACTGTAATTTGTTGGCCTTCTGGGTGAAAGGGTTATGATAGCAGGCTACAGGACATGATTTTCGTATTCAGCACGTATTCTGCTTCTTTCTCCACCTGGCTTTTGTCTGTCAGTGAACCTGACTCCTGACCTCCTCTATGTATTGGTTGAGAAAATTCAGCCAAAGAAACCACTTTATAAAGTCCTGACTGATACTTTATCTGAAATAGGAACAGGAAAAACAGGCTGGTTAGACATAGTAGGGTTTTTTTTTTTTTTTTTTTTAAAGTAAACTAGTGAACAAACGGTATAAGCAGCTACTTTACGAGGAGTACACAAACACTTGATGAAACTCATGTTATGCTTGTAGCTATCAAATACAAATGACTCCTCTTGGAGCTCTGCTGGGTCTTCGTTAGTCTCTGCATGTGGTAAAAGGAGGTGAAAAAGTCCCATGAATTCTGACCAGCCACTTCTGGTCTCCTAAATTATGACTGGGCGTTTGGGACTTACCGTATTGAAATGAATATAAGTTCACCCTAGATTTAAGACAACCCAAACCAAACTAATGGTCTCAATTAAAGTGGGTTTTAGAGGTGAATGAGGCCTTTTACTGTCTTAACATTTAATTACAAAATCCAGCATATAAGAAAGTCCTATTATTTTTGGATATATTTTCAGGGGGAAAAAAATCATCTTATACTGAGGTCAATGACCTTCAGGCTAATAGTGGCTTCTCTGCACTTCAATGCAGCACAATCTCTTTTGCAAGCATGTTAGTGTGTGAATTTGTACAAAAAATTTTTTTTTAAATAATCAAAAATGTATTAGATCAATGCTGTTTGTGTGTACATGCAAACATACTACAGTCAGTGCCCCAGTTCAGGGACTTTCATCATATAGTCTCTCAGATTGAATACTTGAAAATGATTAAAGCTAATTTGATGCATTATCGCTGAATAATTGCATCCAATGAACAAATAAATACACAGAGTATGTAGTGGCAAACTCTGCCATGAGTTAAAAAGCCACTTGAAAGAGAGGAGCCTTAGCTGTTCTGACGCGTGTCCATTTTTAAGAACAAGTCCAGTACTCACAGGTCTGTTCCATGATCCATTTATTTTTCTGATGGAAGCTCATTGCCATTCCTTTCTTATGAATTCAAAAAAATCCAACATAAAGACCTTTTTTCTTTTCTTTTCCACGGTCACAAAACGTCTGGCCTGCACTCCTCTCACCCTGAAACAAAAGACTGACTGCCCCCCACACCTGAACTGACTGCCCTAATAAACAAAAACTCCACCCACAACCAAGCAACTCAAATGGTCTAAATAAAACTATGAATCAACATAAACTAACCACTTAATTATTTTTAAAGCTAATAAATTTAAATGAATTCTATACCCAGAATAAATCATATGAACATAAAACTATAATTAATTTTCTTTGCTATAAACAATTTAAAATGGCCTCTACAGAGTAAATAAAATAAAAGATTAGATACATTTACCAAAATAATTTTCATGGAGCAACAAATTACTGTAAAACAAATCTCTTCAAGTTATTGATGAACTATGAGATATTTACCTGTGTTTGTCCTTCCAGATGCGGAACCATTTGACCAGATTCTTGGTGCTCTGAAGTTTGGGATGAAGACAGTACTCCTGACCTTTGAACCGGGCCACGTTCTCCATCGTCACACTGACAGAGAACACAAGCACAAAGTTTAAAATATCTACAACGCATAAAATTTCCAATGAAATATCATGACTGAAGCTGTTAAGGTTTGGTAAGACAACTCCTGTAGTTTTATGTTGGTTTACTATTATGTCATTCAGAGTCAAAATAGTAGAGAGTATGTTTGGGGAAGTAGACAATCGTGGTGTTAATAGTTTTTAGAGCATGTTTAGGGAGTCCTGTTTGATAATAGACTGAAATGGAGCAAATAGAGTAAAAACACAGTTTTGTGAGTTTTTCAAACACTCTGAAAACAGCCTGTTGTCATTTGTATAGCGACTGGTCATTTTTGCCCCAATTCCTCACTGCAACTCTGAACCGCCTTCAATAACATTTCCGCAGTTAAATGCCCCTTTGATTCAAAAGATCAGCATGCACAGGGTGACCAGGCAGCTACTTGGCAAAGAAATAATATTATGGAGCTGCCACTTAAATATGTGACATCTGAGCTGAACCAAGCGGTCTGTCCGTTACCCTCTGCTCAAGGCAGCTGTGGAGACAGTCTGCCTGCATGTGGCATATTCAGGCTAAACAAGAGAAATGTGGGAAAAACTCCCACAGTGCCATGGGGCCTCTCCAGCCAGTGACACACTCAAAGACTCACCAAACCATGAATGTTAAATGAGTTGACTGGAGGAGAAAAGACTCCACTCTCAATAAAAACTCTGCTTTTACTCAATATGAAGATTAGATTAAAGGGGTCTGCATCTGTTTTCCTGCTCATTCAGATGTCACTTTGTTTGGCTGTTTGAGGTTTAGTTGGAAAGCTGTATAAGATCTTTGAATTTGGGTGTTTGGTAGCATAAACATGAAAGTGTCTTTGTATGCACGACAGCTGACTCACTCTGCATGGCTGAAATAAACACGACCAAAATGTTTCTCCATATCGGCTCAGCTGAGATAAAATTTAACCCAATTTCTGATTTCTATAACCTTCATTACAATTCACCTGGGCAGCTTCAGTGCAGCCACCGGCTCTAAAGGCTAATATTGTTTGCTAAATGTTACATAAGCATGGTGAAGGGAGGGAGAGAAAAGGCTGTGAGAGGCTAAAGGAGGAATGTAACCGCAGAAGAAGGAGGGAAAGAAAAACAGTTCTCTCATTTTATGCTACTTTAGACTTTAACATTTGCTGTAAAAAATATATGAATTTTTGTACAACTGTAATCAGTTGCCAGCATCTGGTTCCAAGATGCTTTAATTAAAATTCAAAACCACTATAATTGTAGTTAAACTGGGAGTCTGATAACCATAAGAGAAAACATTAAAGCCTCTTAAAATGTGTTTATTCATTGCTTGTACTTTGTAATAAAATAAAGTACTTGTTGATCTGCTCTTTCAACTCTTAATACCAGGTGTGTATTTTGACTATTGCACACATCTGCTTTTATTTTGGTAAATTGCAATACAGAAAGATGATAAACGGAAAAAAAGTGAAATTGTGTATTTTGGAAAAAAAAAACTGTGGAGTTCATAGTTTTTACTTTAGTGAGGTATAAATAAATGCTGAACAAAGTTGCTACTGTTTTCTCCAGGATCTGAGACTTCTTTAAAACTCACTGAAGTATAGAAAATGAAAAATAGCAGGCAAATCAAAGGGAAACGATAAAAAACAAAAACAAATGGGGCACAAATATGGGAATTCGGAGTTGAAAAATTACGTTTAAGAGCAATAGTTTGATTAGATTAAAGATAAGAAAAGAAAAAATGATTTAGAAAAGCAATAAGTAGAAAACATGGACAATCCGACGCTCAAGCCTTATGTGTGTAGTCTGTAGTGGTCGTTCTGCATGCCAAACTGAGCAGTGTAAGCCAAATGGTCACAACAAAGGCCAGAGGGGGGACCCTCTTGCTCATTTCTCTCCTGCTCCCTTTCTTTTTGTGGCTTTCCGGAGCCCGCTGGGACTCATTTTTCACCATGCACCAGCGGCTGGTGGCCCCCATCTCATGCTAATAGAGCTGCCTTAAATAACTACTGTCAGAGGAGGACACAAATGCACACAGAAACGAACACATTAATTTACTTTTTCAACTGATTGAAACCTGCTGCACACATTTTTGACTTTCATTTAGACTTCTGTTGTCAGATTTTTCAGACTTCTGTAGCTGACAGGGTGTTCAACATCCCTCGTCTTCACTGTGGGGTCTTTCTCACTGTCAGGATTCTCTCTTGATATTTAGAACACGAAAATTTGACAGTTAAGACGTGCTGGATCTGTTTCCACGGACTTGAAATGGCTGCAATCAGGTTGTCTCTGACGTTGCTTTTGCAAATTGAGTAAATTCCACTTGTTTTTGAGTTTTTCAGTTAATCAACCCAGAGGGCTGATAAGATGGAGAGCAGTAAAAAAAAGTTTTAATAAAAATTGAGAAGAAAGATAGTTTGAAAATCAATTTGCAGCTAGTTGTGAAAGGCCATTTAAACATCCTTACAAATCTGAAACCAATCCTCTAATAATTTTTGTAAGTTGTTCAAAGCAACTCCCAGGAGTGTCTAAATACTCCTGTTTGCTTTGCAGTATTCATTACCTGTCAAAATCTTAGTCATTCTACAGTACCCCTCTCGCAAACTAACATTTAAATCAATACCTCATCCCTAAATTTCAAATTGTCACATGTGACTATATAAACATATTTGTGCCATATTTCACAACAACATGGTCCTCTGCCATCACTGCTAACCCTCGGTCTGATACCATAATGTTCCAGCAGGTGGCAGCAGAGTTCGAATGGCAGACAGACTTCAGGGAGCCTGACATAACATCCCATCTGTTGTCCCCTCACGTCAGGGAACTTTACATGATTCCACCTCTGAAATCACAGCTCACATTTCCAGCTTCACATGAGAGTTAACCGGCGATCACATTTTGAGAAACTATAAATCATGCTGTCAGTAGGAAGTCTGTCAGTACATGTGCTGAAACTGTTCAGAGTATCCAAGCACAACAGGCTCCTTTCCGTGCATTTAAAGCCCTCTGAGAAGACAGGCCTGGTTATCATCTTAAAGATTTATGCTGCATTCCACGATAGCTCGAACTGAACATAAAAGCTGTCTGTCTGCCCAGGCTGTCATTATATGGGTCAAAGGTCGGAGAGCAAGACAGACTGTAGGCTGAGGGATGAAAAACAGTAAGAAGCAAAGCTAAAACTGCTGATGACATTTTTTTTCAACTCTCTTTTATCAAGTGATGAAAATTAGTGCCCAGATTTGTAATGTATGCTGATGTATGCATACAGGAACTGATGAAATATCAGAAATATCAATATCAAACAATGCTTTATCAGGCTGTAAAGAGTCACTGGAAAGTGGCCCATCACTTCATCAATGAAATCCTTCCTCACCCTTTTCGGTGAGCTAAATTAAGACATCAGTTCACTATGAATTGTATATCTTCTTGAGAGCTTCAAGCACAGATGGCGGGATGTTTTAATAATGGCTGTAAACCTGCCAAACATCTTCCAAAGTATTTGGTAGATAGTCAATAAACAGTCAAATCTGTGTATCTGTAAGTCAAACTGGAACAAATTCTGCGATTTTATGACCTTTCTCAGGTTGGAGAGAAAAGCAAGGAGTGGAAATAAGCCGGTATTTTTTGTCAGGGGATGAGAGGAGGCAGATATCTGGCAGTTGAGAGGAAGGATAAGAAAGACTGAAACAGACTTACAATATCATCTTCTCTTGGCAGTATGGGTGTTTGGGTTTGATCTCAAGCTTCTGTACATCCATGTATCTGATCTTTGGTCCTTTCCTGGTGCACCTGCACTTGTAGGCTGCTCAAATACACAAATATAAGACAGACTTTAACATCACACTGAAATGCTGTCATAACGTAGAAGAAAAGGAAACAGATTTGGTGAAAACATGACTTAGTGACAGATTATAAAAGTTTGCCTCAGAATTACTCTGAGCTCAGAAACTGACGCAGCGATTTGTGTGATAGAAAAGTTAATACTTCATGATCTGACAGCAAATTGGCTCCAAATCAGCCAACAGTTTATCTTTGGAGCACACACTGACAAGAGGGGATTAGCAGTGCCAGAATTTAGGTCTGATATCTCACTGCTGAAACATCACATGCTTTATAAACAGGACTCGAGTTAAGACTGCTAAAAATAACCAAAGAAACACTACAATCAAAGAAATCCTTATAAATGAAATGTATGGATTTACATTATATTGATTTGAGATGTCACGAACATGTAGTCTAAAAATAGGACCCACATTTCAGCCTTTTTATGAGACTCAGTGGAGAATGTACACTGCAATGCAATGCATTTTTTGAAACAAGCTGTCACACCATTCCATCTTCCATTTCTCCAACCTACTTGCAGTGACTTCATGCTGCTGTATAAAAGGCTGAGCAAATGAGTTTTGCAGGGTTGTTTTTATTTGTGATGGGAGGGTGATGACCTGGAGAGTCCAAGGTTTCTTTCATCTATCACCAGCTATCTGTCCTCACCACCGCCGGCCACTAAATCTGTCACTATCCACACAGTGGTGCCAGCACTCAGCACAGTTAAAGGCAGATATGAAGGAGGAGAATGAGGTTGAAGAATACATATAGAAGGTCCAAAGGAAGAGGAGGATTTAGTATATTTGGTCTATGGAAAGAGATATGGTAACCTTCCTGGAGACATGAAAATTACTGCTCTGCTGCATGATGACAACAAAATATTGGATCGACTCTATGAAAAAAGGACTCCATATTCTAAATGTACTAAAAAAAAAACAACTCCTTGTATAAACATACTGTTTCCATATGCAGATTCAAGTCTTTCACCCAAAAGAACACCGTCAAGATTCTCAAAAAGTGCAGGCTGAAACTTTCTTCATAACAAATCACTAATTTGAATAAAAACTGCAGCAGTTTATCTCTTCTGTTTCCTCTTTCCCTCTGCCCTCCCCCATGCACACTGGTTTTGAACTATTTCAGCTACATATGGTGAACTTCAGTCGTCTTGCCAGATTCATAGAAACATGCAGAGGATGAGTCAGTGAGTCAGATTTAACACCATATAGATTTATGATTACACCATGGCTGTAGGAAGATGGAAACAACAGTAAATGTAATAAGATAAGGTCATAACATAGCGTGAAAGTGGTATAGCTCTTAGTAATCAGATCAAGAGTCAGATTAAGATGCATGCAGCAGGTGGTACTTTGGTTATGTAAAATCATGCAAGCCAACTACTCCATCTAAGTTTCTGTTTTCACAGTCAGTGCAGAGATTTTAAAGATTAGTTTTTGAAGCAACCCTAATCAGATTTCAAAGTCAGATTTTAAAGTTAATGCCTCATTTGTTATTTTCATGATCGCAAAATGATGCAGAGGTGTCAACAAACACGTCTCAGCATTTTTATTTTATTTCATCACATAACCAAAGCGTACATGCACAACATTCCTTAACACTACTAATAAGAACTAAAAATTGGGACAAACCTTTGAGTTTACCTTCTGCATTTAGGAAATATAAGGCCACCACTAACAAAAGTAGCACCGCCGTGCACCGCTGCATGTCTTCAAAAGTATGATGCTCCCCCTCAAAATCCGAGCTTCCCGAGCGATCTCTGCGCGTAAAGAGATCGAAACAATTAACAAAAGTCTTCCGATGTGTGTTTAGTATCCACTGGCAGCAGCTGTTAGATGACAGAGCTGAAAGAGCGCTGATGGTTTTGCTTTTGGAGTCCCTTTGGAGCGCTGATTGTGCAACTCCGTCTGTGCGCCCAAAGCGCTCGGATGAATCTCCAATCACTCGTTGAGGTCTCTCCTTCTCCCTCCCTTTCTCGGTCTTTCTGGTTGGTTTTCTGTGGAGAGGCAGGCAGCAGCTCTTTTAAAAGCAGCCCGCTGTCCCTCTCTCATTAATATGCACGGCGAGGCAGCGAATCAAACACTTGTGGCCTGAGAGGGAGAAGTTGAGAACATGGAAAGGGAGGGAGGAAAGAGAAAAACCTCCGCACGTACTGTTTACCAAAGATGAGGGAGAAGTGACGGCTGAGATGATGAATGGTGTTGGTTTCTTAATGTATGGAAAAATCGCTTGTGTTCTGATTATAACTGACAGAAAGTTTAGACTAACGTTACAGAAAGAGGCGAAAGCTGAACACACAGATAAAAAAACGGTGGTGAGATCTACGGATTTTGCCAACTTTTTATGGGGTTAAACACATAGATTAAATAAAAAAAAATGCCCTCATTGTTTTCTGGGGAAGTGTTATGAAGCCTTGGGTAATCTGAATGCTGACCCTTACAACTCTTAAAACATGCGCAGTGAGGTGGGCCTTCAAGTAGCTAATGCGCTTCATTTATGTCAAGGAGGCTAACTCTTTACCCCCCTTTAAGTTTGCATGAATAGTTAGCTGCGGAGACCATAAATATTTTTTGTAATCAAGCAAGTTCGATACTGCTGTACAAACAAGCACTGTAACAAAAGTTACATGGAGTTGTTGTAGTTTTTGGGGCTAGCCTCCAGTGGACACTTGAGGAACTACATTTTACAGTTTACTAACGATGGTTTCATTTTTTCTTTTCCCAATAATTGATGTTACGGGTTTTGACCGTGGATGAAGTCTTCGTGACATCACCCTTTAGTTTGATACAGATGTGCAGCCCATTGTCACAAGTTGTCACATCAATAAAGCTTTGCTCAACCTAGCTTTTTTCAAGTTTGAATGTGGCCCAGTGGCAGACCTTCAGCTTTACCAACAGCTACAAGGAGCCCACCTGTCATGTCCTTAAATAGGCATGACAAGTAAATAAGTGAAATAGCTTAAAAACTAAAGAGACTTTAAAAAATGCTCCCTGTGTGGTGTGTGATTGGGAAGTGCTTCCACAGCCAGCCTCAAGAGGATGATGAACTGCAATTTCTAACACTTCTGCTGAGGCTGCAAATTTTAAGATCGAGGTTACCACTTGGTGTTGTGAGGACTGGACTCTAAAGATCCTACCAAAGAGGACTCAAAAAAGGGCAGTGAAGGAGCTGCAGCTGCTTCTCTTTCCAGCATTTTCACCATGCGGGCCATAAGGAAAAAAACTGTAATCACGCAGTTTATCAGTGACAAAGTAGGTACCAGTCTCTGCCCAAAGATTTGACTGCTTTGCTGAATGAAGAGTAAGTTAAAAGCTATTTCAATACATCTTAAACAGCAGTGCCAGGAGGGATGAGGGAGTGCATGTATGACCATATCACACCCATCCCTCACTCCCTCCATTGGCTTCAGAGCTCATGTAGGAATGAAGACAAATCTCCCTTCGAACACATCACTGCATCCACAGAAAACTCACACCTTAAACCTCATCACACCTCCACTCTGGTGACAAATACCTCCTTCAGCCCCCCCAGGCTTCTTACTTGCCTGTGGAATACCCTCTCTGACCACCTGAGGTCTCCACAAACAACTGACTCCTTTAAGAACCATGCAAAAACCTGAAATCTTATCAAGTGTTTTTCTCTTGGTTTTCGTAAAAATGTCTTTTTAGACTTGATATGAGCCCCTTTTACCTGACCAGACCAGAAAAGTGTCTTATTTCAAGTATTTTACAGCCAAAAATGAGGTCTAAATTGCCTGTAACCATAGACTGTATAAAGAGTGGACAGCATGGCTCTGCCATTTATTATTGTACGGTTTTGAAGCCAAAATACTGCTGTCTCAGGCGCCACCATTTTAGCAGTTTGGAGCCAGATTCTGCGCAGTAGAGACGATGGGGGATTCTGGGAGAATCTTAGTGGAGCTGGGTGACAAAAATAATATATTTTTTTTCTTTCGAGAGTCTACTCACTTCCTGACTCTACCTCCCGACATATTTCACAACCCCCGAAAGAAATACATGAGAACGGCAGCTGTCAGTCATCGATAAACATTACATAAAGCCTCGTTTTTAACCTCGTATAACTAATGAAAACGAAACTTTTCAGAAAAAAGGGGACTTGAATACATGGTAGCCAAATGATATCTTTAAATCACCACAACAATCGGACATGAGAAACATTTCTATGAGGTGTAATAGTTTTTTAAAGTTTGACCACAGCCCATCTGGAATGGCTGGAAAGCCAGATTTTTAAACCTTTACTGCAGCCAGTCACCAGGGGGAGCAGTTTTTGTGGAGACCTCACCTCGAGCCAAGCAAGCGGACGTCCATTTTTTTTTACAGTCTATGCCTGTAACACGCAAAAAGAAAATCTGCCAGTGGGACAAGAGACATGTGCTTGTCAAGATTAGTCTTACTACAAACGCATTTCTCTTACCCCCAATAATAATAGTTATGATAATAATAATAACTATTAACTATTATTATCATTATTATTGTTATTATTATTATTATGATCATTTAAAGCAAGTAAGGGAACATGTGGTGGTGGTATTTTCTCTTTTAATTGAGCTCCTAATGATGAACTTGTCTGCTCAAATACATTTTACCAACTGTGCTTCTTATTCAGCACAGACATAATTAAGACAGAAGTATTAGTTCTTTAAACGTTTAGCTAACAATTAAGCTAGTTTCTTTGTTTTGAGATGGAAAGGCAAAATCAACCTTATACAAACTTCACATCAACAAAAGCAAACATAAGTCATCTTGCCTCTCATGAGTAGCGATGGTGCGATAATTCACTGCAGCATCCTGCCATATGAAAATAATCATTAAGACAAACACAGCAAAGGCCGCCATGCTGTTCAGTGTGTAATTTCCTCAGCTGACCCTGTTATTTTCTGGAGGCCTACGAAGACAGGTCAAAAAGTGGGCTCTCTCTGACGTAGGTTGGAGATAACAACAAACAGTTGGGGAAATCCTTGAAGCCATAAAAGAAAGGGAAAGCAGCTTCAGAAATAACCTGTAATCATGAGTTTTGATCCTCTGATGACTCACCTTTAGTTACTTATTTGTATGGACCTTTTTAGTCTTTACTTTTGAATAAAAAAAGAGGAAACATAGTTTACATTTCATAAAAATTAAAGTGGAGGATATACATTCTCCCACTTCAACCCAGTGTTGACTTTCATCAGAGCATCTTCAGGTTGGTCCAGCATCTTGTTTGGATCATAAATTATGCAGTTTGAGTGGGGTTAAGCCTTCTTTTCTGTCCTTGTTTCTGTGCAAACATTATTTTGTGATCCTGTTATAGTCTTGTGTATTTGTCGAGTATAAATAAATGCAGCCATTGTACCCAATGATGTCATCATGCTGAACCACTGACCTGAAACAGATAGCCCTGAGAAGAAGGTCTGATCCCTCCCACCTGGGACACTGTGACCACACGATTAAACAGGATTCATCACCATCCTGCATCATGAGGGATTTGTGTGTGTGTGTTGGCTCTGCCCTTTGTATGTGTGTGTGTGTGTGTGTGTTTGTGTGTTTGTGTTCACCTCCCTGCCCTGGACACTGATGCAATCAGCTGCTCTCATCACTCACACCAGCAGCCTTGAGATGTCTGCGTGCACCAGGAACCTGCGTATACTTTCATGCAAAACGTGTTTTAGACGCAGCTTAAATCGAGTCTGCTTTAAAAGAGAAATCAGCCTCATGCCAATCCTTCCCTGTGACCCTGATGTGCAGTGATCAAACATGGTGCAGCAAACTGTGACAGAGTGAGATGTATGTGACCCCCGCAGGATACTGACATTGTATGAATCTTTCTCCTGTCCTCTTGATCTCAGAATAAAAGACATCTGTGAGCTTGTTGATTTCAGTCTTCTGTAAAAGAGACAGGTAATCAAACAGACAGCTGTTGTCTTCATCCATTAGATCATTTCTGCTCTGATGGATACAAAAGAAAGAGAAGAAACTTGAGAGATTGTACTAATTTAAACTGTATGAAGAGTTTTGTGCAAGACAAGATGGTAAAAGTGCATGCTTTACTTACCAGATTACCAGAATCTCACTCAGGGCATCAAGAATCTATTTTCAGCTGTTTTTCTGCATACTTTTATACCTACATTCAGGGAAATATAAACACTGCAGCACTGACAATACAAAACAAATACACCATGAAATGACTTTTTGATCGTTTCTTGAGCTTGAAGGCTGAACTTTTTACATTGGTGATCTTCTGAATTGGACCCCTATGCCACCATGATGGATTTAGATTACTTATTTTAACAATTCTTGACAGATTTCCCTGAAAATGTATTAGGTGTCCATCACAACTATTCATCTTTAACATTCAAACATATGGGTTTTTCTTTCTTCCTTTTTTATTTTTTTTATTTTTGGTGGTTAGGTCTCAGATCAGCAGTAAGAAAAATGTAAAGATAGAGTTTATTCCTCTCTTTGACACAAAATATGAACAGAATAAAATCTCTTCCTGGTGGTCCCTCAAACAGCAGAAGTACCTCAGGTTTGAAGTCTCTGCTTTTGAAGTGCTTAACTTTTTTCTTAAAATAGACTCCTCAGAAGTAGCAGCGCCGACTAATGACCCCTGTAAGAGGCTATGCAGAGTGACGAACAGTCCGACTGTGACTTTCCCTTTTCACTCGGTTTCTTTTCATCATCAAAGAGGCCCTTGGAAGCGTGAAACTGCCCTGTTCTGTGTGAGAAAATAGCCGAGAAACACATTCAATCAGTTTAAAAACTCTGGAGAAATCATGACAGATTTTTTTTAATAATGAATTTGATCGTTACTTTCCTATAAAGATGGCAAACAGCCCTGGTGCTTTGAGGTCGTACTATCAGATATTAGAAAGTCTGAAATCCTGAGACCACAACATTAGATCCACATGATCATTTTCACTTTGGCAATAACGTCATAATTGGCAAATTTACAGAATAACAAGAACATTCCCTGACTTCCTCTTCAGCTGTTTTGAACAAATGACTGTCATGAGACTTCCAGCCTGTCTGGCCACCTCTGAAATTCTTTCAACATGACGGAAGGACTTTGTTTCTTTACCCAAACCCGGACAGCATTTTGGATCATAAACTTCATTATGTCCCTTAGATCTAACATTATTTTTCCACCATGCAGTGTCCTCCAAAGTTAAACATGACAGAGGGTGTGTAAAATGTCCCAGGACTGTTTGAGAAGACAGAGGAGAGAGGGATTTTATCCATAACTGATCTGTGCTGGCATCAAAATTGAAGGTCTTGATATTCTAAATATAGGCTGTGGTCTGTGTTTGAAACTCACAAAAAACCTTTAGATTGATTTTGTCCAACAGGGCACACACACCTACTGCTTACAAGTGCATGGAACAGCTCAACATGGCCTCCAGATTTCAGTCTAAAATTTAGTTTATTAAGATGGTTTCGATGTTTATATGATATGTTCTCAGATAAATAAGCTTCAGGTTGGATCTCCCTTAATAACAGCAAAAAACATCCACTTTACATTCCTCTTATTTGCATGATGTCTCTGTGTGTGACCCTTCTTCAGCTGCTCCTGTCCCTTCCAACAGAGGAAAATCACGCAACAGGAAAAAGAGGTCTTTGAGATTTACATGCTGACAGGTGAGCTTTCAGACGAGCTGCAGACAGACAGGTAGGCTGGAGCTGAGGCTAATTGCAGGAAATAATGATGGTTTCTCCTTGTTTTGGTACTGCAGGCATGTTGTGACACCGCACAGAGACAAAGACAGGTGTGCAGATTCTGGGAAGTAATTGCTGGTGATAATGGGGTTCTGAGTGGTGTCTATGTTTAGCTGTTGCCCTGAAACATATTGCAGCATTCATTACCAAACTGGTGAAACCACAATATTCGTTGACCTCAATATGCACACGCCGCTTTGCGAACGGATAGAAATGCACAGATGCAGGCGGGTGTGGGAGGATGACTGGTTTCTGGTGACTGAGGAGTGGATGGTAAAGTTGACCGCCCTGGGCAGAAAAGTAATTGCTTTGTTAACTGTCATGTTCATAAGTGTTCATGAGTGTGCAGACATAAGGTTAAACAGCAGAGACAGGAGAGCTTTGCTGGTAGTTTAATTATGTTTTGAACTGGAGTGATATGAAAAACTAATTCTTCAGATGACTCTTTTTTCCTGTTACTTTATTCTTACAAATTGGACATCTGCACTGTTTGCTACAAGAACATCTGATACAGTCTGCACAATCCCAAAACACATACCAAATGTGTGCATGCTGTGTTTATAAGACCAGTCACATACTGACTCACAGCTTACCAGGAAATTTAGTCCTATCCGTCGCTTTAAATCACCCCTAAAATTTACACACCTAAAAAATAACACTCAAAAGACAGGGTCTGCAGGAATTTTTGTTACTAGTTAAAAAACATAAATTCAAACTGGGCTCCTCCACCTGGGCTCAGTGCCAGCGGCAGCCCACACCCACTGTCTCTGACCGTGATTATGTGAACACATTCACTAGCCCAGCAACCACTTGCAGCATCACCGTTTTTCGTGGGAGAGACTCTACAGCTGTAGACCTGACTTGACATGTTAGCACAAGCTAATCACTGGGTTATCTGACACATGCCTGCTCAGCAGAAAGACAACTCGTGTCACTATTCTTTCTGCGCTGCTCTCCAAGTGCCCAAAAGCGAATGGAAGTCAAGCCAAGCTTCACCCTTGTTTGGAAAAAAGCGTTATCTGTTTGGCATTTTGTTTCACTTTGGTTGCGTTTTTCTTTCTCTGTGATATGTCCCCTATCGTAGCCGCTTGGGAAAGTTTCTTTCATCCGATAATCAACGCGCAAAGTCACTTGTGCACTGGGTGCTCTGTGATTGGCTGATGTAACCACAGAAACGTCCTGAAACAACCAAAAACATCAACATACAGGCAGAGGAGAGGGTTCGAGGCACACACAGACACTGACACACATGTATATAGGAAACAATTAAGCAGGATTGTTAAAAAAAGTAAAAGTTCACATTTTATTGTTTAGGAAAACCTTGCAGACTCTACCTTTAAATCTCTCTGTTTTCTATTTAATGCACATCTCTCACACATTATAGACACTGTACTGTGACTCCAGACTGACCCCCCCTTATACAGCCCTGAGTCAGAGGCTATGATCATGCAGGCACATAAACATCACCTGCTGGGACATGAAGAGAACAGAAAAGACAAACATGCCATTAGTTCTGGCCTGCTTTGGTTTGCACAACTTACACAAGAGCGGCTTTCTATAAATCTCACCTCATCACAAGACATTCATTAGTTTTACAGAAAGACAGAAGGAGAGAGAGCATGTATAAATGAGGAGAGTCCGACTTTAAATCCCTCACATGTCAGTCCACACATAAACAGCCAGGCAATTAGTGCTGAGAAGAGTGAGTAGCTGTCATTCTGTTTAAGCATTTATCTTTGCAGAGCAGCACGTGAGCTTAGAACTTCAAACAGGGGGCTTTGCATCAGAGTCAGACAGCTGTCAGCAAAATATGGCTGCAGATACAAAGGTTTCACACAGATTGGGACCAGAATCTCTTTAATTGGTGAAACGAAGTACAATTCACTTAAGATGAAAGAGAAGGTGTATAAAGATGCTGGAACCAGAACCCAAATTACACAAATTAAAAACACAGAAGAAGAAAAGAAGCAGGAAAGCTTCTAATACTCGGTAGCTGGGTGAAATCAAACACAAAACTGCTTAATTTCGTTCAGTGAGGTGAACAAAACTGTGTTGAGTACAGGTTTTATTAAATCAGGACAAAAACCTACACAACGTCAATATACAGAGATGAATACTTTTATTCCCCATTATGAAAACTTTCCCTCCAAAAGCACTGTTTATCTAAAAGACGACAAATCCTGTTATGTAAGTCTGCCCTTAAAGACATATCTGTAGGTGTGTTTATGTGCATTTAGGCCACAGATGACAGGGGAAGTAGGGTCGACAGGAAAACAAACTAAACCATCATGCTCATCAAATTCACCATGAAGGCAGCATATGTTCAGATGCAGGATGAATCCTATTTTCAGACATTGTGTGACATTGATCCTGGCTCATGGTGATGTTATGTAATTGTCTTTGCATCAAATTAAGGCCGATTCTAAAAACTGACTGCTTATTTTACTCAAATCATTGGACACAGCTGATGGAGCACAGACATAATAAGGATAAAATAAGAGCAGAAAATTACACCGAATGAGGGCACAAACAGTATTATGAGAAGAGGACTGAATAAGGGCATGTAGGCAGGCTGGTAAAGAGTTCAAGAAAATTGAGTGTTGAGTAAAACCTATTTATCACTTTTTGTCAAAAAAAACAAAAACAAAAACAAAAAACAAGAAAAAAAAGAATGTTTATGCACAGGAAGCATGGCTATGTGGGGTTGAAAGCATGTACCAAAATGCAAAGGCACTAATACGCTGCAGTTCATGTAATGCCCACTTGAGGCAGACTCCAAAAGATAATGAAACTTTAGAAATACTCTTTTTAAAAATTAAGATTTTACAAAGAAATTTTCCATCAGTGTATGACTGGATGAATGTGATGTGCTGAGAAAAGCAATTTTAAGAGGTCAGAAGAAAAATGCAGACAATCAGGCAAATTACATCACAAATCTTATCCTATGTCAAGCTTTAATAGGGAGGATTTGAAGATGCTAAAGGTCAGCACTGTGCTAAATAAAAGATTGTTTTAGTCGGCCAAAAAAGACAGCTTAGAAAAAAAAAAACCCTAAAAAACAAAAAGAACCCCTGACTAAATTCTACTAGATACCATGCTTTGGAGCTAAGCGGCACTGCCCTGTTGGCTATGGCTGCCTTTTGCAGCAGCTCTCTCTTTTTTGTCAGTTTCTTGTAATTTTTTTGTCTCTTTTTCGTCATCTTTGTATTTGGAGTGAATCATTACTTTGTAAGGTTCATTTGTTGGTCATGGACACCAAACTTTTTGTGGCTTCAGTGATCTTTTTACTACTTATGCTCCTGTGTTTGTCTGGAGATCCTACATGTAACCATGGCTGCATTGTTTACATGTGAACTCAGCTGTTAGCATGTCAATGCCAACTGGTGTAAGGCTTGATTTCTTCCCACAAGGTGAGGAGAAGGAGGTACTCAGGTGTGAGCTAAGAAGTGAGGACATGGACCTGTCCTTTCATCCATTGTTATTGGGAACGAAAGATCTATCTCCAATAAGATGTACGAGCTAGCTGTGCTAGCCCAGCAACAGAGGGAAAACCAGAGGGTGGAGTAGCATTATGCTATTCACAGACATGGCTAATGGAGCTAACATCAGACACCAACGCCATGTTGAAAGAGCTTCACCTGCTGTGAGCAGACAGGATACAGGAGACAGAGATGGAGCATGACTGAAGAAGCTCAGTCCTGGACCCTGTGGAGGTGGAGGCTGGCTGAACTGGAGACTGATGGGCAAGCTGCCATCATCTATCTTCTTATGGTTCTTTTGCACTTTCTTACTTTTGTTTTCTTGATTGCTGCTGTGACTTCAATTTCGTTGTACTTGTTACAATCACAATAAAGTTCTTTTCTATTCTAACAAACTAACAGACAGAGGTCAGATGTCCCAAGCTCCTCAGCATGGATTGGTTTCATATGACCCATGAGATAAGAATGTCCCTGCCACGCCATAACACAAAATTGTTAAGGGATTTTGACCAATCAGAATCATGTCTTTAACTGCACCAGTGAATATGAGTAATAAGAATCAAAAACAAGAACCTTTATTTATGTTAGCAGTATGGATAAGAGACAAGCCATATTTCAGTTTGGCCTGCAGCTTCATGTTCTTTCTTTGCAGGTGTGCAAACACATTTTTTTCTGATGGTGCTCTCATAACACAGCTATCCTAAATACACACTGAGGAGTGTGACCTCATTTCATAGAATGATGTGGTGTTACAATCCCACTCATTACTTTATAAACCCTGGGTGGCTATATTTCCTCTCTAAGACTGTCGCTGTTATGGAATCCGCAAAGGCTCAATGTGCTCCAGGTGTCTGTTGGGAATCATGAAATTTCCAGAAGGACGTCCAAAAGAGCCAAGTAAAGATAGTAAGTCTTAAAATATATATAACTAAAATCAGAAGCATTGTTTATCTTGGTTTCATCTTGTAAACAATGCTGTTACGACTGAATAAACTGAGTAAGAAGTTTTACAGGGACCTAGTTTTAAGGACATTATGTCTGTGAGTTAAACAAGTTTTAGTTTGTGGGCCAGACAGTTGCACAAAAGTTAAATAAAAAACCCACCCTCCCCTCAAACTTCCTTAGGTCTTTTTTTTTTTTCAACAGACTCAACTGAGGAAACCACAGCTGCATTTGTGGTTTGCAAACAATGAAGTGGAAGGTAAGAATTTCAGTGAAAGGAGACAGATATTTTCTACTTTCTCTGCTATTTTGGCCTCAGACAAAACCTCATAATCATGACGGACATGTGGTCAAGGCATGACATTGAATGACGCAGAATAAACCTTGTTTGATGCACAACAGTTTCAGTAAGGTGACCACAGCTTGTCCTTACAGAAATGTATGAAGAGTTCATGTCACAGAATTTCTTTCTTATCATAAGTACACCCTGCTGGTGCTATGATCACACAATCTGCCATTATTTAAAAGACCATGTCTGACAGACTGACTCTGCTTGTGACTCATATTCAGTAAAAGGCAACATTTGCAGTAAAAATACTGTTGCTCCACAGTCACGTCACCTCTGCTTTTCACAACACTCTGTGTAACAGCCAAGCAATTAAAACATATTTCAACGTGAGCTCTTGATATTTTTTGGCTTAATGAGGGTACCAATTTCCAAAATATGAAGTTTCTAAAGCCACAGGTTTTGATATTTAACAGACTCAGGACAAAACAGACTTGTCTGAATGTACAGAATGTTCCCATAAACCCCAATCAGAGGTTATCTTAGTACAACCAACCCTGTGATATGGATCTTAGAGGGTTTTGTGGTGCAAGTAAAACAAGTTCATGCAAAGTGTAAACACACAGCATGAGTCGATGTGATTTGATATAAGACTGAGATTGGATCACAGCAGAAAGATAGAGAGAAAGTACAAAGCACTGAATTGTTGTGACTTGTCTGGATGTTTGAATTTACCTCAGCTGCAAACACACGGCTGCTCTAACCACCTTGTTTCTGTGTGTTACCTGTTACATCAGAGTTGTAAACATGAAAAGATGAGTTTATCTGCTGCTTTCAATTAGAGTGAGTAAACAGGGCTGTGTATTCTGAGCCAGTGCCCGCATCCAAAACTATCTCTGCCAAATTTGAGAAACAGCATTCTGGGTCTGAGAGGGCTACGTTTTAAGTGTGTGAATACAACTTTTTATTTCCCTGCTGCTGCTTTAATGACATATCTGTACAAAGCTGGTTGACAATACAATGTCAAATACTCACAAAAATATGTGTACATAGATGCATTCGGACACTATCTGTGTCAAGAGAATACCTATGCAATCAAGCCTTTTGGTTTAATGACTAAAGTAAGAAACATATCAAAAACTTGAATTCTGGAGTATGTCTCTCTTTTCACCCTCCTCTTGATTTGCCTGACTTCCAGCATCCTTTAGCTCCATACATCTTTGTCTACCTTTGTGTTGCTGTCTCTTCTCTTGATGATCTCTGTTGTTGCTGAGGCAGATGGAAAGTTTCAGGGAACAGATGCAGGAGAGATGTTATCCGTGTGTTCCCTAGGCAATAAAAAAACAGCCCCGAGTTAAACTCAGAAACCTGTGATGTCCTCACATGAACCACGAAACAAGGCAAACAAACAGATGAGATATCTTATGTTAGAAATGTGGTTTCATTGGAGGGTAGCTTACAGATCAAAGGGTGAAGATGCCAAAAACACATTTGTATTTGCCTGTAATCATTGGCTATGACTAGCTCTTGGTAGCTTTTCTATGGTGGCCAGCAGGTGTCAGACGATTTGCAAAAGCCACAACATGAATGCAAATGCCCAATGCAACAGAAGTACAGCCTCAACAGCAGAGGTCAGCTTGATAAATATTGCTAAAATGCTAATGTCAAGGCATGATATGGCATGGCTGATTCTTGAAGCTAAATATAGGATGACACATTACCATTAATATTACAAAAATACCATGAAGGATACCACAAGGTGGGATCCCTGTGATGCAATATTTATAAAGCTGAAGTTAAAAAGAAATCAATGTTTTACTTACTTTCATCGCTTTTCTGTGTCCTTTGGGATAACCATCTATAAGAAAGCGTCAAAGTTGACCTCCTCTGTTGCGGCTTTTTTCGTTAGGGTTTTAGCTTTTGCGTCTCTGTTTTTCTGTTTGCATTCATGTTGTGGCTTTTGCAAATCAATGGACACCAACTAGCAACCATACATTTCTCATATGTAGTAACTTTAAGCATTATGTATTGGTAAGTATCTGTTAAAGGAAAAGTTCCATATTTTGTCAAATTCACTCATCGGGTCTCTTGACTGAGTAGTCATTTCTGTGTGGTTAATAAAGCCTCTGCCAAAAACTTAGGTAGCACACATGAAGCTCAGCAGTAGGTTAAGCTAAACATCTTTTTAAATTTTGCCTAAATTCACTAGTTAGACTTTATAAATCAATACTTGGTGTGTAATTCTTGAGAAAGAGTTGCTATAAAAACCTTTTGCAATGAAAAAATATATATAATTCAAAGCTAACTAGAAGAATGGATGATTTCCTGAGGCAAAAACACAACTAGCCATACTCAAAACTCCTCCGCTGGGCTATGTCACAGCAACAAAGCCTGTTGAGGCCTGTTGAGTGTATGTATAGCCTTTTACATATAAACTCATGACCAAAAATTGTTTAGTGTGCTGAAAATGCAGCCAAGCTAGCTGTTTCACACTAATCCTAGACACGAAGCTAGCAAGTGCTCAAAGTATCCTTCCCAAAATGTATTTCTGTTTCTCAAACATTAGGCGTTTAAAGGCATTTTTTAATTGTACCATATGAGACAAAACTATAGATGTAGTCCCCACAACATCACCCGTCTGTTGCTAAAACAGTGAAGTAAAACCAGTGGGCTGACGCAGCCTTATTAAATATGACCTGGGCTTTGGGCTTCCTTTCTAACGGCTATAAGCTGCCTGTCAGTCACGTGAGCTGAGCTGTGTCTCTGAATGGACAATCAGAGACACTGCCGAGTTAGAAAAAAATTCACACCTGTACAGTATGTGCTGATAGCAAAATTAACATTCCAGACCCAAGCTGTTTTGAACATGGGTATAAAAATGCTTTCTAATGTCAGCCCCCCCCCCCCCCCCCCCCCCCTTTTTTTTTTTTTGTTGTTTTTTTGGTTTTTTTGTTTTGGCTTATTGTGTACTTTCCTGTCTGTCTTCAGCCAGCCTCAAGCAGATTCTGGATGAGCAGCAACTTTTGTCACTTCCGCATAGGCTTCAGTTTTCTAAACCAGATGTTGCTTCTTGGACACAACACTGAACAGAATTGACCAAGAATCCAGATGATTAATTGAACAGCTAAAGTTTTAAAAGCAGGTTTATTTTGATCTGATGGGTATTTATTTAGGCCAATAAAACCCAAACAGTAATGGTTCCCAAAACTGCAGCGCTATCGAATATATTTCAGTTCTTGGCCCTGGAGAAAATCCACAACTTCAGAGAGAGAAAATAATCAATCAACTGGAGAACAGTGAGAACTTCAGAAGAAGAAACAGAACGGAAATATAAATATGTATTTATATAAATACTGGCAGGTAGAACAAAAGACGACAGACAAAATGACCCAGAAATGTAAATTGCTGAAATAAGAGAACAAGCAGAGGTAATCCAGATAAACAATGTTCATTTGCTGAGAGAAAACACACTCTGGCTTAAATCATTGTGCTAGTCCTCTCCAAATCAACAACATTTATAGTCTGATGCTAATGAAGCAAAGGGCAGCAGGTCTGCAAATGTTCACTCTAATGATGGAATATAAACACTGCTTCTTTTTCAAGGCAGGATCGAGAACTTGACCCCAGACTTTATCTTCAAGGGGGATATGAAAAGAGAATGTCTTCAACACCAACTTGTTTAAATGGAGATTTTTCAAGATGGAGATATGTAAGAACAAACTTTAATCCTGCTGTATGCTTGTAATGAAGTTGTCAGCATTAGAGAGCTGGTTCATAATAAAACAGCTCTTCCCTTCACTAAAACTGTCTCCACGAATAAAATGAAGTCACCGACAACAGACTGTGGGCTAGCTCAGATTCGACTTGGGATGTCTTGTATTTTTAACGACAGCCACATGGATCTATGTTTTTCTTCCTGCTGGATCCAAACTTTGCCATCACACAGTGATTATTGCTGATTATAATTTCATATTGTGGAGCCAATTTAAACTAAACGACTTGATGTTTTGTCTGTGAGTTGGTGGATAATAACTGAGAGGAGCTTGTCGCACTGTGAAATGTCATAATAGCAGCTGTGTCAGCTTGTCTAATGATAGGAAATAAAAAAAAGGGTTTCATTACATCTATCTAATGGATAAAATGACACCTTATGTCAGTCTTTTTCACATCGTAGATAGACAGATGATTTGTCATTACTTCAACCTCAGAAGAGTGAACCTCATTGTACCTCTTTTCAAACATGTACTGTTTCCTCAAGTTCAACATGATGTTTCTGAGGATAACTTTTCACATTTCTTATTTCCTCTTTGTCAAATAACACTTCAATTTCAGCTTGATGTGCAAAGGGAAGAGAAAAGATGATTATTGGCATGAAAGGGAGATATGAAACCAAAAGCAGAACTAAACATTGAGATGAAGTCACAGAAAGTACACCAGAGAGGCCTGATGTGTGTTATTACTAGCGTGGCAGCGACAATGATATGGCATCACATGGGCGAGGAGTCAGGGATGAAATACTGCCAAGCTAATGAGCTGATCAAAGATAGACGGGCAGGTTAGGCTGATGTGCGTCATCAGAAGGGATCCAGGTGCCAGGAGAGTCTGCAAGGGATTACCATAACACCATGACAGACTGGGAGCTGAAGGAGAGCAAGAGAGGACAGTTACTGCAGGTCATAACCTGGAGTCATACAGACATATTGGATCTTTTCTTATTCAACACTTTTCTTTGCCTATAAAAAAAAGTCCTCTGTTTCCAAAATTCTTCAGACTCCAATATTTCAAGTAAAAAATCTCTTTGGATCAGGAAACTTGAGCAGTCCCTATTTCACAACTTTTAAAAGTTATTTTTGTATCTGACCTTTACTTACTTAGTCCTATGTGTCTTTATTTTTTGTCTACTTCAAAGAGTCTTGGGTGGATGGGTTGACAGATTTTTAGGAATATTATTTTTTTTAGTCTGATGTACCACATGGGGGAAAATACTGAAAAGAAAAACATTTGTACAGTTGTTATTTTGGACATATTTCTGATACTGGTCTGCAAAAGAAAAAACAAAGGTGAGGAAGGAAAAAGTGAAATCGTAAATGAAATGAATAACAAATATGGTGGAGTGTTTCTTCAGATGTCCCTGTGGAAATGAACACAATTTACAATACAATTATTTTCATATATGGAAAACTTCTAGGAGAAATTGTTAATGATTGAAAGTTAAAGACAGAAAAAGTCAATATTAAAGGTCCCATATTATGCAAAAATCACTTCAATGAAATCTCTCCAGCAGCGGGGATGAGAATGCCAAATTTGAAGAACCATCACTGCTCTGTTTTTGGCTGTGAACAGCCACATAGTTCCATGCACAAGCTTCCTATCTCGGAAGAAGACAAGACCGAGTGGCTAGAGTTCATTTATCAAGGAAATGTGCCAGCTACACTCAGTAAAACTGTGCATGTGTGTGCTAGTCACTTCACGGCCGACTGCTTTTCCAACTTTGGACAGTACAACAGAGGGCTAGCAAATAGACTGGTCCTGAACCCAGGCACATTACCAACCATCCGCCAACAAACCTTGGACCCTGGAAATATGAGTATTTTAAATGCTGTGTGCTGTGGAGCAGATGTAAGAGATTTTCCTCAGTGTCCCCCCTGTCTCTGTGTTAGCTTCAGGATGCTAACTTTAGCTACAGTTAGCCTGTTGTTTTAGCCTGTAATGTTACAGTAAATAAGCTTTGCTGTTCTCTAAACATTGTGCACTCGGCGCTTGTGGCGCCACTCTCAGTGACGCAGAAGAGGGGGTGGTATCAGCGGTGGCTCATTTACATATGAAGGTTGCGCCCACTTAATCAGACCACCCTGAACAGAGGGGCTATGAGAGCCTGGAAACAATACTGCTGTGCTTGATTTATTGGCTTTTTGGACCAAAACATGTTACTACCATTTCATGAAGTCATCAATGATCCATATTAAACTGCAGAAAAGGAGCATAATATGGGACCTTTAATAGTTTATGATGTCACTCAAATGTCATATTTTGTTGTTAGAGAACAGCAGTTTGATCTGTAACACAGTTATGGAGCTCCCATGACTTGACCTTTAATCTTCAGCATTCCTGTCTTCTTTAAACTTCAAAAATCTCACAAGAGCTTATTGTTGAGCCAGAGTGACAGGTGTCATCTTGAGAAATGACTTCTTGAACCATTTACTTTTCTCAAGAAACAAACAAGAGCTTTAAGCTGACTGTCACTGTTCTATCATCTGAAACCTGCTGTTATAGGAGATCAGGAGGCCTCAGACAGAAACTCAGAGAGCTACAGTATATTATATGTTACTATATGATGATAAAAGACTTATCATATCATCTGATCTGACATAATATGTGAGTTTCTTTAAGCACATATGATGTGAGGAGTCTAGACTCTGAACATAAGGGGTGAGATCACGATATAGGTCACCCAGCTAATGCTGGCACGAGACAAGGTGCACCCCCCTAGAAACGTGACCAGGCTCCTGAAATATTCACGTGTCATGTAAAGAGATAGCTTGGACAGCTCGTGCACAGTATGGCCTCTCATTCCAAAGCTCCAGGACATACATTAGAGCGTCAGTGAAGATGAGAGCAAAGAGTAAGAAGAGAGGACTCTTTTTAGAGTGAGCTTTCACAGATGAAACATACAAAAAACCCAATATCTGAATAAGGTAGATACATTTCCATGAACTCCTATATCTTTTCGATAGAACTAAAAAATCTTGAGCTGTGACTGCTAACTTAAAGCTCCTGTGAAGATTTTAACGCCCCTTGTGGACAGAATGGTATACGCATACAATGTTTTTTTTTTAATGAAAAAGTAGAATCCTGCTTTCATCATGGACATTTGCTTTGGAATAAAGTAGAACAAAGAGTTTTACCTTAACCATGCTGTGACCTTCCTCATTGTGACACCTACCCCCTCAACAGCCATTGGAAATAGTAATAGTGAAAAAATCCTGAAAATTCACTCAGCCTTTTAAGTACTGAACACCTGCAGCTCATTTTATTTTCCATTTCACACATATGGGTTCTGTGGCAGACAGCTCTACTAACAGCTTTACATTGTGTTCATGACTTATAAATAAGCTGGTGAATTATTAACAGGTTTGCCCTGGTTAGCTGTGACCACAGGAACCTTTAACTGTTTGAGCCACTATAAAGCGTGATGTCATTCAAGGCTTAATTTCCCACGTGCCATACACACAGATGAAAGACAAAGCACGCGAGTCTGCACGCAGGTAAGCAGAGAGTTTCACAAAGTGACACCTAAGACTTCCTGCTATTGTCACAGGTAGAAGGTAGTTTTTCAACCAGATCAGCAACACGTGATTAACTTTGTTAACTCGGTCACTTCAGCCCTGACCTCGCTGACGTAGAGGAGCCACATCGACTGGAAATAGAGCAAAGGCCTTAAGATGTTTACATGAAAGTGATGTTTTTAAGCTGCAGTAAAAAGCTGTAGTTTCCTCTTTACAAATTATTTAAACCATACATTTAATTAATACAGTGCAAAGACAACTCATCAAATGTGAAATTAGAGCATTTATTTTTCATAAAAAATATACGAACAGGGATATTTTCACCATTGTGTAGCATTAACTTCTTTTACAGAATGTTTGGTAAAGGAGGGGACCTGTTTCTAAATTTTGGAAGTGTTATGTTGTCCCAAGCTCCATGGTGGTACGACTAGTTTCAACCTGCATATGTGGATGCACTGATAATATTTATCCTTAAACCATAGTTTTTGTAAGAAATTTGGGCCCATAAAGTGAACACAGCCATGTCTATTTTTAATGTAGTTATGCCCAAGTCCCCAAGATCACAACTGTCCAGTGTTTGGTTTTCACTTTTATCTGTAGCCACGTATCTATAGGCGGGCCTGGTTGGGCCTACACAAGCAGCCTGCAGGCCAATCAAGCAGCTGTTTTTGTCAATAAATCTAACAGTCTTGACTGTCTTTGTTTCAGCCTCATGGCCACTATGCATGTCCCGGAACAGGTGAGGACATACGGGGGGCAATCTATCTGCCTACTTAAATGCTAAATTCTATAGACCTATTTATAAAATTAATTGTGTGGCCTGTCCACTTTTATTCAGGTTCTGCTGCAGGTTAATATCTGGTTACACCACTGCTGTCATGTAAGTAACCTGATGCAAACTACCTTGTCAATAACTTGTTAGAAGATGTGTAGAAATGTGTCTGGATGTTTCTTTTTGAAACATGTTGCAGGCATCAAATATAAAATGAGGTTATATTTTTCATCCAACACAAGTCTTTCCAACATTTCATCTAAATGTAGGGTTTAGATTTTACAGAAAAAAACAACCTGACATGACCTTTAACTTACCTGAAATATATCGAAATATGAATTGTGTTATACTAACATAACAATCATTTTGCTTTAAAAAGTTCCTGCAATAGACTGTGAATGGTGTCCACTTCCACCAAGAGTCACACTTTTGAGAAAAACTACTTAAGACAAGTTAGGACTTTTGACAAAGGTTAAAAAAAAAAAAAAGTCATTAATCAAAGATAAATTTTACCAGCACACAAATCTAAAGTGTGTTTATTTTTTCTAATGCTAAGTGTCCAACTGAAGGATGTTACAAAACAGACACAAGCAGTGACCTCCCTCTAACCTAGAACCAGGACCTGAATTTGAATATGAAGCAAACACACGGATGCATACAAAGATAATTTTGAGAAACAGTTAAAAAGAATACACTCTAACAAAGTTTTTAAACACCCTAAAACACACACATACGGGAGCTTGTCGTCTACAATGAATCCAGAATCACTTTTTACTAAGATTTCCCTGAAATTAGAGCACAGACACATTGAGTCTGGGCAGTGTGTGTGTGTGTGTGTGTGTGTGTGTGTGTGTGTGTGTGTGTGTGTGTGTGTGTGTGTGTGTGTTTGTGTGTGTGCGTGTGTGTGTGTGTGTGTGTGTGTGTGTGTGTGTGTGTGTGTGTGTGTAGGGGAGAGACAGAGAGGTGGTGGGGGGGCTCCACCAGCTTCCAAGCAACTGCCATTGACTAATGGTGAAAAGTATTTGTGAATGAGTGGTCTAGCCCTGAACAACCACACACACACACACACACACACACACACACACACACACACACACACACACACACACACACACACACACACACACACACACACACACACACACACACACAGGTAAATGTGAGCATGCAGAAATGTCTGTACATTTACACAATCATAAACACAAACAAGCACGCATATAAACACCTCTCATGCACGTAAACTGCACATTTGCGGTGTTGAAACACATACTGCATCCAAATGGCTGGTTCTAGTAGACACACTTACACACAAACACACACTTAACACACACACAGACTCTTGTCCTGAAACAGCCCTCTCAGCGGGGAATTGGACAATTTGGTTCCGTCTATAAAGGCTGCTTTGTATCCTGACTATCTACTAAACACACACAAACACACCTAATGACTGCTTTGTGTCCACATTTTAAGACACACTCACACATCAACACAGAGACCAGCTGCTTTGTATCCTCATTATGGAGCTGCTGGGCTCCGGCTACTTGGGATTGCAAACACGAGCCAAGCAGATGTCCACTAGACTTATAGTGCTGATGGCCGTCACACACAGACACAGAAACACAGACTGACTGTCCTTTCTTTATTTACGCTCTGTAAACTGAGCATCCATCTTTGTGATATTTAACCACTGTCAGGTAGGATTTCCAGGGAAAGACTGGAAGTGATGTGTTGTACATTTGGTGAGAGGAGCAAACCCTAGTCTCAGGAGAAAAAGGAACTGGTTAGTCAGCATCTCTAATAAAGCCCAGTGAGGATTTGTGGAAGTACTATCAGCTCTATCTGATGGACCAAGTGGACACCTTATGTTTTATAAACAAGTGATACTGATACAGATAATAAGTAGTTCATGCAGTTGACTTGAACAAACTGCTCATATTTAGTGATCATATTCCAATAAAGCGTCTCTCCTGCCTGGACACAGAGGGCACCATCAGCCTAGCAGTGTGATGATGGTCTGCTGCACATATTTCTGCTTTTAAAGTGGTTTAATAAACTTTACTGACAGTCATTACCAGTGTACCGTGCTGGAGCCTCCTCCAGGTTCCCAAGCAATGATGCAGCTGCAGAACTTTTAGGGCAGAGACCAAACTTTGCAGGTATGACTGTAATGAGCTGAACCCAGGTACAGGCACAGTAACGCCTGAAATACACCGGATACGTCTGCAGTGTGACTTCGTTGGCTGCATTTGTTAACTTACACCGGCTGCGTGTTACTCGACAAGCTGCATGACTGACAGGCAGCCGGGGTCACAAGACCCAGAAGTTCCTGTGATTCCCACTCCATTGATAAGTCTCTCTTCATTCATGTTAGCTGTAAAACCTCAAATCTGTTGACTCTTGGTCTGGCTCCGCTCATCATGTCCGTTTCTTGTCATAGCCAAGCCAGTCACTGGGTGTTTTTAGGTAGTTTCCAGTCACTAATTCCTGTTCCGCCCGATCTTCCCCACATTGAATTTATGCGTCACAGCTCCGCGTCAGTCAAAAAAAAAGATGGCTGCGCATTACCTGCAACACCACGGAGCAGCCGTGCAGACGTACTGCGTCTGTGTAAGTTGACAGATTGATTTGAATATAACCTATTTGATCCATTTGTCATAGCGCAATGGGGATGCACTGCAGACGCATCTGGTGTATCTAACCTATAATTGTAGCTGCAGTCGTAGCACTAGAGGGTACCGCTTCAGGTACTATGGCTTTAGTTAAGTGTTTGTGTTTCTTATTTTTGATAAAATAATTAAAAAAAACAAACAGTAATTTTAAAATACTCAGTACACCATTGGGAGAAAGAGCAACAAGCTAAACGTGTTGGATCCTTCATGGAAGGAAGTTTCTTCCAGACCGAACTCTACCATGCCTAGCATCAAGTAGATTAGAACAACCTGAATCTGGAATCTGAAGATAGGTTGGAATCACACTTTACTTATGGGAGTTAAACAGACAGATGCGTAGCACACTTCTTACTAAGTCAGATTGGTCCTGCTAACCGCTGAAGGATGGGTAACCATCAGGGACTGCTTTATACTGCTTTGTCTCTTTCACTCCCTTTTTCAACATGGCTGTGTCTCTAGCCAGGTCCCTAAAGACATGGTTGGACACGTTTGGTATGGAAGAACTGGACTGGCCTGCACAGGGCCTTGATCTCAAGCTGACAGAGCACCTTTGGGAGGAATTAGAGCCGATTCCCAGCCAGGCCATCTTGTCCAACATGAGGGGCTGACCCCACAAATGCTCTTTTGGCAGAATGGACACAAGTTTCCCAGAGGCACTCCAGTTCTAGTTGAAAGCTTTGTCAGAAGAGTGGTGGCTTTTTAGGCCTAAAGGAGATCCAACCCAACAACCTAATAAATGTTCAAATGGTTTCATAATTGTACAGCTCAATAACTGATGACAAGTCTGGAATGACCTTATACAGGAGAGGGGGGGTATTCTAGGGGCCCAGAAATGTCCCAGAACAACCAAAACATCAACATACAGGCTGAGGGAGGGATTGAGGCAGACACAAACATACATGTATAGAGGCCTGTAGAGGACAATTGAGCAGGATTATTCCCATAAAAGTTGATATTTTATTGACATTTCAGACTCTACCTTTAAACAGCCCTGATATTTATCACCAAAATACTTCACATATTGAGAATTATTAGATATTACCCTAAAAATTGATTTTTTAAATAAAATTATCCAAGGGCCCAGCAATATTTCAATTGGGAAGGTGAAATCTTTTTGGGATGTAAGAGCTTCTTTGCTGAGCTCTTTACGTTAATGCTATGTATAAATGAGTCACGCAGAATATAAAAGACAGTAGGCAGCTCTGTAGGTAGCTGAGCAAAGAATGAAATGCATTGAGCATTCGATGTACAGCAGATCGGGAACAAAGCCGTACTTTCAGCCATCTCTGACGTCAATAATTAAGTTTGTTCATGAGTCATGAGAGGCCAAAAATGATCTTAAAAAAGGTCCAAAGAAAAAAAGCAAAGAACAAAAGCTACAGCTTCTGATTTGAGTCAGTGTTCTGTTGTTTCTTCTTCAGCGTGCTATAATGAGTGAATGTGAATCTCTCTAGAATCTGAGTCACTCTGATGCTTTCATGTGGAGTCAGACTGAAGGGAAACAATTCAGCATAGGACAAAGCATCCTTTTCTTCCTCAAGCAACGAATGTGCAACAGGATTGACGTATTTCAGTATGGGTCCACGCCTACCACGCACACATACTTGTCCATGACACACTTCTTGCTGCTGACCGAGTCTGAGTGGGTTCCAGAGCGCTCCAGCCACTCACCATCTTATCTATGTCATCATCTTGGTGAGATATTTGCACGTAGACAATCAAAGTATTTAGTGAAAGAAGGAAGGAAGTTGGGAAAGTCAACCCACATGTGGTTTTGATGAAACAAGAGAAAATAATTGAATGACAGGGTGGGATGTAAAATACCAGAAATGAGCCAGATGCAGCCCACAAAGGCTGGACCATCAGGGTAAAAATGTCAGAAACAAGAAATGGTGCGTGTCCTTAAATGTTGTTTGCACACTGAGTTATGATTGAAAGGAGCTGACTCCTTCCTGATTTGTGTTAGCCAGTCTGAAAAATAGAAGAGGATCCCAGCTGAGAGCAAGTTTGATGATCTCATTCACTATTTACATCCATCATCTTGATTAGTACATGGCAAAGGGCAGAAGAGTCACAATCCTGTCACCTACATGATGAGTTCAGCTGTGGCACCAGGAACAGACGGTACACTCGATTACCGCCTCTGGGGATAGAAGACAAGGTGAATGGTTTCACCTGGTAGACAGAAAGTGACTTCCCTGGTCACTGTTCCATGGGAGGGCACCACGGACTGCTGCTGGAGCCAGGCTGGACCTGATGTGCTTTCCCTCAGTCGCCTCAGGGAGTAAAGCCGAAGCATGGGTGGATAGTTTGATGAGGGGAAGACTCAATTTTTCTTCGTTCAACATCCATATGTTAAAAGTTTTAGTCACATCTTCAGTGAATTCATCTGTCTGAGTTCAGGTTAAAAGCTTTTTTTTTTTTTTTTTTTTCCAACACTTGAATGGTGAAGTATTTAGATCAAGGTTTACAAAGTTATAATTTATGTATTTACAACCTTGATATTACTTCTGCATTATCTTGTAATTGTGACCATTTTGGCAAAGTTGCCCATCTCCATTTGGCTGTTTACTAAAGAGTGCACTAACCACCACACATAAAATCCACATGTTGAAATAACTTTAACTTTAAAACAATCCTCCCAAATAACCCCCCAAAAATTATCAGTTTGAAATGATTCTGCAGATTGTGCTTGACTTGTGTCACAGAATATCTCTACTGAGTTTTTTGGGTTAATAAAATTCACAGTAAAAGTTACTGATTGCCATTCTTTAACCAATACATCAATATGTTTATCAGAAGACCAAAAATCTTTAAAAATGATCAGATTGAGGTCTGAAGTTATTGTTGAAATAAATTGTTCATTTTTTAGGCGCATGTTATTTTGTCCCTTTTGACATACCATAGTCAAGCAGCTGCAGTGTCTGCTTGCTGCTGTTGAAAAAAAACAACTAATGACATGATGGTAAATTACATATTTCACTTAACACCCCCCACCCCCTTTAAATGGCTCATTGGACAAGTCAAAAGCGATTTGCATTTTTGGGTCAAGCATAATTTATATATTACTCGAGTCCTTCTAAGTTTATGTAGTCCCCCAAAACGTCTGAAAGCCAAGCCGAGCTTCTACCCTGTTTAGATAAAAGCTTTATCTGTTTGGTGTTTCATTTCACTTTTCACTTTTCACTTCACACCCACTATCATAACTGCTCTGATTAGCTGCTACTTGCGATCATCAACACGCAAGTCACTTGCGCACTGGGTGCTCTGTGATTGGCTGATGTAACCCCCCTTACACTCTGCCCAGAAATATCCCAGAATAACCAAAACATCAACATACAGGCTGAGGATGGGATTGAGGCAGACACAGACACAGACATACATGTATAGAGGCCTGCAGAGGACAGTTGAGCAGGATTATTCCTGTAAAAGTTGACATTTTATTGACATTTCAGACTCTACCTTTAAACAGCCCTGAAATTTATCACCAAAATACTTTACATATTGAGAATTATTAGATTTTACCCTCTTAATGGATTTTGTATTCATGGTTTAAAAATAAGGTAAATATAAGCATCAAGGGAAGGTCTTTTGAAGTGTAACTGCATGTTCAGTATCTGCAGTTCTGCTCAGTGCTGATGTTACAGTGTGTGCTCGTGATCTGCTGAGACATGAGTTTTATCCTGTGTGTAACAATTGCATGATTTGAATCCCCCTCTTTAATCCATGTGGCTCTTATTTTAGAGTTAAGAATAAAACATGCACTCGGAAGTCACATCTTTAAAGTCATCTTGTTCCCTGAGGGGAGATGCATGACCGAGGGATTAATGAGTACGCTGTACTTTTTCCAACTCTGATTCCAGATATCAGTGACTACGTCTCATATGTAAGCTTCTTAAGGAGGAGATCAGTGGCTTCCTTTTTTAACAAAGAATCAACATCACACAAAGTGTGAACATGACAGCCTGAGCTCTGTTTGTGAATTATGGATCTACTTCTTGTGTTTAAGTAAGTGTGTGTTTTTTGTTTCGTTTTGTCCTATCTGAGATGAAAATGTCTGGTTTTTATGGTTCAACATACTTTGTGGAGAGGAAATGAGCAGCAGATAGCCCAACAACTACTTCCCCCATGCACTCAACAGTTTTTCCCAACTCTGAGTTTCCGGTGAAACAGCTGTTTTCTTCAGTTTTTGTTGGTGATGTTGGGTATTAAAACACAGCTGTGCATCTACTCAAGGGGAAAACTTTTTTTAACTGAAGGCGTCAAAACTAAAGTGACACTTTCCAAAATCTTTGCAATTCCTCCATGGTCTATTAAGTGCATCTGGCAGGCCAAGGTGGTCTACTCTGAGTCAACAGAGGAATATATCACCACACCCAAAAATGTCTGCAAAATGTAATTGAGGTTTCTGATAATCAGTTCATGAAATATTAAAATTCATGTGTTCTCTTTGACAAACATGTCAGACCTTTGTTTTGATTTCTTTCACCTCATGGCCTCAAAGAAAATACAAATAAATCATTAAACATTGTAGAAAAAAAGATGAGCAGTTGTGTTAAAAATCCACAAGTGAAGGTAGACACTTGATGTCTGAAAGGTCAGTCAGTTCCAGGACAGCTGCCACGTGGACAAGCAGCACTCAACTTAGTGCATAAATAAAGACAGTTTGGATGATGTCGCCCACGCAAACAGCAACCACAGTGTTTGTTTTGGACTGGAAAAATATCCACCCAGCAGTCAGCATGTCTGTGAGAACATGTGACAATACAGAGATAATGATAGTGATTGAAGTCATTTTAACTCAGCAAAAATCACAGTTTGTCCTCTGGAGGTGAGGATGCCTCAACACGTAACAATAAATTAGATTAAGAGTGAAAATTCATAAGCAGAATTTGACAGAAAGCACATGTGCAGTGCAGCATTGAGTTAAATGTTTATCATAGTGTGTAAAGGTGCTGACTTGAATAATTACCAAGATGTTAGTGAGAAATAAGCTACATGAGACATTTCGTAAAGGTGGGATTTTTGCAGGACCGATACATTACACTGCACTGCTCTGAGTTATGTGAGTTTTATTTATTCTGGGCTGCAGGTAATAGCTGCAACCTACGTACGTGCAAACATGCACACACGTGTTTGTGTGTCGGTAGTCCTTTGTAAAAACAAGAAAACACCTTTCATGAGATAATGATCTGCTGTTCCTTTCCCTGAGGCAATTTTCATAAAGAGATCAAGGATTCTTTCAAGAGAGGACACATCTGTGACGCACGCTCAAAGATTACCGCCTGGAGGGTTTGCTTAACCATCAAGTAATTTTCTGTAGTATTACCAAGGAGCTAAATATTTCCCACCAGGAATGTTGCTTGTGTTTTTTTCTTTTAGGTTGCTCTTATGTGAGTTTCCTTGAACATTTCTGGGTCACATCAGGAAAAAGAGTAAGGAATTTCAATCTTCGAGGGAATATTAGTTGGAAAACCTGGCCCATCTAAAAAAAATATATACAAGATTTTTTTCAGGACATGGAAACACATTTCATTGAAAAATTATCTGCACAGTATTTCTAGTTTACTTATGTTTATACATTTATTTCAAGCCAATCACTTGCTAGTTCACAAATATGTAAAATATATGTAACATCTTAATATTCATATAGGAAGAAACTAGACTTTAAATGTTCCACCTGGTGAGGTGTTTTAAATAATCTCTTTCAGTAGGGCTAGAAATGGTTGGACAGACAAGGTTCATGAATTTTTCTTCTTTTTTTTAAAACCAAGCACAAAAATTTAGAATAGAATAGAATAGAATAGAATAGAATAGAATAGAATAGAGAATAGAACAATTCTTTGTCGATCCCCATGTTTTTTCCATTTTTTGCCACAAAAACCCATAGACAAAGTGCGATAAATGCAAATAGAACAATAATAAGAATATGAAATTTGAAGTTTTAAAGAAATATAGAAAGGAGATAAATATTACTTTTTACATAAGAACATATTTACATAAGATTATGACTCATCTGTACTTTGCTTTTTGGGGCAACAACTACACAAACATGAGATAATACATAGCTATTCTACAACGACAAAGTTCAGTTTTGAAAAACTCTCTAGCACCTAAACTCATAGAAACTTTGTAACACAGATCCTCTTAGTCTGTCTGTCTGTCTGCTTCCCCTGAGCAGGAAGTAGAGCAAGACTCTCATTTCCTCTTCTCCTTCTTCCATCTCATCCCCTACACACACACACACACACACACACACACACACACACACACACACACACACACACACACACACACACACACACACACACACACACACACACACAGTCCTCCTCACGTGCATCCACATTCATCAGCTTCTCTTCCATTCCAGGAAATCTCAGCTTTGCATGCACGATCATCGGGCTCACATGCTCATGTGGTCCACTTCCAGCCTGCACACACAGCTTATAGATTATTGCCTTTGAGCATTTTCATCATCTCTAAGCGCACCCCACGCAGACTCACGTGCACTCTGCTGAGCCTGTCCTCTGTTATACCCCCGTATCCCCCTCCATCTCCCTCAGGGAATCTTGGCATCATTGTGGTATTCCTCTGCTGCTTTATACGACTTTCCTGTTTACTGTTTACTTTCTTCTTTCCTTTCATTTTCAGGCAAACACCACACACTCTCAGTGGCACAAGTGATGCTAAACTGCTAAAATAGGTTCTGAATTGAAAGCCTTATTGAGGTTGAAGTCAGAACATCATCAACCATTTTTACTAAAAGAATTGATGTGTCAGTCGATTTTATTTGTGAAGCCCAAATTACAATCAAAACCTAGCAACAGACACATTACCCAAAGATCTGTGACTCATTTAGCCATATATATATATATATATATATATATATATATATATATATATATATATATATATATATATATATATATATATATATATATATATATATATATATATATATAATGGCAGAAAACTCCATCAGAACCAGGCTCATGGTGATCTGCCATCTGCTGCCAGAAGTGTATGGCAGAAAGTGTATGGCAGTATAGCAGAAAGAGAAAACTAGAGACAGGCACAAATGTTCAGTTATCATCTGCAGAAGGCTATTAGATAAGAGAAATCAAACAGCTCTAATGGACCATAAAACTGTCCATATCCAGGTAAATCAACATCCTGAGAGAAAAACACATTGAGGTAAACAGAGACAGATGCTGGGAAAGTAAATGAAAATAAAAACAGTAAAGAGGTGGAGAAGCTGTAGTTATGCAACACACCGTGCAAGCAGAAATAAGCCGCTGTAAGACACATAAATACACATTCAAGCTTAAAACAAAACCAACTGCAGCCAGACTAAAGATGTTTGAAACGCATTTCTAAACTTCCTTTTCTGTTTATGTTCTTGTTAACTGCAGGTGAAGGTTTTTCCGTTTAAGCTCTTCCATCACGAAGACATGAGCTGGGGCAAAAAGTGAAGTAAAGAAATGGCTCTTACAGCTCTGCTTTGTCAGCATGATGCTTGATTTTTACCATGAGAAAGGTCTTTAATGCACCTCAACAAAATAGAATATCTTTAAATTTCCAATCTTTTTTTTCAAAATCAGTCAAAATTACAATTTAGAATCAGAAATGCCCAACTTCTAAAAACATGTCCATTTACAGTTTTTCACAGTTCCTAATCGATAATTTGGGACAATTTGCATAACCCTCACTTCAAGTATTGCTCAGCCCAATTTGTCACATCTAAACACTCCCTTATCTGAATTAGACTCTGACTTTTCTTCTTTGCATTTTGATGTCAATTACTCCTCAGCTTTTTGTCAAAGCTGTACACACAGTGGTCATTTGTTGTACACACACTCCAATTAAAATCTCAAAGCATCAACCAACAAGACACAACTATGCAAATCTCTAAAAACCCCGGTCTGGTGAACAATTTTCAAAAAGGACTTGAGCTTGAGCCTCTGCTTTGTTTGGTGAGCAGTAAACAATGGACAACCAGAGAAGACGAGGGTCATGGGTGAGAGGAGGAAGAGGAGAAGGAAGAGGAAGAGGGAGAGAAGGAGGACAATGAGGAGGAAGGAGGACGACAACGACGAGGAGGAGATTGAAGAGTAAAAAGTCAAGGAGTAGGAGGAATGGGAAGGAGGAGGCGGAGAAGGAAGAGGGGGAGAAAGGAGGAAGACAGAGAAGAAAGAGAAGAAGGAGGACAAGGAGGAGGAGGAAGAGGAAAAATAGAAGGAGGAGGAGATGGAGGAGTAAAAAGTCGAGAAGTAGGAGGAATGGGAAGTAGGAGGCAGAGAAGGAAGAGGAGGAGATGAGGAGGAGAAAGGAGAAGGAAAGAGAAGAAAAAGAAGAAGGAGGACAAGGAGGAGGAGGAAGAGGAAGAGTAGAAAGAGGAGATGAAGGAGGAGGAAGGAGCAAAAGAGGAGGCAGAAAAGGAGGGGGAGAGGAGAAAGAGGAGGCAGGGGTGGGTAAGGGGGAGGTGGACAAAGAGGAGGAGGAGGAGGAAGAAGAGTGGGACAAGGAGGACAAGAAGAAGGAGCGGGAGGAGATAAAAGGAAGAAGAGAAAGAGGAAGGCAATAGGATAAAGAGGAGCAAGAGAAGGAGGAAAGGAAGGAGGAGAGGAAGGAGGAGGAGGAGAAGGAGGAGGAGAAAGAGGAGAAAAAGGAGGATGAAGAGGAGGAGGAGAAGGTGGAGGAGGTGTAAGAAGAAGAGGAGGAGGAGGAAGAGGACAAGGAGAAGGAGGAGTGGGACAAGGAGGACAAGAAGATGGAGGACAAAGTAGAAGGAAGAGGAAGAGGAGGGCGAGGAGGAGGACAGGGAGTTGGAGGAGGAGGAGCGAGATGCGGAGGAGGGAGATGAGGAGGAGGAGATGAAGGAGGAGGAAGAGGACAAGGGGGATGAAGAGGAGGAGGAGGAAGAGGAGATGAAGAGAAGGAGGAGGACGAGATGGAGGAGGAGGACAGGGATTAGAAGGAAGAGGAGAAGGAGGAGGAGGAGGAGTGGGAAAGTGGAACAGTAGACTTCAGAAGACAAGACTTCATTCCTGTTAGATTAGAAAACTAGTTGATGTTTTAACTCTGGGAAGTGTTTGCTCGAGGCTTTCTCAATCTGAAGTGAGATATTCCTCCTTTGCTTAAAAGCTGATAACAGCCTCCAAACTGTCACAACTTCATCAAAATAAACTCAAACTGTAGGAAATGAGTCAAATCAGCTCTGATAAGTAAGAGGAAGAGGGAGGAGAGGTTTTTGACAGAATCTCTGAAATGAAACATTCTGTTACAAAAATAATGTAAGTCATCTGTGTTGTTTTCGATAACAGAAGACACTGACAGGGTACTCTGACATTTTAAATTTAGACTTATTTTTCTCTTAAACACTCTTGGAGACTGTGTGGTCAAAATGTCCTGCCGACACACCACCCAGAGGGAGCTCATGTAAATAGGCTCAGCATGCAAACTAACCTCAAGAAAATATTGCAAATGAGCACAGACAGGATTTTTTAGCTTGTATGAATGGGAAGTTCTCAGCAGAGCCTTGATACCAGCTCAGGAATCCATCAGCTCACTTCAAAAGTAGTCCTGCCTTTACAGAAACCTTAACCTTATATTTTTCCTCTACTGGACAAGAAACACAAGTCTGATCTTTTCCCTAAGTGACTGAACACAACCTGGAGCAGGAAAACAGAGGCCAAACAGGAGCTCACGAACACTTTTGCATGTCTTAGTTTCCCCAGCCTTCTCATTTGCATCTACAAATCCCTGGGGTTGTGGTATCACTGTCGACAGGATGCAGAAACACACCCGATACAAAAGATAACCATGTGGTAATACCGTGAGAAAAGCAGCAGATAAACGGAGGGGATTTGTGTCATGATTTTTCTTTAAATCCTGCCATAAGAAAGTGAAAACAGATGGAATTTAATGGTATAAAAACACTTTTTAAGACCCAGAGCAGTAGTTATGCAATTCATCATGGAACTTCAGAGGTGGTCTGACACTAACCCTTCCCCTGGTGAGACATATGAACATGTGAAGAAGGTTTAAGGTTAAAGATAAATATTTGGGAAAGGAATTGCAGTTTTCTTGAGGAAGCAGCTCAAAATCTTACAGAATAAACTTTCTGTGATGAGTTACATCTGCTTAACTGCAGAAATCTGCTGAGTAAAAGTGGTTTAAAGAAACCGCAGATATGCCAGTCAACAAGACTATGTGTCTGTGTTGAGGAAAGAAAGTCATGTTAAGAGTGAGCTAGACCGAAATCTCAATATGACTGTAGCTGGTGTCTGAACTCTGAAGCTACTTTCCTAGATCTGTTTTAAGTCTGATCCAGAGGAGCTGAGGCATATTTACTTGCAGTTTTCAGCAATTAGATATGCAACATTCACAAAAGGGTTGGATGATTTTTGTCGCCTCTTCTTTTGCCTACTTTATGGTGAAGCTTTAAATGAGGTCACAATCACAATCCAATACCTGGGACACAGCACCAGGTCAGTGCTCCTGGAGCTGGTGGTGCACATTAGAAATGGTATATTTTGGTTTCAAAATTCAGATTCCTGCTCTCACACACAGAGATTTTGGGTGGGCTGCCCCATAATTAGATCTGTTTTGTGCTGAAAGAGTAATCAGAAATGTGATACACACACATGCTTCTGTGATTTAAGACGGTGCTGATGGCAAAAAGTCAAACCAGCCTGTGAAGGAGGGAGCCAAGGAATATGAGGAATAAAATGAAAAACAATAATATCTGCTGTTATTGAAATCCTCAGTCAGAAACATCTGATGAATTCAATTTTTGAAAATCCAACTCTGATTTGGACTTGAAACCAATTGGAGGCAGCATAAGGCAACTATGAGGAGGTATAGATGCTGTGATCTTTATTACTCACTGCCTCTGTAAAATCTTGCACACTGTGTACACTGTGTAACATGTAAAGTGCATACCAACAGTGTTTTTCTTACCTTTAAGCATTTTGTCGACAGCATTATTAACAAATTCAGGACAGATTTGGAGAGTGCAGTGTTAACCATTTGATTCAGTGCAGACTCACTAACAAGCAGGATCCACTCAAACAAGCATTAAAATGGACCAAACTGTGTAGCAGCTGTCTAAAATAACAGTATATGTGCACACTTAACAACCACAAACTTCCTCCACACACCCACACTGTTTTATACACAACTGCTTCTCTAATGAGCTGCCATGTTAACTGCTGTTATTTCTGTCCAAGTTTCTGTCTAATAAAGGCCTCGACTTCTGTCAAAACACTCTTAACTCTTAACTCAAGTGCTCTGCACCCTTAAACTATCCGTTAGACCATAATCACTCCTCAGATTATTAAATGTGCTAAAAACAGATAGAGAATGATAAAAATACTGCACAGCTAATTATAATATTTGGTGTCTGGATCAATAAGATGTTGTGTATGATGTAAGTGAGGGCTGAATTTCTGGCCGAAAGTGTTCTTAGTTTTGACAGAAATAACAAGATTATAGGCTTAATGGATGTATATTTGTAGTTTGCACAAGCAGGCTCACATTGTTGCCTCATGTTATGTGAAATACATGCTTAGGCAAGTGAGTGTGATTTGTACCTTTGCATATAAGTGAAACACATCAAAGAGAGAAAACTACACAGCTCTTTAAATGCTCACATACTTGAAACGCCCCTCCAGTCTGTGTCTAGTACCTGATGTGAACCTACTTATGTTAATAATTTTCCTACCTGCTTCAAAAACACTCAACATTTTCTGACTGACAGAAACAGTCAGGACTGAACTAAAAGGCAAGAAGCGACAGAAAATGATTAAAAATAAGCAGTGAGTATGCTGCCACCTGTGGAGGTTTGTGAAAGCTCTCTTCTGTTATGTAACGATGATAATGTTAACAGATGTTTGCACCTCTCTTTAGTTAGCTTTGGGGACCTTGAGAAATAAAACAGACCAGAAAAACACTCCACTGTGAAACGGGAGCCCAATGAGAACAATGAAGAATCACATCATTGGGAATAAACTCTGATTGACTTTAATTTTGAGAACAAAGCAGACACATTACATCACTGCTTCAGCCAGACGTTGAAGGTACATCTGATAGGGTAACAGTAGAGTTTGCTCATATTGTTTTGCCTTCAAGAATGTAGGAGTTGGATAAAGTGTGAGAATGTTCCATGAGCGTGTTTGTAATTGTTTGCCACACCTTAAAAAAAAAAAAAAAAAAGAAAAAAAAAAAAAAATAACTAGGTGAATTGAAATTCAGTTCGTCCCATAAAGTACAGCTGCACAGCTTTTCAAGTTCACATAACCATGGCTGCGTGAGGATATATATACAATCATTCAAAGAGCACACACACCCTTTACAAATATGTCTTTGCAAAATTGAAGCATACATTTTTTTAAAGCTATTTCAAAGAACGTTTTGTCTTCACTGAATAAGACAGATAAAGAGAGATAGGAAAATAAAGGAGGGTGCAAGCAGCAAAAGACCATGGCTGAAAGTTAAACCTGCAGCCTCTGCAACCGCTTCAGTGCATGAGGCGTATTTTAACCTCCGAGCTAAACTGGCTCTCCTGGAAAAAGTCTTTATGGGCTCAAACAATCATTGTGAAAAGAAGTGGGGCAATTTGTCCTCACGATAACCCTAATAAAAACTGGAGGCTTCAAAGTGGGTTATAAGGGTGCACATTTTCTCCTAATAGAATCCTGACGAGTGCATGCCTGCTCCGTGCCGTCTCTTTGTCTTACGTTTCATTTGATTCAGTTGTTCTCCATCTTTCCAACTGCTCATCCTCACATATTTTTATATATGTATCAAACCTTTGAATTTCCAATGCTGACTCAAAAAATCAAGTTTGTGCATTATCATACTTTCACCTCACCTAAATATTGATTGAGACATCTTCAGCAGTGAGTGAATTATTATTTCATCGTAATCATTTTTCTTCTCCACTGTATTGTGCATAAGAATGATTCCTAACACCTGAATCCTCTCAGCCTTTTATGTCTATTTATTTCTATCCTCCATCTCTCTTGGACTTGTGACCCTCCTGTTCCCCTTTCTGCTCTCTTTTTTGTTCTTTGTCTCTACATCTTTCTACTCACTTTCCTCTCTTCCTCATCTAAGTTCCCATCCCATCCCTCCATCTCTCTTTCCTCTATGCTCTTTGTGTTTCCCATAATCCTCTTTCTGGTGAGGACTAATCTTTACTTTTCAGACACGAGTGGCTGCAGGCCATGAGATGGCCCTCGGATAACTCATTCTTTATATATATGAGTGCATGAATAAATGCATGTGTATGAAAAACTGTAAGTTAGAGTGAAACAGATGCATACTTTTTGTGTTTCCTTTTGATCCTCATTTCCATCCATCATGTCTAAAATAGAAATGATTAACTGACCTGTTGGTGTTAAGTTCAGTGCCACACGTCTTATCCTTTAATTTTTTTTAGTCTTCTCTTTGTGCTGCAGTTCCACTTTTCATAGCGCGTTTTGCTTCAATCTCCTCCCTGATGGTGAACTGTGAAACTCTGTCACTCTCTCTCAGGTTAAAACTACAATGTTTAAAGATTTTTTTTATCCCGTAGAGTGGTGTAAAATGATGTTAACAAGAAAATCTAAAAAAAGTTGCAAATTATGTTAAATTTGTGTTGCCTTGTTTCCCTGAAAACTATTTTATTCACGAGCAATGTGAATCCTTCCACAAGTTCCTTTTCCGTTCGTGGAAGTTTGTGTCTCTCCGCTTTTTCTTTGTTTTATGAGCATCTGGACTTGACATGGCTGACCCCACATTCTGTCCTTCCTGGACCCCATTACTCCGTCTGTCCACATAAGAACACTCACATTCACACACACAGCAGAGTCCAGCCTGGGTTTCTGGACCTCATTAGTTTTCCAATTAGCTGCTGTCATCTGTCGACCCTGATTTCTTTGGGCAAGCGATGACACCACAGACGATTCTCTGCTCTGATTCGTCTCAGTGGGAACAGATGGACTTCCTGTTGTCTTTCCTGGGTAAAAAGTCAAAATTATTCCTCTATTTGAAAAGTATGACTTTCCTTTCACAAAGTTAGACATCAGAACATTTTAAGAACATGAAGATACCCATATACAGTCTATTCTGACCCACTAGTATGTATTACTTGCAATTCATCAGCAATCAAAACTGTTAGTGTTTGTATGCATTTAAAAACATCATATTTTGATCACTTGATGTTTTGTCCCTTAATGTGAAATCATTAGGAGGGTGACAATAGATCCTCATCTTTCACAGACAAGTCGCCAATACACTGACACTGTCACTGTTGTCAAGTTACACAAATGAGTGTGTGGCTAATCTTCTGAAACGTGCTGAGTTGAGAAACATTTTCATGATTTTTCATGAAAGTGTAAGGAAGCAGTTCTAATCTAAGCTAAAAGAGACATAAAACCTTAGCTGATTTATATGACTTTAAAAACTTCTTTTGCATTTTTATGATAAAGTTTTATTCCGGTCTCATCTGTTTCAGTTAAGCTGCAGACCCACAGTTTTATGTCACTCTGAGTATAAACATTTCAGCCTTTTTTCTCTTCAAACTCCATTTCAACAGGTCAGCAGTCTGTGGTGAGGTCTCAAAAACATCTTTAAATTTTGGAAAAAATCAGTCATCAGTTATCAAAAGTTGAGTTACAGGGTGCTGTGATAAGGATGCATGGATAATTTTGCCGCTGATGTCCACGCTAGGCCCCGCCCACAAACACGGCGAGCCAATCACAGTGCGTATAGTCTTCCCATGCGTTCGGACATTCATACTGCAGAAAGTCAGTTTTCGTTCGGTTTTAAAAGGTTTTTCTGAGATTTTGAGTTAAAAAGAGGTCAAACTGTGTTCATGGGGTACATGTTACTCTGACACAAAGTAGTCTGAGAGGCTGGGCGATGGAATGTATATTTTAACCCTTTCATGAGCCACATTTTTGCATAAAGTTCTGCGGTGGACCTCAGCTCAATGGGAATGAAATAAACAAAGACGTCTGCATCTGTTATAAGGTAAGCTGACATCGCGTTTCAGGCAACATATTGTGAATTTGCTGGAAAAAATACTGAGTTATCTTTAGAAAAAAAAACTGCCACTGCAGTCTGACTGACGGTTTGACGTCTTCTCTGTAGCATTAGCTTAAATGAGCCTACCGTTAGCTCCTAGCTGCGTCTTAGTCAGGATGCTGCTTTGTTTGTTGGGAGTTCAATGGCGTATTTTGGTTCTGGTTTTTGTACTTTGGTGGTACATTGTCATGCGTTGTTAGCTGTTGTCAAAAGAAGCAGGAACGTTTTAAGCTGTTGTTAAACTCATGTTAACTCCTGGAGCTTAGCTTAATTATGTGAAAGCAGGTTATGCTCAGTGATTCAATGCAAATACTGTAGCTCCAAACCTCAAAGAGACACTCTTGGTAAAGAAGGTAAAAAACAGTTATATTTTTGTCAAGACCAAAGCTGATCCTCTATCTTGCTGCCTGGGATGGTGATGGCAATGAGATGCAGTTTATTACTTTTGCACTGGGACCTGTAAACTTTGTCTTGTAGCCGGAGCTTTTTCTTGACCTTCTCAATGAAGTGATTCATGTATCCCTTTAATGTGTATTTTAGACCCCTATGGTGACTTCAAAAGGATATGTGATCGTTCTGTTTTAAAAAATAATCAATAACATCCTGGAAATGTCTCCTACTGTGACACCTGCCATAGCGCCTGTCACTGAATGCTCAGTGTTTGAGGGCGTGGAGGGGGCGTGGCTTAGCCATAAACCAATTGGGTGGCATGATTGTGACTAACCAGCTGTGACCCTGCTGCCTAGTTCAGTCTCATCTTCCTCTTTTTACACTTCATTCATATGAATAGTACTTTTTAAAATGACGATTAAACAATTATTAGTTGACTAATGTTCAACAGCTTAAGAGTCTCAATTTTTCTCATCAACTTATCATTTTTTACCCCACATACTCCTTGTTGCACGGTGCCTATAGTTGCTGCTGCTGTCATTGGTCTGCAGCAGTCTGGCCTCATCAACAGAACCCAGAATGTGCTTCCAATGATTAAAGCATTATGTACATTATGCCAGATACACTTTAAACGCAGGTAGTATTGATAGTGGCATGTTTGCTGTGCAACAGCATTCTGGATTTGGCATTTAAATAGAAGGACCCCAGGCTTTAAACAGCAAACATTGAGCTCTTCACCTCCTCCTGGCACTGTTTTCTAGCCTTTTTCCTCTTATGATAGAAATCTCCATTATATGGGACACAATTTTAATTCACTCTACAAGCTATTAAAGATCATTTTGCTGCTGGCACGAACTATACGATGTGTGTGGGACTGCCCCTATAAGAAGACAAGAGTGCATGTGTGTGCGTGTGTTTGCATGTTGTGCCCGTTGTTCATGTTTGATTTTGTACAGAGTGTGGGAACCTTTTTCTGTTTGACAATAAGATCAAAAGCAGTCAGGATCCCTCCTTGACACACACCTCTCCTTTTTTTGCCATTAGAGCTGACTTGGTGTGCATGTGTGTGTATGTGTGTATGTGAACAGCTGTCAAAGCCTCCTCTCTGCCTTAATCTGTGACAGGGAGGTGCTCGGTAAATGATGAATGAGGCCCAGCCCTTTCATTGTGTTTGAGTTTTGTTCTTGTTCTGAAAACAAAAAGGAGCAGTGAGGAGCTGCTTTAGAGGGATAGTTTGTTTTTGATAAAATTGAGTTTTTTAATGGTACTTATTATTGTTAGCTATATTGTATTACAGGAACAGAAGCAAAGCGATAGCCGCTGTGGGTGAGGTCAACTAATTCATGTGAAATAATGAGGTATAATAGTATTAATAAGAAACAGGGGATATTATTGGAAAAAGTTTAGTTTTGGAAAATAGTTGAGGGATGGTGAGAGATGTTTTCAACTTTTTTTGGAGAGCAACAGGCCACAGAAATTTAGTTCCAGTGATGACCACGACCAAGACCCAACTGTTTGTTGGCCTGTACATGCTTGATGTACGCGCGTGTGTGTGTGTGTGTGGTGTGTGTGTGTGTGTGTGTGTGTGGGAAAGAGAGGGAGGAAGAGGGAGAGAGAAAAAGTCATTGATTGCATCCCAGGCCTGAGGGGCCGCCAAGGCAGCTTGACTGTGAGAACAGATGGCAGCCCACTGTGAGTGTGTGTGTGTGTGTATGAAAGTGTAAGTGGGGGAGTTTTTGTCAGAGCTTTAATAGTAAAATGTTTAAAATGTTTAAAATAATCTGATATGTAGAGAAACAGTTGTTACACCATCCATATGTATTTTATGTAGCTGTATGAGCATGTAGATCTTTCAGGTTAGATTAAAACAACCCATGCAAACACACACACACACATTACTACAACCTCACACACATACACTTGCAGCCCATGCTGTGATGGATTTTACACTTGTCAAAGCCTTACATTACAAACTATGCCTCTCTATGTGTATCCTTGATACACAACACACATACACACACAGGTGTGAGTAGGCCTGTCACGATAATCAATAAATCAATTAACCAAACGATAAATAAAAACGTCCTCGGTGTGTTTGCCAGCCTCGATAAACTGACACGTGCATGCATGTTTGTTTTCCTCCTCTCTTTCGACCAAAGAGGCTGAATAAGAAGATGGCTCACTACGTCTATCTTTTCTAACATCGGGGTGCATAGGTTCTATAGCGGATTTATAGCAGAGTGAACATCTGTCAAAAATGCGATCTTTGGGGTGAAGACGGGGCTGCTCGCGCATACCCACAGAGAGAACTGAAGCGAGCGTCCTGAGGGGTAAGGAGGAAGCACACGCTAATATGAGTGATGGCACGAAAGATACGGTTCTTAAGACGCCTGCCACAGTCCCAGTGTGGGAATATTTTGTTTTTTATCAGAATGAACAAAGTGTGAGCTCATGAACACCAACGAGCTGATGTGTCGCATTTGTTTGAAAATAGTGGCGACGAAGAAGAAGAAGGGGAGGTGCAGCGGAGCCTTGTTCTTTGACAATCCGCTCTTACTGAGGCTTTTGGTCTGCAAAGTAAATAGAAATAAAAGCGCCAAATGGTGGGCACTCAAAGAAAGCTACGTTGCCAAAGAAAAGCAGCCCTTCAATACGGTTGAAAGCCAGAAATGTTAAAATGTTTGACAAACAGTAGGGATTGACTGGGAAAAAGTACATGTTACAAACAATTCAGGAACCGTATAAACTCCCTTTTATTTAGGCTATAGTTTTTATTGTTGTTTTTTTTTTTTTGGAGTTTCATTTTTTCTTTAGAGACAGGGTCTATGTTTTATTGTTTTGATTAGTATTAATTATTTTCATTGACATGTATTTTTTTCTGAAAGAGAGTCCATTTCATTTTCATTGTATTTTTTTTCTCTTTCTTGTTTGTTAAATTTATCATATTTTTTGTTTAATTTATTTTATTTAAAAGACCCTGACCTTTTAATTACAGTTAAATACTCTTAAGAAATTAAAGTTTCTTGCTTTTGATATGGTGTACTCACTTTATTATCCCATTTATCATATGAAAAAATGGAAAAAAAAATCTAAATAACATTGACAATAATATTGTTTATCGGCAATAATATTTTGGAAAATTATCTTCTAGCAAAATTTGTTATCATGACAGGCCTATGGGGGGGTATGATTGGGACACAGCAACGGAAATAAGCCTCATATAGGCCACATTAAGTCAGTCCAGTTAAAGGGACAGTTCAGATTTTGAAGAGGAATTGCGAAAAATAGAAGCTGAGCTACTTAAAGGTGCTGCAAGGACTATCCAGCTAAATCAAGTGTTTTTCCTGGACAAAGACTCCATTTCCCATGATCACTCACTGTTGCAAGGACATGACACTTACCAAGGCATGCATTTAATTTGGAAGCAAATGAAGGACTTTTCAAACTTTTTTAGTAAAGGCTGCGCTCTGGCATCATGGGAAAAAGAGATTTGAGAGGGGAAATGAAAAAGTTTTGAATGAGGGCATGTAAATTCTGGGATAACTCCTCTGGAGGAAATGAAAACATAATAGAGCAGAGGTCACATCTCTGACTGTTTCTGAGTTATTCTCTTTTATCCAATGTTCTTGTCATCATAGTCTTAATCTAAGTTGCTCTGTTGAAGCAGGTTTCCATCACTTATGTCCCTCTCTCAATTCGTAAGTCTCTTATTCTTTCTCCCTTTCCGTGAGTGCATGTGTGTGCATGTCATCCCACAGTCTGACCTGGTACATTTGGCCAAATCAATTGCCACACTTCTGGAGCCAAAGCCCGGAGGCTCAGCTGTGCTCTCTCACACATCAAAAGCACAGACACACAATTATTCAATGGTCTCTTAGGCCTGAGTTTAGAGTTACCAACAAACACATTTTTACCAGGAGTCATTTCTACATGGAGCCAGAGATGTGACCATGAAGACAAAGAAAGACACAAATATCTAACAGTGTTTAAGAGAAACTGATTAAAGAAGAAAAGATAAATCTGTCAGAGAAAACCACAAGATTCTCAACTGCTTATATTTGTGGTAGCTTAAAGTGTAATGTTACTTATTTGTGGTTGTCCTGATATTTTACAAACAAACATTTAGCTTGAAGTGTTGGATATAGATGCTTAAAATGGGTAAAGTTTTAAATGTGAGTTTTGCATTTCTGTAAGTAAGTAGAATTACACCAGAAATGTTGTAAAAAGTGAAATAAAAAAAAACTGAAAAAGAAAAAGCTTTGTTAAAGCAAGTTTTATCAAAGCTGGAAATACAAAGAAAACATTTTTTTGGAAGTAGAGAACTTTTTCTCCTTCTTGCAACTTTGTCAGATTTCTAATTTCATAAAAATACAAAAAAATACTTGAGTAATTTTCTCTGCCTCGAGGAATCGTTTAATTTTAAAAAAGATCAAAGAGTGGTATTTCAAATAGAGCTAAGGCCATATTAAGAGAGTTTTCAGACCCCTTGAGCTACCTCTTATACAAAATAGCAACTAGCAACAAATCTAGCTTCTTTTCTGGAGTTTGGAGACTAATGGGTCATTCTACGAACCGGGTGCCATTTGGGTCCGCAACATTTGATGAGATGTACAAGGCACAAAAAATGTGTCGAAGTGAGTTTACAAATTTTGGAGCTACCAAAGCAAGTGCTCTTATTGGCATGCTGTATCAGAAAATTCTATTTCTTAAAGAGAAAAAAAGTCATTTGAAAAATAACTGCCCTTTAACTAAACAAAAATGTATTTTATCTGATTACTCGATTAATCGATAGGATTTTCAGTAGAATACTCGAATACTAAAATATTGGATAGCTGCAGCCCTAGAAAATACCCATCTTTAAAATACATGCTTAAGTCAGAAGAAGTAAGAACGATTAAGAAAACTTTGCAAAAATTAAAAACAAATGCACTGACACCAAATATCCTCCTGATAAACTAATGACCCAAAGCTTTTGTTTTACACAAAGTCATAAAACATCAGCATCAGCATGGGGCACTGGGTCTCTCAGCTTCTACATGTGTTTAAGATTAGTTTCAGAATCATTCAGGCTATTTTACCCTGCTGGCCACCATAGTTTTGACGTAACTATGTTTACACCACCTTTATCCTAAAAGAAACTTAGAGTTAAGGGAGTCTCAAGGAAGATACATGATATCATGAAGCTGTTAGTGCACATTATGTACCACTATGTTAATTTGATAAACAATCACGTTTTGTGAATGCCTTTCACTCCAAAGACACCTTCAGCTGTAGATGCTGAACAAAAGAAGAGGAAATATGTTTTATTAAAATCCAGCATCATAATTCTTCACCTTTTAAATCCTTATATGTAATGGAAAACTGCAGCAAAATAATTAGAGAGCCCAACATACAATAATAGCAACATCACTATAACATGGATCGTGTGTGTGTGTGTGTGTGTGTGTGTGTGTGTGTGTGTGTGTGTGTGTGTGTGTGTGTGTGTGTGCGTTCTTTTGTCAGTGGGTGTGTGTCATCCAGGCAGCATTTGGCTGCCATCTGCCCCTGATGGTTCTCATGGTAACCATCCTCAGCTGTGTGATGGGAGATGTTCGCTTCATATATTGCCTGTCATACTCTTCTATCACACACACACCCTACACACAGGATCACACCTGTTTCTGCCTCCCCATCTCTCATTGCTCTTGTTTGTTGGATCATTGGATGGTTTCCTCTTAATCTGGTGTAGTTATTTTTTTCAGTGCAGTAAGTCCCCTTTGCAACAGAAATCTCGACTTCCTTTTCTTTTATTTTTTTTTGTGAGGCATCATGTTTTTTAAACTAACTACCACCAATGCAAAAAACTGTAGGTACAGCATTTTAGCTTGATGTTAATAACACTGACTGTGTAAATGAAACACATTTGGATCGTTTTTTGTTGTCTTATTCTTTCTTTATTCAATGACAAAAAATAGAAAATCTCAGACAGCACTGCAGAGGAAAATCACTTTCTATATACAATCTCTGAATTCCATCAAAAATACAGGAAATGTCCATAGAAGAAGCATGTGATGTGTCAGTAAAAATATGTGACACGTGAAACAAAGCAACTTGCTGCAAGGAGCCACTGTTTCTGAGGATTTGTGTTTCTATGAAATGACCACCAGAGGGAGTAACATGTCCACAATTATTTATGTTAAATGCACTGAATCCATCAGCTTCCACTTCCTCCTTCAGCAGTACCACACAGCTTATGTGTCTACAAACTCACTCACACTTGTCTTCATAGGTCTGCTGTTTTTGCAATGAGAAAGGGCCCTTCTGAGATGATGCACAATATACCATACCATTCACTCTACACTTTAAAAGTAATAGTTTGTTTTCTGGCTTTTCAGGTTTGTTTGAATGAAACCAATAATTTATCTGCTTACAGTGACCTCTGTGGGATGTAGTTTGCACATGCACTGCGTCGCACAGAAACAAGGCACCGAGATGTTGAAGCTTTTATTTAATTTTACTCATTACCTTCAGGCTACAGTAGCTTAGTCAAAGGCTTTGCTACCTATGCATGCAGGATACCCTTATGGAGTCTGGCATGAAGTTCCCGTGGAAACAGAGGGTGCACCGATCACAATTTTCTGGCCGATCACCAATCTGTAAAAAGCCTGACCTGACGATACCTATTCTGGCCGATACCGATTTTTATATTTTATTTTTTACAGCTGACAGCTCATACTTTCAATGTTCCAATCTTATTTTATTGAGGGTGTCCGCGGGGCCTTAAAAAAGTATTAAAAAGTCTTAATTGTGGTTTTATGAGGTATTAAGTTTCATAGGTATTCAAGCTTTGACCCCAAAAATATCCGTGAATATTTATTTTCCTCCTTGCAACTGTCCCCTGATTGGGACGTTAAACATTCAGCCGATAAAGTTCTAAAATAAAATAGAATAGAAAAGAATAGAGTTACTTTATTGATCCCAAACTGGAAAATTGTTGTGTTAACAGCAGAAATCGATGGAGTCAGCAGAAAAATACAAAAATAAAAAAAGAATAAAATAAAAAAAAAAACACAAAGACTCTAGTTACAATAAAATACAACAATAAGGATTGTGAGCGGTATAAACACCAGCTATAAATTAACATGATTTCTAGTTTCATAAAGAAAAATTAAATACTACATTAAAGCAAATCACACTATCTCCGGCACATGTCCTAAATTTTAAAAACGATTCAATAATTTCTCATTTTCTTCAGCAAGTTGGCCTCGAATAATTGCTGTTTCTTGTTTTGGGAGTGTCGATCAACCTGCCTTTAGTTTCATTTGTTATTTCAAGCTTTATTCCTCCTTAGCTTGCATCATTTCTGTAAAAATGTAAACTACAACTGTTAAAAAGTGGATGCCAACAACAGCTGAAAGTTGCGATAAAGTCTTAAAACTTTTTTAAAGGTTTTTGAAAAAGTCTTAAAAAGGTATTAAAATCAACCTCAGGATTTTAGCATATACCCTGTTATTGAAAATCAGTACAATACTTGTGAAACAATAAGATCTTTGTGTTTCCACTTAAACAACTAATAAAGTGTCCTGAGTTTTGGGTCTTTAGCAAAAAGCAACAACGGCTGGGTGTCAGAACTTCTTGGAGGTATATGAGATCAGTTTCATATGTAAGGATGGGCTGATCACCGATCACCCATCATTGATCACCCATCACTGATCTCCAAAATTAAGGAAATCTGCACCGATTGGTTGGCCAATTGATCAGTGGAACCTGAGGAGTCAGAATATTTGACAGCATCTAATCCTAAAGCAGCCAGCACAGTCACTTTGTATAGTTAAAATATTCATTGAGGAGGATCTGTTTGAATGGGACTGTAGCGACGCCAGGAGTCGTGTGCACACTGTCCTGAAGACGTGACTTTTAACAAGATGTGTGTTTGAATGGAGATTTTATTAGTTTCAATTTAATTTTTTCAACAACAGTTTCGAAGCCTTGTTGTTTGAAACAAGAGAACTTGAAAACTTTGTAAGTTTATACCACAGTTACTGGCAGCCCAGTGCTTCTATGTGTCCGTAGGCTAGCATAACAATATTTAGTGCTGCTGACAGCCTGGTGCTCTGAGAAAGTCACATTAATGTGTAATGTTAGTGAATCCTCATTATGTTCTGTCAGTGCTCATCTACCAAGCAGAGCTAATGTGACCTCACTCTTCATTTTATTGATAGACTCTAAAGTTTGAACAGACCACTGCAAAAATAACTGCTGTAGTGGGTTGGAATGATCTTTATCACAAACAGCTTAGTCTGTGTTTTAGCCTTTAGCTTGTGCACTGTCACTCTCCTGTTTAGCTTTCTGCTGCTCATCTGTCTTTTTTCTGTCTGTTGGGTTCCTGTGTCCAGCATCACTGCAAAATTATTCCAAGAAATTGTTCTCAGCAGAGAAAAATACGACCTCTCTTCTCACTTCTAAACTTGGTCAGCTGGCGTGGTGTTGCCATAGAGACTTCAATGTGGTCTTGCCCGACCCAGTCAGGAAGCAGAGAAGCAGCTTTTAGGAATAACCTACATTGACGCTGGTAATCTCATTTCAGAGTGTGGGTTACGATCAGGCATATATCTAGAAGGGAGACTTTTTCAAGATCACTAGATTAGAAAGTCTTCACAGTCCCTTTAAATCCACAAATGCTTATAACATACTTCTATTTCTTTGCAAAAATTTACACAACACCAGGACCTGTGGTTAGGACCCGCTGCACAGACTGCAGGCATAGTGAGTTCAGGATTTTGTTTCGTTTTTGCCAGTACCCAGGTTGCTGTGGGCCCTATAAGGATCAAAGCCCCACAATGATTAATCCAGCCTTGACACTGTATCTCTCACAGGACAATATAAAGTCAAACTCCTGCAGCTGCAGTGGAGGTGAGCACAGGTCACATGGCAAGAAAATGATCTGAGGCATACCGAACAACTTCAGTGTGACTGAAGAAGAAAATTTAAAGTTGTGAAATGGTTGTGTCAAAGTTCAGACCCAAAACACATCCGCATGTGTCTGAAACAAGAATTTCATGCCTGCTGAGTTGAAGCAGTTCTGTATGAGCGGTTGGGTCAAAATTAATCCCGTCTGGTATTACAGCTTATTGCATCTATGTTTTATATTGGTTGTGAAAGGAAACGGAGCTTCTTTTGAACCTTTATAAATGTGGAAATCTGTGGAGGGCAGTGGTGTGAGTCTAAATGACACTTTGTTCTGCTGTACAGAAGTCTTCTCTGAACACTGTATGAAAAAGGATTTAAAGATAGTAGGAATCTGCTGCAGATGTAGCAACACCTCCCTTGAGTGTTGCTGCTGACAGCTCTGTCGAGTTCAGTTGTTAGAATAAAAGCCCCTTTTTCTAGCACACTGCAGCATCTTGGGAACTCAAGTAATTTGCAATAATTGCGAGGGTCGTCTGTGATTTCAGCTCTGGGTGTAATAAGCAATGTACGTGATTTGTACAGTTAACATCCCTCAGCAGGTTACCTCCTTTATTTTCTGCCAGGTCTTGACGGGGATAAAGGAAAGAATTTCCCAGAAACTGAGCGTAAATTGGGTGTAAAGGACTGAATACACTGCTGCAGTGAGGAGGCTCCCATCAGAGGGGTGAAGTGCTAAACGTGTGTGAGATTGATAAATACCATGACAGTTTTGGTATGTGCAAATGTTAGGTAGAAACTGTTGTAGATTTTCATTATGTCGAGCCTCTTTTTGTTACCTACAGACTAGGCCTGTCACGATAAAACATTTTGCTAGACGATGATCTTCCAAAATATTATTGCCAATAAACGATATTATGTCAATATTATTTTGATTTTTTTTTCAATTTTTTCATTGATTTAATTTTGATAAATGGGATAATAAAGTGAGTACACCATATCAAAAGCAAGAAACTTTAATTTCTTGAGAGTATTTAACTGTAATTAAAAGGTCAGGATCTTTTAAATAAAATAAATTAAACAAAAAAAAATTCACAAACAATAAAGAGAAAAAAAATACAATGAAAATGAAATGGACTCTCTTTTAGAAAAAAATACATGTCAATGAAAATAATTAATACTAATCAAAACAATAAAACATAGACCCTGTCTCTAAAGAAAAAACTAAACTCCAAAAAAAAAATAAAAAAAAATAAAAACTATAGCCTAAATAAAAGGGAGTTTATACAGTTCCTGAATTGTTTGTAAAGTGTACTTTTTCCCAGTCAATCCGTACTGTCCGTTTAACATTTTTAACATTTCTGGCTTTCAACCGTATTGAAGGGCTGCATTTCTTTGGCAATGTAGCTGTCTTTGAGCACCCATCATTTAATTTTTATTTACTTTGCAGACCAAAAGCCTCAGTAAGAGCGGATTGTCAAAGAACAAGGCTCCGCTGCACCTCCCTCTTCTTCTTCGTCGCCACTATTTTCAAACAAATGCGTCATATCAGCTCATTGGTGTTCATGAGCTCACACTTTGTTAATTCTGGTAAAAAACAAAATATTCCCACACTGGGACTGTGGCAGGCGGCTTAAGAACCGTATCTTTCGTGCCATCACTCATATTAGTGTGTGTTTCCTCCTTACCCCTCAGGACGCTCGCTTCAGCTCTCTCCGTGTGTACGCGCGAGCAGCCCCGTCTTCACCCCAAAGATCACATTTTTGACAGATGCTCACTCCACTTTAAATCCGCTAAATCCACGATAGAACCTATGCACCCCGATGTTAGGAAAGATAGACGAAGTGAGCTATCTTCTTATTCAGCCTCTTTGGTCGAAAGAGAGGAGGAAAACAAACATGCATGCACATGTCAGTTTATCGAGGCTGGCAAACTTACCAAGGACATTTTTATTTATCGTTCGGTTAATTGATTTATTGATTATTGTGATAGGCCTACTACAGACTCGCAAAGCTGCACCCAGTGTGGTTGTAGCATCACCCTACAACCGGTGCACCCCTTAAAAATCCATGTAGCTTGGTTGGATTAAAGGCCCAATGAGGATGCTTTGGATGATCTTGATAGAGCCTCATTTTTATATATTCACCTGTTTCCAATCCATGTTTAAATAAGATTACCAGTGCCAGAACTGGTTATTTCTAAATGCCGTTTCTCAGTATGCCTGGTCGGGTCAAATACATATCCATATATGGCACTTGGATCTAAGTCCCTTTGACAACACTATGCCAGCTGGCAGTGATTAGCAGAAAGAGGGAAGATCAGTCTTCTTGCTTGGAGAAAATGATTTCTTGGATTTATTTTGTAGTAACGGTGGAAACTGGGGCTGGACTGGCAAAAAGAAAAAGGACAGGAGAGTAGAGGAAAACTAAACAGGAGAGTGATGGAGTGCAGGCTATAGGCTCAAACACAGGGTAAACTGTTTGTGATCATGTGCATTACAATCCACATGCAGCAGTTATGAAAAGTTACCTTTTCCCTGATGAAATGAATGGGAACCTACTAGATCGAGTTTTTTTTCCTCATTATTCCCCCCACCCAGTTTGGGCAGAAACATCAGCCTTCAGTTCCAAAAAGTTGTCTTCAGCCGATCGGATAAATAAAGCTCCAGAGGTAAATCAAAGATCTTATAATAAACAAAATGAAGTTCATTGAGAAGATGAAAAACTGGAGGCAGTAAAACTGTTTAATACCATTACTGTGGATCTGGTGCGCTCTTTTTTTTCTTGGTCCCAAACCACACTGGAAACAACACCCACATCCCACTTGAAGAGGGCTCTACCTTCTGTTGTGCTGCTGTGCCAGTGAGACTCTCAGATCTCTCAGCAAATTATGCACTCTCCTAAATACATGTGACTGCAGCTATTACAGCTAATGTGCTGCTGGTGCCTTTTTTTAATCTACATAACTGCAGGCTTAATCTAAGTTGGCACGTATACAGTGTTTAATATGAGAGGTGAAAGCATACTCATGTTGTCTTCATCGCGCGAGGAGAGATGCTGTCCACTGGAGGCTGCTGGAGAAACACAGATGAGACTAGAGGAGAACTGAAATTGTCACATTAGGTGAACCTTAAGTCCACATGCACATGTAGTTGCATTAATGAACAAAAGTAAGAAATGTTATTGAACTGATGCATGATTTGTTTCAGGGGCTGATTCATAATGAGCATGTTATCTGCATCTATTTGCTGCAACAATTACCTTAAATGAACTTCATGGTCCAAACCTTCAACTTGAAAGGGACTGCAGTAAACAAAGGTTGTGAAGTTATCATAAAATAAAGAATTAGAGCTTTCATAAGTAGAATGAAGAAACCTCCACAAGTAGATTGTGAGTCACGTCATTTTCAGTGACTTTTCTGAAAACAATGTGATAAGCGGTGTATGTTTTGTTCCCTGAAAGCTCTTTCATTTTCTAACTGATGATCAGAGAAACCCTTTCAGTTTTATATTTCATTTAAACCCCAGAAGTTAGTGGATGTATTGTGTTTTCCATATTTTAAACATAGATATAAAGTAACGATGGCAGATGTCCAAATTAAACCTGTGCAGATTTTCAAACCACTACATTTCTTCATGCTGTAGAAATCCCTGAATCTGTCAGCTCAAATGATAAAACTGTCACTTCCTTCATACTTCAACACATTCTTCCATTTGTATGAGAATCATAAAGTGTGTAATTTTTAATTTATTCTTTGCAACTGAATTCAAAAGTCTGTTAGTTTTTCATTCCGGTAATTTTCCCCTCTGCAGCTTTGTTCAGTTCAAAACATCTTAGTGCTATTGAATCAAGACGAAGTCATTGCATTTTAGTTAGAGCTCAATGATATGGCCTTCATCAAATTTCTCAGTATTTTACACAACATATATCTTCATAATTTTGAATTTTGTCTCAATCAATCAATCAATCAATCAATCAATCAATCAATCAATCAATCAATCAATCAATCAATCAATCAATCCATCAATCCATCAGTCTGTATTTGTATCGTGCCAAATCATAACTATCATTATCTCAATACACTTTACAAAAACCTTAACAGGTCTAGAAACGTTAATGTTGATAAAACTTTATTAGCACAAACCCTACATCAAGACAAATTAATTCAACCTTTATATTTGTGTCTTGACACCAGAAGCTTCCAAACTTGAGGTGGATGCTTTGCTACACCTCCACAGGTTGGCGCAGTAACTAGTTAATACAAACACTAACTTCAAAATGGTATTTTTTTTAGCTTCCTTGTCGGGTTGTGCAGAACAGGATTGATTTATGACACATCAAAGTCTCTATGACAACATCACGCCAGCAGACCAAGTTTAGCAATGAAAGAGAGATCTGTGTTTTTCTCTGCTTAAAAAACTATTTCTTGGATTAATTTGTGGTCATGGTGGACATAGGGGCCTGTCAGACAGAAAAAAAGAAGACAGAAGAGCAGAAGAAAGCTAAACAGGAGAGTGAAAGAGCACAGGCTTTAGGCTAAAACACAGGCTAAGCTAAGCTGTGATAATTTTCATTCCAACCCACATGCAGCTAGGGATGGGTACTGAATTAGATACTTTAATAGGTACTGACCAAATTCTGTCAAAAGTACCGGGTACCAAATCATTAAGGGTGTAACGGTACATGTATCCGTGCCGAACCGCTCCATAAGGCCATTGGTTCAGTACAGTGATGTATTCGATCGAGTACAGTAAGTTTATGTTAGCCGCTGCACATGGCTCTTTAATATTCACTTGAGTACTCGTCCATGATTGGCTGAGCAGGGAAGGCGTTTCAATATTCATAAGGAAAGTGGTCTGTGATTCGTGCTTTGCGATCATGTGCATATCATGTGGACGTGACGTCTCACGGTGAGCCAATCAGAAGATGAATATCAAAGAGCTTCTGTAGCCACAGGAGCTCGTGCATCATGGCTGCTGCTAACGACCAAAGGGAGCTTGAAGAGCCTCTCCTCTCGCTGCATAATGGCAAGTTTTTGGTTTAATACACATGCTAAACAAGCAAATGGTTTTGAGTTGTTTCATACTGTACCGAAAATGTACTGAGCGGTGACCCTAAAACCAAAGTACGTACCGAACTCTGATTTTTGTGTACCGTTACACCCCAACAAATCATGTAAAATCAAAAGGTGGTGCTGCAGTCAAATTAAAACAAATCCTCCTCACAGCATGTTTATACTAAGAACAAAATTCATTCATTGCCCAAAATATAAATAATGCTGTGTCAAATTAGATTTTATGAGGTCCTTTAGCAATCCAGTGAAAAGTGAGGTCATTTTTGTTAAATATGTCTACATTCATCAGGGGATTCGCCCTCTGGTGGTCATTGAAGAGAAAGCAGGTAAATGACAGTTTTTACATTTGAGACCTCACACTTTTTTGCTGTCCTTGTTTTAAGTATGGATTTATAAATGATGTAGATTTCTTTATATTGGTTGTCATTCATTGTGGCCATTTTTTCCTTTTCTGAGAAATGAGATCTGAGATAGGTCAGCTGAGGAAAGACATGAAATGTGAGGAGCAGAGAGCAGGTGAAGTTAAGCAACAAAAGGCCAAATTCAGGGATCAAGTCATGCTGTGCCAAGGACTGTAGCCTCTGTCTGTCTGTGTGTGTATATGTGTGTGTGATGTGATGTCTCAATCAACAATCATAAAATAGATTGTTTTTATTCGTTTTTTGCATTCTTACTGATGTTAAATTGAGTGAAGTTTGTAATTTTGAGTATGCAACACACAATAGTTACAACTAAGTTATATGGAGAAGTTCATCCCCTGACCTATATGTTGTGACATAGTGGATCTGATGTGATATTTGGTATGTATAGAATATAAATCAATAATAACGAGATACAAAAGTCATCCCTGCTGCATCAAGACCTGACAGGGTATATCGCAAATTTGCACAACAGGTATCAAGGGGTTAATGCCAATAATAGAATAGAATAGAATAGAATAGAAATAGAATAGAAAATACTTTATTTATCCCCGAGGGGAAATTCAGGAGTCACCGCAGCATTTAAGAAAACAAAAGTAAGAAAGAGTATAGAAAGTGCAAAAAAAGTCCATAAGAAATTAGATGACAACATCCCGTCCACCACTCGTCCACCGCTCTCCAGCCCAGCCAGTCTCCACCTCCACAGGGTCCAGGACTGAGCCTCCCCAAGAAGTCTGTTCAGTCTCTGTCTCCTGGATCCTGTCTGCACACAGCAGGCGAAGCTCCTCCAATGTGGCGCCGGCGTCCTATGTCAGCTCCGTCAGCCACGTCCGTGAACAGCACGATGCCACTGGGTTAGCACAGCTAGCTCGTCCATCCCCCGGGGCTAGATCCCACGTTCCCAACAACGATGGATGGAAGGACAGGTCCACGTCGTCACCTCGCAGCTCACATCCGAGAACCAGCACGTCGTCCTCACCTCCTCCTCCTCAGCTCGAGGGAAATCATCAAGCCCTACACTAGTTAGCATTGACATGCTACAGGCTGCTAACAGCTAATTTTGCATGTAAACAATGTAGCCATGGTTACATGTAGGATCTCCAGACAAACACAGGAGAAAAGTAGTAAAAAATATCGCCGAAACCACAAAAAGTTTGGTGTCCGTGACCGACAATGAACCATACAAAGTGATGATCCACTCCAAATACAAAGATTACGAAAAAGAGACAAAACAAGAAACAGACAAAGATGAGAGAGCTGCTGCAACAGGCAGCTACCTGGGTAGCGCCTAGCAACGGAAAAAGAGGAATAAGACTGAGAGCATGCATTTTATTGATCCTGCAGTCTTATATCTTTTGTTATTTCATGATGATAGTGTTTTTTTAGAAATCAAAGTAAGCAGGGGAAATCCAGAAATATGAAACTAGCAGTGGAATTAAACCTTTAGACTCTCGTTTCCACCTCACCTTGAGTTCAGCAGTATTTCCTACTCTCTCTGAATATTTTGTGAATTGGAAATCAGAGTTTTGTCTGCAAATATAGCAAAGAAATCAAACACTCTTGCTGCGCATTGAGAGGATAAGTCACAGAGGAAATTGAGTGCTGGGCCTTTAAAAAGTTGCTCCTGCACTTGAACTCATCGCCGAGGATTGTGCTCATATCTCTCTCTCTTTAAGTTAAAGAGTAGAACTGGGGAATTTGTCAGAGCTGTGCCACTCTCCGTCTGCGGTAATTATTAATTTTTGAAAGTTTTGTCACCGAGGTTTTCCTCACCCCAACAGATGGCTTTGAACTCATCACAGGAGGTTTTTGTGTATAATCTTCTTCACTCAGTTGCTGTTTTCGCCTGTCACTTCTGTTCCACGAGCGTGGCAATCAGAGTAGATACCGTTGGTATTTACCTGCATGAGAATGTCTGGGTGGCAGAGGAGAGGAGAGGAGGGGTTCTTAGAGGAGTGTGAGCACAGAGAAGCCGCTCAGAGGGAGAGATGCAGCACATTTCCACACAGAGGATTGTACATCTGTCAGCACGTCTGTGTAAACAAGCTGGGAAAGCTGCTGGGAGATTTTCACTCGTAGCAAAGAGCTTGATACTGACAGTATATTCTTATCAACCCTGACACGTACAGCGACGTCATGCAGTGGATTTTCATTTTGCGGGAGTATTTCTCTGTTTACACATCACACTACAGCTTCAGAAATATAGATTCCCTCAACAATGTAATCCAATGAGACTAATTCTACAATGACTAATGCTGTGACCTTTCTTGATTTGTCTTTCTATAATCTATTCTGAAAGTTCAATTAACAAACAGATGAGAGCCTTTGTGTCTAAGCTCCATTACACATGAAGACATCATTTATATCATTAGATCACGCACAAGTTCTTTGAGTAATTAACACATTAATCATCATTTTATGTTGTGTCTTTTTGACAAATTTTGGCCCAAGGACAACTATGACTTGTTTGTGTATCCTTGACTGAACTTTTCAAACTGAGATCTAGAGAGCTGTAGATTGCAAATAGTATCACAGAGGCTGCAGATCTTGGGCAACACATTGCTGTTATATCACACAGTGAGACGCTGGAGCTGTAAACTGGAGTTAGCTGTGAGTTTACATTTTTTCACATCAGCAAAGGGACTCAGAATAAAATGAAATACTTAACCCCTTGGTAGAGAGGTTGTTAAACAGTGAAGTTTGAAGGATAAGGTCCATGAATAGCAAAACTATGCAAGACAAAAACCTTAAATATTGAGGTACTTTAATAAGCAAGGGGGAAGAACATCTCATTAGGGCTGAGTGATTCTGGAAAATAACATGATTGCATTTTTTGGGATTAATATTGCAATTGCGATTTTGCATGCAATTTTTTTTGGGAGGCATTTATCTTCTTTATTATTAGCTAAACAGAAGCACTAAGTCATTCCTTTATATGACCAACACGACAAAGGATACTGTTAACATCAAAACAATTATTTCCTGCACTTTTTAATTGAAAAAGAAGAAGGAACACTGAAAATTTACTGACTTTCGGTTGTTAGTAAGAGTTACAAAATAATACAGAATAAATGGGAACAAGGAGTATGGCTCTTCCAGCCACGATCATTCTACTGTATGGATCTCTGTGGCTCAGTTTTTTTTTTTTGCCAGAAAAAAACAGCATATTGGCTTTTGCTGGTCTTAAAGCGATACTCCAGGATGGAACAAGTTGGGTCCTATCACAAGGTTTAGGGCAGAAATTACCCCTACAGCAGTGTTTTTGTGCAGCAGAAGCCCAGAGCGCACGTGTTTGTGTTTTTGGTCAAGGAAAATATGGCCTCGTCTGGGTGCAGAGGAAAGTGGCAAAGGAGCAGGGAGGGGGTGTTTGGTGTGTGCACTCTGGGCTTCTGCTGCACAAAAACACTGCTGTAGGGGTAATTTCTGCCCTAAACCTTGTGATAGGACCCAACTTGTTCCATCTTGGAGTATCACTTAAAGGAAGAAGGAGTACACGTTTGTGTATTCCCTTTAGGTCTGTCTACATGATTTTTTTGATTTATCTAACTATTTTTAAATTGCAGCCTTTCTGATTTGAAAATTGCATTCTTTTATATTGGGTTGTCAGTTTCAATCCGATTTATTGTTCAGTCCTACTTTGCATTCAAACTTTTAAAATAGTTTTGCTCAAAAACAGAGGTGCCCTGATCATCCAACTCATGGCTAACTAGACAAGTTTGAGACTCTTGTGCTGATCTCAGATTCAACAAACACAACATACATGTTTCCTGCCTTGCCCACAGTGACACAAAAACTACTGGCCACTGCACAAAAAAATACCTACTTGATGGCAGTGTGGGTGCTTAGGAGGTGATCACCAGTATCCAGCAATCTGGACTCAATCCCAGCAGTCATTTCGTACAATGTGGGGTAGGGAAGAATGGGGTTGGTTGTCACTCTTATTATATCTCGCACAAGGATATAGAAATTGAAGGGTTGATGTATATGGTTTTTGTAATACTGTAGATGACAATATGGTATTGGGTATGACATGATGAAACACAAATTGGCACGATTTGACATAATTTGACATAATTGAGTACAAACCTGTACGATACGATGAGGGCAGCAGTAGCTCAGCTTATAGATGTAGATGCTCATGTAAGTTGCTTTGGAAAAATCTTCTGCTAAGTAAAACTGTGATGCATACAAGTGTTTGGTTTTGATGTCACTTTTAGTTATTATTAGAAACAAAACTGGGATCAACAGTACCTGCAGGTACAATGTTGACCATGTTCACTACCTCAGGATGCAGTGTAGTATCCTGTCTTCATGGCAGTCTTGGCCTATTTTCAACCTTCCCTCTACCTGCTGTATCTGAGTATGGTCTGTAGAGTGAAGAACTACATTAAATGCATGCTCTATGAGTCTCCTGGGTGCAACTGCAAGAACTGTTGTTCTTTCAGCAACCATGCTGTTATTTGACATAGTTGACTGCCCTGAAAAACTCAAGCCGGGTTCAGCTCGGATTTCACTCTCTTCCTGACTTTTACAGACAAGTTAAGTAGAAAGGAAGAAAAACATCACTCACACACACACACACACACACACACACACACACACACACACACACACACACACACACACACACACACACACACACACACACACACACACACACACACACTGCGAACAGCTCAAATGACCTCCCAAATTGCACTACTACTAGAATACTACTGACACATATTTTCAAGCAAGACTATTTAACTCATTATACTCATTTCTTTAACCCCCTACATGTGCCATGAACGATGATTGGACAATGGGACATAATGGGGAGTAAAAATCAATTGATCTGAATCAATTTATCAACTAGTTGAACAATGATCTTACCAAACTGATGGAAGAGTAAGCATGGGGTGACCATACGTCCTCTTTTGCCCAGACATGTCCTCCTTTTTGGTCATAAAAGTATGTCTGGAGGGATTTTGCAAAATTCCCTAAATGTCCAGGTTTTGCTTGGCTTTTTCTACAGACTATTACTATTTATAATAAGGCGCTGCACTGGGCCAGTGGCATCATTCTGAAGAACCTACCTGTCAAGATGTTGAGTATGCACGCTGCATGTGTCATGACGCCAGAGACCCAGTGCAGTCCTCTTAGATCAAAACAGAGAGCATGGTTTGATGGCCTGCGCCACACTCTCAGACAGAAACTGACAAAGCGTAAATGCACTTTTACAGACAAACTGCAGATAAACTACCCTTCTTTTTGTTGTAGTCATGACTGATAGGAAGCATGTGTACTGTCTTTAAAGGGGATGTGAGGTGTTTCGAAGTCATCTTGGGAAAGCTTCCCCTCTAGATTTATGTTTGATTGCAGTCCACACTTTAAAATGATATTATTAGCACCAATATTTCAGGTTACAGGTTATCTCAAAATTCTTCTTCTTAGTTCCTCAATCGGGTTGAGCAGGACTGGATTGATTAACTGCATGTCTAAGTCTCAATGACAGCACCACGCTGGCTGAAGAAGTTTACTAATGAGAAGATAGATCTGTTTTTCTCAGCTGAAATTAATTTCTGTGATTAATTTTGTTGTGATGGTGAACACAGGAGCCCAACTGTCAGACAAAAAAAGGACAGAAGAGCAAAAGAAAGCTAAATGGGAGAGTGATAGCGCACAAGCTAAAGGCTAACAGAGGGGCTTCACTGTTAGTGATAATGTCCATTCCAACCTACATTTGGCAGATATTTTGCAGTGGTCTGTGCAAACTTAAGAGTCAGTCAATAAAATGATGAGTGAGGTTACGTTAGCTCTGCTTGGTAAATGACTGGCTGGACATAACGAGGATTTAATAATGTTACACATCAAGGCCATGCCTCAGAGCACCGGGCTGCCAGCCGCGCTAAATATAGACGGCTATGTATGACTTCATACAATCTGACAGTGTTTCACACCTTGCTAAATGCAATTGACATTGTGTGTAAGACTCCAGGCCAGAAGGTGGCGATGTAGTCCAATTAAAACAGATCCTCCTCAAAGTGTCTTTGAAGCTGACACCTATGTGACAATTGCAAATAAAGGTTCTGCCAGAACCTGTATTAATTTAAAGGATAAGTTTGTATTATACAGCTTTTACATTGTTTATAGAATGAAGTAGAACAAAATACTCACCCAGAAGGCTTTCCTGATCCAAGCAGTGCTTCGGGAGATATTTAGATCCAAAATCTTGCAGCTGACGTCCGTATAATGGGATCCATTGGGGCAAAGACAGCGCCGCTCCTAAAACTGCATTAATCGTCCAAAAACTCATGTTTTTCAGCTATATTCCATCATGGTCTGCTCCAGGTTAGTCCTCTGCTGCAGTTTGTGTCACTCCAGACAGCGCTGTGTGGCTGTTATGACCTCTGAACTGACGAAGACTTTGTTTATGCTTGCCCCTACGCGCATGCCCAGTACTCTCTGGAGAGCTGAGTTCACTTTCTCCTTTCTTTGAGGGGCAATCGTAAACAAAGTCTTCGTCAGTTCAGAGGTCAGTACAGCCACACAGCGCTGTCCGGAGTGACACAGACTGCAGCAGAGGACTAACCCGGAGCGGACCATGATGGAATACTAGTGAAAAACACGAGTTTTTGGACGATTAATGCAGTTTTAGGAGCGGCACTGTCTATGCCCTGATGGATCCCATTATAAGGACGTCCGCTGCACGATTTTGGATCTAAATATCTCCCGAAGCACTGCTTGGGTCAGGAAAGCCTTCCGGGGGAGTGTTTTGTTCTACTTCATTCTATAAACAATGTAAAAGCTGTATAAACCAAACTTACCCTTTAAATGCCTCACAATCTTAGTAAATTTTAACTAAGATTTTGAGGCATTATTTACTTTTTTGCTCAAGAGAAATCAAAATTTTAAGCAATGTTGTGGAGCACAAGTTATCCCCCCCAAAAAAATTCAATGTCAACAGTTTTGTTATAAGATGGATTTCAAAGGAAAAAGGACCAACCTGGACACACCTGAGAAAGAAACACTGTATTGACCCCGGTGTCAACATTAGCTTTGCTATAGAGTAGACTTATAGTTAAACACCTGTTGCATAGTTCTGACCTCAAAAGGTGAGCCACAACACACACAAATTTGCATTTAAACATGAAAAACTTTTCTCTCATATAACCTTTGCATCTCTAGCCTCCAATCCATTGGGTTTAAAAACTCTGCACAGCGGCTTTTATGTGGTGCAAAGACGTCATTTGGCTTTCACCGGACTTCACTTCCATCACACAAAGAAGAGAGATATGAGAGCGAGGCTGTTGTGAGAAGAAGAAAGAGAAAGGCAGAAAAAATGAGCTAGCCATGAATGCAGTGATATAGTCAGAAAGGAAATCACATAACAAGGTAGACTAACTCAGACCTTTGTCATCATTCTGCTCTGCTTCAGTTCTTGTCTTCCTCTGTGCCTTTATGGAGCCACGCCAACGACAGGGTCATCTTCTTTTAACCTAAAATGACCTCCTTTATCCAACACTGCAGGGACTTGAGTGTTTGCAATTTTTTTTACATTCAAAGATCCAAGTGTCATACATGCAGTGCACCATGGGTATTAACATCCTGGTTCGCCAAGAATTCATATAAAGGGTGAGAAAGCTGGCGTGTTCCAACCCACTCAGTGTTTGGAATGAGATTTATCTGAATGTGTATAAAATACATAATCTGACATGGAATAGGCTACTTTCTGGTAGCTAACATGACCTTCTGGATTGAAGCCAAGTGAATTTGTGGTTTCACTACATATTATCATCATCCAAAGATTTGATAAAGAATTTTATTGTAAATAGGCCTGTCACGATTACAAATTTTGCTAGATGATAATTTTCCAAAATATTATTGCAGATAAACAATATTATTGTCAATATTATTTTGATTTTTTTTTCATCTTTCATTGATTTAATTTTGATAAATGGGATAATAAAGTGAGTACACCATATCAAAAGCAAGAAACTTTAATTTCTTAAGAGTATTTAACTGTAATTAAAAGGTCAGGATCTTTTAAATAAAATAGTTCAAACAAAAAATATAATAAATTTAACAAACAAGAAAGATAAAAAAATACAATGAAATTGAAATGGACTCTCTTCTAGAAAAAAATACATGTCAATGAAAATAATTAATACTAATCAAAAACAATAAATCATAGACCCTGTCTCTAAAGAAAAAATGAAACTCCAAAAAAAAACAACAACAATAAAAACTGTAGCCTAAATAAAAGGGAGTTTGTACAGTTCCTGAATTGTTTGTAACGTGTACTTTTTCCCCAGTCAATCCATCTTGTCTGTCAAACATTTTTAACATTTGCTTTCAACCGTATTGAAGGGCTGCAATTCTTTGGCAATGTAGCTGTTTTTGAGCGCCCACCATTTGGCGCTTTTATTTCTATTTACTTTGCAGACCAAAAGCCTCAGTAAGAGTGGATTGTCAAAGAACAAGGCTCCGCTGCACCTCCCCTTTTCTTCTTCGTTGCCACTATTTTCAAACAAATGCGACATATCAGCTCGTTGGTGTTCATGTGCTCACACTTTGTTCATTCTGATAATAAACAAAATATTCCCACACTGGGACTGTGGCTGGCGGCTTAAGAACCGTATCTTTCGTGCCATCACTCTTATTAGCGTGTGTTTCCTCCTTACCCCACAGGACGCTCGCTTCAGCTCTCTCCGTATGTACGCATGAGCAGCCCCGTCTTCACCCCAAGGATGTATTTTTGACAGATGCTCACTCTGCTATAATTCCGCTATCGAACCTATGCACCCCGATGTTAGGAAAGATAGACGTAGTGAGCCATCTTCTCATTCAGCCTCTTTGGTTGAAAGAGAGGAGGGAAACAAACATGCATGCACGTGTCAGTTTATCGAGGCTGGAAAACTTACCGAAGACGTTTTTATTTATCGTTCGGTTAATTGATTTATTGATTATCGGGACAGGCCTAATTGTGAAGAAACTGAAGACTTACACCTCAGCTTTAACTGCCTGCCTCAAGACGGACTGCTGCCGTCGATCAACAAGCAGCTAAAACATTAAGAAACACTGAAATTACAAAACACTACAAGTGAGTTATCAACGGGATGAAGGAAGAAAATCACTGGTGGGAGAAACAAGGCACAAACCAAAGCTGTCACAAAACAAAATAAAAAGCCCAACTTTGGGAGAATATAAGGTCAAACTGAAAAGAAAGTAAAAGGCTCTACTTAGAAGAAAAGCTGAATGAAGTAGGAAACAGAGTGAGAAAGAGGAATGGTTTGGGAAGATGAACCAAACAGTTTAAAAGTTTCCAGATTACCTCAACACTTCAAAAAATTTCAGGTGAACAAGAGAACGAGAGGCAGATGAAAGGAAGGCCGAATGAAAAGAATAATGGAAGGTCTGCTGAAACAGGAGCTGAGGAAGGCATCTGTGCAAATGAGGAAGAAATGGAAGAGAGCAGGATGGGTTTGTTGGACAAGAGAGGGAGGAGAGACAGACAGGAAAGGAAATTCTTTGAAACACAGGTGGAGGAGAGGGATGCATGAGCAGCAAACCAGGGGAAAAGTTTGGGGAGATCTGTGGATGTTTTTTTCCGGTGCTGGGGGAGTTCAAACAAAACCTGCTGACAAGAAACAGAAACAAGAGGACATGGAGGGGTGAATAATGAAGATCAGGTCAATGAAATATGAATGTTTCTGTAATACCCTCTGAAACAAAGACTGCCTTTTATTTCACGCTATAAACAGCTGTGAATTTCAGCACCATCACTGATTAAACCACATAAATGTACTGAAGCTCACCTGTAAAAGTGAGACGTCAAATCTTCATTGCAGAAATAATTGAAGAGAGCCGAGCAAAGGAATTGTAATGCTTAGACCTTCAAACATGTATTCCTTTTGATGCTTCTTTACGCTCGCAGACAGGGACGTTTGTATTATACGTGTCTGAGGATGAAAGCGGGAACACTTCTTTTTGATTAATCTGACACGTCTGGATGAAACACAAGGAGAGGTTGTCTCATAAAAGAGCGGTGGCAGTTTGTGTACCTCGGGGCATACAGAGGTGGAAGTAGACGGACAGTTTTATTCAGAGGTGTAAGTGTTGCTACAGACATGCTCATGAATGTGTTTCGCTTTAATTACTTCATCTAAAAAAAAAAAAAAAAACCTCTCTGTGAGTCCTTTTTACTTTGCACTCCAAGGACACCGTGTTAGAATTAACAGTCAGTGTTAAACACACAGGTGTTGCAGGAGTGCAAAGTTGTGAGCTGACCGTGAGAGCTACAAGGGATTTGCACATTTAGCCGACCCACACTTTCAGAAACACAAGACTACTCGACTTACCTTAAAATCAAATTTCAGCAAATTCAAAGAGTAAATGAGTTAGGCTCCACAAGGAGGAAACAGCTTTACTGACCCAGCAGAACAAGATCGCTCTGTGGTGTGTGTGCATGTGGGTGTATATGAAGTTCACGCTGAATGTTAATGCATGCTGCTTCTAATGATCCTGCAATGCTGTAACATCACATCACATGCTGAGACACTGTTTGCCTTCAAGAGGCATCTTTATTGTGTTTGAGCAACATAATCTTACTGTACAAGCAAGAGTCTGAACATTTAAATAAAACTGTTTGAGCAGTTATTAACTTGAGTGTCAGTTTTGGCTAGTGGTCTATTTGTGTGATGAGGTAGTTCAATGATAAAACAAGAAAAGCAAAAAAAGAAGCAAGAACTACACAAGACAAACTGCAACAAGAGTGAATAAAAACAAGTAACTGCAATTTCAGTCTTTTTGCTGGGCTTTTTTTGCCTTTAAGTGGATAGAGTGGGAAGCAGGGTGAGTGGGGAGTGACATGTGGAAAAGAGGCCACAGGCTGGGTCCAAACCTGGGCCACCCGCATGAGTGCGAACCTCATGGAGTGCGACCATTGACTGTACTTAGAGTGGACAGCATGGCTTCGCCATTTACCATTGTACGGTTTTGAAGCCATAATACCCCTGTTACAGGTGCCGCCATTGGCAGGCATTGAGCAGCCAGAGTCTGCACAGTAGAGCCTATGAGGGACTCAGAAAGAATATGAGTGGAGCCTGGTGACAAAAAATGATAAATATATATATGTATATTTTTTGAGAGTGTAATCTCTTCTTGGCTCTCCTTCCCAACATATTTTACAATCCTTAAAAAAATACACAAGAACAGCAGCTGTCAATTATCGTTAAACATGATGTAAAGCTCTTTTAACTAATGAAAACTAAACTTTACAAAAAAAAAAAAAAGGGGCCTGAATACAAGCCAGACAAAAAATATCTTCAAATCACCACAACAATGTGAGAAAACATTACTACGAGGTGTATTAATTTTTTAAAGTTTGACCACAGCTCATCTGGAATGACTAGTGAGGTGGATTTTTTGACCTATACTGCAGCCAGTCACCAGGGGGAGCAGTTTTTGTGGTGACCTCACTTCAAGCTGAGCAAGATGACCGTTTTTTATTTTTTTTTAATACAGTCAGTGAGCATGACCTAGACCACCAGGCTATCTGCACTATTTCAGTCAATTTAAAGGATAAGTTTGGTTTATACAGCTTTTACATTGTTTATAAAATGAAATAGAACAAAATACTCACCCAGAAGGCTTTCCTGATCCAAGCAGTGCTTCGGGAGATATTTAGATCCAAAATCGTGCAGTGGACGTCCGTATAATGGGATCCATTGGGGCAGAGACAGTGCTGCTCCTAAAACTGCATTAATCGTCCCAAAACTCATGTTTTTCACCAATATTCCATCATGGTCCGCTCCGGGTTAGTCCTCTGCTGCAGTAGTGTCAATCCAGACAGCGCTGTGTGGCTGTACTGACCTCTGAACTGACGAAGACTTTGTTTATGATTGCCCCTCCGCGCATGCGCAGTGCGTCTCATTGTTTCAGGGGAAGACGGCAGGCTACATGACAACGCGCGGAGGGGCAATCGTAAACAAAGTCTTCGTCAGTTCAGAGGTCAGTACAGCCACACAGCGCTGTCTGGAGTGACAGTGAGTGACAGTGGATGGAATATTGGTGAAAAACATTAGTTTTTGGATGATTAATGCAGTTTTAGGAGCGGCGCTGTCTATGCCCAGATAGATCCCATTATACGGACGTCCGCTGCACGATTTTGGATCTAAATATCTCCCAAAGCACTGCTTGCATCAGGAAAGACTTCTGGGTGAGTATTTTGTTCTACTTCATTCTATAAACAATGTAAAAGCTATATGAACCGAACTTATCCTTTAAGGTACAAAAACCTTCGACACATTACAGAAACTGCTAAACCCTCTCTGCAGTAAATCTCTGGTTAATTGGCTGATATTAAATCCAACACAGACACATACACACACCTCCCATCTTGCCATTTGCACAGATTATTGTCAAAGTAACCTCAAGGTCACATGAACTGCTGCTCCGACTCTTGGTTTGATTGGAATAAAACAACAGTTAATTTGATCTAAGCTATGAAAGGAAATTAGATCCAACCAGTCTGTGTATATTGTTAATTAAGATCAGACATACCCTTGTACAGGAATACAAAATCCTCCAGCTCCATGGAGGTGAAAAATAATACAGTAGCAGAGGTCATTTAAAACATTGTAGAGATTTATTGTTCTGCCAGCCACTAAAAAGGCCAAGTTTATAATCAAAGCGAAATGTCTGCAGATTTTCCACAGCCTTAGTGAGTCTTTGTATTCAATTCTTCTTTTAGCTCTAAACCTTTAAATGATTTCAAATCACATCAAAACCTCAATAAGATGGTTTAAAAAAAGAGTGCATTGCTCAGAAAACCAATACCCTTTATTAAAAACACTAGATGGCAGCAATGTATCAGATTACCCTAGCAGGAATAATCAGTGTGACATGATGACTCGAGTGAAGCTGAAATTCTGTTTTGAATCAGCACAACATGCAGGTGTTGTGAATATTTGGCTGAATTGTGACTACTTGAGTCTAGAAGACATTGCATGCAGGCAATTACGAGAAAGGAGTCGAGATGGACTGCTGCTTTCTCTCCTCATTGATTGTCCACTAGCTTCTCTGATCAATAGGCTCAACATTTCCTCAGTGACCAGGAAGCAGGATGCAAGGTTACACTCTGGCACTCCCACTGACCCCCCTGCTGATCTGGAACAGATTGAATTAGAAACTTCATCAGTCTGCAGCTCAACCACTTCCTCAGCGCCACGCTGTGACACTGGATTGGATCTCCCTCAAAGGAAATCATCTCCAAAAGTCTGTATTAACACCATCACGACCCCCTGCCAAGTCAGGCCAACCTGTTTCACTTGTCTCCTGCCAGGGTTACTGCTGGCACGGGCGGCAGCAGGTACCTTTAAAAGCGGGCCAGGGCACAATCCTCCAAAGGTGGGCTTCTGATTAATTGAGCCTGAGGATATGTGGCCTGGCCACTGACAGATACTAAGTGTGGGTGCCATGTTGAGGGAAAGAGCTCTCCATCTTGCCCCTGGTGACTCATTTCGTGCTGAGGAAGAGGAGGAGGAGCGGCTCCCTTGGAGTTCTTTCTTGGTAAAGCAACGCTGACCAGATGCACAACATTCGAACATTGCCGATGCACACTTGCCCGAATACTGCAACACCTTGTTGAGGGTTCATTTAAACTTCTATCCTATCAGCTGATAATTGCCCATGTACTTAATTAAATGTCATATTCTGTGTTCTGTTGGAGTCAGTTGGAAATGAAATAGGTTACAACTGTGATAACGCTCTACTAGCCCTGCAGTTAATTTCAATCTGCTCCCTGTGTATTCTGTATACGAGTCATGCTCATGCCTCTTTGCTCATTCGGCTTATGGCTAATGATGTCTGCAGTCATAGCGGAAAGCATGCAGCTTTGCACGCTGACCATGCAAGGGGTAATATCTGTGTATATAAACATATGTTTTACATACACATTGCGTCTCATGCAGATCTTAACATGCACACACACAAACACAGAGGGCATGTTCATTGTGTGCAAATAAGGACGCTAACTACCGCAGTAAGACTATACACAGACAGTTAGGCAGAGATTTTCTCCCTGGAGACAAAGAAAGCCTCTCTGTAGTGCTGCATAAATGATCTTTAACTGCCTTCTGCTGTAAATATGCCTCTGTTTATTGCATTTTAACAACAAGTGGCATGCAAAATGAAGTACCTGGAGTGTGGGTGTATGTGCATGTTTGAGTGCGACTGCTCCTGTGTGTGGATTGTGTGCTGGCATTTACAGCTGTGCCTGGATATCATGAGAATACATCGGTCTCAGTAGCTCCGGCAGCTCAAGCTGCTGAACCAGTCACTTATGATTATACTTATCAGGCTCTTCCGAGGAGCACAGGAAGCTGGGGAGAGATGGGAGGGAAGAGGGAGGAAGGAGAGGGAAGAGGGAGACAGGGAGGTAAGGGAATAGGGAGAGGAGGAAGAAGGGAACTGTGTGGTTGAGTGAGTTGTAAAATTGTACACAGGTTTTCTCTTCATGATGATCCATATTTGAAATGTTATGAGCCCTACAGAGAAGATTGGGCAAATATTTAACAGAATGGAGGGGTGTCGTGGCTCCATGTGAACCTCCATGCCTTACAGGATACACACTGCAGGTTCAACATTCGAGAGCTTTAAGTAGTACCGAGTTATTACAGGCAAGAGGTCTGGACTGCTGCCTTTTGAGTCACATGCTTGCCTCAGGAGTGGTTTATGCATAAGCGTAGTAGGATTATTATTTTTGCAAAATCTACGTTTATTCTTCTGTAGGTGATGCCGAGGTCTCTGTCTTCCCCTGGGCTTTTTTTCCCTCTTCCATGCAGCAATACTTACCATTTTTAAATGATTCTAACACTTGATTCATTTTAAAGAGAGATATCTTGGCAGCATGCATCTCTTCCTCTATGTGGTCTTCATTATACATGGGGATTTTCATCTGAAAAATATGAAGGAGGCAGGCGTGTGGGCGAGGAGACCAGGGATTCAAGAATACAAACCAAGATCACAGTGTAGCACTTTTATCATCCAACCTCTTCTATTATCTTTAACCTGGCAAACTTTTATCTCATTACAGCTCTCTTTGAATTCTTTAAAAGCTTGACACATTAATTGCCCTCTCATTTTGACTCTTAAGTAGCACCTGATCCTCACAGAGACAAAAACTAATGCATCTGACAATAAAAAGGCTCAGCGCAGAAAGGCTTTGTGTGATTTCTCAGAGATAATAATGTTGGACAAAACCAGAACATCTGGTCTTATTATATGTGTCAAAAATCTTTGAGGATCATATGTGACTGCATGACAATTAGAGAAGTTTCTCACCAAGCCGGTTTGCTAAGTCCCAAGGGTGGATGTAAATCCCTAAAAAAAGAGCTTTAAGAAACGTTTTTGTGACCAAGGCAAAGTGTATAATATTTTTATCTTTAACCTGAATATGGATAAAGAGGTCATGCCCAAGTAAAGTACTAGAAGAAAACGCAGCCCTGAGTCAAAAGTTTATGACAACAACAAACTTAAAAATAAACATGGCAACTGTGGAGCAGGTATTGCTAATGTACCTCTTGCCAAAAACAGAGGCAGAGTTGTATGAGGCAGTGGTTGATGAGGCTGTTAAATACATCACAAAATTTCTGCCCATTGTTATTTCTCCTTTGTGTCCCGCTAAAGTGACATATTGGGTGATAAATGCAACACTGCCCCCACAGTTTCCAGTGGTACTGCTCCGTTTGGCCTGTATCTTTAAGCTTTATCCCGATCTGTATCTGTATTAAACGTTTAGCATAAATGGGCCTTTGGCTGGAAGGCTAGTCAGCATATCCAATATGGCAACCAATGGGTGATGTCAGTGAAATTGCTCGACTGGACACATGTTGAGTGTGTTAAACACAAGAAGTGCCAAATTCTATCACTGCTAGAATCAACATGAGCGGACATTATTATTCAAAACCCTGTAATCCGTCTTTTTAAGCACTACATCTCCTTTGTAAACATATCTCTCAAAAGAATATAACAACACCAGCATTAAGCTTTAACATGGAAAATAACACATTTATGAATAACTATATGTTATTGATCCGAATATGATTATAAGATGACAGCCTTCTTTTTAAACCAATCTTCAGAAAAAGACTGATAACAAAAATTCACTTTGTAACTATTTTTGATTAAAATTCTAAGAAGATAGTTGAAATAATAATTAGACACTGCTTTGATTTTTAGCTTTAAATACAATCACTAAGGTCTGTGTTAGAGACAGATGTGATTCTGATGACAGCTCTACCTTTGTACCTATACCTTTGTTACATTTCTCAATTAACTCACACACCCTCCTGTCAGTCTCCTGGAAACTTGTGATCAGCTTTGAGGACTAAGATCAACTTCTCTTTCACAGTTTGTATTTTTCATACTGTCTTCGTGGACGTGTAATCGTTGGACATTATATTCTGTAACTCCATATTTTGGGCTGCCTGACAGTTGTTTTACATCTCTGCGACACTGGCCATCATTATCTTAGAATTAGCATTATAACCACCCTAGCTCCTGTCACTGCTTCTCTGCTGTGATTGACAGAGGACCACAGCCACGGTGAGGTCAATGGCTTTCAAAAACGCTGGTGCTCTCTGCCGTTGTAGTTGTCTAGCAACCCTTCACAACTATCAACATGTGTCTGTGCTTGGACCCTGATTATAAGACAACTCCACCTTTATCACAATATATTCAATGAAAAAAATCTTGTCTTATATCCGGGCCAAAATGGTATATGATGGACATGGAACACTTTAAACATTCAAAAAATAAGTCAACATTGTCTTTCTCAGCCAATCCTTGTGCAGCCAATCCCTGCGCAGTGTTAATTTTGTGCTGCGCACTGCCGTGCACTGCCAATTTGACAATTTGGTAGACCGTCTGTGCAGAGAGGGGTGTGACTGCGCGCCAGGGGGGGTTGACGGCGCACCAGGGGGGGATGTCAGCAGATTCATGTTGGGGCAGTTACAATTTTGTGCCAAAAAAGTGCGCCGAAAGCTCGCCAGCTCCAACCTGGTCTATCCTCAGTGCAAGCAGTGCGCATCCTCCGCAGCCGTAATTTTGTGACAGGCGCACATGTGCTCACATGTCAACAAAGCCTCAGAGGCAGGTTTCCAGAGTGTCAGGCACATTTTGATGCAGTAAACAATCACAGCAATCACTATTTAATGTAACCGTCTGAACCAGCATATACATTTATATCTATATTAACTGTCCCATCACATCTGATGTCAGATTAAAGCTGTTTGTCATAATGGAAAGTAAACCTGACGGCAGCTGGAAGTTTGATGCACATCTTACAATTAATCAATAAACAGCCTTGACATCTGATACTGAGTAAATATCTGGCTTCTCTCATTTTATTCAATTCAAAGAATAGAGGGAGAGAAAAGACAAAGAAAAAAGAGACAAAATAAATGTATGTCACTCAGGATCTGATCTTTCCAGCACATTGTTTCCGCGGTGCTGGGGATCACTCAGACCAATCAGACGCTGCGCCTCGGCCGCAGGGAATTTAAAGGTGAGGAGAGGTGCTAATTTGATTGGTGAAAACAGTGCTCGGCTGTGTTAAACCCACTCACGGCTTTTCTCCTCCCTCTCTGCCATTTGCGTGGAGGGAGGCGTGGACACGCACCTCTGGGCTCCTCTGCGCCTTGACTGCGCCTCTCTTGGCACTGCAGGAAACTTGCAAAGTGCGCCAGTCACGCCCTGTCTGCGCAGCAAAGGCCGGCACAGGGCAGGTGCACCTGCGCTTGCGCCTGGTCTACGAACTTAGAGCCCTTGGTTATAATGCGGCCTGTGGCCTCTGTCCCGGATGTCATTCCCTGCTCTTTCCCCCAAAATTTTTACTGTTCAAAGTACTGTCCTACTGTGCAAACAGTCAAACTAGAATGCCACCGCCAACGCAGATAGTTGCTAGGGTCCAAAAGAAACATTTTTGTAACTATAACTGCGAAAAAAAAACGTGCAGTCAGTATGAACACTTATGGCAAAATAGATCGATTGAATGATGTGTTTTACTTCCTTAAGTATAATATATATAAAATCACTTGCTCTTTCTACCAGTGACTACTCACTACTACGAGTGATGTCAGTTGTGAATATTTTGGTCCATAAGTGTTCTTTGTGGCTGCAATTATCTACTTTGCCTGAGGATAAATAAAGTGCACTGCACTTGTAAAGCTCTTGTTTATTGAGAGTGAGTCACTGCTCAGTGTCAGCGGCTACATTGTTCTTTTCTGGGATCTGACAATGCTAATGACATTGTTATCAACTGTGCTGATGGCTCTACATCGTGTTTGCAGAGTCCTCCCATGAATTGTTGTTTCCCAATTCACAAGCTTCTCTCAAGTCAGAGAGTCACATCAAACAAACCGAGTATCAGCTGTAAACATTTTATTTTACTCAAAGTGAAACAAGGAGGTAATGTTTTATAAATAAACATCATAAAAGGGATACAAATGCAGTTGAAACAACAAGCGCTACAAGATAGTTTCTGAAAACAGATTAATTATTTATCAAAGCGTGTGTTGCCGTGCTTTGACACATAATGCGTCATGTAAAGACATTCAAAATGTATATCAGATGCAATGCTGTATGTTCTAAGTAAATTAGGTTCTCTCACATGCAAATGGGATGCCCAAGAGAGTCAGATATGCAGCCGTGTTTAATTTTAGATTTCGTATGTGTATATCATGCTTGATTTCAAGCATTTAGATTGTTGTTGACTGTTTTATTCAGATTGACTCCTCTGTGTGCTCTCTTCCTCTGGTTTCTCTCTTTCTCTGTCTTATATTTGTGTGGGCTGGATGAGTTTTGCGGGAGAGCTTAACTCTTATCAGCTCTTCATTACATATCATATCATAACTCTCAGCAATGAATCGCTAACCACTGAAGAGCTGTTCATAAGATTTATCCAAATGGAAACTTCGTTCCCATCTGATGCTATATTGCTTATCTTTTAGTGTGAAAACAGATTCATTCAGTTTCCATTGCAGACTGATTTACCATGTTCAATTCATTCCCAGCGATAAGTCGAGATACAATGGAGGCTATTCAGCTGCAGCTCAGCGTCAGGGTGTCGAGACTTCTCTGATGGGGAAAAGAAAAGAAACGGCCTTGGATTGTACTCATCAATATCACAACTGTAGGCAGCAGAATACATGAAACTCGCTCCTAATATGCCAGCAACAAGAGCACAGCTGACAATGAAAGTTGAATCAATATGCAGAGTTCAATTAATCTTCCACGGCTGCAGCTCAGACACAACAGTGACTGCAGAAGCAGCAGCAGCAGATTCTCTGGTCCTCTGCAAAACCATCTCACGCCTGCTGCTCCTCTTTCATTGCAAGCCCTGCTCTATGCTCTGAAGCAGCTCCAAGCTCAGCAGAACCCACCATATTTGGAAAACAAACACGAACACACACACACACACACACACACACACACACACACACACACACACACACACACACACACACACACACACACACTGACACACACACAGGTTCCCACTCTACATGGGTTAATCATCTATAGGCTCTTTAACAACCTAGACCTGCGGCAGCATTGATCTGCTCTGCTCTGAACAGCACGCACAGCTGTTGACACCTTTGTATCATTAGAAGCTCCAGAAACAAAGGCTTTTAAGCTTTGTAGCTGGCTTTATAATGACAGAAACAAGGCTGTAGCGCTCTCTTTACTGGATTCAAAAGCTTGAAAGGAGACAGGGGAGTCAATGTGATGGTGCAAGCCAAAATGTGTTTTAGATTTAGAACAGCTATATGTAGAACTAAATTCTACTTCATTTATTGAAAACTATTTTTATATGGCAACATGAAACACTGGGCGGTTACCTCATTCAGTTTAGTACACAAGTTTGAGTTCTTTGTGTTCTTGGTACTGAAAGGGGAAAAAAAGCTACAACTTTTCTTTTTATATCAAAAGGAGTGTGAGAAAGAGACAGTCAACAGACAAACAAGAACAATAAAAGAACAGGCACTCAAGGAAAATCTTAAATCAGCCATATCAGACCACTGCAAAAGAGAAAACCACATCATGGACTGGGACAATGCCAGGGTCATCCGTGCCGAAAGTAACAAATTCCATAGGTGGATCAGAGAAGCCATCGAGATAAGGAAGCGTGTATTAACATCTATGAACCGGGACGACGGAGCGTACACCCTATCCCACACCTGGGACGCGATCCTGGAGAAGGCGCCAGTCAGTAGGGGGCGCAAGCTTCCCTGCTGACAGGTAAATCCACAAAAGCAGCCCATGACATGTCACTTCACCATCACGTGACGCTTCTGACAAAGACCCCGGAAGAGGGTTGAAACTAGTCAAGCAAACAAACCTCTCTGTCTTTCAAATAGAACCCTTTCAAACAGTATAAAACTAAGAAGACAGTATGAACCTTTTCAAACTAAAACTTTTCTTTTTGTTTGGAACTTTAAGAAACTTTACACACTGCCTAAACTGCTGCATCAACTATTCAGGTGTGTTTAGACCTGCTCAGATTTCTGACTATTAAGTTGGGATGTATTTCTGCCCTGTAGAAAATGTGTGATATCAGTCCAGCTATTTGCTCCTGCACACTATCTCAACATGTCAGCAGCCATCACTGTGGTACTAGGACTTCAGATTTCACAATGGGAAGAGATGGAGGGGCAGTGTCCACAATATCGTCTAAGGACAGACAATAAACCTACCCTGACTCAACTAACTCATCTATTTTGTCAGCATCTTACATTTAAAAAGCTGACTGACGATGATGTGACACATAAATACACCTTAACTGAACTCGCGTTGCTGAGTCAGAAGCATGCAGATTATTTTGTGTGCAGTGACCGTTAGATGAGTGTTTCAGAGACAGAATTCTTTGAGGTTTGTTTTTCCTTATTTTACTGCAATTTTTTCTACCTCAAATGCAGTAAAATCCCAACTGTGGTCTTGCACTAGTTATAGGCTGTATTTGATTCAACAAATGAAGTTTTTGTGGACCTTCCAGTAATTCTGGCTCAAGACAATCTTTCTAGATTAATATTTAGAATGAAGAGAATAAATTGATTACTACCACACTGTATGCAGGATTGAATTACTATCTGAGAAACAGGCATTATAGTTGTAAGTCACATATTTTTAAGATAAGCTAGCCAAGCCTTGGATGTTGACCCTAAAAAAAATTGGTAATCTATAGAACTGCAAATACCCTCACTTATCCTATCCTCTACTCTCTTATCTTGTCCCGTCTTTGTTCTTTGAAACACAATGGACACAGGCAACATGCCAAACTTGAGGCTTAGTAGCTGCAGGAAACAAATCCAGCTCCTCCATTGCCTCAAATGGCCTGGACATATTGCAATGTGTTACTGTTTGTTAGTTGTTACACTGACTGTACCTTCTCTGCTCTGCATTGGTCAACTCTACTGATAATAAGTCATCTTTCCTTAATATTATGAAATAACGTATAAAAATAAACTTTTCCTAAATTAATCAACACTTGTTGAAAAACCATTGATAGGAGCTCAATGCTATGACACAAAACATGTTTGAGAAAACTTTATCATGTGTCTAAAGGGGCTGTGAGGAGTTTCTAAGTAATCTTGCAAAAGTCACTATTTTAGATATATGGCTGATTGTAATAGTGGATCGTAATCACCACAAAAATGAGATGGTCAGCGCCATTAGAAGTTATTTCAAAATGTTACTTCTTAATTTCCCGATCAAGACGGGCAGAACTTGATTGATTTACGGCACGTGTAGGTCTCTATGACAACACCAAAAAGACAGGAGAGGATAAGAAAGCTAAACGGGAGACAGACAAAGCATGAGCTAAAGGCTAACACAGGGGCTAAACTGTTTATGTCCATTCCAACCCATATGCAGCAGTAATAATGCGGTGGTCTATTTAAACTTGTGAGTCTATCAATAAAAGGGTGAGGTTATGTAAGTTCTGATTGATGGTTATAACTGTTGATAAATACCTTACCTTGTCGCATTGAATCTGGTAAAAAAGTTCTCTTAAACAAAGAAAATTTAGTTCAATCCAATCTCCATTTAATTAAAAAACACACCTTGTTAAAAGTCACGCCTTCACAACTATGTCTGACCAGTAGATGGTGAGACAGTTCAATTTAAACAGATCCTTTACACAGGGTTTTTAAATTTTACAATTTAATCTATGTCCCATCTGTTTTGATAGAGGATTTGAGAACACACCAGCCACTAGGGGGAGCTCTGGCTGCCACGGCTCCACTAAGGACAGCTGCTGTTTGCCTATGTTATTATACATGCTATTTGAGAACATGGTTAATTTTCATGCCTTTGATCTGCTGAACCGGGTTAATGATATGAGAATTTATGCACTCTGGTACCTCTCTCATGTAACAAAACACCAACAAAACATTGAGATGAAACGAACATCGAGACACAGCAGAAGACTAAGGTTCTGCGAGGTCCCCACACAGTCTTTTTGATTCATGAATCCCTGTGTAACTAATAGACTCGCACAGTCACAGTAAGAAGGCTGCAGATTGTTAACACTGTGGGTCTGGTTTCAATGCTTTGCATCAATGACACTGTGTGTCCTCGTTCAATCGAGCACTTCATCTACAAGGTGCTCTATCTGTAATGACACACCAGTCTCCGTCTTCTTAATTGAGCCGACACATCAGCACAACAACAGGAAATTCTCCAGTTACTTCCCTGTTTGTTCAATACAGACCTGTGTGTCCAGACCTCACAGAACCATGGGTAATGAAAGTGCTGCCAGCTGTGAATTCATTCATAGATCATCTTGTGATTTTATTAATTCATGAAGACTTGCTGGGTAGACCTGGACCTCGCCCGAGCCTCCCAAGAGAGCATGATTAATGGTGTTCCCCCCAAACTGCATCAGTTAGCCAGTGCTATCTGGTATTTGTCTTTACAAGATCGTATCGACTTTTGGGAGATCATGCAGAAAATGAACTGTCATGTGTGCAGGAGCTTGCTGAACGAAGGGTGGTAATACCTTTGTTCTGCAGGCGAATAGAAACAAGCCTCAGCCCTGAAATAGATACCACGGAGGGGCTGTGCAGAAGATGGTGCACAGACACCTCCCTGGTCTCTTTCTGAGGAGAGAAATCATGCTCTGCCTTTAATAAGTGTGGCCCCCTGCTTCTTTTATGGAAATGGGTTTTAACAGAGGTTTCAGAGAGGATATTACAACATATCAAGCTGTTCCACTATTTGGTTACACCATATAATGGCATCATTATTTCTTCCTTTGCATGCAGATGGAAAATTCGGCAGTGAACACTGACAGGAGGCTTTGTCTTTGTACTCTGTAAATGGCTACTTACAGTCAGATTAACATCAGAGACCAAACATCTAACACCCTCTGATTTTCAAAGGGGCTGTTTTTGCGCCTTGTCTTTGTGGCTTTTCGCACATTTGCATGGACTTCAGAGGGATGTTATCACTCTGCATTACAAGATTCACTTTACATAATGACCTGTTTGTTGTTTATATGGACTCTTCAAAGACATTACAGCTCATCTTAGACTGTCGTGTTTTTGAACTCAACAGATTTTCTGTTGAGTTTCTATTGATCTTCTGAATGTAACATAAAATGTGACATGGATACCTCAAATTATATTTGAGGGAAAAAAAGCTCTTGTGGGGACACTCAGGGGGAATGAGGTGCATTTTAAGTCAAAGTAGACAGCAAAAGCTGTATCCAGTAAGTTAAAGCCATCAATAAACACTGGAAAATTCAAAAGTAGAGGAAATATTGATACATCAATGTCAATATAAAAACAGTTTATTTTATATATTCACCCATATTGGATTTCAGTTTTAGAGGCCTTACTATTTTAGAAGCAAGTTAAATGGTTGCATTATTTCTGTCTTTTCCTGTAATTCACAGTCAAATCTCAGAATCTTGAGCCTTGGCCTGCTCCCAGAAGTCATCCACTTGCCACTTTAGGCCAATCTGGAAGAAAGAGATTGCATCAACCAGGCTTATAATGCAAGCTAAGCCTGGGGCTGATTTTCTGACAGCCCTGAGAGCAGCAACCAACAACCGGTACAAGCAAAGGCAAAAAAAGGAAAAGCAGCCCCACTTACTGAGGCAATTCACATCCCCCCGACAGAGGGTGGAATGACTGCTTTGGGAAGATAATTGAGCCTGGAGAAAATCCAACTTCAGGAACACATGGAATTTTATCAGCACACCACCTTCCTCTTTAACCATAGGATGGGATATGAAAACTGGCAAGGTGCATGTGGGTAGGCAGGGAGTGTCATTACCGGAGGGTCAGTGCACGCATGATAACCCTACCCCCTCTTTCTATTCCTCTCATTTTGTTTATGCTCTCCACTCGGTTGCTTGCTTGATGAGGTAAACACATTGGTCCCCTGGCTTTTGAAATCAATTTGGTCTTTGGATCCGTCTCCAAAGACACCTGACGGGCCCTGTGGTGCAGCTCCGTTATGGTGCCCAAAGGGGTGCTCTGGCTGCCCCTTCGTCTCTTTCAAACACTGAAAGCGAAGATGGTGATTAACCGTGAAACAACAGCTCTCTTCACTAACTCACAGGCTCCAATAGAGATGCCGACAGTCTCTCTTCGCCCTGCTTCTCTCTCTGCTCTCCAACTGTGTTGCAGTCTTGGGTTGGAGCCAGAACTACACAGTTTTTTGGATGAGCGCTGTTCCTGTGAGAGACTGTAAAGTAGGTTGAGAGGACAGCCTTACCCACAAGTCTCTTGCAAAGCTAATGAACATTCTGGAAAATAATTAGTAGGATGCAGCCAAGTGTTGTATTTGACCTTGGCAACCTTCATGAGTTTGCTCTTTAACAAACAGCTCCACTTAACCGCTCATGGCTTACTTAACCATTAGTTTTATTGCAAGATAAAATTAATACAGCTAGTATGAGATTTTTATCCAGTGGTTGAAACGATAAGTGCTCTTGGAGCCAAATTGCTCCTGGGAGAGTGTCTGACAAAAAGTGAAAAATGCCTCAGAAAAATGCATACGACAAACTAATGAATGGAATTCAACCCCAAATCAAATTTGGTGATTTGCTGGTTTATACAGTATAGTGTGTGTTTGAGGTTCTTTACAGGTGGATGTCTGACATTATGATAAATGGATGTTGAACTGGAGGACCACCACAGGTAAAAATAGACTCCAGAAGGTGTATTGGGATGGGTGTGTGAGGAGGATGAAAAAAGACATCATTAGCCAGCCTTGTCACCAACATGATGTTTAATTTCAACTAGGGATGAACGATACTGGATTTTTTGCAGATATCCGATATGCTGATATTTTACTACTCATCCAGCCAATTACCAATACCAGTATTTTTTCCACATACTTAATTGCAGAGATCACGTACTTTCTCCTGTATTGAAAGTAGCATACAGTATTATGGCGCATACTGTTATTGCATTCTTTTTGTATTATTCATTTCTTATGCAAAATTCATTCTTAAAGGGGACATATCATGCTGATCCCTGATTTAATACTTACATATAATATAATAAATTTGAAAACAAGACCTTTCACCCCCTGAATTTTCAAAAAATGAGATATTGTATTTTTTCTGATATCCTAGAACGAGATTTGATGCCTATGAAAATAGGTCATTGCCATTTTGCCGCGAGATTTCGACCTTCGTGATGACACGAGGTACCTTTCTTTTTATTGGAGTAATCTGATAAAGCAGCTCCTCCTCTGTATGTTAGTCACACAACCACCACCGAGGGATATACCCACCAAGAGCTGACTGACTGAGTGCTGGATGCAGGGACTCTGCTCTGCGGAGCAGCTCGGCTTTACATGGTGAATTAGCAGTTAAAACACTGTAGTTTTAGCAGACGTTGTAATACTTGTGAGACTGTGATATTGCATGTTTGTTCTGACATGCACTGTGAACCTGGACCACAATAATGCTGCGGTAATAACAAAGTGACGAACTGACGGTAGAGGCGATCTTCAGACACTTTCAGCATGATGGATAAAACAGACAGAGAAAAGTGAAGGAGCAGGATGGAGCCCTGTTATAGAAATAGTTTATTGGTGAAGTCTGCCTATATTTCCACGTATAAACTATACATGTTACAGGACTGGTTTGACTCATCACACTAAAGCGTCCTGAGATGATCTGTGTCGAGGTGGATTTTCTTTCTCCTGAGCTGCAGAACCGTCTGGGTCTGACTCAGGGTCCAATACAAAAGGACGTATCCTACACTCTACCATTTTATTAGTGCTATCAATGCCTTACAGTTAAGTTTTGGCAAACAGCAAACTCGCTCTGCCTGCCCCATTCAATGTGGCAATTCTGTAAATAGCCCCCTGGCTCTACCCCCTCCGCCCCTCTGACAGAACTGACCAATCAGAGCACAAAGGGCTGTGAAGTTGCGAGGTTACTGGAGGTCATTCTCGAAACGGAGCGTTTCAACGAGATCTTCAGAATGGCCTAAACTGAGGATATTGAGAACGCTATTGTTGGGCAATGAAGGAACTAAATGACTTGTACTGAGGGCAGAAATGCTTTATAGGCATCCTAGTCTGGCATAGTGAAAAGGAGAAACAAGCACGATATGTCCCCTTTAAACTTAATGCTGCACATTTGATCATCACAATCACTTACAAACAAAATAACACAAAAAGTTACATTCTTCTTAAAACTTGGATGATGCTCTCCCCTGAGACAATTGTAACAATACCCACAACCAGGGCATATTTGGCCAATTCCACAATTAACAGGGTTGGTAAACGTGGCTTCTTTTCACATGTAACATGTGAGAAGTGCAACTGTACAGCAATTAAACTAAAATGAAATAAAATTGTTTACTTTTTGACAGTAAATGAGCCTAAATGAGTCAGCTATGTACCTTACTGACTGCTGCTTAAACTCAAATTCAACTTAGAACAAGGGCCAAATAAGCCAAATATGTGACCACTCAACCTTCACTGTGCAAACAACATCACAAAATGCGCAAAAACTATATACAGCTTCAGTCCTTGATCAGAACTTAAATTAACAGGTGGGCTTCTTCTACACTGCACAATACTATGAGCCACAAACATTGTCAAGAGAGGTGGAAACAATGAAAAAATACAAAAAAAATTAACAGCAGTTTAACTTCATGGTGCACAGGTCAGGCATTTCATCAAATGTGCCACAGCACATCATTATATCTGTTTATTTTATCTGTGGATATCAGCGTGTTGGCCAATATCCAATATTTTATTTTTAAGCCATTATGGAGTGATACGGATAATGTACCAATATTATCGTACATCCCTAATTTCAACTAATCTTCAAAGTTTAAATGTGAAGCATACGTTAAAAAATGTCTTAATGTTGTCAAAACTCAAGATGTAAATCTAATTTCAGCCTCTGATCAAACTATTTGTGTTTCAAAATACTCCAAAGGCCAAACTTATTGCTACTTGATATAACAATCAGTTACACAAGTAGAGCCAGATAACAGCCTGGCTGATGATTCAGTTGGATTGTTTCTGTTATGGATTTCCTTCTTTAATCCAACCACATTGTTGTTCAGATATTTAATTTACAAAGACAAAAAAGCAATGAGCAGCAAGCAGACGTTTAAGAAGCTGAAACATAAAAAGATTAAGAGTTCTTGCTTCCTACATGATTAAATTTCTTTTATCATCATCGTTATTGATGTTATTATAACTCCACGTGTTGTACAAGTATCATTAAAGATGACAATTTGCTCCCATCACAAACTAATTGTACTTTTGAGACACACTGTGGTGATATTTTATTAATCGTCCTAGCAGACTGCTCATTTTCAGGTCACACTGTAAAGTCACAGCAGCGACTGACGTGACTTACAAAAGGACTCTTCAACAGGTCTCTGTCACTGGGACCAGGACCTGGTTCCCTCTGTGTGAAAGAGCGTCTCCTAATTACTGAGTCGCACTGACACTGAGAGGAGGTGTGATTTATAAGGAACATAACATTTTAAGAGTTCATCAAATCACAGTTGTTTCTGTCATTAGTTCATTTAGGAAAGTGGGAAAGGTGCACACGTATGGTTCTTTTATTAAAGTCTGAGCTGTCAAGTGGTTGTGACTGATTCCTTTATGTTCATCTCTGTTTGACGTGCTTGTTGCTCTGTCTCTCTCTCAAGCAGGTTTTTGCTAAAAACCACAAGTGTGCACTAATTGCGCAAAAACTAAGAACCCAATTTATTCTTGCACCCTGCTAAACTTTGCAGATTTGGACGAGGAAACATTTGCTGATTCTTAAAGGTGCAGTGTGTAGAAATTAGAATTTTAGCATTGCAGATCAAACACAATCCTGAAGCACCATTTATTTTTATAGGCATGTTGGTCGGTGTTGGTGCTGCAGGACATGTCTCAAAGCTAGGGAAACAACAGCCAGAAAGCTACATGACAGCAACATAACCCTCTGACAGCTCATGTTTCGTTTTTCAGAGCTAGCCTTCAACTGACTGTCAAATTCAAAAGAATAATCTCAAACAAAGAGAAGGTTACTTTTGTTGGACCATGCGATATACAATTTACAATGCAGTTTAGCATGAATAAACATTGCGGAAACGTTATAAAACGTCGTGGTGCACCTTTACCTGTCAAGCAGAAAACAGCCGCCCTTCAGCGCCACCCTTCACACCTGACTTTTTCATTAATGACTCCCAGCTTGGAAAGTCTACATAAGTGTTTACTCTCCTTTTAGTTGTTTGCCCCAGTTTCACTTCATTTCTCCCTCAGTTTCTTTTTGACGAAAATGTGATAAATTACAAACTTGTGATGCTTGTTTGTAATCCTCCAGCATAAAGTCTCAACACAATTTCTTTTGTGTAAGACAACAAAAGCATACCTTCTTCTTCTTCTTCTTCTTCTTCTACTTCTTCTTCTTCTTCTTCACCTTCTTCTACTACTTCTTCTTCTTCTTCTTCTTCTACTACTTCTTCTTCTTCTTCTTCTTATCATTCCGTTGCCAGGCGCCGCCCAAGTAGCTGCCTGTTGCAGTAGCTCTCTCTTCTTTGTCCGTTTCTTGTAATTTTTTTCCGTCTCTTTTTCGTAATATTTGTATTTGGAGTGGATCATCACTTTGTATGGTTAATTTGTTGGTCATGGACACCAAGCTTTTTGTGGCTTCAGTGATATTTTTACTTCTTTTCTCCTGTGTTTGTCTGGAGATCCTACATGTAACCATGGCTGAATTGTTTCCATGAGAAATTAGCTGTTAGCAGCCTATAGCATGTCATTGCTAACTAGTGTAAGGCTTGATGATTTCCCTTGAGGTGAGGAGGAGGAGGTGAGGACGACGTGCTGGTTCTCGAGTGTGTGCTAGGAGGTGACGACATGGACCTGTCCTTCCATCCATCGTTGTTGGGAACGTGGGATCTATCTCCTGTGGGATGCAGGAGCTAGTCGTGCTAGCCCAGCGGCAGAGGGGCTGCCGGAGGGCAGAGTGGCATGCTGTTGTTCACGGACGTGGCTGATGGAGCTGACATTGGACGCCGGTGCCACATTGGAGGAGCTTCGCCTGCTGTGGGCAGATCCAGGAGACAGAGACTGAACAGACTGCGGAGGAGGCTCAGTCCTGGACCCTGTGGAGGTGGAGACTTGCTGGGCTGGAGAGTGGTGGACGGGATGTCGTCATCTATTTTCTTGTGGACCTTTTTGCACTTTCAATCCACTTTCTTACTTTTGTTTTCTTGATTGCTGCTGTGACTCCTGAATTTCCCCTCGGGGATAAATAAATTATTTTCTATTTCTATTTCTTCTTCTTCTTCTTCTTCTTCTTCTTCTTCTTCTTCTTCTTCTTCTTCTTCTTCTTCTTCTTCAATATCAGCATCAATATTAACAGAACCAGTCACTGTCTTCTTCTTCTTCTACTGTAAAAACAACATCTCTCCTCTTTTTCTGCCTAGCTTCCTGGTAGATTTCTGCATTGGCAGCCAGGCTCGTACTGAAACTGTTTTGCTTTTTTTTTTGTAGAGAAAGGGTAAAGTGCCCAGTAAACCATTGTTTCTCAACTGCTCCTTTTAGTCGTTGTGTGTCCCAGTTTCACTTCATTTCTTCCTGAGCTTCTTCTTGATGAAAATTCGATGAATTTACATTTGTAATGCATGTTTGTAATTCTCCATTGTAAAATAGTTTTGATACAGTTTCTTTTGTGTAAAACAACAAAAGCATACATTCTTCTTCTTCAACATCAACAGCAACAGAAGCAATTGCTGTCTTCTTCTTCTACTGTAAAAACAACAACCCCCCTCCTTGTCTGCCTAGCTTCCAAGTAGATTTCTGTATTGGCAGCCAGGCTCGAACTGAAACTGCATTTTCCTTTTTTTGTGTTTTGTTCTTTTTGTGTAGAAAGGGTGAAGTACCCAATAAACCAGTGATTCTTAACTGCTGAATTGTGAACCAAAAGTGGTTTGCAGACCTCTTTTCAGAGGCAAAAAAAAGTGTTGCATGCAAACAAATAGTTCCCTCACAAGCCTCACTACAAGTAACCTAACAGCCACATACAAAGTGAAATTCCTTGGCATCCACTGGCAGTTGGTGTCAAGTGCATTTTTCACTTAAGCTTTTCAGTAATCCAGACAACAAACCCAGCTCTGTATGAAGAAAAAGTGATAGACTGGTGCACAAATTCTGTTTTTGTTTCATCTTAATCGGGGGTTAAGCTGATGTATAGAAGTGAGCAGTTTCAGAATGAGAGCACTGCTAATCTGAGACTCAAATCTGGCGTAAACTGCACAAAGCTGCTGACCCCTGTGGGTGCGTCTGTGCTTGAATATCATTAGCATAGTTCTATATGTGAATTATCTAGAGACAGAGCAGAAATCAGGGCCAGATGATGTACAGTTCTTGGTGCTACTTAGAGGCTGTCATCCCTTCTTCATGAAATCCCTCCCCAATGTTTTGACTTGGATTTTCTGGATTTATATTCCTACATGTGTTGTGCAAAAGTACATCCAACAACTCCTCACCGCTTCTCTGGGAGAAGTCAAAAGGCATTCTGGGAAATCAGTTACTGAAGCGTGTAGAGTACATGAGTCAAGTTGAAAGGAGACTGTCCTAAGAAAAACAACAACGGTCTGGAATTTTTCAGCCAAACCCTGGATGCAATCTGGCAGTGTGCTTCTGTTTGCTGCAGACAAAAATCTGCTGTGTTTTTATTTTGAAATGACGATTTGGCACGCTTATCAACCTTAACTGGCTATTATTTTCCTTATTCTGAGTCTTAATCTAACATTACTGGGTCAGTTTTGTGTGATCACACCCACCAAACTTTCAATGAATGCACTCACAGCAGCAGTCACTTTTTATTGATGATTCTTAACAGTTTTAAGAGGCGCTGACATTAAATGATGATGACGGTAGCATCGGGTCAAAAGCTTGTTGTATTTGTTGATCTAAAGTGAAAAACAAATCTTTTCAATTGTTAATTTATGTGAGATGCAGTGATCAAATAAGCCGACTGTCTAAGAAGTAGATGTAAACCAGAAAACAAATGAAAAAAGTGGCTGATTGCAACACGGCTTTGGAAAAGAACACAGCAAGAGCTATCAAATATGTAGCAGGATAAAGACATTTAAGGGTCTGTCTTCTGGTAGAAACCAAACAGAAACAATTATTTCCAAACTCAGGTTGAACCTGGCTTATTGTCTAGATTTAAAAATACATGACCTGATATAATTTGCTTCTGTGTTCCCTCCTCCCTCCATGCTGGTAGAAGTCCAGGAGCTGCTGTGCACCCGAATTAGCCTGATTACTGTGAACACTGAAATAAAGACCTTCAGCAGAAAGTCCAACAGTGAGCTGACACGCACCAGTTTTTCTCTGACCGCGAGGCGAATAACTCAAGGTGAGATCAATAGGCGAGGCCTTTTCTGCATGAGGCGAGTCTCCCGCGAACTACCCCTAAAGAGCCATTATTTACTGCTCGCTCACACTGCGACAAATGAACTCAGCGTGGGCCCATTAATGTGTAATTAGAGAAAAGAACGAGACAAATATTTAACAACACAAGTGTTTCGTCCAATTAGATCAGCCTGGATGGAGAATTATCAGTGGCGTGCAGGTTGAAGTAGCTGTTACAGCTGTTTAGAGGTGCCCTTGAGCAAGGCACGGATCTCTCAACTGCTCATCTGTGTGCAGACCCCTTGACTCTGACATCTCTCCGTTATGTCATGTTTTCAGGATCCTCTTTGTGCGTGTTGTTGGCCTATATGTGAATCAACTACTTATGCATGTTGTAGAAACAGCATAACAACTAAAATACACCGGATGCGTCTGCAGTGCCTCTGTTCTGTTATGGCAAATGGATCAAATAGGTTTCAATCAAACCAATGTGTCATCTTAGACAGGATCTATTCTGTTGCAGTACATCTGACTGACCCGTCGTGTTGCAGGTAATACCCAGCCATCCTATTTTTGACGGACGCGGAGCTGTGGGGCACAATTTCAGCATAAGGAAGATCGAGTGGGACAGGAAGCCATGATTAGAAACTACCTCAAAACACCAAGTGACTTTCAAAATAAAACAAACCGTGTCAAAATTAGTTCGTATTTAGCTTGGCTACGATGGTAAACGGGTGTGATGAGCGAAGCTAGACCAGGAGTCAACAGGTTTGAGATTTTACATCCTGACAGGAATGAAGAGAGACTTATCGATGGGGTGGGAAACTCGGGAACTCCTCAGTCTCGTGACTCCAGCTGTCTGTCAGCAATGCTTGTTGGAGCATTTTTAAGGGAAACCGAGGAAAAGAAAACTGTCCCATTGTCAGACAAATAAAATTTAATATTCTTTTTGGAAACAATGGATGAGTCGCCCTCTGCTCCAAAAAGGGGAAAGACAGCCCACAGTTCAAAAGCCAGCATCTGTGATGATATGAGAGCTCAAACGTTCTCACAGCATGGGTCACAATTACACATCTGGGAAGGCAGCAATCACAATAAACAATGCGTACAGGCTTAGAAGAAACAAAGAAAAGGACCTTGCATATTTTAGAAATTGTCAAACCATATTACAGTAGCATGGCTTTGTAGAGGAAGACTCTGGGTGCTGAACTGGCCTGCCTGCAGTCACAGCTTGGCACATCACAGAAATGGAAAAACACAACAAAGGAGGCAAAACTTGTTGAGCATTTTAGACATAAATGAGATAACATTTCACTTTGACTACTCTAAAAACTCATCTTTTTGATTCCTGAACATCCTCAGAGAGGTGATGCAACACATTCGTTTAACTGTTTTGATATTTGCAAAAGGTTACATTTTCTTGTGCCTAGAAACACGCTGAAACTTATACACAACTTATGTGAAAGAGCAGCATATACAGCAGCATGAGTCAATATCAGACATAAATCAAATGTGGCACAAACAAAAGATTTATCTTAGGCCTATATCACCCAGGGCTAACATCTCAAATGCAAGTGAGGTTTTTCGACTTTAAAAGTCAGACTTTAGTAAGATTTGAGCTAACTGAACAAGTCTTTATCTCTGTAAACAGACAGAAAACCCACAGTCTGATGTGAAATATGAAAACCGTGTTTCACAGGGACTGCATTAAAGTGGATGATATCTGCCACGTTTGGAGACTTTAAAGGGAAGTGGAGTTAGAAGTGTCTGAATTAAGCACAGACTGGAGGGACTGGGTGCAGTGGGAAAACTCCTCTCCATCCTTAACTTCCTCATGTTGGTCTGATTAATGCAACAGTCTGGTTGGCTTGGCAGCGCTGAAGCTTTCCCATGTCTTCTAATGTGTAATTCATGTGCTGGTTGCAATTTTTCCTCTTCATCTTTTAACTCCAAAGTATTTTCAGTGGGTTTGTTCTCTCTCACCTGAGGAGGAATTCTTCCTGTGCACTAGTGCTCAGTGGCAGTTGATCATGCTCCACAACATCCCCCATAATCCCTTGCTCTGCTCCCATTTGATGTCATCTTTTCTCAGGGATTAACACAGGTGCCCCGAGGGCTCGCGATAAGCACGTCTTCTTAGAACAGCCCAGTCAATGAAAACCAGGATCAGGATACTTTTAAGTTTCACTTACATTTACTGGGGCACACTCATGGAGGCAGACACAAAAACACAACTGGAAGACTAAAGAATGGTTAGTTATGGTGTTCAAAGCACAGGAGAACCCGATCATCCAACTAAAAAAAACAACTTTTGCTCAACAAAAAATTGGCTGATGGATATTTTGGCGCCTTTTGAAGCAAAATAAAAAGTGTTTTTCTCAGCAGTCACACAGAGAGCCCTGAAGCTTGACGGTGATGGCTGCACATGCAATAATGTTGGAATAAAAACAATATTCAGTCAATTACTCATTGTGGATACTTGCTGTGGTCCCTGTGGACTCTTGATTTTTTTTTTGCCTTGTATCAACAAAGTACTTATTTCAGAAGCCTGACAGGTGAAATAATATTTGGCGTGGAGCTTTTTCTTTCTAGCTTGTAAGCCTCACATAAAAAATATCTGGCTGCTTGGTGGAGAAGTTTATCTGCAAAACAGCAGAGTGGAGAGTGCTGAAACACATATTTGTACGATGGGGATAAGTTGTTAGTAATAAGGAAAGCAAAGACATGAAAGTGTATTTTTCAAGAAAAGAAAGCTTACTGCCCAGATTTTAATGAACTAGGCCTTATAATTAAATAAACTCCCTTTGGAGGGGGCTCACAACAGAAACCACCTCAGACACAACTCATCTCTTAATAAATATATATATATATATATATATATATATATATAACAAGAATAGAAAATACTGTATTAATCCCCAGGGGGAAATTCAGGAGTCACAGCAGCAATCAATAAAACAAAAGTAAGAAAGTGTAAGAAAATAGATGAAGACAGCCCGTCCACCACTCTCCAGCCCAGCCAGCAGCCAGTCTCCATCTCCACAGGGTCCAGGACTGAGCCTCCCCAGCAGTCTGTTCAGTCTCTATGTCCCCGATCCTGTCTGCCCACAGCAGGCGAAGCTCCTCCAATGTGGTGCCGGCGTCCGATGTCAGCTCTGTCAGCCATGTCCGTGAACAGCACGATGCCGCTGGGTTAGCACGGCAGGCTCGTCCATCCCACCGGAGATAGATCCCAAGTTCCCAACAACGATGGATGGAAGGACAGGTCCACGTCGTCACCTCCCAGCTCACACCAGAGAACCAGCACGTCGTCCTCACCTCCCCCTCCTCACCTTAAGGGAAATCATCAAGCCCTACACTAGTTAGCATTGACATGCTATAGGCTGCTAACAGCTAATTTCACATGTAAACAATGCAGCCATGGTTACATGTAGGATCTCCAGACAAACACAGGAGCATAAGTAGTAAAAAGATCACTGAAGCCACAAAAAGTTTGGTGTCCATGACCAACAATGAACCATACAAAGTGATGATCCACTCCAAATACAAAGAAGAAAAAAAATTACAAGAAACGGACAAAGATGAGAGAGCTACTGCAACAGGCAGCTACTAGGTTTACATTTCTCCATAAACAGACAAAAAAACCTCACCCACCAACACATCATCCCAGTTCTGAAGAATAATGTAACGAAAAATGAAACTCATTGATACATACCAGATGGCGAAAAACCACACCCACCCCATGCATAGAGCACATGATCAACTGATGAAAATTAAAAAAAACATCAAAGAATTATGTAAGTTACACACTCACAACAGAAAACATGACATAAAATTATGCTAAAAAAAGATTTTGCTAAGGTAAGAGTGACTAGGGTTTGAAGGAAGCTTTTAAACTGCAAAAACTGTGTTATTTATTCTCAGAAGTGAAGCCACACAACTCATAGTTTAAATCCATTCATTGTTACGAAAAAGATGTGATTCACAATGTTTTCAGCACTGTGTCACTGTTGACTAGTAATGATATTTCAGACAAACCGCAGAGTACAGTAGGAGTGCTTGAATGCTCTTGTCAAAGAACAAAAGAGTCAGACACAGAGGATTGAGGATAAGCTTAATGAGCAAAAAAAACAAGAACTCTATATTAATACAGCACCCTTATGTTTCCCCAATTGAATCTGACACCTTGGTCTTCAGTCAATACACAGTGATCAATACTTGGACTGTGCTGAAACCAACGCTTTCATATGATGCCCAGCATAAATCATTTATGTCATGGCTGAGTTATTGACCCAGAGAGGAGAGAAACAAAAACAGCGCGCTCACTCACTCACTCACTCACAAATACACACGCATACGCACAAAAACACACTGTCTATGGAGGCTTAGCCGTGTTTTTGTATGTGGGGCAGCCATTCCTCTAACATAAAATGTGATCACCATTTATGGGCCTGTCTCCTTTTATTCTTTCGCCACTTATGCACTGAAAACACAGCATCATTTACATCTCTCAGGGGGGAGTCTCTGCTGGGGGACATTCCTTATGTCTGTCTGATTGCTAAAAATTTTCCTCATTGCACTTCTAATCACTCAGCAGATAAGGTTGGGCTGTTGTCAGGGTGAAAAATAATAATAATGAGGGACACACGCACAAAAAAAAAGTTAATGAGGTTTTTCCTGTAGTACACCTCTAGAGGAAGAGGCTGGCTTAGCAGCAATGTCATTAAGCAGGAATTAAACTGGGACTGTTGTTTTGCTGTGCTATCAATTTACATGCTTTAATTGCATAACCAAACTCTTCTGCCACATCAAGGCAGTTAAAGATGCAGGACCGGAAGTGTGACAAGATGTGCTCTTTTCTGTATAAATGTAGGCTGTCCTCTTGTCTCTTTTCACACACACTCTCAAAAAACCGTACTGTGTTTTGTTGGAGTATTTGTTGCAAACTTTTATAAGTGGAGCACACAGAAACTCAGTCCCAAGAGGAGTAATATATTAGTGAACACCCTTTAGCAAGCTGGGGACTATGTCCTAATAGTATTTTAAAGTAGCTGCTCTTGGCAATCCATCATACAGATAGCAATCTGAGTCCGTCCTCGTGCTGCAGCAGACTTGCCGTCGTCAGGTGCACAGGCGCCGGCATATACACTTGTGTACCAAGTAATTTGGGAGTGCTTGGAAATCCAGCATGACGAAATGAAATAATGTAAAATGTGTTCAATCACGATTTGATTACAAGTAACTTTAAACTTTATCAAGAAGTTTCATCAGCCCGGCTTGGAAATGAGAAATCTGTCTGGCAGAGCAGGTAGACAGAATGGACTCAGCTCCTGATAATGTCATTCAAAAAGGAAGCTGTCCCATTTTATTCACACACAAGTCATGTCCCCAAAACTACAAGTAGGAGGTAAATTAGGCCCTCGCTGCATCCCAGAGAAATGTCCAATGTGACTGCTATAAGGTTTGAATAATCTTTGCATTCATTTGAATTCCACCCACTGAATGAAGGCGAGTGTATTTACATGTCAGGGCAATAACACAGACGGAAACAAAAATGGATGGAGACAGAGAAAGAAAACTAGAGAGATGATCTCTGCTTTGTAAGGCTGACTTCTCTTTGAATAGACTCAACAATATTTAAATATAACACAAACTATGCACAGCAAGCTGGGAAAATTGGCCTTAAGATTTTTATATGTTTACTGTTATTGTTCAGTTTGACAATTTAATCTAGCCATGCCTGCAGAGTCTACTGAACTGAACGTAATTGATTTGAGCAGTGGGGGAGTGTGTCGGGGAGAACACGCACAGACAGACACACACAGACTGACAAACATCTAAGAGATAAGACTTGTCAAAATGAAATATAGAAGAAAATCTTTTCATCTGTTTTTTCTTTTGTTTACTTTTCTTTGTTGTGCAGGAGAGTAACAATGTGCTTTCTGCGTCTCTTCTCCTGATATGCTGGCACCAAGGCATCCTTTTTTCTCACACTGCTGCCTTTACTGATTGATGTTTTGTTCAGAAGCCTGTTAATATTTTCATTTGCCTGATTGCATTCAGGAGAAACTCTTTCAACTCATGGGAACAGTCTGGTAGATTTTTTTATACATCCTTCTTCAGCCCACACACCTTCACCCTTCAACGCTGCTACAGCACCAACCCTTTGTAATTGAACCTGAGGTATCAGGATGGGCGGCCCTTGTGCCAGGTGCATACTAAAAATAGTGCGCTCTCATTGGACCCTCTCTTTGGGATGCCATTTTGCCATGAATTATGCATGTATGCAAATATGGGATGAGGAAATGGATTACTTGAAAGGGCACCTGTGGTTTCCAGCTCAAAGATATACGCAACAGGGGAAATGAAGCGAACAAAGCTATCATTTAACCGACGCACAGCTGTACGGAAAAGTGGAGAAAACACTCTCTCAGACAGTTCAGTTATTCAGAAGTGGGCGATGACTGATAAGTGGGGATGAAATCACTGGCAGACTTGAGAGTATAGACAGGTACATGAAGGGCACGCTCATCTTTTTTAACTAGGTTTGTGTGTGAAAACATTTGTCTAATTACCACAAATGTGTGATTGAAAACTGCACACAGCATAGTCTTTCCTCACATCTTAAATCACTTACACAACACATCTTAATGAAGTACTCTGAGGTGTGTAGAGAAAAAGACAACAACAACAGAGGAGGATCTTTGAGTTTCGGAAACATTTTTTCTGAATGGGAAAATATTCACCAAAGAGAAATTTTCTTCCTCATAAAAAGTCATGTTGATGAACAACACCATCATAGTCCGCAGAGCTGAAGAATATCCACATTGCAGACTTCATAACATTCCATTTTTTCTCTTTCTTTCTTTCTTTCTTTCTTTCTTTCTTTCTTTCTTTCTTTCTTTCTTTCTATTCTTGATAGTAAGCAAAAAAGAGAAACAATTCCTTTGTGCTTCAATGAAAAAAAAAAAAGAAACAAAAAAAACATTTTGCTTGTCATTAATCCTTAGTGCAACTTTAGCAGAAACTAGCCAGTAGCTAGCTGGGTTTATACTCGGAGGAGGGCAGTGGATATAGCAGGGAACAAAGTAATAGTAAGGAATAAGATGAGATGCGTGAGAAAGGCTGCAGACTGGACTGAAACCCAGACTTGAACCTCATGGAGCGATCAACCTAATCGCAAAGCCTGCTCTAAGATACTGGCGCACTGTGATTGATTGTTTTTAATAAAAGCTCTAACACACTTTTGTTTTTCATTTCTTAAAACTATATAACAAACTCCTGCTTTGCCTGCCCACTTCAGCATATTCCAGATCTTTTTTACTGTGAACAAATAAATACTACTACTAATAATAAAAATAATAATTAAAAAAAATAGTCTGAGCAGGTATGAACAAAATCAAGCTAGACAGATTTATTTATACATATTTGATACAAAATTTATCCTCATGAACAACTTCCCACTAATTGATATAAAATATGACCAACTTCTCTGTAGTGCAGAGAAGTTCAAGTTTATTACCTCTGCCAAGGAGGTTGTGTTTTTGGGAGAGTTTGTCTGTCTGTCTGTGAACAACGTAACTCAAAGAGTAACAAACAGATCTTGATGGAATTTTCTGGAAATTTTCAAAGCGGGATAAAGAAATTTTAAAATTTCGCATGTGATCCGGATCACCGTCTGGATCCAGGATCTTTATTTTAAGGATTCTTTATCATTGAGAGACAGGGCCGTTTTTACAATATGTGTGTATAACTTCCCAGAGAAATGGTCAGATTGCTTTACAAATCAGTACAACACAAGGTCACGATAATTTCTGTTAGATGTAAAAGTACGATCCAGATCCTGTGAATATTCTGGATATGAAGATCCGGAATATGAAATATGTACTGGGTCATCATAATTTTTAACACTGTCAGGTGACAAATTATCATGCAAACCTGCAACTAACATCAAATTGCATCAGACAATCTGCTGCCAGGGAGTATAACATTAAAGTAGGACTAAAGTCCTAACTTAAGTCTAACTTTTTTTTTTTTTTTTTTTCCGTTGCTAGGTGCTGCCCAAGTAGTTGCCTGTTGCAGTAGCTCTCTCATTTTTGTCCGTTTCTTGTAATTTTTTTCATCTCTTTTTTGTCGTCTTTGTATTTGGAGTGGATCATTACTTTGTATGGTTCATTGTTGGTCATAGACACCAAACTTTTTGTGGCTTCAGTAATATTTTTACTACTTTTCTCTTGTGTTTGTCTGGAGATCCTACATGTAACCATGGCTGCATTGTTTACATGTGAAATTAGCTGTTAGCAGCCTGTAGCATGTCAATGCTAACTAGTGTAGGGCTTAATGATTTCTCTCGAGGTGAGGAGGAGGAGGTGAGGACGACGTGCTGGTTCTCTGGTGTGAGCTGGGAGGTGACGGCGTGGACCTGTCCTTCCATCCATCGTTGTTGGGAACGTGGGATCTATCGCTGGTGGAATGGACAAGCTAGCCGTGCTAGCCCAGCGGTATCGTGCTGTTCACGGACGGAGCTGACATTGGACGCCGGCGCCACATTGGAGGAGCTTTGCCTGCTGTGGGCAGACGGGATCCAGGAGACAGAGACTGAACAGACTGCTGGGGAGGCTCAGTCCTGGACCCTGTGGAGGTGGAGACTGGCTTGGCTGGAGAGTGGTGGACGGGGTGTCGTCATCTGTTTTCTTGTGGACCTTTTTGCACTTTTTATACACTTTCTTACTTTTGTTTTCTTGATTGCTGCTGTGACTCCTGAATTTCCCCTCGGGGATAAATAAAGTATTTTTCTATTTCTATTCTATTCTGAAGTGCTGCATGGGAACACAATATGCTTGGCGGAGGTCTGCGCTCTCTGAGTGCTTTTCTAGTTTTAAATAAAACAGGCTTTGTGGTTGATTCATTGCAATCAATAATATTATATAAAACTATATAATTTTATTACATATGAATTACTTAAACACTAAAATAGAACTCAGTTCTGCACACTATTAAGTGTTTATTCACAAACGACTGATCCTTTTACCTTCTTCCATTCACACTCATATTGGCTCCCCACAAGCTGACAGAATGGCACTTGCACCTTGTGCTACCCCCTGTCTGCCTTTCAGTTTGAAAAATATTTCATAAAGTGGCATTTCTTTGAATATGTTTTGAGCTGCATGTTGATGATAAATTCTAAAGATGGAGCGAAACACTCAATGAAGATTCTAAATGATTTACAAGCTTTCATATCAGCAAGAAGAGAGGTGTTGTATTAAATAGAAAAGTTCCTACCTCAATTAATGAGTGAGTGATTCTGAACAGAGTGTGTGTGCAGGTGTGACAGTGAGACGAAGAATGGGAGCACAGGTATTAATAGATCAGAGATGATAATCTTCCCTCACATGGGAGTTAATACAAAGCCAATTAAATTTATGGCAGGTACTTTTGATCATGTTTACGCTGCTGCTGTGGAAAGTTGTGTATGATCAGAGGTGTGTGATTCCAGAGTGTGATATGCTTTAATTAATCTTAACACTTCTTTTTGTTTCTGCAATTAACCAGTAACAAGTTAGTCAGCATGTTATTATATGAACATGTTGATTTTACATCATCCATCTGATGATTCAGCCAAGATCCTTCCTAGCCCTGTAAGATTTCCAATCACCAACAATGTCTTTTTTTTTTTATAAAAAAAACTGCAAACAACTTAAAACAAACTACTTAAAGGATAAGTTCGGTTTATACAGCTTTTACATTGTTTATAGAATGAAGTAGAACAAAATACTCACCCAGAAGGTTTTCCTGATCCAAGCAGTGCTTTGGAAGATATTTATATCCAAAATCGTGCAGCGGACGTCCGTATAATGGGATCCCATCGGGGCATAGACAGCGCCGCTCCTAAAACTGCATTAATCGTCCAAAAACTTGTGTTTTTCACTAATATTCCATCATGGTCAGCTCCGGGTTAGTCCTCTGCTGCAGTAGTGTCACTCCAGACAGCGCTGTGTGGATGTACTGACCTCTGAACTGACGGAGACTTTGTTTAGATTGCCCCTCCACGCATGCGCAGTGCAGCTCATTGTTTCAGGGGAAGACGGCAGGCTACATGATGACATGCGGAGGGGCAATCGTAAACAAAGTCTTCGTCAGTTCAGAGGTCATTACAGCCACACAGCGCTGTCTGGAGTGACACAGACTGCAGCAGAGGACTAACCTGGAGCGGACCATGATGGAATATTAGTGAAAAACACGAGTTTTTGGACGATTAATGTACTTTTAGGAGTGGCGCTGTCTATGCCCCGATGGATCCCATTATACGGACGTCCGCTACACAATTTTGGATCTAAATATCTCCCTGGGTGAGTATTTTGTTCTACCTCATTCTATAAACAATGCAAAAGCTGTATAAACCGAACTTATCCTTTAAGCTGTGCAATACAATTTTTTTGTTGTCTTTACATTTCAAGTTCGTGAAATATCCTGTTAATTATTTTGACATATATTTTGACGAATCACATAAGAAAAAGGGTAGTGATAGTCTTGAGCTTTAAACTACTTGAATTTACGGTTTAGGAAAAAAATGAAACCTAAACTTCTGTACTTTTCTTTGGTACCCACAATAGAACCAACCCACTCTGGCTCAGCATTTGTTTCGGCTTTTCCATGACAACATTCTTAGAATACCCCCTCTCTCTATCACCTTTAAGTCCCACATATTTCTTACGCACTGTAGCTGCATTTACATACATGCCTGACATCATGCTGATGAATTTTTAAACTCTGGGTGTATGCACGGTATAATCCATACTGTAACTTGAAGATTTTGAGATTTATGCACAGAAGGCTGAATAATTCACGCCTGGCTCCACGTTTTTACCCAAGCTTTCTGATGCCTTTGCTAATACCCTCATATATGAAAAGTAAACCTATGTAGCTTAACAAAGTTGTTGAAATACATTCTTGTGATTAAATTCAGAGAGCGAATTTAAATTTCTTAAATACCTGCTACCACTTCATCCTATAATGAACTAATTCTGTTACCGCATCTCAATATTTGTAGCTTTTGACAGACCTGAGGGAGATGAATGAGGCCTGGCCTCCTGCTGTGTGGTAATCCCTCTCCTTGCTGACTAGGATTCATCTTATACAAAGCAATCTGAGGCACGCTCTTTTTCTGCCTTCCTTTCTTTTATCATTTCCTGTGGGCCCAAGACAGTCAGCACAGAGCCTCCTTTGGTGTGTCGAAAGCAGACAGATTCATTGCTAGTTCTGAACAAAGGTGGCAGCTTTCAGTCATCGACCCACTGCAGGTGAAATTGGGGTCCCAGTCTTGACTCTGGCAGGGACCCTTGTGTTTCAAGCCGAGACTCAAAGAGCCTGAATGACAGCTACATGTGTGAATCACAGAAAAGGGGGACGCAGGAAGGCAGTATGTAGCCTTTAGTCACACACATGCATGCGTGTATATATGAACTAAATGCGTTGATGGTGTGAATAAAAATTGATTCTATTGCCTCTGAAGAAACAGTGCAGTTATCCACTATGTCGTCCTCCCATCTGCTGCATCTTTGTGCTCAGGATGCCTAAGCTCCTGCAGTCTCTGCGTGAGTGCTCGCTTGCAAGGAAGTGTTTAGCCCATAAGCTTGTGTCTCATCAGTACAAGCTATAGAGGCTGATTTCCCCTGCGTCCTCTGTATGTGATGCACAGCGCACCCACTCAGTGCGATACGTTTGCTTGTATGGAACACTGTGAACATCAATTAGTTGCACTGTGATGATGTGTTAGCCTCGCTGTAAACTCTATTCAAACAATACTTTGAGAATATGTTTGCATGACTTGAGAGAAGAGCACACATTTCAGCCTCCTATAATTAGCTGAGGCTTAAGCAGATGGTGTTGATTTCCAGGCATTACCATTTATAGGTAACCGTTTCATTTACTGAATAAAAACTTTGACTAAGCATTTACCATTTAGAGAGGTCAGCGTTTGGTAGATACTTCGCAAAGTAATAACAACAAAGCCTCTTGGGTAAACACAGGGGTGTGAAATCAACTTGTTCTGAACATCCTCTAACATTTTAACTTCTCTTGTAAATATATTTAATGTTATAAATTCATTCAGAGTATATTATGTGCAGTATATGTTACGGTAGCAAGGGTCAATCAGGTGAACACATTACATTATTATCCAACAAAGGGATTGTAGCTATAGAAGCTAAACCCATTCGGTTATCACTTAAACACCAAGCCTTTCACGCACACAACTTTACCACACGATTTAACAAGTTCGACAAAGGCGCCAATTTTCCATCGCAAGGCATGAGATATCAGTTACATGATCTGAAACAAGTCATCCAGAATAAACTACTTATAAACATCTTTGTGGTATTCCTATGATGCAGCCCTCACTTGAACACACAAGTGCAGGCTGACTGCATAGACTGTTAACATCTACACCTGCAGGGCACATGCTGTGCAATACAGTGTGGTGAACATACCATACAGAAAAAAGATAACAATTTCAAAAACTGAGTTGGGATTCAACCAAGGGGCTGGTGAGTCAGATGAAATACTTTAGATATCACCATAAATTACAAATGATCTGTAACCAAGCCAATTAACTTTACCTGTATCTTCACTCTCTTTGCCTCCACGCAGGTGTTCGTTTCTGCAACATCATAAGAGTAGGTGGTAGGGCTGGGCGATTATGGTAAAAATAAGAATCCCGATTATATTAAGTGATATTGAAATCACAATTAATATACACAGTTATTCATTTATTCAAAAACTTCAGTACTAATTTAAAAGTACTGTTCTTTAAAATTGTGATTTAAACACAATTTTGAAGAACCAGCAAGTGTCACATACAGTATTATTGATACACATAAGTCACACACACTCGCTGTGGCTGCACATGGAACACAGAAGAGCTATGAAGCACAAGAACTTGCATACATCTACACTGTGTGGCATATTAATTGTTTTTCTTCGATTATATTGCTTTTATGATTGTCAGATGGCAAAATTGAAATCACAATTAAAATCCAATTAATTGTCCAGCCCTAGTAGGTGGGGGTTGGATTTAATACAGGCAATAGACTCTAATATCAAAATAATAAAAAGCACAGATGTATTCTTGAAAATTTTGCCTGTTTAAAAGTGCATAAAAAATTGCATTAAGCTGGCTGAAAGTCTTTTTTTTCTGATTTCCATGTTTTTAACAAATATGAAAAAGTAAAGCTGTATTATTTTTTACCAAACATAGGATGCCGTTAATTGTTAATTAATCAGTTTCAGTAATTTTTAGCTAAAGAGGACAACTTTTTTTCTGAACAGAAACGCTTTACGTTGAAAGAAAGAAAAATACTTGGAGCCTTATGCTCCATGCTGATGGATAAACAGCATGAGTCTACTGAACAGTGCCCATGCTTCTGGATTGTTTTTATGGTATAGTCACAGCACTTTATTGCAAAACACCTTGCACTCACAAAATATACGTATTCTAACTTATTGTATACTGCCACCACTTAGTTTGTTTTCTAATGATCTGTGTTGCTGACCTCTTGGCCAGGTCACCCTTGTAAATAAGATCTTGATCTCAGTGGGTCTTTTATCTGGTAAAATAATGAATAATGAAATAAAAAAATAGATGAACAACTTAGATTAAAAAAAGAAAAAAAAAAAAAAACGTCATTTTACTTTGGGCAAATACCTTATGTTGGATTACTGTCAATTACAACACTATGGAATATCCTCTAATATGAAACTTCCTAAATCAGTCACCACAGAATAAGAAAATATTGTCTTTCAGAGCTGAAAAGGGGTCAGTGTTATGGAAATCAAGTGGATGCTTTTATGAATTTTTAAAGCAAAAAAAGCTACCCTCCCCAAGGGTAACACTGTCTGTTTTTTATTGAAATCTTTTATGACTGAACCGTTTGTATCATTTTATCACACTGCCAGTCAGACAGGAGCAATTTTATGGAGTTGCTTTCGGAAATGTTGATATTTAACAATTGACATAGACAATTAGAAGATGAAAGTGAAATGAAAAGCTGATTATTTGAATATAAAAATACTCACTGCCAAGAGGCTGCCGTTATTTGTTAAACCATATTTTTAAACAGATGTTATTGATGATCTGGCTCCATGTCCCTGAAGGTGTGTACCTTTAGCTGCTTTGGGTGTACGAATGTGTATCCTTGTCTGCCTGATCCCCAGCCAGCAAAGGCCATTAGCTGGAGGCTGAGCCCGTTCAGACGTGCAGGTCAGAGTTCTGATCTAATCTGGAGGATCTGTGCCTGATGAGGTCTCCACTGTAAACAGAGTGGCCAGTCGGAGCGGGTTGCAGAAATCATGGAGCCGGTGGGCAGAGGGAGGGAGTGAGCAGGCAGACATTAGCACAAGGGTAATTGCTGTCCCCACAGCAGCCCACTGAATGACATCTAATATTGCTGGGGAGGGCAGCTAACCATTACCTGATGTGGAGTAAGAGCTTTTTCTGATGGCCGCTGAAGTCCAATCGGGCTGGAAAATGGTTCATCATACACCCGGTCGGCCAATTCAGCCTTCTCTGCTGTTGTGTCTGAGAAAGTTAGGGCAACTAGATTATTGATTGTCCTTGAGATTTTTCATATGCTGATGTTTTTCAATAGACTTTGAACTGACAGGATGGTGGTTAAAGGGAAAGAAAGACTGCTGCATTCACAGATGTGCTGCATTGCTGAAACACACAAGCCTGATAATTGGGGGCGGGTCGAACTGCAGGCTCCCACAGCTATGCAGGATGTGAATTTCCTTTCATAAAGTGCCCCATAAGCAAAATATAGTGTTAAACATGCTTTTCTGTTTGTTTGCAGCCAGTTTCATCATTATGTAGCGATTTATTCTGACATACTAAACATGCTTTAATCGCTCTTCGAATGAAAAAAAAACACAAAACTTTGTTTTTAGGAAATGTACATTTTAAAAGCACCAAGTATCACAGCTCATGCTTGCATGGTTAAAAGTTTTGCACAGAAAAAAGCTTTTCTCATGAATATACCCCCACGGGGAAAGCACTGGGATTACAGCTCAGTGATAAACAGATGCTGCAAAAGAAAAGAGTAAATCAATAAAGCCATATATTGCCATGATGAAACGGTTACTTCACTGTCTGCTGAAGCCATCGGCCTCATTTTATTACATTGAAAATCTGTTATGTCCCACAAGGCCTTAAAAACATCAGATTAAGTGAACCTTTCTCTAATGTCACCAGGTAGTTAAGCTTTCATTTTACCTTGGCTAAATAACTCTGATTGCTTCTCTTGCGGGCCTAATTGCTGCACTCATTTCTGAAGCCAGTCTCGTCTTTGCTGCTTGCCAAAAAGCTGGAAATCAGACTAGAACCCCATCTGCCTCATAGCTTCCAGATCAACTCTACAGCTGGTATGCAGGCCCTGGATGATGTGCAGATGTGCAGTTTCATTTCTAAAGCTTAACTCAGCCAAAAATTCCTCCTGAAATTTGGCAGTTTAAATTTGTAAAGGTCAAAAGTTTCTTCACCATGGGCAGTTTCATCGTCAGTGTTATTTATACTTAAAATCCAGTCATAAAGTCAATGAGAGTTTAAAGCTGCCCTGGTTTGTTCAGTTTCTGCCTCCTGCAAATTGAGTCACATTTTTAGTTTGACTCTCAGGTTCTGTCATAACGCAGATTTGTCAATACTGCCATCATTGATTGAGATTTACTTCCTCCTACATCATTGCAGCCACTGTGGCAGGTAAAGAAAAATTAGTATCATGAAGTGATTTGTGACTGACAGCAAAGTAGATCATCATATTTAGAGCCAAGCCATTCTCACTCACCAAGAGCAAAGTCAACAATGTCAAGAATGGGTCAAAGAAAATTGTGGCAATCAAGCAAATTCAGCTGTTTGCCATCTAAGTTTGATGTCAGCTAGTGCTACATCTTGGTCACAGCAGGTCAACCTGCTTATCTTAAAGGGATAGTTCAGTTTTTTTGAAGTGGGGTTGTATGAGCTCTATGTGACCACTAAGGACATTAGATACAGTAGAAAGGTGTCTCCTCTCCCTCAGTAAGACACAGACTGTAATCGATGGTGACGAGGAAATAGGCGCTAACAGGGAAAGGCCGTACCAACTTCAAAGGGTATTTTCTCTGCCTACAAGAACTAAAATCAAAAAATAATACCACAGTTTAAGAGTACGCTACATAAAATATTTTTTAAGTGCATTAAGTCTTCAGAAATATAAACATTTATCCGGACCTAACTAACTGGTCATGTATCCTTCTGTGCAGCGCTAGTGCGCTCTGTCTCCCCTCCTCCTTTCAGCTGCTGGGAATGTAAACAAGCTATGCTTCGGGTGTCGGTTGTAGCCTCGTGTAAGTTTGATCAAGTATCGTAATTCTTTTGTTTGTACTCTAAGGATTGTGAGGCAGCGTAGGAAATTCAAAATGAGTGACTATGACAGCGACGATGAAGTTCCATTTACTTTGGAACCAAAAGGATACCTGTATGAACCAGAGCACACGGAGCTGCTACAGATGGCGGCTGAAAGGAATACAGAGGAAACATCCACGGACACTGGACATCAAGATGCTGAGTGTTACTGCTGCCATGACTGTTGTTGTTGTTGTTAATTTTGTTGTTGCTGTTACAGGACACTCCAGAATTCAGAAGAGCAGGGAAATCTGTGTGATGAGTTACACAGACGGCTTGAGAGCCAGCAGTGTCCTCAGACAAATCCTGAAGAGTGTCTGTAACCAAGTTCCACTCTTGACAGCAGTAACACTCAGCATCCGTGGGCATTGAGTCACAGCTTAGACATTTACACCACTGAGTATTTCCGACTCTATCTTGATGTCCAGTGTCCGTGGATGTTTCATCTGTATTCCTTTCAGTAGCCATCTGTAGCAGCTCCTCTTATGTGTGCTCCGGTTCATACAGGTATCCTTTTGGATTTGGTACGGTCTTTCCCTGTTAGCGCCTATTTCCTCGTCACCATCGATTACAGTCTGTGTCTTACTGAGGGAGAGGAGACAACTTTCTACTGTATCTAATGTCTTTAGTGGTCACATAGAGATCATACAACCCCACTTAAAAAAAACTGAACTATCCCTTTAAGTCTAAGATGAGTCGAAGACGTGGCTGTAGCTGTCAGTCATGGTCAAATCAGCTGTAACATAAACATCGTAACTCCTCATAATCACCACAAATCCTCTGGCACTGCTAGAGCCAATTTCATGAAAAACATGTTACACTCCGAACAAACTCTTCACAATGAAATACCCCTGATGTGATATCATTTAAACACTTTATTCTGAAACAGCCATGTCAGGAAACTGCTGTTTTGTTTTTAATCTCAAAGTTGTTTTTGTGTTTTGGCCTCTTGTTTACACGAAAAAGCTGTTTTAGCTATAGACTGTGTAGTAAATAGACGTAGTCTCCCCCTGATGTCACCCTTCTGTTTCCGAAACAGCTTTGTGAAGCATATCAGCTGCCATAATGGAAGCTGCAGGCTTCAAGTCTCTACACAAGCAGCCACCGGGCGCCTGTCAGTCACGTGAGCTGAGCTGTGCCTCTGATTGGGCAAACTCCTGATCTTAAAATCCTCTAAACTGCCGAGTTAGAAAAAAGATCACCTCCCTGTACAGTGTGTGCTGATAGTGAAATTAGTGATTCAGATGGGGGACGTTTTTGTACCAAGCTGTAAATCGGTTTATGTCTACTGTGGGGATGGCTTTTTTTGACTTGTTGTACTCCTGGCCGACTCCAGAAGTACTTCCTGTACTTTCAGAGTCAGCCTCAAGCGGCCACTCGAGAAACAGCAGATTTTAACACTTTCGCACTGACTCAAATTTTTAGACCGTAGGTCGCTGCTTGGTTTGAGCTGACACAAAACAGAAATTAGATCAGCCCACCTCTACTTCAGGTCAGAGCTATCCAAAGACTCTACATTATACTGCCAACTACAGGCCTGGCATGCATGCTACAGCATTTTCAATCCCTCAGTGTTTTTTGTGTAAACACAGATTTTTTTTCACTGTATTTTTTGGTGATTTTGGATAAAATGTTGTGTAAACGAGGCCTATTTGTTCACACACTACTACAACTGAAATCTAAGTAAATTTTCATGCCTTACTTTTGGTAAAATTAGCCCTAGTAGACTTAATGTGAGCTACGTTCACCTTCAGCTCAAGAAATTAAAGACAAAAATGATACTTGAAATACTCTTTTTGTCTTTAAACATCTTGAAATAAGAGATTTTTCATTTCAAATTTTTCCTTATATGTCTTTTTTATCAGTATGAACACACACACACACACACAAAAATACCATGAACCATGTCTAAGTTTGCATTGCCGACTCCTGATACTGTAAAATAGTTTCTTATGCAACACTTGGTGAAGAAATTATCACTCCTGCTGTGTTTGTGGGCTAAAACGTGGAGCTAGCAGTGAGTTATTCAACATTTTCAACCCACTTCCTCTTATCAGTGCAGCAGTCTGTCTCGTTTTGTGCAGGACAGACCCTGCAGCCGGCCTTTCCTCGGCAGCAGAGTTGCTTTATCTTGCGCCGGCCTGGGCCACAGTTCAACCACTGTCTCAGAAAAACAACAGCACATAGCGTGAGCAGCAGAGTATGAATCAGTGCGTGCTATTCTCCTTACACTGCAGTTGCTCTCTGGAGCTGTGGGTCATTTGCGGTCAACTGCTGCTTTTTCAGCTATGATACAGCTTCAGGAAACATTTAAGCAGCTTTTGAGGATCTTCATTTGGACTAACATCATTTATAATTGAGTTTTTAATGCAGGAAAAAATACTGAATTGTGTTATTCTACTTCAGTGTGTCTTGTCTTGAATTGTCACTTTGATTATGTATCAGCATCATCTCTCATCTGCGTGGTGTCTCTGGTTGCTGTGGCTAGATTTAAATGATTGTCATTGCATTATTGTGGCTCTGAGGAGGCTGACATCACTCAACATCATTTCCGGTCTATTTGGAGAAGGCGGCTCCTTCCGTATGTTTATAAATGAACCAATCAGTCAGTCATTCAGGCTGTCAGGTGCCAGCCGAAAGCAGGCGGCAAGCAGGCAGCAACCCAGCGCTGGAGGGAAATTGGAGGCGAGAAGGACACTGTGTAAGATTATCAAAGAGAGCAGAGGGCTGTGTGTCTAAAGGCTTAGCAGTACCACACCAAACAGCAACAAGAAAATAAGGGAGTGGGGGTTTGTAGGGGGGTCAGCACGGTGGCAAAAAGACTGGAAGAAGGACGGAAAGTGGAATGGAGACTGAGAGGAACACAGATGAAGAGATGTGGTCTTGAAATGATTGAGATTGAAACCAACCCTGCTGACGCTCTCATGGGAATTGCGTGCCTGTGTGATTAGGTGTGCATGGGAGCTGGAGTGAGGGAGACAGTGTGTGTAAGAGTGTGTATGTGTGTGTATCTCGCAAGACGCTCACATGGGAAGCTGCTCTGGGGGGCTGTTGTTTGTTTCCTATCTGTCAAATCGTATGGTGGAAATATTCCAAACATATTCTGACAGATACATCCTAGGTGAGGGTGAACTTTGGAGGTCACACAATCTTCACGGGGGAATAATGCTTACCGTGCAGAATACTTTATGCAAAGCAGTTCATTATTCACAGTGTGTGTTTGTTTTGACTATTTTGGAAGCACAGCAGACAAAACCAATAGAAGGCAGATTTAATTTTCAGCCTATGTCCACCTTCCTATTCCAGCATTCAGTCTGTGGAAACACAGTGCTTTAGGGATCTAATATGCCAGGACTCTCAGCAGACATGTACAGCCTGGAAACTGTACCATTGACTTAGCATTTTATTATCTCCTTTTCTCTCCTCATACAGATGAGCTTCTCTCTGTTCCTGTTCTGAAAACATGCTAATAACAAACAGAAATCATCATACTAGGCATGTTTAAAGACTCAATATGTCTTCATTTAAATAAAATTATTCTGATTGAAGAAAAAGGTTCAGGTGTCCTAATGAGATTAAATCAGATCTCTTGTTCACACGCACCCACAAATTTAATTGGAACACTGTATGACATCCACACCTTGCACCCTTCCTCTCTTCTGATCATGTTAACACAGCAGCTGGATGACACCAGTTTATTTTTAGTCAAAGCTCTCAGAAAACACATCTTACAACGCTTAGACAGTAGGAAGGTATCAAACCCACACTTCTAGAAAAAAAAAAAAAAAAAAAGACAAAATAAGTAGGGATGCACAATATTATCGGCACAATATCGGTATCGGCTGATAAAAGCTTAAAAACATGTTTATCGGTATCAGCAGATATGAAAATTTCTGCCGTTAGGCACAGCTGATAAGGTGCAATTCAGTTAGGATTGTTATTATTTTCCATCTGAAAAATAAGCTCCTTAATTAAAATGTAGCACTTCATTTATTTGCACTGCAGAGCTCTGTGTCTGTCACCAGGTTGTTACAGCAGCTCTAAAATAATCAAATGCAACTTGGTTATGTTTAAAAATGCATTGTACATTTAAAATTCATGTGATCTAAAGAAATAATTTTTCTGTATTTCAATACTGAATGTCTTGAGTTTGAAAAAATAATACATTTCTTATTTATGGTAAAATCAAATGTTTTTGGTCTTGTTTTATGTGTGTTTCTTAAACAAATAAGACCGTCACAATTAGAGTAACATATAAATTCCAGTACAGGATAGACTTAGCTTTCTTTACAGTGAAAAAAACAAACATACTTGTGATTATCGGTATCGGTATCAGCCAAAAAGGGTTTCGATATATCGGCATATGGGATATCGGCAAAAATCCAATATCGTGCATCCCTAATAATAAGTTTGAAATGGCAAAAAATCAATATGACTAATTCAGGAGTTCCCATGCCTTTACTTGAGAAGATAGGACAGTGGCTAGATCAGGAAAGTGGGAAAGAGTACCGTATGCTTTGAAGAGCATGACCTTTGTAAGCTCTAGGTGCCCCAATACTAAAGCTTGATGTTTTATTTCTATTGTTGAGTTATTTCTTTTTTTTTTTTTTTTTTGTGACTTTATTTGGAGAAGACAGGACAGTGGATAGAGCAGGAAACAAGGCGAGAGTGAAGAGTAAGATGCAAGAAAGATGCCACAGGTTGGATTTGAGGCCAGGCTGTCAGCCTGCAAGCTTGGTGGCTTGCAACCAAGACTGTTGGTCTTTACCGGCAGTCCAAACAAAGACTCTCAAGGTAGGGTCTATAAGATTTTACTAAAAAATAGAATATTTACAGTAATAATCCTGCTTAAACATCTCCTATGGGCCTGTGTGTGTCAGTGTCTGTTGGCCCCCTCCTCTGCCTATATGTTGATGTTTTGGTTGTGTTGGGAAGTTTCTGGTTGGAGAGTAGTCGTGGTTACATCAGCCAATCACAGCATGCCCAGTGTGCAAGTGACTTTGTGTGTTGATAATAGCGAGTGGAATAAGTCATCCTGAGTGGCTACGATAGTGGATGTAGCACAGATTAAGAAAAACTCAACCAAAGTGAAATGAAATGTCAAACAGATAAGGCTTTATACTAAATAAAGCTAAAGCTTGGCTTGACTTTTGCTCTCTTTCAGGCACTTGGAGAGCAGCAGCACGGGATGAAGAGTGTCGCAAGTTGGCTTCCTGCTGAGCAGGTATGCGTTCTGTGATTAGCTTGTGCTAACATGCCAAATCTGGTGCATGGCTCTTAAGTCTGTGGTGGTTGCTGGGCTGGGGAGTATGGTCACATGGCTTCAGTCACAGGCAGTAAGTGTGCACTGCCGCTGGCACTGATCCAAAGAGGAAAAATGAGGATGAAAATGAGGTGCTATCTGTCACCAAAATACCTTGAAATGTATTAATCTGACTCCATTCTTCTCTTACCTCTTTCCGCACAGTTTGTTGATATGGAAGTAACATTGGGAGGCCTTCTGGTTCTCTGCTGAACACAAATTTATCAACAATAAGTCAAGATTGTTCATTTACAGAGATCTCTAGTGCAGCTTCATTCCCTGTCTACATGTTGCTGAGATAGTTCATGAGTCTGACCCTGTCTCATGTATCTCAGCACCAACATAAAGTGAATAATAGAGTTTCAATAAGCAATGTAGGTTGAAGCATATTCTCATTGGTGTTGTTGGTGTTGTCTCCCCTCTTATTGGCCGTCTTCTGTCTCTGTCTGCAATCTGCGACTGGCATTCATCAAGTGGGTGATCGGCCCCCTTCACCTATCTGCAGAGAAATGTTTACACACATCTTCCCATGTTCTTTTCATTTATTTTAATTGCTTTAACTGAAACATATTCCTAACCTCTACAAAAGTAAATTACTAACTTGAATTATAAGAGTTACCCACACACACAACTGACTATTTTTATTTTTGGGCATAAGCATTAACTTCGCTTGTGGTTACTCCCTACTCTGGGTGCACCATAAAATCCCAGGAGCCCCCAGCCCCCCTCTAGTGTCTTGCAATGCATACCAACACAAGGAGCAATAAAGTTAGTGAAGCACATCTGTATAATATTGCTAATAGGAGCATGCCTACATAAGATATATGTTCTTACAGACCCCAGTTTGAATTTTGTGTTTACTAACAAGTAAAAAAAAATTCTGCAGACCCCTGCGATGTACATTCTAGTAGTGGTGGTTCTGATGCATTATTTAGCTTAAGAAAAGATAAGCCAAAAATATATATAAAATTTAATTTCTACTTTTAGATATAAAATTTAATTGTCTGAATATGTCTGAGTTTGGTTCTAGAAGAGCTTTTTTTAAATTTTTAATCTTAATTTTTTTCCTGTTTTAATAACTTTATGCTTATTCATACTTCATCATCCAGTCACAAAAGTCAAACAATTAATAACTGCTTCCTGCGTCATATACCACAGAGGGAGAGCAAGACAAATTTGAACTTTTACTGCAGCTCTTTTGCTCACAGGCACTGTTAAGACATCAGAATATAACATCAAATCTCACAAAAAATTAAAGTTAATCAGTTTGTTGCCTGCTGCCTGAATCTAAATGTAGCAGGAGATGAGTCAAATGGTTAGAGGAGAAAGATGTCTCCTCCTCACTGGGTGAGCTGCCCTGTAGCTTAGTCATCCTTCAAATGTCACACACAAACCAGCACACACACACACACACACACACACACACACACACACACACACACACACACACACACACACACACACACACACACACACACACACACACACACACACACACACACACAAACACACACGTGCACTAGTAGGAAAAGAAATGATCATTCTAATTTCTAGTGCATGTAAGTGTTATAATTAACACTTCAGAATTCAATAATTACTGTGACCGCCATCAAGCATTTTGAAGCCATAATTAAATCCACCGACATGCAAGGACATATTAGTCACCAAGTTTCAGATTTGTTTGTGCATATTTCCATACTTGCATGTGATCATACCATGAGTTTTGCTTTCCGTGTTGAGACAATATGAAAAGCGTTTCTGCTTACCTTAACCAACTCAAAAGCCAGCCAGCACAGATCAAAAGCAATGCAACAGTGTCTAATTCCTCTCACATATTCACCACACACTCCAGCTACAGGTATTTTAAGCAGGAATCAATTTCCACAGTGTCAGCATTCACCTCTTACCTCCGGGATAGCTCTATTTCCTCAGAGGCCCCCCTCTACGCCTTGTTAGCTAGAAAGCTGAGCATTCTGCAGACCCTGCAACACTGCCAACCTCTTCACAGCTGTCTAAAAATGCCCACAAATCACCTCAAGCATCTCCTGCCACTTTGCTCCTGAATTCAACCCCTGACAAATTTCCATCCCAGTTTATTTCATGTGCCCACAAGAATGGCTGCTTCCTGTTGGTGTGGTCCCCCTGCCAACCAAGTGGGGGCACTGTTGCTTTTCTGTGCCTGCTTCCCCTCACAGGACGCCTGGGTGCTGAGGTACAGGAGTGTCTCAAATACGCCCGGTGTTATTCATGGTTGCAGGCAGAGCCACACTGTTTAGGGAGACTCTGGTCAAAGGTTTGGGCACAATTTTCTGTTCACATGCTTGCCAAAGACCTTTTTAAGGTGCAAGTCAGCGTGCCGCTTCACACCAAAACACATAGCAAGGGTAAGCGAGTGGGAAAGAGTGAGAGTTGAATTCAGCAGCTGTGGGTGCTGCACTGTGTAGTCTCCTGAAGCAAATGACTATGACAAGTTCTTGCCGACTCAGTTTGCAGACAAAAACCAAATCTGTGGTTGCTGAGCCAAGAATGCTGCGTTGGAGTTGCACCTCTCCTCCCTGAGAAAATAAGCCACAAACAAGGCGAAGCAGGGCCAGGAAAATGTATTTGTGTTGCACCTTTCAACTACAAAGGAAGGGCTTTGTGCAAGACACAAAGGCATTAAGACAAGATAAAGAGGAACAAACAACAACATAACAAGAGAATGCATAGAATTAATAAGAACTCAAAGGAAACGTCAAAGACTGCAATATACTAGAACAAAACTGAGTCCACAGTAGAATAGGCATTATGGTGCAGCTAAAGTGCAGAGTCGGACATGAAACAAATGGCTATCATTTTGTCCTCCTGAGGCTTGTGTCAGCGAGACAGAAACAGAAAATGCTGGAGAAAAAGACAGCTCTGTTTTCTCAGCCTTATCTCACAACAGATATGAAAACTCTTGTTCAAAGAAGAATGGATTTAACTTTAATGTAAATCAGCTCCTAGCATCTTTGCAGACTCAAAAAGCATTGACTCATCTGTTTGTCACTCATAAATTTGGAGAAAATCATAAAAAAAACCCTCAGACTGCAGGTGAGATGCCACACAGATCTCTATTATAAATGTTTACTTCTTGGGAAGTAATTGGTAGCTGGCATTTTATTGTGCAGTTCATCGTTAATAAGTTGATTTATAAATTATGCAATAAAGCAAACCTACGCACACCAATTATTTCACATCTGCAGTAAACACAGAGCAACTGTAGTAATCCCAACAATGACTCTCTCACTTGCCCTAAATCATATCATGTTACAGCTCTTTTTCTGTTATTTTGTTTTCAACTAGTTCAATTCACTTTCCCATCATTCACAAGAAAAAAAACTACCTTTTCCTTTCTTCAGACTTGCTGACCAGCACTTTCTCTCCACTGTGTGCTCAAAGGGTCGTCCTATTGTGATGTATTACTGAACACAAAGAAACAGGACAAGCGTGACACTAATGCAAAATCACTTGACGTGTTCACTTAGAGTTAGACAGTGTAGGAGGCACGTATGCAGATGAGACCGTAGCTAAGTGTCAGCCATGTTTGTGTTGAATTTGCATTATGGACGCCAGGCTGAACTCTCTCCCCCTGTCTTGTGGTGTACTGACGGATAGCTGGGGCCATCAATCACAGGGTCCCATGATAGTAATTTCCCTTTTTGTCTAATCAAACCATCAACTTGAATGTCTCAGAGGGAGCTGGTTGGCAAGGTGATCACTGGAGAAAAAGAGAACAGGGATGGAAGGAGTGTAAACTAATTTGGAGCTTAGTTTCATTTCTACGCCTGATATTTATAGCAAATGTTTAATGTTCAAAAGAATCCTGATCATTTTGACCAGGGACTGTATAAAAAGATGGACAATATTAAGGGCTCCAAAAGTGAAGCCAAAAAAAAAAAAAAACACATAGAGCACAGGAATGCATCATTTTTTTGTTTCTAAACCATGGTTCCTGTCATAGTTGTAAGTTACCATCATGCTGAAATATGTGCAAGTGTTCCTTTTTCTAAGAAATTTCAATTCAATGAATTAACCTTCGTTGCCAATAACAGTGAAAATAAAATGAAAGAATAATAACATTTAAGCTTCTTAACACGAGCATTGTGTCACAAGGAGATGGTCCTTGAGAAATGCAGTCTGTTTGAGGAGCAACCAAATGTAACCATATTCATATGTGTCAAAGTTGTTTTTCACATCTTTTTAGGCTGTGTTCCATTTAGCTTTGTTTCACAAAATGTTATCAGTTAAGAATTACGCTCCATGAAGCCTTTTGGGCATTAAAATTAGGTATCAGTCAAACTCCCTCTTACACATACACCTCGAGGGGGATGTGAGCCAAGTGGCTGCTAATTTGTTCTCAGTTTGTTTCTTTTTACTCAGGCTCAAAATGTTTGATAGCTCAGACTGGAAAACTTTGCCTTTCCAAACATAATCCTGCTGGTGACTTGATTTCAAAAACTTAGAGAGCAGTTGCCATGAAATGCTTTCAAGTCAACCCACATGGTTGGTGCTTTTGGAGAAAATATTGACTTACTGGAATGGTACCTTTTAAGGGGCTTGAAAAGCTTCCATAAAAAGCCTTCTTTGATGGCAGGTTTCCAGAATAGGAACCAAGGATCTCTAAGCAGAACGGGGCAGCAGGAAACACTTTTTACAGCTACCATTGCTTGATGGTTGTTAATTCTAGTAATCAACATGTTAAAACTGCTTGAACTGTTCTTACTCATTAGCAGAGAGCCAGTTATTTAAATTTGAGTGCTCCTTCATATTCTGGTTTGAAAATAAGACACCTGGGTTTTTGACTATTGAACCAAAATAATGTTCAAAGAAATGTTGTGAAAATAACTCCTAAAGCTAACAAAGATGAAATAATCACAAGTTGTCACTACATTTCAGAACTTTTTCTAAATCTACATCTTTTGAAAATATTTGATCTATATCATAAAATGTCACCACTAATGACAGTATATATTAGAAACAAAACAAAACAACAACAACAAAAAACAAACAAACAAACTATATACTGCTTCATCTTTAAAAATAAATAAGAGACTTTTACTCTGTCTTGCATTGTTTGCCTTTGTGATGGAATTGCATTTTAAGACTCAATCTGGTGCTGGAGTTAAGTGTCAGAGCATAGATGGTGGAATCAAAATTACACTGGCATCACAGCAAGTCATGAACTGAGAGTGTGCAGCTGCGTCCCAAATCTCCCTAGCAACCACAGATGGCATTGTCACGCAGGTCCACAAGCTGTAGACAAATAAAGGTTTAACACATAACAGCCAGGCACAGGAGCAATACTGAACTGCAAACAGATGTGATGTGGGCGCACTTGTTTTGCTACAGCTATACTTTTACAAGAATGTGAAACTATCTTGAATTCTTCAGCAGCATGTCTGCAATAGTGAGGTTTAGTCTTTTCTCTTTTGAGTTGCTGGTTGATTATGAAGCTGATATAAACAAAAACCCAAATCATGAGCTGCTGAATAATGTGAATGGAGCAAGTCTCAAAAAACTGAAGCCATGTTAAGTGGGTCCACCCACACCCCAACAAATAACACCACAGGCTTTACTTAACCCTCATACAAGCAGTTGGCAGGGTGGGAATAGTTGATAGTCCTAAGAGGGCTACATGCCTACATAAAAAGTACGCATTGCTGAATGCAATGGAGTTCTTCATATAAGAACCATAGACTGAATAAAACATGGACGTAGTCACCCCGACGTCACCCGTTTTTTTCTAAAATGGAAGATGGAGCACATCGGCTATAACGGCCATATTGGTAGTGGCAAGGGCTTCGCCTACAGCTATAGGGCGCCGGCCGTCACGTGACCTTCAGCTGTGCCTCTTATTGGGGGAGCTCACGATCTTAATATCCTCTGAATGGCCGTGTTAGAAAAAATTCACCCCCTGTTCAGTGGGTGCTGTTAGTACAATTAGCGACTCAGACAGGAGACGTTTTTTGAACCAGGCTGTAAATAGGTTCATTTCTGCTTTGAAAATGGCTTTTTTGTGGTTTGGTGTGTATATGTTCTGCAGTACTTCCGGAGCCAGCCTCAAGCGAACACTCGAGAAACAGCAGATTCTCCTATTCTTAGACCGGAGGTTGCCGCTTGATAAGAACACAGTTTGAACTTTTTACTCTCTTGGGGCCCCTAAAATAGATTGTATCAAATACTGCAACCAGAGAATTTCAGATATTATATCTGTTCTTTAATTGACCTCTGACTCATGATGCATCTTGTAGTTGAAAAACAAAAAAAGCATTTTTTTCCTCCATTAAATATCTAAATTGGTCTCTTAATTATACTATGATTCATTTGTATGCCTACACAGCACAGAAAGTGCCAGCCCTCAGTTTATGACTATGTTAATCACCGTTTTCATTGGTTTTATGTATATATTTTCAGAGTCATGAGCAGGTATAGAATTGATGGAGGTGGTTCAGAAATGATTCATTGTTGAGAGTCCTGGAAGTGTTTTTCCTGTACGTGCCTTGCCAAACACAGCACTTGTTACAGTAGTTGCCCACTTGAAGCCCACAATAACATACCTGCTCTCACTTTTTAACCTCCAAGCAGAGGTTTAAACAAGACCTGTATTCCTATGAGTGTCTGTTACAAAAAGCATATGGAGATATTTACTAGCTGTGCTTGCCTTTGTAATCATGTTTTATTCACTTTATTCCTCTAATTTAGTCATAAAATATCCCACATTTGGTTGGCGGCGAGCACATTTGCGTGTCATTATGATTCACATGGACTGGCACATTCTCTCCTAACCCAGACACTTAGCCTCTCGTGGACGTTCTGCCTTCAGATCTCACAAATGTGTCATCCAAGCTTGCATGCGTTCAGCCCTGTAGTCCTGAGTCCACACAGTGGGATTCAGTCTTTATGCGAGTGACTCATTGCTCATCTCTCTGCAAACTCAACTGACTGCAACTGTTCATCTTCATTTTGTGGTTCTGAATCCAGATGCAGTATCAGTTCAATGGGCAGTTTTCGTTTACAATACAACAAGTAGTTAAAAACAAAACAAAAACAAATGCTGTTTGGCACTTGTTTTAAAAATCAATCTATAGGCACACCAAAAGATTCAGATGAAGCATATAATACTGAACATAGGTGGGTGTAATGGTTTCATCTACCATAAGCAGAAGTCATTATTTCTATGTTTGTGCTACAGTAAGCTGAAAACCAAGTGAGCCATACATCAAGTCAAGCTATAGCTGTACACACATTTATTCAAGGTTTAGGCAGCAGTCAGAAGCCACACAAGGTTTTAAATCCCCACCATGAAACACATTGTAATACATTGGATGTACCATATTAATATTCATGTGTTCTCGTAAACAACACCACACAAACAGACACGCTCATTTGTCTCATGTTGTAAAAGCATTAATAGTATGTCAACAACCACATGCCCTGCAGTGCAGACACAAAACCACCACTGACATGCTAAACTGTAGATACAGCAGCTTTAGCTTCCCAAAATGATTCAATAATTCCTTACCTGCCAACTGGAGATAAACAGATTAACACGTCTATATTTAGTTTACAGGCTGAACAGTGTATACTGTCCCCCTGTTCTTATTGACTGAGTCATTTCATTTGCTACCAGGGCTACTGAGCTCTGATTTTTTTTATTACTTAAAGAGTGGGTGTGGAAAGGCAGATGATCGTGGAGGCAGTACGTGTGAAAGCTGTAATTATCAGCTGATATGAAGAGCTTGCAGATTTATCTGTTGTCCTACATATGATGCATTACAAAATATCTTATGTAAGGTTGAGCTGCTCAGTCATTTAAATTCTCCTTCACTTTAAAGACCTCTTGTTTAAAATTAAAACATGTATTCACAATTGTGGAAGATGAATATTGAAGCTAGAACAAAAAAGCAGTTTCTTTATGGGGGTTTTGTACTGTATATGTCAGTGCTGTTGTTGAGAAAAAAACTTACCCTGCTTTCTTTCAACAAAACAAAATGAAATAAATCTATATATAATCTGCTGAGGAAATAAAAAAAACCCTGTGACATGCAGTCATTCGCTTTTCTCACACCTTCCCACCAGTAGCAGTCTCAGACATTAATAGACACATAGCACTGTACAACGCTCGTGGTTTGAATGCTGTTGTGGCACATACTAGAGGTGTTGATATAAAAGTTTATCCTTCTAGAAAACACAAACAAATAATGAGAAACCTGCCTCTCAAAGGTAGGGTCTGCGGGATTTTCCTAAAAAATGAAATGTCAAATTTTACAGGAATAATCCTGCTCAATCGTCACCTCTGAGCCTCTATACATGTGTCTCAGTGTATGTGTCTGCCTTGAACCCCCTTCTCTGCCTGAAAGTTGATGTTTTGGTTGTTCCGAGACATTTCTGGCCGGAGAGTAAGCGTGGTTACATCAGCCAATCAAAGCACGCCCAGTGCACAAGTCACTTTGCATGCTTATTAGCGTGTGGAAGAAGGTATCCCAAGCAGCTATGATGGTGGACGTAGCACAGAGAAAGAAAAACACAACCAGAGTGGAACAAAATGCCAAACAGATAAAGCTTTTTCCTAAAAGAAGGTGAAACTTAGCTTGACTTTCACTCGCTTTTGAGCACTTGAAGAGCAGCATGAGATGAAGAGTGATGCTAGTTGGCTTTCTTCTGAGTAGGTATGCGTCATTAATTAAAAATGTGTGCTTTGCCAGCTGTGAGAGACATTTTTTGCTTTACAAAGCTATAGAAAGCAGTGTTTGTATTATTATTCATATTTTCTATTATTAGGGGTGCAAGCGCAGGAGAGCAAGTGTTTCATTTTCACAGAGAAGGCACTGGGAAATGTTTCTTGTGATGGTTTTCCAGCTCTCTGCCGGCTATACAGAATAATCTTGTCTGTGTGTGTAAATGCCCGCATGTGTTTGTGTGCACAAAACAGTGCGAGGAGAAATGTGAACGCAACAATGTACAAATGACATCCCGTTACGTAAATTAGATGAATGTCATAATGCTATTTATACTGTTAAACTAAAAAAACAAGGTATAGACCTGATTTATGAGAGAAGTAACTCCAAATCACTTCTGCTGTTAACTGGTGCTGTATGGAAAATAAAATTAACTTCACTTCCAGAGGGGGCGGATGTCTCCATTGGGGTGGGGACTGTGGTTTAAAGCAGAAAACAAACAACCACAGTCAATTACAAATTGTTTGAACCATCTTCAAAAGCAGAAAGAGAGTAAAAAGTAATGCTGAAAAAAGAGAGGCTAATCCCACAGTCAGCTAAAGCCACCCAGCAAAAATCACCTCAGTGCCCTTGAATACAAAAGACTACAGACATAACAAGATAGCCACAGCATCATAATAGGAATCATATTTACAGAAAAAAGTCTGAGTGGTTATAAGTCTCTGGCAAACTGAACTGGCAGCGACAATAACACTGTACAAATTATCACCTGCACCACCTACAGACATTAAGTGACAGAGAAGGGCATGTTGTCATAGACTTTTGATTGTGCTGCATTACCAATAAAAGCCCCTGGCATTTTAATTTCAGAAGCCATCCAAAGCTATTATTTTCATTGTCAACAAAGTCTCCTGGAAGCATTCGGGATCCTGTTTGACACCTCTTAAATACACTCCAGAGGTAGAGTCATCCTTGCTGACATGAACAATCACTGCATTTCAATTGAGACTACAATTACTGCGGCACTCAACCCTCTATTAATGCTATGCAGCTCTCACCAGAGTCAAACTCCCTATAATTGTCAGGCACATGGATGTCATGAAATCTCTGACAAACTGACATGTGACAGTTTAAATACTGACATGTTCAGAACACATTGACTCACTCAGTTCTACCACATGTGAAGAAAGGCTACACACGGCTTTGAATGTTATACTATAAAAATGTAGGCCACATAACTCTTTAAACATACAGTAAGAGCCTTTGTCTTACAACAAACAGTAGGCCATTATTTTATGCAGTTACTCATTCTCTCTTCGTGTATAATGCACAGGCCTGTCACTCCACAGTAGGAAAATATACACACTGATAGACCCTGGGTGTCGGATTCACTTTGACCTTTATGCAACATCCTGCTGGTGTCCTGCATAGACCTGGCCACTGCAGCTGAATGTAAACGAGGCTGGAGTAGTGTTTTGTTACAGCACACACTTCAACACTGTAAACATTACTGCCTACGAGTAAGAGGGGGCTGCAGGTCAGCAGGTTGAACAGCATGATGACACTTCACTCCCATGGATGTTTCATGTTTGAACACAGTGTTTATGTATCTTCAGGCCAAGAGTTTGACTCCATCCCAGGCCACCCTGTCCACATGACCACTTAGTGTGTAGGCTAACTGTATCCCGGGTTCTGCAGTTTGAATACACTTTCATTAGCTTTTGTTATTTGAGTGGTTGAAACACACTGCCTTCAATTTTGCATGATAACACTGTTGCACCCATTACTATGATTTAATTCATCCCTAAAAATGTCTAAGAGAGCAGTGCTGGGTTTGCATAGACTAACACAATCCTTAAAAGGCAAATTTGTTTCTTATTTTGTTGTTACTTTTACAAAGGCTTTCATCTTTCTGCTCTGCCCCACCTTTCCTCTTCTTCCTTTCCATTTCATCTGGCTGTTTCATTTCACAAGACTGTCTTTTGTCAGTTAAATGGCAGCAGGTAGACACTTTCTTTGTGCCATGGCGTGAAAAACAGGTTATGCCATCATGTTTTGCAAACCAGGCACTACAGCAACTAGATAAGCACATTAAACCAACTGTAGGGGTTGCACAAGCCCACAGTAATCCATCACATTATCATAACTTTATAAACAGAAATGAGAGAAGAATTTGTCCCAACATTTTCGTACCCCATCACTACTCATTTGGCTACATCCAAAGATACTGAGTCCAGTGTTTAATGTAACAGGCTGACACAAAGATGAGGACCCTGCTGCAGACCAAGCTGTTTTGTTTATAATGAAAAATCACAGGTAAATAAAAATACATATTAAATTTATATTTAAAAATGTATACTTCAAGTGTCCAAGACTCAAGTGTCTAAGATGTAATTTTGTCAAAATGTTGAAAATTCTATTATAGAAAATCGACACTATGAAATGAACTGGGGAACATAACTTCAAAACACATGCTAACAAGGCATTGAGAACAAAAAGCACAAGATGACAAAATAAAGCAGAAAAAAGACAGTAGATACAGATTAGATTAGATTAACAAAAGCAACTGGTTGCATGATGATGGATTTGGGTTCAAAGTATGAAGATGTACTTTCATGCTTGAAAAGTTATAAACATAAACTATATAAAACATGGACGTAGTCTCCTGACGTCACCTGTCTGTTTCTGGAATGGTAAATAAAGCACATCAGCTATAGCGGCCACATTGATAGTGGCAAGGGCTTCCCATACAGCTATGAGGCAACTGTCGGTCACATGACCCTGTGCTGTGCCTCTGATTGGGCGAGTTTGCAATTTTAATATCCTCTGAACGGTTGAGTTAGAAAAAAAATTGGCCCCCCCCATACAGTGTGTGCTGATAGTAAAATTAGCAACTCAAACAGGAGACGTTTTTTGAACCAGGCTGTAAATAGGAGATTGCCACTTGGTTATAAATGAACGATAATTAATCAAATGAGGACACAACCCCTTTTTAAATTTTGATCAAAATGGTAACATTTGTGCATAGCTTTTACTTTTTTCCCTTTTATTTATTAGTTTTTTAGTATATTAACCATGTACTTGTTTTTGGTTTTAATTTGCAACGCACAAAAAAAGAGCTGATAACTTGTTTGTGTTGATATTTATCCTGTCCAGCATGTAATAATTCTTTCCCTGACCCTATGGGGATGTCAGAGACATGACTCACTCAAAATAACCCAAATTATCCTCCAGGTCTCCTGATACTTGACCTCACTTTTTTGACTAAATAATTGACAGCAATATAAGATAATGCTTTGCTGAACAAAACAGCTTCAATTTGGCTCAAAAAGTTCATACTAAGCTGAGTAAATGGCCCAAGAAGGAAAATAAACGAGACAAATATTTGTTTCTGCAAGCAGCTGTGACAAACATAGGATTTGCAGTGTTTGCTTACAAGATCATGTGAAGAGATAAAAAATTAGTCACAAAGTCCAATTCAATCCATGTGAACATCAGAACTGTGTTATATTTTCAGCAACTGAAACTGAAAAATTTTCATATTTATACAAGTTCAGAAGATCGAATTACATGTGTTGTATTGGCTGCAATTAAGCACAAATTCCTCCAAAATGCAAACCCTTTTCTATCTTGCTTAACACTGCTGTTACATCCATGTTTTTATGTCCTTGGTGTAAGACCACAGTTAATCTGCTAACTTCCTGAGTTGGCTGCCACCCACACCTCCTTGTACTTGATTCTTTTTTCATTGCTTGTCTCAGCCAGTGGAAGGATCAACACCGGCTGGGCGGGATAATCCCCATTGTGCTAATCTGAGAGAGAGCCCTTGGGATGCCACAAAATTTACTCCCTGAAAAAAGGTACGCGTTAATGCTCAGCATGACCCCCCAAAGACCGTAAAACATAAACAAACTGGCTGTTAGTTGTTTTGCCATTCAGAATGCCCTCACCTAACCACAGCAGATGTGATCCAAATTAAAAGGGACAACCTTAGGCCTGTAAAGGTGAGTCATTTGAGTTTTGTCCATATTCTACCCTCGAGGTATCAGCATGACACACTAGCTTTAAGAAATATTAAGCCGACAAAAATAACTTCAGGAAGAGGAAATGCTCTACAGCAGAGTAATGAATTATTGCAGCACATTAGTGTGTTGTTGTGTTGATTATGGTGGATGAAAATAATCTGCAGCAGAGGAAGATTTGGACAGGTTCAGTGCTGCTTACAAAAATATCCATATACAACAATCTTACATAATTTTAATAAACAGACAAGCTGAATAATTGTCATATCCACACAATCATGTTTTTTTCTTTTCTGTCTTTCTTTTTTTTCTACTGTGATTGAATATGAATGTACAGCTGCAGGCATGACCATTTCTTCCTTTGAGATGATTTTATTCATAAATTCATTAATTCAAGGGTCTTGCTTATTTTGCATTAATTAACATGCTGCAAAAAAAAAAAAAAAAAACCCAACCGCCACAAATTAATCATGACCCAAAAATAAGAACAGACTGTAATTTTGTTTTTGGCAACATGCAGCAAACTAGTCTGCATTGCATTTTTAGCATTGCTCCCCACACCCAAGTGTGAGCCCTCAGTAATCCTTCATTATCACTCTGGTTCTTAACAACACTCAATTAACGGGGGGAGACTTAATTTTACAACAATTCAGGGGGTCTTTACAGAGGTCCCTGTGAGGTTCACAACCTCACACATGCTGCCCTCCTGGCAGAGACAGCAGGCACATTTTCATGAGGAAGGCCTTTGTCTGCTTCTGACACTAGAATGAAGCCACAGCACACTGTGGTCTGCTGAGTAACATTTCAGGATACATTTTTTTAGGGAAGAATGAAACAAAAACAAGTCATACATATTATTATAGGTCTAAGTTTTCATGTCTCTGACACAAAGGCTTTCAAAATCAGAGTCCAGCTCCGCTTGGGACTGCGTTTTTCTTGTTTTGCCTGTTTCGTCTCACATCACTTTTATTTTTCAAAACGCCCCAGGTTAGTATTAAGACTTAGACACAAGAATACTATTATGAAGATTGAATTCAACTTAGTTATTATCACATTTTGGTCTGACTCGCACTTATTAATTTGTGAAAAGTCATATTTAAATCAAAATAAAGTACAGGGTAAAAACATCCCTGCCTTATCAGAGACCATATTTAAATTTGATTCATTTCAGTTACATGTTAGGCCTTTTAGATTGAATGCCCCTGAAGCTCACAATTGTCGCTGCAGTACAGTATGTATTATAACCAACTGAAAATAATAAAGGACTGCCAAATAATCAAGATGATTATTCACAAAATAAATAACTGGCATCAGTCTATGCCTGTGCTCATGAGGCAGATTAAAAATGTAACTACAGAAAAAAAAAAAGAAAAATGTCTGCAGTAGCAATGCCATCCTGAATAATAATGTTTTATTATCCTTAATTTCAAATCTCAAAAAGTTACTGGGTGGTGTTTAACATGAATTCTGAATATAAGTCATTGTACATGCATAACCCATCATACATTTCTGCTTTGTCCTGTAAAAAATCTTAAATATCCAAGATAACCACCTATGTTAGTTTGTAATGTGTAAGGAATAATGAATGTTATGGTTATTAACCCCTTGATGCTTGTTGTCGCAAATTTGCTACATACCCTGTCAGGTCTTGATGTGGCTAAAATGACATACATGATATAACTTAGTAATAACTTTTGTGTGTTTTATACTCAAATTTACAATGTCCACTAAATTCAATATCTTTAAGAATGCAAAAATAAACACATAAAAACAATCATTTTTATAACTGTCTATGAATTCAAGCTGTAAAGGGTTAAATTGTTTTATTCGTCAGCTCAACAACAATAACAACAATCTGTTATCGGCTTCATGTACTGAGCCTGTTTCTAATCATCGGCATCTGCCATTAAAAACTAACATCATTCAGCCAATACTTACTGCTACAGTACCTTGAAAGTGAAAAATGTAGTATTCTAACCAGAGCAAAGAAATAGAAGAATAGGACAAGTTTTGGCTTTAACAGCCTCAAGTGTCTCTCATATGTCCAACTCTAATCAATCAGAGAATTTTAATTTCATTTTAAATCAGTATGCAGAGATGTAATCTTCTATGGCATCAAATTCTTCTGCAGGTCAAGTTTTATGCAGTTTTCTTTTCCAGTTAACTCCATGGTTTGGCGAAGTCCCCAAAAACCAAGTTCAACTATGCTTTTCTGGCATTTGGAGTAAATATTTGTTTTGAGCCAGACTTTGCTATGCACCAAAAGCACACACAAAGCCACTGCTCTTTCCAGAAAGCTTTTGGTGGTGTCCCACAGGATGATTATTGTTTGGAGAGGTTGGAAGGTTTTGGACTTGTTGACGGAAAGAGGCATTCCCTATAGGACTGAATGCTGAGGAAACAGTTTGCTGCCGATCCCACACGCCAGCCATCCGTTTGACCACCACGGCATCCTACCAAAAATCAATGACAACAAAAAGTAAATCTTTGGCACCACAATGTTATTCCTATCCAGGGGATGAATCTCATTCACGTTATCACACAAAAAAAGACCTTCTAAGGTATCAATTTTTTTCTCCGGAGGTGACAACACAGAGGGTGATATTTGCAGTATAAACAAACCCACGCAGACAGGGTTATTTGAAATCTGAAATGGGGACAGAACACGTTTATCTTTGATGCAGCACACAGTAAGGAGGCATGTATGCACGGGGAAGAATACATTTTCAGAGGCATACATTATTCAACCTTTTATTTGAATACTCCAGAAGAGCACTGACAACAGAGAGAGGTATCAGTTGTGCTCATGTTGAGACACTGGCCACCAAAGGTGTTTCGTCTATCACTGTGGATAATGTAACCAACTTATTTTCACTCAGAGATTGGGTATCCCTCGTTCAGGGGATGATTGGATTTGTGAAACGCTCGCTACTTAGGTAAAAGGACTATAATTATGGGCTTGACCTTAAGGGGCATTTTCTGTATTGAATCCTCTTAACAGCATTCAAAAGTGAGAATTAAACTGTGATTGGTTGAGTTTTGTACAGGCTACACTTCTAATTTGTAAGGTTAACTGATCTTGGGATGGTAGGCAAGAGCACTTAAAGATTTAATTTTTTCCTTTTTTTTTTTTTCAAGCTGAAGCATTGTTATTTATTTATCTGAGGTAGAGACCTACAGCAAGCGCAAAGTGGGTTGTTTTTAACCCCGGAAAATACAAGAAAACAACTGATGATATTGAAATTTTGTGCAATTTGGTATGTCTTTGTTTTGCAAGTAAAAAGAATAAAAAAAACCTTCTCATCTCCTTGATAAACAACCTCCTTCCCATGAGACTCATCTTCACAACTAATTATATGAAAAAAAACAAACAAACTATAGAATTAGGTAAGCTCTGGAGCTTTTAATTTGCAAGCCATTTAAAGCTACATTTACTCCATCTAACTGGATAATTAATAAGTATTTTTGTATCAATTAAAACTAGAAATAACTAGTAGTCAGCATAAACCTTGGCTATAGCCCCAGCTAGTGGTGGTTGACTGCAATACAGCTCAGACACAATGCATGCTTACTATTTCAAGCTTACAATAATAAGATATGAAAAACTTACTGAACTGGTGATATCAGAGTTTGACTAGTAGGATTAAAGTAGGAAATTTCCAGAAATTGTCAAAGTCGGAAACTTCCAGGGGAATTTATAGGAATAAACAGAAATTTATGGGAGTAACCTGGGAATTGATAATGAGGAACCTAAATATAGTTGGGGTACGTATACTGAAAGAAATTGAAGGCACCACCTGAGGACTACTTAAAATTAAGAATGGCATGGTTTATAAAAAAACTGGACTGTTTGGTTTTGCCCACTCGATTTGGGGAGCGTGTGCTTCGTTCGCTTTGTGTTTTGTTTTTTGTTTTTTCGTTTTACAACTCAGTTTAGAGAGAGTATGTAGGTCTGATCATACGCATGTGCAATGCAAGGCGAGGATACAGCCGAACAGTTGGAGGGAGGTGTGTGTTGTTTACATGACGAGCAGAGAAGACAGAGTTAGAGGGTGTATCTGTTGCATTGTGTTATTCTGCTGAAATACTGTGTGAACTCTGATGACGGCCGTAAGAAAGTGGAGGATAAAACCGCGACTGAGAGTTGCCAACTTTGAGACTTTGTAGGACATTCAATGACTTTTCAGATGACAACTCTTTTGATTTTTCTGGAGTTTGGAGAATCTTAGGTTAAAGCTTGTTTCAATCTCCTCAGCCTGTGGTATCATGAGCCCTTCCCCTATCTAAAACACAGAGACAGTCCTCCTCACTTGCTGCAGATGAAACCATGCAAGTGCGTGTCTCATTATGGTCAATTCTGCCGGTTTACAGCCCATATGAAGGAGGCGAGTTGACATTTTTAATAAAAAAACCCAAAGGATTGGCAGAGGAAACTTAATTTTTTGTATTAAAAAAATTTATGTTGTTTTTACCTGTCTTTTGACTTTTCCACATTATTTCTCTCTCTTACAGAGTCCATGACAATTACATGCAGATTGATTATTCTGCAAATTAGACAGCAGTGTCATTTAGGGACTTTTAGTGACTTCTGGGACAGCCAATAGGATTTTCCTTACTGAGGAGTTGGCATGTTGTAAACTAGCAATGTTTCACCCAGCTTTAATGGTGTTTCATATTGGAAACAGCCTCGTTCTTTCAGGTTTTTCATGACGCTACGTGACATAATTGATCCGCTGATAGTGGATTATTAGGGTGTATAGTAAAAATAAAGGTGTTCAAAACAACAATGTACACCGAACCTAACTGAAAACCGTGACCATAAAACTGTGATAAGAACCGAACTGTGGAGTATGTGAACCATTCCATCCTTACTTAAAATCACAACATTTTTGATTAAACAATTCAAAATATAACAAATTTCCCGATCTTAACTTCCCACAGAAAGCTTCCTTTGCAACCCTTTTTGCTCGTGATGATAAAGACGTGGTGTTGTGTGGTTGTCTAACACACACATCCTTAATAGAGATGTATAATATTATCTTAATGGTTATTAAAACCAGACTACTGGATTATTTATCAGCAGCAACAGAAAAAAGAAATTTCCTCATCTCCAAGTTAATTATTGCAGGGTTGACACCTTAGACCAAAAGCTCTAAGTTTGACTTAATTAGAACCTGATGAGTTGTCTCAGGCTGCATTGCTTTCAGTACAGTGTATTATGAGTGTTACAAAGTTGTTGCTTTGACTGAGACAATTTGTGTTACAAGCAGAGCCTGTCAGAGGCTGGCTGTTCAATAGAGAGGCCTGACTGAGTGACAGTTTATTGTTCCTGACAACTCAATACTTGAGTTTTTCTTTGTCACAGCACACTGTTTACTGGAAAGTCGGGTGTGTCCTTTGTACTGCACTGTGAGGAGATGTTTGAGCACTGGCCAAACAGAGTTAAAATAAACTCCCAAAAAAGAAGCCATGTTCATGTGAATGTGCAGAGACCTGGGACCTTTGTACAGCAGCTGCTGCTAGGACAATGATACTTGAACCAATGTGTTTAAGGATTCAGTTGTTAGAGGAAGATGAAGTAGCATGCAAACATGCAGAGAACACTTGACTCTCTGAGGAAGGCAGACATCGTTTAAGAGTAAAGTGTCTCTTTCTATGACAGCCTTTTTTTCTGGGGGGGCCCTGTTGGCAGGGGTCACTGTCCTCCCTGTGCACCACACTCACTGCCTGCGTGACTGATTCTGAGCCCCGGATCTGCACGAAAAGCTGTTTGGATATCTGTCAGCTCTCCCTCTCACAGTGCTATCAAAGATGAAGGGTCATTTTTCTCCATCTCACCGTGACTCCCCTCAAGACATCTCCCTCCAAAATGCAGAGGGATGGCTTCCTCCTTCCTCCCACTGGCTCAGAATAGACGGCTCATTTTTGAGTCACAGTGAATGCAGTGTTTATACTCTATTTTTTGTATGGAGCTTACATTGAAAAGAGTACAAGTATTGAAACCCTGTCCTTGTATGAGCCACAATGTTAAATAAAAACAGAGTCAACCCTGGATAAATTGGAGGCCGTTTATATAATTCTTTTTTATGTGTGCACTGAACTGACGTAAATTCTCCTCCTGCAATGCCTTGGTGTACAAATAGTTCGATGCTAAATCCCCCATAAGCAGAAGGGCAGACATTGAGGATTTCATAGCTGTGCCCGCTGGCTCGTGAACATACTGAAACTTGTCTCCACTGTGGAGTTACAGAGCGCCCCAGACAATGCCAAATATTATAGCAGCTTCCTCTCCTCCAGTACCCAGCATTCATCATTCTCAGCCAGAGGACTCCTAAGCGTCTCTCCCTTCAGGTGAGAGATTGATGATGACCTCAGCTCAGTTTATTGAGCGTCCACCTACTCTTCTTGCCTTGCGAACACTAACCACGCAGCCTGCCTCTCCCCTGGTCCACCTCCTTTCTGTGGATGCTGTGAGGCGGACAGGTTTCTGCTGCTTGGACAGGTAGCCCACACCATGATGATATGAAGATGTGTCAGCTCCCAGGATGCTCTGTGTGACTGTAAGCACCTGACGGACAGTGTGATGGGACCCTGTCGGATACACTCTGGCAATCTGTTTGTCTCAGAAAGCATAACTTTAAATCCACAGTGAAAATGGCCCCACTTTGTCAAAGGACTGAGTGTGACAGAAGCTGAAAAGTGTTAGTAAGAGAACCCATCAAGTCACATCATAAAAATAGTTGTTTTTACCAATGTTATGCACAATTACACACCTGTTCTATATCCTGCCAAACTGTATCCAGATAAGCTCTAACTTTTTAAATGGCTTTTCGAATATTTAATCTGTTCTTCCCTTATCATGCAGAGGACCATTAAATAGCAAGCGATAATCAGTTGTCTATGGCTGTATCTCAAATCACACTTCTCCATGTGATATGCTTCATACTTAATTTGCTGTTTTATGGCCTGAAAGTTCCAGCGACAGTCATAATACATCACTAGCTCAAAGTATTTGGCATTGCAAAAAGATCATTACTGGATAGTCACTAATGCCACCATTTTTTAAACCTTTTTGCACTAGAACAAAAGATAAAAAAAAAAAACTAGTAAGAAATCTATGAAGGGGACTTGATTTACTTTCATACCGTGATATATAGTTGTATGTTCATACCTAAACTTTGAAATAGTTGACGTAGCCAGTTATTGTGTTTTCCAACTCCTCTGTACGACTCGTTCCGAGAACATCATGAGACTTGACCTGAATTTGATGTCAGGCTCTGCTGTTTTATTAGAGAACCCTTTTAGTATTTTGGCTGATACACTGGGGCGTCGGGAGTATTTACTCACCATGAAAATGTGAAATAAGCCAACCCTTTCCTTTGTTTGTGGTCTGGCTAAATCTGACAACACACAGTCTGACTGTCTGTTCAATATCTACTCACCTTGTGACATCAAAAGGTGAGTAATTGTTATAATACCAGCATAATTACCTGGTATTGCCACCCTTATCTTCCCAGCCACACTTGTAAAAGCCTGTCATGGATTTACTCAAATGAGTAGGAACAGCTAGAATACAGAGATCTCATGTTTACATGTAGCTGGATGTTATTTGCATTTGTTAACATTATGTTACCCGCAATCATCTTAATGCAATACTCATCGCTTTCTTGTAGCTGATAACCAAGCGGCAACGCCCTGTCTAAGAATGTGAGACGGTGTGGTAGTGCTAAAATCTGGTGTCCCTCGAGTGTCCGTTTGAAGCTGGCTCCGGAAGTAGCGGAAGTCACATACACACCTAGCAAAAAAAAAAAAAAAAAGTTTCAAAGCAGAAATTAACCTATTTGCAACCCTGTTCAAAAACACCTCCTTTCTTAATCGCTAGCTTTTCTATCGATACACACTGAACAGGGAGTGATTTTTTTTCTAACTCGGCCGTTCAGAGGATATTAAGATAGCCAGCTTGCCCAATCAGAGGCACAGCTCAGGTCACGTGACCAACAGGCAGTCTATAGCTGCATGTGAAGCCCCTGCCGCTACCAATATGGCCAGGATGGCCGATGTGCTTCATTTTCCATTTCAGAAACAGACGGACGTAGGGGAGACTACGTCCATGTTTTAAACAGTCTATGAGACAAACACATGGTATGTACCTTAACGTTCCATTGATTGCCAACCCTGACTGTCACCTTGACATCCTATCATACGAAACCAGTGTTAAATGACACAATGCTAATAACGGACAAATCAGAAATGTTAAAATCGTGGTTTTCTTCCACTGTGTCTTCTGCATCTACTCCAGTTTGACTCCGTTTTAAGCTGGACTGTGCCGTCTGCTGCTGCCATATTTGTAGCAAAAGGCTCTTTTCATGTTGGCTCACCACACAGAAGAGAAACGCAGAGTAAGAAGGAGTTTATTTGGATTTAAAGAGACACACACCAAAACCTACTCTTTTGAAAAAGGCTGTTTTCAGAGCTGGTCCAAATTCTTCTCTGCTGCTTTATTCGAACACTATTTTGACCAAAACCTGGTAGTAATTTTTTATTTAGACAACGAGGAGCTGTAAAATGGTTGGGAAAAGGTATGATATTCCACCTTCGAAGGACAAATCTACTCAGAAGCTCTGTCAGAACACGCCCAGCTCTAGGCTAAAAAAAAAAACAACAGAAAAATATTTTTTTTTCCCCCCCTCCACTATGCACTTTGTTCATTTGGTCTCAGAAAATTGCTCGTGAGGGTTTTCTGGGTTTCAAGGAAAATTCGAACTCTTTTTTTTCTTCCAATAGACAAAGGCATCAATTACAATGAGAAGTTTTTATGTTTACAGGACAACAGCAAAAATGAAGCTTTTTTTATGCCAACTCAGTGATGACTCTCTTGCAAAGGGATAGTACAATGAACTTAATTTCTGTTTCATCACTTACTGAAACCCGAGGCTGTCCCATCTGTAATAAAGGCTTAAAATTTCATGCTTGAAGTAAAGCACTGACAGCAGGTGATGATGTCTATAGGTAACTGCTAATTGCTATGATGGGAGGCTAATGACTAGCCTCAGATGTTTTTCTTTGCAAATACATATCTTGCGGATCATTTTACGACGACAAAGCTGTGAGAAAAGAAACACCCACAAGCTGTGCCTTACTTTTTGTCACTAGAAAAGCAGCCAAATGGAGCGTTTCAGGCAGAGGCTGAATGATGCTAGAATGAGGGTCACTGGTATGGAGAATATCTACTATGTAGGTGTCACAGACTGACATAATGAAAGGGAAAATAAGTATAGGGCTCCTCTGGGGTCGAATAAAAAAAGTACTGTTTTAAACTGTTTTTTAAAGATCCCATATTATGCTCGATAAATGAACTCTAGCTACTCAGTCTTGTCTTCTTCCGAGATGGGAAGCTTGTGCATGGAATGATGTGGCTGTTTACATCCAAAAACAAAGCAGTGATGGCCCTTCAACTTTGGCATTTTTCTCCTCCAGCAGCGGGGAGGGGATTGGGTGGGGAGGGGGTTCGGGGGTGTCTGCTCTGGTGGACCAATCAGGTCAGACTTGCTCCTGATTGGCCAAAAAAGGGAATTGCTGACGTTAGCAAATCCTCAAAATCCAAACAGCTTATTTTAGGTCAGGATTTTACATTCACAAGCACTACTGAGAACAGGTTTTGTCATGAAGTATCACATTTTGTGGGCTGGGAGGAAAGCCAATGACTCACAATTTTCACTAAAAGACTTAATAAAGAGATTTTTGCTTATTATGGGACCTTTAACTCTGTCTGTTGTTTCGAAATCAAAGCACAACTGGCGTAAATATATGAAAGTTCACCCCTTAATAAAATAATTTTGAGGAATTAAGCAGCACTCTACTGGCAGAATAAGGAGATTATTAAATCTTTTATAACTAATGAGCATTTTCTGTGCAACATTTTCAAACCGTCTCCAACTCTAAAAACACCAAAGCAAATTCTCTACCATGTTGCTACATTTGGCAGTCACAAATGTCACAAATGTAACCCACCTGAAAAAAAACACACACAATTCAGGCTTGCTGACAAGGAGTGATTGATTTTTTTTAAATAGACACGTTAATGATACTTATCTAGGAATGTAAATGAAAGCTTCTTCGAAATAGCACCTGACGGCCCAAGCTGCTTTTATTAGGGAGATGAGAGTGTGTGTAAAAAATGAAGGCCATCCGTCTTGATGGTGCCATGTCCTCTGTATGCTTTGTCTGATGTAAACAACTTCATTTGTCAAGATATGACAGACCTTGAACTGTCAGAGCAGGCAAAACACCCACTGAGACCCTCGCCCCCCCCAAAGCAAAACTTGCCAACCTCTGACTGGCTCCTGCTCAGTCAAATCTTCTCAGTGCGTAAGCAGCACAGCCTTGCTTATGCACTGATCGCTTTCAGATAGCACAAGTTCCAAAGGTCCACAGACTCTGACTCCACAAATTACAGCGGGGGTGTTGCATGCTTGACTTGAAGTGTCCATTCAGTTAATAATATCCTCCTTTAGAGTACGGAGAGAATGAGCACATGCCCTTATTATCCCACTTTGAGCACAATGGCAACTCCTACTTCACATGTACACACCTGCTGCTTGTGTTCAACCTAACCTGCTCCACCAAATGCCTGCATACTTTAGCTAAAGCAAAATCAATCATTTACACGAGGAGAATATTACTGAAACTACTCAAGTTTGTATGACTAATGAAAAATATAGAGTTATCCTCAAGGTCAAATACAGTTCAGTAGCATTTCCCCCAGAGTAGAGTCATTTAAAAGTTCTCCTGTGAATAAAGGAAAGCCATAAAGTGTTCTGGTCTATTTAATCAAAAATAAGCCCAACTTCCATGAACTTTAAAAATACTTGGTGTACTTCACTCAGTGAAATTTTAAATCACGTAGTAAGAAACTGTCTCAAAATACAAATTCCTTTTTTGTTATTGAAGTTTTATTGATTTTATTCCATTAAATGTGAAGAAAAAATGTGTTTGAGTAACTGGACAGAAAAAATGTTTCAGCCCTCTCGTCCAGTTCTTTCGCTGAGAAATACAAGAATGTCTACATAAATGTGTGTCAGACGGAAGTGCAGCGGGGTCGCAATCAGTGTGGCTACAGAAAGCTCACTGAGGAATCACTGATGTTGCTGGTTTGTAAAGACGCTGGCACACAAACTTCACTGATCTGGGAAATCTCTGTGCAATGATTTTCAACCAGGCTGTTGGCTCAGACTTGGGAATGTGGTCCAATAAGTTCTCTACCTCTGTGTCTGTCTCTGTAGTTGTTGGTGTTGTGTTGAAAAGGACATACAGATGCCTGCAATGAGCTGAAGTTAAATGTAATATTTTAACTTCTTTAAGACATGTTCAAGGTTAAATGACAGACATTGCAGGACTTTTTGGAGTAAATAATGGTCACTCAACCAATCCCCACTGGCTGGAACTCAGTCTTCTGTAAAATGACTTCAATTTTCCATTTTAATTGACCAAAATATTGCATACAACACACTTTCTCAGATATACTGGTTCATTGAAACACTCCATTTACAACCTGTCTTGGTGTGCCAGACAAATGCTCTTCAACAGAGAAAATATGAGGATAATTCAATCCACAATAAACCACACTTTATGTTTCAGTTATTTACCTCGACAGATGGAGGAAGTAAAGTCTTGAGTTCTTCAACAACTTAAATTTATCTCAAGGCTCTCAAGGTGAAACCCTCCAAGCACTTTTTAATGAAATAAACTGTTTTGCGATGGAGACACTCAACAAAAAGGACAGACTTTATGTGGCGCTTAATGTAGTGCTGACTGAAGGTGTACAGTATTTATAGGCTGTATTCCTTTGTTGTAACCTCAAGCACATGTATACTGTTGTCAGGAAATAGAGATGAGCCCTGAGATGCAGCAATTTTCAGTAATGTTCTGAGTCAAGCAATGTATGCACTGAGTGTCACAAAATGCTGTTGTAGGTATTTTAAGATTGAAACAATTGCAGAACAAAAAACTGGCTTGTTTTGCCAATGAATCTGGATGAAATGATTTTTTAGATGTCTCAGTTACTATTGAGACAAATAATTTTGATCTGTCATGTTTCTTTTTTAAACCAAAGCTTAATCAGTGATGTTGAACTGTCCCTACCATGATACAGAGCTTTACAGACTGACTGGCATCTGCACCCAGATGGTTTATGCATTCTCATCAACTATTTGCATGGGTCGGCTAACACATTTAAATGTATGAGAACATCCGTGGCACCACCAGAAATAACAAGGGAGCCCTTAGTTAGGATGTTATTGTCACCACTGACTGATAAACTGCTCTTGCAATGCATTCTCTGTCAGTTTCTTTGACATAATACTCATTTTAATCTGTCTAAAAGTGATGTGATTTCAGTTTTACTTTCCTTGTTATCAACACATTTTTAACCTCAGTACACCAGCATAACAGATATCTCGCTTGAAACCACAGGAGAAGTAAAAAAGCACATTAAAAGTTTAAAGATATTTAGCTGAGCTGGAAACATTTTCAGCATCACTAAATCTACTTTTACATTTTTGCGAACATTCAGTACCAATCTGCATAAAAGATTTAACCTACAGCTAACCATCATGCCTCACAAAAGAGCAAATATCTGTGCATTTGATGTACTTGGAAAACTTGAATGACCTTGCATAAGCACTCTATATGACTGCTTAAAAATGTGAAAGGTGTTCCTGTTGAAAATCCTCTCGGCACTATTCAAAATGACATCCTTTATAAATCATCCTCATACAAAAGGCAGGGCTGGAGGTTTTGCCGCATGAGCTGAGGTTTTCTTCCCCTTGGTAGGGCACTAACTGTAAAATTACTGCCACTAAGAGGGTATCAGTAGAACAATTTCCATCTTAATTGTGTGAAAATGAAACCGTTTCTTCTCTCAGAAGTGGGGGAGTGTTTGCATTGTACAATTCAGTCATCATCCGATTGAATAATTTCACTCAGTACCTCCTAGCAGGATTGGATGGCCTAATTTTGTGCCTGCAACACTCATACCCCCCTCCCCTCCAAAACATATGATACCATCACATAGCCTTGAGCATGTTTTAATGAGTTGCAGCATAAAAATAACTGCTCTTTTAGCTCTCCATGGTGTGTGTAGATTTATTAACTGAAAAATAAATGGTTTTGTTTTGGTTCAGTTTCCCGTCTCCCAAACCTTGTTTTCAGACATTTCAGTAGAAAGCCTTTATAGACAAACATTTGTATCAGACTTTAAATCTTTCAAACCAACAGTACGAAGGAAATCACCTTGTCCTTGATTGCAGCCTCGAGCACCAGGAATGAGCTGTGCTCCCCTTCAACAGAGGATCTCTATAGCTTTTGATCAAGTTCCAATTCACACTCATGTCTGATCAGCTAACACTCAAGACACCTTGTCGACACCAACGCCATTTCCTCTAGCAATTTACACCTTCTGACGGGTTAGTGGATTGAATCTGCAGCTGGCTGATGCCAGAAAGACTGATTGAATCAGAAGCCCAACTTTTGTTCCAGTTTCTGGGTAACAAATCGTCACATATTCAGCAGCACAGTGAAATTTTACTGCATCAGCAGCAATATTGCACAATGTCGAAATGAGGGATTGCCAAATGTTTTCGCATCAAGAAACCCATTTAGATACACATTAGACTAAAGACCCTCATTTCATTTGCACTTGTTCCAAAGCACCCCATCTGATCTAATCTTTGTTAGAGTTTTGGTTCAGAATTATTTAACTGTGTGTGCAGAGTTATTTAACTGTGCGCATGGTGCAGGAAGCAAGCAATGATGTGGGCAGTCATAATTGATGATCATGAACAATCATCATTTTGCATGATCATTACCATGATTATAGAGGCACTGAATAACTATCAAATCCATTTACTTTAATGTTGATTGGTCAACCAACAGAATCCTTATGGAGCACAGATGCCACTTTGGGACTCAGGAGGGAAACATGCCCAAATCTTCAATAAATTCATTTATATCTAAGAGAACAATTTTTTATGAGCCATTTAAAAAAATACGACCATTGGTGGGGTCATGCAAACAAGATGAAGAACGTAAAATTTGTTGTTGCTTGGTTGGCAACATCTGGTTATGAAGACTAGTTATTAACCAGCTGCTCAGGCCTCACAAGAGTTGAGACAAGCCTCTGATTTGCAAGTTCAGTGGCTGTTTACACGACGAGGGTTTTAGGGTAAAATGCAAAAATATTGTTGCGTTTCAGCCTCTCGTTTACTTGGAAATAGTGTTTTAACTAACCTAAAATGCAATATTTTGAAAAATGGCCTCAAGAGTGATTTTTTTCTTAGACACTGCTGCCACCATTGCTGTGTAAATAGTAAGCCGGTGTTTTCAGTGGAAAAGCTAACATCACACTCTACAAGCACATACAACAGGACAATAGCACAGTTGTTATGACCGCCACGGACTACCATGTTATGCTTGTGTAGCTGAATCAGCTCAATCTACTGACTGTCTTTCAACAAAGTGTGCATCTGTTACACCACTTCTTCCTGTTGCATTTGCCAATACATCAGATGCTTGGCCCAGCTGTACTTGGTTGGAGACCTACAAAAAGCGGCTTTTGGACAAGACAGTTACAGCACCAACTACAGGCCTGGCATGCTTACTACAGCATTTTCAGTCCCTCGGCATTTTTGTGTAAAGGGATATTTTTTTTCCTCTGCATTTTAGCGTTTTTCAATTAAACGTTACATAAATGGGGCCTTAAAGTAATTTTCTGGACTTTGGACTCAATCCCTGATTCCTTACTTATTGGTGAGGCCGTCAAAGAATGGGCTCATTGGCCATACTTTTACAGATAAAATATGCTGTTCTAACAAAAGAAGCTGTTTACCCAGAAGTATTGTTTATGTTTACGCAATTTATTTATGCTTTTAAATTTTTTCATTCACTTCTTGAAATTCACAAGAACTATTTAATCTTATCTACCTGCAGAGACTATTTACATAGCTTTGTTTGCTTTCAAAAATCGGGGTGACAGTATGGCCTGGTGGAAAGGTCATGTTCCCAAATAGGTTACCCCTCAAGTGGTGGACTGGGTTTGAATCTTACCTGCGGTCTCTTTCCAGGGACAGTTTTTGCTATGGGCAATGTGGGTGACCCCCCAGGGTGCAATCTACGTGAGGAAAAAAATAAAACGCAAGTTTTCTACACTAAAGCTCATTTCAGCGTGGCGTGGGTGCTGGGGCACCCCTATCATCAGTTCAATTTGCTCCTGAGCCTGAGAGTCACGCATACAGGTTGTGTGTGTGTGTGTCACTGACACTGTCCGAAAGAAAAGACAAGAGGGAGGGCAGGCGGGCGTGGGATCAATTCGGGATAGTAATTTGTCGTTCATGAACGTTTCGTTCAAAACAAACGAATCATCTGGATGAATGAACTGAATCACTTACTGAGAAGTTTTGTTCAATTTTCAACTTCGGTTGCACTCTCATCTCTCGTCCTCTGTCACTCTGTCTCTAATCTCAGAGTGGTCCAAGCCCGCCCTCCCTCTTCCTTCCCTGCTAGTGATATACTAAATCGAACCAGAGTTGGTTGGGTGTCTTGTGTCGTTCAAGTCTGCCCCTACATCTCACTGTCATGATTTCAAATCTGGGGGGGGGGCAAAAGTAGCCAGGACTGCCCCTGGCTCTTTCCCATGTCCCATGTCATTCCCCCACTCACTCTTTCCTGCTCTATCCACTGTCCTGTATAAAAGGACAATATCCTTTAAAAAACTTGTCCAAACTAGCCCAGTTGCTAACAAAACCATCACAAAACAGCCCAGTATATTCCCACAATAGGAATGCTATCATTGTCAAATGAATCCCATTATTTTGCAAAACAAAACCATGAACAGCCAGTATGCCAGCATATGAAGCAGTTTCAGTACTGCTTCATATGCTCAATCTACTTCTGAAGTTTCTTCAGATATCAGAAGTGCAGTACAGTTTGATTGTTTTGTATCATTATTCATCCTCACCTCTTGTTTCTTTTGTCACACTTGTCAGGATTTGAGGGGTGGGGATGTCTCTGTGTGATCCGTGCGATAATTGTTTTCATTTACTGGTGCACATCTCTTCATCTCACCCCCTACCATGTGTAAAAGCTCTTCACCATCTTATAGTTCCGTACATATTTTTTACCCTTTTGTTATTGGTCTATACACATTTTTTGTATTGATTCTTTTCATATTTCTTGTGAATTAATAGTTTTATACATGATTTTCTCAGATTAAACAATAAATCATTTTATTTTAAATTCTTGGTGTGACAACCCATTTAACTGCTGTAGTATTTTTAATTTACCTGTTGTGGGATGAATAAAGGATTATCTTATCTTATTTCACCAGTTTTCTCAGAGAAAATGTCTGTGAAATTACAAAACATCACAATTATTCATAAAGGTCATCCTTCGGTGGTACTTTTGTACTAATGGTCATTTTAAAAACAATGAGCCATACTCAGCGATAAATTTCCAACATCTCCTCTCCCAGAAGGTGATTGGTCATTCTTAACAAGGGAGGTTAGCCCATTGGGAGCTACTTATGTCAGGTAAATGTATGATAAGTGGGGCTTATTAAGGACAGGGACTAAACCAACATATACTCTAAACAACCCCTTTGTCCCCAGGTTCTCTGAAGGGGGATGGATGGAGGTGTGCTGAGCTTTCTTAATGTATTTTGAGGAGCAGCCAGTGAGAAGAAGGTAGACCCTGTAGCGCCACATTATATAAACAGATTATTACAAAATGCAGTGTTATTACATAATGAAATGAAAATTTATTACATTATTATAGAATGCAGCGTTAGTACATAATGTGACATTACAGCCCCAAAGGAAAAAAAAAATATTGGTAGCTTCTGCCACAGACATCCATATACCATCTTTTATGTTTGTCCTGATTATTTTATATTTCAGTCTGCACAAGTGGAATGTAATTAACCAATCCTTGGGCCTTTATAGTGTAGATTAAATCATAAATAATACAGTAATGGAAATTATTGCAATAATCACTCCAATTTAACTTGTTCTGGTCTTTTTTAGCTTTTCATTTTCTTTCTTTGTTTGACTGAAAGGACGTTAGACCTTTGTGTTTTCTGCATTTGGTTGAATCAATAGTGCGGTCTAAGCTCAGAGAGTTTTCAACCTTATTGCAATCAATATCCATTAAAAATTATTTTGTATTTTTTTCACAGCAAATATTTCAAGTTAAGGTGCAGACTTTTAGCAAAGCTACGGGAGGTAAGTGTGTGAGTCAGCACTGTTAATGGATTTTTTGGCTTGTTGATCAAAATGGTCAGCATGGCAGCAGCCGGGTGCTGTTTTTCAGCCGGAAAGTTTGGCTTCTCTTCCTCTCTACTGAGTCACCTTTTAGCAATAAATCCCACCTCATGCTAAGAGCGCTGAGGGATCCAACTAAGGCTATGCTGAATTATAACAAGCATCAATTATTCTTTAGGGTTTCCAGTTTGGAAAGAAAGTAAAGTCAGAGAGGGCTGATACTGAGAGCAATGCTTCTTAATGACCTGACATGGACCATCTGCAGCTAGTTCAGCAAATCGTTTGTCCACTTTGAGGGGTCAGTCTTAGACCACATGGATCATAGTGCAGTAAATACTTTTTTTTCTTACTTCCTCCTCCAAAATTATTAAACGGAATGAGAATTTTCATCACAAAACACGTCCCTTCCCATTTCCCAAATTCTTGACCATGGGAAACTACTAGGCTATACTAATTTCAGATATAATAGTAAAAAAAACCCTAAAAACTCAACTTTGATAAGGGGGGATTATGTTTTCCTATTTATTTAAACAAAGATATAAAGTAACAGTGCAGGATGGTCTAATATGCAGATCTTTAAACTGCTCCATAGTCATATGTTGTTGAAATCCCTGAATCTGTCTGTAAACTGCTCAAAACAGTCATCAGTTCTAAAAGAAAACCAGCACAAGGTTTTAACAAGACTCCCTGAAATTAGAAAGTCATCACATGGATCTCCTAACTGTTTTTTTGACACGTTTGAGGGCCTCAAACACCAAGGTCTGCCTTTAGCTTTGGTCTGTCTAATCAGAGTGGAGGGATTTATGGGGAAGGAGCCTTAAAGAAACAGCAGCTTTAACAAAGTGTTTCAGACAGAGGCTTCTAAAACACCAGCACGAGAAAAATCATTTTAGTTTCTAGTATCTCTTATTTTAGAATCAGAGCAATGATGATGAAAAATAATTTTCTGCCTTACTTAACCCATAAAGACCAACCTCACACATGGGCGTGATTCTTAAAGAAATATTTACGAGGAACATCAAAAACATGGTATCTGGGATTCTCCTCACATTTCACTTGAACAGAAACGTAGAGATCCTCTTCTGTAACACACACTCACACACGTGACAAACTGAATGACCCCTCCTGCAGTGTAAGGAGACTGTGAGTTATATCAAGACAGTGTGTGTTCATACAGTATAACCCCACAAATATAAATATTGAATGTTCCTCACATACTACTCTTCTGAATTAATTTCCATCTCTTGCAGCGCTTTCCCCTTAAATGGCTTGAGGGTAAATGAATTCTCTCTCTACAGTGACCGGCTGTAAAAGCAGAGTGAGCGGTGAAGGCTGATTTGACATTAATCAGCTGATTAGCATACAACGCACACTATCCTATACCATTCCACTTAAAGTAAGGTATTAAAAATTTCTAGATCGCCTCCTGCTAACGATGTGTCACCCACTGCTGTAGCAATTACACCCAACACACCAGCAAACTACCACTTTTTTCAGCCAGAAAGGCAGTTATTATCTTCCATTACGCAGAAAGGCGGCTGAGCGGGTTTAGCCTGAAAAACCTCTCAGAACAGAGCCATCTTCAAGGACGGAGGAGAGATGGAGAATTAAAAAAGAAGGTCTCGCATGCATTGTTTCTCCAGAATGGATGTTATTGTCCCACTGTTGATAAGAGAGTCTGGTAGACAGAATGTGAATATATCTTTAGTGATATTTTGAGCAAGGAAGAGTGCCTTTCAAAGGGGATTGCAGTTACTAGGCAACAAGCAGCAGAACCAATTGAGGACTGGAGCGAAAAAAGTTTCTCTCTCTTTCAATCATGCAGTCTCTCTCTTCCTCTCTCTATCTCCTACAGTCTCTCCGCTTTACACATGTGTAAGTCAGTGCTTTGCCTGCAACCAAAATCCCCTTTGAATAGGGTTTGACCACAGATAGGGGACTTAACCCATTTCTTATGCTCACGTGTAGGATTTATGTCCCATTGAAAATGAAAAGGAAAGCTTAGATAGCAGAGAGGGTAGACAAGTGTTGTTGAAAATCCATGTTGGTATGCCTCTGATAGTACCCTGGTTCCCCTTTTTTCCATCCTGTTTAAAGAGGCGAACGGGGTGAAAAGAGCAAAAGCACGCATGTTGAGGATGTGATTCGCCACAATAAAAGAGCAAAGTCATATAAAAACAACCTTTGCACGAAGTTGCACTGGTATCATGAAAAGCAGATTTACAGGATGTCATATTTTAAATCTCCTATTAAAGCCACTCATTTTTCCTTTAGCAGCACAGTCAATTAGCCACGCACTGTGGGCACAGTAATTGAACACAGTGTCGTGATGACATGGTCTTCAGTCATTCGTATCTGGACATTGTTTCCCTGTTGTCTCACCTGTCAAATGGGGATATGTAAGAATTTAAACTGATGAACATCCTGAAACAGCTTACATTAGAGACATTTTAATCACAAGCGCAGCACAGGAGCAGAATGAATCCCACCAACACTCCTAACATGACTGCTTCCAGATATTCATTAAAGGAGAGGTAAAGGAGGAAGATGTGGGTCTAATTTCTGCACAGCTGATGAGCTGTGAGGAAATAAAAAGCAACCCTGGGTGGAGTGTTCAAGAATATCTTGGTTAATTTCCTGCTTTCGTTGTGTTTGCACATCCTCCTCCAAGTCAGTCACACAGGGTACACCTGCAGCGACAGGTATCGACTGGTTGGAAGAATAAACACTGACTGACTGCTGGGTAGGGATAATAACTCCTAGAGCATCCTTTGAGCGTTTCCTCCACTAGCTGCAGAGACTGCAACAAGGAAAAACATCCACTTCTCACTGCTTTTTTCTGAGCCAAACTGCTCATCATTCATGTGTTTTAGAAGTTTGATTTTGTCACAATCTCAGTTTTCCCCTCGAAATATGTTTTGGGGCTTAATTTGACTCGTCTGGAGGATCTGGAAATCAAATTTTGTCATTTGATAGTGAATGATTTATTTGAAAGTCACATCAAGGTGGGAAATCTGTGCAAAATAAGAAGTAAAGCAATTGTAACACTGGGGAAAATGATTCGTCTTCAGCCAACAAGGACAGATCTTTCCTATTACTCGGACTTTGACAGCATGTGGAGACAGAAATAAACATGTTATGGAGGTATGACTCAGAGCAGATTGAAAACTTGTGATCTGGTTTCACTGGCTGCTTGACATCAAGGAGGCTATGTCTGAAATCTTACATGTTGCTGCTGTCTGCAGAACAGGAAACACAAAATGTGTCTTCCATTTTTTCCCCTCAGCAATACAGGAAGGTATATTTTAACCCGTCTAGTCATGTTCTGATTTAGACATTTGTTGACACAGCTCTGCAAGTGAGCCCTTGAATATAAAGCAGGACACTTAAAGAAAGAGAAAAACTCCACAATTAGGCTCATATGATGAGACTTGTGAGCCTGAGTCAAACTGTGCCTTGGGTTGAAGGAGTGAGTCACATTTTCAGACACCATCATGGTAAATGTCAACAATTTGGGTTGGCCTTGTGTAACTTCTGCCTTTTTTCTCATGAAGATGTGAATAATTAACTTTGTGTTTGTTCCAGTGGTAAACCTTCTGATCAAGAGTGAATCACAAACTAATTACACAAGATGCACAGACTACAAGGTTAGCTTGCTTCACCTGCAATTGGAGCCGCCACTCTCTTTGGCAAGTACAATTATTCAGCTCAAATCAGCATGAAAAGCTTGTTTTTTTTTCTTCCTGCAGCTCTCAAACAGCTATAGTGGGGAGGGGCTGTGTGAATCAGAATCCCATCAGAGTGGGACAGGACCCTGACATGAACCGGAGGGGTCTAGTCTCACCTTGTAAGGGCTCTTAACTAGGTTATAACTAAATAATGAATTGACTCAGAGATGATTCTTACCCATTTTAAAAATCTGAAGAGCCAATCTTAAGACTAGAAAAGCAGACTATCGGCTACAATTTGGTGTTAGTTGCAGGTTTGTATAATAATTTGTTACCTAACAAAGTTGAAAATTATGATGATCCAGTAAATGTTTCATATTCTGGATCTTAGTATCCAGAAAATTGGCAGGATCTGGATCCTACTTTTACATCTGTCAGAAATTATTGTACCTTGTCATGTAATTTTTTTGCAAAGCAATCAACCATTAATTGTAGAGTTGTATACACACATGGTGAAAATGTCTATCTCACAACTAAAAAATCCTTGAAAAAAAATGTGGATTGAGACGGTGTTCCAGATCACCTCCAAAATTTAATTTACTTCTTCAACAACTGTGAACATTAAAATGACAGTAATAATCATTTTGATTAAATTTTTCTGAAATAGTTTGCCTCTGGTGGTTAAAATTTAGTTAAAACAACCTATGCCCGTTTATTTGTCATACAAGAATCTTGAGTGCTGCTCTCCATGGAAGGTCTAGCGATATAACAGATGGAGTTTTCTAGAACATCCTCCACAGCTGGTGAAAAAAAGAACAGCAGTCCTCCAACTTTGCAGGAAAAAAAGCCTTACTCGTTTACAGTGTAATGCTGAAACATTTACACATTTGAAAGATTATGATGGCTCATCGTGATGGATACCGGACTTAGTCATGTATGTTTGATCCCTGGTTGTTTACAATTGGGGGGGGGGGGGGGGGGTGTTACAGCTTTGAGCAGAGCAAGAAACTTGACATGAATCTTAGGACAGAAGCTAAGATCGGAGTGAAACATTTTTGACAAAGAGGTCTAAATCAGTGTTGAAGGAAAGTTGAAAGAAACATCAACTTTTGATCTATTTGTTAGACATTGTTTCAAGTGCTTACAGTGCTGAAAGTAAACTGGCACATCTCCAGCTACAATCCAGTTTACAGTCTTAGTCTCTGAAAAGATTTGGACCAGCAACCCTCTAGTGCACTTGTGTTAATAAAAAGGAAAAAGAAAATGGCTTTAAGCCAGTTCTTGTCTTGCTGAGGACTGAGACATCACAGCGCAGAGAGTCAGCGAGAGGCCCTGGCCTCTAAAATCCTCTGAGCTACACAGAGAGGCATCTCTCTGATGAAGATGGGCTTTAGTAGGGCGTATGAAAAGCAGGGTGAAAACAATATTAATACCCATGGACTCAGCACTGATAAAAACGATTTTCACTCAGTTTATGTCTACTTAAAAAAAGGACTGAAATGATGCCAGAGCAAATCAAGCATTGACATGACTATTGAGACTATTGACATGATGTTATGAGCTATTCCAGATTCATTTTCCTGTGCACTGGAGCTCATTTTGTGCATAAACTCCTAAGACTCCAACACATTCACTTTCAGGAAGACAAGGCTCGTGTCTTTTCTCCTAAAAAAAAATACATAAATTACAAGATAAACAAATTTAGAAAAAAGATTTTTTTTTAAAATAGAAGAAAGAGGAAATAAAGATTTTCAGGCAGAGGATTCTCTTTTGAATTTGATTTGATTCCACTTTATTATGAAAATATCCTTCTGAAATTTGTTCACAGCACCCCCAAGGCATACAGCGGCTCTCATGCATAGCAAAACCAAAGCAAACAACAAACTCAGATGCAGTCAAAAAATGTTAAATCAGGAATCACAAAAAAGTAAAGCTTTACAATCATTTTATTGATTACTTTAATATTCTGTGCAGAAGGACAACAAATTCCCTTTGGCCCAGATTGAGCAGAAGCAGTCAAATCATTTTAAAGTAATGTACATATTTTAAAGCGAAATGAGGAAATAACCATTAAATTATATACATCTGTTGGGGTTATATTTATTCCTGGAAGTTTCAACAATGCATTGTATTTGAACTCCAGCCATTGGAGTCTGAGAGCCTTGCTTCGGGGCACATCACGGTTTACAGATGGATTGTTTTAATGTTTGAAATTGTTCCAAGCAAAAGTAGAAAACTGTTTCTTTTTTACTAGCAGCAGGATGAACAGCCTCCTACTTCATTCCTTTGTGTCGTGTCTGGGGCACAGCTGAGGTACACGGCAGACTTTGCTGAATTCTTTGAGACTCAAAGCACTGACATCTGTGGTCACAAGACCAACATCCCTCTCTTGGCTGGTTTTTTATGTCTTCCCATGTACAGATCCAGGTTGAGGCAAAAGGCTGACAAAAACTGACCTGAACATGGCCTTCAGTGGTGAGTATTTTGGATCAGTGTCAGAGCTGGGGCCATCATTACACACCAGAGGCTCTATCCTGAAACTGTCGGATACATAAAATCTGAGTTTGCTCTTCACATTACACACCCCACAGGAGATAAGTTTACATGACCATTGATGATCAAAACAAGGGATACAAATGTTTCCTTAATCAGAAGAGACAGATACAGTTGGGATTGAATTGAGGATCATTCAATACAGATATGTACGCTAAATAAAAATTAGAGCTAGATACCTGAAGCTGTAAAAGTTTGTCAGTAAAAACAGCTGTCTGCAGAAGCTCTATGCAACAAATGTCTTCCGTCCTCCATCAAAGTGCTGCACAGCATTTCAAATGACTGCCTGGCCTTTCAGTGCACACCAACGCCATATCTTGAGTCATGGTTTGGTTTAAAAGCAGTACAAGAAATTAAAAGTATGTTTTTGACAACAAAAAGGAAGTGAACACCAGTGGTCAAACGGTCTGTGATGCTGGAGTCTGGATCCCTCAGGTCTTAGGGATAATGAGCTTTCAAATATCTATGGGAGATTTTGATGATAGTTTTCAGTGTAACAGCCTGTAGACATCACTTTTCAGCTAAGTCTTGATGTCTCTCCAAAAAGGGGTTAAGGTTGCACTCAACTGCTTTAAACCTTGAGTGGGTCTCACGTAGCCTGATGGAGCCACACTGAAACTCTCAGCTTGCTTTGGATTTCCAAAAGAGTTGATCAAAGGTTGCTGAAAACATACATATTTTTCCTCAGGAATGTCACCCACTGGCTCTGATGTGGAGGTTTGACAACGAACAATAATGAATGCTGCATCAGAAATGCTAACCTTTGCTCAAATGTGACAAAGGGAACTGAGGTGGGCTGTTAGCCTACAAGTTCCAGTATGCTTCCTGTCAGAAAACTCTATCACTGCCTCAGTTTTGCAAAAAATATGCAAAACTCTTACCCTTACCTTATTCAAAACTATTTTTGTGCAAGGCTTTTAACTTCTCTAATTTGCCGTAATATTAGTCATTTTGAATTGGAGTGAATAGAGATTCTTTTGCTTTTACAGCTAGCCTCTAGTGGACATTCAAGGAACTGCAGTTTCCGTCACTCCTACATTGGCCACATTCACCAACACTGAAGTTTACCTGCAGGCAAACCCAAGAACAAACCAGAGCCTCATAAAAGAGAAAGTAGAGATGGGCTAACACTAGCATTACCCCTTTGTTGCCTTCTGGTTCAACACTATACAGATCATTATGGCATGTTTTAGGAATCTGCTCTAACTGTTTTGATTTATCTATTTCATAACTGGCTGCAGCAAAAGATGGTTTTGAGTTCAGATGCCACTCTATGTCTTAGTGGTGCAAATTCCATCTCCTTTGAGGGGGAACATCAACCCAGCTTGTTCCTATGTTCCCCTTCTTTAATATGTAAAATGATACAGAAAACATGCTTATGACAGGTTTATCGTCATGGATCATCTTGACACTTTCCTAATTGGAAAGAGAATACAGAGCAAAATGTAGAGAAGCAGCGTTTCTTCCTATATAAAAAATCATTAATCAAAGTGGGTGTGGATCAGCTCTGGTGTTCACGAATGGAACAGATTATCATATTAACATGCTTGTTATTCCAATGCAGGTAAAAAAGTTCTTTTTTTACCTTCGCCAAGGAGGTTATGTTTTTGGGAGAGTTTGTCTGCTTGTCTGTGAACAACATAACTCAAAAAGTAACAAACTGATCTTGATAAAATTTTCAGGAAATGTTTTAAATAGGATATGGAAGAAATGATTCAATTTTGGAGGTGATCCGGATCGCCATCTGAATCCAGGACTTTTTCAAAAGATTCTTTATCATTGTGAGGTAGGGTTGTTTTCACCATGTGTATATAACTGGGCAGATTGCTTTGCAAAACAATACAAGACAAGGTCATAACAATTTCTGATGTAATGTAAAAGTACCATCCAGATCCCGGCAATATTCTGGATACTAAAATCTGGAACATGAAATATGTGCTGGGTCTTCATCATTTTCAACACTGTCAGGTAACAAATTATCTTACAAAGCTGCAACTAACACCAAATTGTAGCAGACAGTCTGCTTAAGGGGAGAATAACATTAAAGTAGGACTTAAGTTTTGCGTGACATTCACAATATGCTTGGTGAAGGTCTTTGCTCTCTGAGTGCTTTTCTAGTTACACTGTAGAACATTTTTCGCAATGTAAAGTATCTCAACATAACGTAACTCAAAACTGATTCTTGTCTTGCAAAATTTTCTTAAACTAATATTTGTTCTAAGATTGCAACCAAAATTGTCCGACAAATTGTCATAATTGCCAGGAAAAAAAAGCTATATATATATATATATATATATACATATATATATAAATATATATTTATTTATTTATTTATTTACAGACACTGGTCTCTCTTTGTGCAGCATCAATAGATATGGTCTGAGATTAGTCTTTTAGTGCAATCACACTACCTTTATCTATGAAATCCTGGTCATCCGACAATGTTTAAGTGGAAAACATCATTAAATTTTTTCAGCTAAATAAATAAATAAATCAAGTGTTAATTAAAAATACTCGGTAAATCCCAATCCCTTAAATCAATGAACTCTGAACATTTTTAATGCACGGGATGAAAGTAATCTTTGTTCTCTCTTCAAATCCCCGTCTCCTCTGCTGTGGAGAGAAAATAAAGTCCTCAAGGTATTCTTGTTTGCCAAATCCCTATTTTGCCAAAAAATCATGCTCCATTTGTGTGCAGCATGTGCAGGAAATAAACCCTCCTAATCATGAGGTGTTGTCAGTCACGCTGTCAATCATCAGGATGAAAAAAATAAAGTTATTCCAGATAAAGCTGCAGCGGCTGCATACAGGGAAACGGTTAAGCACGCTCCATTATCTTCAATTTCAAGTTCTCTGCAACTGAAACAGGCACATGAGTAAAACTGATTTCAGAGAAAGACAAGTGGAAATAGATGTCAAACACTGATAAGGTGTGAGCCTCTTGCTGTACTGTTGCATGATAAATCCAGATACTTGGCGTTCCCAGACTAAACATCCTCAGTTCAGGCTGTGAAATAACGCTAGTGATGAGTTTAATCAGCCCGTCAAGATTATTCTGGCCACTCTGTGCAACATCCATCTCAAACCCACCTGCCGCTGATTGAGACCTGTCTTGCCTGCCAAAGTATCCATTTCCTTGATTTGTTTTCAGTCAGTGTTCAGCCATAGACTAATGGATCCCTATCAGATCGAGCAGTTTTCTAATGCCTGTGCAAGGAGGCTGCGAGCTGAGGATCAAAGAAGAGGCTGCTGCTGGAAAAAGTGGCTCGTCTGTATTCTCCTCTAACGTGAGTTCTTTGACTGTGAGGGCCAAAGGATGATTTGGGGGATATCTTTGAACGTTCCTGGTACTCTGGGGGGTTTGTGAAAGCACCAATTGTTCTGAGAGGTGGCATGCTGTTGTGAATCTGTCGAGTATTCCTTTTTGGAAAGTGAAAATTGCCCGTGAAATTTGTGGCTCAGCTCGGTAACACGTCTTACTGAGACGCTCTGGCACTGTGTGTGGATCCAAGCCAGGCCCTCTTCTAATGAGGACAACTTGGCTCAATACCCCAAGAACAAACTGTTAACTTTTCATCCTGTGTGTGCAGTGCAACTTAATGAAAAGAAAACCTAAGTACTTATATTATTAGGCAGGATTATTTAACTAAAATTCAAAAAGGTCTGGTCAGAAAAGATATTTAATTCTTAAACTTCATTGGCTGGAAAGGGTCTCATGGGATGGCTCAACTCGAATACAATTTGCCTGTGCGTTCCCAGCTTTGCTGAGCCAATACTGTAAACACTTTAGAAGCTGTGCTGGTAAAAATAGAAGCCTCTAGTCAACTTTAAAATCCCCAAGAAATTTATTGATGATAGATCTGGATTTGTTTGGGATGGTGTCCAGGTCTTAACCAGGTTTTCATTTTGCCAGTTGAATGCTGATGATGGCATACTGCTCAGATAATTCCTGTAAGATCAGAAGCATTTGTGTTTCTTGATTTGTTGTTGTTGTTGTTGTTGGAGTGCACTTTTTTTCAGACTGTACTTACATTCATGTAACATACTGCAGGATGGACAGCTCATATTTACTCTTCTGCACAAGCGAGATTTGCCTGCTAAAGCCACAAGTTTAATGACCAGTAAGAAAAAAACCCCCAAAAAACCCACTGAAATAAAAATCTTCCTTTCATGTCCTTATTGTTTCCAGCTTATGAAGGCATCAGGCACAACTTTCTCCCTCTTTTTAGAGCGATTTCAAAGTCCCTCTGTTTTGTCATTTCTGCATGCTCAGACAGATGCCGCTTCTTGTTTACACCAGGTGTAGGAGACTACATCAAAGCCTTGTGTTTATTTCAATCGAGTCACCATAAAGGTTGAAAAGTGTTAAACTCTTGCATTTTTGATAACAAAACATCCCAAATCAGTCGCAACAAAGAAACATACTTTTTTGCAGATCAAATGTTGGTTTTAATGAGGAACAACACCAAAAGATAGACCATGATAGTCAAAATGTTTGATTTCCAACCTCCTGCTGTTAAGTTGACACAAACATATTTATTTAAAGTTGCCTATAGTACAGATTCTGGATGGAATGTAACACAGTTTTGTTGCCTGAAGCTTAAATACAGCCTTTTATGCTGTGAGAGACATAAAAGGTTCAGCTTTAACAAACTAAAATGTAAATACTAGCAACAGAACAATACAGAGCTTAAAGGCACTGTGAAGAGTTTGACAACATTTTTACATTGGTTGCTTCTTAATACTGAATTGTAGTACCTGTCTGTGTGAACTGCCCTGTGAAAGAAGCTGAGCTGATATTCGTTACTCACGTGGGTTCTGCTCTGTCCAGGACTCTGCTGGCAAAGTGTGAATGCTCTGCCGCTCTTTGATGACAGTTAAGCCATGTGCATATTTATTTATGTTAATCTGACATTCAGTGGGACATTGGAGCCCAAATCATGACACTGGGCTGTGTGGTATGATATTAAATCGGTAAATCTAGTCACCTGACTTATATATAGCTAATCTAAAGTGAGAGCTTACAAGCCCAAATCAACACATTACCTTATCTGGTGCACATACTTTGTGCACCAGATGAGGATAAATAACCTTTTTTTCCCTAAAAAAATAGCAATATTATTATCCTGTGCCCACTAGTTACAACAGTGCCCCTCAGGGGACATGGAGAATTAAAAAAAAAAAAAAAAGGTTTACTCAAGTTCGCTCAAAACTATTGCGAGATCTCACAAATGTTGTCTCAAAAGTAACCGACCAGTGTATTATTTCAGGTCAATTCAACCAAACCAAAACAAAAAAAAAACACACATGGGAGAGGTTTGTTGAATTTTATTTTGACAGCCTTCTTAGGACGCGGTCACACTGGTCAACCGTGCCATGCCTAAGCACGCTTCAGCCCTAAAGCATGTCTGGAAAGGCCAATGTGACCGCAGCTGTGCTGTGCTCAAGCACGATTCCCTTCAGAGAGGTGGGATTCGGCACGGTTACTTCATGCACGAGCATGAAGGTTGTGTAGGGTGAAAACTACTTACCATAAGTCCAAAAGTCTCTAAAGTTGTAGCAGTGCTCTCTGTGTCTCATTGTGCTGACTGATGAGATCCTGTTTCATGTAAACATACGCTTCACTATGACGTAGGCGGGCCATGCGCGTGTGTGATACCTGCTTAAGTCTTGTTCATATAGGGGTAGTGTGACCACTGGTCGTCCTCTCAGGCTGGGGAACGGCGCTGCAGGGGGGCAATCGTGCTCAGGCACGGTTTGGATAGCCAGTGTGACTGGGCCCCTAATGTGACTGAAGTATTGATTCTTGAGTGTGACTGGCATAAGTGCCATCATTATTTTAAGAGTTAGGAGAAATATCAGGATTTGTATTATATTCATTGTTTTACGGCACAATAAACAGCGCAGAGTTTGCTTGTGAAATTAATGTCCTTTCCTGATAAAACAGGATGCCTGTCTAGCTATTCCAGGGCAGACTGGATGAACAAATCAAATGCACCCTTCCGCTCTGTGTGTGTTTGTGAAGCGGCTGACAGCTCTCAGTGGACTAGTCTGAAAACAAACAGTGAAGTCATATCACCTGTTCAGCCCTTCAGAATTAAACTGCACACAATGAAACAAACAGCCGTTAAAAACACTTGCACCAGACACAATAGGGCAAATAGATTAGCGCAAATACGTTGGCTTTGGCTTGGGAAGGAGGATGATTGACAGCGTTTTCTCAAACCCTATTACGGACATCATGTTGTTGCAGGGCAAACACGCTTAAACAGGAGGTTTGACGCTCCCTTACTGTCCTTTGATCAAATGTAACTAACATTACATAAAGTTTGTCTGGTTTTATAAGGCAAAGTTATGTCTGTTAACAAACTGTAGCCTCCCATGCCCCCGATGCGTGCAGGGGAGTTTTTATTTTTTAACTTTATTTTAATTCATGCATCTTTTAATTGTTCTATTGTTTTGGTTGAATTGACACAAAAGTGTTACACTAACCAATTACTTTTGAGACAACATTTGTGAGATCTCAAGAAAACCTTTTTTTCTTTCTCTGTCTCTCCATGTCCCCTAAGGGGCTCAGTAAGCTCCTTTTTTAACACAAAATAACTCTTTCCCCTGAAAGTTATGATATGCGGACAAATATAAATTAGAGGATATGTAGATTTTACAAGTGTCCATTTATTTACTGTAGTAAAAAAAAATACATGCTTTAACAAGAGCTGCATCTTTACCACATTGGGAGATGGTGATCATGGGAAATGTAGTCATTCCACCACTGCTGATTTGGTTTAACCCCTTGATGCCTGTTGTTGCAAATTTGCTACATACCCTGTCAGGTCTTGATGCAGCTGAAATGACCTTTGTAACTCATTATTACGTATTGATTCATATTTTACACATACCAATATATAACTTAGTTATAACTATTGTGTGTAATATAGTCAAATTTACAATCTTCAATTAATTAAACATCTGTAGGAATGCAGAAAAAAAAATCTATTTTTATAATAGTTAATTAATTCAGGCAGTAAGGAGTTAAAGAGGTCAAGCATGGAGACTCTTTACAGTGCCTTTGAAGAAAGATTCTTATTTTTTTAATTAGCAAACATGTATTTGACACATTGACACGTGCAGATTGTTCATACAAAAAGGTGTAGGAACATGAGTTCCAGCTCAAAGCATTTGGGGTAAAATTCTGATTTTCCATCTAAAATCAATGCCCTTTCATCAGAAGGTAATTCATTTGATGCATTAAGTGCGATTGAAGGGTCAGGCACGGGCTGTTGCCTGCAGCATTAGCTGCTTCTGGCCACAGCAGGCATGAGTTAGCTTTTTCTCATCAATGATTTCATAGCAGTAAGGAAACTGGGGCAGAGACAAGACTGTTTTCCATACTGGCAAGACTCCTGAATTAGATTTTGCAGGCATCTGCTCACTGGGAGAGCTCAATATGTCTGCAAGCTGGAGCACAGAGCGCGGACAGCAGCCCTCCAGCCAACCACAGCAGCCTGTGCATGTTTAGAAACAATGATCAATGCGGCCTGAAATATAAACAGCTCAATGAAAGAACAGAGATCTGCAGCGGAAAGATGACGAAAAGAGCTTGTGATGATGAATCGGTGCAGGCATGTGGTAGCTGCACCTGCTGCAGCGTACATTGATGAATATCAGAGTGGTGCTGCAGCCGCCCAGTGGGAAAACATAATTACAACACTTTAATTTCCTCCATCTTGAGTGTACCACAGTGTCCCAGAGAGGCCTGCTGTTGGTCCGGATTCATCACATGCTTATTACCACAGGTCACAGCTCCTGCCTGCACCGCTCTACTGTCCCTCAGCCCCTCTCCTGCTTCCCCTGATTGCCACCAATGCCAGCCAGGATCCGTTTGGCATTATCTTCAGTCTTTTACCATCATTAGTTATTTCATCTTTAGCTTAAAATCAAACAAAAGGAAGGTTTGTTTCTGCTTTGAGTCTATTCGAATCAGTGACATGTTTATACCCTACTTTTGGAGATTCAGAATAGACTGTCTGTTTTTTTAAGTCCTACTTTAATGTTATACTCCCTTTCAGCAGACTGTGTGCTACAATTTGGTATTAGTTGCAGGTTTGTTACCTGGCAGTGTTGAAAATTATGATGACCTGGTACATATTTCATATTCCGGATCTTGTTATCCAGAATATTGCAAGGATGTGAATTGTACTTTTAAATCTGTTAGAGATTATTGTGACCTTGTGTTGTATTGTTTTGCAAAGCAATCCAACCATTTATCGTTGAGTTAGTTAAACATATGGTGAAGACGGCCCTATCTCGCAATGATAAAGAATCCTTTGAAAAAGTCCTGGATCCAGACGGTGATCCAGATCACCTACAAAATGTAATCACTTCTTCCGTATCCTATTTTGAACATTTCATTAAAATTACATCCAGACAAGTTTGTTACTTTTTGAGTTATGTTGTTCACAGACAATCAAACAAACTCCCCACATACAGCCTCCTTGGCAGAGGTATCAAGATCAGCAGAGATGCATGTAATGCTTTGTCCAGGGGCCCCAAAATCAACAAAACTGAGAGTTTTTCTTCAGTTTTGGATTTTGGCTTATTTTTAATTTTATAAATAGTCTCTTGCAAAGCAGATTTATTTTGTTATAGAATGTTTTAGATAAATATAATCATAAAAAAGAAAATGTAAAGATTCATGAAACCTTCATCACAATGTTTTTTCATTAACCTTCCTGAATTCAACAGAAGGTTACTGGCAGCTCTGGAAAAGTTGTGTAAGTTCATTTTGCATGCAGGACTTCACTGGGACCATAAGAATCCTCCGGATGCTGTAAACCCCAACCATCTGGATCTTTATGCCTGTTGAAGTAAATGTAAAGAATCATGGGTAAGTAAATAGCCACATGCAAATGCCATCGTTAAAGAGTGATTTAGTTTTTAATACCTTTGCTTTAATAGTGTTCATATGTCATTGATTGAAAAGGCACACACTCATGAGCCCTGCCAAACATATTGGTGTAATCGATGCAGCAAATCCTTGGGGTGTCAGAAACTTGTAACCAAGACTCAGACCATCTGCTTCCTCTACAGTAAATGTCAAATGAATGGATAAATATACTAAATGGCTTAAGAGAACTGTTTGTCAACATGACACCACCCACACAACCAGCGCAGGAGTTATCAGCCAGAGTCCTCTTCCCTATCGTCGTGGCTTTAAGAATATTACTCACTTGACCAGCAAGATTGCTTTGAGGACTGCTCCTTTAACAAATTAGTAAAGTCATGGATTTAATAATAAAAACAAGCTTTAACTTTTACAAATTTTGCACAAAGTTGGAACACCATTTCCCAAATTTAGATTAAAGTCCATTTAATACTCACATCTTCATTTTTTTTTTTAATAACTTCAAGATAGACAGACTACTTTTTGAGTATTCATACAACCACATCTGCTCTTTGAAGATACATTATTTATTTATTTAATTTTGCTTAAAAAGGACCCACTTGTATAAAATGTGTTATATCCAAAACCAGGTTGAACATGTCCTAGGATTTTTTTACAGTTCTACAGTTATACAGATTAATTTAGAAAATGCTTTTGTCAAAGGGACGTACAACACAAGCAAGAATTTAGACAGAAGGGTAAAACCTAGTTAGTGCAACAAGAGTGCAACAAGATTTTTTTTTTTTAATGATGTAGAATAATCTAGCCAACTAACCACAATTAATTGCTGCAACATACTGAGTGCACATTAGTCACATAACTTAATTTGGAATCAAACTTCAGTCCCATGACAGGGTTAGCCATGTAATACTCATGGGGAACAAGGACTGATAATACCTCATCAGCTACTTTTAATCTGTGGAAATTATTTCTGCCATGTTTGCAAATTTGGTCTGTATTTAGTGAATGTATTCACAGTGTAAGAAGCTATAAAATTACAACCACCAGTGTAAACTACAACAATCCAACACAACAGCTAAATTCAAACATGTCCAGTTCTTGTCAAATTCACTGACTTCACTCTAGCATTCCAGCACAGTGTTGGCACACATGTTGTGCTGAACATTCAGACCACACAGTGCGAGATTTTCATAATAATAAGCTACTGTCGTGAGAGTGACCTGTTTTCAGTGGGAGTTCACATTCCACAGTTATAACAGCACTAACATAAGGGCTAAAGGTTTCGAAAGGTAGAACATTCATCACATAATTCTTTTAAACATTTTCCCTTAGATATATTCTTAACACCTGAAATGCAAATAAACACTTCAGACAAAATGAAATCTTAAATATCATTGAGTGACTGTGCGCATAACTGACAAATGTTAAATTCATATTATGACGTTTTTTTTGTCTCATGCAGACATCGGAGAAGGTGAGATTGCAAAAAAGTGAACGTTAATCTCGCTTTTGCTGAGTTATAAGTTATGCTTTTGTTTATTTTCTGTTTGAGGGTTTTTTTGCTGTTTTTTTTCTGAAAGCTGTTCACTTTCTTTTCAAGCCATGCTTTGATGCTTTCCCCTCCTCATCTGTCATACATTGATTTAATCTTGAACTTTTTCTTTCTTTTTTTTTTTTTTTTTTTTTACCCCAGGGAAAAAGCAGTTCCACATGATTGTTTCTTTACCTCTGTAGCCTTTTAAAATCAAAAGCTGAAAAAACCATCAAAGCACATAATGACTTTAATCAGTTTTTTCTCACAACTCAGCCTGCTGGACATAACAGCTGATCCTGAAATAACATCACATTATTGAGGAACACACAAGCAGAGAAATTAGATGAGTGAGTGTGAAAGCTGTACTGAGAGTAACATGTCTGAATAGGCAATATCTACCACGGTAAGGGGTCTCTGTATTTGGATGAAAGAGTGATGCTTGAAGTTTCGTCAGATAAAAATGAGTCACTTTGGCAGTAAACTTTATTTTTCTTTCTGCACTCACAACTCACCACTGTACTCCTGTCTCCCTGACCTCAAAGTTTTATTTATCAGGCTAAAGCAGATGTTGGTTTTAAAGTCAAATGTGGGAAGAAAAAATTAGCCATTTCCTACAACATACACCTGACCATTTTAATGACAGTGGCCAGTAAACAAGAAGGAGGGGTCACCCCTAGAACCCTAACACCATGGGGTTACCCTCATCATCATCATCAGTGTTGGGAATAACAGTGATGAAAAAAAAAACGTCACTAACGCTGTTACCTTTTTCCAGTAAAAGTTATTCTAATAATTATTTTTTTCAAAGGGCACAATGTCATTACCATTACATTTTCTATCTCTTATAGTCCTTCGTTGGTGAGGGGTAGGGAAAGACAGAAACATAAGTAATGATGAATGGCTAAAGGTGGAGTACAACTTCATGGTAAACCAAACAGTGCCAGAGTCCAAATGGTGGGTCTTGTTGTTACAAACCTATGGAAGCACATAAGAGACATATTTGAATTTCAACAGCCACATAATGTTAAAAACTAAAATAAAAACACCACTGAATTCATGGCATTGAATTATTTTGCTATGAAAACAATATATCTGAATTTATTTTTCCTGTAATTTACCTTTGAAGATTCAGATCCAAAAGCTCCAGTTTCATAACTTGACAACAAAAAGATTCGGGTTTCTCAAATTATGCCATGGCAAGATTCAGGTTTGTCAAATTAAAAAAAAAAAACAGTTTTCTTTCACACACTGAAGGTTTTAATTTCTTTCCCTGTTACTTATTACATTTCATTACAAATCCAATCACTTTTTTTGGGAGGAAAGTAACTTTAACTAATTACCTCTTTTGAAGTAATTGCCAAACACTGATCATAAGGGATCCCAGTCTCAATCCAGTTGTGAGATAAAACCCCATGTGTGCTAATGACTTGACCAGACAAATTGACCAATGGTAGATTACTGAGACAGAGCTGAGGACTCTAAGATACAAACATGCCCAGTAAATTAATACATTTTTAGAGTTGAATAAAGATCAAACTGTCATCTTTTTATGTGAGAGGTTAGGTTGAACAGTTTAAATTTTATGGTGATCATTAAACAAGGAGGCTGCCTGACGGTAAAGAACAGTGCTGTGGTTTAGTGCAGTGCAGCTTTAATATGATTTGTTAAAAGAAAGGGTTAACATTACAAACTGGTCTTACATTTATAAAGACTTGTGACTGAATTCTCTGAAAAAGAGAGTCAGACTCACTTTGTGGTAGAAGCACCTACACTTAGACAGTCAGCATTCAGCCTTTATTCCATTTCCCTTCTTTTTTCTTGTTTCCTGATTGCCATCTGTGAATGAAACCTCACACTCTGATTCATCTTCACTTACTGGAGGCTGTCAGCTGGCCCTTGTTTCAAATCATCTGGTAATCCTCCTGAAGCATGAGGAGATGAGGGTGTCACGGGGTGCAGATCAGTGTCACTGCTCGATGAAAGGAGCGCTTCCTATCAAACACAATCTGAGATTATTGCTGATGACACATCAGCAGGGTCAATGGGAGGAAAGTGTTCTCTGTGGGGCAATTGACTCACTTAATCAAAATCCGTGTCACAGGGACGCTCTGCATGTTGTGACTCTGATGATTGAGTATGGCTCGACTAGGATGTGTGCTTTTTGAGAGGTGAAAGTAATCCTGACGTAAACTAAATGGAGCATCTCAGAGGGGGCTTGTGAGCGAATTATTTGAAATGGATGATGTATGATCAAACTATTACATACGTTATTCACTTTTCCTATGAATGTGTGTGACAATCACAGCCTCTGCAGTGCGATGAAAATAACAGCAGACACCTCTCTTGATGTAATCTTTAGATCTTTAATTGTTAATATCAAATTATAATGACCCTGGATATGAAGATTTAAATAATGCAGAATAACAACCCCATGTTAAAGCAGTAGTTTTGACATATCAGTTTAGAAAAGGCGTTTCTTCCTCTGTAAGAAAGACAAACCTTAAAAAGTGAAAAATGTACTGTTTCCTACTTCTTCTCCAGTCGAATCAGGGCATGACTAAGAGTTTGGAAGAGGTTTGTAGGTGTTGGCTGGTTCGCAGCAGGATGAGTCAGCAGAAGGTCACACAGATCAAGTATGTAGACACCTGTGCTCATTTAAAAAGTCCAAGCTGAAATATGTAAGTGTTAATCTGGTGTTAAATAAAATTTAAAGTATTTTTAACTATATTGGTGAGATAAAAACTTTTATTTTGATCATTCTGCAAATTATATAAAACTGTGCAGTTGTCATCAGGTTCAGATTGTTTTCTTCACAAAACAATCTTGTTTTCTTTGTAAAAACAACAACTTTTGTATTTACAAACTGTTAAAGAAAGAACTGTTAATCTAGTTGTCAGTGTGTCACATTAATGTCAGTCTGTATCACATTTACAGTTTGCATATCTGTACGACCTGATGAAGCACATGCAGTGAGTTTGGCTGCAAATAACTTGATATTTGTGTGGATGTGAGTGGATGGACTGATGCAAACAGCACTATGATCTGATCAGGATTTTAGGACAGATGGATCAGTGAGTTATTAGATATATGGACAGATGGAGGTAAAATGAATAGTTGGATAAAAGATGGATAGGTGCATGCTGATTGGATAATGAATGAATTGATGGATTTATAGATGGAAGCGGATTGAATAGTTGGATAATGGATGGATGGATGGATGGATGGTGAATGGGCTTCATGGTGGGGTGGTGGTAAGCGCTGTTGCCTCACAGCAGGAAGGTTTCTGGCCTGATTCCCAGGCTGGGGGCCTCTCCGTGTAGACTTTGCATGTTTTCCCTGTGTACATGTTCTCCCCTCTGGCTACCTCCCACAGTCCAAAAACATGTTTATCAGGCTGATTTGTCACTCTAAACTGCCCAAAGGTGTGAACGTGTGCGTGAATGGTTTTCTGCCACTATGTTTCAGCCCATTAATGGCCTGTCGCCTTTAACAGGCTATCATCATCCAGCTATCATCTGGCCTTGGGCTATGCGTTTGCTACAGCCGCCACAACTCTATAAGAGAAAAGTGGTAAATATAATGGATGGATGGATGAATGAATAGATGGATAATGGACTTATAATGGAAAGGTGCATGGATGAATAAACATATGGATGGATGGTTTCATGGATTATTGATGTAATGAAGGTGGACACCTACAGTTGTATGAAATGCTGTTAAGGAATCAGCATGATGGGTATCATAGATTTGGACTTGTTATATATATATATATATATATATATATATATATATATATATATATATATATATATATATATATATTTTCTTGGGATAAGCTTTATCTATTTTTTTCCACTTACATCACACACCCATACATACATTTAATACGACTGCTCTCCAGAACATTAAAGTAACTATGTGTTTGTATTTCAAAACAAAGTGAGAAAAGTAACTGACTGAAAAAAAGTTGTGTCAAATAGAAAAATGTTAAGACCTTAACTGAAAAGAGAGCTGCATGTGAAAGGTTAAAGACCCCAAATATATATATATATAAAAAAAGATTTAATGTTCATTAAAGATGCAGATGAACAGACACAATCACATAAGAAGCAGGACCGCTGGTGGGTCTCTGGTCACAGGAAGTTGTCCCTCAGCTAATTATTTCTGTGGCTGATATTTTCCATCCAGTCCGCCTGGGGCTCGACGATGATGGAATCCACAATGATTTGAAATGCTTGGCACTGCAAATGGCTTTGCTGTGTCGATCTCCCTGCGTACTAACAGCTGCCAGGTCTCCTCACTGTGGTGATAGGACCTCTCCAATGAAAGCCTATCCCTCAATTACAGTGGCAATAAAGCCAGGACAAGGCCAGGCATACAAATATCCACTCCCCTCATCATGAAAAGACAGGATGACTTCACAGAGGGACAATCTGGTGGGGTGATCGGATGGGGTCACATCTTTTATGAATTACAGATTTTTGCTGCTGAGCTATAATAACTTTTTACAGATTGAGTTTCACTTCAGTGAGAATATAAAAAGGTCAACCCAGTAAAATGCTTTCTGTACATACACTCAATAAAACCTAAGTATTTAAGCATACATTTCAAAGTAACAGTAAGATAACATGCATGGTGGCCCAACTGTTAGCACTGCTGCCTAACAGCAGCAGTTGGATTCCCAGTTCACCCAGTGGGCCTTTCTGTGTGGAGTTTGCATGTTCTGCCCATACTCTCTCAGTCCAAAAACATGATCAGGTTAATTGGTCACTCTAAATTGTGCATATGTGTGAGTGTATGTGTTAATCTACGTGTCAACCCTGCAATTGAGTGGCAACCAATTCAGGGTGTACCCCGCCTCTTGCCCAAAGACAGCTGGGAAAGGCTCCAGCCACCCATAAACCTGAGCAGGATAAGCTGCATACAAAATTGATGGATGTTTATCTGTTTGATTATTTTTAAAGTTATATTTTTCCCTGCAATTATGCTTGACTTTTAAAAAATAAGTGAAGAATGAATGCTTGAAATGTTAGCAGAGCTGTTATCATACTGTACTAATATGTGACAATGTGTTAACACAATAATCGTTCATCCAACAAGTATAAAAAACATGTAGGAATGCTAAAAAGTGTGAAATAGCTACATATTTTTAATAAAAAATCAGATTGAAAGAATACATTTTCTCCATTTTTTTTTCCTTTTCGATTAATATGTTGCTTTAAGGTTCTAATACGCTACATTTAAAGATTACAGAAGGGCAGAATTCCCAGAGCAACATGGCTATCAGCAGTAATCCCATAGCCATTTTACATTATGCACCTGGAGGGAATATTCACCAACATTTATTCTTGAACCAAAGGAAATAACACCCTGACAGAAACCAGCTCTTTAGGACTTTTTTCCTTTAGGCCACGCTATTTATTACAGGAGAGCGAACCTGACAGCACATGTCCTGACCTTCAGCCTGAAAGTGATACCAGCACGAGACACTTCCTTCCCTTTACAATTAGCCTCATCTGTGCTCCCATTTCCCTCCCCAAATCCAACACCTTATAAAGTAATTATCACCCTATCCATGCATCTGCTGCCCTGAGATCAAACCCCAGTTTAACTTTTCAACAGAGGTGTATTTGTAATGCCAAAAAGGAATCTGACTGCTTCTAGTGTGTGGGGATGGCATCGTAAGAGTGCCAAAGTGCTTCTGCTATGTAAAGGTAAAGACTCTTTTCAATGTAAATCTGTGCTTCTGTGGCAGTACAGAATGGAAGAATATCTTCTAAGCTACTATTGTGCATTAGTACTTTATGTTCAATGGAAATGTGCAGTCAGGGACACTGCTGGAAGTAAAGCAAGTTTTATATATCAGAGAATAAAGCAGGCTCACGCGCCGAGAAACATCGCAGAACACCTTGTACTCGTGACTCAGTTTCCAAGCTATTATGTATGATTTGGCACCTTATGATATTCATTTTCTTATAATTAGCTACCAGATTCTCAGCTTATGTTCTGATCATTTGGTTTTGGATTGGATCATGAGTAGAAAGCCTATGCTATAATCCAAGAATGCACCCAGTACAAGTGTGTTCAAAGTGTGTTTAAAGCATGGCCATAGCCTCACCCATCACTGATGAGTTTCTAAAGAAGTTCTTGGAGGTAAATGATGGCAATCACTGTATTGGGAGAGTTGACTCAATTTAACCTTTGACCCAGCACTAGTAGCACATTACTTGTTTGAGAATACAGAAACTGGTGTTTCCAGAACACAGGATTTCAGCAGTTATTTGATCTTACCTGTAACTTTTGCAGCGTCCTATTTTTAAAATGATTATGTTTTAAAATGACACTGCCATGTCAGTGAGAGTAGTGCGTTTTGATTTAGTCAGTGCCAAACTTCATCCTCTGATCTTTTCAGCTGATAGGGCACTGCTAAAATCCAGTGGACATGCTGCCACAGACATGTGACACATTTAGTCTTTTCAAACAGAAATGGTTAGTTGCATATGAGGCAGTAAGGGAATGTCAATCACAAGTGGTCCCTGGAGGCGCACAGTGAATGCTTGCATTGGGTCTTGCCAGTATATGAACCACTAAACCACAATGCATGTCAATTCTAGGTGTAAACAATCCTGTTATTTAACAAACACGGCTGCTCCAAGTTCTAGTTTGCTTTCTGAAGCTGATCACAACATGATAGGCATTTCTTCAAAGCCTCTCCTCTGTTTTGCTCCGCTATTTCAGATGGAGTCACTGTTTGGCTGAAAGAAGCTGCAAGGGGCAGAAAAGTCAACCAAGAAGTCAGACACAGAGTCTCTTGACTGTGCATCACAACACGATATCAAGGCTTAACCATGCAGCACTTGGTAGAGGCACAAATATCATGTAAACCAGAGTATTTTTCACCAAGGTCCAGTGGGGTTAATAAGTTGAGCTCTGGTGACTTTTTGAAACTGAAGTTCGCAATGTTACTTGCCTTCAATTTTGTCAGCCAATTAAAATGCATCCACTGCCACTGAAACAGTGGAGCAGCGTGAACTTGTTGTCATGAATATGTATCAGGTTGCAGGCTCATATATGCACAACACATAAACAGAGCATGGATACACTCATAAAAAAGGAAAGACCATAAAACTCCACAAGGAGACTTTAAAGTACTAGAACTATACCAGTCCCTTTTTCTGTAGCTGGCATTACTTTTATCTGCAGTCAGTGTTACGTAGTGATATTTCCAGCCTTCAGTGGCCATCCCTATAAAACCCTTTTACTATATTATTAGAATAAGTGTACAGTAAGTATTGTGTGTCCTTTTTTAAGTTAGATATCTACAAGTGACACAAAACTGAGTGCACATGTTGCAACATGAACAGAAATAGAAGAGACTCTGACGGTTAAATGATCAGTTACTGTGCTGAAATGGCTTGACTTAAATTAGGTCTTTTGTACAGCATGGATTAGTGGCAAACTTGCGGGTTGAACTTGTCAGTAAATGTGGGGGTGTATTATGACACCTGAATACTGCAGTAAAAAACTGTGACTAAGAGTTCCCACAACAGATGTACATGAGTGCTGTTTGTGTGCCTCATGCTGAGCCTGAACGCTATATAACTCATCTACTTTTTGAGAAATCTTGGCCTTACAGCTACAGATAACTTTTGGCACAGAAGATGGAGCAGGTTGATCAAAAAAATTGAGGGTTTGACCTCAAACTCCTAGTCGCCATGAACAGATTTCAGCTGGTTGTGGAACTCAGTGAAATGAACATTTATGTCTTTTTCTAATAGCAAACGACCATCAGCGAGATTTTAATCCTAACAACCACAGTAAGCGGGAAGGTATCTATCTATCATGTGTAATTGATCTGTCTTTGTTTGTCATTTCCTCAGATCTCAACAGTTACTCACAGTTTTTTTCAAATGCTTCAAACTATTTGTAATCATTCAGAACTTTGTTTTAACTCCCCCCCAAAAAACAAAAGTTATAAGCAGTGTGTGTGTAAGACACAAAAGGAACATTTGAGAGACACATTTATGCATGAATGTTCAGAGTGAATCCAGGCTTGCTCCACTCTTTGTGTCCATGATTGATGATTTCTTTTGATTCCCAGAGCTCCAATCCACTCCTGTTCGTCACTGACAAAGAAGTGCCGCATATTGTTCTGTGTGCTCAGTGTCTCATTTCCACATCTAGCTGTTTTGTGTGTTGGATTTGACTTTTGTTGAATAGATTTTCTTATACTAGTACTTAATACATTGAGGTGAGTAGAATGTGAGTATGAGCTCCGAAGGACACCAGAGTGGAGTTACTTAATGGAGCAGAAAGAAACCTTATCACGACTCAGAGACCTACTGGTGTTGGCAGTTGCTATCGATTTCTCGTCCAAATTATCTCCATGTTTTCTCATTGGTCTGCAGTGAGGTCCCTGCCAGACCGGCCAGATGTGTTTGTTTGCTTCAGCACAGTCTGATGCTAACTTCCAGGTTTTTTTGATGAGTTTTACACCATCCCTTGGTCAAATTATAAAACAACAGGGCCCTGGGCACTGATGTAAGAGGTCCCCCTCCCCTCTTACTTAGGCAGGGCACCCGGACTGAAAGAGCCTCCCTAATTGGTACCTTTGCAGTTGTTCTTTGTCTTTTTGTGCTTGTTTGGGAACTCAAAGTGTATTTTAAAGACTTCTGTGCTTGTCTATCTTCTCTTTGAAGTCATTAATGTATTTTTACGGTTGTTTTGTGACCCTTTGAAGTCATACAGTGTCTCTCTTGGGTCATTTTGTCTTGTTTTGCAATGGGTTTACACCCTGTCAGCTTCACTTTGAATCTCTTGAAGGTAGTTGTACACCCCTTTGCAGTTGTTTTGCAGCTCTTTGAATTCACTTATGTCCCTATGTTTCTTCCTCTTCTTTAATTACTAGCTCCTCCCTAGGGTTGCATCTTTTTGTCGTAACTTCGTCGTTATTGTTGTATCTTATTCTATTCCAACTTTAGTTGTAGTAATATTGTATCTTGTGTGATTTTTTTTTTTTTTACACATCTCCTTGCTGTTATCTCTTTGTGTCCTTCTGCAGGTTTTTGGTAACCATACAGTCACTTTGTGAGTCCTTCAGACAGCTTAATGACTTTTCGGATTTCCAGCAAATAAAAGGATAAACTAGTCATCCCTGTGACATCACCTAATGGTTAATAAGGAGGTATTTGAAAGCCCATTGATGCAGACCAAAAAACTAGGCAGTGAAAGTAACAGCTAAACTTCTTATTTACAAAACTTAAATGACTTAAACAAGGTACCTTTTACTACCTCACTCCAGAAAGCAGGCTGGGCGAACTTTGTAAGATATGCATTACATCTGTATGATCAAGCCATGAATTTACTTAAAAATAGAATGGCCTTCCTCTTTCCATGTAAAGCAGAATAAACATGGGTAGGGTATAAGAGCCAGCATAATGGGAGTGTGTAGCTCAGTCCATTAATTAAAAACTGGGATCTTTTCCCCCTTGTAAATGTCATGAACCTGGACATAATAATTTGGTAAATTAAATTTTGAGAATTGATAAGTGGGATTTCTTTTTTCTTTTCTTTTTTATTTTGAAGCCAGGACTAACAACAGTTTCAAGTGGAATGCACTTTTAAGTGAAACGACTTGCCTACTTTGTGTGTTTCGGATTACTAATTACATTTCTTTCTACCACACTCAAGTACCTTTAGTAATTGCTTAATATAAGAATTACAAGTAAAAGCAGCATGCTGTTCATACACACATTTTATAATATAACTCAGAAATCTTAACAAGTGATGCCAAGGACTTGGAAGTCCTTTCTCTTGGCAGGCTGCTCAGCTCTATCTCTACCACATGCTGTGAGTCTTTTTGAGATCTTAATGGCCCAATTATAACAGCTCTGGTGCAGATCAATGGGGACCTGCCAGCCTGGGCCCTTTCACAATAGGGGATGGGAAAGGTGCGACAAGATGCACGAAGACCCTTTGAAGACGTTGACAGGTGCAGCCACTTTGACAGAATTCTGTCTTTCTCCAAAAGGTATGGCTGTGACAGGGAGCAGAATGTAAAACGGCGATGCCGCTCACAGTTGTTGTATACGTGAACTAAATCTGCTTCAACGCAGTTAAATGGCTATGAAAATATTTTATGCTGTCAGTGAGGATGCCTGAACAAGAGTTAATAACATCAAAACCAGGTGGCAAGTTGTAGATTAACATTAATATAGAATAAAGATAAAAAGAAAAAAGTTCTTGCCTAACTTGTTACACAAGAGTCACAGGCTGTTTTATTCAGCCAAGGTCAGTCAAAATGTACTGCAGTGGTTGTTGCACTAGTCTTTAAAGAATCCATTAATCTTACAATTTCACTGAATGGATCACTGCTTCACAAGAATGTTTTAGCATATTGTGGCATTTCAGCCTGCTTAGGAGGTAAACTGCCTGCAGACAAGTTCTTCTTCAGTACTTCACCAATATAACTGTACTATTGAAGCTCAGACACAAGAACCTGTGTAGCAAACAAAACACGCAATGTCATCCAAAAATTAAAGAAGTGAACATACTATGTGCATCACAAGTTTTAAATCGCTACAAGGTCCAAATAAATGCTGAATACAAAATCAATGAAGACATTAGCCATATTTGTTCCTTGCATCTGGCAAAACCTGGCTAATTCTATCATGCTTACTTGCTCAAACACAATAGCTTACTTTATATTACATGTTTTGATAAGTTCTGCATTCTCTTTTTGCTGAACCTGGTTGTATACAGAAGAGGAAGAAAAGAAGGAGGAAAGGAAAGACAGTTTCCGATTCAAAAGCCTGAAACCATCACATATAGCTAACATCACTGCTTAAACTGTCATGAAAGTTGAGGTAAAAATATGTTATTTGACCCCTCCTGAGGCTGTATCATCAGGGTTTAGCCAGTGGTCTCCAAAAGACTAAATTCATGCATGTTCGTGCATTAGATTTAGCATTTGGCTTATAGCAGTTGTAGAAGAAATGCTCGTTTTTTTTTTTCTGCCCATAATAACTCTAGTCATTTGACTCCTCTAAAGTCATAGTTTCATATGCAAAAAAAAAAAAAAAAAAATAGTCAACCTGCCTGAAAACATAACAAAACGTGGATGCTTTGACATTCAAGCAGCTAAATCTTCTTCCTCCCACTTCCTTTCAAGGTCAAACCTTGCAGCTAACATGCAAACTACCCAAGCTGACTTCTTGCTTTTTTTTTTGCGTCGACTTCACAGTTTTGCATTTAGCACTAGCCCAAGGCCTTAGGTGTGCTCAGCACTTGGCACTGAGAAATCAATAATGCTCACTGTGAATCTTATACCTGAGTGCAGAGCACTATGGAAGATGCCTCACTGGAGCTGTGATCACACCACTAGGACCTCTGCTGTGGTTTTCTCTCTCGTTTGGATTGAGTCCATCAGCAGCTAAGAGAAATAGTCCTAACCCATGACTCTCATGGCAGCATTGGCTTGTATCGTATTACTTAAGCGATCCCAGGTTGGCTGATGAGTAACATTAGAGTTGCTGGAAAAAGATTTTTTCACCCAGATTCTTTTTCTTTGTTTAAATAAGGGTGCAGGTTCCTGGAAATAAAACTTCCTCTCTCATGAACATTTTCCCTGAGGGATTATTCATCCCCATTAAAACGGAGCCCCTCTGCTCTCTTTCCAACTTTAATGACCTGCTGACTAATGAAGGCTGTCATCACAGCTCGTCACCCATCGTCACTCCCATCCACTAGATCATCAAGTTTAACCCTTTACTCCGCAGTGCTGCATATTAAAAGAGGGCAATCGCAGACCCAGGGATATTTGTATACCTGCACTGCTAGATAAAAAGGGAGGACATAATCAGTTAAATTTTTGTGGTTCAGATTTCAGACTTCAGACTGGTCCAGACTTTTAACGAGGCATGTCTTTGTTTTGAAACTAAATGGAGAGTAGATGGAAACACATTTTCTTTGTTCAAGACAACTTTTTTACTAGATACAACGTACTGAGGTAAGGTATTGATCAGTACAGTTACATAGCCCTGCGGCCAGAAACATGTCAACAAGCGAACGTTGTAGTAGCCACCTTTATGTAGCACTATCGTCTGCCTGGTGCTCTGACGTATCTATAGGCTAACATGACAACAAGTGAACACTGTCAGTTTGTAAGTAATTTTGTAACCGTCTATGTTAAGTGCAGCTGGCAGCCCAGTGTCTATTGATAGTGAATCCTGGTTATGTCCTGCCATTCATCTACCAAGCAGAGCTAACATAGCCTGGCTCTTTATTTTATTGATAGACTTTCAGGTTTGTACAGACTACTGCAGAATAACTGCTGCATATGAGTTGGAATGGACATTATCACAAATAGATTAGCCTCTGTTTTTGCTTAAAGCTCGTTTCTTCGGTTGACAGTGCTCATGCACTGTCACTCTCCCGTTTAGCTTTCTTCTGCTCTTCTGTCCTTTTTCTGTCTGATAGCTAGGCTCAAGTGTCCACCATTACTACAAGATTAATCGGTGAAATCATTTGTTCCAGAGAAAAACACAAATCTGTCTTCTTACCTCCAAACTTTGTCAGCCTTGTGGTGTCACAGTTACTTAGACGCGCTGTAAATCAATCCAGTCATGCTCGACCTGACCTAAGAAGAAGCAATTTCAAATAACCTGTAACCTGTAAAATTGGTGCTGATAATCTAATTTTAAAGTGTGGATCACAATCAGGCATATATCTGGAAGGGAGACTTTCTGGAGGGCGCCGCAATCTAGTTAGGCAAATTCTGTTAATTGAATGAGTGATACGCTAGATTGATATAAATTTGCAACTCTCTCCATCCAGTTTTATTCCTAAATTCATTATTTTAAGGATCACTAACACATACAGGGTAGTATTTTTTGTCTGATGGACTAGATTAGGAAGGAGATGTGGATCAGATGTCTGCAGTCATTAATAGAAAATAACGAGACCTTCTGAATTAATAGATTTTTTTTTTCTTTTTATCCTTTATACTGTCCCTTTGGTTTCCCTGTTGTAGCTTTACATGATCTGAAAAAAATAAAAAAAAATTCTCACACTGTTTTAAACAGCACAGTTTTGGGCTCTAAGGTAATGCTTTATTCTAGTTGCTGTCTCTTTAAGGCAGGCTCCACAGACCCCCTCCCCTCTGATTGGCCAGCTCTTCTGGAGGCCTTTCAGAGCAGAGCTATGTGCAAACCTTGATGTTTGAGGCCTGTTCCCCCAACATATTCTAAACCAGTTTTGAGTTTCTTGGGAGGTGATCTCATAATTTTGAGCATTTGCAGACAGATTCAGAATTCCCACAACACGTGAATACGTAATGCTTTAAAATTTGAACACATTTAGCATAAACATCATGAATTGTTACTTTATAGCCATGTTTAAAATAATGGAAAGCATAATACCCTGTCCTAATTGTATTTAGTGTATAAAGACTTCAACTGAAATCAGTTTGGATCAGTTGATGATTCAGAATTTAGAATTATGTCACTTTTTTTTTTCTTTAATTTTTGTAGTGTTTTTTTAGTTAAGTTTTAAAAGCACTTTTTAAAGCACAGTATAACTTTCATCAGGTGCATTATGATGGTGCAGAAATAATTATTCATAGTGCACAGAGAGCAATGTTCCACACAGTGAGAGTCTTCACAGTCGTTTCATCCACTGCATATCTCTAGGTGTCTTCTGAGCAACAATGAGCACAGTGAAGCGAACAACCAGCTTTGCCCCCAGGCTTTGTCAGAGCCCTTCCTCCCATACGAAGGATGTTGGTGAGTCAAACCTGAGTGAAACGTTTCCATTCTCTCTGCAAATACAGAATATTGCTGCTCTCTGGAGGCTCAAACACCACTATTAGGCTGCTGATTATAACTACACCGATTGGATTTGATGGAAAACATCAATCTGGTTTAGAATTGTGATGATCTCATTCCCAGACCTCCACCAGGGACCCAACAGGGTTGTAGCTTGGATCTGGGGATTAACACTGTTTTCCTGATTCCTCCTAAATGGACGGATGTTGCAAATGAAAACATAATAAAAAACATTTTTCATAATTACGTTCAGAACATGGAGCATTTAGCAACACCCACAGTGACAGTTTGTGTTGCCTTGCAGGCTCAAGAGTGAGTAAAGTAGAGCTAAAAAGGAATAAAGGCATTGCTAAATGTTGCCTGTCCTTAATGCTAATTTGGCCTCTGTGGCAGAAGAAAACAATGGGGTGAAAGTAATTTAACTGGCTGTCTTCAGCCAGAGGAGATGAGAAATAATGAGCAAATAGCAACAATAAAAGTGGAATAATACCAGGATTAGCAGTGGCCTCACAGGCTTCTGTCCAGCTCGGTTTGTTATTTACAAGTTGCACACTCAGAGGCCTGCAGCTGCAGATAATAATATTGTCTTCGGCAGCAAAAGCAATAAGGGTAAGCAGAAAACTTCAGGCACAGCCCACATCACTCTCCTTCTCCCTGGTGGAATATGTGCAGGAAGGAGTGGAGGATCATGGGTAGTCATTAGTGAGCTGGAGGTGATGCTTTTTATTGTTTATTGCTAATTCATCTACTTTCTGGAAGCTGTATCCTGATGTGATCCTGTGGGGAGGAATTTAAGTGGAGCGTCCCTGAACGGTTTGAAGGTAGAAGAACCTCGTTATTTTCAGCATTACTGACTGAAACACCAAGTTATTATGTCGCCTACACTTAATTTTATTCCAAAATATTGTTTTGAAAAATACCCAAACAGGGCATACCTCAAAAACTTTTGTTCTCACTTCAAAACCTTCTAATATGCCTCTGAAATCTGATCTGCGTGTTTGCCTCATCATCCAGTGTTTCATATTGTACAGAACTCTTTAGACCCATCAATCAACTGTCAGCTTTGTTCTCTGCAGTAATGTACTCACACATATTCCCCAGATAGTGATCTAAAAGTTAGAAAATGTTGAGATAGGCTGTTTCAGTGTTTCAGATCACAACAATTCTTCAGAAGCAGGCCATACACACTTCTTTGGCTGAGTGTGTTGCATTGATTTCTGCTCCCTGAGATGGGTTTTAGCTCCATGTTGGAGTCTGGCACCTTCGCTCTCCAGCAGCCCAGGAGTGTGGTGATTAGGAGCTGCTCCTCTTCTTCTTCTTTGACTGAGCTATTGTTAAAACCCCCTTTGTGTTGGAGTCTCTACCTTCATGAGGAGTTCACTGGCCGGCCAGCCCTCAGGGGTCACATGCACCTTGCTGGCTGCTGAGGGGATTGCTGCGGGGCACAAGGATTGAGGAGAGATCACAGACAAAGTGGGTGTTGCTGGTGGGCTCTCACAGCTCTGTAGTAAGCAAAATTAGCTTTGTGGTGACCTCTTTCTTTTTTGGCTCCTTTCAGTGTGAGAGACTCTCAAAGGTACCTTTGAAGAACAGAGACATAAGTAGAAACACAGGGCTTAATGATACATTTCTGTTTTCATCATTATTATTGCTATGAGCAGTAGAAGTAGCAGTGGTGTGAGTGGTGTTGAGCTGTGCGGTCAAAATCTATAATTTCAACAGTGAACAATCAGTGATCAATACAAGTCAAGAGCGCACTCTAAGCAGCTGGAGCTGTGTGCAGGGTGCAGTGGAGCCAATCATTGAGGGAAGTGTGATTAAGTTTGTATTGAATTTCCTTAAAGGATGTCAGGTTAATGAAAATATCGGGTTAACAAATTCCTAATAAATACAGTGTTTCAGAAACAGGATTTCATTTGCATTTCAAAGAACTGGAACCAAAACCTCAACAAGAAAACAAACAAAAAGGAATAGATAAGAAATAAGAAAACAAACACAGAACACAACAATACACCGAGGCTTGTGTCCGTCAAATGAGGAGTGTGTGTGCACAAAAGTAATAATTAAGTGCCTGCAACACATTTAATCAAACCTGAAGACGAGTGCAGTCACTGTTTTTAGCACATTTGAAAAGCAGGTGCAAACCGGCACAGGGTTACGCACAGACAGCTATCGGGTATAGGTCAGTTAGCGAAAAAGGAGGCATATGTGCGATGACAAACGAAGGAAAGAAAGAATCTTCAGCATGCATGTCAACACCATCAGGAATAATAAAAAAAGACATATTGTGTATCCAGCAATGCTATTTTTGAGCTTAACCTAAGGGCTGATTTAGAATGAAAAACACCATGAATCATCTTAAATATTGTGGCATGTTTTGACACAAATGTAGCTGAACCTTAACAGCCCCCAGAGAACAGGAAACCATATCTAAAATAAAAAATGGTGCTATTGACTGTGTCTCTATTAAAAAAAAAAAAATCCTTTGAACATATTTTTTGGATTGTGACTTTGAGTTTTTCGTCAGTTGTACTGGTTTCCGCCTGTGCTTAATGATTGTTCATCTCCTATGTTCTCAAGAGAGTGCAGGAGATAAAATTTCCTCTTCACTCATTGGTGATTCAGTTGAAGGACCAATGCCACTGAATGACCTCCCAACTGTTGCCAGGGCATTGATAGTCATTGTCAGCCCAGACACAGCACTGACCAGCTACTTTGTGTATGCAACGATGGTCCAAGTATTACAGCAAAGGGCGTGCGCCACATCGGGCACAGCTCTCATCTTCTGAGCAGTAGCCTGTCACCCATCATCTGATTTCCCCGTCTATGGCTTCACACTGCATTTTTTGTTTATGGCGACTCTGCTCTTCCAGAAAAATGGAGACAGCCAGTAGCACTCACTAAATCCTTGTTTAAATAGGCCGTTTTTGCACCTTTTATCAATTGCGCATGCAATCAAAGTAGATTAGCCGCAACAGGGCCACTAATGGCATGTGTAATTTTTTAGTTTGCACCTGAATTTGGCCCTTGTTGTTTGGGATCTTAGTGGATCAGGCCCTTAGACCATGAAACTGTACTTAAACATGGCGGGTAATATTTCACATTTTGTTTGCAGGGAAGGGTTATGATTATTTATTACTTTGGGATACATTCTGCAAGGACTTGCATCACCATGGGGATTGATAAACTTCATCTCTTCATTACTCTTCCTTAAACAACTATGAAAAAAAAAACCCACCCACAATTCCCATATTTGATTCAGCATGTCACATAGAAACACACTGTTCCTTATCCCTCATCACAACTACCAAAGTAAAAATGCATCACACTGAAGCAATCCACACTTGACTGGCTATGGCTCCCATGAGAGAACACTCTCACCACAACAATGAGCTACTTAGACTGCCAGAGGACACAATGCCTGTGCAAAGAAGATAGATAAAAAGACAAGTTAGATGAAGAGAGGATAGAGGAGGGAGGGGAGGTTTTGGTGGGAGATGAATTTAACCGAACAGATGTGATATTAAACACGAGAATGAATGGAGACATTACCTATAGCATCCAAATGTTGAATCAAAGTGCACACGATAGGAATTAAATTGCAATTGGAGAGATGAGTGCTTCTGTGCCTGTATATATAACGACACTCTAAATGATCAGGGGCTGATCTGGAGTGCAGACAGGTAGATTCTGGAGATGTGATGACTCACAGTAGCAGCCAGACTGAAAGAAAAAAAAAGGTGGTGAGAGTTGAAGCCAGGGAGAACACATAACAAATCCTCGACCCTGAAGATTTTACTATACAAAATTAACAAAAGATGGAGGAACATTTTCTCAATCACTATTTATATTGTGATACTGTACACAGGGATTCAACACAACACTATGATGTGATGGGATGTGATGTTCTTTTAAAAGATAGAATGAGAAACAAAACAACCTGATGTTAGACACTGGGATATGATACGATACAATACGAAATGACAGTACAATACGATATTATACGATATGACATGATACGGTATGAAGCAATATGACAAAATACAAAATGTTACAACAAAGCCCTGTTTCCACCAAACAGTTTAGATCAGTATTTATCTTTCTGTCTATGGCAGACGTTTCGTGTCATTTCCACCAAGTGGCAACCTCTGGTCTAAGAATATGAGACAATGTGGAAGTGCTAAAATCTGCCGTTTCTTAAGTGTCCTCTTGAAGCTAGCTCCGGAAGTACCAGAAGTGACATAAACAACAAGCTAAAACAAGACATTTCCAAAGCAGAAATTACACCTATTTACAGCCTGGATGGAAAAACATCTCTTGCTAAGTTGCTTAGTTGCTAAGAATTGCTAAATTTATTGTCCGCCCACACTGTACGGAGGTTGAATTTTTATCTAACTTGGCGGTTCAGAGGATATGAAGATCCTCACCTCGCCCAAACAGAGGCACAGTTCAGGTCACATGACTGATGAGCGCCCTATAGCTGTGTGTCATATCCATATTTTATACAGTCTATGGTTTCCACTGACAAATCCTGGGACAGATCCCAAAATAACCAAGACGAACCATCCAACTGTTTGGGACCCTTCCGTTGGGGTGCCAGACTAAACTGATCTGGTCCCTAAAGGTGGAACTAAAACACTGCAGACCATTAGTTGATTGAAAGAATCATCATGTTGTATCTTCTGGTGGTTGCTTTACAACAAAGAGACACATACCGACCACAATGAAAATAAATTGCTTGGTGTCTTCTATCCTTTTTCTTTGTTTACTATGTCGCATTTGTCTTCTTCACTCATTTATTACCAGGTGTGTTGCACTGCCATGGTATCACACTATTATGTAACAGCAATTGGCATTTGGCTTACACCTCGCCTACCATAAGGGGCATGGTTGACTGTGGAACACAAACAGGATCAGGCCTAACCAATCCAACCATACCAAACTGTATTGATCTAAACTGGATTGCTTGTTCAAGATAAAGGATAACACCAGCGTTCCTTACCCTCCCTCTGGACCACAAATAAACTTAGGGGTACATTTTCTTGTTCACATTTCTTCACTCTAACAATATTATGATTGACACTGACTTTTATTGAAGTGCCTTTAAGTTGTTTTATCCAAACACTTGACTTTAAAGGTGACAAATGTTCCTTTCAAAGCTGAAATTAGGGCCCCTTTATGAAAATCCCAAAGTGAAATCTTAACTCACTTCAAGTCAACCACCATGAGATCAGCGGTGTGGAAAGACTCAAATGTATCAGTCAACTTAAAGTACAGAGAATATGCATAGTCCAACATTTTTAGTGAGACATCTAACTTTATTATTAAATATGACTCTCCACTGAGCCACACAGGGAGACTCTCTCTGCTTGTCTGAACTGAAGATCTATGGTGACCTTGTGAAGGACTAAGCAAGCAGAGAGAATGAATACATTCACACTGTTACACCTCATGTGAGAGGTTGAATCAGCATTTTGTCAGATTATATTGATGTAAATGTTTCACCTTCCTCTTTGCCATATTTTATTCTCTCCTGCCCGCTCAATACATCCTCACGGCAGATTACAATGGAGGCTACCTCCTCAGGCTGTCATATGGCTGAAGATATTTTACCACATCAATTAACAAACTTCAATTACACCGTTGTTTCAGTGACCTTGACAGAGTGAGGTAAAAATCAATAGATGCCCCTGGTTTTATGTTTTTTTTTTCCAGTCAATAAGGGTCACTCCTCTTCATTTTCCCTAGGCTCTAATTCTTTGACGTAGAATTACTGAGCTTTATCATCTTGCTGACAAAATAAAAGTAGAAGAACAGATTTATTTATCTCTTCCTAGTTAATTTGATCTATACATCAACCCTATATAGCAGCTCCATGTACTACATTTAGACAGATTGATAAGTAAAAGGTTATCGCAACTGCACATTAAAGCCACGGCGAGGGACTTTTATTGTGTGTTGATCTTGATAGCCCCTGTAAACACAGCAGTATGTCAGCTAACGTAAAGAAAATGGAACAAAAACAGACTTAAAAAAGGATCAAATTTTGATTTTGTTTAAAATAGAGAACAATATATTTGATGGTGTTGTTGGCTTTTTTTTCTTTTAAATAAGCATGGGTATAAAATTTAAGTCTCAAAACTATCCAGAATCTCCCCACAGGAGCTTTAAGGTGATATTCTTCTGCCATTTAATACAGGAGGTGAGGTTACACAAGGTGGATGCAGATTCTAACTTTAATGTTGAGTTTAATGTGAAGACAGAAAAGACAAAAGGCTTGAATTTTAGACTGAAAGGGGAAACGAGTAGTGACTCCATGCTAATTTCTGCAATTTACAAAACTGCTAAAGTTGATGAAAGCTGATTGCTTCCAGGCTGAATGAAATTAGCCTGATGGATCACCAAATCGAGGGAGCCTGCCATGACACCTATCACCTGCTTACATCATGGATGAGAACAGAAAGGATGCGACAGTGCTGTGAGCTCAGTCAACCGGACAAAATCACTCTCAACATGCCCCACCCAACAGGAAAATCAGACATGATGTCATTTGCAGACCTCAGGCAATCAGGGCTTTGCTGGTTCTGATCGTAAGGGAGAGATCGGGACAAAAATCAGCCTGATTATCCTGTGAAAGGCTTCCTGTAGTGTGTACCCTCCTTTAGAGACATCACCTGTTGTTGTTTTTTTGTGGCTCATGGAACCCTGACATGATGACTTTTAAATGATGTGACTTAATCAAGAAATTAGCTGAAAAGTGCGTTGGGGCCAGCCTTGAGGATCCTGTCAGACAGATTCAACAAGTCCACCTGTCTGTCAAACAGGTCACACCCTAACAAAGCCTAACTCCTAGCTTATAGAGGGACAATTTGTTTATGAATAACGCCGGATGTGTGCGCAACTTGGGTGCAGAAGCACTGCGGAGTATAATGGTTTGTCAACCAACGTGGAGGAGTATCCACCAAAAAAACACATTTTTAAACTACATACTAACACTTATACAGATGAAAACGGCTCCCAGCTTTGTGAAATAACACTGAGTGGACAGAAGAGATCAGCAAGTGGACAGACGTTTTTAGAGGAGGAATCCGACGTGTACACAGAGAGCAATTTAAACACACAACTGTCACTTGATGCTCATGACTGCTTTATCCGTGGACACTTACCAGACTGTGACATACCAGGACGTAACGTGTGTCGATAAATCAGAAACCCTCCCAGACCAAAAAAGCACACAGACTGCTGAGTCTGAGACCCAGTTCATAATGAAAAGAACCAGAAAATTATGTCCAGAGTGAATTACTTACCTACAGATGTCGCTGGTGCTTCAGTGTTAAGTGTGACCCTTTTAACTGGTGACTCTTGGCCGTTAATCACCGCTGAGAGTCATCGGTTAGCATGGTCGCTATTAACTCCAAAACACCGGTTGCTCTGTGACGGTCAAAACTTGATAGACATTGCCTCTGTTGTATAGTATCATTTCTAAAAACTGATCACAAAACAACCATACATTTTTATGCTGATAACAGGTTGAATTCTGTGTTCAAAAAACGCTAAGTGGTTTGTATGTATGGAGCTGGTTGCTGCTTCTGCGGTCAAGATGCATGCACATCTTTATGGTGATGTAGACTGATAATGGCTCGATACATAAGATATGTTTGAGGACTTGGCCTCTATAAAGTTGTCAGAAACATAGCAATAAGGTACAGTGACCCCAGTTTGTCCTAGAAACAGAGAGAAATAGTTAAAAAGGCTGATGAAGCAAACCAAAGCAAAAGAGACACACAAACATGACAGACGCACAAAGGTGAGAAAACACACACAAGCTGGAAATGCAGTAACAACAAAATATGTGAATGACTAAACAAATCATTATGTGATTACAATCTTTTTCTTTTCATATTTACCATAAAACTGGACACAGAAAATACATGACAACTGCTTAGTTTTGTTACAATACTTCCTCCACTGTACCATAACTAGGTACAATCACCCATTTTAAGTTACACCTCTCAATGGGGTATAAGAACAGGTAAGTTGATCTGGTCAAGTTCAGCAATGAGTATCCAGGGCCATAAAAACAGGCCCCCTCCATCTTCATCATCATCATCCTCATCACAGCAGCAACAATCCCAAAGCATCCGTCTGCCAAACTAAACTGCTTTCATTAAAAATAAGTCCAAAGTATGAAGCTTGGCCCGATTCAGAACAACGAGTTTCCTCTCTCTGGTGAACATGTGCCAGTATTAGGAGATTTGCATTTTCAGACTCATTATTGAAGTTATTACAGAGTTCCCAAGACAAACTAACAACACTGTGACAAAAACTTACAGCTGCCAAAACTCTGTCCAGTGTTCTTGATGGCTTCACATTTGAGGGGTTTTTCAGTTTTACAGTAAATATGCTCACTAACTGTCTGAAAAACAATTCTGGCCATTGTAGAGATGCCTAAAATGAGCAGAGTTCCCTGTTTTTCCAGAGAATTGCACCCTACGACCTGGTGTTATTGTGCTAAAAATGACAATTTTTATCCAGGTAGAACAGGCTGAAGCAGCTGTAAAAGGTAGGAGAAAGGGTGACTTGTTGGCAGCTGAAAGTTTACACCTTCTACAAATTGTGTCTGTGCCATCTTTTCTACTGGCAGGATGGTCCTTCTCGACAGCACGGACTATAACCTTTACCGGCTTGCTTGTTTGCTATTTTGAAGCTTGAGTTTATTTATTAATTCAGATGTGCAGAAATCAAAGGAGGTATCATCACACTCCCTGCTTACAGAGCTTTTAGTCCTCTAGTTCAGTTTGACACAATCTGACAGCTGTGTATCCTGTAAACTTGCTTTGATAGTCTCATTGCATAATGTTGGACCAGCACCAAACAACAGGCACACTTAATGAGCCACAAGCTGTTGAAAAGTTTGAGTCCAAAATGCTCAAAAATCTGGACTTTTAGTGAAGACTAAAACCACTGAAGGAATCTGTTTGTCAGACTTACTGACATGCTTGCTGTTTGCATGGAAGACAGATTTGAGAGTAGATTTATTTGATAGTTGTTTTAAGCATGACTTGATCTTTTCTTGTCAATTTCTGGCAAATTGGTGAGCAAAGCTAACTTTTTCTTTGCACAACTACCACACAGGCAGCTGAAAGGATTGTGATAGACAGCTAGAGAGAGGAACACATCTAAATAAAAAATTGCTGAATAACACAAAAATCTTCCCACAAGGACATTTAAACCTTTTTCTTTCTGAGAGCCCTCTTAAAACATAGCGCAGGGCACGTCTTTACTGGTATGATTGATAAAACAGGTTGTTTTTTGGCATTTTTTGTCTTTGTCTCACTGTGTTTTCAAGGATTAAATTACATCTTATGTCCTGTAAAACCTATGTCAAATTTGAGTGGATAAGGCAGGGCGAGTTTGTCCAAGAACTGAAGAGGGTGCCAAACTGTTGCCTTTTTATAGCTGAAAAAAAGCTAACAATATCATCTGCATAGAGACAGACCATTTCTACACCACGTTGTTCATTTCTTTTATAAGAGTAACCGGTGCCTGGGGGAAGTGTAAGAAAAAGTCATTGAAAGTACGCTAGAGAAACAGCTTTATTTCCTCTAGCTAAAAAATCTGAATCAGGGATTTGTTTAACTAGCAAAGAAAGTAGAATATTTTATGTTTAATAATAAACAGCTGTGCAGGATAAAATCCTCAAAGAGCTTTGACATACTTCTTCATCCACAGGGTGTACCAAAATCAACATGCAGCAAAAGTTCCTTAAAGAAGCTGTAAATATCACTACAATTTGGAGTTACAAACTGATGAGTGAAAAAATAATATTGAATATATTTGTGTTGTATTCTAAATCAGTTCTGCATGTTTTAAGTTTTACCCCAACCTCTTCACTTCTTTTTGTTACTGATGAAAGTCTGCCAGAATTAACTGTCTCTGTCATCCAGATGATAACTCTTCAGTTTGAGAAACCTTTCTGATGTTGCATGACCTGAAAAGATTAGTACAAAGAGAGCAAAATGCAAAACTCAAGTACAAAACAAGGAGTCTTTGAATGAATGGCTCACAAAGTAGAGAACAAAAAAAATCACAGCAAAGCTGCAACAATTAGGGGGAAAAAAGGAAGATAACAGCAATGCTGGAAAAAACTCAAAAGGCAACAAAAATTCTCAATCAACTTGAGCATTCTTAAAACAAACAGAAAAAGACAATACAAACTTGATGAAAACAGGACACCAGGAACACACGACGTGACAGTCTGGCTCAAGACAAAGGGAGACGCAAGGCCATCAACCTATGAAGGTTGCAGCCGCTGAATCTGGCCTTCCTTTCGGTTGGTGTGAAGGATGGATTTGATAGATTCTTGGCCTCACATATTGCAGGATTCATTGCTCGTGAACACTGAAGGTAACTTCAGGAGGACTCCTGTTTTACCCAGTTGTACAGGATTTCTATGTACAGCTATATGATTTTATCTCTGAAAAAAATAATGAAGATTTTGTTTTACTGTGTAAACATATACAGAGGAAAGACTCTTCTTTTAAATTTCTTACTTTCATGATGTCAAAATTACAATGTTCATAGATAAAATTCCCTCATTTAAATTTTTTTTTAATTTTTTTTTTTTTGTATTTCAAACAATACAATCAATGAATTTACTGTAACAGCTTGTACATGATACAAACATTTTATTCCATCGAACACCACCTCATCCCCCGACCCAGGGCTTGTTAAATTGTTGAAAATGTCAATTTTTATTGTTTACTTTGTTTTATGTGAAAGTGCATAGTTGATCAAAACAAAACAAAACAAATCAAAACAAAACAAAACAAAAAACAAAACAAGACAGAAAAGTAATACAAAACACCCCTCCTGTTCTTATTTAAGGGTCTGGTTTTCATGTGCCGTATTTAATAAGTAAAGGCATTAATAAACTAAAAACTAGTGCTGGGCAAGTGAACGCGTTATTTTCGCGTTAACCCGTCAATCTATAAATGCCGTTGAATATTTTATCGCACATTAGTGCATGTTGCTCACATGCTTTTATTTTGTAAATGTCTGTTGCTGACCCCGGTGGAACCGGAAGTGAAATTAGCGGAAAAACATGATGAGTAACCAAAACAAGTATGGAAAAGAGGAGCAACGCCACGGAACTTAAAGGCTCTCGCCGCTTAGTGTATCAGTTCGCGCGCACGGCATGCCAGATATAAACAAACGCAGGTTGTCTGTCAGGACGAAGAGACACGATGAGAACTAGAGCCTTATTTAGCGGTGTTTTTGCATGAAAGTAACGCACTGAAAATTCTCTAAATAAAGCGTGAATGCAGACCGATATCAGATTTTTTCAGTGGGAGTCTGTTTATTTGTGTTTTTGGTCATGTAAAATATGGCCCCGTCTGACGAGCAGGGAGGGGGTGTTTGGTGCGTGCGCCCTGGGCTTCTGCTGCACAAAAACACTGCTGGCGGGGTAATTTCTGCCCTAAACCTTGTGATAGGACCCAACTTTTTCCATCCCGGAATATCACTTTAATGCCCTGACAGTGGCAATTAGCTTTAATTTTGTATTTACATTTTGTAAATTTGATTTGCACTAAATATGTGATTTAACTTTTACTGGATAACAAGTACTGATTTTATGTTTGCATGACAGATGTTATGGCAATTTCACAATGCGATTAATTATGATTAATCAGGGAAATCATGCGATTAATTACAATTAAAAGTTTAAACGTTGCCCGGCCCTACTAAAAACATTTTATTAGTTACTTTTTATGTGACAAAAGTAATCTAAGCTTGATAGGCAAGGGCGAAGCTATGTGACTTTGAGAGTGACAAACAGAAAACTCTCTGAAGACTCAACCGTCTCTATTAGTTCAGCCTTCGCAGTCTGCAGGTTGGGAAGACCGGGTCCACCTCAGGACTTGGGACACAGCTGCAGACTGAACACCACTTATACAAAAAGGAAATGGGGCAAAAGTAGAAACAATAAAGGGCGGGGCTTACAATCACAATGGCATGAAAACATGGGGGCAGGATGTCAAGTTGCCTGAAAAGAGAAGAGAGACGTGACTACAAAATAAAAGCTGACATAACATGATGTAAAAAGTGTCAACTTAATACACGTGAAGAGACATGACATTAACTATTCCAAGCCATTTGATTGAGTAAATGGGTTTTAGATCATTATGCACATGAATCAAATTTCTATAAGTTACTTCTAATTCATGAAAGTAGTTGATATATTAAATCAGCATAATTATTTTACCTGTATTTGCCCCTTAATTAAATACAGTATAGTTTAAAATGTGTTAAACCATATTTATTTTATTGCACTCTTTAAAGTAGAGCTTCGTATTCAGGTAATTAGAACGCATGATTTTAAATATATGGGACAACAGGGAACGCAGGAAATAATGTAAGCTCTTTTATTTATGAAGTTTACCTTTTGATTTAACCCTCTTCAAAAAAGATGTAGGGTTGTTTGGGTTGTGTGTTTTCTTGTTAGATTTGTTTATTTGTGTGAGCCATGGCAGTAGGTCACACACAAAAGCTTCTGCTCATAGTCTAAATTTCTCAGGACGCCTCTGTTGACTTCCTGTTTAGTATTCATCTGTCTGAGACTCCTTTCATTTGAATACTAGGTGCCAAGTGCAGTTCCCCTGTTCATGAATAACTCATGCTTTACCCAGGGGTTTTTGTCTAATCTTAGACATTTAAGGGAAACACAGAGATACAAATGGAATATGTGAGTTTAGTTTAATTTAAATGAGCTGCCTTGTTCTTTCGTCTGAGGAGTTTCAAGGCTAAATTAATATTTCAGATTTTACCCACAACCTTTCGTATTCAATACAGAATGGAAACAAGAACCAACCAGTTGTTTCTTTATATAACTTGGGGTGGACTTGATTATAAAGTCAAATAAGCTATTGCCTGGGGCACTTTGATATTCTACAATTAGAAACAATATATGAGCCCAATGTTGTGCTTTACCTGCTTGAATTTTGATAATTTACTCTACATTTTATTGAGTTCTTGTTCTCTGAATGTAAAAAATTCATACACTCACTGGGTTTAAGGGAAAACCTTTCCTGAATTAAATTAAGGATTCAAGGCAATGCCTGAAGAAGGTGTCCCATGAAATGCTCTTGTGTTATTTCTGTCCCAATATTGGTGACATTGTTTCCCTATTTGGCTTTTACAGCCGATTTACTTTCACACTTATTAAGTGCTATTATCATATTAACAGCTGGAGGTTTAACCATTTGCTTGGCCTGAAAAAAGAAACGGCAGTACAAAAGCAAGGAAGCACATGCTGTGTCTCGAATTGAATACTTCTAAGTACACTTACATGAGGCGTACACTTTGTAGTTACTGTAACTGTGCATGTAATCTTGTTTTCTCGAGGCTATGCACTTACTAGAAATTAGGAGTGCATTTCACCATCATTTGATCTGTTCCCACTCCTCCCTCTTTGTAGCCAAGATGGCGGCCATTGAGAGTAAGAAGTGTCGAATGTTCCACACTTAACTCTCTGACCGTTTTGAGTGCACCAGCTAAGGAATCAAAGTGAACTTTGTTTTTCCATACCGCTGGTGTGAATGCACTTGTGCACTTAAAATTGTAAAAAAATTGGAGAAGTACACAATATCAGACACAGCCACAGAGGCTGAATACACAGAGGGCAATCTAATACAAGAGACTCAAGTTAAACTAATGAGGGTGCAATCAAACAGAAGAGAAACACACAAGGGCAGGCAGTAAAACTGAGCAAGACAAGGAAGGGGCAAGAACTATTTAAACACTAAAGAGGTAGCATGTAATCAAAAAGGATTCAACACATATCATGGTTTACTAATAAACAGCAATAAATGCATGGATAACTCTTTATGATACAAGGAAAGAGCTAAGATACACAGGGCAAATCTGAAAAGAGAAACAGGAAATCAAAGACACATAACACAAAAGAGCAAGTCAGCTGCTGAACAAGCTGCCATGTTGGACAAGATGAATGTAAGTACAAACTGTCCTTGGAAACACACTTGAGTCAAAAGACTTCACTTTGAAACCTCAAGTATAAGATCCCCTGGAACAGCATCAGGGAGAATTTTGTGTCTATGAACAGATAATTTATCATCAATACATCTATCCTTGGCAGTTATCTCTTTAATACAATAACACTAAATAAGAAATGGTGAGAAAGAGGCACGCGGGAGGCCCCGAGGTTTGCCTGAGGCCGTCAGACTAATAATTTCAGCTTTGATCTCCGCCAGATTTTAAGCAGCACCTAAACTTTCTTTCTGAATTTCGTGGACTCTTTGGTGTTTGTAAAGTGGAATAAAAATCTATTTATACAGGTTAGAAACTACTCAGAGAGGAGTGATCCATCACCGAGCGCACTTAGTCACTTAGAGTTAATTTGGACACAGTTTGTGATTTACTGCAGCTCTGTATGCGGGATAATAATGAAACTTTCTTAAGTGGTGCATTGACGCATGTTCTCCCATTGGGGTATTGTTGAAAAGTATTGCATGAATAATACGTTTCTGAAAAAAGAAATAATAGAGGGACATTTTTCAAAGGGACAATATGCTCTTATTCAGATATTTTGAATCTATCTATGACCCCAGCTAGAGGACTCTAAGGAACATTATTCTGAAATAGTCGGAATATTTGCCTCGGCAGCCTCTCACAAAACAGGAAACCTCTTTCCATCCCATCTTCTAGGAGACTAAAAATGTCTACTGGCTTACAGTGTGTTGGAAAATGGATCATTTTAATAATATAGTATGATACTTATTTACCCATGTGCATGAGTAAAAACAAGCCAGTTTCAGCTGTGAGTCTGTGAGATGCTATATCACAGGACTGAGCAGCCACCACACCTGAAAGAGAGCAGGCCTGTTCTTTGCCCATGTTGACTGGAAGCTTACCTGTCGTCCCCACAGCCATCTCCTCTCTCTGTGCCCATCTGAGCCTCCCTTCCCGCTCAGTCTCACAGGTTAGGCAGGAGATATCCATGCATCAGAGGCTCCTCTCAGGAGTCTCATGGCTGCCACTGCGAGTCTTCCAAAAGGGGTGCAGCTGTCCTGGCAGGGTGCCGGAGAGTTAAGCTCTGATCTGGCAACACAAGAGGCCTTCTCTCTTTCTCTCACTGCTGTTGGTTCTTTAGGTTTCTGATCACATGACTCCACACACTGCTGCTCACTGTCCATGGGGAGAGTCCGCCTGGAAAGACTCAGGAGATATCGGGTACAGAATCAGTATGGAATGTGAATGTGATGAAAATTGCTCCTGTAGATGACAGCCAGGTGTCCTTTTATGTGTGCACTCCGGCATTGTCATTTCTTGATCGTATATGAAAACATACTTTGCAAGTGCAAAACAGAAAGAGACTTAAAAAGAGGAGTTGTCATATGGGAGAGTCGCTAAATTTGGACTCTTTTGAGACTCAGGGAATATTTTTTTCAGACTGCCTTTGGCTTTCATACATTTCCCAACTTACTTTCTGGTAAAAAATACAAAAAAAAAAAAAAAATCAAGCTTATTATTATTATATTCTAGTTTAAACCTCCAAATTCAATTTCACTCAGTCTCTATGTCTACCTTTCCTGACTCCTGTTTCAATTTTTTCTCTGAATGTTGTGACCATCGAGTGGTTAATTAATTGCAATATCTTTTTTCTACTTTCTTTTCTATGTTTATATATATATATATATAAATATATATATATATATATATATATATATATATATATATATATATATATATATATATATATATATATATATATATATATATATATATATATATATATATTTCAAAGGGTTTTGTGTGAAGTACTTTGTGTTGAATCAGCTGGTATAATTTAAATTATTCTGACAGAGCTACCTCCTGACTTTTTATGTCAGAGCTGGTACTGAATTTAGAAGCTTTATGCTATTGACAGGGATCTAATAAACTAAATCATAAGAGGAACCCTAGCTGACTGAATTTATAGTAGCTGCAATGATTTATTTTTCCTCCATGTAAATCTGAAAAAAGTGGTTTCATTACATCGAGTTCAGACTTTTGAGTGCCAGTGTTACCAGTGACTGGTCGCATCGTGACAAAGGCCTCCCGTCACTCACAACACCTCAGGCCAGGGGATGAAAGATGGAGGAACACAGTCATCATCAGTACCTAAAGCCCTGTTTCCACCAAGCGGTTCAGTTCAGTTTGTCTCGGCAAGGCGTGTATTATACAGCGCTTCCACGATGCAGATGGGACAGATTCCCAAATAACCGAGCCAAACCACTTTTTGGGACCCTTCCATAGGTGTGCCAGACTAAACCATTCTGACCCCGGTAGGTGGTGCTACTACACTGCAGTCAGTTGATTGGTTGAAAGAGTCATCACTTACCGTGCGACAGCAGCTGTATTTCTCCTGGCAGCACACAGTCTTTGAAACAGAGCTTGATTGCGCTTTGTAACAAGAGCCACATGCCAATCACAAAGAACAAGAACTGCTGGGTGTCTCTCATATTTACTCTTTGTTAACTGTGTTGTGTTTTTCTTCTTCGTTGGATTTATTAGCGGGGTACACTGTGTCGCGTTGCTATGGCGTTACACTATTATTTAACTGATGGGACTGTTGGCATCCTGTTTGCACGGCGCCTACCACAAGGGGGCACAGTTGGCTGTTGAAACGCAAACAAGACCAGGCTTAACCGAGCTAACCTGAACCAAACCGCAATGATCGAAACTGGACTGCGGAAATGGGTTGAAAGTTTCTCCAAAGCAGGCCTGAACCATGAACAAAATTTAGGTTATTTTCATTTTTATGGTGTTAATGACAAACATTAAAACAAAACAAAACCAAAAAAACCCATAAAAAATATAATTACTTGCTTTAAAGTTTGAGATTAAAAAAAAAAATGGACCAAAACATATACAAAAACTGCATGGGCAGCAAAGTCTAGATTTGCATTCTTACTCCATCTCTACTCTTTAAAACTGATAATAAAAGAACACAACATGCAAAATCCTTCATGTGAGCTCAGCTACATAACTCGATTCTTTCTAACTGTGTGCTAGAGCTTTGGGAAAGCCCTCAAAGATGTATAGCTTTTTGGAGAACACCCCAGTGGACCTCCTCTCCCAGTCTATTACTAATTGAGATCCTGAAAATATTACTTCCAAATGTATAAAGTTCTCAAAGCATCCACAGTTTGAGGTAAATTAATTCTTTTCACACACTTCATGTTCTGTTCTTATTAAAGTAGACACAGAATGATATCTAAGGTGAAGTGCTTGACTTAAAATTGGTTATAATTACTTCACTTTTCTTACACCGGGGAAATAATTGAGCATTTGATCATCTTTGCAGACATCCCTGAATGTGTAAATGAGTGTAGAAGCAGATGTAGCATCAGAACAGTGTAATCTCTGACATACCTGGATCTACTTTAGAACAAATCCACCAGCTGAACTGGTTTCTGGTGTATGTTTGGCAGCCTTTTCATGATTTACTCCCAAAAAGAAAGTACATTGCTAATCCTTCTGAAAGCAGGAGAATTGAAGTCATCATTATTATTATCATCATTCATTTTGCAGATTCTTATGGGGATACATCTCTAACAAATCTGTCAGGAGTTCCTCCACTAATTCACACAGTGTGAGCTCATTCATCACAAATGACCTACAGCTCTCTCCTGCAGATAACAGAGCAGGTGATAGATCTGCTTTGTGTGAGATTGTTATCGTTACCAGCGGAAAGTTGTGACATTGAAAATCAGATCAAAGGCATTCATATACAGAGCTGACAAGAAAAAGATAAAACTGTTTTAGTGCCTGACATTTAAAGTGTGAATAAACTTGATGACGACGAAGGAAAAAAAAGTTTTCCTCTCATGCGTTTATTGTTGGTATAAAACCCTGTCTCAGATAGCACTTGAAACGGCAGTAAAACAAGCTGTGAAGTGACAGCTGTCAGACGATTTCTGGAACACAGATGGTTCAGTGAGGCAGAAAACTACTCAAGGTGTCTTCAAACAGACATGACGTGTCAAAATAAAGCCTTTTCGGATGGATTCAGAGATGGATATAGCATTGTTTGTTGAGAGTTTTTGAGCTGTGACGTTGGAGACTGCTGTCCCAAAAACATTCAAACTGGTAAATATGTACGTGTGTAGACTTTTCTATATATTACTGATCCTTTTGTCAAAAAAGGGACTTTTCAGCCATTCATCTTCTTAAGATCCCAAAGTTATCTTCCATAGACTTCAATGCTCTCAAGTATTTCTGTTTGATCATGACCTTTCAGCTACAAGAGCACATAGCAACAAAAGAAATTTACGTCATCAGCTGGAATATGAACAGAAAGACCCTATTAGAAATGTGAAGTATGCCACTTCTTCAGTTTCATAAAGAAACACTCTCTCACAGTCTCAGGCTGTACATGAGATATGGCGAGGTTTAAGAAAGCTTTTAGGAAATCATTTGCTCTGAGCTCCTGTGAAAACCACACAGGGAGTTGCATTTAAAGAGCATATTTATCCAACCAGTGCAAAGGTAATGCAAACACGGCTTTGTGGAGGCACAGGAGATTCATTCCTATGGAATAGATCACTACGAGTAACAGAGAATTATTCATAAATTCACAATTTTTAATGTTTCAAGGGTTTGAATCTTTTAGAGGGGAATAAAGTCCTTGGATGTGTGGCGAAGTAAAAGCATGCAGATGCTCAAGGATGACAACTCATTTTGAAATCTATGTACCAGATTGAAATGTTAAAAGATGATAAATGGTACACCAAAGCAGGTATGAAGCACTGCCTTTTTAATGCATCTTTATTATCTATTTGACTGAGACCACAGACTGCGTATTAAAATAGATGACATATGAGCTGTTTTGCAATAAGGCCAAAAGATTTTAGAGCTCCCTCTGCAGTTTAGGTTGTAAACCCTGCCTATGTGATCCACAGACTGTATATAGAGTGGACAGCGTGGCTCCGCCATTTACCATTTTACGGTTTTGAAGCCACAAGTCCTCTGTCAGCAGTTGTGCAGCCAGTCTGTGCAGTAGAGACTGTGAGGGATTCTGGGAGAATCTGAGCAGAGTCGGGTGACAAAAATAATAATAATTTTTTTTCTTTGAAGAGTCCAATCACTTCCTGACTCTACCTCCAGACATATTTTACAGTCTCTGAAAAGAGTACACAAGAACGGCAGCTGTTTTCATCGTTAAACATGACGTAAAACCTTGTTTTTAACCTTGTATAACTACTGAAAACAAACTACTCCAAAAAAAAGAGGACTTCACTACAAGGCAGCCAAATAATATCTTCGAATCACCACAACAGTTGGACATGAGAAACCTGTCTACGAGGTGTACTCACTTTTTAAAGTTTGATCACAGCCCATCTGGAATGACTGGAGAGCTGCATATTTTGACTTATGCTGCAGCCAGTCACCAGGGGGAGCAGTTACTTGGTAGCAAACACAACATTCAACTGGGCTCCTCCTCTTTGGCTCAGTGCCAGCAGCAGAGCACACCCACAGTCACGACCGTAACTTCTTGAACACATTCACTAGCCTAACCACCTGCAGCATCATGTTTCTACGTGAGAGAGACTCCAAAGCCTGACTTGGCATACTAGCACAAACTAATTACAGATATTTGACATATACCTGCTCAGCAGAAAGCCAACTCACTCTTTTTCCTGTGCCACTCTCTGTTTGGCATTTCGTTTCTCTTTGGTTGTGCTTTTCTTGCTCTGTGCTATGTCCACTATCGTAACCATTCAGGATAGCTCCTTTCACTCATTAACCAACAAGCAAGGTCACTTACGGACTGGATGCTCTGTGATAGGCTGAGGTAACCACTCTTACTCTTTGCTCAGTCAGAGGAGAGGGTCGAGGTAGACACAGACACTGACACACATGTATAGCGGCCCAGAAGTGACGATTGAGCTGGATTATCTCCGTTTAGGGTAACATTTTATCTTTTTAGGAAAATCCTGCAGACTCTATCTTCAGGTCTGATAGTTCAGTTTTCTGACAAGTTTGGTTTGACTTAGTTAATTAATCAAAACAAGGGGATGTGACATCATGACTGACAGCCCTTGTGAATGTGGCTAGAATTTAGTTGAATGAGATATTTCATCTAGAAATTGCACAAATGCCCTTTATGATTTTTGCACATTTTTCCACAGCTCAGCAAGCACTCCTGTTTCAGGGCTGCTCATGTTTGTTGGTGAATTTCACTGGGAAATACAGTAACTCCCTTGAAAGGGAATTATAAAATACACCACACATGAATAAATCATTAAATCGGACCAGAAGGAAATAGTACGACTTCTCACAACTTAAGAGTAAATAACATTTGTTGTATTTTTTTCTGCACTCAGGAAAGAGGAAATATCTGACTCACAGTTGAGGTTTTGAAGTGACATTTCCATGTGTATATAAGAAAATAGTCCCTAGTTTTCCCTTTCAAAGTAAAACAATCTGCAGATTTAGATCTTTTACTTTGCTCTTCTCTCCTCTTTAACAGACACCCTGACACACAAACATAAAACCACACATTTGTGTCGAGGTATATAAACATTGCCTCAAGGAAAATACTTAGGAGGTTGGATTCAGGTGCAGATTATGTGGAGCTTAGTTTAAATCTCAATACATCCCTGCAGACCTTCTGCTCCTTTAAAAGCAACATGTTCCAATAAATCTTTGGGTCAAACCACTTCAATAAAAATGAGGGGGTGAAGCTCATTTTAAATACATCAGATCTCATAATTCTTCCACTTTAATGAACGAACTGGTGTGTAGAGATAAAAAGCAGAAGATAAGATGGGTTGGGTTTTACAGCGCAGTATGCGTAACTTGATGAATAGTTGAATTTAACAACTCCACATAAATCAGAAGAGCGTGCAGTGGTTGTGTTGAATACTACAATAGAGAGCTCTGCATGGATGCACAGCAGTTTCAGATTGGAAGCACGCACAAATGCGCTGTTAAACATCAAGGTCTTTGCATTTAGTTAAGGAGGATGGCTGTATAAATGTTTAACGTAGGACTATAAATTAAGCACGGCAAGCAGTTTAAAGAGGGACGGCTCAGAGTGCCTGAGTGTTTGGGATTTACACAAATATGTACTGTCTGGAGGACAGTAAATGTAAATGTTGCTTTTCAGCTATGGTTGATGTGTGCTGAAAAGTTGTTCTATGCATTTTCAAGTATCTAAGTGAAAAATAAAAGCTGCAGAAAAGAAAGACTTAACCTCCATCATTTTACAAAAAAAAAAAAAAAAAAAAGATTAACCCTTGAGGGTGAATTTCTATCAAGTCAGGGTTGAAAAATGTCTTTGCTCCTGAAATTCTATCTTATCTAACACTGACATAAAGTCATGTTCATCTTCCAACAGCCTAAACATTAGGTGCAAAATGTCATGAAGGAACAAGTCTTTGCAGCCAAATTAAATCAAGTTTGAGGGAACTTTCAAAGGATATGGGAGCACATTACTTTATCTGTTTAAAGCTTTTCATACTCCACAACACCAGCAAATAATAATACACAACACAACCATCAGCTGTACTCAGCAAGAGCTGGTGCTAAGCCTAATTATATTCCTGCAATAGATCTATGCATGTTGTGTTTTGTTGACATAAAGGAGTCTGTGTTTTGGCCATTGCTGCAGCCAATCAGATGGGGAAGTCTGGCACGTGTTGCATTAAATTTAACAGTTTAGAGTAGAAATCAAAACAATACGCTAAAGAGCATTTTGTAAAAGAAGTAAATGAAAAAACGAGGTGTTAGAATTGCACCCATTTTGGCCTCAGTCTGCTGTAGTCTTGGTCTTGGCTCTGGTCATGAATCACTCTGGTCTCTTATGAGGTCGTATTGACCAAAACACCATCAGGGAGTCTAGAAGAAAGTCTAAATGACTTCCTCCAAATGTTTTCATATTTTCAGTCCTAATTTCCTCTTCTCATACTACAATAATGGTTAACTTTAACACTGCTTGACATTTAAATTGAACGTATCCACTTGTAATGTTCTTTTCTTCTATTTTGAGTAGAAGAAAAATTTTGAATTTGCTGTTATTCTGATAAAAGTTATTCCATATACATGGATCTGCTTTTATTCCTGAATAATGAGAGAGCAGAAGGATAGGGCGAAGAGCCAAAGGTTTTAAAAGAACCAAGGTTACATGCTTAAAGGACTATAGATTCCTCATGTGAGGCTCACAATCTCGGTGCCAAACTGACTCACCTCTATGCCAACTGCAACCACCTTTCTGATCAGATTGTTCTTTTTTTACCTTTTTAAACATGTGATTGCCTAACTGTGGAACTATGGATGATTTTCTTCAAGTCTTGCGCCTAAAGGCATCTCGTGCAGGGACAGAGTATAGTAGAGTGAACAGCTCTGAGGCTGCTGCTGTGTGGCCAAAGTGCTGCTCATGCTTTTTCGTCTGAGCACACACGGTATAAGGTTTTGATGTTTGAGATTTTGCAGGTAGATTTAAAAGAGAACAGTGGTGAAAGCTACAAGTTCCTCTTATGTGAGAGTTTAAACAGTCTAAATGTCATAGTTTGAATGTCGTAAATGAAGTAATCTATCTTATTTCAACACGGATTTTACAAGAGAAAAAAGACAACAAAAAACACAAGTCTATTGTTTGAGACTTGGGAAAAATATCGATGAAACAATCTGACTGCGAGGTCTCTTTTTCACTGTTCTGCAGATTTAGATCATATCACATCATCACTACTGCAGACTCAGTTTGCTTTTATGTGTTAAGGGTTGCAGTTTAGCAGACAGAGAGGGCCTTACAATAAAACAAGGACTGTCCTCCCAAGAAAAACTGACAGCATCAGTCATCTCAGCAAATGGCAAATAAAAAACTTTATGTTCCAGGGACGAACAGTGCTACTGGCTCTTTGAATTATGACTGCTGTCCATAGGGAACAAAAGAGGAAATTGTGTGATGTTGTAAATAGAGACACAAAGTCTGCAGAGGGAGGCTGCCTGGAGGGATGAATGGGGCGACAGAAAGTCAGACATTGGTGCTCTTTACCTTTTAAAGGAGATGTCTGTTTTACTCAAACCTTGATCTCGAAACCATGACTACAACAAGATTATTAAACATTAGAGTATGAGTTTTAGCATTAAAAGTAAAAAAAAAAAAAAAAAAAAAACATCACCACATGTCCTTAAGGTATGTACACTGAAAGAATGCTTGGTTACTTTATTTAGCTTTTTATCTAACCTGTTCACAGAGTTGTTTTAAAGCTCCTCTCTGAATAATTTATCTGGTTATGAAACAGACCTAAAACCTAAATTGATGTGCCTTTATAAACTGAACAGCCAGAACAGTCCTTCAGCTTCAAGGAGGACAACTTCTAAGTTTTTATTTTAACATATTCAAGCAAGTTGAAGTGATTCATTTAAGCACATTAAAAAGCACGTTTTTATTTCTTTGTTAATTTCTTAATTTATTTTATATTTTTTCACAGAACATGTTCACAAAACCACAGATTCAAAAGTTCAAGAGATATTTTATTTTATTTTATCCGCAAGAGGGCACCATAATAAATACAAACCAAAATGTCCTCACGGGACCAGTAAAGGAGATAGTCAATCTTTGTCATTCAACTAAACAAATAAATTGACCTCTCAGGATAAGTTTGGATATAAAAGAAAATGTAAGAGATAACAGTGAAAAACTCAAAAGTGTTGTTGTACTTGATGCAACAGGTGTGAAGAAATATATCATCAGTCAGCTGTAAAGTGAAGATAGGTGATTTCAACATACAACCCCAGGAAACGTACATCAAATATACGACCCTCAGGAGCAACATTCCTCAGAACATAAACTCTTTGAAAAGTGTGAGTCATACTCAGAGAAAACGCACAGAACCATGGAAACATACTAAAATACCAGTGGGGCTTACATCTATTGAAGTGCAGCGCTGAAAAAACTTGAGCGGCTCTTTGGATGCAAATGTTAAGGTTTGCTGCTCTGCTTGATTTGCTGGCCCACAGATCGTACACAAACTCAGAGATGAAAATTTGGGTGATAGAAAAGAAGCAACCAAAATGAATGGAATATGAGGAGTCTGGAAGCAGAGCGACGACAACAATGTACTTACTGACTTGATGTCAAAGCCTTCAGGTGATAAAATACGGTTGATCTGCATTTGACTAATGATTTACTGCAAAACTCCTCAACACAAGCAGTTGAAACTAATTAAATTTGTGATGCAGTACTTGTTCTTACAGAAATAATTTCAGGCCACATCTGCAGGAGTAACTCTGCGGTCCCAGTAGAGACATACTTGGCATCATTTTGTAGCAGCAGTTCACAAAATTTGGTGTAATAAAAAAATGTGGAGAAGGGGAAGAAGAGGAAGAAAACACTGCACAGGAACCACTGGGTAACACGGGGTGCTATTACAGATATCAGGACAGGTGAAAGAAAAGAAATGTATAAAAATAGGACTTTCTCATTTTTCATCTCATGTACTTTTTTACATTACAGATGCCTCCATATGAACCACACCAAGAAAAAGAAAAAAAAAAAAGACCATCATTTACAAGATTATTTCTGATGGTTATGCTGCTGTAGGGTGAGTCAGACAGAGCTGTTGTCAGCGTGCTGCCAAAGTAGCCTCCCCACATTTTCCATGGCAAAAACTCTCAAATGTTTCACAAGATAGTTGGAAGACAACAGGATGAGATTTGAACCAGTCAGAAAACACTACTCACACGTGGACAAAATAAGATCAGCTAAAGAATAAGCAGTACTGTCTTCGAGAGAGGGGGAGCCAACTTCTAATGCTAGCTTTGGCGACCCCTTTGGAAAAAATAAATAGTTTTTATTCTGAGATGAAGACTGCCTTTTCACTACAACTCCTTTGTGGAAGCAAGTTAACTATTTACTCAATCCAGCTGCTCTAACATACAGTAAAACACATTAGGTCTCCTCTGAAGAATAAATACTACAGCATCAGCCATAAACCCTGCTTCTTACTGTTTTTTATCTATTTATTTTTCCTGTTTTCAAATTTCATTTATTTACATGTACAGAATCTAAAACTAGGAATCCAACACAGCATGAGTACAGACTGAACCGATACAGTGTGTGTTTGTGTGCGTGGGGACAGGTTGACCCGTGGTGCCCTCAGCCAAAAATAACCCAGCTGAAGTGCCTTCTTGGATTCCTCTGTAGTAGATAAACTATCACAAATCGCCTTCTTTGGTGCCCTTTCAGTGAAAAACATGCCCTTTTGGATGTCCCTCTAGCAGGAAAAATGTAGTACAGTGCCCTCTGGATGCCCCTACAGTGAATAAAATATTTAAAACTGACTTTTGGGTCCCTCTGACTTTTCCCTTGGTACAACTAAGTCTCAGTGCTGCTTTGACACAGTTGACCATAATAAACTACTTAACTGACTGGCAACTTGTTTTCAGTTTTGCCTTACGGACAGAGACTACTTAGTGTCTTCACATCTGCTCATATTATAATACATACAGAGTTCCCCAAGGCTCCATCCTGGGGCCTCTTCTGTTTAACACATACATGCTTCCACTGGCTCAGAGCATAGACATGACAAAAGAAGTGACTATGTGATAATGCATAGGACGTGTACTTACAGATTACAGTGTCACCAGGCTACCGTGGCCCTATTCAGACTCTGAGTAATTGCATTCAACAAGCTGAATTTCAGCCTAATGTTTCAGCCTGAGTGTGCCACTGATTGAGTTTAGCTTTTCACTGCTCTTTGACAAGCCTTTATTATTCATTTTAAAAAGCATCTTTCTACAGTGCATTTCACCTCAAGTGACTCTGTATGCAATGCTTTTCAGAGTTAACTTCTAATGGAGAACATATATTCCATTCAAAACACTTTTTTCACTTATCACCTTTTGCATCTCTCTTCTTTGATAGATTTTGCCTTTTCACAAAAACATCTGAATTTAGCCGCCATCAGCCCACTTTGGCTTGCAATAATATTAATCTAATGTAACTCTGAAGTGTTTTTTTCTTGACTTCTGAATCAAACCTTAAATTAAAACCCCTCTGAAAGATAAGCCTAGGGGACTGGTGCACTTTTTATCTACTCCTTTCTTTTTGTGCCAAACATTTCATCACATTTTCTTCTTCTTTCACCACAACATATGCTTCGTACTTAATTGAAACTGCACTCAATTATTTTTCCTTACGGAGCACAGTTTAACAGAACTTGGGCCTAAATGTGTGAACTCAAACATATGGGGCTCTAATTTCGTAGACCAGGCGCAAGCACAGTGCACCTGCCCTGCGGTGCAGCCTTTGCCGCGCGGACAGGGCCTGACCGGCGCACTTTGCAAGTTTCCTGCAGTGCCAAGAGAGGTGCAGTCAAGGCGCAGATGAGTGCAGAGGAGTGCATCCACGCCTTCCTCCGCGCAAATGGCAGAGAGGGTTTGTGAGTGGGTTTAACACAGCCAAGCGCTGTCTTCACAAATCAAATGAGCGCCTCTCCTCTCCTTTAAATGCCCTGCGGCCGAGGCGCAGCATCTGATTGGTCTGAGTGATCCCCAGCACCGCAGAAACAGTGTGCTGGAAAGACCCGGTAGTGCTGACGGTCAGAGCCGCTGTCCCTGCAGCGGGAGAATGGACAGCAGGGGGGGCATCGCAGGACATGAAGCGCGTCACCTTGTGGGCCAGCTCCTGGGACAGATTTAATCTGTTCCTTTGTCATTAATAGGAGTACAAAATTAAGAGACAGTTACACAGCTGGCTTATCCATTCAGAATACTTTTGATCCACCTGCACTCCTGGTTTGTCATCGCCAAATAGCAGAACCTTTGGTGATATACTGTATACTCTCCTGGTGTCTCCGCCTCATCCTCTTTACAATAATGTACTCCATCTTTTTAGATCACGTTAGAAATAAAGACTAAAACATAGAAATATGGGAAATCACCGGTAAATCCTGAGCGACATACATTTATTTTGTCCCTTTTTTCTTCGTCTTTTCTCTCCCTCTTTTCTTTGAATTAAATGAAATGAGAGAACCAGATATACTCAGTATCAGATGTTAAGGCTGTTTATTGTTTAATTGTAAGATGTGCATCAAACTTCCAGATGCCGTCAGGTTAACTTTCCATTATGACAAACAGCTTTAATTCGACATCATATATGACGGGACAATTAATATAGATATAAATGTATATGCTGGTTCAGACGGTTACGTTAAATAACGATTGCTGTGATTGTTTATTGCATTAAAATGTGCCTGACACTCTGGAAACCTGCCTCTGAGGCTTTGTTGACGTGAGCGCACATGTGCGCCTGTCACCAAATTACAGCTGCGGAAGGTGCGCTCCGCTTTGCGCTGAGAATAGACCAGGTTGGAGCTGGCGAGCTTTCAGTGCACTTTCTGAGCTGTTTTTGGCACAAAATTGTCACTGCGCCAACATGAATATGCCGACACCTCCTCCTGGTGTGCCGTCACATCCATCTCTGCACAGACGGTCTACCAAATTGTCAAATTGGCAGTTCACGGTGGTGCGGCGCACAAAATTAACACTGCGCAGGGTGCGCCAGGCTTGCGCCCCCATTAACTTTAGGAAGAGTAATAGCTGTAGGAAATCACTGATAACAGGGTTTGGGGTAAATAATACAGACCTAATCTACATTTTGTTTCTTGCAGGATAATTCAACAATCCCAAATGGACAATAAATCAGCTATATTTGCATGTTTCTGAGTTGACTGTGGGGCTGTGGAAAAAGTTAACACCTCTTTTCTCTTCATTGATTTTGCCTGTACATGTGTCCCTCACTGTCTTTAAAGCGTCAGAGGTATCACGAGCTGCGAATGACTGCAGTGAAAAAAAAAGTTCAAAAGGTTTTTTCTTCAGTGTGCTGTCATGAGTCTGGTCTGACACTTACCCCCTGCCAGGGATTACAGATGTGAAAGAGTACAAGATAGAAATAGTCAGTCGTGCCATTGCTGGTCTTTGCTTTTGAGTGTCAGTCTGTGTCATAGCCAGCTAAAAACCCAACACAGCGCTTTGAATAAGTAAAAAGAGTGATGGAACATAAGAACAGAACATCAGATGAGGGTTTAGGATCAAAAGAAAAGATTAAAAGCAGTTTTTATAAAAGGTTTAAAATACATGCTTTAAAATCAATGTTTCTATAAATGTGTAGTTTGCATTTCTGTTTGTGTCATAGGAATTTACATGACATTTCTACCTTTTAAAACCAAAGAATCAGTCCCATTAAATTGCCAAATGTTGTAACCACAAAAGCATGACTCGTATTAAATAATTCAGCTTCCTTGAAGTTATGAAATGACATCTTGAAGTACATTTAAAACATTTATTTCTCTAAAACTTCCATCCAAAACAACCAGGACATGCTGAGGATTTTGTTGAACTGAGCAAGTCAGTGTGCTGTAGACGTCAGTGTTTTCTCTCTATTTTTTGGGGCAGTTGGTTTGAAATAATTTTAAATTTATCTTTACACTGTAGTACACTGCTAAAATCACATTTATAGTAATTTTTTGGGGGTATTATCAGAATTTTATGAGAAACATTGGTTACTCCAATTGACAGCTATCAGTTTTGCCAACTGACCACGTCTTTCACCCTGCCACATTTTCAAAATGGCATTGAACCTTTCATTATGGCAGTCATGGTACCTTTGGTTTTGCTATAACTAGTTTCCATTTATTTCATGGGGTGTTCATAAAGTCTCTTAACAATAAGAAAAAATGTATTACAAAAGCAAAATAGCGGAGAAATATGTGAAAACTGATATATATATACTTATTCAGAGAACTATATTTTTGGGGAACACTGAAAGGCTCACACCATCAGTGATTTCCTCAATTGTTCTTGGACTGTCCACTCCTCCCTTTATCCAACACTGTCCCTGTCACCATAAAATTTCTTGTGCCATGCACCAACTAACAGATGCCACAGTGGATTTCACTGAGTCTATACACTAAGATAAGTGAAATCCCACTGCTAGTAAAAACCTGGTTATACTTGAGTTAGGGGAAGCTACCAAAAATTTGGGTGTGGTTCTGGACATATTGTTTGAAAGGCATCACAACGTGAATTCAAATAAATTCCTGGTGTAGGAAACAAAAGAGATAATTGTTCTCCTGAACCCCAGCATGCCAAGGACAAATAGGAGCAGGCAGCAGTTTGACACTGAGACAGCGTAGGGGAAAGTGGGAGTGTGGAGGTACAAAGGGCAGGTGGGGGGATACATTTACTTTTAACTACAGCAGCTCAGGTTAAATGTCAGTGTGAGGGGAGCACTCTGTGCTTAGATCTGTCACCTCACAGTGTGCTTCATGTTCTTGGTGTGTCCATGTGGGTTTAAGTGAGACAGAGACTCACAGATTGCCTTCAGGTGTGGATGTGTTCCTCTGTCTTTGTGTGTTAAACCTGTGACAGGCAATGACGCGTCCACACTTAGCCTCCTCACTCACATTGTGACACAGGAGGTTAGAAACACATAAACAGATTAGGGTTTTGAGGAAGACCTGACAAATGGCCTCAAGTATTGTCGCCGACCATAAAGTCAGCAATCTGTTTGGATTATAGGTAATGTGAGCACCAGAATCTGATAATAAAAGGATAGTGGGAATAACAGGTAAACAAAAACACCAGTATCCCCTTAAACATAATGATTAAAATGCATAGCTTACACATTTGTTGATAATTTTTTTCTACTGAACTCTTTTGAAAAAATGTTTCATATCTAGAATCAAAACCCTGAGACAACAGTTAATAGCTCTGACTAACATGAGCGCCTCTGAAGTCTGAATACTGTACCTTTAAGAAACGAAGGCATGGACCACTGAACTGTGCCATTCTTAAAAAGGGGGTTCCGTGCTCTATTTTAAGACTTTATACTGTTTCTCTGGTACCCTTGTCAGACTTTATATAATTTACTGCCAGACAAAAAAATAAAATAAAATTAAAAAAATCAATCAATCAATTTATTGATTGATCAATCAATCAACTGATCAATCAGTCAACTAGGAAAGCACTCAGAGAGAGCAGACCTCCACCAAGCATAGTGTGATTGTTGTATTGTTTTGCAAAGCAATCCGACCATTTATTATGGCGTAATATACACATATGTTGAAAATGGCCCTATCTCACAAAAAGAATTCTCCTTAAAAAAAATCCTGGATCCAGACGGCGATCCTGATTTACCACCAAAATAAAATCACTTCATCCTTATCCCATTATTTCATCAGGATGTGTTGGTTACTTTTTGAGTATATACAAATAAAGATTGATTGATTGATTGATTGATTGATTGATTGATTATGTTGTTCACGGACAAAAACATAACCTCCTTGGTGGAGTCCGTCCGTCCATCCATCCTTCCTTCCTTCCTTCCTTCCATCCTTCCTTTTGACTGTGTCTTTAAGTAGTCCTCCTCCGAAAACTCCCTTCCTTCCGATTGGTCAGCCTTCTGGAGGCCTGTGGGGATCAGAGCTACTCGCAGACCTTGGGGTTTCTGGCTTGCCCCTCAAACATGTCCTGAACCAGTCAGGAGATCCTTATGTGATGACTTCATTGTTTCAACAAGTCTCATGAAGGTCACAGGAAGATGTGCTTTTTTTTAAAAAAAACAAACAAAAAAAACTACTGTTTTGAGCAATTTATAGATTTCTGCAACATATGACTATGTAAAAGTTTGAAAAATAGCACTTGTTCAGTTTGAACATCACACATTGTCAATGGAGCATAGCAGAGGCACAGAGTCAATCTGCTTGGCCGAGCTCTTGCTCATTTGCTTATGGGGGTGGCCTTAGCGGGCGGTCTCATATCAGCTGATCGGTCCCCCCTCCCAGCCAGGTCAGCTGATTTATTTGGCACATTATTTAAACTGCTCCAGTTTACCTGAGTGTCTGGCTGCACATCTGCATGCTGCCCATAACCCACCTCCTCCCTTACTAATGTCAATGTTGTCATTTATGCGTGCTCTGTTCCGAGGGTTCTTGCTGACTGCTCTCCCTTCCTTATGATCCAAGTTGGCACTTGGAAAGACAGGGAGGAGTGCTCTCCCTGCCTTAGGCTGTCCCTGCAGGCGGAGGGAAGGGGAGGGAGGTCACAGAACACAGCCACACCGCCAAAGTTCAATTTGTTATGTAAAGCTTTTGTTATTCCATTGGTCATCATTTACTCAGGACAATGTAATTGTCATGTTATTTTATGCAAGCAGTTGTAATTTATCTTGATGCTTTATTGTTATGCAACTAATTGTAATTCCAAATGGTTATGCTTTTACTGAATCAATTGTAATAATTTTTTGGACAAAGTGATCCTGGTTGAACTGTATTTAAAATAAGGGGCAGCAAAATACCCTCTCTTTGAGTTTGGTTTAAAAGGATTTTATTTCCCCCTTAAAGTTAGGTTTTAAAGGGTTTCCAAGTGTGATACAATGTGATGTAGTCAGCTTTTCATGTACAGTGAAGTGGGCTGCACGTAGGTCGATGAATGCTGTTTAAACAGTCCAACAGCAATTAATCTGAAGCTCTGTTTCTCTGCGTTGGACACTTCTTGATTGTAGTAACAGTCAGTATAAGAGGATCTGATCAGGATTCTTGAGGCAAAAGTCCTCCAGAGTAGCTGTCTTCAAAATGCACTGAACAGCATATTTTAGCTCTTTAGTTTCAAATCCTGTGCTGCGATACTGACCATGCAGAGACAATTCAGGGAGGCACAACTGGAAACAAAGAAGGGCACCTTCACCGCTTAAAGCTCCAACTTTGAATAGAATCTTTTACCTGCTGCTTCAAATCCTCACCTGATTATGAAAACTGCAGCACTTAGATGGGATTTTATTGATGAGAAATCACAAGTATGACCATTAGAGGGGCAGCTGGATTTCTGAAAGGCTCATTGTATTCTGTGTTTGGTGCTGATTTTCTCAACAACAAGCAGATTTGAATTCTTTGTCACAGAGATTGTCTGTGCCCACAAACAGACACGCTGCTGGGTTTCCAGCTGCATGAAGACAATGATCACTGCAGAATACAGCAAGAAAGGTCAGTGGGGTTCACTGTTCAGAAAAATACTGCTGTTGTTGGAAATTCTCAAGAAGGAAGATAAGATGAGAAAAACTGAGCTGCTGATTATGCACAAAAAAACTCTTGTAGTAAAACAGAGTAAAAAAGTCAATGTTGCACTGCTGGGCACAGCGTTTGTTGTGATGAAAACTATTTTTAAAGTCTGTTCTTAAGAGATTTTTTAGATGTACTTCAATTTCTCTGACTTTTAAGCAGAGCACTGTTCAAAGGTGAAAAAAAAGGAGAACTTCAAAATACGATGAATAATCGGTAACCCCACTAGCATGTGCAGCTTGTAATTTCATACAAAAAACACTAAGGGATACATTTTTAGTTTCTTTTTATTTCAAAAAGAAAACCACAGAAAGAAAAACAAGTCAGTATATTTAAATCAGCTGGCTCAGTTGTGGCGATGGCAGCGTGTGTGGTACATCTGCTTGTTACCAGAAGATGCCAGTGCAACAGCCGGTTGTGAACAGAGCTGCTGCTGTGGTTTTGGTAGCTTGACATGACACATCCAAGCAGCACAAAAACTATGGTAGCTGTGGTTACAGTACTTTTGGAGTGATTTAAACCCTAACAAAAACTTTTACTTACAAGACAAAAGAGTGTTTCATGATCTGAGCCTCTGTGGATTTATAAAAAACAGCCTCAGCACATGTCACGTACTAAGAGAAGCCAAAAAATGTCAGTGACCATGGCTCCTGTCTTCACTTTTCTTCCTCTTCTTTTCCAGCGTGACGACAGCTAAAAGTGGGCGATGTTTTCTGGGACCTTGAGGACTTGGCCACAGCCCTTGCAGTATGACAAGCCGTGAAGCAGGCCGTGTTGCTTGGTTTCAGCTCACAATGCAGCAGCAATCCTGACGCATCAACAAATGAAGACGGATTGCATATGATGACATGAGTCGAGTTTAATTCCCTCTTTGCTGAGAGCGGAGAAAGAGCTGAGGGAGGAAGATGTATCTGGAGCGTTGGAAGTTAACTGAACATGTAACAAAGCCCAGAGGTGGGGCTTTGATCTTCAGTGATGCTCGCTTTCCTGAACTCAGGTGGCCTTTCACACAGTACCTCTGGAAAATAACTTCATCTCACACACTAAACGAGCTGCTCTTGAAGTCCCCCTAGAATCTGGAGGATGAAACACGCAGATAATGCAGCATTACTCTTCTCTGTTGTCTCAGTTTTACATAAGAGAGGAGCGGCTGCTGCTGCTGACTGAGGCCTGCGTGCATTGTAAATCTCTTATCTCTGCACAGCACAGGTGGGGTCAGCTTGTTTCATCTGCAATCAATTCAAGATGTCAGCAGAAATTCGGCTTTATTTTCCTCAGATGGAACAATCGGTCTCATTTATTTGTCAGCAGGCTGGATATATGTCGAGCTGGGATTCCTGTCACCGTGCAAACACATCTGCTTCTTTCAGCACAACATGCTTGTGTCAACAAGCCTGAATCTATTAGGACTTGGGTGTATGCTTTGCAAGACCTATAGCTCTTATCAATAGCTATAAAATGCTGATGTTTATGTCTTTTAAGTCTATATATAACAATAAAATCAAATCTCTGTATTCTACAGTAGATAAACTGCAGGTCTTTTTAGTCAAAAATGACCTGACCAGGCTTTCCTCATCTGCTAAATCCACTTTAACAAGATTTCAACACAACATGTACACATGAAGACAATGATCACTCACAAAGCAACTTATTTTAATAATGTAACATTTAAAAAAACCCATTCAGATCCACCTCGGGGAAAAAAAAAAGTGGTTTTTTTTTATTATTCCTGTTTGATTGTGTTGTTTACCCAAGATTCTTCAAAGCTTCTTCCTTTGGCAAACTCTATGTTGTCTATGCTCGTGTGTAAGATAGGGAGCAAAACACCCGCTCTCCAGCTGATGCTAGCTCTGTGAGCACATTAAACAGCCTCAGGTTATCATCCGTGCTCCATGGTTAGTATAGACTCCACAGCTGTTTTGATCACTGAAACTCCTACATCATGCTATGCTGTTTTTTTGTTCGTAAAGAAATAGAAGAAATTCATTTTGTTATGCCAGTTTCACCCCTGCTAAAGCCACCATCAGTTTCCGTGTTTCAAACATAAGCTGGCTTTTCACTGCTAACTAACTCAGGAAAAGTTTTTTTTTTTTTTTTTTTTTTAAATCAGAATTCCACAACTGAACGTCATTTTTCTTTGCTGGGCTCATTCACTCGCATACAATTCCAAAAGCTGCAGAAAACAAATTGATATGAATGTGTAACACTACATGAAGAGCACACAAATGTGTTTTCAAACTCTGCCACAGCACTTCTCAGAGACTCCGACATCCTTGAAGCTCAGATAACTCTTATTCTTACAGTATCACAAGAACATTATGTTTCATTCTGTTGAACTCTTTTGTTCTTTTGAGGCAAGCTGAACTTTTCTGTTTGTGGTTGGAGCAGCAGAGATCAAGGGTTGACAGTGTTAAATTGAACACAAACTGAACACTGTCCAGCGTTTGAGTTGAGGACATGAAGGGCAGCGACAGCTACTATCAGCAGACGAGAGCAGGCGTGCTGAGGGCTTTGTACCATCTGGGCTTCATGGATCCAAGGCCTGTTATACAGAACAGTAAGTTGTGCAATGAGGGAAGAATCTTCTCCATGCTTATGCAAAAGTCGCAAACATTAAAAGTTGGGTGATTAAAAAATGTCACAACTTTATAAAAAAAGAGGTTTATCTCATGTTGCATATTACAAACTTGTGAGCCATGAGGTGGTGGATTCATTGGCAACATGCTAGCAATCTGCAACATGTGATAATCTGAACTCCTACATGTTTTGATGCATTAAATTAATTCAAAGTGAAAACACACATAAAGCTCATGCATGAGAATCCTACAGACATCCAAAATATAGAAATGTATCTGCCACTTGAGAGGAGCAAACATTTGTGAATCTTTGACTCAGACTAGAAAAAAATAGAAATAAAATAAAAATAACAATTCAAACCTGTGTCCCTAGGTCGTAAAATGACATTTATGTCATATTTATTATTTTATAATAATTTAATAATAATTTTATTGTTTGTATAGCACTTTTAAAAACATAGTTTACAAAGTGCTTTTACAAGTATTCAGCACAAAATATAAAACACAAACAAACAAACATGAGCACAATAAAGTAAAAACAAAAAGCACAGCTTAAATTAAGACTTAACAGAGAAAGATTATAATATAAAGATTATAATATATCATATAATATTATTAACTTATTCATAGAATAAGGAGAAACTGCTTTGGAGAAAGGGCTCGAGGCTTTGAATCAATGCTGGGTGGCAGCAAACTTGGGAGGCCTTTGTTAGCTTTTCATGACTGTAGTGTAAATCATTGCATGGCTCAAAATCACCTCAAAATGTCACAAGTTCAGTTTTAAACTGTACCATGACAAAAAAGAATCACACATAAACAATTAAATAACACCAGGGCAAAAAAAAAAGAACTAAGCATGAGAAAATGCAAAATTATTTACCAAACTGAACACTGGAAACTTAAAATAAGCTAACCTGAACTACTGAACACAGGATCTAAACTCTATTAAATAAATCAAATTAAACAAACAAGAAATTAACTTTAAGTCGAAATACAAATACTCACATTCCTTCCACAGAAGGAGGCAACACTCGCCTTGCAAAGATGTGAACCAATACACACAGCTGAAAGGCTCACTAGCACATAGAGTGCTTACTTCCTCCTGCTTGTGTAATCTTGCTCCTGATTGCCAATCAGGTGCAGGTGTGCCTAATAACCTGCTGCAGTGAGGCTCAGAGCTGCACCTGTAGAAAGAGCTGAGGAGGAAGACAGAAAAAGAACACACTCACACACACACACACACACACACACACACACACACACACACACACACACACACACACACACACACACAACGGTACAAAATACTGAGGCAAAGTGCAAATCCGTATCCCGCGGTTTGACAAACCCAAACTTGATACTATTTTAGGAAATCATGGATGCTGCATCCTCCGCCCTCAGACCAGCTAGTCAAGACAGCAAGCTTCAAAAGCCAGAATCTGATGGTATGAGGACCCATGGTTAGCTTTCACATCTGGAAAAGACACCCTTAACACTATTAACTCTTAAATTTTAACTCCTTGTGTATTATTTTTTTTTATACTGTTGCTTTTATGTCAGTTGTCCGTGTTTCTGTTTGTGTATCTGTCTCATGCAAGCTGCTCCACATGAATTGCCATAGGGAATCAATAAAGCTGTCTGAGGCCATGTCCACACGTAGCCGGGTATTTTCAAAAATGGGTATCTCCCCCTCGTTCGTTATAAAAAATACTTTCATCCACACGCAGCAGGTAAATCCATCGGCGAGTGCGGCTCCAAGCACGCCAAACCCATACTGGGCAGAGTTTTCTTGACGTAAAACCCATGCCAGCCAATCAGAATGATTAGCCCCGTCATTCAGCTGTGACGTTTGAGAACCGAAAACTCAGTTTTCCGCCGTCCACACGAAACCATGAAACCAGAGTTTCCCAAAATCTTCACTTTGGCCTCAGTTTACAGAAAACATCATTTTTAGTGACGTTAAGCAACAACAGGCGTAAATGTATAAAAATATATGCGGTTTCCCACATACCCGGCTACGTGTTGACATGGCCTGAATCTGAATGCTGAACAATATACGTTTTTCAATTAAAACAATTGAGAATTGTGACAAGGGAGATGTTAATCAGTGCCAAAATCCTATATCAGGCAATTTTTCACTTTTAAAACTCTCAAAATGTCCCACAAGATGTTAAGAGAGGCTAAACAATACATGGCATACATGTCCTTATTGTTTTGATGTGTGTTCAGATCTAAAAAGGAAATAAACAGTTGAACTGCTGTGAACTGAACTGCCGTGTCTACAACTTATTTTCTCCTACCTTCCTTGTGTTTAACTTTTACAGCATCCCCTGAACTATTTCTCTTCCTCTCATACTACACTGTAACAGTTTGCATCTAGTTTAAGACTCTGCTGCTGACCCAGAGGGTACTGCAAGCTGCTGCTCCTTCCCACAGTCCCTCCAAGCCACAGTCAGACCCTTCACTCGAGCTCAGCCATTCTGCTCTCATGCTACTTCTCTGTTCCGGCCCCACGGTGGTTTAATGAACTCCCAGCTGAAGTCAGAACAGAAGAGCTGCTACCCTTCTCCTGCTGCAGGCTGAAAGCCCACCTTTCCAGAAACAACACCTACACACTACGCTTTATCTCAGCAACATCTTATTCTTACAACTCTGAGACAAATTTAACTTCAGTCCCTGTCAATAATGCACTCAGAAAAAGCATCTCCTAAACCCATATAGTGACCTTTTAAAAATTAATGGCAAACTGGATCTGGATGTGGATGAAGTTTAAAGATTCAAAGAGTTATGTGTATGAGCTGTTAATACTTGTATAAAATAAAAAAGGTGATAACACTTTAAATGACATATCCAGCATCTTTACCCCTGGTGCATCTGTTAAAAGTAAGGGTCAGAGAAAAGTGAAAAATGGGGAAGCAGATTCATCATCTGCATGTAGATCATGCTGTAAAGTGAGTTTACTCAGGAAAAGCAGAAAATTAACATAAGAGTGCTTTGCTGCACAACAATAGCAAATTCTTTAAATCAGAGAGGGCTTCTGATGTGTATCTGCTCTGATGAAAATGCAAAATGAAGCAATGCCCAACCAAAGAGCACAACTGTACATAGAAAACGATGCGGGTGAGCAACATTTCTGTGCAACAAAAACCATCTGAAAGGACACAAGCAAACACATGGGGAGATATCTGGGGGAATGTTGCAGAGCATGTGTAAGTAATACAGGGGTGATGCATGGATGGAGAGATAGTGCTGAGAGACTGTCTGACATCGATGAGAAGAAATACCTGACCAAGCACTTAAAAAGATCCCTAGGTACAGGCTTTATACAAGAACATTTTTCTTTGATCGATTTTTAAATTAGTTTGCTACAAAAAGGCCTTGGTTGATTTTTTAGTGACACTTCTGTTGTTATCAGTATCTGTAACCAGTTTGGTGGAAATTACTTGAAAAAGGTAATTAGTTATAGTGACTCGTTACTTTCCCAAAAAAGTAAGTGAATAAGTAACAGAATTACTCATTTTTGAATTGAAGTGGTGTCTGTATACTTCCATCCTGAAAATTACATTAAGGTAGTGCCTGTAGACTTACTTCCATCCCGAAAACACCTGTTTTAACCAGACAGACTGCTTGACACTTGCATATATTAAATTTGCAGCCTGCCAACACCCCTGATTTAGGAGGGATTCACCCCTTCTTTGAAGTATGGCCCTGTCATCTTTAATATTTTTTCCCAAGTCAAAACAAGTTGGCTACTTGTGTCTTACACTTGAACCTCAAAAAGCATCCACCCCTCTCCCTCAAATTGGTTTGATCCAAAGATGTTATCAGAGATTCTCTGACTACAGGTTGCACAGACGCACACAGGTAGATGTGTGATATTTATTGCTGAAAAGTTTACTTAAGCATCAGTTCTTTGTTGAAAGACGTGTCAACATGACAGAACTTATCATTACTTGTGTGTCTCCTGCTTTTCCCCACGTTTATTGTCAGCCCCTCTCTTGTGCCTGGCTAAGCGAGCCAGGTCAGATACATAGTAACGTGTCTCGTGTCACTGTTGTGACGTTCAAGGTTTGAAATAGTAATTAATTAGATTACTCATTTCTCGTCTGTACCTGAGGCAACCTGTTCTCCTATAGCTGATATATATTAAAGTATATATATTTTTATCAGCTCAGTCACTGCTGAAATGGTTTGAAATATACAGTTTCATCACTCCTTGAGGATTTATTTTACATACAGAAATTTGAGAGGTGATGTTAAAAAACCTCAGTTGAAACCTGCAGGTAGGTGCTGGGAGTAAGTGTAGCTGCAAGAAGTGCAGGGCAGAGGTGGCAGAGCATCTAAAGATGAATAAGTTCTGATATGAACGTCTCTGAAGTGAATGTGAGTTGCTCAACATGCTCCCTGCTCACTGGTTTTGCTTGATACCCTTTCTCATCTACTCTTGTAGTTTTTTTTTCCTCTTGATTTCAATTTACCCATATCCCTTGAACCATCAGCTCATGTGATATCATAGAACATGAATGTAGACTTAAAGACCACTTTTTAATTACCCTGGTTCCACAGAGGATGTCAGGCTGAATCCACATACTAATTATATCAATGTGCAGGTTTTTAAAGCGTGATGTACCTCTGCTGCAGTATGCAGCTAAAGCCTGACCAATTATCTATAATGTACCTGCTCCTGGAAGCCAGTTGCGTGACATTTAAGCATTTATGAGGCCTGAGCCTCTGCAAAGTTGAAATCACATGAGGACTACAGAAATGAGGAAGGTGTCTGCTCGAATCTTTATCTACAATCTCATCTGTTCTGCTTCACATTGTTAAATAAATCATCGAAATATACTGCTGGTAATAAAATGCTCCATATAAAGCTCACACTTGGGGAGGTGGGTACCACTTGGTCAGAATAAGCAGAATAAATAATTATTCTATGTCACAGGGAGGAAATACTGCTTGCTCTTCTGGAGGGCATAATGTAAAACTTTCCATTTCTTTTTGCCAATTTATGGCTCCATTCATCATTAAACAATTACATAGGCAAAGAATTAGATCTCTCTCCCCCTCTCATTTCTTCTTTCATGACTGTGGTTCCCAGAAAAGGCAAAAACATAATTACAGATTGCAGCAACACACTAACAAAGAAATATTGACTTTTGGCCTGCAGGAGAACATTTAGTGTGAAATGTGAGGGTTTTTTTTTTCAAGATAATAATGTTTTCTTCTCCATTATTCTAGAGATGTTTTTCAGAGCCACCTTCCAGCGTGAGAGAGGTTGTATTTAAAAAGAGGGAAATAAATCTTTCTCCATCTCATAAATCTACCTTTGTTTTCTGAGCAGAAACAAAAGAAGCTTTCTTTACTTGCAGATAAACAAATGTGCAGGAGGTATAGTGTGTTAGTGTGTGTTTGTGTGTGTGTGACCATTTAAAATGTGCCAAAGAATCACAGCATTGTTTTTGCCTCACACCACAGGCACACATTCGGTTTTATGTTGATGAATGTTTGACTGTGTGCTGGAGATGCACAGCAGCACGCACTCGTCTTCCTCTTTTGCAGCCAGCCGCAATTGTCGGACGTGGGGTTGGAACTGGAGTCGGCGCACATGGGAGCTCATTTGGCAGAGCAGCCCGTCACCAGGGAGCAAATGAAAGCTAAACCTAATGAAAGCACACGCGGCCAAAACCTGCCGGCTAACATCTGCCCCAGACTGCGGCTACAACCATCTCTAAAACCACACAGCTCCCGTTTACCACGCTCTCCCTTTCCTCTCTCAAGTTGCAGGCCTGTATGGTCTTTCATGTGTGGCAAAAGCTGTGTGGCCAGTGGGGCTTGGAAATGCATCAAAAAGGAGGTGTGTAATTTCAAAACCAGAGGGATCTCTTTGAAAAATTTGGATTTTTTCATTTCTTTCTTCCTTTTTTTTTTTTTTTTTTTTTTTTTTAAGTCCCGGGAGTTGTTTTGTGGATGTGTATTTAAACAAACTGAAGAGATAAACATGAACTTTCTCATCCATGGCTGATATTATTTAATGAGATACGCCTTATTTATTCAGTCATTATCAGCAATGATTTTGCTCTGCGTGTGTGTCAGAAGGGTCTCTTTGTTGTGTGTTCTTATTCAGTCTCTGGGAGAGTTTTTGAAATACTAGCAGCAACCTCTCTGAATTTTCTCAAGGCTTTAACCTCTCAACAGAGAAATCCTGTGGGTCTGCTGGTGGAGGAGCTCTGGGGATAGTTCCCCCCCTTGTTAAACGGATGAAGACACCGATGAAGACCAGAGTAACACATCTCAACAACATCCACAGACATTTCTTGCTACTAAGATATTTATATTGACTAAACAGTTGGATTAAATAGCTCATAATTTGGTGAAGACGTCTATTTTATTTTCACACATGATACTTGCTTTACATATTTAAAGCTCCAGTGTGGAAATTAATGATAAAATGATTCAACTAGAAAAGCACTCAGAGAGCACAGACCTCCGCCAAGCATATTGTGATTGTCAGATAACACTTTAGTCCTACTTTAATGTTATACTCCCTTTCAGCAGACTGGCTACTACAATTTGGTGTTAGTTGTAGGTTGTTTTCCGATGCAATCCGACCACTTATTGTGGAGTTTTATACACATATGGTGAAAACAGCCCTATCTCACAATTATAAAGAATCCTTTAAAAAGTCTTGGATCCAGACGATGATCCAGATCACCTCTAAAATTCTCCCCTATCCCATTTTGAACATATCCTAAAATTTCATCAAGATCAGTTTGTTACTTTTTGAATTATATTGTTCAGACAGATAGACAGACTCTCCCAAAAACATAACCTCCTCGTAGAAAGTAAATATTGTGAGGTGGACTGATTACTGATTCACATACTTGAATTAGGGCTGCCACGCCACATTAAAAATCAACATCAAAATTGATCTGTGCTAAAATTGAGCAGCAACCTCCAGTCTACAAGAATGAGACAATGTTGAAGTCCTAACACCTGCTGTTTCTTGAGAGCCCACTTGAGGCTTGCTCCAGAAATACAGGAAGTCACATACACACTAAGCCAAAAAAGCCATTTTCATAGCAGAAATAGACATATTTACAGCCTGGAAAGAAATATGTGACACTGGGGTGACTATGTCCATTCTTTTCACAGTCTATGGCTTAATTTTAAAACATGGTAGTACCCTGTAATGGACTGTTTCACAGCAGGGGGCAGTAGTGGTGCTTTATGCTGGTTGCCTGCTATGAAATGGAGGCAGCAGCAGATGAAGAAGACTCTAGCCGTTTTCGATATTGCCTACTACACTTTGTAAATAATGTGGTAAAAGTAAGTTAACATCTTCTAAATATTTTCATGCAGGCTTTTTGGAGTCATGGTTAGAGATATAGTTAGAGTTTCTTAAACATGTTGATCTATAAACTTACCAATTTTACCATCAAAATCAAACCATAAAATTTACCATTCACACTCAGTTTTAATCACACAGTTATGTAGGCTCTTCTTGATGTTTCTGGAAACATGAAATTAGTACATCAGACTTTTTTTCAGTGCAGCTTGTGCCAGAAGCTGTGATATTTAGAAGAGACTATATTAATCATCAGATTGAGAGACTCCAAGCTGTTTTGTAGAATTTCCCAGCCCTAATTATCCTGAAAATAAGAGTGGTCAGATCAGTCTGCAATGGGTAAGAAAGGGACAAACAGCTACAAAGCACTCAGATGCAACCCAAATGCATCCGCCCAGTCAGAATGCAGTCAGTTCTGCTAAAGAGGTCTCATAACAGGAAATGGTTTCCCTGAATATCATCCAGAAAACAGCTGACAGGGTTGTAAAAATCCATGAGCATAGCACACACCTCAGCGTAAATAATGTCAGTCAATCTGAGCTGTCAGAACTCACTAAAACGAATCTGGGTTACTGTTGAAACATGATGATGATAATACCAACACTGAAATAGCTACTTATCTTTGGAAAGTGCATTTAATCACATCAACTGATGTTTTTTATGAAGATAGATGCCGATTTTACAACACTTCTCTATATTTCAGAACCTCAACAGAAGAAATAGTATGCTGAACATTTCTTTTAGTGCCATTTGTGATGTATAATGTACCCAATTTACAACAGCACACAAGAGGAGAGGAAGAACTTTGTACTTTATGGGCCTTGTTTTTACAGAAAAACTAAATTGTTCTCTCAGGTTCAGCGGGGCAACATTTTTTGTATTATTTGACTACATATATACTGTGGATGTGGGCATGGCTGACCTACAAAGATAACCTTATTTCTTTTGTATTTTTGGAGAAGCTGTAGCATTTGGTGCTCTGATTTCTAGTGCAGCTCAGGGGACTGCAGATGGAACCAAAGAGATGCTGCGGCTCCATTAAGACTGCACAAATGCGGGCCATGAGGGACATGCACATGCACACAAAAGAAGTGAAGAATGAAGCCAATATATTCTTATGTCATACAAATAAGATTCTGGTGTTAACAACAGCATAAACTATTATCACTGCAGACCTTTAGTAAGTGTTAGTGTTTGTATTAACTCCTTAGCTTGAACTGCATCATCACAAATATGTCTTGTACATTTCATTTCATGGGGCAAAAAAATAAACAATGCTGCCAAAAATAATGCAGGTAGAGAGATGTTTAAGAAATGTGGAAATGCTTTAAAAACATATATTTTAAGCATATACAGCTCACAGGAAATATCCACAGACATCAAAGTAAAGACAGTTATGTGGGATAAAAAAATAGAAGAAAACTCTTACAATCTGGGAACCAAAAATAGGCTGTGTGCAAGCGTTTTTGTAAATGTAAGCTTGAAATCATCCTGCAGTTGGAGCCAGAGAAAGAGACTCAGTTTTACAAATACATCTTCATTTATTTCACATACATTATTTTTTTTTACTTTTACTTTGAAGATTTCACAATCTAAATGATTCAACAACAAAATGAGGAACTACCACAACAAAGTCCAAATTTCCTACTGGGGAAAAATTATGCAAATGTCACTGTAATAAAATTGACACATGTAACTTGCCAACCAGAAAAAGTACAATTAAAGTAATAGAAAAAGACAAAAATCAGACAAAAAGGTGGTTCATGTAGATATTTTAACAATATTGGCTCACCTGTGTGAAGATCCAAATGTTATGTTAGATCCTGAACATTGTTTAAGGACAGATTTTTGTAAAACTTCAACATTTTTCATAAATAAAATCTTTTTTTCTTTTATCATCACTGATGAATAATATATATATGTATATTATTTATATCCAGGAGTCAATTTGGGGAGCAGGGACAGATAATCAACCATAGAAGCCCTTCCTGAATCCATGGAAATGTCAAAAGTCTGAAGAATGTTCTTGCTGAACAAAAGGGGTAAACAATTTTGGCTAACGCATCCCATGAATATTGCTATGAATAGTTCTTTTGAATGAACATGTACATACATGTACATAATGAAGCATTAGGTACACATATGCAAAGTACTGAACAAAGGAATTAATGAACTGTTTCATTGGTTTGTTCTTGGAATAAGCATGGTGCAAGACTAAACAAAGTAGGTTAATAGTTTAGATACAAATTTGTACTGTACATGGTTCAGCTGAGTCTGTCGATTCAACCCAAAACTGAAGTGTTTTTTCGGGCATATAAATTTCAAAAAGCTGAGAAATGACACCTGTTCCCTTCAGATCCCAAAGGTGGCAATAGTTTTCACTCCTTATCCATGTTGAAGAAGTTGCCCGCTGGCATTTCTGTAAGAGGATGTCCCACCAAGAATTCCGATATTTGAGACATGGTATTTAAACATTATGTCAACTTCCAAGGGTTTTCAGTGCTGCACCTCATGTGATGCCCCGAGACAATCCCTTTACTTCACTACCGCTCTCCCAAAAGCAATGGGGAGTTCAGTAGTCCTGTTTTCAAAAAAATACATTGTACTTTGGGCATTTCCACAACCCAGAATATTGGATTAAAAAAAGAAGTCACATCATTTTCATGTTAAAACGTCGGGGACCAGCCTGTCCCTCTGCCGAGTCAACATTAGTGCCGTTAGACTTTGACCGAGGCACATATTCAACATCTATGTTGTTTTTATGCTTCCCTTTTCCTCTACTCCAAACAAAAAGGAGCAGGAAACAAAACAAGACCACTCCCAGGAAAGTGAAACAACCCATAGCTGTTGACACTAAAATAGTCTTTAGGTCCAAACCGAGGGTTACTCCAGCTGTCCCATTGGCAGTGGTATTACTGGGATCTGTGTAGTACTGGGTCCTGTTGGCATACAGCGATCCCAGACTTTTTACTGCCAATGATACCATCAAGGTTTCGTTGCCAGCAGTGTTGGAGGCAATACACAGATAGACTCCACCATCTTGTACCTCTGCAGACTTGATCTCCAGTGTGCCATTGATGTGGACCGTAACTCGACCATGATTCCGACTAGTCAGGACGCGTCGACGTGGTGAAAGCCAAGACACAGTGGGCCTTGGTGTTCCCTCAGCACTGCAACGCAACAATGCCTGCTGGCCTTCATCCACAGTGATTGTTTGGGTTTTATTCTCACGGATTTTTGGCTTTGTACACGTGACATAATATGAGAGGAGGGTTTCTTTGAACTCTCTAAAAGGTCTGCCACGAACACCTTCAGGTGTGCTGCACTCAGGCTGCGATTCTCCAAACAGGATGGAATGCTTTTTTTGTACGATCCACATGAGACGACAGTCGCACACTAGGGGGTTGTTGTCAATCAGGAGAACCTCGAGAGCCTCAGGGGACTGAAACACACCTTTCTCCAGTGTATCCAGTCGATTGTGAGACACATTGAGGACCTTGAGTCCTCGAAGGCCCTGGAAGGCATATGGTTCAATGGCAGTTAACTGGGATCCAACTAGATGAAGCTCTTGTAGACGAACCAGTTCCATTAGCATGCCTCCCTCAATGTGGCGTATGCGGTTGAAGGACAGGTTGAGGTGTGTCAGGTAGGGCAGATGCTTGAGGGCTTGGTAAGGGAAGGACGACAAGTTAGTATGGGTGATGAACAAGGTGGTCAAGTTGAGGCCATGCAGTGTATTTGCTGGCACGTGGTCAAGTGAAGGCCAATTATCAATTTCTAAGTTCCGCAGCCGAAACAGTTTTTTGAAAGAGTATGGATGCAAAGTGCTGATGCTGAGGTATCGTAGATGGAGGCTGACCAGGTTGTGTAGGTGGGAAAGAGCTTCTGTTGGTACAACTGTGAGGTTGCACCTCTCTAGGGTTAGTATCTCCAGGCTTATTAGTCCACTGAATGCACGGTGAGAAATGTAAACCAGATCATTGTCACCCACTTCCAAAAACTTTAGATTATGCAGGTCCTGGAACATGTAATCCAAAAGGATGACGATCTTGTTGTCACTTATATCCAGACGGGTAAGATTTGTTAGGCCTGTAAAAACACCCAGAGGAATGAGCTTGATACGATTGCTCTTAAGACTGAGCGAGTGCATGGTATACAGGGCGTTGAAAGCTCCAGGTTCAACATAACTGACAATATTCCCACTGAGATCAAGTTCCTCAAGTCCAGGGAAGTTAATAAAGTCATCTGGGTTGATCATTGTCAGCTTGTTCTTACTCAGGTCCAGGATCCTGGTCTCTGTTGGGATGCCGTCCGGGATGCTAGGCATGCGCTTTCGGTGACAGACGACTGCCTTGGTCTGCGCCGAACACTCACAGCGGGAGGGGCATCCCAGGGTAGAGCCCACAAAGACAGCCACGAGGGCCAGTCCCAGGAATGGTTGCCAGCATGAGACGACCGTGTGCAGCATGACTTTGCTTATACAGTCGACCATTCTGTCACGGCTCTGAAAGACAAAGAGAGGACAAAGAAAGTGACTATCTTGTTCCACATGTTTACTAGAAATAAGCTACAAGTCATGTGTGAAATACCAGGACTGTGTGCTTATTCATAATAACCACATTTGATAGACCTGTGTGAACTCTTATGTGTCACACACGTCATCCTCCTTCAGTTTAATCACTAATTAAACCATGTAAAAGTTTAGCTGCTGGGCTCCACATTCTGGCTGGCCATCCCCTGCTGTTTAAAGTCAATTAGTCTCCCCCCTTTCCACCATCAGTTAAGCCAGTCTGCTGCCTTTTCCCTTCCTAACAGGGGAAACCGAAGCCCACCAGAACTGGTTAAAAAGGCTCCCTGATGAGCACTGGGACTTTTTCCCAAATTCTCTCCAGAATCAAAATAACTTCTGAATAACAAAAAGAAACAAGACAAAGAATGTGCCTTTGTGTCCCATCACTTTACTTTCATTTGTTTATTAAATAAAAGGTCGGAATGACCTGGTATGGCTTATCGGGAACATATACAGTCAGGTCAGAAGTGCTGAATAAAATACATTAGTCATGTGAGAAAAAATACTTGATGCTTGATGCAATTCATCTAAAGCGTTGTAAATAAGTACAAACAAAAGGAGGACACTATTCAGTGTCAAGGGAATAGTTTGTGCCAATATGTTTCAGTTGAATAAAGATTTCTCATCAAACTGTCTGATAAAATTTAATCATTTTGTTTCCCTGTGATGAAAATAAATCCATAACGTGATGTTTTCCTGTGATTCTGCATTACTGCCACAGTCAATAGAGTACTCGTGTCCAGAAGTAAAGCCTTCATTGTTGTGATTTATGACTTTTGACTTAACTTGGACTCAAGCACTGATGACTCAGTCATGTAATAAGACTCAAGCACTGAATGGAGAGGACTGATTTATTCACTGAAAAGGAAAAATAAAACAAACAACTAAACAAACTAAACAGTTAAATAAAAGAAAAAAAAACTTTTTGAGTCTTGTGTGTGTTTTCTTTCCATAAAGCTCTCATCATTTATCAAACTTAAAAAAAAGAAAGAAGGAAAGAAAGAAAAAGACTTAAGGGCATAATCTATAAATAAGCATATGTAGGGGGCATTAATGCATGGACCTGTAACATCACTGATGATGTAAATCCAAACATCCAGAAAGGATTTTTAAATCCTCATGCAGATAATAGCAATAATTAAATATGTGATTAATACACATCCAAAAAGTCTGTCCAAATCAACCACTTATGGTTAAAGAGACAGAACAGTGCAACAAAAATCCTAGTGAACAAAGTATGATGGTTAAATCTTTATTTTCCTCCAAAATCTTCATATTTTTCTTTGAGTACCTTCTCCTCCTAACATAACACGTAAAACACTTGCTGGAACATAAACATATAAGTCTCAAATTCACAACCTGAGTACTATGTTTTGTCACAGACTGGATAGCGGGTTGCAAAATTCCAAACCAGCCTCACTTCATGAGTCATGAGCTGTGTAAAATATAAATGATTAGAGGAACGATCTGAATTTCTCCTTGAACATTTCATTGTGAACAACTAAAAAGGAATTACACAAGTGTTTTTACAGAAACATTATGTAAAGGCAAAAGAAAAAAAAATCATTTCAAGCATCAAAAGAAGAAAACTGAAAAGAAGAAATGCTTTCAAGGACCCACACTGGTATGTCCGCTCCCTCTTACATCTCAAAACTTCACACACTGAGCACAATAACACTCACAATAGATGAAGGCCTGTGACTGTATCCATATAGTTCATTGACATGTCTACTCAATATGATAAAATGCTTTCATGTAAAATTCATACAGAGCGTTTATGTGATCCTCACAAATGAGCATTGCGCAACAGCATTATGTCAAAATAATGTGAAAAATGATGGACTGACTTTCTATTGTTTTAACAGACTTTTTTGAATTGACTGAATAATTGCTGACTGTCAAATATTCCTTTTTTGTGTCTCTACTTCCTCCTCTCTCAGTTTGCTATAAAGCTTTACTGCTGTCATTAGTGTGCGCCATATGGCTGTCTCCCCATTGCTGCTGACTTAAAAAACACTGCCAAATGTGCATTGGCGTGTTTATGTTTTCAACAGCTTTCTAATAGTGCATTCGAAATGGAAAGCTGTATTCTTACGGCCTCCATTATGAGCAGTACCTTTACCATATTATCCTCATTAATCCTGCTGATGGCAAACATTTCTGTTGCTGGATCAGTTGCTGCTGTTTCTATTTTTAAGAAATCTAAATTATGCAGTTTTTGTTTGCATGGACTGCTTCTATACAGTTTGATTGGCTTGTTCATTTTTTTAAAACTCCTTTTTTGAGCATCTACTGTCAAAATGTGCTAAGTGTTCGTTTTTATAAAATACTTATTTCTAATTGTCTAGATGTGTTAGAGTGAACAGCTACCACTTTAATGCTGAGTTCATATGTTGAAGATGTTTTGCTTCAGATATCAATAAAAAAAAGTGGATGATGAACAATATTTGATCAAATTAACATCTTTCACACTAGTTTTAAGTCCACAGTACATGTCTAGAAGTGCCACCAGGATGTACCAGAATCCTTTTATCCAAATCAGATATAAGGCCACATTGCAAGAGGCAAAAATGCTTTTCCATATTCCTTAGACTAATAGTCATCTTTAGAGCCCTTTAAGAATTTAACTAAGGAGACAAAACTATAAAAAACATAGATAAAAACATAGATAAAAATAGATAAACCTACTGAGTAAAGGATGATAAAAAGGGGGCAAATGCTCCTAACTCGTGTGCACACAGATACCCCGACCATCCCTGCCTATATCGATGCCCAGACTTAGAACCCCCCCCCCCCCCCCATAAAGATAAGATAAATTCTGGACACAACCCTCTAAAAGACAATGGTTTACCTGTCAAGAATAATTAATGGAATATTCTGTTTGTTCCAAATGCACTCACAGAAATAAACGTGATTGACAAGCACACATTTCTGTTCAGCAGATTTTTCTCACTCCTCTGTCCTTTGGCAGATTCTTATGTAACAACCCTCTTTACACACACACACACACACACACACACACACACACACACACACACACACACACACACACACACACACACACACACACACACACAGATTAGTCACATGTATTTTTACACCATATGATTGGATTGGCTTGAAAAGAGGGCATGTAACCAGCACAATGTTTGGATATCTTCATCCCAGTGAGTGATCGGAGAAAGAGTTAGCTCGTGATGTGACCCTCTCACACCTGAGTAGTTTTCAGCGTGATAACTAACACTCCAGTGCATTCAGTATCACCTGCTGCAGTTTTTCCTGCAGCAGAAACTTAAGCAATAGCCTTGAATTAAATTCTTCGAATAAAGCCCCAAACACTGTTTGCTGATAGGTTGTACGCTGTGTGTGCCCTTCAGATCCATGAATCCAGGATTATAAATTTTGTGACCTTTAGTGTTCAGTAGGTAGAGAAAAAGATGAATCTGCTTGACTTTCCCTTGTTTTTTTGGCCTTGACTGAAAAACCATTTCGACCAAGTGTGTCTGATAAATATGGATAACTCGCTCAATGTAGACTATATAGCAATGGGCAATGTATCCTGCAACCGAAAGGCAGTAACAACAGCCTTTTGTCTGGATTTAGTTTATTCTATGTTTTGCTATTTCATTAAAAAATAAATGTGATCAATATTTTTTATCAAAAGCTTTCTGTTGACCAAAATTAGATGAGATGAAATGGTCAAATGCCAGAGTTTCTGAACTTTGTGAGAATAGCTCTTGTGACAGGAGTGAATACCAAATAACAGACCCCTAGGATAAGTCCCATCCTTTGCACCATCTCCTCTAACATTTCCATTTAATCTTAGATCTTTGCGTGACATTCAGCAGCAGTCATGTGACAGTAGATTGGACTGCACGGTGAAGGTGTTTCTATAATGTGGCCCCTGACCCACATTAGTGCAGGGTTGGCTCCTGAGAGGCGTGGGATAACAGCTAATGGTGTCTGACTCAGCATAAATCAGTGAACAGCTATTTCGCAGAGGTGCTGAGGTCGTCTCTGCACATCGCCATCATCCTGAGCATATGTACACAAGAGGCCTGATGTAAATCCGAGCTCACGCAACACTCCAGACAATTAAATCAAGATTTACTCATCCACTATGACAAATATGTGACAAACATATCCGCCATGGCTCATGTGTAGTACAAAAACATATTTCTATTTTCATCACAAACTCATTTTCATATGAATCGCTCGGAACATGCAGGGCGCCTCCATCCCATGAAGCTGCAGCTCACTTCTTGGCCTGGGGCCAACTCGTGAGAGGATGAGTCGGGATGACGTGTGTTGATATTTGAGTGGCAAACAGAGAAAAAAAAGCCCCTCAAAGCACTGTTTGTTATGATTTCACAAACATGTCTTCCTCAATTATCTGAAATGCTCTGCACCAAAGAAAAGGCTTTTATTATTTTAATTGGGATACAAATGTGCTTTGTGGGATTATATAAGCTTCATCTCCTGGAAGATTAGAGAAGCTTTTTGCAGTTTTGACCCCTGACTTTTTGTCCTGACAAGTGAGGCCAACTAGAGGATGCATGAGATGGAAATCAAGAGGTGAAAGCAGAGCTACTGTAAACAGGAGGGTATGATAGCTCCCAAGGCGAGTGACTGATATGGTACTGGGGTCACTGCTGTCATGTCTCTACATCAGTCTTTAATGGATTCACAATGACTTTTTCATCTGTTTATGTGTACTTTTCTACTTTATATTTGTGTTGCTTCCTGGTTTATCACAATGCTTTGTCAATATCAAAACTGTATTCAATTTACACTACAGAATTTTGCAGAAAAGAGGGATATTGTACTGTATTTGGGTACCTTTCAAATTTGAAACGATACTGTACCAATGCTCGGTACTTGGCTATTGGTATCCTGTAAATTGGGTATACTCAACAGTACCAATTTTCAGTACTATTGTGTGCGTTAATGTGGTAATGAGCGTCAATTTGTTTAATAATAAAATCTTAAAGTTTTTCAATTTAACATATTTATTCCTAGTATATAAACTTGCAATGCTGTGTTCAAGTCCGGCATGGAAAATTGCCTTCTCTGCCACTCCCTTACAGTCAGAAGGATGCGTTTAGGTACCTAAACATGGTACCGGTGGATTTTGCAGACCCTATAAAAGTACTTTATTCTGTACCCAATTGTATGGCATCTGCACAATGGAAACAAAATGGATGAAATTAATTTAACAAAACAATTTCAGCCTTTAATAATTTTTTTAAAAAGCTATATTAAGTTGGATAAGTACGTGAGAAGGTAGGCAGCCATAGTTTTCAGAAACGTATGTAATCAAACATTAGTAGAGCAGACAGATGACTAAAGAGGAGCAGAGGGGGGGGGGGGGGGGGGGGGTTAAAAATGTGGATGATGAACATGTTCAATATTTATGATCAGATCTTTTGGTATGATAACCAGAAGACATTGGAACCCATCCTATTTGTTGTTATAAGTTGTGTCCAGTGTTGTGAGTGAATGAGTAAAAACGAGTGTGTTTATTGAACGTCGAGAGATAAGGGGAGTTGCCGAGTGGTGGCAGGAGGTGCCAAGAGATACCGAGCACGGTGATCAATGGCAACAGAAGTCAGACCTACTACTGCAGCACAAGATGCATTCAGCATGGCTCGTCCTGCTGACAGTTCACACATTACGGTAAGGTTTTTTTCTGTCTGACTTCTATGATAGCATACAGGGCTTCATTTATTTGGGGAATTAACTCAAAATATATAAAAAAAGAGAACTTGTTGCAAAAAATGTACGTGAACTAGTTCATTTAAATTGGTGTGAACTGAACTTTGAGCAAACTCACTTTTTGTGTGAGCTGGCACAACACTGGTTGTGTCAAACTGAATGATTGCCAAGGAAGCAAACACCATAGAGCTTTACAACCATCCCATCATCTGCCATATTTGTTTACTCTTCTTAGTCCTGCTTGACCATGGGATATTTTACGAGTTTTTACTTCTGTGAGCTGGGACTCTGCTTAGTGGGGAATGGAATCTGTTAGAGTGTGATTTGCTGTATTTGTCATTGTTGCACTCCACAAACCAGACCAACACAACAGTGAAATTTTTATTTGTCATCATGTGTGAGGTCTCTCATGTTCTCTGTCTTTTAAAAGAAAAATCTTTGAGGATGGACCAGGCTGTTAAAAATGCAATCTGTTGTTAAAAGAGATTAACAGCAGAGAAAATGAGCAATTGATCTGTTAAACCATTGATACTCCAAACACATCAAAGTGCCTTAGTTGTGGCAAATATTATGCTGGAACTTTTGATTTTTAATGAGTGAAACAAAATGAAATTTTAAAATACTCCTGTGAATAAATTAGTCAAAAAGAAAAGTTATCAACTAACACCAAACTTTTAAATTTGGTGTTTGTGACACTCTTAAAAGCTGAGAAAGGAATAAATAATTTGTGTGATTGTTCTGTTGGTTCATCAGTTTTGTGGCTTTTTTGTCAAAATGTTGTGACAGCACGATCTATAAATAATCTTATGTTAAAAAGTCTTGCAGCCAGAATCTATTTAAAGAGGATAATTTCAAAAGGAAAGAGCAACAATTACTTATTCATTAATTCTCTTTCATGAGAAATCAACAATTATGGTCTTTATATTGAGTTCACATCCTGTGGGATTTTTTCGCTCTGCAGCAGAAAATCAGAACTCCGCCACACAGAACAGCAGTGATACAAATGAATTTCTAGTTGTGATTTTAGACAGCACGTACAGGATACAAGCCTCCTCTGACTTACAGCAACCAGGACTCCACAGAAACACGGCACAGTGTTTTAATTTAATTGGAGCAAATTAAATCAAGTAATCAAGGGTCAGTTTTCTCATCAGTGTCTCTCCCCCTGATGGGCGGAGTGGACACCCACTATGAATGTTTGATTTCAAATTATTCCACAACTAATTAGCCCAATAGCTCCAGTATGAAGTGGATTTAATTACGCAAAACGATAAATTAAACCTCCCAATAATAGCCCTCTGTGTGCAGGATCTTGGCCTCTTAGACTGTAACAAGATATAGCTAGCAGTGGTTCTAGTCTGATGTAATGAGATCTGACTCGAACATATAGGATGCATCTTGAAAAATGAATTTGTGCACTCTGGATACTTTTGAGAGAAAAAAAAGAAGCATGTTTTGAATGTGTTTGAATGCAGCTTCAGAGGCATGAAACCCGTTCATGCGTTATAAGATTACACAAGCCATCAGTTTGAGGGAAAACATGAAAATCAAAGTTGGCATAATGCGGTTTTCACGCACTAGCAATGACACTGTTTGTCACTGGTCGACTTTGTAACCTCTGCATACTGTTTATGCTCAGCCTCTTAAGCCGTAATCCTGGCAAACTATTGGTTGTAAACATTTTGCTTCAGCTTTCATCCGAGGGGTAAGTTTGCACACCCTGAGTGCTCACAAGGCACTTCTTATTTTTCCCAAGTAGTTTGAGGATTTAGATAACAACTTGGCCTCTGTGCAATCAACCAATAAAAAGCCACTTGTGAAATTGGCCTGCCTCTATCTCCTCTGGAAAGGTTTTCAGACTGTGTTTGATGTGGCCCCCAGGCACTGATCATCGCACATAATGTGATTCCTCTTCACACAGAAAAAAGCTTCCCTGAGCTTTTGGTGGATGGTGGGAAAGAGTTACTTTCTTTACCCAGCAATTATCAACACCCCTTAAAAAGCATAATCAAAGCGTCAAGTTTTTGATATTTTGACTTGGGAGATGGCTCAGCTGGAGGAAGAGACACTTTGAAAAGCCGGGGAAAAAGGAAGAAAAATTAACTCTCAAAGCCGCAGAGGCACGGGGCTGTGAGGAATAAAGCCATAATGGAAGCAACATTATGTATAATCATGCAGACACAGAGTGTGCTACATAGGCAAGGCAAGGCAAGTTTATTTATAAAGCAAAATTCAGAAAGAGAGGAAATCAAAGTGCTTCACAGCGGCACACTTGATGCACGGCAGCTCTTCTTTACATTATACAACATGCCTGTTCACATGTCAGAGGATTTATAATGGAACTGAATCAGAAAGTGAGTACTTAAGTGTAGAAAAAGGTCAGTTCTAAGTCGGTACAATTTCACCACTTTGACAGATGCACCAAGATATAGTTAATTCTAGCAGAGGGAATGCATTAGGACAGTGTTTGATGTCTTAATTTCCAGGATAACTACAAAATAACCGTACATCCTCACAAGGGTCATCGCAAAGCAGAGTTATTAAATCATTATTTTTTTTAATGAGGCTTATATCTTGTAATGATGCTACCCTAAAGGAATGATGTTATTAACTTGCAGGTTAGTTCGCAGTCAGAGTGTGCAATTAACCCACCTTTTCCTTTTCTTTTTTTCTAAGAGCACCAGCAAGCAATCAAATGGGATCATAATGAGAGGGAAGAGACTGCAATGCTCTTTCTCTGATCCATTATTGAAAGGTTCTTTGTAAAGGGCAGCCAGGCTTTAAGGTGAGCCTGCCAACATGCAAAATGACACAGTGCTCCTTTAATAAACCACCGTCAATCTAACTTCCTGTGCATCTGAAAGCATCTGCAGGATGTGACCTGGGTTAACAAACTCTGCTCACATCTATGTTTCCAATCACAGAGACCATGGTGTTTCTAGCTGTTGAAGCAGAAAATAAGGAAAACATAGGAAAACAGCAGCAAACATTGATTATCTCTCACACATGTACAGATGGCTTCATCTTCACAACAGATTTAATAAATTGGATTTAATGCGGCAAAGTGTATAATTCATTAAGACACGCAGCAAGAGAAACATGACCACAGTCACATGACCAAGGGGTTTGGGACCCAAAGCCTTTAACAGTGAGGATCAACAGCCTGAGGGCAATAACAGGCTTCCATGCACAAATGCCCTTCTGCTTGGCTTGCAGAGCGAAGTCAAAAGCTCAATTAATCTGAGTTAATTAGAGATAAACTTGGTAGATTGAGTCAGTTTCTCTTTTTTTTTGGTGTCTGATTACCCTTTGGTTTGGAAAAGGGTCAAAATGGCTCGATCAAACAGTCAGCTCTTGATTACTACCACAAAAAGCCTCCCAGAAAAGACAATGGTTACTGTGTTTAATCAGCTCAAACCTCTGATCTCCAGGGATGAAAAAAGGGGAGTGAAAAAAGGCAGCAAAAGATTGAAAATTGTTTAGAGTACAAGGCAGAAAATAAAAGCGGACTACATAAGGCCTGCGGATCTATTAATTATCATTTAATTGGAGTTACAAAGTGCCACGAAAAAGAAAAATGAAATGTGTCATTTCACAAAAGAGCAAATTGTAATTTTATTAAGATGTATTTTGGGGCTTTCTTTCTAATCACCAGCTGTGGTAAATGCTCAACTCTGATTGGTCTAAACGCCTTGACAACACTTAACTCTGGATAAAAAAAGAACAATAGGTAATTATATCAGACCAATCTGCTATCAGAGTACACTTTTGATTATTTCACCACTTTGAAGTGATAATGCCACCATTTTTTTCTTTTTGAAAGCATTTGAACAAAAAAAAAAAATAAAAAAAAATGATGGCTTATTCCTAATTTGTTTGGAGCACCAAATTCTAAAATTGTGGCTGATGGCTGAGCAGTCATCAGGAGAGATAAAGGAAAAGAAGTTGAAAGATAGCAAGGTACTCAAGTGAGAGAAACACTGCCAAATTGAAGGAAACACACATTAAGCAACAGTGCAGCTTTGGCAGTGTTACAGGACTGTGGTTGCGTGAGAAGAAAATGCCAACAGAAAAGACCCCCAGAGAAAGGTGGATACTCTTCCAATACATTATTCCTTACTTATCCATCTTCAGACTGGAATTAAGGTGATGCTTCTGGGTTATTGTGTACAACATAAGAAGGTCAAAGTTCTACCTGGAGAGAATTTGATTTTACTACACTCTGATAACAACTTGCAGGACAGAAACTTGATCCTAGATGCGGGTGATGGCTACATGGGTGCAAATAGCATTGAGTATACATTATAGCTTTTTTTTTTGTTGGATAAATAAAGTTTTTAGCTTCATGAGGACAAACTGTCACCAGGTGTTCTGTGTTGACTTTTAATAATCCAGATAACATTTACCTCAAAGGTATAATGGACTGTGGCACCTCCCTTAGTCTTTCTGACTAATCAAAGCGCTTTACACTGCTAGTCACACTCACCCATCCCCACCCTGATGGCAAAGACTGCTATCATTGGGGACTACCAGTATTAGCTTATCTCATTCATACACATTTACACATCGCTGCACAGAAGCAGAAGTGATTTGGGGTTTAGTGTCTTGCTCACTTTGGCATGTGACTGCAGGAGCTGGGATCAAACCCCCAGACCTTCCAATTGAGAGACGATGACTATAAGGGCGCAGTCACACTGGCCAATCGTTCCATGCCTAAGCACGCTTCAGCCGCAAAGCACGTTTGGAAAGGCCCGTGTGACCGCAACTGTGCCGTGCTCAACCATGATTCCCTTTCGTGCTTCGGCACGCTTCGAAGAGGTGGGCTTCGGCACGGTTTACTTCATGCACGAGCACAAGCACCCGGACAGCGTGTGCGATCCATTACGTATAATCACCGCGCGCTCATCTCTCGACAATCATTTTAAACAAAGCGGGGGTGTTAGAGGGCTGTGTCGGGCGAAAACGACTTAATATAAGTCCAAAAGTCCCTAAAGTTGCAGCAGTGCTCACTGTGTCTCATTGTGCTGACTCTGATGAGATAGTGCTTTATGTAAACAGATGCTTCACGATAACGAAGGCGGGCCGTGCGCGTGTCTGATACCCGCTAAAGTCTGGTCCATATAGGGGTAGTGTGACCGCTGGTCGTACTCTACAGCTGGGGAACAGCGCTGAAGGGGGGCAATCGTGCTTAGGCATGACACGTTTTGGATGGCCAGTGTGACCGCGCTTTAAGACTCAGCCACAGCCGCCCACAATTATCAAAGAAAATGACACTAAACACAACACTGTCCAATCAAACATCTTTTCACAATTTTTGCAGTAATTGTTTTGTCAGGAGGCCAAGTAGAAACCTTGACTGTTTGAGACTGGCTCCAAATGGACAAGAAACCACATACACTGATTCAGGAATTTTTACAACAAAAATGAACATGTTTTCAACCTGGTACAAAAAATGAGTTTGGTCTCTATGGCTAATTTATCTAACTGCACACAGTGTAAAGGGGTTAAATTGTTAGTTTAGAAAATGGTTAGATTACAAGTTTTGCAGTATCAGAGGCACGGCTGATTTGACTCATAGGCAGGTAGTCAGGGTGCAGTTTGTCAGGGGGGATGGTGGGGATGAACCGCCCCTCTGGATTTTTACATCTCTACCTTTGCTGAATGAATTTCATCCTCAGGGGGGGCAACTCTGTCAATGATTAAAAACGAATCTACATAACATGCAGGTTATGACCAAAGACTGTAAAAACAAAAAATGGACGCCATCGTGCTCGGCTCGAAGTGAGGTCCCCGCAAAAACTGCTCCCCCTGGTGGCTGGTTGCAGTATAGGTAAAAAAATCCAGCTCTCCAGTCATTCCAGATGGGCTGTGGTCAAACTTTAAAGTTCTCTTTTTTCTGAAAATTTTTGTTTTCATTAGTTATAAGAGGTTAAAAACAAGGTTTTATGATACATTTAACGATGATTGATAGCTGCCGTTCTCGTGTATTTTTTAGGGGATTGTAAAATATGTTGAAAGGGAGAGCTAAGAAGAGATAAGACTCTCAAAAGAAAAAATATATATATATATATATATATATATATATATATATATATATATATATATATATATATATATATATATATATATAAAATTTTGTCACCTGTCACCACTAAGATTTTCCCTGAATCCCTCACAGTCTCTACAGCGCAGACTCTGGCTGCACAACGGCTGCCAATGGCTGTGCTCGTGGTGAGGGTATTTTGGCTCCAAAACCGTACAATGGTAAATGACAAAGCCATGCTGTCCACGCTATGTACAGTCTAAAGTTGTGACAGAGTGCGTACAACAGAATGGATGTGTCCACAATTATGACATGCATTCACTCCCTGCTCAGGTGTTCGCAGAGATGTGGATAAAAGAAGGGCAAAACACTGCAGATGACGGACCAAGAGGAAAGCTGAAAAGACCCCATGTAGTCTGACTTAAAAGCAAACTGTTAACTTGGTCTAATTAGCTGAATTAGTTTTATGCAATGCTCTACATTCTGACTGAGTTGCCTGTCCGCCTTGATTCCTCTGCGATGTTTGCGTGATCACCCCTCATACATGGTCCTGTGTTTCTGACGCAGACAATGAAATGTTTCATGTCTTTTTTATTTTGCATTAAAGATGAATGTTCAACTGTTAGAAATGTAATAGGGTCATCAGTTAACTGCTTTTTATTCCCATGAATGAAAAAAAAACAAACAAAAAAATAAAACAAAAAACATCCCCCTCTGGTTCTTTGAGAATTCGCACCCTGCAGGTAGCTGCTTTAGAAACAGAAAGGTGTCAATGAAGAGACCTTTCAAGTGTTTTTAATATGTTATGGCACAGTCACAGCCTCATGTCTCTGACACCAGCAAGCAATCAAAGGTAAATTAAGCTGTGATCAATGCAGTATTCTAGGTTTTATTCAATCAATGAAAAACAAGCCTATCTACCTAGAGTATACCCTTCATGCTTTCTAATATCCACTCCTACCATCAGGAACATGTAGAGAAGCACATTAACAGATAGTAGATATTAATATTTGACTTCATTAAAGACAGTAAGACAATACATCCATTAACCACTGTAAAAAGCAATATGTTAAGATAATAGAAACACATCTTTCACTATGTGTAGAGCTTAGATTGATGACATATACTACACATGCTATGTAACACAGATTGTATTGCATCAGCACTAAATATAGCGTGTAGTTCATCAGGCTACTCTGTCTGCATCAAGTAAAATCAATAAATGCACTGGAAACAGGAGTCCCCGTCATATTAACATTTAACCAACACTAAAATGGATGACTGCTTGTATATTATTGATGAATTCTAATAACAAACCACCTGTGATGGAGACTTTAACGTACATGTTGTTACAGTGAACAAGCAGCACAAAGCTTGTTTCAGATTTGAGAATTTCTCCTTCACATTCCAGACATTGCAGCAGTGTTAAAGCAGTGATGCCTAGAGGGATTTTCTTTTTCCACCTGCTGCCTCCACAGAGAGATTAGCCAACAACAGCACCCCTGAAGCTGCACTAGAAGCTGTGTCTTGCTCATGGGTACAACCAGCAGCCTGTGTACAAACGCGCCAACAAAGAGCCGTGAACCTGTGTGCTGCAGGTGTTTGAGAACTGCTCTCTAAATTATGCAGTTGTACTGCCAGAGACGGGTAAAGTAAGGATAAGAGTCAGACATAAAGTGAAGAAAGAAGCTGCTTTAGTCTCCTTTCCCTTAATCTTCTTTCTCCTTTAATGACTTCATCTTAAACTTGCATAACCAGCAAGACTGCCTTAAATTTTTGTCACTGATCTCTCATAGTTTCACTGACCTAGACGATATTTAAATCTGCAGCACGTCTAAAGAGCATTTTTAAAAAGGGTAAGCAGATCCTCGAGTGAATTTCCTCCTTCTCCGGCTTTGAACCGAGGAGCCTCATGAGATAAATTGTGTGGACTGATTAAAATGCATCTGCAGCATTCGTTAACACATTGTGTGGGCTTCTGAGAGCTCTTGTGGTTATGCTTCTTGCCCCCACCCCTCCCCGTCCGGACGGCCTACATCAGGTCTGAGTCAGGTGGCGTTTCATTTGTGCGGTGACTCAACCTCAGAGACGGTTAAGGGTGACTGCAAACCCCTTTACCTCCACTCCTACACACATCAATCATACCTATAGTTACATCTTTTCATGGAATCTAAGTATACAATATCAAATATACAACCCGAAACAAAAGCCTGAGTGCTGCATGGCTAAAAAAAGACAAAGCAACCATAGCAACAATCAGCCATAATAAAGGAAGACATGAACTGCTGACTCCATAAATGCCTGTGGCGAAAAAATCTGAAAACAACAAACGGCATTACTGCAGCATAATGAAAGCGTCATGCTTCCTATTGCCAACAGTGCATCAGCTCAGGCCAAACACAGCGCTGAGAGGATGCTCTTACAGTTAAACAGTGAGAGCATCTTCTGGTCAACGATACACAATGACCCCTTGTTCATTCAGAGAGGGATAATTCTGCATTTTGAACAAGTTTTAGGGATATATTAACATCATTAATACATGAAACATCATTCTGCACACACTCTGTCCTCAGTACACCCATCAGAGACCACAGAGAAATTCCCAATATGGGAAAGACAAATGCAAAGATAAAAATTTAACAAACCCAACATACCCATGCATCTTCATGGTGTCCCAGCAGTGTTTCTGCACACTTGGCAGGAAATCTTGTGCAAATACCTGCAAGACATCTCTCCATCTCTTCCCTCTAAATCAAAATGGATCCACAATTTCTGTCTCTAAGTCTCATTTTCTTGTGTTATTATTTTCCACAGCCCCTGTGATGTCGTTTCCTCTGTGTCTCCCCTGTCTCTCCCCTGTCTCTCCCTCCTCCTTGTTTCATTTTCTCTCCTCTCACCCAATCACCGGATCTAGCCTCTGACCTCACAGCTCAATGCCATTATGCTCCTTTCAATTCTGCAGCTTGTAGCGCCTCAGAAAAGACAATGTAGTCCTAAGTAGTAATTTTTCAAACACATGTAGTCTCAGCCATGTTCTTACGTGATGGGAAGAAAAAGACACCTTGAAAGACAGATATAATTTTTCTGCACACTGGTATTTGAATAACAGACTAAGACTCTTACTTTGCACTTTATTGAAGATGTGTTAAATTAAACTGTCATTTCTTTCTAAGAGACAAAAACACTGGAAAGTGTTTGCTTTAAATTTTACAGTAAATTACTTGTAGCAAAGTGCCAGCAAGTTACTGTAAAAGTTTTTGCAGTGTTATTACAGTTTTTTGATTAACAGCAATAATTTTTTATTCCCCACCCCCCACAATCCTTTGATGTTTACATTTATATGCCAAAAAAGACCTTTCCCAGTTGGTAACTGCAAATGTTAAGGTAAAATGCTATCTATGTAATTTCGGTGCTTAGACTTTACTAGACTTTAAATAGAAATTAATTCCCAACTCTTATAGCAGTTTTGTTTGGCAATTTGTATGTAAAAAGTGATGTGCAACACATTTACTGTGATTATTTGTGTAAAATCAAACAGTATGTTTAGGTACCAAGATGCATCCTTGTGACCATGAGGGAGTAGAAAAGTAGGTGATTTTCCATGCTGGACATGAATACAGCATTGCAAGTTTATGTATTTAAAAATAAACAGTAAACTTCTAAAAATGTATAATTTCATCATTAAACAAATTCATATTTATCACCATATAAACACACAAAAGTGCAGAAAATTGGTACCTTTGAGTACCGATACTGATTGCCAGGTACCGGGCATGGGATCGTTTCGGATGTGAAAGGTACCCATCCCCAACTGTGATAGAGGTGTGCAGTAAAAAAGAGACTGAATCAAAGAAATACAAAGCACTGTGCTGTGCTTATGCAGATGAAAAGCCAAGCTCTGGATGTTGATCCTTAAGAAATTGTATTAGAGATGAAGAAGCAAAGCAAGCAGTCATAGATTTCCTTCCACAAGACCTCTCTGCTCTGATGTTTTTGGTTAAGTACATAAATTAGTTTCAGGTCAAATAACAAGCCTGCTATAAACGTGTCATGATCGGTTTAATATCTCAGAATAAACATTGCTCATGTGAAGCTACAGGAAGTGCGCTAACGCATAACATTTCTTTCAGTGCACATTTAGCACACAGATCTGGTCTTAAGAAAAGAAAATGCTTATGCAACTTTGCTTATGACTCCAGTAAACACAGCATTTACACAGAGCATTGTCTTAAGACTTCACCCTCTAATCATGACCCAAGGGAATTCACACAACAGGGCTAATCTGCTCGCCCTGCAGCTGAAGATAGAGGGTTTACAAAGGGTTAATGAAGTGTCAGGGGACAGCTCAAAACAGGCGTTTGAGTAATTTGACCGTTTTTATAGCTTGCTGTTATCAGCCGTCCAGTATGACCCTCCCATGGGATTATGGTCCATACAAGGATCACAAAGCCTTATTGGATATTGATTAAGTCACGTGATGCAGCAACAAAATGAAATCAAGTATACAGCAGTTGACCAAAGATAATGTCCAGAATGACCCTCCTGCTGATTCTTGTCTGGAATGGTTTGGTCAATACTGCGTTTATGGTGCTTCATCTTGTTTACTGCGAACAGTGTGGGAAAGATCTTCAACCATCCTCGTTTTCCTCAAAACTGCTCAAACAAAGGATTCAGATGCCCTTGTCAAGAAGGCTAGTCTTTTACTGAAAGGATGACAAAAATTAGCCAGGTTTTGCCAGGTCATAAGGAAGAGGGATGTCTAACTGTACACAGTCCTGGATTCGATCTTTCAATATGTTACCTTGAGCACTACAGGACTGAAGGAGGCATTGTATGTCTGTAACAAAAAATAAGTGCACTGTGTTGTTTTTCACTGATCAAAAAATAGAGCTCCATGTGGCACTACTGCCCGAGGCATAATGTTCCCAAGAGGATAATTAAGTAAGTCTTATCTCCACTGGCTTATGAAAACAATCATGTCATAAATGTTATCAGAGAAAACAGGAAGTGCAGGACCTTCTCATACAGATCCATCTAAAGAAAACCTTATCTTGACACTATTCATGAGTTCCTGCACTCTGCAATCTGATTTAGTTTGATTTGATTAACTTGATTTACATTCATATGCATCTCAACTAGCTGCCTTTAAATGTGTCATACATCTGAAGTATGCATGCTGTCTATTGAACACTCTCTTTGCTACTGCAGTGGGTGACAGTATTTTCCCTTTTTTTCCCACTGCTCTGATGTTAGTTTAGTATGTTGCCTCCAAGACAGACGCCAAATTTAACCAAACAACAAAACAAACCCTTCATCTATATTTAGTTGTAGGATTAATTACCCTACCATGATGCTTTCACATTTCACACACTGAATAATTCATGAGCAGAGGCCTGGGTGGTCTCCATGTATCCTTCACACACACACCTCTCATTTGGAATCATGTTAGAGAGGCAAGAAGTGGGTGTAAAATAAAAAACAAAACAACAGACAAAAACAGGGGATTTTGAATTTGAATACTCATCTGTCAGAGCTGCTTGTCAAAGGTAATAGCCACAGGCTGCGTTCAGTCAAACGTGCGTGAGCAGGATTTTGTTTGCATAGCCAGCGGGTTGCTCAGGTAATGTCGCTACTTCAACATTGTTGACTTGAGAGAACAGTACAGAACAATGTAGCCAGAATTTAATCAAAACAAACATGTTCAAGTTTAATTAAATTGAATTCTCTCTTGCAAATTGCCTCCAGTACAAACAGAGGAATAAGATTACCAAACACAGTTCAAGAAACTTTGGAAAAGCTCAAACTGGAGAAGTTTGTGGAAGTGAAATACAGTCAGGAAAGAGAGTCAGATGTTTTAAATCTCTTTACTTTCAAAGTATCTGAGCTCATGTTTGATAGAAATATTCTCTCTCAGGTTGCTGTCTTCCTCGTGGTAAACTGAAACACATTTCCTGCTCGGCTGGCTCCCTCGGGTGCTGGGTGAAAGAGGCGGGGAACACCCTTGGTACTAATCGTTGAACCTCACTCAGTTCCTCTAGGGTCTTACAAAGGTTTTTTTTTTTTTTAAGTGTGAGTGTGTTTATTGTAACAAAAATGACTATACATTTGGCTTCATTCCTCTGTAAGTTTAAATCTATGACTTAAAATAATCAAATACAGTTACTATTTATAGCAGTGTTAATTTAAATTGAGTATAAGCACACAGATTAACCCCTTGATGCCTGTTGTCAAAAATTTGCGACATACCCTGTCAGGTCTTGATGCAGCTGAAATGACCTTTGTAGGTCATTATTACATATTGATTCTACACGTACCAAAGATTGTATCAGATCCACTATGTCAAAGTATTTTGGTCAGGGGATGACTTATCATGTCTATATAATATAACTTAGTTATAACAATTATGTGTACTATACTCAAATTTACAATCTCCACTTAATTTAACATCTGTAAGAATGCAAAAGAAATGAAAACAATCTATTTTTATAATTGTGAACTAATTTAGGCAGTAAGGGGTTAGAGTGGCCATAGAGAGAAAACAAGACTTCCATTAAAGAAAAGAGACACTAATCCTGTAGTCATTGTGGCTCGATTTTGATTTTATGACTTTTAATAAAAGCTTTGAATATGCATTTCAAAATTGTACCCAAATTTCTTTTTTTTTTTTTTGTGGTCAAAAAGGTCCTTCATTTTCTTTTTACTACCTCACCCTCTTTTATGTTTCCTTGAAGCTGCTCGCTGAGTTAAGAAGAAGCTGTGAGAAAATATTTGGATCCATGCAGAGACTCTAAAGCTCACCACACAGCAGCAGTTTAGCTAACAATAGCCCTGAGTGATTGGTCTGAACAGAGGGGATGGCACTGTGGGGGATGCTAATATTTTATCAGGGGGTCTATTCCTGCAATGTGCTCAAGGTAGCTGCATGAATCCGATGTTTGACTTGTTTGTCCTAGCAAACTGATGATTTAAATACTTGGTTAAATAGGATTAAAAAAAACAAAACTTGTAACTCTTAGACATAAAATAGTTTGAAGCACCCTCTCTGAAGGATTTTTTCATTCTTCTTTTTCCCTATAGGTTAAAATCTGATGATATAATGTAAATGTGTTATGTGGCAAATGTGTACCAAATACATTACTGGATCCATTAAGTTGGTCAAAAACTGAAAAGTTTTGATGGTCAAGCAGCAGGCAAACAAAGTAATAAGAATTAAACAATGAAAAAAGTGTCCTGCACTTTAGGGGACAAATACAGATGCCAATAAATTTAAGAATAGAAGAATAATATGCTGCATTTGAGTACATCTAAAGCTCCTGATATCTGATATTGGCACGCTTAAGACAGCCATGTTCTAACTCTTATATAGTATGGGCTGAAAAAAAAAGCAAAAATTAGAGTTGCTTAGTAACAGCATCAACATTAAATAGCGTGTCCTTGAGAAAGAAGTGAGAATTTAAAATGTACACGTCTTTGATGATCTACTAGTGAATGTATGAATTTTTGAAGTCTAACAGAACAAGTTGTCGACCCTTCATTCTGTTAGGCTACTCCATCTAACTTTCCTTTAAATGCTTCTTAACTTTATGTTGCATTGGAAAAAAACAAAAAACAAAGGCAGCAGGCAAGTTAAAAAAAAAAGACTGTCCAATCAGAAGAAACCATTTGAGATACACCCGGCAGCAGAGGAGTGCAGATAATTTGCTGCCCCATTTCTCTAGACGGGACTTAGAGGCAAACAGCTCAACAAGCACTTATCTAAACATTGATGCTTTGTGCTGTTCTTTTGACTTCTCACAACCACTTCTCCACATTAAAAGTTTGTTGCCACCTGGAGACCCTGGGCGGATTTCATCACAAGCCTGTTGCTGGAGATAAGCCCTGCTTGAACCTCCTCTGCAGACGGAACCTTCTGCGAGCAAATCATTAACGCGGCCGTTTCTCATGGCACTTCACTGGCTTCTTCCATCATTTTTTTTTAAAGCATCCCACACAGTCAGTGTCTACTTAACTTAATGACTTTCTTGACTGCTTCCAGGTAAGTGATTGGGTAGTGTATAATCCTTTAAGAGGGTGGAAAGGTAACGATGAGAGGCGGGAATGGCTAATAATGTTTTATTATGAAAACAGATTAAATTAATCTTTGGATTAATCAGTTGCTCTGTGGACTTCCACTCCAAAATCTTATTACACTCCTCTCACAACACTGCTACTTTTCTGTGGGCTGAGATTCACTGAGTTTGCTGCCTGCTTTCGTTACATCACAGCCATTTATCATGTAGTTCGGGGGATTTTCATTTATGAAGAGCCTTGTGCGCAATTCTACATAATTGTGTTGTACGAGTTTTTATGCTGACTGCTAAGACAAGCTAGACTTTGAAGGATGCAGTTTTCAGGGTTAACTGCTGCTGAGGAAGGATAAGATCCCTGAGTTCAGGGCTTATCGGCCATGGCCACTGTTTTATAAAGGCCGCCAAACCTTCCAGCCTCTGTCTAGCCAACCCTTACCACATCTCACACTCCATCTGCTGACAATAAAAAGTGTCCCCTACACTCACACCTCATCTCTACCTGCTTATTTCTCACACATAAACAGATTCTGAAGTAATAGTGACACACTAGATACACACTCAAGATATTCAGCTCATTTCTTGCACTCTGGCAACATTTGGATTGCCAGAAACTTCAATCATTGACCTCTGAACAAATCCAGCGAACCTCCAAACAGTTCAGGAATATGTCACTGACCGAACATAGTGATGAATCTGGCCTCTTTGCACTGTGATTGAAGGGCCAAGTGCTGAGGGCAAATGTGCCTGAGATGAAGAAAAGTTTTCTCTCTCTTGCTGAGAGCCTGTTTTTCTCCCACAATATACTGCAAAAATATCCGCAAAAACATCATTAGTCATGTTTTTTTTCTTAACTTCTGCTATCTTTAACGTTCGGTAAATCTTGGACTTTATCTCTGTGGATAAATTAAGTTGATAAAATATTGTTTATAGAAAGAAGAGAGAAATTATCAATGAGTGCTTTTTCATTTGAAGACAGCCCAGCACCCACGCTGAACATAGAGGATGATAGATTAAAAAATACAAGCTGTTTGCATGCAAGCTATGAGATGCTAAATAAATGCTTCAAGGGAATATTTGAAAAATGGATCCTACACAGGTAAAGTTAATAAAAAGGTAGAAGTTAGTTTCTGAAGAGTCACCAAGTAAGTTTGTATCATCAAATAACTGTGTCTGACAAAAAAATGACTTTTAGTGGACAAGCTAACAGATTTGTCTTAACAAAATCAGACTGAGTTAATAATGGGGTTCGGTTTTCTATTTGATTTATACTACTCAATTCAATCCAAATTGGCTCTCCACATTTGGTCATGCTTCACAGTTTTAAGGCCTGGCTGGGCTTTAATTTGGAAGTTGGACTGCATGCATGCAAAGAAGGAAGCTGGTTGGTACACAAACCAGTAAACACATAGATAACTGTGATAGCATTAACATGAGCATGCATCACACTGGTACCAAAAATAAAAAGTGCAGTATGTACTAAAGGCACAGAGCTATAAAACTGTCCATATTTTTATATACAAGATTGCCAAATAATCTCTACCAGTGACAAACAGCTAGTGACACTTGTTTTGAACATTTTGCATCTCTAGATCAGGGGTGGCCAACCAGTCAGAGACCCAAAGCCACAAAAATTACCGTGGTTCTACAAAGAGCCACATCATACACACACTCCCTCTCAAACATGAATGAAATGACATAAAAAGAAAATCAATAAATTTTCATCCATCTATCTATCCATCCATCCATCTATCTATCTAGATAGCTTTAGGCACATGAGGGATTGAGAGGAGCACATGTGGAGAAAAGAAACTGAAACTTAAGTATCAATCTCATCACCCAAGTATTGATAAATACTGATCTCAAAGTAGGCATCAATATATCAAAATTGTATATTGATCATCACACCACTACTCATAACTGTGTGTGTGTGTGTGTGTGTGTGTGTGTGTGTGTGTGTGTGTGTGTGTGTGTGTGTGTGTGTGTGTGTGTGTGTGTGTGTGTGTGTGTGTGTCACGAGCCACAGGTTGGTCACCCCTGCTCTAGATGCTGACAATCTGGTACATTTTTTCATGGGTGCAACTGACAAAGATAGCTCTGCTGCTGCTCATCCAACAAATGCATGTCCCCAACAAATGGAGCACCATTTAAAAAGGGAAATAAAGAGGCTTTCCACGGTACAAGATTTATTGCCAAAAAACTTTTGAACATAAATAAATGAATAAATAGCCTAACTTTTTGTGCTATGTTAGGTTTGCATCAACTAGGCCTTATGGTAACTAGCTGAAAGGGGAAACACTGCAACCCACAGCAGCAGAAGCAAAAAGCAAACATACTTCTGCTGATCCTCACTCATTTCTTGTACAGTAGAACAAGGACAGAAGTCCAGTTAAATGGCCAAATCAGGCAATAACCATATCTGAATGGTTCAATAGGGGCTTTGGCGACCTCAAACATGTACTTAAGAACAGGCCAAATGACCTTAATTAACCTATCTGAGCTAAAAGGTTGCAAATGTCACAATCATTTTTGTGCTTCGTATTACTTTCAAGAGTTCAATAGAGCCAAAACTAAGGCAATCTAGGAAGATTAGTCAGTGGCTTTGCTGCCAAAATGTGCTCAATTAAAGACAAATTTTTATTCGGAGGTGGAGATATCTCCAAAATGAGCTCCATTTGTACCACTTAGTACTACTATTTAACCACATAAAACACTTCCAGAAATGCAAAGGAGTCTTAAATGATCTGATTTCATTCCTGACTCAATTCCAACTGTTTTCGTTCAGACCTCACTGTGTCTGGCCACAAAAACTCCTGCCAAAGACAGCACTACTTGTTCCAAGGTGCCTCTTTGGGTTGCTTTTAAGGACACTGTGTCAGGGCAGTGAAAAGGAAAAAAAAAAGTTCAGGGGAAAAGGTTATTGCTTCCAATCTGGTGGGGAGAAAAAGCAAACATGATGACTCTAAGCTAGAGGGCACTACTGTGGCCTAATTATAGTCCAGATGGTCTGAATAGGTAGGACTTCCAACAATTAATTACTGCATGTCCATGTGCCACACACGGCCAGTATTTTTCCAAAAGGGTAAGCAACTAATTTCTTATTGATTTGAATTACTGAGATTGTCTGCAGTTGTTTGGTTAATAGACATTTTAATATGTTTTTACATGTCCAGTCTTTATTTAGGTAGCTCAAAACACTGATGTACTGCACTGCATTTTTGTATAATTTCTATGTGACTCTGACCACTGTGTGTCAAGCAAATATATTAAGATGACACATAATCTCTTTCCTTGATTCTGACCAAAATCTGTCACATTTAAAGAAGGCATTTTTATTGAATATGCTCTGGTGTGGGGCTCCATTTCGCTCAACAACATAAAAGAGCCTAAGTTCAGGGTATAATTTGTAGACGATTAATGTAATGTAGAACCTGGGAGTTACTGTGAATTCAATATAACCAAGCTGGGAAACCAAGCTGAAAAACCAAGCTAGTTCGGGAGGGAGAAGAAAAAAAAGCTCTTGCATCTCTCGTCAGATGCCTGGCTGGTCAGATGACAGGAAGGTTCATCCCTCACTTCAGATAGAGTTGGACAACGTCTTCTTCCAGCAACATGAAGATGATGTGTGGGTTGTTCCTGGCCACTGGCCACCGTCTTTTCTGTGTGACAATTAATTTGATATATATCATGTATGACAAAGCCCATGGGCTCCATTATAGGACCAAGGATATTCAACAGATCTTGTGAAGACACTTCAAACCTATCTCCCCCCGACAGATACAGAACACGCCGTTCTGCTTTAATAAGAGAGAAGAGCAACATGTCTTCTTCCATACAGGAGTTGAGTCTTTATCAAGCAGAATACTGTTAGGCACACTTTTAAGGGGACTGAGTTCAGTGTAGGACAGAGAGGAAGGGGATGTTATGGAAATCAGCTGTAATTAAAGGGAAGAGTCAAAACAGCACAACTCTGCACAATCAAGGGGGTTTGTGTGATCACAGCGTCAGAGGTGCGAGTAGGACAACAATCTGTGGTTAACAAAGGAGAAACATAAAGGTTTTTTTTTTTCCTGTTAGCGGTAAGGGTAACTTGCTTTGATGTGGTACATTTTGTTCACAGGGAGTGTTGGAGCTATGATAATGACTCTTCAGAGGTACAAAGAACGGGTAACAAATGTCTCCCGTTGTTGTGTACCAATGGGAGAAGAGGACATTGGGCTGAGTGCAGAGAATAACGTTTTTTATTCAACAATAAAAAATACATCCAAATGTTTTCAACATCCACTTTATGGAGATATTGTTGGTCGGGACATACCATTACTGTCCATGGAAAACAGCGTCATTACTGGAGGAACAAAGATGTTGACCAAAGCCTTCTCAGACTTTAACTCATAAATGCTCCCTTCTTTGAGTTGCATAAGTTTAAGTATTTTAAAGTTTGGCTGTGCACTTTGGATGTGAAATGCAATTCTGTGAACGTTACCCCTTGATGATAAATGTGTGCCGAGTGTGTAGCTCTTTTAGAGATTCAAACCCCATGACTAACTGCAAGTTCAGGCTCCTTTTGTCTTCCTTTAATGCTTGTGAAAGCACAGATTTATACGAACAAATTTAAGGAGTCCTAATGTCTAATGCATTCACGTTTGCTCACACCCCATGGCCTTCACTTTTGTGTTTCCTCAGTCACGCTGTGATAATTCACTTTCTCCATAAGAGATCTTTTTTTTTTTCACTCCGTCACTCAAACCAAAGGCTCGACTTGACTCATCAGATTCTCAAGGTGTAGCCGAAAGCAATTACAGAGCCTCTGAGTAGAAGAGCTATAGCCAAGGCCTCCTTCTACTCTGCTCCTAATAAAGGCTCGCCTTACAAACAAGATGAATCATGCTCCTCTTTTCCTAAAGCCTCAGCACTTTGCAGAAACCTCTCAGACGAGCATTGTGTGCTCATTACATGTACACCTCACAGCTGAAAACAATAATAGCTTAGATTTAGCAGGAGGAAGATTAAGCCCAAAGTGCGGCTCTGTCAGAAGCACCAGGCATAAAACGCCGGGCTAAGAATCTGCATCTCTGAGCTTGGATATTTGAATTTTCTTCTCTTTCTCTTTGTTTAAAAAGTTTGGGGTAAATAAGGCTGATTTCCGCCCTTTTTAGTGACACAGAACTGCAGGTCACAAAGAATTTGTTTGTGTTGTAATTCAGGTAGGCTAGATGCATTCATTACCCACTGTTCCATGCTACAGCGTCCGATTACTCATATGCTCATGTGGAGCAGATGAGTAATGGGACGAAGGCTTTGTGGCACACACACAAAAAGTTGTGCTCCAAGATAGATGCAGCTCAGTGAGGCAACACGGACACACACAAGCTGTCCCGAATTTCCACAAAGGGCATCTGGCGTCACGATGTTTCTGTAAAGTTTGGTGGCACGGGCGCTGGTTTTATGGGATGACATGGATTTAGTCCCATCTGCGTAGGAGGCAAAAATAATCATTTGTCTGTAGACAGACGCAATCTCAGCGTGGTGCATATCGACTATATCAGACAGCAAGGGGAAATTTCAAAATCCCACTTTAAGTATTTAAGATTATGGAAGCTTTATTAGATTTCTTTTGTGTTATATAAAACATAAACACTAGGCATTATTCCATCCTATGCATCTACATTAGCCTGGAGGACGTTTCTAGAAATTAACTGAAGGAAGACATGTTCGCTCTGATGATAATAAAACTAAATTAATAAATAAAACTTAATTAATTCAAGAGGATTACACAAAATGACTGCAGATACGACTCCATCTGCTTCCCCTTTTCCCCTCTCTATTTGGAGATTATCAATCCACAAATTAATCCACTCAAGGTATTGTGCTGATATGAGTAATACTGCAATATAAATATCAAGTGGAAGAGCAGTGCTCAAATAAATCAACCCCAATGACCCAGACAGATAAAAGACAGAAGTAGACTTAATGATAAAAGTTTGAAGTTGTCTTACCACAGTCTTTCAGAGAGAAGTCTGGTGACACAGCTGTGCTGCACAAAGCGCAAACCGAACCAAAATAAAAAAAAGAGAAACAGTCCATTTAAAAGGAGAGTCCACATCCTCACTCAGTGTGTTTTTCTCAAGTAATCTCTCCAGAGGATCACAGCTGCTGGAACTCACACATGAACAACTGGCTGGACACCAAAACGAAGAGTTAGCTCTTTGTTATTCTTGTTATCTTAAATTTCCGAGGCGAGGCCGGTTTAACTTTGTGAACACTATCTAATCCGTGCAGAACAGAGACAAAGAAGATCCAATAGGTCTGTTTGTCTGCTAATGCAATGTGCGGCTGTTAGCTAGTTACCTAGTCTGGTTAATTAACCCCCAGAGGCTCACAGAGAGCAGAGGCTGCTATCTGAATAGGCCTACTGGGCTCAATCAAGACCACAAACTGAACATTGTATATAGCATAAAAGTGTTGTAGTAAACACATTCTCTTCCCTCTCCTGAACCCCGGGGAGCTCTTAATCAAACCACAGTGCACACATGATGGTGCCTCCACACAGAAAGAAGCAGAGAAAGGAGAGAAAAGACAGAGAAATGAGATAACTTGTAGGCTTCTGCCCTTTCAACCAAACTCCTCTGTGACATTTGAGCTCTGATTCCCTCTGCAGAGTCTGTTTTGCCAAAACGATGGGAAGAAATCACAATATATTGTCAGGAATCATCTCTAATTATATGCCTCACCTTGCATGGGTTTGTTTCTCACAGAGGAGTCAGTTAGCATAATGCAATCAGGGTAATTTAATTGATCTATGTTTTGTCATTCTACACAAAATGTGATCATTAGCAATCTGTTGTAATGTAGCAGTTCTCCCATTCACTCTACTGTTACACACGTTATGAGAGTAATCTGTTCAAACTGTGTTTTTCTTCCCACATGATGAGCACTGATGCTGGTGAAATGTGCAGTTTCCTTTCCATTTTTGTGAAAGGAGGATTGAATGCATTATTTTCACAGTGTGTTCAGGGACCTTTTTGCCATTTGGTATGTACTTGGAAATTTAGACCTGGCGTATAGGGTTTTAAACTTTCCAAATTACACGAAAGCAAGTAAAAAATATGGAGCAATAAAAAAAAATATGGCGCAATAATTCAAATTTCCACACACAATTTTGTCTTATAATTATAAACTAGGTACATGTAAATTAGATGAAATTGCAACACATTCTAATGTGGAGGAATCAAGGAGACATGTCAAATTCAGAGAAAAAGATTTTTCAATTTTTGTCACTGCAGAGGCCAGAGCTCCTGATACACAGGGAAGAGAGGATTAAAAATTGGCAACCAAAAAGGATAAAAAAATCTTTGGTAACTTGTGGTAAAGTTAAAAAGAACAGGCAGCTGGGAACCCAATCACATCACCAGAGCAGAACATTTATCATCAGTCCAGTCTGTCTCCTATATCATCACAAGGTCTTGCCCCAAAATTACCCTGAACACAGCGTGAAGATAAATAATTAAAATCCTGTTTTGTGACGCCAGGTTCCTGGATGATGAATGATGACAATGATGTGGAGCACTGAGAGCCAAGTTCTCCAGACCTTGGACACTTTGGTGGAGGTAGTCGGTGATGAGTTCAAAAGTAACAGAGTTATGGAGGCAGACTGAGGGAAGACTGGGAGATAAATAGTCTAAAAACATAAAGCACTATGGATTTTTTTTTTTTAAGAGTTATAAAACATTACTTTTTCCCTACTCTGTATCAAATGTGTACTTTTCCAAAAATTTAGTTCAGATTGACTGCAAAATGTTGTCAGTAAATATACCTTAAAGGGTACTTGATCACTGTTAAAGTAGAAAAATATTTTTTTATGCAATTCTTTTATAACTGTTATATCTTTTCAAATGTATCAATTACTTTCCAACTATTCATAAAATCTTAAAAATTCAAATATTACATTTTTCTTGCAAGACATGAGCATACACAGGCTCTGGGATAAATGACTCCTCCTGCCACAATACATATTATATACATGAAGACACTGCAGTAAAACACTAATAGGGACATTATAAAACCCAACATTATCCACAATATAAAATGACTTCTTCTGCAGGCTGTTTATCAGACAGCTCTGAGTGTGGAATGTGATAGTCCTCATTGAGAATCGTATCAGATGTGAGATTAGTCATCTCCTATTTTGAGGGCAAAAGCAGCTATGTCTTTATTTTATCGCCCTGGTGCCGCCTGAGAAATTACCCGCCTGTTTCACATGAAATAAAAGAAGATAACAGCAGAACTATCCAAAGCTCAGCTTGCTGTTTGGGTCCTCTGTGGGTACACAGAGCTGGTAAATTTACTGACTGGGTTTTGTGTTGCCACAAAGTGACGCATGTGCAGGCAGCAGGGGTGTTTGTAAAGTGTTTTCTTCCTCAAACACTTGGGCTTTTAAAGAAAACACATCAATTATTCATCATGTTACAGGGAACACAACACAATAGCCACACCTGGAGCTGTGGAAATAACCTATGTGAGCTGACTATGTATACCTGAGGAGTCATGATATGGCAACCTGTTATGGAAAGCATGGTAACTACAGACAGGCACATTGGGACGATACAGAACACAGGAAATCAGATAAAAACAAAGCAAATAGGCTTCATTCAAATGCTTATAGTAAACATAGTGATAAGAACACTTGAAAAACAAATAATGAAAGTATAAATGATCCTGGCTTCTCCTGTTATATTTCAAGCTTTTATCTCTGGGATACTCTGAGAGTTTTCAGTTACCTGTCTGTATCCTGGCACAGTTGAAAGTCAACTCCCTGAAGACCGGCTGTTGGTTTTTTGTATGGAAACCATTTTTTCCACTTCTTTTAAATTGCAACATCAAACAAAGCTTTTCTCAATTCCACTGGTGGAGCTTCGTCCACTAATCGCCTAGAATCAAGGCTCTTGGAGATTTGTCAAAACTTTGAAAAATGTTATCAGGCAGTGTTTATTTTGTGCCACAGGAGTCCTGTCAGCATCCAGAGACAACTCGCAACAACACACTGAACCCTGAGTGTTTCATGTTTCTCAATATAAGAAATGTGAAGGTAGTTTGGATTGAGCTCAGTCATCCAAAAAGTTCAGAAAAATATAAAGATGAGTTTGTTTACTTGAGAATCATTAATCTTTTTTAGGTGGAAAAAGTTTCAACCATCGTGGAGCAATAAAGCCCTACATTAGAATACACGCTGATGAAATCTGTGCAAGGATTAGCAGCTCCCCAAAGCAGGGTGAGTCAGCGTTCAAAGCAGATTTTAAAGCCCTCAGAAGTTGTTGAGAAAACTCAGGTCTTCATCTCCATCAGTGGCAACATTGACAGACTAATATAGGATGCCAATATAACCTGATATACAGTATTGGTCTTCCTGCACACACAGACAGACAGGTTTATGAGACGTTAGGCAAACCGTGCTTCAGGGCTCAGGTTTTAGCCTCCCCTCTATTCTCACTGTGCACTGCTCTGGCTTAGTTATTATGTCTCACACAGTCAGGTCCAAGAACACATCTCTACACGCCTGGCTGACATTTCCAAGTGGATGTTTCCCAGTAGCTTGAGTCCAAAATGACTTTCTTCCTCCTGTGAAAACCGACCCTCGATAACATGAAGCTACAGTAACACCTCTGCTATCTGCAGAGACCCTTGTGAGATCCTCAAAACACATCTGTCTTATGAGATGGTAGAAGCTGTTCCAGACTGGGAACTTGTTTTTGACAGAATTATCATGGAAAGTAGCTGCTAGATTTTTCTATTCTCATGCCCATGCCAGACTGAAGTGACTTTTTCAGTTTGGCCTTTTTGAACTTGTTTGCTTTTGAACACCTTAAAAGCTGCAGACTAACTGTCCAGTGTATTCAGCAAAGAAATCTCTTACACACTTTTTGGTGCAGACACACCCTCTTCCCAGAAAGCCAGAGCATTTTCTAATGCTTGTTCAAAAGGACACTTGATGTGAGCAACCAAATTGTCCAAGTCAAATTACCCATAACCATCAGCTTTTTACCCTGAGAGAGCTTATTATCAAAATGCAGCAGTTGAGTGTCTCAAAAAAATATCCCGCTGAGATGCATACCATTCAGGAGAAACTGGTAAAACCTTGAGCATTTCTTTTTGTCTTTTAATAGGTTCCACTCAAGAAGCAAAAATTAAGAGTTTCACAGTCACAAACCAGTAAACTACATTGTCAGGCCCGTGTGGGAGCGATTTATCATATTTGGCTGACTCAGATTCTGTTTCAAGTATTGTGTGCATAACACCACATTTTCCTACTAAGCTACACCCACTTCAAACTAGTGATAAAGCAGAGGCAGAACATGAAAGGCACAGATCTATCTATAAAATAAAAAATACACGCGTAGCTGTAAAACCTGTTCATTCACACAAGCCTCACTCCTGTATCATGCACAGAGACTTTGCACTTTCAAAGACTTTTTGGTCCTCTCAACTTTGAGCTGATACCTTATCTCTTCTCCCTCTGACACATTTGGGATCATAACATATTGTCATGTAAACTCAGATAAAATGAACCTCACTTTGCTCGTCTTTGTGGCCCTGCTGAATGTGATCCCATCAGTTCTGGCAGGGAACATTGTGCCATATTCACTCCCAGAGATTAGATTAGTTCGACACTGAAATATGTCCTCATCAATGTGCAACCTTTCTCAATATGTCACTGAGACATGAGGAAAACTCAAAAAACTTGCAGAGTTTCCAAAAGAAAGCATGTGCACCAGAGCTTTATTGTAAGATATATAAGCAAGCTGTCCTGTGTTTTTCACGCTGAAACAAACTGCACCAGAATTAGTAAATGAATCGGAGTCTAGCTGAGTGGAAATAACTTGGTGGAGGTTTCAATTGATCGAGGGGATGGTTGACTCACACATTTTAGCTCCTGCATGAGTTGACTTCCACTATCAGTGAACCACACATTAGCACAAGCACGCACTCATGAGCTTGTGTACCAACTGTTGCATCAAATTTAACCACTGCAAGCAGATGAAGGTAGGAGTTCGATGCTTGAGATCCAAATGCAAATGCTATTTGTATGATGACTTAAGCAAAACAGCTCTGAGCAGGGGGCTTTAACAAAATCCAAAGATATATGTTAACATATATTAATACAAGTGAACATATTCTCCAGTACACTAAATAAAATAAAAATAAAAATAAATTAAATAAGAGTTTTTTTTAATCAGTATTTCTGAAACTGAATGAACAAAGCATTATTATATTTTTTACTGTATCAATCTGACATTGCTGAGTGCGGAAGCTGCACTCAATACCTGCAAAAGAAACTATCAGAGTTGTATCTAGCTGTTTATTGCTCCTGCTGCAAGGACGATGAATAACCAAATAACTTTGCCCTGTACTATTTTCAGCTCAGGTCCCTTTTGTAATAATGCTGCATCTAAAATGAAAAATGTTTATCATTGTTGGGCTTCTTAAATTTTACATGTGCACACAGGAGTCACCAGAAAGTTTTCTTCACAGAGAAGAGAAATTCACCACAAAATAAACTAAAAGGCACGGGATAACTTCAGTCCATGTTTAACAATATGACACATTAATAACCCCAGAAGAGTTATATTCCGTAAAAAAGGAGGATGAGTTGTTGTTCACTCAAAATTTGGGGGATGTTGTGAAGAATACTAAACAGGATGCAGCTATCAGAGATGAATTCAGTTATCCATAATATTGGGTACTTTCCTTTCTCATTATTTCAGCAAGTCTGCTTGATTAGGCGTTTTATGATTGATTGTGGAAGCAGAACAAAACAACAAAATATAACCAGCTGAGATAACAAAATATTATAAAAACATCATGTTCAGGTGCTGTTAGCGCTCACTGGCATTTATGTGATTAGTAGACGTTGAAATTATCAGCTCTGCCCGCTGCCTCAGAGCCGTGCCCTGCCTTAAAGATCTTTCCCGTTCAATTTAACGGCATGTTGCCCCCGTCCTCTTTAACTGTTTGCCTGTGCCGTTCCAAGGCAGCACATGGCTTGTGCTCTCTCTCATTGGACATGACGCTCCACAGTCCAAGCTGAAGATGGGCCACTATTGCCTCCCACCCAACTCTGCCGCATCACTTAGCTCAGATTTAATTAACTCCAACCAGCCTCACTCCGGCGGTGACGGTTGCAGCAGACTGCCCTTTTGGGGCTGTCTGATCATGTAGTGGACAGGAATACCTCAAGGACCTCAAGCTGAAGGGAAACAGAATTCCGAACTGGTGACTGCGATGCTTCAGTTGGTGAAATGCGTAGAAAACAGCAGGATTTTGCACAGCGCTGTGGGCCAAGTCTTTTTTCACACTCATCCTTTTATTCTACCAGTATCCCTAACCTCCCTCCTCCTAGCTTCCTCTCTGATTTCTCACTCCTGTGCCTAATTAGGCCCTACAGTTACACAATGCTCTCAGCTTCCGAGGGTCTTACTTTACAAAAGAAAAAGGGAGGAAAGGGGGAGATTCATATTCAACTCACATAAAACTATTAAAAAACTCTGCTGACATGCTATTATTCACCCCTGGCTCTCTTGCTCCACTTGCACTAGAAAAAACACACACACACACACACACACACACACACACACACACACACACACACACACACACACACACACACACACACACACACTCCTCTTGATAGTGTCGTGTGTTCTATGTGCTTCGACATTGCAGGGTGGGCTAACGGTCTATTTCCAGGCATGTGAGAGTGGCATCTCCATTTAAAAGGACTCCCTCCATCTGTTCTGGCCCACCTTCTTCCCGGATACCAAGTGATCCATGAGCACTGCTCCACAATGGTGTCAGCAGCCTGACAAATGTGCTACTCCTGCAAAAAGCTTGTACAAGCACAAAGATATCTGGACTATTTATCTTCTTACTGGGAAAATGTATCAGAATATGAAAGCATATCAACCGCATCCATTTTGTTTGGAATCATATCTGACAATAACAGAGTGACATTGGGCAGATGATAGATGGTGAAATGTGGAGGAAAACAGAAAATGGCAATTTCACACTGAAATTATTTCATGTTCAATATCCGGTTAGTTTCCTTCCAGCGATTCACATTTCAGTTGTGAAGAAGCAATTCTGAAGTTTGATGTGCCTTGAAATAACTGTGGTCAGAGATACATCACTGACTCAAATTTAGTAATAAAATGTTTTTCCAACAGGTCACCTTTAGTTAGACCTCAAATTTATCAGCTCTCCCATGCAAAAATAAAAAGTGTGCTTGTTCAGTGACCTGCTATTCCTGCTCATGAGATAAGTCAACCTCTACCCGACCCACCGCTCTAACAAAGTCAGTGCTGGAGCATCAGATTGAATATTAAAACCCTGAACAGAGCTAAGCAAGTATGGAAAAGATGAAGAGGCATGTTAGGGCTTTAAATGGAGAGAACCATATGAAAAATATCCTAAAACCTTAAATTCATAGGTCACAATACCTGAGGAGGTTTCAGAAGTATTTGCAATGCCTGGATCTTAAACTCAGAAACTTGACCCTCACAAAAGAGAAGGATAGTGTTGTTCTACAAAGCTGTCTGTGCATTATAAGGGACATTTCAAGCAAGCGTGTCAAGCATTCTGTATTTGAGCTTCTTTTCTGACTCTGATATAGATATTCTTATATAAGAAGAGTGATCCCCCATGAGCAACAAACAACAAACTAACAAATAAATATGCACTTTTTTTCCCTTCGGTGACCACAAAACTTTATGCTAGGGTGTAACTAATGACTGGTCATCAACTGGTTACATAGTATTTAAAAGTTTATTGACTGATCAGACAATTTATTGATTTTTGTATAGCTATCAGCTTTTACATGTTGTATTTCTCTTTTCAATAAGGGAAAAAAGGCTGCAAAAAACTTATTTCAGCATCTTGTTAATATAAGGAGGATGGTTTTGTATGAATGTATAGCATGCTACTAGCCTCCTTAAAGTCTGACTTTAAGGTTTTTGCAATACAATCCTGTGTTCTATCTTCAACCCTTTGGTCATGTACGCATTTTCATGAAGAAAAACAGATGCTTGCAACCATAGGAATGTACTTGACCAAGGGGTAAAACTAAAAACTGAAGTAAAGGGATACTACAGCAGACCACAAGGGTGAGCTGTCTAACTTTAGAAACAGGTATGGTTGACCAAATGTTACACAGCTGGACTGCTAGCCTGCCAGCAGTAGATAAAGTTTTGGGAAGGACCAGCCCTTTGTGAAAGGTTTTGTTTATTGTCACACAGGAGAGGGCTGGTTTCTCTGTATAAGAAGTAATCAGAGATGACAACAAAAACAGAGGAAGCTGCAGTTTAGCTGTCTGGCTCAGTGTGACTGAATTATTCAATGCAGAGCAACCCCACTGCGCTAAGAGATGTTCAAAGGATGTCTTCTCACCATCATTTTTGGACGTCTGACCTTGGTTTCCTGAAGGTGCAGAGTGTCACTCAAGACCACACCTTTTGCCGATACCTACTGAACGTACATTTATGGCATCCGTATCAGAGCAACCAAAAAAATAAATATCTTAATCCCTGCCGCACCTTGAACCAGAGTCTACATGAATTAAGTTATTGTCGCTGCTGTCACTGGTGCCACTTAAGATGTTCTCATTATTTTCATACTACTTATGTTTTCTGTGCACATCTGCAGTCCAATTTCACAAGGTGGCATGCTGTACCAGTTCATTGTCTTATAGCTTCAGCAGCAGATGGTAACTGTAAATGAATACGAGGGCGTTATACATTTCCACTTCAAACTTGCTGCTGAGCTAAATAAAGCTACACAAAATTTAACTGTTGCTGGATAACAAATCACAGTTTTAGAGTGGAAAACAGGAAATGGAAACAAACAAATGAAATATTACTTATTTTAAACTAATGTTTAAAATTACACGTCCAAAAAAAAAAATGCTTGGAGAACGTCCTTTGAAAGTCTTGGTGCAGGGGGGTCCACTCACTCACTCACTCACTCACTCACATGCACACTTCTGCTTAGGCATCCAACTGACGTCCAAAAAGCCAACATTCAAATATTGAACTGCATATTGACGTCTAAGTGGGGTCATGGTTAGACGTCCAAATAGCGAACCTAATTTAGATGTACAGAATTGGTTTGGGGCTGGCACAGGCTGTTAGTGTTCTTGTTATTTACAGCATGAATTAGTATTAACTGTGTGATCAAATATTTATTAAGATTTTCTATCTTTTGAAATACCTTAAGGTAGTCTTTAACTCATCTTCTTCCACTTACAAGGGTAACCTGCTGAGAGCGAGATCCAACATCCACATCACACTCAAATGCGTGCAGTTAGATCTTGTTCATTTAGCTCCACATGGAGAATAGAAACTGGTCTTTGTCATGCTTGAAGGAAGACTTTTGTTACAGTTGATGGGCTCAGAGTCAGCAGTTTGCTTGCTGCTTCAAGACTTTGTGCCTCAGCTAAAAAAGGCTGACTGTAGCTTCTTTATTGTATAGATAATAGAGATGCACATATCAAGTGCATGTCAGTCTTTTGAAAGGAGTGTTCAAAGAAAACCTGTGTAGAAATTTTCATTTCCTGTCTGCCATCAGAACTCAATGTGAGTGAAATACTTTAATGGTCAACGTGACAAATGAAGATCGGACAAAGTCATAATTATGCCCTTTTGTGACTTACTATTTCACTCGATCAATTTACTTCAACTATTCCCCTGACCTGAGTGAAATGAGCAGGTAGCAATTATGGGACTTGATTAATATGTTTCATTACTTCACAGTTCCGCACATTATGTGTAATCTAACCTTGCTGCACAATGGGGTCCCTCCTGTGCCCTCAACACGGAGCTATTCCTGGATGACAAAAGAAGCAGGATTCCTTCCAAAGCTGCTTGTACATTCACTGTCACTGTATCACTGTACAGTACACAGACATGGGACATTTTTCACTGCTCTGCCCTCCGTGAGCAGCTTGAAGCCTTGCAAGGAACATTAATCCTCTGGGACGAGGCCTTTTAGAATCATTTATTCACGGTTAGGGGTAAAGTTAGGAGAAGTCAAAGGTCAGAACTTGGCCATTCATACTGCCACAACCCCGGGGCTCTTCCATCGATGTATGTTCTCCATCTGGGCTAGAGACTGCAAAGGTCAAGGGACAGGTTGTTGGGAGCAACATGTTCTGCAGTTTTCTGGTCACTGGTATCTCGAGCAATGCTGTCACAGTAGGGTAAGTGCGTGCCATATGGTGGTAAGTTTTCATCCAAATTTGCTTAACAGAAGCATGAGTAAGCCTCGAGCATCAGTGGTAATTTATGCAGTTGGAGAATTATATAAAAGCTACATCCAAAATTTGTTCTTATGATGACTTTGGGGTAAAAATAAGTAATATTTGGGTTCTGTATACTCCCAGCATTACTCGAATGAATATCAAGAAATGAAAAAAATATAAATAAATGAAGTCAAATTGAAAAAAATAAAATAAAAAGGTATATAAGAAGAAGTACGCACATTTAAAGCTGTATGACTTGTTACAGTAAACAGCAGTAGCCTTCAGCCATGGAAACATTCGATAAGCATGCAGTATTTTCCTCTACAGGTCAAGCACCATAGCTTATAGTAACTCTAAGGCTAAATGCCCATTGGGTAATCATCTGCAGGAAGCTGCCTATTCATAAGCAGAGAAATAATAACGGTATGATGCACTGGCTGAATCTTTAAATGGCCTGAAGAAAAATTCACATGATTTCATGTAATTACCACCCATGGATGTCTATTCAACACAGGAGCAAAATAACAGCTCTTGGCAGAGAATGAGGAAGAATTTAAAGTTGAGTTTTCCTCTTTAGAGATTTTTTTTTGGCACTTGTGCTTTTTGTACAACAGAAGAAAATACTAGAACTGTGCATGTTTTTCCTATTTAGTTTGAAAAGTAAGTGGCGTGATCCTTTAATTCTTTGTATAGATAGATATGATGAAGGTAGGCTGTGCTGTTAACTCCTGCCAACAACTACAGACTCATCCAAAGTATCCTCTCTGTAAAACTCCTGAAGGGTCCTGATGGAAAAGATTGATAGTGAGGAGAAGAGACTGGGCTCAGTGCTTTAGAGGAACTAGTTAGGCTCCCTGCCATTTTATGGTCTCACACGTAAAGCACTTGCATTGCAAGTTGAGATTCACTCCACAGCGCTCCTGTCAAAAGCAGCAACATCAGTGCTGCTGCTTTTGGGAATTTTCTTTTCTTTTCCATCCACTGCTGTGATGCATCTTCACATTGGCACTGATTTCTCCACTCGTCTTTTATCTTTGGCACTGATTGTGCTTTCTTTACAACAACCCCTCAACATGTACTCTTAGTTATAAGCCATCTGTAGATGCCTTTGAGACCAAGCAGAAACAATGGCAGAGAAATGATTGAAATAGACTTTGAGAAGTGTGGCTAGGGTTCTCTTTTGGTTGAGAACATTGGGCGCTCGGGCATATAAATGGATATGTTTCACCCTTGAAGCAATTCTGACTAAAACTGTCCTGTTAAATGAGTTGAGCTGGTCAAACATCTTTCAAATTGAATACATAAGTAATTTTCCTGACATTTTCTTTTGAGTCTTTTCTTTTTCCTCTAAAAGGCAGACATGATTTTGACTTCGGGTGACTCCTCTAACCCAAAGTCTTTATATTCCTGCTCAATATAGGTTATAAAATCTGTAAAAGTAGTCAGCAGGAGCAGCTAAGTGTGGAGTAAGGTCATTCTATATGTCACACACCCACATACATTACTGATCTAGTGGCTGGTGGAAACCAAGCTTCAAGTAACTCTTGCTTTTAAGCTCAGTGCCTGAAAGCAAGCCATTTCTAAAGATGTCAAAGCCAGAGAAACATGAGATGTAAAAACTATTTTTACCACCTGATTCAATGGAGACGATGAAGACCAAATAAACCAAAGGGCAGATGACAGGTCCTCTAGTCAACAAAGTCCATAAGATGTTATATAAAATGGAAAGACTATAAGGCAGCTGTGTCAAAAACTGTGCACTTATAGCACTTAAACATGTCTGTACAGTTTAAGTGGTTGGGGTTCTTAAGTACCATGATGAGCCATATTTTCCCAACACCTGACCCTGAGATGCAACATGAAAAGGTCTCTCTGGAGGTGTAAAGCACTTGAAATGTGCCCTTAAGTTTTGAAGAAAAAAAAAGAAAAACGTTATAGAACACTCCATCGCATCCTCACAGAGGTAAGGTCTCTGGTGGGTGCAGACTTTCTCAGTATGTATCTATTTAGTTTTTTTTTTTTTTCTTGGTGTAAATGCAGCCACATTCCTGTCATTGTATTATACCTCAGGCATCAACCTCACTCTCTATCTCCATCATGCGAGTGCAGCGGAAACCTCAAATGCCAGGGGACTATTTGGAAAGCTTAAAAGCACCAATGCCTGCATTTGTCTCTGTGCCACTTGATTTCCACCTCTTATGCAGCCATAGACGCTTCTTTTCCCTGCTGCAAGGAAAAACAAACAACAGGCTTTGTCATAAGTTGCTTTAGAATGTCACCACAAATGTTCAGTTGGATGAGATTTTTCTTCACCGTAAAGAAGAAAAGCTTAAGATGCTATACCTAGAAACATTTTTACCACAGTGCGACTGAGATGGTTAAACTCTTTCAACTCACCACTCCACTGCTCAGTGTGGGAGAAGTGTCCTCGCATGTGCTGCCACTCCTGAAGGGTATGCTTGTCTGAGCTCTGAGGCTACGCACTGAAGGAACAGGCAGTCAGTAGACAATCACGGAGGAGCTCAGTGCGTCCATTAAGGCTGTCAGTTAGCAAGGGCCTTGATTAATTGCACACTGCATAGTGGCAAATTAAGCCTGGTCTCAAGCCCCCCCTCCCTCAATAATTAGTTAAGAATAGATTGCCAGGGAGAGAAGGGCGAGTGGTGGGTGCATAGTGTTACTCAGGCGGTCGTACATGTAATAAAAGGTCTCACACTGTGTAAGCATGAGTGTGAGGGGGAGCTGGAAAGTGTATTTGCATGCATAACTGTGGCTTGTGTGAATGACTGTGGAAGTAATGATGGTGCTGATGGTGCATACATTTATATCTGCCCTCTGTGGCTCCTGCTTGTAAGCTGAACAGTAAAGGCATGTGCACGGAATAAATGCACCCTGTTGCTGTAAACTCTTATTGCCTCAGCACAGTTACATTTAAGCCGCGTTTCCACTAAGCAGTCCGGTTCAGTTCAGTATGGTTTGGCATGGTTTGGTACAGTTGAGCCTGATCCTGTTTGTGTTTCCACAGCAAACTGTGCCCTCTTGTGGTAGGCGGCATGTAAGTTGGATGCTAAAAGCCCCAGCTGTTAAATAATAGCGTGACGCCGTAGTAGTGCGACAAAGTGTACCCCGCCAATAAATCCAACGAAGAAGAAAAATGTGACACAGTAAACAAAGAGCCTAGATGGAAGACATTTTGTCCTCTCTGTGATTGGCTTGTAGCTCTTTGATACAAAGTGCAATCAAGCTGTGTTTACTGCTGTCTGGTAAGTGATGATTCTTTTTACCAATCAACAGTCTGCAATGTTGTAGCACCACCTTCCGAGAGTAGATCGGTTCAGTCTGGCACCCATACTAAAAGGTCCCAAAAAGTGGGACGGCTCGTTTATTTAGGGATCTGTCCTGAGATAAGTCAGTAGAACGCCACAAAATGCGTGCCTAACGAAACCGGTCTGCTTGGTGGAAATGCAGCTTTAGTTACTGTGCATGAAGAGAGAAATGAAAACACAATAGTAAATCACAGGTGCACTCCCCATGCACTCCTGCAGCAACCAATGTGCTGTACCAGGTTTTATCAAGCTGCCTTCACGAGTTACATCACTGCGTTACAGATAACACCTTTTTCTGTGGTATGAATGTTATCATCAGATCATGTCTGTAGGCCTTATGTGGAAGGTTTAAAAAGATTTTCAAACCACAGCATAAATACTACCTGCGATGGACACTGGGGAGAAATGAACACAATTCTAACCAAATGTATACTTGTAGTGTCAGCAAAACCGTAACCATTTGGTCAGTCTACACACAGTGCAAGAAATCCCCAAGGTTGGCCTGTTACCACCGGCTAAGGATGTAATCTAAGATCCACAAGTGCCTCAACTGCACCAGTGTTACTTAACATATAAGTGGTTCCTTTAACCAACCAGCCATGGCCCATTCCTGTCACACACTGATTATCTGTTTGCTATATCAAAGTGCCAAAAATTTACTCGTATTTTTACCAAGATTCAATCTCAAATCATCAAGGGTTGAAGTGAACACCTGCTGACTGCTGCTGCTTAAAGCAGGGATGGACAAATCTGCAGGAGCTTCAAAGTATCAGATCTGTTCATTTTTATATTAGAGCTTCTGATTGATTGAATGTTGACTGAATGTTAAGAAAATCCACAGTCTAATAAATGCTTCCTGCTGACCCTGACATGAAGAATATTGTGCATTCTGCTGTATGCTTTTACAAAACAATGCTGATAAGACGGATTACTGTGGGGATACTTAAAGGCTGTCCATCTCAGAGTATTTGTCGTTCGCTGTTCTTTATTTAGGGTAAACCAACCAGAACTCTGATATTCTCATAGCTAAAATATTTATTATGACTGTAAACACGGATGGTGTACAGAATACCATTTGCCTTTTAGAACAGCTGTAATCAAATACAATATAAAAATGAACCACAAACAGTCCATCCAAAAGTGAAGCCAAAACATTTTGACTACCCCTGAGTGTTCATTTTGGGAAAGGAGTTTAGTTTGAATTCATTACTGGATATAAAAGGAGGGGTGTGTCATCATGACTGATAGCTCCACTTATAAATGGGACTCAGTTTTCTGTACTGCTTTTTAGCAGAGAGCGGGGGCATGATAAGAGAAAATTTCATTAAAAATAGACAAAAAAGTGATTGTACTTTCCATAGCTATTGCATATGCCGTCGACTACACTGACCAGGAAAAAAAATGTCATTTTCACAGTAAGTTGACCTTAGTCTTAAGGTTAGAAGAGGACTGCTAAAGGCTTATACTTAAACTGTTCAACAGCAAATTAGCCTGAGAAATAAATTCTCTGTAATGATCCCATAGGGAATGTTACAAAGTCTTTTTTTTCCCCATTAGTTAGGTTTTATTCTTCTGACTGGCACCCAATGTAGTGTCTGTTAAATACTGCTTGCCCTTCACCCTTGACCCAGTGTAACCACTGATGGGTTTTATCTGTACAGTGAAGAAAAAAGAGATAATATAGTAAAAAAGCAGAAGAAATAATGAAAAAATGAGAGCTATGCTCTGAAGGCTTAGCCAGTCTAAATACAAAGAATTATATGTTGTGGAAAATAGAGAGCCAAGAGGGCCGTGGTGCTCTGTAACCTCACTCATATTGTTTCTGAGAATCTCACAAGAGCAGTGGTAATCACAATGATCAAATAAACACCCTCAGACTCTCATTTACTCATCCTTCCTCCCTTCATCATTTTCTACCTGCCCACACATCTTTGGTGACTTGTAATCTCAAACAATAAAGAGAAAGTGGTTATACTTTGCAGCTCTGGTTCTATGAAAATTGATGCACCTCTAGTCAGCTTCCAGCTGAGGATCAGGGAGGTTTGACCAGAGCATCACATGCAAGTTTCAAAAGATAATGCTTCCTCACTGAAAACATTTGATGCTAGTAACTGCTCTGTATCAAAGGCAAGAGCTGAGATCTTATTGCCATTGCTCAACGGCTGGTCAAATTTCGGTGGATGTTCAGATACTGGGATAAAGATGGAGGAAATCTTTGAAAATACTCCGTCCTGACATGGCTCAGTGGTGTTTAGATTAGGTCAGAGTCTGACAGAGTCCAGGGACATAGGCACTCCCAGCTCTAATAGTTGTCTGTTTGGATGAAGAGCTCAGGATGAGTGGATCGGGTCAGCGCTGGTCTTTTATAGGAGTAAGGGGCTGGAGCACCCAGGAGCTTAAGTGTGATTGTCTAAATCTCTCAAGACTACTTTTGACCATTAAAAAGATGCAAGGGAGGCTGGATGAAGCAGTGCTTAATTAAATGAAAGAGGCTGTTGGCTTAAGACACAGAAGTAAAGGTCCTGTGTTTAATTTAGTGGAATAAAATATTCATAAAATGTTTTCATGAGTGTTTAATTGGCTGGAAATATGAATTGTGCTTTCATGAATGCTTTCAATCTACAGAATGATCAGACTTTGACTGAAAGAGTCTACCATGATGTGCCACCATGTTTGCATAATGGCTTGGTATAGACACAGCACACATTGGAGTTCTTCATCCTTACAGGAGAGGATGACAATCTGACTTTCTGATACTAAGTCTTACACAGTGCTTCCTTAAGTTTTAATACCCTTTTCCCCTCAACAAAGTCAACGAACAGTTTGAAATATGTACAAAGTAATGTTCAGCAAGTTCAGCAGTCTTGCCCTCATGTAACCTTCTCAAAGAAAAAAGATTTAACTTTATCATGCAGGAATGTATGTGCTTGGATTACAAAGCTTTTCAGTTTCATTGGTAAACAATATGTTGGTGCACTCACTTGGAAAACTGCAACATGCTCTTTCTATTTTTGGTGAGGGTTCAACATGCATGGTATCAGTTGGAACCCAAATCAAGAAACCCAAAACAGATTTCTGCCTTGACTGTGAAAACAAAGTGCCTCAAATGCAAAGAGTGCACAGTAATTTAAGATGATAAAAATGAGGCCTCCCTTTAAAAACTAGACCAACTTTTATCACACACCTTGTTGTCAGCAAGGTTCAAACATAAGACGTTCAAACCAAAAGTCAATATTAACTGCAAAATAAGCTGTTTGGCATTAGAAGAACATTCAATTTTTTGTTTTGTTTTTCATGGGCGCAGCCTCATTCCACAAATGCATGTTGTGTACAAATATGACAACATCAAGAGGGAAATAAAGCTCCCAAGAAGCATTGTCACAACAGAGAAATGATCTACCAAAGTCAAAACTTGTTTCTTTGTTGTGTTATAGTACTATGGGATATAGTGAAACCCTAAATAAGGAGGTATGTCAAATATAGAGGCCAGTACAAGAATAAAATATGACAAAGGAGTGTCTAAAGTGTACTACACAGCTGTGGAGATTATTTTACTGTCCACAGGTCTGGTTTCGTATTGAGTATTCAGCACTGTGACAACCTTAAAACCCTCCTGATAAAAGTTAGACCTGCGACATGGGTTATTGAATTGGGGCTGTTTGTGTCACTCTCCCATGTCTTTTTCACTTTCTCATAAAACAACAAGCTATTTGCTACGCAGCCGGAGTGTAAATATCATTGTCAACACATCTCCGCATGTGTCTTTCAAACGCTGATCAAATGGGTTTGGATATGTGGATTCCCAGGGAAGTGTTCATTGTTTTTGTCATCCAATTTGAGCAGCGGGGGTTAAAATAAAATTTGAATTATCAATGTGGAAAAAAAGGGGACCTTGTGTTGTGCTGTACGTTGTTTGGAAAGGAGTAGGCTGAAAGTGATATAGTGTGACAAAACAAATACAGAAGATGTGCCACAAAGGAGCAGTGCATTAAAGGAGCTGAGGAGAGGAGAGGAGAGGAGAGGAGAGGAGAGGAGAGGAGAGGAGAGGAGAGGAGAGGAGAGGAGAGGAGAGGGGAGGAGAGGAGAGGAGAGCAGAGGGGGTGAATGTGGTTGGGTTGAGTGTGCCACAGTAAGGGGGATGTGTGTATGTGTGAACATGTTTTCTGTGCTCTGCATGGGTGAGCTGCGTGTGTGCACTTGCGTGTGCTGTGTGCAGCTTACAGAGCCTGAGCCGGTGAAGATGCAGCTTGAATTCTTGTTGCTCGATCAAAGTCTCCAGAGTAATCTCTCATAAGAACAGAGCACGGACAGGCTGCAGGATGCCCATTTCATTCTGGAGTGTATTAAATCCCTGCACTCACAAACCAGTACGCCCCAGTGTGACAGTGTAATTTTTAGACGGGATGTGGGTACAACACAAGGAAAAAAAAAGAGGTTTCATAAGGCAAGAGTTGACGTTAAACCAAGATTGGAATGAAAAATAAGGATGGCAACGCGCTTCGGTGATTGGCCAGTCGAGGAACTCCTCTGTGTCCAAGCAGATATGTCTCTCCTTCTCATCATGGCGGGGCAATTTTGTCCCGGTTATGGCTCCTCCATCTTCTCCCAAGCTACTCCTTATTTCAGCATTTCAATTTCCTCCCTTGTGCAAGCGCTGAGTGCTAACCTACTTCAGACTTTCTCTCAGACGAGAGGGAGAAGCGGAGAGAAATGTGTGAAAGAGAGAGGGAGTGTGAGAGAGGAATAGAGACAAAAAAAAAAAAAAAAACTGCTGGGCTTCTCACAAACAGCCCTGCTTTTGATCCTCCCAGGGTGGAGGGTGGAGTATCTAGGTTCAAAGGGTAAAATATGCCCTGAATTAATGCTGTGTGTTGGACCCCTGCCTTGGAAACTACATGTTACCATGCTGGTTAAAGACCACATGCTGAAAGGGCTTATCTTTGAGGCACCGGCGGCTAAAAGGAAAAAAGCAGTTAACTGAGTAGCTGGACATCTCCATATTTAATAAAACTGAGTTACATATATACTCTAACTTGTGTGAATGGGCCTCTTGCCTTTGGGTACCTTTGCATCCACTGCAGTGATGTTATTTTCTGCATTCCTACTTATCACAATTGTCACGAACGTACATCAGTTTTGATTCTCCCAAAAGATAATGGACTCAAAGCTCCCTTTGCACGTCATTAACTCAATTAAAACCTATCAACTGTCACTATAACTGAGCTTGTTGACATCTGCAATACTTCTTTGCTGTCGTCTGTAACTGTGCTGTCTTGACATCAGATAATGTTGGCCACAGAGGAAACAACCCTGACGTAGATACAGTGCAGCCTGGGGAAACTTTTCTTCTTCCCTGTCTTTATAGCCCCTAAGTGTTAGTGCACACATTAGTCATTCTCCTTTTCATTCATCTCCTTTTCCACAATATGCTTGTCATTGTCGCTCTAATCCCTGCCTTTCCACCTCTCTTGGTTTCATCTTTCATCGTTCCCTTTTCTGCAAACCCCTCCACACACTATCTCTGCGGCGCTCTCTATTTCCATTTCTCTCTGACTGTTTGCAATGCATCATATCTTCTCTCACCTCATCTCCTTCACCCGCCCAGTGCCTTCTCTTCCACTTCGACACCCAGGAAAATCTCTTTTTCCCTGTCGAGAGATGGCAATGAAACATTTATCCACTTCTTAGACGTCTTCCCCCCTGAGGTACCCCTGAAATTGTTCTTCAAAGGAGTTCTGCATAGCACTCTGTGCGGCCTTACGGGTCCCTTAAATGACAACAAGTTACTTAAGAGAGCATTTGGAGGGGAAGATAAAATCCAAAGCTGATTTTGAGTGAGTCATAGTGACAGTGAGCTGTCACTAACTGTTTGTGCTATTACCCACATATTAAGGGGTTCAGGTTACAGTTAAAGGTGCAAATGCACTCAAATTCTGCGGCAATGGTTTAACTTTAAATGGTAGGGATGACTGAGAGGCTTTTATTATATTGCTTGCTTTTTGTTCAAAGCATGGAAGACATTTGATCCACATTTCTGTTGTAAAGATTATTATGTAGCTGCTGGAGTTAGACTGCTGCTAGGGAAATCTGCTCCTAAACTGAAAAATTTAGATGGATTGAGCAACCGATCTTCAGTAAAATTTAGAACAATATTCATTTGAAAACAATCAGGACCCCGATAGTTTTTAAAAGATATGCAAATATCAATCTAGCAGCAAACACTCATTCATTAAACATAAGCTCCACATGGTTGTGCATGCACTCCCCCTTGTTGTGGAGCATCACTGCTGCAACAGTAACACAATGCAGTGTGTCTTTCTGCAGCTTGCATAGTATCCTGAGCTCCCGCTGGATCCAACCCTTGGCCTCCATCACTTCATAAGTGTGATGCATGAGACAGGAAGAAGTAAGATGGAGGCCACTTCTCCGCATTCACAAAACCATTTGGGACCGTGAATGTCCTCGTACCTGCTGTCACAGCCTCAGAGTGGTGCCCGAAAGGATGTGAAGGTACTCTCCCCCTTTTCTGAAAGTGGGACATTGCTTTTCCCCAGAGATTGTAAGCTCCCAGCAAGTGGCTGCTTCTTTTCCTGAGCTGCGGTGTCTCTCAAAGTCGGCCCGACATTTAAAGGATTTGGGCCTTCGACAATCAAAGGGTGGCATAGCTGGGACTGTGGGAGAGCCGTAGCTTTGGCCCTAAGTTTGATCTAGCCCGGGGCGGTGCGGGTCAGCCTCCCAGATTAGGTTTGCTTTGGGGAGACATTGCTTCAGATAAACCCAGAGAAATTCAGGTATAGCAAATAAGTCCTTCAAGCAGTTTCCTGGCCTAGATAGACAGCAAGGGGGCAAGGTTCTGCATTCATTACTGACTAACAGATGCTTTTTGCTTGTGCTGTAGGCGGAAGCACTGTTTCCAAAACTGTAAACTTGATCTCCTTCTTTTATTCTTGTCTTAAGCTGATTTTTTTCTTTTTTTTTTCTTAAATAAATAAATGCATGAAAGATAAATTTCTTTTATTTTTCAAGTGCAGTGCATGCTGTCTGTTACTGGAACACTTTAATACCAACAACCCTGCCAAAAATATTTCCTGCGTTGCTGTTTAATTAAATCTTAAGTACTGTGTATAAGAGAAGCTGCAAGCTAGGAAAAATTGAACCAGATGAGAATAAAGGTATCCTTGACGATCCTTGAAAAGCCTGGTATCAGTATTGGCTTACAGAACAACATGAGAACAACTCCAACATCTAGCTTCCTCCCAAGAACAGAGTGGAACACGCTCCCAGAGCAAACTGCTCAGAATCCTAATGACCTCTCCGAGCTGTACTCTGAATCCCTCTGAAACTACACTACAGCACTCATCAAAGTTACAAGTGAGTAAACCCGCTGCTTTAAGTCGGCGCTACTCACTAGCCCCATCTTTTGGGAATACAGTGTCTTTTCACATCATCAAACTCATTCATATGACTTTAAAGCAAAGGAGGACATGTGTGAGCATCTAAACTGACACTAATAAAACATTCATCTACAATGGACTCGCAGCATGCCTGAGTAATTCTACCACTATTTTTGCCAACAATTATTACCATCAAATTAAGTCTCTGCATCCTGTTAGCCCACCCTATCCTTTGAATATTTTAATCCTTAATTAACCTGCTCATACAAGAAAACAACATCAGAGTTGTCAGAGATGTGAACACAGAGTATGGCTGCACTTGGAACAAATACAACAGTCTCCTTGGCAACAGAAGAGCGAGTTGTTTCTTCTATTTCTGCCAAACAGCACAGGGCCAGAGAAGACGCATGCAGGATGAAGTTCTTTCATTAAGGTTTAACTAAACTGACACTGACATCAAAACACAAAGTCCATAGTTGGGAACACACAATGCTGTTGTAGAGGATATGGCAGCAGAAAGGAAACATATATAGGAATAAAGAATAAAGAGAGAGCATCAATATGAGAGAAACAGGAAACACCATTGAATTATCGGTATTCCTTTATATACAACAGTACAAGTTGTGTTTAAATTAAATTGGACAGATATTAATCTACTATGAATAAGTTGCTCCAGCACACAAAAAGTAGAATGCATGTACTGTTTCCTGTTTGCTTGAAGTCTGGGTAAACATGGGTTTCTGTACTGAACATGGGAAAATTCTCAAACCCCTATTTATTCATATTTGTTGTAATGCTTGAATCTGTCTAAAATACTCCAAGTAGTCCATTTGAAAACCAGCCCAAGATCTCTTTGAGCTCGTCATGAGACTTGCTGAAGTGATGAGGTCATTGCATGAGGACCTCATTACTATTCATGAGACATTGGAGGGGTGGGCCTAAAACACAAAGGTCTGCACCCCACAGGCCTTCAGAGGGCTGGCCAATCAGAGTGAAGGGGGTTTGTTGAGTGGGGAGCCTTCAAGACACATCAGCTAAAATGAAGTGTTTAGACAGAGGGTGATGTGGAAAAAATAGGGATTTTTTTTTTTTTTTTTACAGATATATTTATTTTAAACATAGAGAATACTACAGGGATTTCAGAGGGACAGTATAACCCCTAAAAAAGTAAACTACCCCCTCTTTAAATGATTGAAAATATGACAAACTCCTCCAAAATGCACAACACTGAAAACACTCACTGACCTGGATTCATCTCTTATTTCAAAGTTGGGAAAACATGTTTTACTTTTTGGAATCCATGTATTAAAAAAAGGTGTGTTTAAATATATAATTATAACCTTCTACAATGGGACTTCTGAATTTTCTTTGGTCTTTGAGAGAATTAAGGCCTTGACTTAAAGCTATTTCTCTTAAAAGTTTTCCACAGAATGTTATCTCAAACAGCAAAACTGTCTTAAAGTATTTCTTTCACATTTCAGAGGTGTGCAGAACGGCTTCTTCTTTGCCCCAAGCAATTTGGATGAAATGGAGTGGGTGAATTCAAAGGCACATACAAAAGTATAAATAATAGGAAAACAAATTCACTTACCTACAACAAGGGAAGCATGAGGAGAGAGAAGGAAAGAGAATGATATTAGTACCCACTGGGGAAATATCAAAAATACAACAAATGTCCATTTACTTTTAGTCAACGCTATTTGCACCAGCTTGTTTATGCTAAAGTACAACAGAGAAAATACACTTTGGTATTTGGCAAGACTGAATGGACACAGAATGCCCACAGATGCACAAGGTCCCCATCATCTCTTTGTGCACTAACACCTCGTAGGGGCATACAAAAATGGAGCATAGCGTTGATTCAGGCAGGCCACCAAATCCAGCTTGGCCCACAGAGCATCAGCTGCTCTATACCAGCCCCATCAGCGTCAGCTTGTGTGTTTACATCTATGCATCCATTTGTCAAATAGCAAAAAATTGGCGTTCATTTCGTTGCAGCTATGCAACCTACCACCAGCCCGGTACCTCCTCTTATCCTGTTTTCAATATGAGCGGTGACACGTGTCCTGCACCCTGGTTGGGCCTATGCTGCTACTGCTCTCCCTGCCTTGGCTTTTCATTTAAGCACATGAAGGAGAGGAGAGGCGTGCTCTCCCCATCTCAGGCTTTGGCATTACATTTAGGCACATGGAGCTACCAGAGCAGAGCTGAACCACCAAATATTACTAATTATATGCTAAAATAAATGTGTCTGACAAGAGTGGTTCTAGCAACAACACAGTATATGCTACTGATCTATGTGGTGTTGTTACAGCTCTTTTCACACATACTGACAATATATTATTTTAATTATTTGTATATATTTAAAATCCTTAAAATATCAAAGGCCGTATTTTAAATCATATTTTCCTAATTCCTAAAAAATACTGATATGTGTATATCTGGCAACAAAGCTAATTCTGAACCTGAAAGAGTTTTGAAGACTGATGCATAAAGCACACAGGAAGGGGACACAATCAAGAGGATCTTCTCCATCAAACACTACAACCAAACAGTATTCTTCGGGGTTAAAGCCCTCAAATCGGTGATGTGTGGACTCAAAGGCTTCCTTTTGTGTGACTGTGGTGGATCAGTTCAGTGCTCTCCTCAAAGTGCTTCAACCAGCAGGGAGCGTATACATCATGTGGATTTACACCCGCCCATTAAAAATATAGATGCCTGGGATCACATTTTACAGCTTGATAGGATTCCCTGGTCAGCTGTGCCCCAGCCAGGCAGCAAAGAACCAGTTTGAGAAGAAGGAAAAGCAGGGAACAGGGTGAAAAATGACATCCGCATACCCGTTCCACCCTATACATCATTCAGGGGGCAGTTTTTCGATGGAGTGTGCAAAGAGGGAATGGAGACATTGGATGAAAGTGGTGTGAAGGTGTGAATGTGTGTTTGTATGAGATGGTGAAATGGTGAGGACCTATTTTCCTGGAAGGACTTCATTACCACTTGTTATTGTCAGTACTGAATTTACTCAGCTACCTTCTGCATGTAATGTAACATTCAAAGGTCATAAAGATAAGCTTTGGAAATTATACTGTGGGTTCAAGAGTGATAAGCACCTTGCACGTACCTGAAGACGCAATGCAACGCAACATTTCATCAGGAGTACTTTGTATGAGTGTGACACGACAGCAGTCACTACTTGTGTGTGGGACATCTTGATTAGCACCAACAGTACCAGGGCTAATTGAATAAAAATTCACATAAGAAAATAAACAATAGAAACGGTTTCATGAAAAATAAACAGCCCTGCAGTGCCACCACTCATCATCACTGTAATCTACCCGTTTCACCAACAACGCCCTCTGATATTTGAACACTTTCTTTCATTTGAATAAAAATCTGTCTTTTTGATCAAGATCACACCCATTAGACTTAGACTTTAGTCTATGATCATTCCCAAAAGTGTACCGCCACTTTGTAATACTTAGCAAGTTTATTTTAAGATAAAATCAAACTAATACCCCCTGATGAGGTCGACTTTACAGGTCCTCTCCATCAAAAGGCAGTAAAACACAGTTTGATACTTTAAAAAGGGGATACACTATTCATTCTTGCACTTTGAGAAAAACAATAAAAAATCCATAAAAGTGTTTTGGCTTTGCCAAACACTAAAATAGTACACACTGAAATGTTGAGAGAAAGCAGAATGATTTCTCCTGAACTTAGTGTGTGTAATTGGGGAACAAGAGTAGGATGAAGTGTTTTCCCGCGGTACAACACCAGCTCAGCTGAGGAATCGACTTCCATGAAAAGCCTCCAGTGGTCTGAGAGGGAGCGCGACAGAGCGTTAATTACTCAGGCAACACTGGAGAACAAGGTAAAAGGCGTATTAATGAAATACTAATAAGGCTCCAATCTGAGTCTGTCGGCTTTGCCATCCTCTAACGTGATCTCAAGGACTTCACTTCCCCTCCAAAGCTGGTCTCTGTTATTCCTAATTACCATCGCTCACATGACAGTAGGCAGATGAGAAACCATTATTTCTGGGGAATGAATCCTTTGTGTGTTGTCCTTTGATGGAGGACACCCAGGCTGGTTTACTGGCTGTCGGAATTGAGGGGCAGGGGAAAATGCTAAACCCTCTAAAACTCCTGAAGAAGAAATGAGTTCATTGTCTGCCAGACTTTTTGCCTCCTCCATTCTGTCATTTAACAGTTGGGGAACAACCTAGTTTGGACTCTCAAGGGGGATTATGTATATGCTAGTCTTAGGAGCGTTCTAATTTAGCTACTTTGGACAGCTGCACGGTTCAGTTGGAGAGTTCATTCAAGCAACCATGTCCATTTTTCTTACAACCAAAGAAAATAGCAGAGTTGAGTAAATGTGGTTAAATCTTCAGAGTTGTCTGGTACCAGTAAATCTAAGGTTAGGATCTACAAGAAAGGTAATGGAATTTCCACTTTGGGCATCCTGCAGGACTGAACAGCCATTTCACAAGGCTGTGCACCGCACTGAAGCACAAACTGATAACATAAGTCTAAAGAAAACTCTTCCAAGTGTTGGCGAGAAGCAAGTCGAGGAGAAGCAGACAGGGGCGGGAGATATTCTCAAAGACATTTGAAGATACAGCAATTTCTCTGAGGCAATCATTTGATGCTCTCATTGCTTGATGGCTGAGTGTCACCACTTTTGCGCTCCCATCACTCAAGTGCATCCAGCACTCCAAGAAATTGATTGTTGGAGGATAGGGCTGGAACAGTGCACACATACAGAAGTACACAGCTAGTCTGGAATAAAACGTTTTCTTTCAGTTCTCAAAGCAGCCCATGAAACTGAAAATGGATTTCTCTTTGATGGTTTTTGAATTAGCTCACTGGTGAAAAAAAAACCATCAGTCTGTGTTGCCAAGATTCAATGAAGCTGATCAATTACCAGTAACTCAATGTCGAATTTGACACAGAAAGGCTAAGGCCATAGAAGAGAGAGAAAAAACTGAACTGTAACATATCTCAAGACCAAGCTAGGGAAGTCCAGACAAAGATAAACAGTAATAGTAAATTAGAAAGGTGTGCCATGTTCCCTCGCTTCAAAATGTTTATATAGCTTTGTACTGCTACAGTCACAAGAAGAAAACAAGACGGATTCAGAGATTAAGATATTGATTCTTATGTGTTCACTCTAAAGTCTAGCAGACCGTAACGGTCGTCATAGTATCTGCTCATATTACACTGAAGCTCTGTGGACCTCTCTTCCCTCCTATCAGGTACAGAAACAGATTAGTTCAGAAGATAATCCCTCTCCTCTGAGCAGACTTAACTCCCTGTACTTACTGCAAGCACCATGGTCATGTTTTTCGTCATCTCTCATAAGACACTGGAAGTGTCCCTCCATATTGAGACTACTGAAGGTCATTGGAGGGTTAGTTTTAATGAACATCTTTCAATTATTACTACAGTTCTTTGGTAAAATAGCTTGAAATAGATTAACTTCTCCTAAGGATTACATGAAAGGGCTTTGGAATTAAGTCTCGTACAGTAAATCCAGGACTGGGACAAGAACTTACAATTGCTGAATGTCACCATCGTTGCCACAATGCTTGAATGTTCAACCAATTTCCTGACAAAAACAAAGACTAAATCCTGAGCTTTTCGGGAAGGACTGAAACACACTGTTGTAAGATAGCATGTGAGTGTTTGGAGGAGCTGTTCATCATTTGCTGGTATTTCTTGTGTTTTTGTTTCCAATCTTATAAAAAAGCAAGATGCCAGAATATGATTACATCCCCAGTGGTGGGCAGGTGTTTCATTTTCTCTCCATTCTACTTTTAGAAACAATGCAAAATCTTTTCATTGTACTCTTTTGTCTTGGAGTTATGATGAGATATCTGAAGATTGAGAGGGCTCTAAGAGGCTTTCAGTAAAAAAAACCCAGTGAACTTGCTCTCCTCTCCATCTCCTTTTTTCTCCCCCTCTCTACATCTGGCTCAGAGAACAACTCTCTGAGAATGTGTTTGCACTGCTTGCACAGCAGTGGTCGATAATAACTGTGATGATAATGGGATTCCGGCCAGTATCACATTACCCACAGCTGATAGCATAAAATGTGATTATCATTTTGCCTTTTTTTTTTTTTTTTGTATGGCAAATGCTTACACTGCCAGTACAGCTGTCTGTGTTATCATTAGTAATGTAGAGCATTACGCGTCATGCTGGATGGCTTTATCATCCTTCTGTGTTTCTGAAAGTTACAAAAAATCTGGCACATGTAGTTTGTCAGGCTGCTGGTATTTGGGGAGAAATGTTTAATCCAAGACAGTTTGCGCTGAATAGAAAATAACACCTTCCAAATGCCTTTATAGAGCCAAGAGCAGTTCAGCACACTTGGAATTAGCTGTTCAAACATTTTACTGCATTTCACCTAGATATCATCCAGATAATTAATGACTCCTCGAAGGTCTTCCCGGCTTCATTAGCCTGGCTAAATCACTGAGTCCTAATTGATGTGATAAACAGACATCAACATCCAAGCGATTTGCTACTTAAAAAACAATGCTTAATGAGTAGGGAGCCAAATTAAAGCGTAATCTCCATGTCTTTTATTATGAGCCAAAAGTTCTGCAAATCCTGCCCATGAATTTTACAACAGAGTTTTAAACACCCTATTCATCCTAACATAGTGCTTCTTTTTTTTTTTCTTTTTTTCAAATTTATTTAGTCTACTATGAGTAGGCAATAACACCTACAAATATTGTTATGAGACTTGTGAGGTTTCGTGGTTATTTTAATTTATCCTGTAATTAGAATGAATAAAGATTCACACACATTCTCTTGCTCTCACCCTCTCTTCTCCTTGAACACGTTTATCATGACATTCATTCAAAACATGTCTCATCACAACAATGTATCATTTTCTATTGTGCATGATTTTTTAATGGAACTGAAATTAAACAAGCTTATGCAGAACTACAGCTAGTAACAGGAGTTAATGATGCTTCTTGGACTAAAGGTCACAGTCCCGTTTCACCTTTTTATCACCTCAGACTTGAGTCCCAATCAAGTCCCAATTCACTCCATTACAGTACTTCCTTGAACCATCACTGGAGCAGCATCACTACTGTGGTAAACCCGGACTCCAGTTTAAACATCAATGCATGTATAAAAGTGGTGATTGCAAAATCCACATCCTGGGAGAACAAATTGTTAAGAGGTGGAGTAATGATGCTAATGATGGTCATGTGAAAGGAGTTGACAGTGCAGCAGGGACAAAATATCTGTCTCACAGTCAGAGAAAGTCTGACTGTGGTCCTCAGGGTGGCTGCTTCAGAGAGATTGACAGGTGTGTGCGTGTAAGTGTGTTAATGGTAAAAGGATCAAAGGTTTGCCCACTATCAGAGCTGTCACCCAGCTGACAGCCTTTGGGATGATACCCCTATGGCTATTTTCAACTGAGGGGATGTCCCAAAAACAAAGAACGTATATTTACATACATCTTTATTGTATTGATGATAAATACTGATATGACTTAATTTATACGTAGTGGATTTAAATCAAATTAAACCCAAACACGCTGAACTAAAATATGCTGAAACCATTGTTTAAGTCAGTGTTTCTCAAATTGTGGTCCAAGACCGTGAGGAAATTGTGTTTTTTACGCAACTGATCAAATCTACAAAAATTGGTTCATAAAAGCATTGAGTAATTTTAATTTAATATAAGTACTTAAGTTTCTAAATCCTAGAAATTTTAAGTATTTTGGAATGATGTATCAGTAATGTAGTTATACTCAGATTTTGAGGTCCATTTTCTCCCTCATTCTAAAAGAAAACAACAAACAAAACCCCAAACTATGAGGTAATGAGTGCATTTTTTTACTCTAGTCGCTGTCATTTTGAAAAAATCTTGTTCTGAATAGAGGGAATTTAGAAAATAAAATTTATAATTTTAATCATAAAAAATAATTGGCGTATAATCCATTTTCAAAATAATCGTTAGTTGCAGCCCTAGCAAGTTGTAACATGTATGAATTGAGTTTATAGCATATGAGTTTGTTCTCTGGGGTGTTGTTCTGGGGCTATTTAGCTCGTGGTGGTCCGCAAGAGTTTTCTGGGGGAATAAGTGGTCCTTGGTCTGAAAAAAATTTGAGAAACACTGGTTTAAGTCATATCATCAACTTGTTTTCTTTAAACAAACTAAATTTTTCTCCCAAAAGTATGTTTCTGTAACTATTGAGATGCTGTCTTATATGGTCCTACTAACATAGAAAAACAGAAAGACAGAAAGTGGTGTTTGGCAAATTGGGTCAATACTGTGTCTAACTGTGCCTCAAACAGGAGCTGATCAGAGGAAACAGAAGCAAACTCCATTTCTTTAGACCATATTAAGGCAATAACAAATTTTAAATCCATACTTTGAACTTCCTAAACTTTCAAAGTCCACTGGGGATGTAGCTCAAGAAAATCTTCTGATGTGATCAAGTCCCTGCTGTTTCCCTGTGAGTTAAGCCCATATTTGTTTAACCACAGAAAGAGGGATTTGATGAATGAGGATGTGTAAATAATAAGAGAAACGGATGTATAATAGATGCAGTAGATTTTGAGACATTTAAAACAGAAACAAGGCAGCTTTTACAGATTTTTTTCCTTTTTCTTACTGCATACCTGTTCTTATTTCATACAATGGGAAATGGAAAAAGTTAGTTGGGGTTAAAAACTTAAATCACTTTAAAATTATGCTCATGATGTCAAAAACCACTTTCTTTATTTTTCTTCCAGGGTGTATAACCCTGACAAGATCGGGCATCGTAAAACTCTCCAGACAAAGTCCCATAAAACACCTCTCCATCCTGAACAGCTAACACAAGGCCTTTTAGTTTACTGACACGCCATCTTTATCGCACTGGCTCTCTCCCCTTAAATCATTGCTGAGCCATTGGACATTTAAGACATGCCTCTGTTTTTGTTTTGAGGAATGGCAATGAGCGGGGACAGCGTCTTGGATTATTGAAGCTGCCTAAATTGTTTGTCAAGCCAGAGGGTGTTTTGTTGCTTTGCTCTCAAAAGCATTTCTGTTGTGCTCTCCCAGCAGGGTATCTCCACAACACTGAGCTGCGTGGCATTGGACATAGTGGATTTAAACATCTGCAAAATGCCTTCAGGCGGGAGTGGCAGAACAGCTATGGCTATATTTAGGCTGTCCATTTCTGAACAGGTGTAAACATACAGGAGTTTGAGCTCAAAACACAATACTATAAATTAACTTTTAAAGGTTATCTCTTTAAAATATCAGTTTTGTTGTCTTAAAACTGATTTGGCAAAATTTAGTGACAATTGAATAAGCATTTTGAAAAAAAAAGGCCAATACTGCTGTCAGCTATTGACTTAAAATTCTACTCTTTATTTGTGCCACAGGCTGCAGCTTCATCAGTTTTTTCTTTCCTGGAGCGTTGAGGAGGAGGGAAGGGCTCGTGCTTGATTTGCATTCTGCACATGCTGGACGATTCAGGGCCTGTCAGGCAACAGCGCTCTTCATCTGAGGTGCCTTTGAGAGCTTGGGAGAAAAGAGATGCATGTGGGGAGTTCTGAGGGAGGGTGAACTTCACACTCGCCTAATCTCTACTCTGGATCTGTCTGTCGTTGAGCGGAAGCAGCAGCTAGCGGACCTGGCACTAATTCAATCACTGATTCTTGATTGGCAGGGGAGTGTGCTGTCGCCCTAGGGAAGCGAGAAAAGTCCCTTTTGTCCCTTAAGGAAGATAGAGGGGAGAGAGGCTGTCTCCCTTTAGACTGAACCAGACCAGGGAGTGCCATCTGTAGGAACCAGAACTCCAAAGATCAAAAAGAGCTAGGGAAAGATTTAAAAACTTGCCAAAGTACCAGAGAGGAAAAAAGATTTTTTAAAACTATACAAAATGTTACCCTTACCAACTATAACTGCTGACTGTATATTTCTGTTTTTACCTAAAGTGATTAGCAGTTAAGTTCTTGTCAGTTTTCTATTTATTCAAAATGTCTTTCCCAAAAGAACTGTGTGGGTTTTATGATGTCTGGGAATATTAGCTGGCAGTTTATTTCCGTCACGGATACAGCATGTTATTGAACCACGCATGGTTTTTAGGAGGAATGCTGGGCACTTTCAATGTGTTGATCTGAATGCAGCAGAGATGCTCATTAAAGTCTTTCCACATTTGGTAAGTATCTTCTCCGAGCAGACTGGCTTTCCCAAATGGCATGTATACTTTTTTTTCTTTAAAGGAAAAGCCAAATGAAAGGGATACTAGGTGGAAAGTATTGCATTATACAAAACATAAACAGATAAGCAAGTAAATAAATAAATAAATAAATAAATAAATAAATAAGTTATTGTAAATAAATTTACAATAACTTGTAAATCTGAGGTATTTATAGAGCAACACTATTTGTAATCAAACTTGCATCAGAAATGCCACTGCCATCTAGCTGATGTGTTGACAGAAAAATCTTTAGACCTTACAAAAACAAACACAAACTCCCGCAGTGAGAAAAACTGAGATGCTGTCCATTTTTTTGAGCAGTTTGGACCAATGCAGCATTTGGCTATAAAATACAACCTGATCCTCTGAATACTTACAGACACTGAATTAAACCGACTGATTATCTCTTGCACTGCAATTAAATTTGAATGACTCCTCTCCAGAGGATGACAATATTATGAGAGGAATAATTCCATCAGTATAAATAATTAAAGGATTTAAGCTATCAAACTTTCCCCCTCTTTCTCTAATCTCTCAGAACCTGAGTTCTAAATCTGAGAGGCTGTCACACGTCATGGCTTGCATGCATAGTGTGCTGTTTCAATCATTCATCCGTAAAGTCTTCCTACGAGTTAAAAACATACTACCTAGGCAATTTATCAGATATCTTAATCAGATTTGTTCTATGTACTCAGTAGTTATCAAAGTTTTTGATCACAGCGCACTTGTGTATCCTGTTGAAGAAGGAGTTGCTGTTAAATGAACCACTTAACAATGGCTACTCCACAAGAAAAGACACAGTGTGTGTCATAGTTTACTGAAACAAAATCTGATACACAGACTCAGCAAAACAACAGGGTTATGTAAAAGATATCTTGTATTGAACAGTGATACGGGACATCACTGATCAAAAGCACAAGATCATTAATGCCATTGCCACCACTGATGAGGCTATGCTACAGTAAACATAGCAAGAAAGCGAGAAGCATCTTGATGTGCTTTGTGCAACTAACCGTGCCCATATAGAGGTGTAAAAGATTATAAAAAAGAATAGATAAATGAAACAGTTTCATCTCCTCATTTGCAACAATTTCCACATACTTGTCTGTTTATTTACATCTAAATAAACCATTTACATTGTAAAGAGACTTTATGGAGACCTTCTTCATATACAGGCACTTCTCATTTGAAAAGAAATGGTGTAATAAAAATAAGAAGGTGCAGCTACAGACACATTGGCTGATTTGTCTGATATGGAAATGAATTAAATATCATCCAACTCTGCATTTGATAAACACATATGCCACTGATAGAAAGCAAAAATACCATACAAAAAGTTACTGAAATATCTAAAGTTGTAAAAAAAACTTATTGGAAAATGTTTGTTGTTTACAATAAAGCTCTGAGAATCTTTCAGCTTGTGTACATTTTATAAACCTCTGATCTAACTACAGTGAGTGTTTGTTTGGAAGTGTGAGACAGAAACAGTTTGATATATTTCTGACACAGTTAAAAAAAGATGCATGAGGATGAAGACATTTTTATTTCTAGATATGCATGACTTTAACATGGAAACAAAGTCACATGATTTTAACAAGTCATTTGACCCATCTGCTAATGGTGAGTCTTTTTTTTTTTTTTGAAGATGGTACAGCTATAAAAGTTTCCAGTGATGAGTGTTGGCTTTTGAGTTGAGCTTGACATCCTAATATTTTATTACTCTAAATGTATTTTATCTTCTTTATTGTGTTTTTGTTTACCTTTGCTTTTGCATTCAATGTTGCGTTTTAAGCTGCTGCTGTTGTTTTTGAGTTGCTTTCAGAGAAAAATAAGGTTCAAACTGTGGTCTGTTGTTCAGCAATGTGCAGATTCTTTGCAGATGTGTAGCTCTTTTTTTGGACTATCTGCTATTGCCACGCTTCAAGCTTTTTGTGTTTTATTTGAACATAGCCTATGGTAGCACTAGTTATCAGATATTTGCAAAACTACTAAACGCAACCTTTACTATGGCCTAGACATGCACCACCTCCTTCTGCTGTTTACCCGATGGACTAACTAAGCTTACTTTGAATCCCTGATTACACGTTAGAAAGTATCGTAAAGGTAGCGCTGTCAGTTTGGTCCACCTGGCTCTACCTTCCATTGATCTTAGTGCATTAAAAAGTTCCTTGCTCCTTAGAGCGCAATCTTCTGAATGAAACACAATAGAGGCTGGTATATGGGTCACAACTGAGGATGCAGCTCATTTACAACAGAACATAAAAAGGGAGTAAAAAGTGCATCTTTACACTAGATTTAAAAACTATTGCTATATGCATTACCTGTCCTCTATTGCTCAGTACAAACCTTTCAATGGAAATGTATTACACAAACAGCATGGACATATTACATGCCAGTCCAGGAGAGGGTGAGTTTGAAACTGCAGATCCTAGCACTGGTCTTATGGTTTGCTGTTGTACGTTGTGTAAAGGCATCAGGACTATATCAAGACATTTTCTAACCACTCAAAAGCTCCTCTCTGTAGATTTCCATCAAAGCCTGTCAGACACCAAGAGGAGTGTTATGTGGAAATGAAGATGCCATGGTGAGAATGTGAACTTATGTAATAGGTGAATATACATATTTGAAAACAGGGGGAAGGATGTGTCTGAGGTTAGATGACACTGTGTATCTCTGCAGTGTACTGTATGTCTCATTACAACCTAAAAAAAGGGCTTACATATGGAACATAGCTTTAGGGTTATGTAGTGCATCATATACAAGACACACCGACAGGATTGTATATTACAGGTTACTCTGCTTAACCTATTTTCCATCCTTAAAATCAGTGGCCTGCATGCTATCACTCATACAGACACTGTTATGTAAAATAAACCCTGATGCTTATTTTAAACTACCTGCAGTACCAGATGCTGTTGCTGAGTGCTGTGTGACACTTCTAAGTATCACTGTCAGGTCTTATCTCATACTGCAGTTCCATCTACAACTGAAAAATGTTAAAAATACAGATACACCTAATATATTTGACATAATCAGAGACATAATCATATAACCTACTGAAGTCAAACTAGTTAGACAACTTTTTATTTCACTACTTTTATCATGAGCTGATGGAAATTTAATGAAGATCTACTTTTTCGGGGTCTTGTACATTATTGCTCCCAAGACAACTATATTTGGATACAGCACATTTTGTGGCGGAGCCTTCAAATATATAATCCATGCTCACGATACAGATGAAACTGTGATAAACTTCACATGCCGAGTTCAGCAGTGGGGAAAGAAGTGTTAGAGGTGAAATAAACAAATTATGTTCTGTACCGAGTCGATCTGTTCCATCAAGTAAATGACGATAGTGAGTACAGAAAGAGAATGTGCTGTCTACAAAGACTTGATGGTTGACTGAATGAGAGCAAGATGGATTCAGAAATAACAGATTGAATCAAACTCTGAGAAAGAAAGTGAATGAGCGTACCGGCTTGTGACAATACCCGTCTTGTGTTTTCAGAAAGGAGTGAGCGGTCAGTCGAAACAGTTCAAAAGTTGCCCTATTAGTGATGCAGCGTGTCACCTCTATCGAGGACACAGAGAAGCAGCCTCCTGGCCCATAATGGGCTCCAGGAGTGGTGATAAAACAGGCATCAATACCCTGGGACTCTTAATGAGCGAGGCTTTTGATCGCAGGAGAGGAAGAGTGATGAGGATGCATGTCGATGGAAGCTGGTCTTCTCTGGGTTTCTATCATTAACACTACCTGCAATTAAATCATTTTTATAGCTGCTCTGGTACAGTGACAGATCAGGTGATTCACTGCTTGGATCTTTCTTGTGATTTTATTCTGAAGTCCTTTTTATTGTGCAGCAATTAATCAGGTTTCTTAAAGGACTTAACCTCTGATTTATGAAGGAGCATTGATTTTTGAGTGAGTGCTACATGTATTTTTATGAGACAACAGCTTGTGAAGTATAAATACAAATGAAAAACAGGACATAAACATCCACTTCAAGGGATACTTGACTTTTTCGGGTAGTGATCAAATTTCTTCCAATCCTGTTAAACTGCAGAGTGTTCTTATACCCAACTAATGCTGTGAACACTAATCTCTAAGCACTATGTCCAATCCTAATCCACCAGTCACCTGCTATTACAGCCCACATCACCCCACGTCTTGTTCACAAGACACAATGGGGATAATGTTAATACTGTGGCAGCTGCATTTAACAGTGATGGCACCTCGGGTTACTGCTTTAAAAAGCCTGTCCTCTGAGCACTTTCACTTCTGTGACAAGGGAGGTACCAATCACTGCTCGTCTGACTCACAAGCACCGACACAAGAGGGCAACCTGAATTCTCTCCAATGAGATCCCTTTGCAGAAAACAGCATGCTGTCTTCCACTTCAATGAGTTGGGAAAGTAAGCTAGAGACATCAGGTGGACACTGAACCCAAAGCCCACTGTGCTCTTCCTGGGTCTGGATTCCTCTCACAAAAGGAGCCAGGGCTTGCTGCAAAACACATAAAGGGATATAAAAAGTCCCCTGTGCTACATGCAGAGATTAAACGTCGTCAGAAAATATTTACTGCTTTAATTTTAGCACAAGTTCAGTTTGAATCTATTGAGGAACAGCTTGTTTTTTTCTCTGTTAGAAAGCAGACACCCAAGAAAAGAAAAGGAATCCATGAAGTGTTAGATTCTGAAATCTAAACTGGTTTTATGCAGAATGTGCTGCCAGTGATGCATAATGCATTGAGCTTGTCTAGTATAAGACATGCAAATCACCCCAAGTTGGAGAAATCCACTCGAGTTGATGGAAACCTTCCTCAGTCAAAGCTATGAAATATTTGTGATTCCTCCAAATGTCATTGATGCAGTCAAAGAAAAGGAAGAGGAGAGATGGATAAATGTAGTGAGGAGTGGCTGAAGAAGAAAGCAGGAAGGGAGGGGAAATGAAAGCATGAAACAACTTTGTTTGTTGAGTATAACACCAGCTGTTACTGGCTTTTTCTTCCACTGTTATTTAACAATGGATAAAAGCTGTTGTGTACTGCTATGTGTACACTTCTGAGCTCAAAGAAGCTGTTTTGCAGAAATTTTATAGGTAATATTTTCATTCATGCACAGTACCACCCTGATGTCTTTTAGAAGCATGCAACAAACGCCCCAAATAAAAAAGAAAAATAATCCTCTCAGCGCATGGGTTGGCTTTTAAGCCTTCATACTGGGAGTGCAGTTTTGAATACTTGTTGGAAAATATCATCTCTATTGTTGAATACTACAGTAAGAGCAATTTGAGTGCTATTCAACTGAGTTGTAATGGTATTAGAGACAATTACCTTTGTATTTCACGAGTTGAAAGGCTTTTTATAGAATGAATGCATTTTTTGCATTTCTTATTGTAAATATAAACAGAGAAATAATCAGTCCTTCTTGATACACACACATGTTGACCATATTAAAACTGTAAATAATTCCTTTACCTTGACCTTCTTTTTGTGGCAGATATCAAAGTGCCATTGGCCTCCACAGTTACTTCTTCTGTTAGAAATTCTGGCATCTTTATCGATCAGACGTCATAATCCATCATAGCCCATTTAGTATTGTCCGCTTTCTGCAGGGAGTGCAGGGGCTCACTTGTTATCTCAGTCAATAACTTTTAACAGGTTGTGAGCTTCAACTTGTGTTTGTATCAATATTTGTGGAGAAACATTACCGAGTATATTGTTTGGAAATCAATAGCTTTACACTTTTATACCGAGCCCGATAATTCACATTACACCCAGCTGACCTGTATTGTTGCCAGTAACAGAGCTCATAATGGGATGGCATTTCTTTGAATGAAACACATTATACTAAAAAAATGTGATGTGTAAGGGTGACAGCATGATGGAGAATATTAAAAGGTAAAAAATAAACAGAATTTCCCACAGCAAACCCTAAAAAGAGTGCTGGATATGATGAGTTGACAGCAGCTTGACAGTTTAGTGAGAATCCCCTGGATGTTTCACTTTTCAATTTCCCACTAAATGGACAATTGGAGAAGGATGACAGGGTGCGACAGACATCACTTTGAATAAAGACAGGGTGACAGTTTCTTCCTTTGAACCTCAGCCCCAGCTCCTCCTAGACTCTTAACCTCCTGGAGAAAAAAAAGGTTCAAACAACTGAATCGATTGCAATTTAGGCCAACACTCCTTGTCACTTCCCTCTCCTCCTACTCCTTCTTCTTCATCTCCCGCCACCCGGACTGCTCCCTGGGAGACAATTTGCAGTGCGACATTGCTCAGATAGGACAACAAAGAAAACCCGGGACAAATGGCTCTTTGGGAAGAATTGATGGGACTCGGATGAGACAGATTCAGTGATAAACATGTTTCATGCTTGCCATGTCTTCGATCTCTATTCACATGCAATGCCTCCCGAAGGTGACCGTGAAGAATGCTCAGGAGTTGCCTGCACAGTGGAGACATGTTTACAATGTACCGAGGTACAGTTAGATCAAAACCATCTGTATTTAAAAAGAGACCCAAGTTCCAGACACTAAAATCAGCTAACTGCAGGTAAAAGAGGATTTTTTTTTCTATGTTTTTCCTGTTTGCCATATTTTCACCACTTTTCCTGTCTATCCAGTAGTGTCAGAGCTCTAAAAAACATGTCTAATTCAAACATTTCAAATGTCTTTGCATCAAATCAGTGTGTAAAACAAATCCTGCAGTTGGCCGGTGGACACAAAGATTTCAATATCTCATCTGAGCTGACTAGTCAGTCTTGCAGCCCAGATGTTATATGGTCCACCTTTTCATCCATCACCACCATTATCTTCCAAGCGTCCCGAGAGGATTAGCTCAGAATGATGCTCTATAACTCTCCTGCTATCTTGTCCACCATCATTGCCATATACCCTCCAGAGAGCAATCCAGGCACCATAAAATTGAGTGTATACAACGCATCTTCAGTGCCTTAAATGTCATCAAAGAATGAGCTACATCTTAAACACTAGTTCAACCAATTCATATAAATGCATTTAAAGAAATGGCTACATACTATGAATTAAATAAATCTTGCAGAGTTTTCAATCCAAAGAAAAGACTCTCCAGTTAAAACAACAAGTGGGCACTTTAGAAATGCAAGTTGGTTGATTGCAAGCAGTGGGTCCATCTCTACTACTGACACCACTATAAACAGTACTTAGCTACCTCTTTGGGAGCTGGCAGGGTAGGAATAGCAGATGGTACAAGTAAGAGTTATACATCAACATTGAAAAAGACATCTTTGCACAGGGACACAGTTAAAACTTTTCCAGCAATAAATTTATTATTTTTTATACTGGTGTAACTCAGAATCGAGTGTGGACCCTTCTCAAGCCAAGAACTCAGAAAATAGCACAAGTGAAATTCAAGAGTGAAACTTCCCCCAGTGCAGTTCCTCACCATGTAATTGTTGAACTGAGTTCTAACAGATTTGCTGCAAATTTCACAGTCTTTTTAAAAAAATTTTTTACCTGGCATAAGCAAACAGCAACTAATTTGACAAACAAGGGGAGAACAACGTCAATCTGTCATCTACAGTGGCCCACTGATTTCGCTCCAGTTAAACAGAAAAAAAACAGTCACAGCAGAGCAGTAAAACAAACTTTTTGTACATTTTCTTTGTCAACCAGAGGTGAAACTGGATGATAACTTAAAGGTTTTTAAGTGGCAATGCATGTGAGTACACCAGCACACACACCACCAAATCTCAGCAGACATTTCAAATTTCACTCAGACTGCGCAGTACCAGTGTTATGATTGAGGTGTAATTTGTTACGAAGCTTGTTTTCAAACCAACGGCATATTTAACTTTTAATTTATGTAAAATAGCTCATTTAAACGTGCACAAACTGACCTTACATGCTTCACAATGCAGTTTGAGATGCATTTGCACAGATGTAGTGGTTGAAAGAGTTGTGCGATACATTTTCTAACCTGGTCTCGAACTCTAAGTATATCATTCATTTTGAAGAGCTGCATAAAAGCTGAACACTTTTCTCATGTTTGATAAACTGACGTGATTTTTACTTTATTGACAAGTCATATCTCATTGTTCTATTTATTGCATTGGTTGTCAGATACAGCCTGTGCATTGTGCATGCTTACTGTATGACCTCTTGACAGCAGCTCAAGTAGCTTTAAAAGGTCAACTTGTATCACAGAGCTTTTGATAGGTGATTTCCTTTGACACTGATGTCTCTTGAGATGGCGCACCATGTAACACTGCTTGGCAGATGGGCCTTGGAACATATTAATACCATTAGCCCATACATTTTCATCAAAGCACTGATAAATAAGTCATCAGACAGTCATATACTCATGCATTTTATTCCAGTGTAATTCATTTTTAGTTTTCACAATGGAATAATTTAGTTTCTGCCCTTTCATGCATAATATGTTAAAATATCAAAAGCAGTAACCATAAAAATTCTAGAGCTCAGATCTTAGTTTGTTTTATGGTCACTGAGCCAGGCTCTCTGTAGGCTGCTGTAAGTTTTTGGCTCCAATCTTCTGCATGCTTGCCTTTTTGGGGCTAATTGAAGCAGCTATCCCTTTTGAAAAAGAGCATTATTTATCTCCGTACTGGGAGCTTTTAAGTCTGAGCGGGCCTAAAGGTCAGCCAAATGATCTGAACCCCAAATGATCTGTAGTTTTAACACTGTCTGTAATACTAAAGCGTCAACCCTCATGCTGTTCAAGGCTTGGGGAGAGTGTCTTTAATCTCTTTGAACTATTGTATTTGCAAAGTAAATGACACTTATCACGTTATAAGTTAATAAGCTTCACAGTTTAACAGTCACAATTTCATTTGTGCTCAGCAATGTATCATTTAATAATCCAGGTGTTTTGTTACCCATAATCACAATATGAGTCTTAACAGGGTAGCGGTATTCATTTAATTGTAGTTTTGCAAAATTTAATCCCATCTCAGGGTGAGTTCATATCCATCCACAGGATGTAAAAGATTTAAAGGTTAAAAACCTAATTTTACAGTCTAACAAGAGTGGCAGCGCCTCAAAAAGATGGTTGTACAGCAGGACATCTTCAGTGATGACATTAAACCTGAGAGCTGAGTACTGAACGCTCTATTTTTTTCTTCTTTCAAGGGCTTTGTGTAAAACATTTATGTAATACCCTTACAAAACGATAATAAAGTTATAAAATGCTCATACATATTACAGCATGTTTTTCTTTCATGGGGTTGAATGCATCAGGATTTTATGACAGTTTTTAGAAGTTGTTCTTCAAATTGTAACAGCACAGCACAACATGCGTAAATGCTCTGCCTCTAGACATTGCATCTCAAAAAGAGTAGAAATAAAAAAACAAAAACAAAACAAAAAAAAAACAGATGAGAGCGAACAAGAGATCTCTGTGAGCTTATTTTTGAACTACAAATATGGTTATCCATTCTACAGTGCACTAAAAGAAGAGGAAGCTGAAGAAGAAAAAAGGCAATCAAATATTTAAGACTCTCTTGGGCTCTGGCACGCAACAGCCCTGTTAACCTGACCCAACTCTTTGGCTGTCGTCAAATGCAGCTCCACTGCACTGAAATATTAACCGGCTGCAATCTGTGACACACACACGGGCACTGAGGAGCCATGGCGGGACCTCACATTTGATCCATGTTAGTGAAGGAAATGTATACATCCAAACGTGGCATTCTTTCATAGGCTTCTCATTACGTCTTATTATATAATACATTTTAAAACATGTATTAAACACAGAATATTAATAACATGTATTATATAAAACATGAAATATTGAATATGCTGTTTTACATAAATTAATACATAAGAACTCAGGGAAATACCTTGAGCCACATACTTTCCTATCCGACTGTGTTCACCATTTGTAAAAGTCACTTAACGTCTGATGTTGCATGTGACTCCTTAAGGCTGATGTATGCTTGACCTGTCAGTGGGGTCCGTGCGGCTTCGAGCGGACGAATGAAGTCATTTTTGCACCTATGTCCCCTTGTGCAGTCCCTTTCATGCAGAAATTTTGCCCGCCATGCACACTCAAAAATTTCTAACCTGCCTGGCAAGATGGTGGAAGAACAAGATCTCCCTGAAGTCACAGTGCAGAAATACAGGCTTCTGTTTGGCTCCCCACAAAGAGACCACTGTGATAACCCAGAAGTGAATAATTCATAGCGTGAAATTGCGGCCACTCTCGGCAGAGAAAAGGAATCGGTTGAAATAACCTGAAAAACTTTGGAACAGACATGTTATGATATAAATAAAAAGCAAACTTCTTAGACTCTCATTTAGTACTCTGGTAGATGTACGTTTGTGATACACTGCCCCCTGCAGTTTGGAAATGGACACTGACGGATGCTGCACAGGGTGTTAAAAGTATAAAAGCCCCATGCATTCTCTCGCGCAGATCTCATGGGTCTGATTTCCGCATGTCACGTTTGCGCAAATAACACAGCCTTTAGGATCACTTTTGCCACGCAAAGTGAATCTGAGTTAGCTTTGCAGTGTCGCCATTTTCTTGATACCTAAAGGTATTTTAAATTAAACAAAGACTTATTAAAATTGACTTAAAACTTTGTACATCCAAAACACAGTCACAAAATTTGTTGACGAAATGTGTAAAAAAAAAAAAAAAAAAAAAAATTCCATACATCTACATGATCACTACTTTGCTGCATATTTGTACTAAGGTAAAAACCTTGCTCCCAAGATCTAAGAGACCTTTTTGTAACTTGTAAATTTTGGCATGCTGGCTGGCATAGTTATTTGTCTGATGATTTAGTTTTATCTTAACATGAAAATCTATTCCAACTTTAACTTGTTACTTGCTTCTTCCTTTTGAATCCAAACTGGCTTGCCTCCAAACTAGGGATAATAAGGTCTTGAAAACCCTTTTTCTACACAGTTGAGTTCAGAATCTCAGCAGAATCATTTCCTATTCACAGGAAAATCTGATTGAACTGCTGTCGAATACAGCTGACATGTTTGAAAAATTTTCAGTCACAGACGCTTTTGATGTTTTGGTTTAAAGATTGACCCTGTTAACAGAGGACTTTTGGGCCACTTTCGCAATTAATGACATGTCTAGTGAGTTAATTTAGGCATCATAATAGAGACTAAACTATGATGCATTCACAAAGCCTCTTTTGTTGATTGAAGAGCTGTTATAAACACGACAGGCTCTGACACGCGACTGTAGGTCATCAGTTTTGTACCAAAACACCACTTACTCTAAAACAGTCGTGATCCAGCCAGAACTGTTGAGAACTTGAGTCCAATGCTCAGTGCAACAACCAGACGTCTTGATGCTGAATACATTCCTTTCTCAGTGTTAGTCTGGTTAATCATCGAGGAGAATGATGCAAAGTGTTGCTTCTGCTGCAAAAATGCTCAGGTTTTTGTCGTCATGGGCTGTTCATGGGTCTACAAAACATAATGTTTGGTAAACAGCCATGATGAATGTGCCATGGGTTAAACTTAATTCAGTTTTTTTTTCAAAATATTTAAAGGGATTGGGTAATGCTTGGACGACTGCTCTTTGAATAAGGTGAAGGATCTGACATTAATTTCTGTAATGATTGACTGAGAATGACAAAGCCTGGGTCAATTTGGAAGGCACTTTAAATGACATTGAATAGATAATCAAACAGTACAAAAAATGATTTTCAAAAATAAGAATGGACCCCTTTGGTGCTCCATTATTGACAGTAAAGGGATAGATTTTACACCTGCTGGGTACCAACTTCATGACACATCCTCTTTAAGCCTGTACACCACCATTTTCAGAAGAGGATTCATGCTAATTAGATTTAAAAGAGGTTAATATGGAAACTGCACCCTTTCTGTGTGGTAAAATTTGTTTTCCCCATCAATGTACACATGAAGTGCACCTCTTTGTACAAAGTTAAACATTTCTCTGAAGTTCCTCATGCGGTAAATTTCATTGCTTACTTAGAAAAGAAAATGAAGATGACTGAGGTTTCCCTGTTCAGCAAAAAGTGGGGGTTAAGACCCTGGTGAAATTATTTGAAATCTTGAGCTGATCTGTTGTTAGTGTTATGATCCTTCCTTCTCTTTTGAAGACTTAAAGTGACCCTTTAAGTTTGGAAGAAATGTCAGGGTGTTTAAACTGTAACGTTCCAGATAAACAGCTAAATGCTTTGGTTTGAGTGGTGCAGTGTTGCAGTGATGTAATCCCAGCTTGATGAAGCAGTCTCTCTCTGTGTCCCTAACCCTCATCATGCTTGAGTAACAGCTAGAGCCCAAAGCAAAAGAAAAGTAATAATAATAAAAAAATAAATAAATTTGTTGCTGGGATCTTACAATTGTTCATTTTTGCAGTGACTGCAGTTTAAAATGGTTTCTTGTGTTAGCCTTCTTCACCTGGAATCCTTCACTCCAGTTGCAATGCAGCTGTACCTTTAAGTGTGTGTATTTAGAGCTATGTAGTGTATTACAGATTATCTCCTGAAATAATACATCCAGCTTGATGAATTACAACAAATCTAATCAGTTGTAGGGGTCATAGTTCAGTGAACAATCATGGTCTGTGTTTGTCTTGGGACTGAAAATTACCAATGAGCCTTAAGGTGATTTAATGGAGAGGAAAACTTCCAGTTGAGAACATGGAGAAGACTTCCTGTGTTTTTTTTTTTTTTCTTTTTTCCTTTTTTTTGTGCTTTACTTGCCCTGAGCGAGGCTGACAAGATGAAACCAGACTGGACTCGGAACAACAAGGGCTCCTGTAAGGGGACTGCTCTCTGACTCATCCTCTGCAGCTTTAACAAGCTGTCTGCAAAGGGGCTGTGCCTTTGTTCAAAGCAAGGCCACATTCGCAGTCTTTATCTCTGCTATTCTCTCAATGTCTCTCAGCCATGTTCACTCACATGTTCAAAGATAGATGTAGAGAAACACTTGCAAAAACTCTGCGGTGTATGTGGATGTGCCATGTTTCTTGTCTCTTGTTCTTCCTGGTAACATTAAGAACAGAATGCATATTTTTAAGCCTCTGCAGCAGTGCTATCAAATCTGCAGGAAAACAGAGCAAGTATACTTTGAGATATTTAATTTAAAGTAACACAATTAATGGTGGGAGAGCTTTTTTTGCTTCTCTGCTAGCTTGGTGTCACTTGGTGTCTGACACCAGTTACTAGCTCTCCTGGTCATTCAGTCACTGGTAATCTGTGAGGGTTTTACACTTGGCCGAATGAGACCATTATCAGTTTTCATTCATAGCTGGTCCGTGTGGGTTTCCGATAATCCGGCAAACAATGCACTCAATCCTTCCGTATGCACAAAGATAAACAACAAGCAGTCACAATGACGCAGCAAGAGGTCACGTTCGACATCTCTCCTCATTTCCCATGTTCTTCTTTTCCTCTTAGTTGAATACAGTAGGAAACACTCAGATGGGCTGCTAACAGCTTTATTTTCACTCGACAGTGCCAGAAAGCTTCTCACCCAGTACTCATTATCTTGTCCTCTGTGTCCCGAGGAGCAAAAAGGCCACATTTGTGAGCTTTGTTTAATCTTGAGCTGGAGGTCATGTTGTTCTAACAGGTCAGTCATACAACAGAGAACAAGAGTGCTTACATCAATGCAAATAGAAAGGAGTAATTATGAACTGTGCAAGTTGCTGAGTGACAGGGAGAGAGATTGTGAAGGAACTGGTGAGCATTGATTGTTTTTAAATAAGTCACTGTTTAATGACGGAGCGATGAGGGTCACAATTTAATCAACTGCAGCGCATACGAAACAAACAGCAGCTGAGATGAATGGATGTATCCTTCAAAACAACTGAGCGTGCTAATTTATCTCAAGCTGTTTGGTATCTGCTTTTAAAAAATGTCCTCATTTCATCAGGAGCGTACTCACACTGAACCTGACACTGAAAAACAGACCTGAATTCCTCATTACTGCTTACTTTTCAGGTCCAATAAGAATCTTTCGCTCCTTTCCACATAAACCTCACTTACATTTATATACGTGAACCCCGGTCATGACTGAAGATTGCGTGCAGAAATTGCTCAGCCACCTTTAATGTAACCATACGACTCCCCTTTGATTTGGATCACTCAGACATTGCTGAATCACTTCATGCACTTGAATTTTAATGTTCCAGGCTACAGGCTTACAAAGAGAATTGCAGTCTGCTTTGTAACATGTAATTATTCCTGATCCAGTGCACCGGGATGTGAAACATGTTTGTCTCTTATTCCTCTTTCCCTCTAACCTCCCCCAGTGATGGGATTTGTCTTTACAATGAATGGAAATGCCTGACTCGGGACATTCCTGTACACTTTACAGCCCTTTTCCCCACATATCAATGTACGCATAGGCTCAGGCTGTCACAGGAGTAATGAATAGCAGCAATGAATAACAGCAGAAGTTAGATAAATAAAATAAAATATTGCACTGGCACAGACTCTGTTCAAACTACTTTAACTGGCATGCACGTCTTCCTGCTGTCAGCACAATATCTGAGCGTGGAGAGCAGGTAGGTCGCATTATCAAGATATTCATCATGAGCTTGGACATCGGAGCAATTTCTATTTCAGCACTGCTGGCCTTTTAAGAAATCCTCTGACACTTCTCTGCTTATCTTAAAAATACATTTTCTATTTGTTTTATTATTACTTTTCACTCACTGTAATTGCTTGTCACCTCCTCCTGTATTCAATTAAATCAAACTGCAGCATAAGCACACTCCCATATCATCAACATTATCTTTATTATGTCCAAGTCCTATAAAACGCGCTTCGGCAGCTTAAATGTGTCACGGAGCGCTTATGTGAAATTAAGGCATCGCAGTCACAGATTTCAAACTGCATCATTTCATTTCCAAACCAATTTAAATAGTGAACAATAACAATCTTAATACTGTCAAAATAGTGATTGTTACATGTGAAATATTATTTTTCTCTTGTTACTGTAATGTGAAATACAAGAGCAGGGTTTGCCAAGTGGAGTAGGACCTGGAGTCAGTGGATATGACACATCCTCACCAAGGTTTAACTGAGGCCAAAATCCCTGCAGGGGCTTTTCTCATAAACCTAAATTACAGATAAATTTGCTAAGTAAGCCTCTTTAAATCTGAGACACAGACTGAAGTAGTAGGAGCTATCCCGACTTCATGTCTTCACAGTTTCCAGCTAACACAGCATGATTTCCTTTGCAGTTGTACACCTGAAGAGCTGCTGAGGGCTGCTTTGTTCCTTGTACAGGAGTCGAGTTGATCTGCATTATAATGAATCAGTTTCACATCAACTACTTGCTGCTGCGGAGACGTCATGTGGCAAAAAGTCTTTGTTGGAAGCCGAGTTGTCAAACAAAAAGATGTCCTGGGTTTGAACCACAGCATTGCCTTCTGAAATTAGATGTAGAACCACTAGTTCTACTTATGCTGGGTTAGGTTAGGAAAAAAAAGACTCACAAAAGAAATATCTCTGACTCTAAGTGGAGTCAAAAGTGCCACATATTCCAACTTTGTTCTATTGATGCAAAAGTACAGTAGATGTACAGCATAACGATAACTCATATTACCTTGAAAACAGCCAGAGTTTTGGCACATTTTGCTCCTTTAATTAGCTCTAAAAGAAAAGCATCTTGCTAATTTCTGCCTTCACAAACTTCTTTCCAAATAGAACAAGCTGCCAAACAAAAACTGTAGAGCACAACAAAACTTGAGCAGGGGGTTAAGGAATAATTCAGCTTAATCTTGCACATGTACAGAGTTTGGTCAACAATGCATTTCTCTGGTGTGTTCTTGGCCCTACAGAGCCTGTTGTCTTATGCTGAGAGATAAGGTAAACACAAACTTGGCAAAACTCCCCTGTTTTATCCCCATTTCATCCCAAAGCACTCAAATGTCAAACTTATAACTCTAGGAGTTGGTCAGAAAATGACATTCATTACATTCTTTTGGTACTGAGAGCTGTTAAAAAATCCCAACAGTCAACCCAGTAGGTTTATAAATAACTGCAAACTCTCACCTACCTTCTTTTTTTCCTGTTAGTGAGACAATGACCCTCATCAGGACAAGTTAGTTGTACTGTCAGTTATGTTTCATGGACAGCGCAGTCAGCATAGAACATGAGTCAGTGGTTTGGAACACGGTGTACTGAGGTATGAGCAAAAATAAAGTACATTTTGTTGAATCACATCTGAATCGAGTCATAATGCCAAGAATAAGAACCAGCAGAATCGTGAGAATATTTCAAATGTGTGCCTGTATTTATAGCAATTCCAAAGTTTGGGTTTTCTTTACGGCTATAAAGTAAGATATACATGTGCACACCAGTAGTAGGTCTCCATAAGACATATGGTATGAGCAAGGAACCTCTTCAGCCTAGTTCCTTCTATTGCCAAACAAAAGCAAAAATAATTAATAGACTTATGTTTTTTTTTTTTTTTTCTTTTTTCAAACCTTCAGGGGGTGTACTGCAATTCAGCTTGTGGCCAGCAGAGCCTAGTGAACTCCTGACCCTCTGGTTGAGAGACTACCAACTCTAAAGGCTGATTTATGCCTGATGGGTCTGTGAGGTCTGCTTCATGCGGACAAATGACGTCACCCCCTCATACCGTGTCCCTTTCATACTCGAAAATTTGTTACCTGCCAGACAACATGGTGGAAGAACATCCCGTTCTTCCACCATGTTGTCTGGCAGGTAACAAATTTTGGTCAAAGTGCAGAAATACAGTCATCTGGATCACTCTTCACACAGAGATCACCATGATAACCCAGTGGTAAATAATTCATGGAGTGAAAATGCGGCCACTCTCGGCAAAGAAGAAAAATCAGTTAAGAGAGTCTGGAAAAATTTCTGGGACAGATATGTCATATTTTAAAAAAATGCAAACTTAATCAGCTCTTGTGTAGTACTCTGGCAGACATATTTTTGTGTTACACCGCCCCCCGCAGTTTGGGATGGACACCAACGGACGCCACGCGGGCTTTTTAAAAGCATAAAAGCCTCACGCAGATCCCGCAGATCAAGTGCGTCTCATTTCCATGCGTCAAATTTGTGTGGAAAGCATAACACAGCCTTAACACTGAGCCACAGCCACCCCATATACACCAGTTGATAGGCCCCAGTCCCTGTTGCACTTGTCATGAAATCTTTTTTTGGTCTGAACACGTTTAAATGTATGTCAGTCCCTGTTTCTCTGTCCATTTATATCCTGTCTCCCTTAGCAGTCAAACTTGTGGGCCTGACAGAAATAAATTGATGTGTTAGAGATTAGATATATAAGGACATAAGCTAATGGTGCATGATACATTATATCTATTATATCCATGTTTGTTTACAGGGCAAATATTGGTTGATACTGATGACCAACTGACATTTCAGTTAAACCCATTCTTTCTGTTTTTCTCCTCAGTAAGAGTGTAAAAAGATGTAGCAAAAATAGTTTTAAGCCATGTGGATGTGTTATCACACAAAAGAACACAATAAAACAGTTTGTGTGAAGCACCTTAGCCTATGTTAGGCTGTTGGAGTTCGTGTAACGAACAAATTCTTATCCTTAAAGTAATACAAAATATGTAGACTTAACAAAGATATCACCATTATTTCATGGCGACAATTGCAAATTAACGGATCCGAAACAAGTCCCCATTAGCACTAGCTTGAGCTCTTTGTATGCAATCATTCTGTAGGTACAGCTTTAATACCCTGAAGTTGCAGAGTAGACATCTGCCACCTGAACAGCAGCCGACCGACGAAAACCCTGAGCTCGACATGATCTATTGTGACAGGCACTTCATTGCTCACAGTGATGTGTCATGTTTGCTTTCTTAGAGTTAAAGTAACCCAAGCATGCTAATTATGAACAGCTCTTACATTTCATCTCATCATTCATCACTCAAAATATCCAAAACATGGAAACACAAAAAAGTGCAGAAACAAAAACCACAAGCCAGTGGTTTCCCTTAGCTAGAATATTTGGTCAAAAAACGCACTCTGGTTTTTTAAAGTCAAACAAGGGTAATCCTGCTGCTTCATAAACATATTTTAGCTACTGAGTCACCTAAAAACATTGCCAATGCCAACCAGTTTCCATGATGTTTGACCGGAGCACAGTTTGAACCAGCTAAGCACCCCGGCAGAGAAACAGGGAAGACTTGGCAGCCTTTGAGGAAGGGGAAAAAAAGAAAAGTTCTGCAGACAATAGCTGATGCACCAGCCCAGGCCTGCAGCTCCTCCCAGGGGTGCAGAAAACTTTTAATCTAATTAAAAGAAGAACAGGAAAGACAAGTTGAAAGATAAGGGTGCCACAGAGAGCCGCTGCCCGGCAACACGGCTATTCATCCTTCTCAGCAGAGGCTAAAGCCAGTTTTTAAGACCTTGAGGGTGACAAGGGTGCAGTCAGGAAGGGTCCAAGAAGTGACAGTATTAAGTAGATGCTTGCTTTGACAGCTGTGGTCTTGACAAGACTGACAACACAATCACATGAGTGAGACTGACAAACACAGGCAGGAACAATTCATCTGTTCAAGTTTTGCTTTGTCCTGACGGAGCGGGGCAGGGGGGCAACAAACGGGGAGGACAATGTAGATTGCACCTGTGCTGGTGTGATAGCCTTGCATGTTAGAGACACAACAACAGCAGAGGATCCTAGTGGTAAAACAGAATGGCAGTAAACAGACTTCTTTTATAACCTGCATAGTTTTATTTATTTTTTCTTTTTTTCCTGAAGGAAATTGTTTGGGACTCACAATGGAAGTTAGGCAGACAAAAACTAGTCTTTGCTTGGGGAACAATAGATATTCTGTGCTCATTATGTGCTGCATGGATACTTTTTTAGGGGTCAATCTGAGTTTACTCAATTGTGTGTGTGGTAGTGGTGAAGATGGTGGAGTATATAGGAGAATTTCTTTTATTTATTTATCTATCTATTTATTTATTTTTAACTATCTGGTCTTAAGTTCCCTCCTGAAGTCATACCTGTAAAAAAAAACACTGCAGTCACCACTTCCCCTTGTGGTTCCCTGTTCTCTTTTTTATATGAGTTATTTATACCATATGAGTCAACCGGGTCCAACATAAATCCCAAAAGTTTGTGATGAACTCCTTTTATATGCAGGATATAAAAAATGTTTTCCCGCTTGTTGTAGGATATATGTGCATGGATGTCACAGTTAAAATCCCCATGATTACAGCGCTTATGGTGCCTACATGACTGAACAAGGAACAATAGTGCTGCACAAAGCAATATGTGAAGTGAGTGTCATCTTTTTTATTAAACGTGGGCGAGGACGCTAAGAGTTAATCACCGTATGTGGACTTAAAACTAATATAAGATGGTAAAGCCATGTAATCAGTTACGGCCCGTCGAGCACTGTGTGTCTTTGTCTAGACTACAGCTAAAAGGTCAGGTTGCACCTACCAGGATGTGGCACATAAAGCATGACTGTAGGTATCTTAATCAAGTCAGTATTGCTCTGAGAATACACCTAATACAGGTGCAATTTTAATAAGGAATGGCTTTAACAGTGTATTAAATGTTTATCTTATCACTGGCCTGTGTTTCTCTGTGACTGTCCTGTGTCATGTTGCATGTTTAAAGCATGACCTCACAGCAAACCAAAGACTGAAATTAATAAATTAATGAATCTTGTTTAAAAACCACTACTTCAATTTGACAACAACAAACTGAACGATAATTAATTTTAAAACATACAGTCAAAATGACATTTCGGATATTTTCCTGAGGTATGGTTCAAAGACAGTACTTCAAATGTGTAACAACTGCTGGCAGCACTAATTCAAACAAAGCCTCATCACTCGTTTCATTCCTCCAGACCTCATTCCTCCAAGATAGTAGCAAGCTGTGAAAGTGGCTTTCATGTTCAGCTCTGCCGGGAGGGTCGTGCGCAGCAGGTAATAATTTCTTTACAGTATGTGGTAATAATTAGTAATCTTCATTGTACAGCTGTGGGAATGTTTGCTGTCCCATCAAAAAAAGCTCCCTGACACATCTCATTATGGTACTCCTACATGTTTATGGAAACAGTGTTGACAAGATCTCATACGCCGCGGCATGCAAACACAGCATGCATGAATATAAATGAGCTCGATGGTCACTCTCTGGAAAGCCTTTAATGGTAATGTGACATGCATTGATGATTTAATAAAATCCTCTTTTCAATGTGTATCTCTCTATTAGAAAGGACTGTGGTAGAATAAAAGCAATTATAGGTTATATCTAAAAAAGCATCAATACAGAAGGCTACTTCAGCTGCATGTATGTGCCATATGCCACAAAGAAGTCTTAACTTCAAACTCAGCATCAATCATCCCATGAAGAGTGTTGTGTTACCCTCTTAGGTTCATTTTCGAAACCATGCACAGTGATTAACTCTTAATCTCTTTCACACCAAAAATTTACAGTATGTACATGAAGCAATCCTCAAAGCTCTGTCGCAGGGACTAGAGTTGCCCCTTGACCCGGCTCCTGCTGTTTGCAAGCCTCAGTGTCTTAATTACGATGATGGCACCTGAATGTTACTCGTTTATTTGGAAACAAGATAATAAGCATGGTGCATCATTAAAAGTTCCATGGCTTCTCGTCGGAGCTGCTATTAGCTATAAACTTCCCAACTGCAGTCAATTACTGTGTTGTTTGCAAGTTACATAGTGACCTTATCCAAGCTGACAAATGGCCAATTTCTTCACACCCCTCTGCATCCCAGCATGCTTTGCTGTCCCTTATTTATTGCCTAGTTTCTAAATGCCACATTTGTTCCTGTTTATTCCCAAAGAGGCTGCTTTTGTTTCATTTTTCTTTTCATCAAGGCTACCGGCTTAACAGGATTGTTGATATGGATTTCATTACCTTTCACTGCCAGAAAACGAACATAAATGTCGGTCTGTCTATTAAATAAAACAGCACTCTGGCTCTGCATGCCTTTCAGGGGAACAGGGAATAGATGCTTTTGTGATTTGGGTGAATATAAATTGAAGGTGACTCATGAACATAAACATAACATCTGCAAATACGGCGAACAAACTAAATATAGTTTAGGCTGAGTGCACTGTATGATTTTTATGGTAGAGTAAACCATAATCACCTGTACCAACAAACTGATAATAGCCTCTTGCCTGGCACTGATCCTAGCTCATCTCCTTGGGGTAATGACCCCTCAGAGCCGCTGAACTTGCTGTGTATGCTTATGCTACACTGCACAGACTTTTACTGTCCTTCTGGCTCACAAGAAAGGTCAGGTTCACCTTCAGTCAGGCGTAAAAATGAAGTCCACTCCTTCACTGAGCCCATCACTCAAGACTATTTCAACTCCCAATTGAACGCATAAAACGTCGTCTTATGAGCCACTTGCATCGTATATTTCCCTGTAAATTGCTGAGGACGAAGTGCATCTGAAAAGGAGGAGGATTCATGATATAAAATAAGGAGGAGGAAGAAAGGGGTGTTTAAGTTACAATGTGCCAATATATCCTTGTTTACCCGGGCCAGCAGGGTACAGAATTCGTTAGCAGTTGAGAACTGCATTGTTTGCTCAGTCCAAGCCAGTGCAGGCTTGTTTCTCCACAATGTATTCATTAATTCTGTCTTTGATGTAGTTCAGGGATCAAAGTATTTGCATAACCTCCCCTGGTTAACAATACAAATGGATGTGCATTTAATCAAAGGGGTCAGATCGCAGGGTCAGTCAAAGTGCAGAACCCCTACAGTAGTTGCGGGGGTTGAGTCGCTTGCTTATGGCAAGTGGTGGTGGATGATAGTATCACAGATACAATTGCCTTCCAGATGCAAGCAGATAAATGCAGCCTTCTGTCACTAATAGGAATCAAACCAGCCACCCTTAGGTAACTGGGTGGCCTGTGTTTATCTGGGCCTGCTGCCTAAAGAAACTAGTTTCCCATTTGGGGGTTTGAGAACTCTTCATGCACATAATGCTGGTGGGTTGCAGCTGTAATCTGAACTCATGCTCCAAAAAGTTCCATCAACAACAACAACAACAGCCTGTGTCTTCAGAAGAATATATGTGTCGCTGGCATCACTGAAAAAGTAGCTTCAAAGTAAGTACTGAAGCTGAAACCATTTCTCGTGACTCAGTGATCATGCAGTTCAGTCAGTCCCTGGGTATTTGTTGGCCTCATATCTTGTAAAAATCAAGCCAGATTAATAAACACAAGTGATTCCAATTTTTTAAATGAAATAATTTGCTGCTTTGCCTTCATTTTACCTCTTTTATAAATAAACATACTTGCTGCCATGATTTCAGTGTGGGTTTTTGCTCATTTATGTTTTTAAGCGAGGAATCTCTAAAGCCAAAAGATGGAATAAAAACAAAGTAGGATAAACAAGCAAGTATCAAAACTGAGCATAACAGGGTGAGGCAACTATAAATTAAGCAAACATGGCTCCAGTCAAAATAATCTTTCACAGAAATGTATTGATTCAAATGATGTTGTGGTTGAGTGGGGCAAATTACTTCATGTTGACTTCCTGTTGTGATTATCTTGTGAAAAGCATGAAAGGAACTTGGGATGATACGATGGTGATGATATGGTGAAAAGTAAATCAACATTGCTCGGCTAGCAAAGACTCTTTTTAGGAATGCTCTCATTGGAAATCTCTGTAACATGCAGAATCATCAGGGTTGTTTTGTATGCAGCAATGCTGCAGATCTCCGGTTGGATACTGAGCAGCTCTGGTGAAGCAGAGGCCCTTAAGTGCCTTCTCTCACCTTTTTGTATGTGTGTGTGTGTGCGGGGGGTGTATTTCTTGGACAGGGGCCATTGGATATGTGAGCCTGAAGGTTGATGGTCCAGTGCTCCTGCCCAGGCACCTGCCTCCCTCTCAATCACCTTATTCAAAGAGCTGTAAGCTTGTTAGCTGCAGAACTGCTGCTCTCAGTCTAATTTCCTGCACGACATATGCTTGTTTGTTTCATTGCTCTTGATCCATTGGCTATTTACCTTTCAGCATGTCCAGCCAGGTGTGATGTATTCACCTGCATGAGGTGTTTTACATACAGAGAGGGGATCTCTTTTTGCCTATCTTGAAGTTGGAGTCAACATCCTGTCTGTATGTAAATCACTCAGTGTGCCGTCAGCAAATAATACAGCTGACCAAGCTTGTCCTCTTCTTTCTGGATTATTGCTTCACTCACGGGTTCAGCGCTGATGTGTATGGGTTTGGCTGGAGGGGTTGTGGGTTCAACGACAGCCTAACCTGGATTCTTTGTTGAGATCTCCTTGTAATCATCTGGGTTAAATTCTGAAAATCCAACCAACAAACAAAATCTCAGACAGACACTCACCGAAAGATAACATAATGGGCTGCAGCAGGATGCAACTACTTTCATGATGAGCTTGGTTTGTGGGCTATGTTTGTGATGGCACAGAAACGTATCACTAACTCATGGCCATTGGTGAACACCTTCTATGATTAGCCCCCCACTGCAGCACATGGCCAAGAATTGCATGATGAAATTGGCTGAAATTGTAAAGTCAAATGACACTGAGTATATTTAATGATTACTTTGCAAAATCAAGAAATGCAGCTCTTTAATGGCAAAATTCATCATGAATGCAGTCTATTGGTTTTATATCAAGTGGCAACCTCCGGTCTAAGAATATGAGACAATGCGGAAGTGCTAAAATCTGCTGTTTCTGGAGTGTCAGTTTGAGGCTGGTTCCGGAAGTACCAGAAGTTACATACACACCAAACCAAAAAAAAAAAAAAAGCCGTTTTTAAAGCAGAAATTAACCTATTTACAGCCTGGTTAAAAAAAAAAAAGTCTCCTGTCTGAGTCGCTAATTTTACTATTGGCACACACTGTACGGGGGGTTTCTAACTTGGCAGTTCATAGGATATTGAGATTGCGAGCTCGCCCAATCAGAGGCACAGCTCAGGATCACATGACTGATACGTATAGCTGTACACAAAGCCTTTGCCACTACCAATATGGCCGCGATAGCCAATGCGCTTCATTTTCCATTCGAGAAACAGATGGTTGACGTCAGAGAGACTGTGTCCATGTTTTATACAGTCTATCTTTTAAATCTGCATTTTCTAATGATAAAGCTGTAATTGTATACAGGGCTTGCAATTGCAGCCAGATTGGGTTGCAAATTTACTCTGTGAAAACTTAAAGTTTATTTTTGAGCACTTGAGGAGTGCAAACAAGTACTGAGGTGACTTCTTGTCAAAATATCAACTATTACAGGGGGTAGTAATTTTGTACCAGTAAGTGATCTTGGTTGAGACACCCAGTATAATGACCTAAGTCCGGAGCAATGTGTGCCTCTCAGCTGGCAGTACTAATTAGTTTCTGTTAGATCCTTAGGTTAGATTGTTGATAGTTGTGGATTTTTATAGGCGGGTATTCACTTCCGATCGTTGCCTTTCACCCTGCTTTGTTCTCATGTAACAAAAAAGTGGCTGGTGCAAAATCTGGAAGAGGAAATGCAGAAAACACTGAGGGGTTTCTTTTGTTGGCAGAAGAAACTCACGCATTTTTGAGAGACTCTGTATGGCTCGCCAATAAAAGTTGAAAAACATAAAATAAACTGCTGTAATTTTTAGTGAGTGCTCAGAAAATTTTGCTGGTTCTCCCAGTATTTGAAGTTGGGAGCAGTAGTGTTTGAGGTTATGATTGATTTCAAGCCCTGGTAAAGTCTAAATCTTATACCTCTGGGCTGTAGTTTGTGAAATATTTAGTGTTTCATATTTTGTTTTAGAAGATCTAAGATTTCGGCTTTTATTCAGGACAGGGTTATATGTGGGAAGAATATTCTGAAACATGCTAACAGAAAGAAATAGTTTTACAAGCAATATCCTACTTAGAACATCGGAAGCTAGAAATCTATCACTAAAAGCAGCACCATGTATGTTTTTGAAACAAATCCCATGTATGTAGCCAGAGCCTTGATAGTCAACGTATAATTAACTTCTATCAACTGTATCTTGCATAGCAAGATCTCTTACTAGTATTGATCTCCATCCCCACTCTTTTTCAGCTGTGCTGTGAGCAAATGTTTCATGAAATATTTATTTTCCCTTCTTCAAATCCAGGCTATCCTTCCTAGTCACACCTGCTGATCCAAGCCATTTTTTAAGGCATGGATTTAGTCCCCCAGTTGGCTCTGCATGGTGCATAATATTCAGTGGGTTAGAGCCGCACCGCTGCACATTAAAGGCTAAAGAGGAAGGAACATAAACACGGCCCTTTTGGCCTTTGTAGGCAGCAGTGTCATGGGTGTTATTACCCCATCCACCTTCTCAGACCTGATCATCCTCATCTGCTGCTACTGATAGAGTTGGCAAAAACGGGGTCTCATGAGGGGATGTGTGTTAGAGAAAAAAAAGCAGAGGCAGAGAATGTTTATGTGTAGAAGGTGTCAGAGACACTTTTTGAGACATGTATTTGTATTCATAAAGCTGATTTGGTACAGCTTTCGAAAATGGGTTTAAAATTGGTTTCCTCATTTAACATTCACTGTTTGGTTCCAAAAGACAAACATTGTTCTGTGTTAAATTGGGTTACATGTGTGGAGGTTACGTTTCAATTTTGAATAATCCTCCTGAGAGTAAACATATCTACAAAACCCCTTCTGCTGTAGGTCATGCTGCAGGTTTTATGCTGTTTATGTATATGCACATAGACAGTGTACAAACATGCAGTGAATATTTGATTCACATAGGAAGAAAGGAGCAGGAGACAGGAGAACATACAAGAGTGAGACAGAACACATTTGTGTTGACCTCATCATACCCTATCCTGCTATGCATTCAGAACTGGACTTAGATTTCCTCCTTTCTTTGTTTGAAACTCCAAAACATCACACCAACCAAAGTTTGCATAAAGCCTATATGCACACAGATCACGGCATCCATAAATAATACAGCACACATAAATTAAACATCGAAGTTGAGTTTGCGATAGCCTCTCACAGTTGGCCGCCTAAGACTCCTCATTCTCCCCCTTCAAGACTTAATTAGAAGCCTTGCATTTGCTGTATGGAAAACAACAGGGGAAAAAAAACACAAACAAACACAGGGGAAAGAAAGCTACAGGGAGCATAGCCTTTGATTTCCCGCTATGCACTCTGTTGTTACAGTTTGCAGTAATTGTTGCCTGTGTGTGAGGACAAAGCCTTGAATAAGAACATCTAATAAACACCTGGTTTCTGCCCTCTTTTATTCACCTCTGCTATCTTCAAAGGTTGCTTCTTCAGTCTCCTTACACGCCCCCTGGATCATCATGCAGATCAGTTTGCATTTAAAGAGGCTGGATAGATGCAGCGCAAATAGCCAGGTAACCTTGCTTAGTGCCAACAAAGAGGCCAAGGAGTTGTGTGCAAATAATAACCAACTGATAAGGAAAGAAACAAGGAAAGAAATATGCATGAAAATGAAAGCTGTGATTATGATCTCAGCCTGTTTATTGATAGAAAACAAAGCTTCTTAAAACGATTGTGTTAATAATGAATCAGGTGATTATAAAGGTGTTAATGAACAGCGATGATATTATATGACGACAGACCTTCAGCATGTGGCTGCAGTTGATCACTGTTTGTGCACCCGTATAATAAAAGAAGGCTGATGTTGAGCCATCAGAAAGCTGAGGCTTCTGCTTTTTGCATCATCACATCAGGCAAATGTAGCATAACTACTTATGTAATATTAAACCATAGTTTCATCATTTTTCTACATCTTAAACAGTTTGGTATCAATATGTTTCAAGTGTCTGTATAGTTATTTAATAAATTCTTAATGATGCTACCAAAATTATCATGCAAAATGTGTTCTTTGCTGTACTATAAAGGTCCAAAACAAACAAGTACATTTTTTCAATCACATGCTACTTGCACACTGTAGTTCAGCTGCTGCCACTGTGATGGGAAAAAAAAAGAAAAAAAAAACATTTAAAACAAAACCTTATCCTTCTCACTTTTAATTATACTTCCAAACATTCCCAGTGTTTTGGTTATCTGGTTAGCACTTTGGACTCTATCCACTGCAGTTATGTAACATGTAAGTTTTTACTTAGAGCCACAGCGTACAGGCCAAGCATATAGACTGTATATAGAGTGGACAGTGTGGCCCCGCCATTTATCATTCTATGGTTTTGAAGCCAAAACACCCCGTCACAGGTGCCGCCATTGTAGCAGTTGTGAAGCCAGAGTCTGTGCAGTAGAAACCGTGAGGGATTCTGGGAGAATCTGAGTGAAGCTGGGTGACAAAAACAAGAATTATTTTTTTTCTTTCGAGAGTCTAATCACTTCTTGACTCTACCTCCCGACATATTTTACAATCCTCGAAAAAAATACACGAGAACAGCAGCTGCCAATCATCGTTAAACGTTACGTGAAGCCTCGTTTTTAACCTCGTATTACTAATGAAAATGAAACTTTTCAGAAAAAAGAGGACTTGAATACAAGACAGCCAAACGATATCTTCCAATCACCACAACAATTGGACATGAGAAACATTTCAACGAGGTGTATTAATTTTTTAAAGTTTGACCACAGCCCGTCTGGAATGGCTGGAAAGCTGGGTTTTGTAACCTATACTGCAGCCAGCCACTAGGGGGAGCCGTTTTTGTGGAGCCCTCACTTCGAGCTGAGCAAGCGGACGTCCGTTTTTTTTTTTTTTTTTTTTTTAACAGTCTATGGCCAAGCATATGTGTGCATGTGCAGCTAATGTCTGATGTCAGCAGCAACTGCATCATAAAGGCTTGCAGGGCACCGGTTTGGGATGTGAAGTCACCACAAACCTGTGGAAGAAACAAAAATATCATGTGGCATCATAAGACCCATTGGCTAAAGTATACACAACCTGTATATAACAGGAAAAAGACCCAAACTGGAACTGGAGAAGTGCAAGTGCGGCATTAATCAGGGATGACTGCATCTGTAAATAATAATTATTTTGGATCAACTGCACGCTATTTAAACACCAATTGGGCATTTTGTACATATTTCTTTAAGTGTAATACTGTGAGGTTTATTCTGATGATAAATCTTGAAGTCAAGACCATAAAGTACATTTCAGAGAGTAGCAAGACTGCTGAGAATTGTTTAAAATTGTGACATAGAAATGATTTTGAAATGTCAAATTATGAGACTTCAATTGCGATAAAAATGAGATCAATAGTAAAGATTCACTATTGGAACTGATTAAACAAGAAAACGACCCATTTGCAGCTCCATTTTTTATCAATATGAACTTCTTTCTTACTTTTATTGGCTACTAATATGATGTAAAGAACATGAAAACTTTGCAAGACACATATTAGCATAATAGGAAAAACAAACACAAAAAAATTATCAATCAAACCCTTTCATTTTGTTTTTATTTTCTGTTATGTACCCTTTTAAGTTTCTGTGTCTTTATGACTAAACTCAGTGATGACACAATGATGATTCCTTACTATATAAACAAATCTGCCTTTTGGCATGACTTCATTGCAGATTAGGAAATGTAAGTAGTGATCCTCCTGGTATGAGATAACCTATCCAAGCAGGACACAAAAATACACGTCCTTCTGCTCCCTCAGTCTTAATTATGACTGGTGATAACCAGAATGACATTTAAGATCCCTTCACGCCTGTGTTTTTGTGAAAGACCTGAATGAGGCCCATCTGGTGTAAGTAGGGCACTGGAGATGACAGCGTGGCGGCATGATAATATGTTCTCTCTGAGAGGAGAGGGAGGGGACACAATGTGTTACTGAGACGATGGTGGTGGTGCTCCCGGTCACGTTCACTCACTTTCCAGACCTTGTCTTCTCTTGATCATTCTTGACAGCAGCAAAAAGGATGAATATTTTCTAATCAAGGCCAAAAATTCTGATCACTGCCGGCATTTCCTTAATCAGCCCATAATAGCATTTTGAGGACAGTGTCAGAGGATAATGGAAGGTTAGCTGCACTAAACAAAAAGAGATGACGAGCTCCTTTCATGAGGTGGCGAATCGACCCTCGGTGAAGTGTGACACATGCTCCAAGAGTACAACTAGCTTATAATCAACTGGCATGATGGTACTTGAGGGGATTTTGAGAACCTGAGGCTGCTGCGTGAGAACGACAAAATAGTGTCATTTTGACTTCACATGTAGGATTGAAAGTAATGAATACTTATTTTACTTTTATGAAATTAATAGCAGCTGTTTAAACTTTATTCAACCAACTTTTCAACTTGAAACAAAGATCCACTGCTACTTTTATTTATTCATTCTTTTTGTGAATAGCATGTAACTTGCAGGTTTAAAAAAGCTATGCACATAGTGTATAAAACAAACATAAATATATAACCGACTTACTCCTTTCTATTCATAAATGGCAAAGTTCAAAAGCTTTTCCACTGTGTACTGTAGCACAGAGTGATGTAAGCGTTGCAGTCTTTTAATGCCAACAAAACAAACCATTTGACCCTATAATGTTGAAGCTAACATGCTGTTATATGGTCTTCTAATTGCTTTGTCGGAAAGCAGCATATGGTTACAGAACACTGAAGCTATACATTATTTAAAGGTATATACATTGGAATGTAGAGAGTATAACAGATCTACTGAGTTCAGAGAAGGTTCAGCCTTTTGGAAGCGAGTTAACAGATCTACTGGCATAGAAACATGAACTATGATTTGAGTTTGAGGCAGAATTCCTGTCATTTAGTACTAAGAAATTTAAATCTTAGTGGAACCTACTTTAATGTAGATCTGCACAGCAACAGCTCAGCCTCATTGGGTGTCATTTGCAGTGCAACTGCCAGACTTCAAATGATATGTTTGGAAGGAATTGCGGAGAAATTAATGATGAATCAATAGACTTGGTAGAGATGAGAGACTATTACCAAGAATAATGAGGCATGTGGGCAGCATAGGAATTATATTAGACAATATGAATGTCATGTGTTTTCCATTTCTCACAAACAGTCTTACTAAAGATGTTCAATATTTTCCTTTTTACTGATATTTCTATGAAATATAACGCTCTCAAAATCAAAGACGGCACATACATATGTCTCATTTATTTTGGATTTATGCACCGTTCAGTTAATTGAGGTGCTCATATGAAATCAAGAGGAAGCTTTTCTTCTGGGCTACTTGACAGGGGCAGGATGGAGAAACAACCTAATCCATAATAAATCAGAACTAGGTACAGTGCGATGAATGGAGAAACCTGGCTGCTTTATCCCAGTTTTTCTTCAGCAGGCAGGCTCCCCTCTCTTAAACCAGTCTGCTTACTATGTTCTCCCTCTTTGAATTCGCAGCCAGACTTTCTACTACATCTCGGTGTGCAGTCAGAGCCCAGTTCTTTCACAGAGATGTTTTTTTTTTCTTTTATACCTGAAAGTGTGCAGCCAGATCTAATAATACTCAATACAACTGATGTTGTGCAAAATGTGGCACTTCATTAGGATGGAAAAAAAATCAACAACAAATAACAAAAAAAAAAAAAAAAAAATGTCCCCCATGTGCAAATGTCAGCAGCAACATTTCTAATCTCTCTGGATACACTCTTGTATCTTTTATTTTATCGTAATTAGAGGCTCTGTCACAGTTTCCTGTGTCCCTTTGCAGGAAATGAAGTGTGTCAGGTGAGAATTTGCGGGGTTACCCTCAAGGCATCTTGAAATGCTGCGTGCCCTGACTGCTGCTCACTGCTTCTCCCTACTGAGAAGATGGGAAGGTGGTGCACAAGTATGGGCCATTTCCCGCTGATAGAGGATGTGGAGGAAGCACAGCTCATCGAGATAAGGGCAAGGTGGTGCTTTTACTTTTGGACACTACCATTTCTTAGAAACTGAATATTTGCCCGAACAGAGAAAGCAGTGAAATAAGAAGGAGCCCAGGGACAATATAAATCAGAATAAAATAAAGCTAATAGAAAGACGAGTGTGTTTTCTTTTTTTTTTTTTCTTTAAAGGACAGTTCATTCTTATCACTGGGACATAAAGGAGAGTATTTTTACCAGTCACTGAGTGATGTGCTCTCTTTCAGTCTGAACATATAGAATCTAGTTTGTGTAAATTTTGTCTTGAGATACATAACAGTCAGTTCTTTTACCAATTTTAGTTATCTGATTGCTGAAGTGGATCCTCTGAAGGCCCTGCTAATATTGAATCTTCTTCTGCATGAGATTTATAGAATTGTTTATGAAGTGGCCCACAGCTTGACGTCATCAGTATATCTGGTTGTAAAGAAAGCGTCCTGATGAATAGGTGTGGGAAACCAAGAGTAATTCAATAGAGCTCCCTTGAATCTATGCTATATACAAGTAAACACCTGCTAATCATAGATTCTGTATTGGTGCACATGTTTGCTGTATGTGCTGGTGTTTAATCCCCCCTTTGGAAAATTTAATTACAGAAGCGATACAAACGTTGATTAAGAAATGGTTCAGGTACAGCAGTGCATGCTATGGCTACATAATTGAGATTACTTCAGCAATGTCTGCAGCATAATGGTCGAGTCTCACAAAGCAGCCGTCCTAGAATTAGCTGGCAGTGTATTGCAATTTTTATAATTATTTGATTTTTTTATAAATATATACTCTAAGTAAATTTGTTTGTTTGTTTGTTTATTGTTTTCTCTTTACATAGTACAGTTTGAACCCACATTTATAGATGCAGCAACAAAACCAAGAAAATACATTTGAGTCTATGTAGTGATCACCTCTACAGAGTCATTTCCATTAACAGTATAATGCTGCCTGAGGCCCCAGAGATCACAGATATCCAGATTCTCTTAATATTTTAATGACATGACATGCTGTTATAAAATACCTCAAATTATTTGCAATTTTGTTCAGTGGTATGCTATTCTAAAATTGTTGAATAGGTGTAGATGATTGGCAAACCATTAAAACCCATGTGTTATCAACATCTCAGGTAGTGTGTCATTTTTGGGTGAGATCACTAAAACACTACAATTTTGCTCCATCATTAACAAAGTGGATTGTAGACATCGATCAAAATGTTAACACGGTGTTACTGTCAATTAGTAAGTACTCAGAGAATAAAAGGAAACTTTATAATGTGTAACTGCAACCTCTGGCTCAGCTGGTATGTTGACTGCTGCGAAAACTCAGCCCCCCTGATGCAACCTGCTGTAACTTCCACAGCAGTTGATGTCTTAACTACACGTACTCGAGAGTTTTGTTTTTAAGCTCTCTTTTTAATTGATTAGAGATGTTACAGTTTAAGAGGCAATTGAGCTTAACAAGACTTTAGAACAAACAACAGCAGCTGGATGATCAGCCGGTGCATCCAGAGACATATGTGAAGTTTAGAAGAGACGCATCAAACTTGGTCTCAGCACAGCTCTCTCTGAGGGAACACTACAACTTGATTTGGATGCAAAACAAAATCCCATGCTCGGCTGGCTCCTCCCACGAGGGGCCTGAAGATTAAGATTTAATGGTGATACTGAGGGAATGACACTTTCTGTCTGCTTCCTCCTGATTCTCCACACATCACCACCTCTGTTGCTTTTCTATCTCTATCTCTCCCAAAAACACAGATGCAGTCGACACACTTGCCTATAGTCATGCGTACCCTCAAGTTTGGGTAAACAAACAGGAGTATGTGTGTGATATTTACACACTCCCATGCACTCCTGACAAGGCTCTACCTCTGGCTCGGGAAGTCAACTGGGGCTTTATTTGTGAATTAAAACTCTTGTCAGGGTTATCTTTTCTTGCATTAATACTGGGACTGGCTTTAAAAATGACGGATCTTCTCTCAGCATGCAAAAAAAAAAAAAAAAAAACATGCCAAAAGAGTTGGCATGGTTTTTGCTGTTTAACAGAGTCACATACAGTTTTGATGGCATCATGACATCTGCACTTAAGACAGCAACAGGACTGGTGTGTATTTTTAAAGCATTGCGCAAAATGAAATCCCACCTGTGTATCCAAACAATAAGACTACTCTAAATATTCAGCTGCAACCCCTGATGCATAATTGATATTTAATGATATCAGAAGAAGTATCTGAAACGGCTTTTTCTCTTTAACCACTATTTCTTTTCCTTTAATATTTGAAGAGTCCTTAAATATGAAACAAATGAGTAATCAACTTTCATTTAAATTCCCAGAGTCAGACTATTTAATGGAGAGAACAGGTGATCTCATAGGAAACTCATTTTAACAAATGTCGTCACATTCTATTTGTATGCAGATAATGCTGTTGATTATTTGTTATAGAGTTTCCATGTGCCCAGATAATCTCAAAAATACAACATCACATGGTATAAATGTAGTTTATGTCACTGAATTACGGGAACAGGAACATATTCAGGTTGACTCAGTTAGCTGTCACACAAGTTAATTCATAAACTACACAGTGTCCCAGAGAATGCCCTTCCTTTATAATGTCAGAGCGGCATATTAGAAGAAATACACCTCCTGTACTTTGCAATCCATACTCATCAATTATTTATGACTCATAGATGCTTTTTTAGAAGCTGTGAAGAGTTCATGGGCTCATTGGAAATTTAAAGGATGCTCCAAGGTACAACAGTGAAAAAACAGGGTGAAAATGTGAGCTCCTTTTCTGAGACAGCCCACATCCCGTTGTCATGACCTGTTTGTCTTGGTTGCATTGAAGAATGATCAAGTCTTTTTCCAGCCATAATTTTTGTGTTCGAGGTCAAAGGAGATACAACAAGAGACTCGACACCGCCGCTGTCTGGGTGTATAGAGCCATAAAGGCTTCAATATGCACACAGGTCCATGTCGCATCTGAAGGTGTTTCAAGAGAAATCCTTTACCTCCTCTAGCACATGACATCATGTTCAGAAAAGGGTCCTTCATTGGAGGACTCTGTTTAATAATGCATTAAAGGTTGCCCTGCTTTGAACTCAGTGTAGCAGGCTGCAGTGCAATGTAGCACAATGCGATGCAACTTGACACGACTTAATGCAAGATCACACTGCGTAGTGTAATGGAATGCAACACAGCACAACTCAACTCAACAGTGAATAGGAAATGTACTTCCTGTCCATGTGCTCATGCAAATGTTGGTGTTGAAACAAAGTATGATCTGGAAGTTAGTGCTGGTGCTTCAGATCTTGGGGTAGCTGAGAGTGACTGCCCCCTTGACCATAGAAACCATGAGAAGTGTCTATGGTGAAGTGTTTCCCTGCTACATAAAGCATGCATCAAGGTAGAGACGAGACCTGGACTGCACAAACTCAAATCGAAGCTAGAATTTGTCTTATTTTATTTTATTTTTTTTAAAAGGCTTAATACATTAATTATGAGCCACACTAATTTGAAAAGTCATTAAAAATGCGATGAGAAGGAACTGTTTTGATTTTTGATTGGACTGCCTCACCCCCTTTTGGCCCTGAGTCTCACACACACTTTCGTTAAGATGTGTGTTTGTTTGGGAATTAAATGGAGATCACATAGAAAGACATTTTCTTTGTTCAAGACAACTTTTTACCAGATACAAAGTGACGAGGTAATCCTGGCTATGTCCTGCCAGTCATCTACCAAGCAGAGCTAAAGTAACCTCACTCTTCATTTTACTGATAGACTCAAGTTTGAACAGACCACCACAGTATAACTGCTGTACGTGGGTTGGAATGAACACATCACAAACAGCTAAGCCCTTTTAGCCTTTAGCTTGGGCTGTATCATTGTCCTGTTTAGCTTTCTTCTGCTCTTCTGTCCCTTTTCTGTCTGACAGTTAGGCTCCTGGGTCCACCATTATTACAAAATTAATTACAGAAATCATTTTCAGTGGAGAAAAACACAGATGTATCTTCCCACTACTAAACTTCGTCACCCAACGTAGTGTCATAGAGACTTAGATGTGCCGTAAATCAATCCAGTCCTGATCAACCCAATCAGGAAGCAGGAGCTTCTGGAGCAGCACTTTGAAATAACCTGTGACCTGTAATATTAGTGCTGATAATGCCTTTTTAAAGTATGACTTTTTCAAGATCACTTAGAAACTCCTCACAGGCCCTTTAGATATGTTGTTTTGAGATAAAAAGACAAAAGAATGATACCCAAATTGTTTGTTAAGCAAAATTAAATAACTTGGTCAGACAAGACAAATTCACTTTTGAATTTTCTTTGAAATAGTGTATCTTCATACAAGAGACTATCCAAGGACAAAAAGTATTTTTTGACACTTGTCAGGTGGATTTGGCTCATATGAAGTGCAATAAGACTTTACTATTATTATTTGTTGTACTAAAAATAAGACATTAACGCTTGGTTGGATGATATTTATTTATTTGTTTGTTTGTTCATATTTGAAGTCTAGGTAAGTCTACAACGCACTTTAACCTTCCATGCAGACAGGGACAAAAGTTTAAGTGTGACCCTGACCCTTGTTTGAAAGATAAGCTGTTGTATAAACAGCAATGTGTCTGATAAAAGGGCACTTGGGTTTTCAAGGGAACACAAGAAAAAAATGCTGCACTTTTTTTTTTTTCTATTTTATGGCCAAAGTATTCAAATGAATAGAATGGGATGTAATACAACCTTTTGCACATTGCACCCCACTAAGTGCCTACATTATGCACTGTTTTAATGGACAAAGGGGTTGGAGTCTCCCTAAATGTACTTGCGTCATGCACTTTAGACCATCACTATAGATCCATTAGTAGGTCCCTGAGACTTTTTTCACCAAAGCAAATGAAGATAGAAAATGTTCATACGGAACAGAAGGAGCTCAAACAGTTGAGTAAGAGAAAAAAATAAACATCAAATGACTGCAGGTGGTGAGTCACATAATCATCTCCCCCTGGCCAAAGAAAGACCACAGAGAAGGCTTTTTTAGCCTAAGCAATATGCCCTTGTCTCTCAAACAAAGACACCAGGACTGAAGCAAAAGCAATATAAATTGTCCAAAACGAGCACAGGGGTCTCTGGAACAAAACAGCACAGAGACAGTAAATGTCTGCTGCTCACCACTTTGAGAAGCAATCATCCCCTCAGCCATGGCCTGCTCGTCACTCTCGTCTTTTGTTGTGGTTGTCCCTACTTTCGGGGGTTTTATCTGTTAGGAGAAGAGCACAAAGTGGTAAAAAATGAAATGAAAAATTACGGGTAGGCTTAAAAACACAAAGAGAATCAATACACAAGGATCACAGTTTCATACATCTTGAAAACACAATGCTTGGAAATAACACAGGCATAGAAAAGACAAGAAATCAATAGAAAGAGTGACAGCGCGTTGAGAAAAAAAGCTGTGTGCTGAGCCTTCCAAACACACGCAATCATTCTTATAATATGCATCCTACTTAACTTGCATACAGTGTCAATGTTATGCTAAGTCCATGGTAAGGCTTTTTGTTCAAAGATTTCTTTTTTCCCAGAAGTTCTGATCTTTTTTTTTTCTCTTTTACTTCCGAGCAAACAGTGTGACCTACGCAAAGTACACTAGTCCCTTGCTGTCTACCCTCTACTATAATGAGTCCCCTTATCCGGAGTGCAGCAGGAAACACAGAGGATGGTGATTATGCAAAAGGCGTGCCTGAGTTGGTAATGCCTTGATGAGAGCTCGAGCGGGAGAGAAAAAGGAGGCAGTTATCTCCTCCAAGTCCAAAGGCAGCAGAGAGAGATTAAAAAAAAAGTTTGACTCAGGACACTCTTGTTAAAATCATTCCTGACACCCTGCGCTATTAGTTCACCATTAATAGTTCAAGGACAATGGCTGTGCTGTTTTTGATCATTTATCTGTTGGATCTCCTTGTTAAGCCTGAATCCACTTCCTCACAGTGACCGCAGAATATTGATGGGCTGCGAAAGTGAGATTTACTGAATTTATAATATCACCCCTTGTCTGCCCTTGATATTACAGATGAGCTGGATGCCTTCGACACTGTAGATTGAAAAGCTGAATTTCTTTATCCTAATGTAATTACCATTATATTCCTAATATGGTGCTACTGAATAGAAGTGCTAAATACTAGAAGCTACTTCATGATGATGGCTGTCCATTGCATGGGATACTACATTAGGACTTTTCCCAGTAATTATAGTGAGACTTCCTGATTTTTCACTCAGCCACACTGGACCACACAGGTAAACAGATCGACTCACTATAGGTTAAGCTTTGGAGTGCAGGAGTTACAATCCCTAACCAATTTATCATCAAGGGTACACCTTTGACATCATCTTCATCCAAGATAACATACCTCACCATGCCTCACTCTTATTAACATAGGAGTGGAAAAATATGCTTGCTTTCCATTTAATTTGAAATTTGTCTTATAAAGTTGAGTTTGAATGATGTCTGTTAAGCTAATTGATTAGGTAATTAATAAGCTTAAAAAGTTAATATTGTATGAGTTTATGTTGTATCTGATTTTTAATTTTGAAACCAGTAGGTATGTTAATTTCAATCTTGATGCAGATCATTTTTTATATATATTTTGAGTTCTTATCTATCTATTTTATTGTTTTACTGGCTTTGATAATTGCTGTTGTAACACCTCAATTTCCCAGGTTGGGATCAACAAGGTAATTCTATTCTATTCTATTCTATTCTATTCTATTCTATTCTATTCTATTCTATTCTATTCTATTCTATTCAAGATTTAGTTTAGAAGTTAAATTGATCACAAGTAATGACAATTGTTAAAGCTGATAAAACAAATATCTCCCCCATCCCCCACCAAAAATTTTGTCTAAGTTGCTAGAAAAGACAGTAAGCTGTAGGTATGTATGTGTAGAAGTGATGTTTAAACAGACCATGGAGGTTTAATCTAGTCTTTCTTTAACTGAACCTGAAGCAGCTGTAGACAGTTTTTTTTCTCAGCTTGGAGATAGTAGGAGACCAGATTTCTAGTTGACTCAACACGACCAATTGGTCTAAAAGTCCCGGGGTCTCAAATTGGTCACTTGTTAAGATGATATTCCCACCAATACAGTTACTATCTCCTTCCACTGCATGAGGTCATTTGAAAAAAAAAAGTACTGTTTTAACAGTGCCCGTATCCTCATAGCTTCCTCAGTCAGCTCCTGTGTCTAGACTGTGCCCACATAATAAAGAATGCCGATTATGATTCAAAATGGAATGGAGTGCATCATTACATGTAATATATTTTAATAACCTAACATTGGTGCTCTCTTATTTATCTCGCATTAGAAATATTGTCACCAATCCCCCTGCCTGCCATAAGCTTGGCCTCGATTCGTAAAGACACATTAGCACACCATTCGCCACCTGGAATCAAGATGCACACCAATCAAGACAATAGCGTCTCTGCCTAATTATGTGACCATAAAGGCTCTTAATATGCAAGAGCACCTGGATGCTGTTATAGGCATCAGGGATTCATCAGCATTCATTCTTCACAGCCACAGCCCAAACCCAGATAATTGGTGCTTATTTTTAGTATGGAGGATAGTTGGAGACATACAAGGGAATGGCACAATAATTGTAGCATCCAGAATACAAATTAAAAGCAATACAAGACGCAGTCCATTTTATTTCCTTCCTCCTTTCTTTTTTTTTCTTCCTTTCATCATCTAGTGAGGGAGAAGGGTTTAAGGGAGGCGCTTGATGAGGGTCACATAAGGGAGTCCTATAAAGTGTTCTGTTGTTGTTTTATTCTCACTGCAATTCGTGAAAAGGTTAAAATTCAATGTTTATCCGAGAAATTTCAAACGTGCAGAGATAACGTATCCTCTTGATCCATAGGCCTTTCCTTTCAGCTAATGATACACAGCTAATAAAGAAAAAGCAATTACTTGACACAGTTGGGTCTCTTTTATAGGTTCCTTTTAGATTGTGAGCATTTGGTTGCTTGTAAATACACGCCTGATTTATACTTCTTTACGGTGTAAGACTCAGCATGCCGGATGACAAGAAAGCAATTAATCACATTGTTACGCCAATTAAGAAGTTGGTCTGCTCCAGTGAAGGTGGAAAATTAGCAAGAGAGGGAAATATGTGAGACTAAGGCTCTCCAGGAAGTTCACGAGAACCATTAAATTACATCCATCACTCCCACTCTTCCACATGTAAGGTTTTATACAAAGTGGGAATCCACTGGCCTTCTTTCACACCTGCTTTTCCTTTTTTATATGCATCTAGTGTTAAAGGACTTGGGTAATTATTGTTAGATAACATAAGTGATTGCAGTGATCCTTGATGCCAAGACATGATTTTGCATTACAAAAGCTCTAGAAACCAGCTCACAATAAAGAAAGAAACACAAAAAGACGTGAGTTCTGTGGGCTGGAAACATGACAGGGTGAGAACTGATCAATCACACACTTATGTTTCTAAATCCATTATGCCATTATGTTACTTCTCAGAAGAGATTCAGTTTGACAGCAAGACCTACTTTAGCAAACTTATGCCTGGATATTAAGTGACTGATGTGTTCACTCGACAGAACTCTTAGGATTTGTACTTTTATTCAAGACTTCCATCCAGATAGGGTCACACTTTGCTTTCAGCTGCCACGTTTCAGCCATTGCATCCAAAGATGACTACAGAGTCTGTGCAGTTTTTCTGCTTTTCAAGCCAAAAGCAAGGTCTCTATCTATATCATCATTAAAATCAAGTGACCGATAATAAGGGATCCTTGAATACAATATGTTGTTGCCGATGTCTTGTCTTGTGAGTTCAATAACATGTCAGCAGTCTCTACTAATCTCCATCTATGCTTTACCAAGTCCCAGCTGACAGTGAGAGTGAGACAGAGTTCAGCTTGGACAGATGTGTGAATAAATGTTAATCTAATTAGTCTTTGAAGTATAGGGGAAAAGGAGAATAACACCTAGCTGGGCAAAGAGACAGCATGCAAACTGTGCAGAAACACGCCAGTCAGCTCAGGCACGGAACATCCTGGTAGCAAATATCATAGTGCTGGCGAGCTATTACTGGTTAAAGGCAGCCTAGTGTTGCTTACAAATGACACAGTGGATGTAAGGTCTTCAATACTTGTTACAAATTGTTCAAACCCAATAAAAATGGTAATAAATTCCCAGTATGATCAGCAAGAGTGAGGCAGGAACAACCTGATCACACGCATCATGTCAAATCATTCTTGGGAGTCTGAGCACATCTGTAACCACTGAGACAATGGCTTTAGCGTCTTTTGCATTTAAAAATGTTTTGTGACTTTGTTATCTCTCAGGTCTTGGGGTTGCCCTGTCAGTCAGGAAATTATAACATTTTCGAGCTAAGACTTGGAAGACCCAGTTTTCTTTGATAGAGAAAAGTAGAGTGAGAGTTTGTCCTGCAATCCAGACAAAGGCAGCAGAGCTGGAGGATGTATCTTTAATTTTCTGATCCCTTTAACTGAGAGCCTAAATGATAACAAAAACAGCAACAATGATGAAAAACTTGACTCATTTACGTTTCAAAATGTGTCATCTGCAAAACTCTAAGAAGGAAAAGAGCTTAAGGACAGAAATTACACTTTAAAGTTAACATTATAACATACAGGCAGCTTAATGATTTAACATGACGTGGGTTAAGATGTTAAGTGTCATTTTCATTTGAAACCAACTAGAGGGAGGCTGAATCATTCTGAAATCAGAATTTTGTGTTGACTTGTTTGTATTTGGGAAATAAATCAGATAATGTGTTGTGGACAGGTGGTTATTCAAATCAGAATCCCCTTAGGGTGAAACAGAAGCGTTGAGCTCCTGTTCACTCCAACCTTTTACTCACTGCAATCCCCCAACAATGCTGGAATGTTGTTACCTCTTCTTAGCTCTCTCAAATATTTTTCTTCCCTGTACCAAACATGTTTCAGAGTAAAAGTAATGAAACAAACACACACACACACACACACACACACACACACACACACACACACACACACACACACACACACACACACACACACACACACACACACACACACACACACACACACACAAAAAAAAAAAAAAAAAGAAAAAAAAAGAAAAAGAAAAAGCAGAAGCTGTTGTTTCTCCATCACAGCCACTTACTGACCAGCCTCAATCCCATATTCCTCTACGTTTTGACTAAAAGTATATGTATGGTTTTACCAACATGGCTGAACTGCTTAAGAACTCCAACAAAGCTTTCAAGTCCCATCAGATGTTCAGCAAAAACAAACTGGCCTCTGGGTAAACCTCTTCGCATCAATCTTTGATGGGTTGTTTCAAGGATTTGTGGGATTTTTACAGGCCTGTTATCCACAACCTGCTTGTGACAACACAAACCCCCAAAGACAGCCCAGTTGCAGTCCTCCACTCTGAGATCCCCTCCATGGTCAGGAGGAAGTGACGTCAGGACATGAAGTAAAATAATGATTATAAAAAAAAAAAAAAACGAATAAAATCGAGAACATTGCCTTTAGAGTTACGTCAGGTAGACATTTCTGTTCTTTTTTATTTTGATCACTTTGGCTAACCTAATTCCTCAGTAGTGCTACTTTGAAAATATAAAATGTATTCAACGCACATCATCACTAACTCTGCATAAATTGGTGGTCACATCCATTTGGTGTAACAATATCGACCATTTTCATTTCTTTGAGAGCGACACAATTGTTTCAATATTAGATTCATGATATAAAGCAGTGAATCACTGATTCATTGAGGTTTACTTTCACTAGTACTGAGGTAAATGTAGGTATTGATAACAGGTTCCTGTTTAGAATTGATTAGAAATTGTTTGACCCACTGACTGAAGCTTAATGCTCAATATTTCCATTGTCGATTCTTAACATTATGCCAGAGCAGCTGGACCTTACATCCGTTCTGCCTCAGCTCTCCTAGCTTAGCAGATAGATAACAGTTTCCCAAGAAAACTCTGATTCAGGAATTTCTGCTTTACCCTAAAGTTTTACCCTAAACACAAATATTAAAATTACTATTTCACACAAGATTCCTATTGATTACATTCAATTTATAACATCTTCTAATATACCAAAAATGATATGGAATAAATATTGCTAGCTTGATGCAAAAATCTACGAGAAATTGTACCAACGTCCTGACTGTTAGCATGCATCGATATAACTTTGGTTTTGAAACAGAATTGTCAAAATACTCTCAGGCAAATTTTTTTCTAATTGGGATGATGAAAGAAAAGTTATGTGCAGAAACATGGCTGTCAGAATGACTACAGCTCAAAGTATAGCTATAACCTCTTTGAGACACTAGATGGCCTATTTCAGTCAATAACATATAGTAAAACAGTACATCGACGTCACGCCTGTGCGTTTATTACTTATTTTTATTTATTCATGTCAAGAGATATCCAGATCAGCGGGCCAATTTCATATTTATTTAATTTCAAACCCAATGGAATAAAGTTTACATTTTATTTACTTCATATCCTGACATTACCTCCTTCTGACGGTGGAGGGAATCTCAGAGTTGAGTCTGAAAGTGAGTCAGCTGATCCCCTTTCACACTAACAGCAGTTTGATTCTATTATACAAGTCAAATTTTCACTATACACTGAATAATTCTAAAAAATAAAGAACCACTCAGTCTCTAGCATCAAAGACTACCAAGGCTGTTTCATAAAAAAGAGGTACAAGGTTCAAAGGGAAAAGTAAAGGGTCTCAATGAGCTTCTGTGCTTTTCCTTGACATATGTTAAGCAGGTATAGGAAGATATAAAAAAAAGCACATAAGTGATGTTACTTGAGCTTATATAACTGTAATGTGGAGATAATCGTTCAATTATGTCACTTCAGAAAATGCCATAATGGTGTGTCATTGTGCTGAAAGGACTACTTTCATCACTTTATAGGTGAAACCACTGAACCCAGCTTTCGACCCAAAGTGTGCTGAAAAACAGCTCCTCCTGCAATGTAGTTTAAGTACCAGAAAGCTTTCTGATGTAATGTTCAAGGCAGTGTAGAGATGCTGCAGAAACTAGAAAATAAAAAAGGGACATTAATTCTTAGGATATAGCCGTCTTTAAATTCCCCAGCAGTTTAATACAGAGTGATATACATGTAGGAGTGTCCAAGTACTGATTTACTGACATTTACATTTTCCATCAGATAGTTTTGACAAATTCTTGTTTTCTATTTTTATTTATTTATATTTTTTTGTTTTCTGTAATAACAGAGATTCATGTGAAAGCACTTGTTCTCTATCTATTTGATGTCCCACACTCCATTTACAAACACATATATTGTATTGTGTGCTCTCTGCTCATTCTGACAGCGTGCTCCTGGGGGCCTTTGCATCAAGTGGAACCATTTTGACGGGCCTCGGCTCCAGGGGCCTCAGCACAAAACCTGAAAGGAAAAGAAAAAGGCGAGCGGCAGTGTTTGTGGTTGGGGTAACTACACCACCACATGCTCCCTATCTGTTCCCCTTTGCCGGCTCAGTGGCCCATACCTCCCCTTAATGAGATGCGGCAACACACAGACACATGTAGCACGTCTAGTTTAATTACACTGGAAAGCTCTGCCATCTCCTGCACCCCCTGGTGGCATCAGGCAATTGGCTCTGAAGGTTTTTTTTTTTCCTTCTTAAGGGTAAAAAACTTCTGAGCATCTGTCATGTACAACGGAAGTCATAATGGAAAAAGCCCATAGAGACAATGCAGTGGAATTTGGTACACACATTTTCTCTTACTTTCCTGTACGTCAACTCCCACAGCACAATAAATATTGATAACAAACTCTGAAATACATCCACTTGGTCTTTCTTTTTCTATAAGTTGCATTGAATTATAGGTGTTACCCTTAGCATTCTGCTATAAGGGACCGCGTTCAGTTTCAGGAATATAAATTTGAAAGGTTAGTGGTTATAATCAGCATTACTCTAAAGCTACAGTACATTGTGTTATTGAAAAACTCATTAACCCTCTCAGGCTCAAATTAAGTTTAAGTAACAAAAAAAAAAAAAAAAAAAAAAAAAAATCAGATATTTGGATATCACATGGGGTAGTTATTTATAATTCTGACTTTTTTTGAGAGAGACCTTCACATGCAATGCATTCTGGGATGTCGCAACATTGAAATACAGCTACCCCCTAGGGAAAAACGCAGAGGAGATAAAATCTACAAATTGGCGTGCATTGTATCTATATGCATTCAGGGTTCATCTTATGCAGTTTTGGTTTCAAATCAATGGAGGTTGGTAGTGAAACTTACATAAAATTGATGCCTTGAAAATCTGTTTCGGTGAAACCATGGAGGCAGCCATGTTGGAAGTGGCACAGCTCAGCCAATTGGTGGGATAGAGGGAAACTGTTTGTTGCTATTGCACAACTAAGTTCTACAGTGGTACATCTGAGGAAAAAGGGCCCATAAAATGTGAATGTGGAGTACTAAGATAACTAGCAATTAGCTGTTGCATATCTGCAACGTCTGCCTCGAGAGGGTTAAAGCTTAAAGCTGCTGTTAGATAACCAAAGCTAGCTATATACATAATTGAAAATAACTGATAGGAAGCATTGCCCCTCCAAAGTTGCTAGTGGTTGATTTATTGGTTAAAACCAAACTTTAACACATATCACAGAGTTGTGCTTGTTGAAAGCAAAACATAACTGATCAATCATGCACCTGTGTAGGCCTCAATGTTCTGTATTGCTTTCTTTTTAAATGCGTCACTGTATTTTACTTTGTGGTGTTCAATACACTGCCAGGTATGCTTGGCTTGCTGCTGTATTAATCTAAATACAAACAATTTGTCTTTCAAAGGTTGTACCTTGCCATTTGAATAATTGAAGATAAAATCAATGCTTAGTACTTTTTGATTAAATGTAAGATGCCTGTAGCGTTAGACCCAGTGATTAAAAGTATTTGCAAAAACAGTGAGATAGTAATATGGCAGAAAATATTTATAGAAATAAAATGCTATTAAACCGCAATGCTCTAATTTCTGCAAGAAATTACAAAATGTAAGTTCAACATTGTTCAAAGTAACAGTCAACTCCTGCATCCATTATGAGTACGTAACAAAGAGTCTGATGTATGATCTTTGCATTATGATGTCAACTTTTCTTTCTCTTTCATGTGTGCTTAAAATTTTCCTTTTTAGTTTAACATTCTACTTACAACACCCCTACTTTAACATTGCACAGTCTTGAGTCATCATAGTATCATTCACATTGAAGCAATTTCCCCTATATAAGCTGTGTACCCTCTCACACTTAAGCAAGCACCAAATAATAATGCTGTGAGTTTGAGAATAACTGAATCCTAAAAAAAACTATGATAATTAAGCTGCTATGTACCGCTTTTGTGGTTCTGTATTCCCAACATGCAGCGGCATGTTTTGTGCTTTGTTCTATTTCTCTTGGCTAATCACGTTGCATAATGTGCATGGTTCTCATGACATTCTGTGCTGCAACATTTTGTTACATGACTGGTTGCTCATTAGCAGGATCTTTATATGCTTGCCTTCTGCAGTCCCTCTGAGGGACTATTTAGAGGTGAAAATCTATGGAAGTGGGTTCTTAGGATGTTAAATTGCATGCAGATAAATTAATTGCACGTGACAGCTAGAGATACTCAAAAAGTGAATCCTGAAGTCTTAGAGAAACTGTGCATTGTACATGCATTGAGAGATAGTCAATATACTGCATACGCCATGGAATGGGTTGCAAATGTAAAAATATACAAGTGTGTTCATTCAAGTCTCAGTCAAAGCAGTCACAGGCTCTGCCACAAAGAAGTTGTCAAATAGGCACCAATACAAAATGCTGAAACCGTCCACAAAAAAGCACAGTGTTCCTCAACAAAAGCATCCAGTGCCATTTTATAAGTACTTCAAAACCAGGCTATAAATAGACAGCCAGGTACACAGCAGCCGAAGCACCTCCACCCCCCTGGGGAAGCTCTCTTCATTTGTTTCACCCTCTAGCTACTGTACACGATTTCTACAATCTTTTTCTGCTGAGCAGTTGTCATCATGTGGGCTATCTTTTTTCTCTTAGGATGACTGCAGATGTGAATAGAAGCATGCCTTTTAAATGTCTATTTCTTTCCCTTTCTTGTAGATGTACATTTTGGTGATAAAATGTTGTAGGGCATGAATTAGTGTGGGATAAATACGGGCTTTTATGAGGCACAGATCATCCTCTGACACTAGCCAACTGACAGGTTGGCAGGTGCAGCCAGAGCTCTCACTGCCTCCCCTTGAGCTATCCATAGTGGTGACTATGAAATATGGACAGCAGCAAATTGAGATTCATCAGGCACGCCTGCCTTGCTCACCGAAATCTATATTCAATTTTGGAGCATCTGTCATGGCAGTGGCAGGCTGAGGCATGCTGGGATTGAGAATCACTTAAGTGTTCTGAAATTGTACATAAAGGGAAAAAGCACTTGGTCTTTCTCTCTGCATACCTGCCAGCCTGCTTTTCTTTCTTTTCATCTCTTGTGTAAAAGTAAATTCATGTGAGGCTATTTTTTTCTCCACAGGATGTTTTCCATTTCATATATACATGTGTAATGTTGTTTACTCATGCATTCGCACCTGCAATTTCCCACGTTGCCTGAACAACACATTAACAAGAAAAACTATCAGTGTGTGATTTAAACTCTACAATTCTACTGAGATTATCTTAATAGCATCTCATTGCCACCCCCTGATATTGCAAAAGCCTTGTATATATGCTTATAGCACTCAGGAGAATGAAGGCTCAGTGATAGATCAGGTGGCTATGATTGTGCTAATATAATTACAGTTTAAATAAAAGTGAGCGCAACATGAATCAGCATATTTTTTTTTTTTCCTGAGACATTTTATTTACAAATCTGATGGCAACATATTGGGATTTTGTCAAACTTGCCAAACTGCCAAATTTTATCATCAACCTTGATGAATGTGGCCATGTTTATCATGTCAGAGGCTTTCAGTAAGCAAATGCAATTCCTAAAAACCCTCTTCAGAGGAGGTTCAATTGTGCTAAAAAAGTTAAATCAAACTTATATTAAAGATTGTGAGAATTGGTGGAATAGGAATTGGTGCCACTGCAAATAAACCAACTAATAAATGTATATATAAATATAAAAATGCATCTAAACAGGGGGGTCAAATTTAAACAAGTAAAAACTATTTTGTTTTAAAAAATAATATATATATATATATATATATATATATATATATATATATATATATATATATATATATATATATATATATATATATATATATATATATATATATATATATATATATATATATATATATATATATATATATATGGGATGTAATCATGGGATGTAATTCTGCTTGCTGGCTCATTGGTTCTGTGCCTTGAGATAACTGCTCAGGTAATGGTCAAAGGACATAAACCCTGGTTATTAACAGGATTTCATTAGTCACAGTATAAGTCTATGCCTCAGAGTGCAGGAGTCACCTTACATATAGTGAATGATTGCAATCGAACCACCCTTCTAACAAACAAACCAACATAAAAAAGACATATATTCACAATTCTTCTGTTATATTTTCTCTTCATTCTATTGCTTGAGCCACCCTTTTAAGCAAAGTACAGTATTTTCAAAAGTGAAGGTGAATATGCATGGACATGGTGCTTGAGAAGAAGTCTCCATGAAATCTTTGATTCTGTGGCAATGACTGGACTCAATTTCCCCCGTTTTCATGCTCATAAAGAGTTTATGATTAAAAGAAAGCAATGGAGTAATTATCTGCAGAGGAAGGAGGCAGAAAGGTCAAGGTTTTATCTGCAGGGTTGGTTTCTGCTCTCTATAGAGTGGGACAAAGTGAGCAAAGAATTCTCATTACAGAGCATTAAACTTGTATAGAGACTCTGTACTTTGGTGCGCAGGAAGCGCTCAGCATCTCCTTCAAGGACAATGACACGAGGTTGGACCTGTGGCACTTCAGCCGGCAACCTGCGCTCTTAACACCTGAGCTCCCACAAATCCACAAACTCCTTGTTTTGATGACTCGGTACACAGGAATAAAGCAGTAGAAGCCGTTATGTGCTTCTGCTGACCTTGTGTGCTTGATTCAACACATCAAAACCCTCCACTCACATCATCCGTGGAACTGCCATTTGCTGTGTCATGACCCTGGTGTTTGTTGTGGTCTCCAAAGGAGTTTAAGAGGGGAAAGTCAGGATCAGAGGCAGTACACAGTCTTTGAGTCTAAATATCACATATTTACACTGTAAACTAAAACTAACCCAAGATTTTTCAAGTCAGCTGTGCAATCTGGTAGCTTTTTTTTTTTTTTTAAATGTTCCTTTAGCTTTTACCAGTTCTAATAATGCTAATGCGACAGCCTCAAAGTAGGCAAGATGGTCGCTACACTGACCCCATTCCAGATGTTATACAAAAATGTCATGGTAAATAGACTACAGTTATGTGGAGCTCCCCCAGTCCCTGACTTCCTCACTTGTCATATTAACACTCGTATTCACTGGTAAAAGAGGAAGCCCTGTAAAGTGTCCATCAGTCTCAAGTAATACCATAGCTGCTGGTTATGCCACTCAGGGGGGAGATTGGGGGATCAGTGTCTTGGGCAAGGACATTTTCACATGTGGACTTGTTTTGTCTTCTCCTAAGAAATGGCCGGCGAAAACATTCTAGCCCCTCCACAGCGAATAAATAGATAAATAAATAGATAAACAAAAAATGCTGCATTTTGTTTTTGTTTCAAAGTTTAAAGCTTCTGCTAGGAACCCCTTTGTTACTATTTCCACGGTAAGTAGTGTAAGATCGTGCTATATTTAGCTGTCTAAAGAGGTAGGATGATATTTTTGTTTTGTCAGACTTCATGACTTTTGCAAGCAGAGGGTAAGATCAGAAAAATATCAAGGGGAAACATGGGGGAATTCTTTGCAATAGCTTTAAGTTTTGATAATCGGAGCTTGAAAAAACACAAAAGACAGCTTGAATGGAAGCGGTAATCAGTGACCTCCAGGTCTCAAACTCTGGTGTTAGAGAGGGTACAGAGAGCAAAAATAGATTGAACATCATCTCTGTTTCTTCTTTCTGGAAAACTCAAACTTGCAGGCACTATGCTCTGTTGCCTGTCCATAGAAATGTGTATTTGTGGTTAGCCTGTTAGCTGTATAAATGACATCAAACATACATTATGACACCCCGGCTATTTGAAATGATAAAACATGCAGTGTTATATCTGCCGAGGCAATTCAGCTAGCAAGGCCTTCCATCTGTTATTGTTTAAACGTGAAATGGCTTTCATCTTTAAGGCTTGTCATCGGTCTGTCGCTAGCCACAGAAAATGCATAATGGCACCAGTAAAGCTCTTTATTAGTCCATGGTGAACAATGAGCCATGTCAGCTGATAGAAGACTCCCCCTTCTCCTTTTCAAACAGTGGAATATAAGGAAGTGACAATCAATAGGGGAGAAATGCATCATTTGCTTTATGTATGCCACTGAACACACTGCTGCAGGAATAGATTGTTTTCACTCTTATGGTACATAAGCACCTCACCCCCCAACACAGCTTTTGTATACAAACTGCTTAAAGCCAGGAAAGGTTTAAGCGTTTTAAAAAGAAACACATTCATGTGTGTATTAGATAATATATGCCACATTTTGTAATCACATTTTCCAAACAATTAGAAGATTGATAGTCAGGACAGAAGTCACAAGATAAGCATGTTGATGTGTTTCATATTTCAGCCTGCAGGTTTCACAGAACATTAACTGCACAAGTCTCTCAAAAGACATGCATGGAGATGACAGATGTTGGACTGATGTTTGTTTTTCTGCCAACAGCTTATTTTAACAAATGACACAACTGCAAAGTAGGGTTCTTATCAGAGCCAGGCAATGTCAAGCCCGTCCAATCTCACAAAACACCTTGCACTCTCTGTCACTCATCCTTCTGTCAGAACATGGCTGAACTGACTGACCGGAGAGTAAAAAAAAAAAAAACAGAAGTGCATTCTCTGCAGAAATGTAGGATAGAGGGAAACTGGCTGCAAAAAAAGGCTGAAGAAATCTTTTCAACATGTCTTATGACACTCATTATTTGCCTTCCTTATACTGAATTTACTGTTTGGTCAACTTACACATAAGGGTTATCATCTGTCTATAAGTCTGTCTGCTGGTATTTGTTGACTTGTGACTGCAGGTTGTCTTCATGGTCATTTCGGAAGTCACTGAGTGTTTCGATCGTCCTGTATGGGAATATTGCAGCATCAATGTGTGAAAGATAATCAAGCCGTCATTTATGAAGTCTGACGAGATCAATCTCTTGACTGTTGCGCCTGTTAAGGCATGGCACAGGTCAAAGAATATGTCTGAAGCAATTATCCCAAGGGAAAGATATTATACCACTCGCTGCTTTTTTGAGTGGTGCCTTTGCGAAGCGTTGGACTAAAAGGTGCACTCCCTCATTCTGTATGCATGCAATGCGTCGAATCAAGCTGAAGGTATTTTTGTCATAACTTATTTATTTCCTAAGGGACCTTATGCTGCTACAATATTTACAAGGCACCATGTTCCATCACGTGTTTATCTTTCAAATTATTTGGTACACTGCTCTGGGCACTGCACATATTTAACAAAATCTGAATAAACAGGTAAGTTAATAAAAAAACGGAGTTCAAAGACACAACAATAATGTAGCTTTAATACGGATGATCAAAAGCTATTTTTCAGCTGCCAAGCCTAACATCTTGGCAATGAGGGGTGACCTTTATGGTAGCTAAGCTGCTCTTGGTATGCGTGCCAAAGTGTAAGGACTACTTTCCTGCTTGAGGGAAAAAAAAAAAAAAAAAAGTAATGAAATATCATGCCGTTCAGTCTGCAAGGGCTTAACTGCATCAGTCTGTTGCTTTAGTGTGTTAAAAACCACTTAAAGTCAGTGTCTACAACCTCTCCTACTTCTATGCTATGACCGTAAATGAAAGCAAAACATGATGCCGCTATCTCTTTACTGTTTTCGCCTTGCTCAGATGACTGCTCCGGGATCAGAGCAGTCCCTCAGCAGAAGGGAACTGAAAAAGGTCACAGCAGGGAGAAGAGAGTATACCAGACGAAGAAGCAACATTTCTCTTTTCAGAGGGCTGCTTAGAGATTGAGTTACAAGGGTACATTACTGTCTCCCAGAGCTACCCTGGTCGCTGGGTTTATGTCCCCACATCTGGCTCAAAATGGCTTTTTTTGTTACAAAACAGCAAGGATATGCCCGCGTTGTCTCCAGGAACACGGCAAGCAGCCTCTCACATAAATATGATTTACCGAGAATGAGTATGTTTGGGAACTGCACAACTGTCTGCTTTTTATATCTACCTCTGTCTGTAATGGAGACGAATACATAGATGCAGCTGTAAGCAGGGAACACTCAGGCCTGCAGTGCACAGTCATCCCAGGCCAAAAAAAGCTCCTGTTGTGTTTCCATTAGCCTGCATTAAATAAACTGCTTCAAAAGCTATTTCTGCTGTCAACAGACCAGGGGAGAATCACTGACTTTGTAATGTAGCTAGATAACCATGAGTAGGTCAAAAATAAAGGCTCAGAGGACCTGATACAATAAGATTGAACAGTCTTTAATAATCCCAGTCTAATTTGCTTAAAGTGATACTCCAGGATGGAACAAGTTGGGTCCTATCACAAGGTTTAGGGCAGAAATTACCCCTACAGCAGTGTTTTTGTGCAGCAGAGACCCAGGACACTCGCACCATCGTGTCTCTTCATCCTGGCAGACTACCTGCGTTTGTTTATATCTGGCACGTTGCACGCGCGGACTGATACACTAAGCGGCGAGCGCCTCGTAGCCAGCTGTGGCTCTGCAGCGGAGGTAGCGCCGTTTTACGACACGATGAGAACTAGAGCCTTATTTAGCTGTGTTTTTGTGTGAAAGTAATGTGCTGGAAAAAGCGTGAATGCAGACCGATACCAGATTTTTTCGGCGGAAGTCCGTTTATTTGTGTTTTTGGTCAAGTAAAATATGGCCCCGGCTGAGTGCAGAGGAAACCGGCTGACGAGCAGGGAGGGGGTGGTTGGTGCGTGCGCCCTGGGCTTCTGCTGCACAAAAACACTGCTGTAGAGGTAATTTCTGCCCTAAACCTTGTGATAGGACCCAACTTGTTCCATCCCAGAGTATCACTTTAAGTGAGTGTTCTTTAAATAATAAAAACAGGTTATTATTAAGTCAGCAGGGAGTTTTTTTCATCCTGCAAATCAGCCAAGGTTTTGCTGATCTTTCATCACCCCAACTAACACCTTTCTCACAACAGATGAACTTTTATACATCCAGTGAACACATCTGTTATTTCTAGTGTAGTTATCCGTGCTAATAATTCAAATAAGATTTTTAAAAATGGTGAGCCTGACATAATAATAATAATAATAATAATAATAATAATAATAATAATAATAATAATAATAATAATAATAATAATAACAATAATAAAGATTTTGCTGCACTTTTATCTCCAAGGACGTGTTACTCATGAAGCTTTGTGTTTGCTGGGGAGGGGTGTCTTATTCACACTTTACCACAGTGAGTAACTCTAACTCTGAAATGTATCATATCACTTAAGCAAGTTTTAATCATGTCATACTATTATTTCATGTGCTTGTTTTAACTTTTTTGTGAATGCTACTTCTCACTTGTAAATAGATTGTATAAATAACTGTTTTTTTTGTTAATTTATTTATATAATCATTTATTCACTTATTTATTTATTTTATTTTTAATTACTACAATGGCTTGTGTTTTAGAGCACCGATAATGAAATTAATAAGTATGTTCTTTATTTATATGAGTCAACGATGATCATATGAGTGTTACATCATGTATTTAATCCGTATGTTGTTGCAGAGGCAGCAGGAGGTGAAAAACATGCTCCCCTTTAATTTTCTTCCACAGGCACAGTGCTATCCTTCCGTTGCAAAGGGTGTCATTAGGTTAACATTGATTTAATCAGCAATTAAACCCAAGCTCATTGTCTAACGAGAAAAAAAAAAAAAAAAAAGATTTAAATCATATTCTACTGCACTTCACTGAGATGAGACGCAGAGGTAAACAGACACGAGGTACTGCAAGGAAGAGTTTATTTGTTCACCAAATTGCCAGAAGTCAGGCAGCTGGTTAATTGGCGCAGCTTTCTCCTAAGCACTAAACGCACTAATGATGTCAGTCTGGATTTCTACAAAAGGTACACGTGAGTGCTGACAAATCTCAGATGTTTAAGCAGTGCAATAAATGTGCAGTATAGTAGTTTGTCTTTGTGGCAGCTTTGCAGCCGTGTTAAAACAGAACAAACACTGAACAAACAGGACCGCATGCTGTGCAAAGGATCGATGCACAAGACAATACGTGCAGCATACATGTTGAGTAGAGTCTGGTGAGAATGAGAGAAAGAAGCAAACTTGGTCAGTTGTGACATTAGGGGGAACTGATTTTAAGTCTTGACAAAGTAAAATAAAATAAAAAACGGATTTAGATCTTTTAATTTACACAAATATGCAGTGCTTTCAATAAACAAATATAAATGATTGGATGTATTAAAACTCTTTCTTTTTTTAATACAAAAGCTACTAATGACTTAAGGTCTATCCACACTGAGTCTGTCTTTTGCGTTTTTTGGATCCATAACCCCCCCCCCCATTTTCAAAAATGAACTATGAACGTGAACTAGTTAATTTTAATTGGTGTGAATGGGACTTTTAGCTAGCTCACTTTTTGTGTTAGCTGGCACAACGCTGCTCATATCAGCCTTTGAGCCTGCTGCTTTCAAATAACCAACTAGCATGATACTTACTAAGATAAATACAAGTTCCAGTTTTCAGTAACTTGTCAAACTCAGCTGGTTGTGCCACAGAGCAATTCTTTGACCAACACATCTCCTCCTCTGTTTAATACCAAGCACAAGGACATGTGAGGACACACATGCAGAGCAAGCTATCAGTTCATATCCTGCTATTTTGAGCCAAAGTGAGCAGCAGTAATGTGCTTTAAAGCGTGTTGACACATCAAGGGCATGAAGTAGTTGACTGTTCCTTCACAGACATGTAAACAACCGGGATCAAGATGTCCGTTTTAAAAACAGGAAAATACTTCCAACTGCTTGGCTGTTTCTAGAGCTGAGGAGGTTTTTGCTGCTTGTTAGTCATCATGAGAGTGTTGGTGATACTTTTATAGGAGCCACAAAAGCAAATGAGATCATCACCATAACAATTGACCATTTGTATAGCTGTTTTTAACGGCTATTAAATAAAACTGATTAACTGCGTGTTGCAGGAATAGTTTCTTCCTTATCTTCAACAAAGACTGAGGAGCATGTTTAATGATTGGAAGAAAGAAGCCAGTTTTACAAGGTAGCCACTTTCTTCATAGGGCAATGCAAAAGCTTGCACAAACAGGAGCTCAGAGGCTCAATCAGAATGAATTGGGGATAGACAGTACACTTTTCCTTTTTTGTTTCAATTTTTATTCCAAATGGATATCTGAAAAAAAAACATTATTATTTATTATTAATAATATTTTTCTTGACAGGCTGTTCTTTTGTGTGCATGAGTGCATACTCCATGTCTGTGCTGTATCTAAATTCTTCAGCCCCAGAACTCAAGCAAAACCCTCAAAACAGCCTCAGAGTACAGACACAGCTCTCTGGGTCAGTAAGTCTGGGCACTTCTGCTCAACATTAGAGAGTGGCTACTCAATTAAATACAGAGGAAAACCACAAGCTTCACAAAGCAAAAGTCTAAGGTCCCAACAGTGTGCTCTCCTTTCACACAGGACTAAACACACACCAACACACGGCAGATAAATCACACAAGATCAGATAACCTACCTGTCTCCCCCTTTAGTTTGACCTCACAACAAACAGCTTCTCTGGTTTGATGTCTGCTTTCTCTGCTACTTCTCTCCAGAGCAGAAGCTTCCACCGTGCACCGTACAACATAAGCTTTCCCTAATTTGTTGAGTAACCGCGGATAAAATGGAGAGTGTAACAATTCAAACTTAACAGGAAGAAATTTGTACTAACCCATGGGCTAATCCAACAGGCCACATATCTTATTACGAAGCTCCAGAGGATTGAGGAGATTTTTTTCATACAGCGCATTAAGAGAGAATCGATTTGTCAGTGAGCAGCAGGGAGGGGAGGGGGTGTCATGGAGCATGGCATGGAGTTAGGGGGGTGGAGTATTGCACTTTGGGTATCAGGTGTCACCTGCTCTCTTCAAGGGAGATGGTAATGCCTTCGTGCAAATTAAATGGAGAGACAGAAAAATGCATTATTGATCAGGTTGATGCCAAAGTGTCTCACTCACAGCATGGGATCGGGTTTAGGTACAGGGTAATTAATCCACAGGCCTGAATAAAAGTAGAGGAACTGATCCACACCCCCTCCTCTCCTTCCTCCATCTCTCCCTCTCTGCCTCTATCTTTGTTCAAATGTCTACTTCATTCAACGCCAAGAAAAATAGGTCGCTACCTTGTAGACAAAACCGGTGCAAGGCACCACTGGGATAGCTAAGGCACGCAGAAATGCACTCATGCAGCCTTCAGTGCATAAACACTCTCAGACACACACAAACAAACACACACAGATGGAGAAGCAGAAAAGGAGGTGAGAGACAGAGAGACATAGAGAGCACCTGGGCGTTTCTTTTCTGCCAAGCTGAGCAGAGCAGGTGTCTGTTTAATTCTGTCTGTATGCACTCACAGAGAAAACTGTAGAATGAGGCTGCCCCTTTTTTAAATTCAACTATTTGACTTTACCTGAATCTACTCATTTGCGTATTTATCTGTAGCTTTCTAAGCCTAAAGTTGTTAAACATACTTACTTGTTTTATCACACAGGTAGTGTTTTTTTTTTTTTTTTGTAATACCTCTTTTATATTTCTTTCACTTCTTGTTCATGTAAACTTTATAAAACAAAATGTTCCGTTACAAAGTAGACTGGAATAGGCACTTGCATGGCACAAGTTAAATCATTCCTCAGTGCAGTTTTGGTAGATTAGCCAGTACACAATTAAACCTTGAATGTACTTGAACTTCGTCTGCAGGGTTTGTTTTGTACATACCTGCTGGTGGCATGGATATGCAATGATTTTCTAGCATGTTCGTGTTATTTGGATACATTGGCAGGTACTTCTGAATCAGTTTAAGACTTTTGAGGTCAGGAGCAAACTTCCCCAGCTTAGACCAAATTGCAACCTCTGGTATTGAAACATGAAGTTAAGGCAGAGATGCGTGAATTAATATTTCTTTGAGTGTCCACTTTAGGCTGAGTAGCCATTAGCACCCAGATTCAAATGCCCAATTTTACAGAAGAAATTCCTCTTTAATTTTAAACACTGAACTGCAAATTATTTTTTTTCGTTAATCCTTTTCAATACATCATTGCTAACAGTCCAACCAAGTATTCGGCAAAATGTTCACAATCATTGAACAGAAGAGCTGACAGAAAGGTCAGACAGGTGAGGGCAGTGAGGCTGTTTTCCAGGAGGTTTCAGCTGTGCCTCTTTGTTGTGACCAAAGTGATCAAAACATTGGATTTAGTCAGCATATTGGGCACACCATTTTGACAACGCCTCTCATAAACCAATGGTTGACATCTTCATATAAATATCTAACTAGCATATCTGAACCATGTATGTGCACCTGAGGCGGGGTAATTCGATTACTCAATTCAGGTAAATTTTGGAATTGTGTTTTTATTTCTTGAATGGGGATAAAAATACAAATGTTTCATGTGTGTTTTTAAAGTTTTACGTCTCCCTAAGCTGTGTTTCTACATTGCCATCAATAAACAAATGGCAAAAATGCTGCCATGTGCAAGGAAGACTAAAATAGGGCACATTTGTCATTTACACAATGGACAGATGGGCCAAGTTGCCTGCAGAGACAATGCAACACTTTTCTTCCTTTTTTTTCTGGTTTGTTTTTGGTTTTGGTGCAAGGTTGCACAGGCATACTCCTGTTCCTCATGCTACTTTCCTCCCTAAGGCTTAACATACAGACATAAAAGGTAAAAGCCCCTCCCTTCTCCCAACACAGATTTAACAGGATGATGTACTGAAAATAAATACAAAGACAAAAATCCCAAACTCTAAAATGAGAAAAATCTATTTCATAGATCTTCACCAGCAAGACTTAAATAAACTGACATGATGTAAAAATAACAATGTGCTGCTGGTTTAACCACAGCAGGGACAATTCAGCACACACGCATTGTGGGTAACCTCCAAAGAGTGAGCTTAATCTGTGGCATGAGTACACACAGTCTCACACAACAGTTCTGTGTGCAGCATGTGCAATGAGTCTTGTTCTGGGAGTCATAAAACCAGCAGAGTGTGTAATTTCTTTACACTCCAAAGCAAATTTGCACTTGAAAAAAAAGATGTGAAAAGCAGATTCCTCTGAAGCCATAAAGACCTATGCACCTCAGAAGAATATATTTAATTTTAAGGTTTTAATGGAGAAGAAGACACTTCTTTTTTGTTGCTTTGAACATTTTTTTTTTTTTTTTTTACAATTTCTTTACTGTATTCAAAGTCAGTGTGACTACTTGAAGGTTCATTTTGATGTGTAAAAAACAAACCTTTAAAAACTGCATTCTGCAACAGTCATATGTTTTTTCTTAAAAAATGCATCTCAATTACAACTTATCCATTGTAGCGGTTGGAAATAATTAAAAATAATCTCTTAAAGTCTCTTTAGTATCTTGTCTTAATCTTGTAGTTGAAACATGAACTGTCTTTCAAGTCAAAACTCTGACTGCAGTTTTCCATCCAAGACTCCTATGAAGTATTTTGGTCTCAATTTCAGTTTGTTAATCAGAATCTCGTGAAAGCATTAGTAATACAGAAAGTGCCTTTTTTGGTTTCTTATTTATTTATTTATATTTCAGTTCAGGTTCGTGTAAAATTTACCTCCATTTTCTCCAGCTGCCACACCTGGTAATTTGAATGCAGTATCTCTCAGCACATTTTAATGTGAAAGGATACAATTGGATCAAGCAGTGTCATCTGTGAAGACGTAGAATCATTAAAATAATAGGTGGCGCGTGAAAAGAGGGTTTTAACATCTGCTGGGATAATAGCCTCTTTCATGAAAATAGAAAACATAATTATTCCTGTTTTATCTCCGAAACAATTGACTGGGGAATAGTTTGGGATACCTATTGTCACAGTAATTGTCATTTTCAATTATTCTGAACTAAAATGAGCCCAAACAAAAAAACTCTGAAACATTTGTTTCCTGTATTTCCTGTCAAAGAGGGGCACCTGTATTTCCACAGAAGCAATATGAAACAGTTTGGTTTATCGACTTTCTGAATAAAACTCTTTCATAATTGAACACACAAGTGATGATTTCACAGGTAGAAGACATTTGCAACCCACAATTTCTATTTTGGATGCAGTTATACATTTATGGAAGACAGACATTTTCACACACCAAAGGGTTCTTCTGGTCAAAGCCATTACAACGTTTTCTCTTTATCCACCAACAGCACCGACATCTAGGGGCCAAGGGTTTCATACATGTTATGATAAAAAATAATACATAATTTATCACAATTAATATGTTAATTTATGATATAATAAATTATAAACTTCTTTGATTTAACTACCCCATCCTCTCTATATAAACAACTACCACAACCTTTCTAAAGCTTCCACTTAATTTTTCACTGACACAGATACACACAAATTCAGACTCAACCATCCAACACATATACGTCCTTTTATTTACCTGTACACAAAGCCATCCATCAATCCTCCAGTGTGTTGCCTAATTGAGGGTTTTTGGCCGGTATATACGAAATGAACCAATTTAGCAGTGCACTTTCGCTTAAGCAGATCTGTGTCCCTTAATGGCTGAGATTCACTCAAAAGAATGCTATGTCCACTGCATCTAATTATCATGCATCACTCACATCAACTGCTGCTCACACTTCCACTCAGCAAACAGGCATCCCTGGAACACAAGGAAAGCATCCATTGAATGCAGTGAGTTGTTTGTCTCTTCAGTTGTGCAGTGATAATTGCATCTAGATGGGGTTAATTCTTGACGATAAGAGATGCTTTTAACCCTGAGTTGGAACATTAACCCAAATGTGCCTGCATAATTGTAAAGAGAAATTACTATGAAAGGAGATCAGTGTTACAGTATTCATATTGATTGGATTAGAGCGTGATATTAACTAATTTTGTTTCTTTAATCTTGGGCTATTTTGTCCTTTTCTGCTAGCCATAGTTCAGCCACCATAGCAGCAGCACCCTTATGCTTTAAAAAAAGCACATTTCACTTGAAAAATACTTGCAGACCTCTCAGATCAAAAGTAACATGCATGTATCGAACAAACTTGAAACATGACTGAAATTTCCTACAACAGGCCATCAGACCAATGTCAGTGGGGATCTGTAAAACCAGTCAACATTGTAGGATACTTGAACTACATTGCATTTCTTTAGTTTGATTCCCAGTGATTCATCACAACTGGAAATAATAACAATTATGTAAGTCTGCTATACATATGGAACAATGCAATGATTCTCTGAGTTTTCCCATATATTATAATTTCCATAAACTGGAAAGCTTATGTTTGAAAACATCAGCTGACAGGGTGTTAACATCAAACCAGAATTCTGTTAAAACATGCACATCATCTCTCAGACAGTTAGCATCAAAAACATTGTGTAAAACTACATAATCTTAACACTAGGACAAGCTTGACAGATAGCTGAGATTTACAATGCAAAGTTATGACTGTGCATTCATTATGACATAATGTCAGAGGATGAAAACGAATGGCCAAAGAAACAATTTCAGCACATCAGATGGCCCATAATTTAGCACAGAGATAATGTCAGTTTTGTCCCAGCTCAATCAGCTTTGCAGGAGTCATCTGATCTTGATGAATACAAAATGTCTTCCGGTGTACGCTGAAACTCATCTCCTCTTTTTTTTTCCCCCTTTTCTTTTTAGGGGCACGACACTTCATGTTCTCGCCCTCCAATTTCCTCCTGATTTGCCCTGCCATCTCTGATTTCCACCTCAGCTACTGAACACTTTAACATAATTTCCTTTAAAAAAAAAAAGTTCCCCATCTCCTCAGCAGTTGTTCGCAGTCCTTCATCATCATCCCTGTGATACACAGATGTGTCGTTACATCTAGTGTTTGACACAGCACACTGGCTTTCACTCGCTCCTCTTTCAAAGACTGGTTTTTGATGGAGGGCTTCAAAGAATCAGGTTGTTACACTGAAAAAACAGTGACAGAGTTGTTTAGCACACTGGGAATAAAGAGCAAAACTTTGGTCTCTGTTCTGATAAAGGCTAGCTTCAATATTCTATTTGGTTTTATGTTATTTAACCTTTATTTGACTAGGTTGGGCCCACCTCTATTAATCAACAATCTATTATCAAGAGTCCATGTTTCTCAGCACTGGACACTAAATATATTTGAAGAAATCGCTCCAAAATTTAGAAATCTACATCTTAGTGAACCATATTTTAATATAAGGGCTTTATTTAGCACATTACCTGACCAGGGCCAAACATCTTGCTTGACCAGGAGTGTAACACAAATATAGCCCAAAATTCATTGGGTTAATCCTCACCACATGTTACACCATCTCTCCAAGCGTCATGAAAATCTAGCCTGTAACTGTTTGTATTTATTTTCACAAACTTCCCAACAAATGGTTTTAAACCCCTCTGAGTGGATGGTGGATTTTAAATACTGAAGAAAACTCACATTCTGAAACTCATATTGCAACTGTGTTCATTTGTTTACTCACTGCCTTGACCAGAGAAGCACTACATTATCCATAAATTTCAAGCTCTGACTATAAATATTTTATTAGTGGGGGATGAATCATGGCCTTGAGATGCTGCAAACATCACTTTGCAGAAGAAAAATAAATCCTTTTAACATGTTTTTTGTACAAACAGAATGTAACAGTTGAAACTCTAAGAAGTTAATACAATGACACAGTATGTATCACCGTGTATTTGAGCTTAAATGAACTTGAAAGTGAAGCACTGCCAAAAGCATTAACACATCTAGACTCCAAAACTTTTGAGGTGATAACCAAAAGGTGTTGCTTTAAAAACTTATTCAGAGCTTCCTTAAAATTATAAATGAATATAACAGGGGTGTCATGATTTTAGGGTGTCACAAGACCAAGGGGGCCTAAATACATCTCGAAATGATGGATCTCATGGGGAAACAGTTGTTGTTTTGTTGTACAGAAGAAAAATGCAGGGAACTACAGACAGCATCATCAAATATGTTCATTCTTTGTGCTTAGCAGCTACCTCAGTCAAAGTAGCAGAAATAAACAGTGAGGAATAGGGAGACAACTCTGATAGTATGTATAGTTCAGCAGCTTTCATTGACTACGTGTATTACTTCCTCATGTTTCAATGTGTCAAAAAATTAGAAAGAACAGTGACAAACATAAAACAATACACAGCCACTGCCTGATCTACACATCGGGCACTATGAGTAATATGAGAAGCCACTGAGCACATTGCCCTTTGAATTGATTTAAAAGGATTTGAGGAAAAACATGCAGCCAGGCCAAAAGACTCATGGGGAAGTGAAGATGCAAAGGCTTCCTTCAAACAGTGTGAGAGCTCAAGAGATCACAAGATGTACTGCTGATTATATATAACCAAAGACCTTCGGACATTTCTGTGGTCTAAAATGAAGGATTCAGGTGAGGGCAAAAGTATCACGGCCATCCTTTGTTGTCAGCTTTCTACAAAGTAACAAAGGCTGGAGTCACTCAGCCTTGGGCTAGCAGAGTGAGTCACTCTCTCCAGATGGGTGGACTTCACAAGCGACTCTTAGCCAGATAATAAAAAGGATTTAAATGACTTGTTATTAGACTACTGTAAGACACACTGTGCTCTGGACTTGTTACAGCAACATAAGTATAGTACCCAGAGTGAGCCCACACATGCAAACATTACACAGAATAGCATTTCTTCTTGCGGCTTCTTGCATGAGGCCCTTAACACTGCACTGGCAGCCCATCTCTAAATTCAAAAGTGAAATATGAGAAATTGTTTACCCCTTCCTACAACACGCTTTAGTGATTGGCATATCTGCTTCCTAGCCTGTGACTGATTAAAAAAAAAAAGAATCTGACAGCCTATCTCCTGTTTTGTCATGTTTTCTTTGTGGCTGTATGGTGTGAAAACTGTCCTTTCTTCTTCCTCCTGTGTAATTGGAACTTGCACGGCTGAAATCAGCAGACTGCCTCGTATCTGACTCAGTGGATGTACTGTAGCATCAGGCGGTTGTGCCTACTATAGCCTCTGAAGATACGGATTAAGCTCAAAACAAAGGGTGTCCCAGAGGGGAGTATCCTTCACATTAAGGAAAAAAAGAGAAAAAAAAGAAGAAAAAAAAATAAAATTATATATATATATATATATATATATATATATATATATATATATATATATATATATATATATATATATATATATATATATATATATATATATATATATATATATATATATATATGGGTGAGAATGATGAGTTACATCACACTCCAGTTTATTGAGCATCTCTCAGATAGTACCCTGCAAAGAAACGCCCTTTCCTCCATATGAACAAATTCTCCTTCTTAATCATGCCCATTTATAATTAAAATATATATGCATTTGGTGACAAGGATGGCTTTTTAAAAAAAAAAATAAAAAAATCACACCTCCCCCCCCCTCCCTTTTTGTTTTGCCACATGCTACTCTGAAGATTCCTCCATCAGCGCTTTTTTCCCCCTCCTACTTATTTCCTCCTCACAAAATAAATGGTCACATGCTTTGTAGCTCTCGTTTCATTTTCCCACCAGATGGCAGGTTGGAGAGACACACTTTTTGCAGCGTACAGGGGGACGTGCTCATCAATCCATCAGGCTCGTTTCAATGTTAATGGGCAAAGTATCACTTAATTTGTCTCTGATGAGGATGTACTTAAAAGGCTGACATTGTCGTCTCATTATATCATCTTAGAGTCGTCGCCTCTGGTCACAGAATAATGCATCTTGAAAATAGTATAGGAGATTTATCTTCTTTTTTTGGCAACCATTAGGAGGAGTGAGGTATAATTTTCAAAATAAGGGGCTTACGTCAAACAGAGTTTAGACCTTGCTTTTATTTGCGGTGACTGTGTGGAAAATAAAGATCGCTTTATACAGCAAACCAAGGCCTAAAATTACATCATTTTTTTCTCTTATGCAAGTGTTTCCAATCCCAACAAAGGCATAATGGAGAGTTTGTGAGTTGTAGATTTTGTAAAACTCTACATATTTATTGTTTCATGACTGACTGTGAATCAAAAGACTGTGGAGACATTAAGTCATTTTTCCCTCGAACCAGACAATTGATTTTCAGTCCTTGTTAATGTCAGAGGATCTGAGACAGTAGCCTGACCTTTCTGTGCTCATGCTGACTAAGATGTCTGAGGGGAACGATTTCTAATAAGAAAGCTGAAGCATGAAAATGGTGGAAAAAAGTAAGCATACAAAATACATTTTTGTGTAGTTTTGGAGGCTTGAAATGGACAGTGTAAGGAAGGCCTGCATGTGATAAGAGGGTGACTACAAGGGCTCTAATTTCGTGGCGCAGCGCAGGGGGCACAGCGCAGGGGGCGCAAGCTTGGCGCACCCTGCGCAGTGCTAAATTCAGCTAATTGCAGCGTGCGCTGCCAATTTTACAATTTGGTAGACCGTCTGCGCAGTGATGGGTGTGACTGTGCGCCCAGGGGAGTTGACAGCGCACCAGGGGGAGGTGTCAGCAGATTCATGTTGGTGCAGTGACAATTTCGTGCCAAAAACAGTTTGCTGAAAGCTCGCCAGCTCCAACCTGGTCTATCCTCGGCGCAAAGCGGAGCGCACCCCCCCGCAGCTGTAATTTGGTGACAGGCGCACATGTGCGCACATGTCATCAAAGCCTCAGAGGCAGGTTTCCAGAGTGTCAGGCACATTTTAATGCAATAAACAATCACAGCAATCACTATTTAATGTAATCGTCTGAACCAGCATATACATTTATATCTATATTAACTGTCCCGTCACATCTGATGTCAGATTAAAGCTGTTTGTCATAATGGAAAGTGAACCTGACGGCAGCTGGAAGTTTGATGCACATCTTACAATAAAACAATAAACAGCCTTAACATCTGATACTGAATAAATATCTGGCTTCTCTCGTTTCATTTAATTCAAAGAAAAGAGGGAGAGAAAAGACAAAGAAAAAAAGAGACAAAATAAATGTATGTCACTCAGGATTTACCCGTGATTTCCCATATTTCTCTGTTTTAGTTTTTTTATTTTTAACGTGATCTAAACAGATGGAGTACATTATTGTAAAGAGGATGAGGCGGAGACACCAGGAGAGTATACAGTATATCACCAAAGGTTCTGCTATTTGGCGATGACAAACCAGGAGTGCAGGTGGATCAAAAATATTCTGAATGAATAAGCCAGCTGTGTAACTGTCTCTTAATTTTTTACTCCTATTAATGACAAAGGAACAGATTAAGTCTGTCCCGGGAGCTGGCCCAAATGGTGATGCCCTTCGTGTCCTCCGATGCGCCACACTGTCCATTCTCCTGCTGCAGGGACAGCGGCTCTGACCGTCTCCGCTACCTAGTCTTTCCAGCACACTCTCCGCGGTGCTGGGGATCAGTCAGACCAATCAGATGCTGCGCCTCGTCCGCAGGGCATTTAAAGGCGAGGAGAGACGCTCATTTGATTGGTGAAAACAGCGCTTGGCTGTGTTAAACCCACTCACGGCTTTTCTCCTCCTTCTCTGCCATTTGCACGGAGGGAGGCCTGGACGCGCACCACTGCGCTCCACTGCGCTCCTCTGCGCTCCTCTGCGCCTTGACTGCGCCTCTCTTGGCACTGCAGGAAACTTGCAAAGTGCGCCAGTCACGCCCTGTCCGCGCGGCGAAGGCCGGCGCAGGGCAGGTGCGCCTGCGCTTGCGCCTGGTCTACGAAATTAGAGCCCTGAGTGGTCATCGCAGATGTTTATACAGTATTTGTGTTTTTTTTTCCTTTGAAAAAACAAAGATGATAGGGTTGTCAAAATATCAGAGCTTTAGTCAACACCACAGCAACAAAACATTAACCCCGGGGCAACAAAAACTGGGTGATTTTTACCACACTACAAACAGTGCAGGTAAAGAGAAAGTCATTTAACACTGACCAGCACTTGACCTATACTATAGTCAGGTAAAGGTAAATGCACACTCCCTGGAAAAATAAACCCAGAGTCAAAAAAGGATATCTCAAAGTTATCATTCATCATCCAGAAGAATTGTGCACTGCTGTGTGTATCTGCAGGGAGTCAGCTGTCTCCAAGCATCTCAGTATTTCTTATTATGGACCTTTTATAACACCAGGCTTTGTTCAGTCATGTGAAGCTCTCGGTCAACAGCCCACAGGTCAGGACTGGTAGAAAATATAAAGGGACCAAATAGCATCACTCTCTTCATGTAAACCCCCATGTGACACCACAAAGACTTCATGTAACGTCATTGTGTTTGTCAGGCTGTGAATGAGATTCTTCTGCATTGTGTCAGACAGCATTGTGAGAGCTTTAGGTGTAACTGAGAACAGAATGGAGCATGGACGTGCAGAAAAAAAGTGGGACAAACAAAATCCTGCAACTATCATCGTCTGTGCAGAACTGTTGATTTTTTTTTTAAATCAAATCATTACAGCGCAACTCAAATGACACAGCTGGAAATTAACTATTCTTCCTGTTTCACTGCTTTATTTCCCCGACACACATACTCTTCTCACTTGGACTCTCTTTTGCTCCTGGCAGTTTTATGTTAGAAATACAACTCGTGAGCTTTTCCATCAGTTAAACATAGATTGTATTGTTTCAAAGAAACATTTGACAACCTTAGTGAGTGATATTCCGATGTGAGTGCAAAGACAAAGTCATATCAAGAAATAGGGTACAGTTCTGTCTTATGTCCTGCCACAGCCATTCAGTAAAGGTGTGTGACAAAGAGCTCTTTGAGAAACCGCTGACCTAAACAATGAGCAGTGAAGGGGGAGTTATTGCATAATAGTGAATATAAATACGTGCATACATGCTGCTTTAGAGACAAGAACACATTATATATTCATACACTGAAAAGAGAGTGTGACCCTGCTCCTTTTCATGCTTGCAAATCAATTTCTTCCCTTTCACCTTCCCATTGACTTCACACGTGAATACTGCTGCATGCATACATTAAATAATGACCTCCAGTCATATGCGTATAGTCATATATATAGAAAAATACAGCAAACGTACATAGAATGTCAGGGGGAATCAATTTCTGTTGTTTACTATGGTCTAATTCAAAGCCCTTCATGAATTCAAAAGAGATTATTAAAGAGATGTTTTTTTCTTAGCACATCAGAACACAATAAACAACCAATAATCAACGAAACAGAATAATTATAATGTCCTCGTTCCCTCCAACACACGCAAATGTATGAATTTGTTGGATGATTTAGAGTGCGCTCTTTCCCAGATGAGATTGTGATTCAGTTGTTTTGCTCAAGGGCATTTCATTTGAGATAGCTATACTCTGGATGAAACCTTTGACATTCCAATCAGGAGACAGCTCTGCTTAGCAACATCTATACATACCTGCTGTCCCTGTGTGATTAATCAAAAAATATTTGACACATACAGGTTATTCAATTATCTCTCCTGCCAGCGAGCAGGGGGGGATTTCTGGAACCCCAACCGCAGAGGAGTTCTTGCTTTGAGGATTCAAAAGCAACTAGAAGTGTGATAAAATGTAGCACAACAGCTGGGTTTTCTCACCAGAGATTTGAATGAATATTTGATAAAGGTATAGCATCTGGGGTAGCACATGTACACACATATTTTGGCAGTATTGCATGGTTTGGCCTTTCCAGTAGCAATTGTGTGAGGCAAACAAAGGTAAATACACACTAGAACACACCTTGGTAGAGCTGGGGTGGGTCGAGTGCAGAATGTGGGCTGCTAAAGCATACGCCAGCTCATCTGGGCTCTCACATCTGGATGCGGTTCTGTAAAATCTGGGCAACAAACATTCACTGTTTTTACCTGCATTAACAGAAAGTGGTGCACTTAGTTGTTGGCAAAGCACAAGGTGGCGAGCATGCAGGGTATGTTGGATGGAATGATAGCGTCAGAGCTCTGAGTGTGAATTAAAGAAGGCTATAACCTGAATTTACATTTAAAGTTTGTTGGAGCAGCAAAAGACAAACATCTGTAAAACAGTTGACCTCTGCAAAAAATGAGCCCTTAATTACACCGACTAAGTTATGCAGGATCACAGATTATTCCTCATTTACTGCAGTAGTGAGTTGCAGGACTTTCACTTTACATATATATATTGGGCTCTGCTGCTTTCTTTTAGGCTGCCTGTCCTCTGATGGGTGGTGTGCAACATTACTGGCCATTATAAGTAGCTTCAGTTTCTTAGAATGTTGTGTAATAAAATTTGTGTGCAATTAAAACCGTAATGGACTTCAAGTTTGCTTATTTGTAGGCCATGTCTTTATTAATAGTGCAATGAATGACTTTCAATAAAAGCGTTTGCAAAATGCATGTTGCCACCGTCCTTTAAAGTAATTTATTTTAGTCAATGTTCAAACAGCCCTGAAAAGTTGCAAATTACATTTTATATTAGCATAATGTAATACAATACACATGGATTTATTCTGAGTTAATTATGTAACAGTTTTCAGAGTGTGTCATTAATCATGATTGCTGAAATGTTATTTAATCCTTATTGTTCATTTTTCTTTTTCTTTTTTTTTTCGAGAACTGGAGAATACTTGGTTCTCAGCCAAATAAATAAGACAAAAAAGTTATCTGGCAGCACGCTGATTATGAAGGACTTCTTTTATTTTGTGCTGCATTACAATTGAAGACATATTTAAATTCATTAAAACCGTTTCATTTATAGGCTGGCTGATTCAGTGTGTGTTTCACAGACAGTCGAACAAATAAGTTTAGATGGATTTTTTTATGTTAAATTTTTGACTCACGGACTAACCAATTAACTAACTAACTAACTAACTAACTAACTAACTAACTAACTAACTAACTAACTAACTAACTAAACACCATCAATTTCTGAAACGGCTTATCTCTGCCAATCATTACAGTCTGTAACGCTACAGTCATGTACAAAGATATTGCACATTTCTAGTATTGAGTTAAGTTGCAGCTCAAGGTTTTCCCTAATTTAAAATCAATTTGAGATTGCTGACCTCTTGGCCTGGTCAGCCTTTCAAAGAAGATTTAAATCTCAATGGGCTTTCTATCTGGTTAAAAAAACAACAACAAAAACAAAACAAAACAAACAGACAAACAAAAAAAATCCAATAACAGCTGTGATAATAAACAAAATGATACACTTAGTCTGCGTTAAAAACAAACTAACAAAACCAACAACAACAAAAAATATATAAGATATGATTTACTGCCATTCCAGTTACTTGCCTGTGCTTTTCTCCTCTATTTTACTATGTCTGGAGGATTTGTCTGGGTTTGGATGAAACTGGCTTAAATTGCTCTTTCTAAGCTTTCTGAACAGTCCAGACACATGTTTTTGGAAAACATCAGTTGTCACACATTCAAAAAAAATGTTCAAGCTGCATTAAGTGATGAAGCTCTTTAAGTACTTTGTTCTTTTGTCTGAAAGTTAAAGCTCATTTTAATCCAAATGACACTCAGAATGTGTACAAAGAGAACCGTTTGTTGGTACTAACATAATGAATATGTAACAGTTGTGATGCAGGAGCTGAGGTAGTTCTCACCCCCCCGTAGTACCAACCCATGCTCTTCTGTAATGATGGATGTGACTGACTGTGAACTCCCTCAATTGCCATTTAATGGTTTGTAATCAGAGATGTCGAGCCGCAACTTTATCATCTGCAACAGTAAAGGAGCGCTTCACCTGTTGTATTTCTCCCTCATTACACATGCAAATATACATAATGACTACAAATGAATAGTGACACACCGCCTCCCAGTTATTTGGATGTAGAAGTAGAAACATTATGGCTCTCTTTTTTTCTCCATTCTATTTTTCAAAGAGGGTTTAATGAAGAGAACAGGCATTCAGGCAGGTTGGACACTGGCTTTGTCCTGTGTACATCCTGGTTATTATTAAAAAATAAAGATTGCTATCGGTGCTTTTATGCGAGTGTTTTACACACTAGGAGACCAAAAGACTTGTTATGGATGTGCACACTGCTTGTTTTTCTTTGAGGTGAGGTCACCAGCCCAGATTGTTTCAGACCACCTGCCTGGCACCACATGAGGTCTCGCTTGCTGAGTGTTAAAAGGAAGAAAAAAGAAATGTGCTAAAGCAGTCTTCCTTTAGTAAGTACTGAAAAATAGTATTAGATCAATTACAGGTTTTCCAGCTCTGGGCAATTTCAGTAATGGCAGATTAGCTGATAAAGTTCTCTTCTACTAGTGCTTAAACAGACCCACACAGGGACAGCCAGCTGATCGAGTTGGCCAACCTTCATGTCTGTTTTGAAGATTTGATTAAAGGGGCTGTGAGTAGTTTCTAAGCGATCTTGAAAAAGTCTCCTTTCTGCATGTATGCCTGATTGTAATCCACACTTAAAAATAAATTATCAGCACCAGTATTACAGGTTACAGGCTAATTTCGAAATTATATTTCTTAGCTTCCTGAACGAGTCCAGCAGGACCGGGTTGGTTTATTGCACATCTAAGTCTTTGAGTCTCTAAGTCTCTATGACAAAACCACGCCGGTTGATAAAGTTTTGTAGTGAAAAAAGACATCTGGGTTTTTCTTCGCTGAAAATTATTTCTGTGATTAATTTTGTAGTGATCATAGACACAGGAGCCCAACTGTCAGACAGAAAAGGACAGAAGAGCAGAAGAAAGATAAACGGGGGAGTGACATTGTATGGGCCAAAGGATAAAACACGGGCTGGACTTTTTGTGATACTGTTCATTCCAACCCACATAAAGCAGTTATTCTGCAGTGGTCTGTTCAAACTTGAGAGTCTATCAATAAAATAAAGAGTGATGAGTATGTCTGTCCTGCTTGGTAGATGACTGGCAGAACATGACCAAGATTCCTTAACATTGCATATTACAGACATGTCATAGAGCAATGGGCTGGGATTAGCGCCAAATATAGTCAGCTACAGGGCAAATTGACAGAGTTTTGTTGTTGTCACGTTAGCCTTCGGATACATTGGAGCACCAAGCTGGCAGTAGTGCGACATATAGGTGGCCACTGAACTACAGTATAAACTAACGTTTGCTTGTTGTCACCTTTCAAACAACAGCGCTACCCAACTGTCAGTAAACACCTTGCACTGTATCTGGTAAAGAGTTGTCTTGAACAAAGAGAAATGGGTCCGATCCAATCTCTATTCGATCCCAAAACAAACACATGCCTTGCTAAAAGTCACATCTTCAAAACAGTGTGTGTGAGACTCCTGGCTAAGGTGACGATGCAGTCCAATAAAAACATATCCTCACAGCCTCTTTAACTATTTTAGGTTATATAAGATCAGCTGCTGTGAGTAAAACTTACACTTAAAGTTTGGTCGAGCATTCTTACAGAATTGTCCGAGGTATGATGTGTGGATTCTACTGTTTGAATTGGTTTTGACAGACCTACTAATTAGGCTCTCACAAAGTTTTGGCTAAAATTTGAAGATCATTTGGAGTGTAGCTTGCCTAAAATGCTGTGTTCAAAGTAAATATTGTTTACTTTAATAATTTATTTTATATGATAACAACAAAGAAATCTGATCAAGAAGTCCTCAAACCTAAAAAAAAACATTCGTAATGTTTGTGCTGTACACTTTGAATTTTTATTTGAAATCAGACTTCAGCTCAAAGGACACACAGCTGCTAGGGAGAAAAAAAATCAAAGGGATCCATCACTGACCCCAATTTTCTAGGGCTACTTCATAATTCAGTTTGATCTGAATACATTTTCTTGCCTTTCACGGCAAGCCCAACTGAATTGCTACCGAATCATAGTCGGCACTAATGAGAAGTGGAAGACAGAAACTCCTTCAAGTCCTCGACGCATGATGTAAAGAGTCGTCTTTGCAGGCTATTTCCTTATGCTAATTTGTTTCTAAATGTGAAATACACACAGAGAAGTGAGTTGTTTAACTTGAATTTGATGACGCATTTAAACATTTTTTTGCACATGCAGCTTAATGAAAGCCTGTTGAAATGCTTCATAAATTCTTGATGAGGAAATATGCCAGGCAGGGGTTAGCAACAGGGGTTGAGCTTTATTTGGCTAAGTTCCCGATCTATAGACAAGCTGGTTCACCTTTTGTTATTTACTGTATAAATTAACTCATGAATCATTCACAATGCATCTATGAAGGAGCAGGGCCAACACATAAATAAATAATCTCACTATGCCGAGCCTTTGAGGTATGAGAATCTAATTTTGTTTTATTTTATTTGTCCTTTCTGCCACAAAATCTTGGAACTGGAAGGCCTGGCTCCTTTCAATCCTCCAGACAGACAGACACACAAATTGGTGCATGCTTTTCCTTCCTCTCTGTCTGCCTCAGTGCATTTTGCCAAGAGAGAGTCGGATGCTAAAGGTGTGCAGAAATGATCATTACTATCTTGTGAGTTCTGCCTGCACTGCCATGGCAACTAAAGGCGAATGTGACCAAGAGATGTGTTTCTGTAGCTGGCACATGCAGAAGCAGAGCCCTTCAAGGACTTGGAGTAAACAGACACATTTGCGCAATGGAGTGGAGCTGATAGGTGCTCTATGTTCAGGGTTTATGACTCTTTTCAAAGCACTCACAGGTTTTTCACCTCTTTTTGGCAACTCAATGTCATTATAAAAACCCTGATTTAAGTGACATGTTTCTTTGAAGCGGAATACAAGCTAAAATTCTGACTTGATCAAGAAACAACTTTGTCAAATGTTAATATGCTGCAGTACTAATGAAGGGCATTTGTAGTCAGTGAGAAGTATGTATTAAAAATGCCAAGGTTAGAGAGTATTGCTGAATCACTGACACATTCCATTTTTCCACATTTTTCTTTTCTTTCTTTTTTTCTTTTTTTTTTTTTTTTTTGGGGGGGGGGGGGGGGGGGGGGGGGGGGGGGGGGGGAGAGACAAATGGAGCAACTTTCTTGACAGATGTGTCTGAATGCCTACAGACATGCATCTGCAAAGAAGGAGCAAGCAGTGGGATACCGGATCTGTTTTGAGTCAGCTGAAAGAAAGAAGCAAGGATAAGGGGTACTGATGTAAAGTAAAAACAAGATGACTGGAAAAGAAGTTTCTAACTCTACACAAATGTCCAGTCTTCTGTATCTGAGGATGCGCATGCGCCACCCGGCAGACACACAGCAAAACTACACAGCAGAGCTGCCGCTTTTATCTAGTTTTTAAAGGTTTTAAATGCTTTTAATGCATTGAGCCTTGACTATAGGGTCTCTTTTAAGTTGTGTTTTTAACTGGATAAAAGGTTTTAGTCATCGGACTGTCGGATTTCACCGAGCATGGCTAACGCCTCGGCTAATGCTACGGCTAACGCTAACTTACCTGCAGAGGTAGGGCACCAACTCAAAAGGGCCCACAAAAAGATCGCTGATCTTCTAGAGGATATTGGACGGCTGTCGGACGAACTGCAGAGGAAGGACTCATTGCTGACCACCCTCAAATCCCGGCTCCCGGCGTTGACCAGCTGGCTGGAGACCACACAGACTGGTGAACTACAACACCATAGCACTATCGCGGCTCTGAGGGACACCGTCATCTGGGAGCCTTCCTCCTCCAGCGGTCAGCGGCCCTCCTGCTCTACTCCGAACGGTGGGGCCCTCTGGTCCGAAGTGGTCGTCCGCAGTCGGAAACGGGCTCCTGGCGGCGCTCCTGGGAGGGCTCCGTGCGGAGTCTCCCCCTCCGTCGGCATCAACCTCACCAACAAATTCTCAGCTCTTTCCATGAGCTCGGAGCCGGCGGTCCTGGGCCCTGCTGATCCCGACGTCTACCAGCTGACGGACGCGGTGCCCCGGCTGACAGACACCACAGCCTTCCCCCCACTCAGGCCCGCCAGTGACCACCGTGATAGACGTCCGGCACCGGGCCGTGCGGTGACGGGCCGCTCACCTCCATCCTCCCGCCCCTCGTCTCAGCGAAAGCGGCTCCTCAGGGACGCGGTGCGCTGGCACACAAGGAGTCCTCACCTCCGGGCGCCTGACGGAGATGGCGGGGTCGCCGAGCCGGCCGCTCACCCCGGTCAGCTGGCCACGACACTCCTCATCGGGGATTCCCTCATCAGGAACGTCCGTCTGAGGGGGGCGTCCACCCTCTGTTTTCCTGGCGCCACAGTCTCAGACATAACAGAGAAAATCCCCGACGTCCTCACCTCTCATCCGCAGGTAAACAAGATCATCATTCATGTGGGCACCAACGACACCTCCAGACAACAGTCCGAGCTTTTAAAACGTGACTTTACGCAGCTTTTTAACAAACTCCAGCAGCACCAGCTGAGTGTTGTTATCTCTGGCCCCACCCCCACCTGTGGAAGGGGCATTGGCCGTTTCAGCAGATTGCTCAGCCTGAACACCTGGCTCTCCTCAGCCTGCAGCACCCACAGAGTGGGCTTTGTAGATAACTTTGATGTGTTTTGGGAGAGGAGATACCTTTTTAACACAGATGGCCTACACCTGAATAGAGCTGGAGCCCGTGTGCTGTCTGCCAACCTGGCCTATGGTTTTCAACACTCACTCCCCTCACTGTCAACACATCACCCCAATCATACACAAACTGAACGGTCCACCCCTAAATGATGTCCCACTGGTCCCACTTCCTATGTTTTTAGTTCCACCTCTGACACTCACAATACTGGACTTGGGCCCCCTGTTTTCACCAACCACTCATCAATCCCTGTTATTATCACTCATCGTCACATAACCAGACTTCATCATGCTCATTCTGTGAACTTCAATAACCTCAGGCCTCTCCCAAAACATCAACAACCCACCAATACAGACTGTAACTCACCTGTCACCATCAACATGGCACTTTTAAATGTCCGTTCCCTTTTAAACAAATCTTTTATTATCCGCGATTTGATTTTAGATAACAAGTTAGACTGTTTGTTCTTAACTGAAACGTGGCTGGGTACAGACGCACCAGTTATTCTCACTGAGGCCTCCCCACCAAATTTTAACTTTACATTTTCCCTAAGAAGTGGCAGAAAAGGTGGTGGTACTGCATCAATAGTCAATAGTTCTCTAAAGACAAAAGAAATAAAATTTGATCAGTACACCACCTTTGAACATCATGCAATTCTTTTTAACAGTCCTTCAATCCTGTGCATCACTGTTTACAGACCACCAAGACATGATGCTGCTTTTATCAGTGAATTTTCTGAGTTTTTATCCATAATCCATGCCACTTACAATTTTATTATTATTTCTGGTGATTTTAACATACACATAGACAAACCTTCAGACTCCATGGCAAAAGAGTTTTTAAATTTACTAAACTACTTAGATTTTAATCAACATGTCACGCAGCCGAGTCACGAGAGGGGACACATATTGGATTTAGTCCTTAGTTATGGACTGTCAGCCAGTGTGTCCTCTGTCGTTGACTTGGCTGTGTCAGACCATTACTGTGTGTTTTTTAATATCACCAGTTTTATTCAACAGGAGACCTCGGTGAGAACTGTCAGGAAGCGCTATTTTACCCCGGAAGTGGCTGCAAATTTTATTGAAATATTAAGTAAACACCCTCCAGCTCCTACACCTACATCCTGTGATTTTATTGTTGAAAATTTTATAAATAAACTGAAAACAACAATTGACCTTGTAGCTCCACTAAAGACAAAAAAGGTACTGCCAAAGCGCACACCTCCATGGAGAAACGAGGAAATTAAAAAATTAAAGAGAAATTGCAGGGTAGCTGAGCGGAGATGGAGAAAAAATAAGATATTCATTAATCATCAAATATACTGTGAGCAACTTAGAATATATAATATTGCTCTCAGACATGCTAGAACAAGCTATTTTACTAAAATTATCACGGATCATAAAAACAACCCAAAAATTCTTTTTAGCACCATTGATCTTTTAATCAACCCTGTTTTTAACAGAAACCAAATCACCCCTTCAGACTCTCTTTGTGAAGGCTTTGCAGACCACTTCAGCGGTAAAATAGATTTTATAAGAGCTTCTATTTTTAACCAAAATACTGTTTTTAACACCTTAGAAAGCTTGTTTTTCCCTGAGGAAACACTGGACAGTTTTGCACTGGTTGATGCTGAATTGCTTGGTAGAGTTTTCTCCCAAGTAAAACCAACAACCTGCCTTTTAGATCCTATTCCAACATCACTTTTTAAATCGCTTTATGGTTTCCTTGAAGTTGAGCTTTTAAACATGGTAAATTGTTCTCTTCAGACGGGCTGTTTCCCTGCTGACCTTAAAACGGCAGTGGTGAGACCCCTTCTTAAGAAGAACAATTTGGATCCTGATGTTTTTAATAATTACAGGCCAGTGTCCAACTTACCATTTTTAAGCAAAATTCTAGAAAAAATTGTTTTTATTCAGCTGAATGATTTTTTAAATAAACATTCCATTCTTGAGAAATTTCAATCTGGATTTAGGACGAACCACAGTACAGAGACTGCCCTACTAAAAATTGTTAATGATTTTAGGTGCAACCTGGACTTGCACAAACTCACAGTCCTTGTGCTACTGGATCTTAGCGCTGCTTTCGATACAGTGGACCACACAATTCTTTTAAATAGACTAAGACACCATGTAGGCCTCTCTGGTACTGCCTTTCAGTGGTTCAGTTCCTATCTCACAGATAGAAAATTTCTGGTAAGTCTGGACACATGCTCCTCAAGGACCCATGAAGTGAAATGTGGTGTTCCCCAAGGCTCAATTTTAGGCCCCATACTTTTTAATATATACATGTGTGGGTGGGTGGGTGGGTGGTGCTCTGGGGTGGAGTTTGAATGGGGGGGCGGGGACTGTTTTTAACATGTATAGCACTTTGTGCTGCATTTCTTTTAATGTATGAAAAGTGCTTTATAAATAAACTTGATTTGATTTGATTTGATTTAAAGGGGTGTGGGAGCCAAAACTTGTGTTGTTTCCCACAGAGAAGACATTAAGACAGAATATAGTCATCAAATTACCCACAGTAAATTTCAGCATTCAGTTTTCACAGTTCCTAACATTTTGGCATGTATTTAAAAATGCAATTTCTGTAATATTAGCATTAAAAATGACTGCATGCATTGCCTCCATCATCTTGTGCTGTGCTTTTTAAAATTACAACATAGTGTAGAAAAACATCTACAGCTAGCAAAGCTGGATCATCAATATATCTCATCCATCCATCATTTACATGCACACAGGTGATGCCACCCTTAACACAGCTCAATAAATAATCAGGCTATTGTATTGACGACCTTGAACTAGGAAGAAGATCAAGCATTTCTGTGTTTGCACAAGACCATTTTTCATCAGGATTTGGTGGGATTTTGCCCAATCCAATGAGCCTGTCATCTGTGTATGAACTGTGTGATGAGTTATTTTGACATGTTGCTGTGTACTGAAAGACAACGTCAAGCCAGGACTTCATGAGAGACATGATGACTTTGCCGTCAGGAAGAGCTCTCAGGATTTTGCATACTGGAACAGAAGACTTCAATAAATGCAGTTAAAGGATGATATTAAGTTACCACAAGTAAATATTTGTGTGTTAATCTGGCTACAAATAAAACACATTTCCATTTTGTAGCTAGTATAGATTACAATAATGAACAAAATTGTATTTCCTGACTCTAGCTCTGTGTCTCAAAATGTGATTAACTCCACTTGATGACTTTCCAAAGAGGTGAGTGAACTTGGACGTCCTCCCGAAGGTGGAAGTCTCAGCTAACTCCCTCTTGCCTCCTAAATCATCTTTTGCTGAAGGGCAGCAAGGTTAAGCAGGTTCACCAGAGCAAATAAATAATGAATTCAATAAGGGTAATTAAGAAATCACATCAGAAGAGCAGCGGGCGACCTCACGGCCCCACACATGGCCTCAGACTTTAAACCCCTAAGAAAGCTCTTTTCTTCTCCTCACTACAGCTTCACGACTAATTTTAGGTCATTTTCAGAGGTTATAGAATCTACAAATCCCCAATAATCCCAATTAATTAACGCAGCTGTGAGACAAACTCTGATAATCTATCACTGTTAGGCTCTCTTGTAAAACGAGCGTTGCATTTGTTGGTTCTGTCTCTGAGAGGGGAACACCTGTCACTGTCGTATATCAAGGAAAGATTTGACTGCGGTCCCTTGGGTGTTGAGGTATTGATTCAGTTGATGGAGTAGGCTATGAGCCACATATCAGAGTATTCTACAAAAAGAGAGATAATCCCTAAATAACAACGCCAAAAGCACAATGACTGGTACAAATGGCTAATTACATTTCAACAAGGCCAGAGCCCCTTTAGTAGCTTAATTGATCCCTGAGCATCTACGTACCTCATACCAGAGCTCTTTAGCTTTGAATAAACTTATATAAATTACACCATAAAGGCTGCTATGGTAGCAAATGTGCAGTACATTCATGAAGTGAATGAAACACATGTGCGATACTGTTGTATAAAAAAAAGCTATAGGGTTGAGAGGTTAATTAAATTTCATTGATGACTTTGGATTTCAACCATCATAAAAACAGAATAACTGAGATCAAAAAAACACCCTTCAGCCAGCCAGGGTGCAATTGTTTGATTTGACATGGTTTATAAAGAGTGATGAGGGCTTGGGCATATAAGAATTAAAATGTATCACTGGGAGCTCAGTATGTGCAAAATTTTGTGCCTCAGGTAAATTGTGGAAAATGATGTAGTACTGCCAGGGTAATGCTGAGTAATTGCAACAGATACTTTGCCGGTGTCCAGCATTAAAACAGAAACATTGTTGAGGTTTGACTGAAAAGAAGTTACAGCCACAGCAAATATATAAGAATCCATACAAAGAGCCAGGATCATTTCTTCTAGGAAATTTCTGTTTAAGTGCTGGTGCTATAAAAAGCAAGCACTACTTTTACAGACTGACTATCTCCCATTTTAAAGGAAGCAAAGAGCTTTTTCTTTGACAAACAGAAAGTCCAGAAGTGCATTAATACACCTGATGTGTCCCAGACTCCCACTGTGCCTCAGTGATTACATCACCCTTTACATTGAGTCACTGTTCAGTGTCTCAGCCCTTAAGCCAGCTGACTCTTTGCTCAGTTGATGTTTCAGCAGTTAAATCCTCTGTTGCTGATTCTCTTTGTAATTATCTCAATGACAATTAGATCTGGTTAACTGCACTGGTTGTCATTAATCTCTAAAAGGCAGCAAATTAAATTAGTCTATTTACAAGAGTTGTGTGTGTTCTGCCCTGGATGCATCAAAGACCTCTGAGTCATTAAATACCGCATGTTTGGTATATGCACATAGGATGCTATGCATGATAAAGACTGAAAGAGAGGCACAAAAAAGAGCTATCTTTAAGGATACCATTGTCTCAGAAACAATACAGATGAAATAAACAGATGAACTGCATATTGGCTGCTAGTTAGATTCATTTAAAAGGTGGAGTTCACGTTGGTATCAGAAATGCCTCTGAGCAATTCCACGTGACAGAGCACATACTTCATGTCTGAAAGACCTTTCACTCATAGCAGTGAACCCTTAGCTCTCTCCAGTCCGTATTAAAGTTGTCAGAGAAGACAGAGTTTAAAAAGAGCCCTACAGTACTCTAAGTTGCAGCTTCAGTTTGTCTTAACTTGTGCATAATTGGCAGCTTTAAGTAACACTAAGAAGCAGCTCTCCCTCAGAAAATATTTTAAATAAACTATTTAAGACAAAGCTAAAAAAAAAAAAAAGTCAATAAAAATCTGCTTTTCTGCTGTAAAGTTAATTCTTGGCTGGTCTCTATACCAAACACCAGTAACTGAAGCAATCCACAAAGAATATTTCATGAAGAGAGCTTTTCACAAACCCACAAGCATTTTACACAAAAAGCTAATCCTTGAGCCCACTAATGGAGTTTTTGGAACTGACGGCTAACTTTTTGGTGATTGCGTGTAGCCAGTGGTTAGTGGTTAAGGACTTCTGGCAAAGACTGCCATGCTTTTGAAGTTGTTAAAAGTTATTAGGAACTGGGAAGGTGAAAATAAAGTCATGGTTCAGATACAGTGTCTAAGAGGTGTTTGAAGCAGCTGTTGAAAAACGGGTTAATTTTTCTCAGATGTAAGATGACTGCTTCCAGGATTGCAATGAGTCAGACAACCTGTATTTCTGAGTTGAAATATAGTATGATAGCTTTACTGCCCTAGACAAAGAGATTTAAATAAAATAAATAAGTTATTATTATTATTATTATTATTATTATTATTATTATTATTATCATTATCATTATCATTATCATTATCATTATTATTATTATTATTATTATTACGATCGTATCTAAAAAATGTGTTTTTTCTTCTTTTCTAAAAACTTTTAAATATGACTATATTGCTATGAGGCTAATGATAATATCTTAATAAACTGAAGTTCAATTTCTTAGTTTTAGTTTGCATTTAAAATCGCTTAAAAGATGAATTTATGAGAATAAACTGCTCTAAGAGGTTGAATTACTAGAAGGACACAACATTTACAATTTACCATGCCTTTATACTGTGTTGCATCGTGCATTGAACACTGGGCTCGGTCTCCTACGTGCTGCATTTTCATGGAATAATTTAAAAATGTCCTGCAGGGATCATTGCTTTCCAACATGGAGCAGCATGAAAACTATTTGGTTTAGCATGTGTTGGTTGTCATGAGTGTGCATAAGAAGTGTGCTACATATTGGGGGGTCTACTGTCTGTAACGTGTCTCCCTGCGGGGGAAGTCATGCAAACATGAATGAAGATGATTCCTGTGAAGGTGAGCTTTTGTCTGGTGCAAGACTCAATGCCTCTTGGGGTTTTCACAGTAGAAAGGCAAAGTAAGAAACGACCAAGTCAGGGGAGAAAAGAAAAAAAAGAAAAAGATGCCTGGAAAATGTGCGAAAGCTGCTTTTGTCAAGATGATGTACAGAATGTTTATTCCTGACTTTGCTTAGAGGATTGTGGGAGTTGTGTGAAAAGCCACAGCCAAGGTGTAAAGACATAGTTAAAAATTCACAATAATGTATCATGTTTCCTATTACATTATTTAAATGCACCAAAATAAGTATGAGTCCTTTTCAGAAAGGTGCTATTCTCAAATGCTTCAAGTCACAAGAAATTCTCAGGAGGGGGAGAGTAAATCTCACTGACCGAAAAATGACTCCACATCTTGAGGATGTGTCTGACTATAGTGAATGAAGGTAATTATCATAACAACCATTTAAAGTCATACACGCCTATGAGCTTTACATGATAGAGTCAAAAATGGTTGGTAAATGACCAGTCCAATGAGTACAATAAATATTACTGGAACTCTGTGTATTAACTGCATCAAATAAATTTAAGAAATATTCTTAAATACCCATACATGTTCTTTTTTGTTATCCAGCCATTGCTTTCATGTTTTGATGTCTCTATTTGCATAGGCCTGATAAAGACATCACAAGCAGACTCAGCTTGCACACAGATCTCACCCACTCCTCGCAATACATTTCCACACTCGTGTGTTGATGCTGCTTGGCTGCAGTGATCAAATCCTTTTCAGTGGAGAGGGGAGTGTGTGGGCGATCCCACTTTGGTGAGGGATAGCCAGATGAAAGTGCGCAAACAGCCTTTTGTTGCTGGAAGCACACCCCTTGTGAGGAGAGAAACGACTAATTTTGAGGGTAAACCGCCGCAATCACAATTCTTTGTGACAGTGTTCTTCAGTTGAAAACACACCATTAGATAAAGCTACAACATTATCACGAACAGTTGTATAACCTGGACACTTTTAGCAGAGATGAGTTGTAGATGCAAGAGCTTGAAGGCAAAGCTCTCCGCTGTGGTCTGACCTTTAGTACTATAATCTAACACACTGCAAATCAAAAGAGTTTCTCTCATCATTCAATTGAGGAAACACAGTTTTTGATACCAAAAGACAAATACCAATTATTTCATTTCAAATGTTTATAGCTTGTTTTAATTTCAAAAATATTAGTCCTGATCCACACACATTACAGATACTGTGAAGTACTGACTGTTATTACCCAGTGCTGCTCTGAATCTTGGCTGGCCTCATCAGGGATTTTGCTGGTGTATTCCAATTAGATTTAGAAAGCTGTCAGAATTGGCAGTGATCTGGCTCTTTGATGAGTGATCAAATTTTAAAGGTTAAACATTTCACAGAAGAGAAATAAATCAGTCTATCTCAGATTTGTTTTGAAAACAAGAGCACTACTTGTAAAAATTACTCAAAAAGTGTGAGCAGGTCACCAGCAGGTTAGTGTTTTGAAGTCCGGTGGGATGAGATGCTTGTCAGCTCAGCCTCTTATTGACACACTGTAGCTGGAGACAGAGGAACATGGAAATAAATAAATAAATAAATAAATAGAAAGTAAAATAAATAAAAAGCACTTCTGAATGTTTATTTCACTCAGAGCAAAAATTTTGGGTTTGAAATTTGGGTTTGAGTCACAATTGTCTGAAGTACTGACTACTACAGTGGTTGAAGGCTTTTCTGCTGGTTTCCTTGGTAGTGTCGTAACAAAGGGGCCAAGCTGGCAGGGATACTTAGAAGGTATCACATTTACTTTCGACAAGCACCTCTCACAACACCAGTTCAAATTAACTTAAAAAAAAAAAAAAAAAAAAGTCTTTATCCTTGTTTCCACCAAGCAGGCTGATTTGGATCAGTACGGTTTCATACAGTTTGGATCGGTGAGGCCTGATCCTGTTTGCGTTTCCACAGCTAGCTGAGCCCCCTCGTGGTGGGCATTGTGTAAGCCAGATGCCGATAGCTGCATCAGTTGCGTATTAGCGTGACGCCACAGCAGCGCAGCACAGTGTAGCTGCTGATAAATCCAACAAAGAAGAAAAACACAACAGTGAATAAAGAGCAATGATGAAAGATACCTAACGATTCACCTCCTCTGTGATTTTGGTGTGGCTCTTGTTACAAAGCACAATCAAGCTTTGTTTCAAAGAAGGCTGAGTGCCGCCAGGAGAAATATAACTGCTGTCACATGGTAACTGACGATTCTTTTGACCAATCAATGGTCTGCAGTGTTGTTACTCCACTTTCTGGGATCTGATCAATTTAGTCTTGCACCCCAAATGGAAGGGTCCCAAAAAGTGTGACAGCTCATTTCAGTTATTTGGGGATCTGTCTCAGGATTAGGAAACACAAAATGCGCGCCTTACTAAGACGGACCAAACTGAACCACTTGGTGGATATGCAGCTTTTTATCCCTTCTTAACAACTCTCCATTATAATCTGCTTCATTGGATTTAAATGTAACTATGAGATGAGTGCATTTTTTAATCTTTGTTTCAAAAGCTACATCTCCTTTGTTATATTTAAAGAAGATAAAGGAACAAGGACAGTAATGGGTTGTACTTGTACATCTGACTCAGCCACATGCTGACAATTTAATGGATGAGGTCTTTTATAATTTTCTCAAAGTGCAGCATAAAGATACCAGTAGAGATTAGATAATTAATGAAAAAGAAACTTTGCATCATCAATCCAAACCCAGGATGATTTCAGTGCAGTAAGGAAAATATTCTTTTCCAGAAGCTTTCAGTGATTTTAAACCATATGGTGCAGATGCAATATTTACAGAGCAGTTATGACTCATCTCCTAAATCTGTCCTGAAAGGGAATATTTTGAATCATCTCCTCAACCTGACCTGAGTAAAAATCTTTTCAGTCTGTTCATTTATGTGCATATTTAAATTTATATGTTGTGTTTGGACTCAAAAACAAGTATGAAGTATTGCTTTGCTTTGCGTCATAACCAATGATTATGGAAAAAAAAAAAAAAAAAAAAAAAAAAAAAAAAAGATTTAAAATAAGAGGTTTCAACGAGGCGACTGCAGTCCTTATTTTGAAGTATTTTTAAAAAGTGATCTAAATTTGGCTTAAACGAACACAAATCTAAAACTCATCATTGTAGCCGCTCTCATCAGCTGCATGTATTTGGAATGAGCATATTGCAGAGGCACTCACTTAACAAGCCTCTCATAGAGTAATTAACAGATGGGAGAGCAGCCTGTGGAGTATTTTCAACAAGAACTTCTGATGTACATTTTAATTACTGACAATTTCCTTCCTATTAGTTGAATTTCAGTTAGAACAGACTTTGACTGGTATATGTAGGTCTACTGCGTACTCCAGAGATGACAGCTATGTTGGCTCGATTCACAAAGCATTGTTCTCAGACATGTTACTGTGCAATGACTCTGTGCACCCTTGCTTAAGGGTTTTTAAGCAATTCTGTTTTCAAGACTGAACAGCGTTTCAGCTTTTGCTGCAACCACTATAGAGACACCAATTTGATCTTTCTGCACCACAGAAATGGAGCCCATGCTTCTCTAATCATTAGAGTATACTTCCTTGAAAAGTCTTGTCTTCTCTCCTTTTTAAACCCAGACATGGTATCCTGACTGACATGTTGCGGAGCTAGGAAGCAGCTGATGTATGTTCCTCTTTCATCCATTTTAAATGAGTTGTTCCATAATTATATACATCACTTGTTAGCTGAAAAGGTTTAAAGTGAATTCACATCTCTGCATGTATTTGTGAGCAACTACATTCTGACGGAAACAAACACTGGATTTAAACCTTTCTGTTGTGACTCAAACTGTGGCTTTCTTGGCTGTCCTCTCTCGAAAGTACTATTGTCTTGGCAGCTGAAATCAACCTCTGGCTGTGCTGAGAACATCCCGTCAGAATCCTAAACACACTTCCACCCGTACTACCTATCAGCATTATCTTGAGCAGATGATAGCAGACATGCTGGATTACGGAGAAAGTAAAACTAAATCCAACTCAAATCTGGAGCCATGGGCAAACAGGCAACTGTATAAGTAAGTGAGATACAACTGAGTCCTGAGCAAACAGCCAGAAACAACTTATCCAACTGTTTCCAAATAGACTTTGTTCTGTTAGTGTTTGACCCTTGGGTCACTTGTTAGCCTTAAAGCCCCCTGGTCTGCCTGCACAATGGACAGCAGCTGTTCTAAATCATGATGTGTTTGCATAATGCCTTTGCCACTGAAATGGAGGTAGTCAGTATGGCTCTAGTAAACAATGACTCCTGCAGTGGCAAAGATTAAAACAAAGAACACTGTGTGGAGTTGTGAGGGCTAAAAAGAAATGGAAAAATGAACATATAACACAGCAAACTCAAGCTTAATGAGTGACATCACTTGGGCAAATTTATCTAAATCCAAGGTTACTTTATACTATTACAATGCTGTGTTAAACTGTAAACACATGTATCAACCAACATATTGTTTAAAATTGTGTCCAACCACACTGTGTTGCTGTAATTGGCCAGCTGTGGTAACTCCAGTCATGTTGAACTTGCTGTTCAAACAGACCTGTTTCTATATCCATGACTACTCAGGGAGGTTTTTTTCCTATTTCCAACTGACTTTTTCAACAATGCTTCTTAATTTCCCACAGGGCACACCATGTGCATTAACCATGCATCACAAAAATTAGCAGCGTTAAAGAAATTTGCAGTAATGCATAATGCATTAACGTTGCATTGCTGGGACTGTCTTAATATGAATCAACTGTTTATTTTAATCAGCCATGCATAACCTAATCTTCATTTGCCATTTTACTCTCAGCTGGTTAAATGGTTAATTGAACCACAGTTTCTGCACAGCAAGAATGCTACTAATGATGACTTTGTGGCTTTGGGCACATGGATTTCCTCCTCATTTACAACATGGTTTATGCTCTGACCAAGCAGCATATCTAATGTTTAAATGACGCTGATAACGCATGCATAAAACTGCAGTTCCACAAATATCCTTGTGAGACTGGCCCCAAAAGCTGTTGAAGACCAATGGAGTAGTAATAATTCACATTTTTACAACCTTGTGCAAAAAGAGTAACATTTATCCAACTTTTGGTTTTAGGCATACTCAGAGGCATGTCTGACCCAGCAGACAGTTGGGGATATTAGCTAAGATGCTAAAAGTATTCCTCAACTCTGATAACTTCCCCCTACACAGAAAGAAAAAATGACAAGCTTTAAATCGCTGCACCTAGCTCCCAAAAAACAAAGACACAAAAGATCTTGTTATAGTCTTAACCCTCGCTTTCTGCTACCATACATTTTTCCCAATCTGCTTCCTGATTATCTCCTGTATTTATGTTGTAAAAGCATAGTTAGAAAAAAAAGAGGTTATCCAAGATAAAATTCTCATCTTGTCGGGCGACTTTCGTTACATCTGAAAAATTAAGCAGGGAAAAGCAATTCTGAGGTGATGCTGAATCTCATTTTCTTCCCTGCCATGTTGTTAAAGCATAAAAAGCCAAAGTGACATTTAATTAACAGGAAAACATTTGGTGAGTATGTGCATGCCCTTTCCCAGTATAGCCTTGTTTCACAGAAATAAAGTTGAACTGATTCAGATATTGCAGCTTCACTGAGCAGCTTTATGCAGCTCGTCACTGAGCAGTTCCACGCCTGGCTGAAAAAACAAGGTGTCTTATGTACTCCATTTTAAGCATTGATTTTTCTGCAATATCTGAGTTTACTTCTGCCCATTTGAAAAACTCAGTTTGGATACAGTTTCCCAGCACTGCTCCACTGTATGCATGTTTTTCCTTTTCACTTGGCCCGTTACCTTCCATCCCCTTCTCGCTCTTAAGTGACTGGAGGGGGTGAGAGGCGATGGCAGGGATCATTACATCACAAAACACCCCCAGGCCATTGTCCTCAGCAACTGCCACACAACATTACCACAATGCTTTCTACAGGCAAGTGGACAGGTCTTGTGTGCCACAGCGCAGGGACAGGAAGGAAGAGAAAACAGGAAATAAGAGAGGATCAAAGGTAGACAGCAGGGCACAAGAGAGGAAAAATGAGGAAGATTAAAAGGAAAAGGATGCAACGAAAGATCAAGGGAAGCTGAGAGAAAAAAGAAATGAAGGGCCTGGTTTATCCCCAGGGACCAAATCACAACTATTCCAGTGGGAATAGTTGACATTTGCTGCTCTGTGACCTAGATGTTTGCTTGGACATGGACAGACTGCATAAAGTCAAAGGTCGGGAAGTATTGTAGATATCAGACTGGTCATTGCCACCTCCGAGCATCTCTTATTACCAGAGAGAGATGGCATTTCTGTCCTCATGTTATGGCAATAAACCTCCTGCCCAAACATGGGGCCTTTCATATGAACATGACTCCTCTGGTTCACACAGGGACAAGATTTGCCAGACTTTATTGCTTGAACACCAACGTTTTGGTTATTTGTTCTTTACCTTTGTGGGCTTCACAGGAGGCTGAAAAAACATAAACAACTCGCTGTGCTGTGTAAATATTAACCTTTTATTTTCTTGTAAAGCTGGTAATTTGATGCCATTTCTCTGAGCAGATATTTATGGTGGAGATATAAAATGGATGTAGTCATACTGTCAGAACATGCAGATCTATTTGTTTCATCCATGGCTAATTATGGATAGATTATGTAGAAGCTGGAGTGCTGAAAGAACAAAAATTTTGAGTTGACAAAGAAAATTGTTTGACACCTCTGCTGAAAAGAAGACCCAATTTCCAGGCTCACAATTTTCCAACACGCATTTTAGCTACAACTTCATTTCAGTTGATGATTAATTTAGTCAGTTTTTACCACAAGAAAATAAAAACAAGAGTGTCCAGGCAGGAACTTAAGAGAAATAAGGAGCAATTGGTTAGTCATCAGAAAAAAAAAGGTTGTGTTTATAAGCAAGAGTAGTCTGCATCTTGAATATTTGGTAAATTGGTAAATTAAGAGTTAGTAGGCCAAAAGCTGAGAGAGAATGCTGATTGGTGTTGCACAAATTGAGTCCTTGGAAAGAAGAGGGAGCTTATTTTGTTTAATACACTGGGCGACGACCGAGTGGCTGCCTCTTGCAGCAGCTATCTCTTCCTTGTCCCCCTTTTTTTAAAAATTGTTTCATATCTTTTTCATCATCTTTGTATTTAAGCCTGTCATAACTTTTTAATCGCTCGCTGTTTGGTTGATCATGGACACCAAAGTGGTTATGTCTGAGGTGGTGTTTTTACTTTTTTTGTTTTTGTGTTTGTCTGGAGATTCTACATAGAACCATGGTTGCATTGTTTACATGAAAAAAATCAGCTGTTAGCAACCTGTAGCATGTTGATGCAAACCATTGCTAAGCCTGGTGTTTCATGAGCTGAGGAGAAGGAGGAGAGGACGTCGTGCTGGTACTGTGGTGAGAGCTAAGATGAGACAACACAGACCTGTCCTGTCACCCCTTGTTACGGGGAGTGTAAGGTCTAGCTACGATAAGATGGACAAGCTAGACATGCTATGACAATGCCCAGAATCATAGGGAATACCAGCAGTGTAGGATTGTGCTCTTCATGGACATGGCTAATGGAGCTAACACCAAACACGAATGCTACATTGGAAGGAGAGTGAGACTGAACAGACTGAACAGACAGCTCAGTCCTGGACCCTGTGGAGGTGGTGCCTGACTGGGGAATTATGGCCAAGCTGTCATCTCTGATTGATATTTCTCTTTTAGTTGACACTTACATCATTCTATTTATATCCTCTTCAAGTTTATCACATATTCTACTTTCTTTTGCTGCTGTAACTCTGAATTCCCCGTCATGGATTAATGAATTACTTTGCACTGTATTGTATTGAAGGATATGAGATGATTGCAATGACCAACTGGAACAAGATGTCAGTATCAGTATTGTTGTAAAAGACATCACTTTCTTTAGGCTTGGTCATATATCTGCTTCTTTGTTCTGTGTAACTGATATAACCTGCATTAGGCTGCAGTTTGTCACAAACCTGCAATTAAAGGCTGCCCATAAAGATGGATAAACACTGTCATCAAACTGAAATATGGAAGCTTATCACTGGACCTGCTAATGTGCCCACCTTTGATAGAAGAGCTGTGGGTTCATATATTTCCTCAGGAAACGTGCCTCTCAGTAGAGCTCCATTTAAAATACGAGCACGGCGCACATGCTGCAGGGACTCACAGCTCCTCTCTCTACTTTTGTTCACTACAAGTGCAGCAGCAAATCCTCCTCACTAAACAGAAAAAGCAAACAAGAGAGAACAAATACATCCTTGCTATCTGTAAACATTAAGACAAACACTAAAGCAGACAAACACAGAGTTGAACAAACCGGGTATGACAGCAAACAAGTTGGCCAAATAATGTCAAATGCCGAGCAAAAGAAATAAAGGGCAGGGAACAAACAAGGGTGAACCACACAGCCAGAAAATGGAGTTCAATTTTTCATTCCGCACAGCCACTAATGCAAATAATGTGTCTCATACAAATTCCAGACATATAAATGCAGGGAAATTGTGGAAATAAATAAATAAATGGGGGAATAAATTGAGAGCTGGGCAAGGCACGGAAAAACTTCAAATGAAGGAGAAACTGAGGGGAAAATCAGAGCATAAATACATGGAGTCAGGATGGTTTAGTGTAAACATGTTTTTTTATTTATTTCTTTCTCCAAGAATACCTAATCAAATCATTTTGTTCTGTCGCTGATGGTGCTTTGTTTCCCAGAGAAGAGGTGAAATGAAGACGTGTTTGCTTCTGCTTTTTACACAGAGATACGAAGAATGAAGAAATCAATACCCCAAAAACCTGCGAGTAAACAAGGCAGTGCAGAGAAGTTGAAATGTAAAGGCACAAGTTGCTTTTCATGTTGACATTGTAGGAGGTAAGAGCTTTAAATGGTGTCAGTGATGTGACATGTTTTCATTTTTTAGATACAGTTGACAGAAATTAGAAGTATGATCATCTATGTGTTATGTTTTTACCATCAAAAATGTTTCAGATACACCAAGTGAATTCAAACCATCACTATATTTGTAGGAGACACTGCCAAGGGATTTATGGTCTGGACTGTGCAGACTGGCAGAGCCTCCATGCGTGTCCATAGGGGAACAAGAATGTTACATGCATCTAGCAGTATTGCATAAGCTAAGCCGACAGCCCACCTAAGACTGCTTCAAAGTCAGAGACGCCTCGGAAAATGTGTACACTGAACACCTAAAAAGCACCTCCCACTCCTCCTCCCTGCAGCTTGCCTTTGCAGTGGTTGACATGGAGTTTCACGTTCTTTAATGGTCTCAGTGAACACAAGGGTTTTAATGTGTTAACTCTAAAAAAAAAAAAAGGAAAGACAAGGACTTAGATGGTGATGGCTGCTAGTCACATGTGACTTCTGCAAGACTGTAGGTAACTATTAGTAATCCGGACCCATAGAAACCGTTTATATCAACATTTCTGAATCGCTTTCTGACACAACATGGAGCACACAACTGCTACTAAAGGTACATTTGAACTTCCACTGGACCAAAAACTGATTGTCTGTTTCCCCAGATGTGACCCCACTTTTCACCCAATCTGCAGCAGTTATTGAACACTTTCAGCAGACAGCAAAAGAAAGTGACATCTTGATTTTGTAAGGGCTAGTACTGACATTACAGCAATATGAACTATTGAGACGCTTACTTCTACCCCATCCAGACTTGTATTTATAGCAAAAATATGAGAAAAATCAATGAAGAAAATAGAGCCATCTCTCTAGTTTTATGAACCATCCATGTTGTTTTATCTGCAGACCGATCCGTTACCACCACCGTGTGTTGCAAATGTCTGTATATCTCCTGTCAATAAACCATGCCCTGCTGCCTGCTGCGCCATGTTATTAACACCCATCTTCATAGCCATCTCTCAAAGACATCATTGATGGGGGTCGTCAGTATTTCTTTATAGTCTGGCCTGCAGGAGACATCCTACAGTGAATGACTGAAAGCTCCCCCACCTCCCTCTAAATCTCTTCTTGTGCCGGAGATAAGAGCCGTACTGAGCTATTGGGAAGACAGTTTAAGATATAAGCTCCCGCTAAAGGCTAGCTCAAAAGAGTGACAATAAGGAGAGATCGAATGGTGTTTCTTTACAATGAGGAGTGTCTCATCTGTACGACTAGTCTAGTTGTGGTGCCCTGATTAACCCCGCTGAGGAAAGGCCATATTGGGAGTGCTAGAGTAGCAAAGAATATGAATCTTTTTACGTCATGACCTGAGTTTATATCCAAAATATCAAGCAGGCAATGATCAGTCTGTCTGTCTTCTTGTACTTGCCTGGTGCACAAAGCTGTTATTATAGATTCAACAATTGGACAACATGATAAAAAAATGTGGGCATTAATCCAAATTAACAAAAAAAAAAAAAAAAAGAAGGAGGAAAGTAAAGGAAGAGACAGAGAGAGGGAGGGAGGCTCTGGCAGGTGTGAAAGCAGCCTTCTGTAGTGGAGATGAAGAGGCCAGAACGAGGTGATGCTGGCTCTGGTAACTGGGTTGCGCCTTGAAATGTTACAGTCAAAGCATGATGAAAACTCGCATCCTCTATTTTCATAATCCATAAACATGAGTGCGCAGGGCGGAATGCAGATCACACTTTGCTTTTAAAAATAATGAGCTATGTTTAATGCAGATAGGGAAGAGACCTTATCAGATTTACTGCAGGCGTTGACAGTATGCTGACTGTTCATGTTTTTTGACACCACATATGTGAAGTTATGAAAACATTCCCAAAATGTCAATGCTACGGAAAGTTTCAAATGCCTTTAAAAGACAAAAAAGCCAATAATCTCTGAACTACTTGCTTTTTTTTATTACTGACAAAAGAAAGGAGGGTCATTATTATAACAAAAAATTATAATGTGCAATCTCAACTTTGCATCATTAGCATTCATATGTAGAGCAGGCTGTGGTCAAATGTCTATAACAAAGCTGTTATCGGTTTGGTCATATACACTCCCAAAATTCAATGTGTGGCCTCAAAATATGTCTGGATTTGAATTATTGTTGTGCTGAAACCTTGATTTTTTTCTATTTTCTATACCCTACAAGATGAAAAGAATGGTTGGCCATTTATTTATTTGTTTATTTATTCTCATAGGGTAGCAAACATTATGGAAAAGGTAGCTCCTTAAGTTGGCTATGAGGACTGAGATGTACTGAATAAGGATGCGCTGTCAAGGTAGATGCAAGGAAAGGTCACAGTTTTCAAAGAGTGGCTGAGAGACTTTGAATGGTTCCACACAGCTCCAAACAGCACAGGAAATGCTGTGTTTGCAGTTTATCGTGCTGCTTCCTTATTTTCAATGGGTGCATCTGACTTTTTGAAGTCGGTCACATCAGTGCTACTAGGTCGAAAAGTAAATTCTGAGCTCTGCTTCATGATAGACATTCGTCTAAACAGAAAAGCTGTTGTGGAAACTTTTGAGCTCAGAAGACAGAAATCCATTTACGGTTGGATGAAGGATAAAGTTAAGAGAGAAGAAAGGGGAGGAAGGGGAGGAAGGAGAAACAATAACATCTAGTTTCTCAAATTTTATCTTTATCATGATACCAAAACCACACAATATGCACTGAATAACCTTATTTTTTTTCTTTACCCCTGGCTGTTACACATTGGCATTCAAACAAATAACAACCACAATTCTAATGCTGGAATTAGAAGTTGTGACTGAAGCATATCTATTTTGAAGTGTTATTTTTTCTCACAAAGAAAGTACAATACCTGAAAATGAAAGAAGTGAGAAAGGAATAAATTTAACATGGGGAATTAGCTGCATGATTAAAGCTTCCAATGGTTGACTTCAGAATAATGTATCCTGTTAGTGATAATAACAGGTCAGCTTCCTGCCAGACAATAATGAAGTATATCTGAAGGAAGGAAAAGCATCATTAACTATAAACAGGGGAAATAATGCAGATAGAGAACAAAGACAATCTCCAGATTTCTTGTACAGCTCTCAAAGTGTGCATAGTCTCTTAAGCAAAACAACAAAACAAAGGCTCAGGATATGAATACTGCTGCTTCAAACTTGAGTTAAAACACAGCATGATCCTTGTGCTGCATGATGAATTTTATGAAAATATTTGTCTTTGACAGCAATTTTCATCTAAGAGGTGTATATTTATACTTCATAAACTCCTGAAAACGCAGCTTACCTTTCGAACTTTTTCCAAGTGCACTTTGTTGAGAAAATGTTGTTGTACTACAAGGAATCCCCATTTCCGCCTGACATATAGTACACAGCATGATGCCTCACTGGGAGTGTAACGGTGAGAAAAGGATTAGAATGTTGGATTGTGGAAGAAGTGGAGCTAAACCCCGCTAAGATTTTGTGAAAGAAAGATGCCACTGACTTGGTTTTGAATTCTGGTAGACTTCTTTTAATATCATGTTCCTAAATAATGAGGCATGTGTCCTCATTTCTAAACATCACCACTATAGAAACGCCAAAAGAAACCGGGCTGTCAGACCAGCCCTGAACACCTTAATTAGACTGAACATATGTTACGCTCCATGACCAGGCCCACAGTGCTCGTTAGCTGCTCTTTCACCTTTATGAATGCCCAAATCAAGGTGTAAATGCAGTCACAATGAAAGGATGATCACATGTAAAAAAAAAATAGGCAGCAATAGACAACATTGACAATCAAAAGAAGGCATTCCAGGTTAGGATTGAAATTATGAAGTCTTTCAGAGGCCACAAAGAGAGTTTGAACAGCCTTTGCAGTAAGAATTTAACTGATTCAATCTACAAAACAATAAACCAGCCATACAGTTCTGGTGAAAGCTGTTAAAGACAGGAAATGTAGAGAGAAAACATACAGACATAATTAACTGTTAGCTTTGGCTGGGAGGGTTGATACTTCTGACCCTGGAAGAACCTTACTTATTTATTGCAACTGTTTCATAATTTACTTTTATTAGGCAGGCAGAGATTATGAATTCCCATCAAGTCTTTTAGTAAGGCTGTTAAATGTGTATGATGTGTCCTTGGCATATTTCTCTTTTTAAGGTAAGCTGCTTTTGTGTTGAAAAATGTGTTTATCTCTGTGAATTAAGTTAGGAAAATGAAAATACTGGTGTTTGTTTAATGGGGCATAAGGTTGTAGCCATTATAAACTCAGGTCATACTCAAGTGCGATAAGGCTTGAAAAGATGACTTAATCATGTCTGCAGGATTAAGTCATTCTGCAGACAGCTCCCTGCTAAAAAAAAAGAAAAAAAGTTCTGCAGAACAAAGCTCCAGAAAAATGGTTATCCACTTTCTGCAAGTTTTGGCTCTGGAGCAGTTTAAAGGTTATCAAGGTTACCTCACATGGCTGCGAGTTCAAAAAACAGCTCAACAAGATAATAAAAGTTGATTTCACTTAAATTTCACTCTGGATTTTAAGATAGGCCTCTAATTAGCTACAATTCCAGTAATCAATTTAAAATGATGAAACCTTTCAAGTGAAGACAAGTGAAAAGGGAAAAAAGCACAGGTGTCTGTCCAGTACATGCATTAGTCCCTTAGTGTTGTCAGATCCCTGGGGAGCTGTCCAAGGTCCTGAAGTGAACACAACACAGAGCTGAGCTGTCCATAGTGCTGACTGCTTCTCCCTGCTCTGGCTTTGCAACATTAGTCAGAACAGACAACTGCACAGACATCACCACTTTCCGACAGTCCTCACCCTCTTTTGTTTGTCTGCCACATCCCACTCGCAGTACCAGTCAAACTGTGCTTTGACAAGGATGTGCACAGAATGCTTTGCACAATCCTAAAATCCCCTGGTCTATTATGACTGCAGCTACCGATGCTGGGTGCCTTTGCTGACTGAGCTGCCGCTGATATTTCATCATTCCAGCACGCACAAATTTCATCAAAACAACCAGGGAGACTGTGTTGGATGTGATTGTGTTGGATGTCACAAAGATATGTGTATCCTTACAATGGCATCACATCAGGGTATAGTGCTGGCATTAAGTCATGTGCTGAGGTGGTGCTAAGCATGGGAACAGTTAGGTGCTGAGTGCAGCACTGCTTACATATTCATGAAACTTCAGGAAAAATCACATCCAATTAACTTCAAACTGTAAGAATAAAACAATGTGTTTGAAACTTTTCTAAACTCTAAAAGTTCCAATCTTGAGTTCTTTTCAGATATATTCATATGGTGTAAAAATTACATATGTGAAACCAATTATTTACCTTTTATTCAAATGTTTTAACTGTGGCTGTATATACATGAAAAAAGAGCTCACTAGTTATCCTCCTCTACCTCACATCATTAAACCGCTTCACCGCAGACACAGGATGCTGAGTGGAGGGTGGAAACTTATTCATCCTCTGCTTTAATATATCTCCAGCACTCCTGGAAACTTTATCCAGCAACTCTGTGCAGGGGTAGACACACATTTACATATTTATCCCCCTTTTTTTTTTTTTTTTTTTTGAGTAACTATTTTAAGCTGTAATCCACAGGAACACTGGTGACTTAGGAACATTACTTGCTATTTATTTTGAAATACCAATATTACAAATCATTGAAAAAAGTTTAGAAGTTGGTAAAAATATCATTTGAATTTGATTAATTTTTGACCTCTTCCAGCATTCTACTTTTGTGCAAGGTGATGGTTACCACAGCTGGTTGCTGTTGGTGGTATCCTGCACTTTATATAAGTGGATGGATGGATGGATGGATGGATGAGTTAATTCAAAAACTGACTTTGGACATAAAAATAAAACCCTATAAATGTCATCTTTAATTTAGCTCTGTCCTTATCTACGACGTGTAAAGATATGCTTTGCGTCAAAAAAGGACTTCTCCCTACAAACCAGAAATCATTTATTTAGGCATGTATACAGTGTTTACCACAATCATTCATGGTTTCTGTTGGCGTTTCAGTGTTTCAAGTTGGCACTCTGTGTCAAATTAATCTGAGAGTTCTATTTCTAGTCCCAGTGTTTATGCCAAAGGCAGTATTAAAAAAAGAAACTCTCAAGAGGGATTTACCACAAGACAAAAAGCTTTAAAATAGATGTAAATACACTGATGTAATAAGCTCAGCTGTAAAAGTAAAGTATCACATAAAATAGCACAAGGTTTACTGGTATAAAATGAGTATGTTTGCCTGCACGCAGACATTTATTGTGGCTGTCTCTTCCTGTCTCTGTGCTCACAGTGTGTGACACAGATTGCTGTAATGATAGCAGGGAGGTCAGTGTGATTTCAGGGGTGTGCTGGTTTGGCAGTGGAAGCCACTGTGGACCTCTGGTTACTACTCTCCACAGTGATGTGAGCAGTAACCCTCTGCAACCCTCTGGTAATCATTTTTACAGCCCTTGCTTAATCAAAATGTCACATCCACTGTAGCTATATAGAGCAGAGTTCTCAGCAAATTAAAAAGAAATTAGGCTGGCAGATGTGGCCTTAATGGCTTAATCATGCCTTTACATTCGTTCTGGTAAAGCATGGCCACAGATGAATATTGTTTCAGCCCTCACGTCCATGAGTGATGACTTAGAAAACAATCTGAAATGCAAATTTGAAGACAGCTGCTCTAGTTATGTTGAAAGCCGCCTATGAAAACATGAGCATCTGACGGCAAGTCGAAAAATGGAGCATATCCTAATGCAGGAGTCAGTCAGTGGGTAAACATACCCATTAAAATTCAGTAAAATTATAAGCCTCACTGGCTTAGTAGTCTACTGGACTCTCTTCACAGCTGCAGTTTCACTGAATGCCATTTACCTTCCATAATTATAATGAATACATTATGAACCTTCCATACAGTTCCATGTTACATCTCACACTGGCCTCCAAAATTGTTAACATGAGGAACTGCAGACATTTCCTTACAAACCTTGTATTTCTGCCGTTTTCTGATTCTAATTCTGATGAATCCTGTTACAAAGCAGAAAGGGCCAAGACATCTGAAAAAAGACCTTTGGCAGAGTGAAAATTAAAACGTCCACAATGAAAAGGCAAGTAAGATTTTTCTTAAGCTACTGCTGTGACTGCTCTTTTTCGCTGCCAGGGCTAAAATCTATAATCTTTGTCAACACTGAACTGTGTTTCCTTAACAGAAGTCAGCTGCAAGAACCACCTAAGTATACCATCAGCCGTGCAAGCAAAACCATCCACTAGAGTTAAATTTTCCTTTATTTGTACCATATAAGATCACCTTCAGCAATCAATGGTTTAGAAAACCTCTCTTAACTCACTGCCTCTTTTGTTCGTCAACCCCTTACACATGCTTTGAAGAGGATCAGACAGCAAGGAGAGAAGTTCTTCAGTACTTCCAATGCCTCCTGACTGCTCAGATGTGAGCTGCCACTATTAGGTCACCTGTTGACAGTGTCATTCAGCACTTTCTTAAGCCTGCATCACTGTGAATCTCCCCATTATTAACCCACAAAATGACTGGATATAAACACCTTTAACGCCCCGGATAGAAAGCTGGACTTTGAATATCTGTTTTCTCAATGTGTATGTCAGCATCAATAAGGTCTCTGTGCAATTCCTGGAAAGATTTCACTAGACTTTCTTGCTACAGAAAAACTTGTACTGCCAATGCTTTGTCTTTAATATTTCTGACAGCACTGGAAAGAGAGAAGTTCAATCAGAGTTCAACATTTGTATCCATTTTTATTGCAAGCGGGCCATACTGAAATACCTCAAGCTGGAATCCCTGATAATCAACCATATTCAATCCATCAACTGCAATCCATTGTGAGGTAACATGGGTAAATCTCATTACTTCTGTTTAATGTAACTCACAGCTGCCTTGCACTGTGGTCATAGCACATCAAACACTGTGGTCATCAACTTAACAAAGCTCTGAAGTATTTTGAGGGATGATTTTCCCTGCACTTTAACTTTACCTGATGTCACCCTGACCTCTGCTTATCTCTCAAACACTCTTGGGGATCATTCAGAGCTCCTATTTCTGACAGCAATAAGTAACTTCAACACCGGAACTTCATTTAGTCTTAAAAATCTGCATTTCCATGCACTCTACTCTAGATCTCACAACCTAAAGTATATGTTTATCTTCCCTCTCTGCCACCACAGCCTTTTCCCCCTGAAAGTGTAATCCTAAGAATGAATGTAGAGAGACTAAATTAAGGCACCCAATTTGAAGCGGCACCACTTCACTGATAAGCTGTACCAGTGATCTGTGAGAGCACTCAGGGTCTGCTACATTATGACAATACAGAGGAATAAAGCAGATGAAAGAGAATAGCCTGGCGAGAGCAGAAATCAGATGGGCAGAGGGAGAAGAAAAAACAATCTAAAGTCTAATTGTGTTATGCCTCACGGCAGCAGGGGAGTTCAGAGAGACACATTTTCCTTCCACACGTCGTTCAGCACAGTCCCTTTCCTGACGTGATCACATTAATTTCCACCCAGTCCCAGTCTTGCTTCATCTTGCCTGGGTGCTTTTATTGAAAAAGTGACATGAAAGGTGTTATGTGCAGCCTATCTTTTTTCCTCTCCCTCTTTCTGTCTCCCCGGTTCCTCCTCCGTCTGCCGTCAGCACAGTCAAGTGCTATTAGCGCTTATGCCTGCCAAGCTTTTGCCTCTTTGTCAATTGAGTTGAGTTCGGACTACGATAAGGTCAAAGACACTGTTCTGAGGGTGTTTTAGCTGGTACCTGAGGCATTCAGGCAAAAGTTCTGTAGTTATAAAAAAATAAGATAGAGTGTTTAAGTGTTATTGACTCATGCCCTGGTTCTGGTGAGGCCTGCTTTTCATCGTCGTTGCCACTGATGTGGGGGAGTGCATAGTCCTTCATCAGGATGAGAATGATTGGGCGGGGCACGTGGTTTCCTATTTCTTCGAGGAATGTCTTTATTACCAGCAGGCCTTCTTCAAAATAAAAAAAAAAGCTCTCATGCTTGTATCAGCTCTGAAACTTTCGAGCTTTATGTCGGCTCTGCTGTTTTAACTGAAGACTCTCTGCACACATGAAGTAGCAGGCAGCCACAAGTTTTTGGTTTTCTGTATTTGCTGTTGCCCCATCTCCGGTCCTTTTTATTTCCTTTGTTTTTACCATATTGTTTGTCTGACATTTGGGGGTATAATTCCTTTAAATGATGTGTGGGTTAAACTCCTTACTTTTATGTGGCAACTTTCATTATATGTTGTGGTTTTATGGTCTCCTTTTCTCAAACCTAAGGTGTCACTGCTTAGGAGACTGTGAAAAAAAACGCACAGCCATGCCTATTAGGTTTAACCAAAAACATGCAGCGGTGGCATTTGAGGCCGGGCATTTAAGCATGTTGGTTATATGTGTCTGACACCCTGCAAGTCACTCTTTGTCATCTCTGCCCTTTGGGAGGAAAATGTCACTTTGATGCTGTTCAGCATTTGAAAGCAGCGCTGAGGCTGGTGATTCAGTTTAGTTAACTATGTTTTTCTTCCTTTCTATTCATTCCATGTCAATGCAATTTAAGTGAGACAACCCTGCGTTCACATGAAAAAGGTAATATCACAACATTCTGGTTGAGCTTCTATTTCAACAATAAAGCTGTTGTTTTTCTTAAGAATCTATACTCCGAGTAAAAAATCTGCTTTAAGGTAGTGAGCTGATTTAGTATCACTTCTGGCAGCTCACAACCTTGAGTAAAGCAAATGGTCACAAGGAGAGCTGTCTACAGCTTTTCATTTGGGTCAAAAGATTGTTCAAACCTTTTGAAAGAGCTGTTTTTGTGACACCATCCTTATAAGACTTGTATTCACTCAAGTGCATCATTTTGAACCTCTTTGACAGCAGCAGGCGTCTCAATCAGCAAACTACCACAGGCAAACTTGGTTCATTGTGTTTGTTCTTTGAGAAATGACAGCTGCAGATTGTCATGTTGGTATTTTTTAAGACTTCATTCTAAACATGACTGGTGCATTATGGTTAAAAAAAAATGGGGGGTAGTATTATTTCTGTGTGCAGCACTGTACAAACCATTTCTTTTTCTGTCTCCACTAGCTGCAGTGTTTTACAGAAATAAGGACATAGGAGGACAATTCTAACATGTATTATCTATTACCCCACAGTGCTCCCAGAACTCATTGCAGTTACTAATATCTCAATTTAACCATTTTCCACACAGGCACCAGGCACTGTGATGACACCAGGCAGTACCATGCTGAAAATGAAATTCAAGTCCAAGTTGAGGATAACAAACGTGTTAATTATCTGTGATTTACAATAAACTAGGGGTAATTGGGCTTTCACTGCCAGGGGACCTAAACACTGGAACAGATGGCACAGTCACATCAGGCCTGCATCTGAAAAATCTTTTTTTTTTTTTTTTTTTCTTTTTTTTCATTTATCAGTGAAACGGGTTGCATTTCTGAGAATGGAGTTGAACGTTGTCTCTTTACACATTGCACGTGTGTTTCTGCCTTCCAGGACCAAACTGATCTTAAGATAAAAAGGAAGATTCACTGTACCTGTCCACACAATCACATTTGACCTTCAACAGGATATGTAATTGGTTAACCAGCAAGATCAATGGCTTCCTCACCAAGCAAGGTGTTAGAAGGTGTGCTGGTCGGCATGCTGATACTCTTTAAACATCTTTTTTACCCATGTTTTTTTTTTTTTTTGTGAAAACTAATGTTTTGTGTAAATAATCTCCTTGGGCATTATTTTAAGCAGTTTTTGTGCGTGTGTGTGTACGAGTTATGCTTGAATCAGCATGCAATGTTTAGTCTGGATTTTTAAAGTAATGTTTTATGTATTTATGTAGCTTTGTGTAAAGCTGACCTTTTTTAAGAGTTTGAATGAAATGAAAAGGCAAAAAACAAGAATCACAACAAGACAGAAATTCGTTTTGACATACCTGCTGGGCTTCCCAATGTCAGATGTCCATACACTGTTACAGAGGCAAGGAAGTTGTATCCCCGGTGTGACTCTATTCACAGGTCACTAACCCCAGGGTCTGAAAGTAAACAAAAGAAACACAAATCAGAGCAGACATGGAGAGTGAGCTCACGACTTTCACCGATTCAGCCACCACAAATGCCCAGCGATCCAGGATAAACATCCTTGAAGAAATGTCAGTCCAAGGAAGAACATTAGCTGAACCACACCAGGGAAGCAGGCAGGAAAAGACCAGCATGACATATGCACAGCATCGCTCTCCTTGCCTGGTCAACTTGATCATTTTTCTGCCTAAATAGCTGCCAGAGAATGGCTCATTACACCATCATTTTAGTCTGGGGAAGACAAGTGAGAAACCTTGGTGCGGCTCACGCCATACTACTTGGTAGAAGCTTAAAAAGTGAACACACTCTGTCTCTCTGTCTGTAGAAATACACATCAGCTATTCCTCAAATGCAACTCCAGGGAGCATACTCAAAACCAACCAACCTTTAAGATGTGTTTAGACTATTTAGTTCTACTTAACAAAAGGGCATAGTGACAGATGAAACCTCTTATTGAGCTACTTTGTCTTGCAAATCACTAGTACTACTTGATGAATCCACAGCTGCTGTCATGAGACTGTGGCTGTGGTTTGTGGGTAGACAGCTATGGTTCATTGAATGCTGCACATTCAGCCTACTGTATAGTATCATGAATTACACAACTGAATTCATAAAAAAGGCAGGGGTGTACATGCACTTGTCACTCTGCATGTCTGACCAACAGGCTGCACTTAAAGTCCACACCAGGATCTAATGGAGGGTTATCTCAGGGAAACCAACACCACTTGTAAACTATTAAAGAGGAGAATGGCATAAATCAGTGGTTACATGCAAGATTATGTTTATGATGTGAGTCTATGCATATTGAGTTTTGTAGATCTGAAAGCCCATCAGCAAATGGGCTTCCCAAATCACTTAAGCACCTCTGAGGAGTTTTCAGTTGATGTATACTCTTAACAAATAAGTGCTTTTTTGTATGTTTTTGTTTTGTTCTAGTCACATTTACCCAGCTGGTCGGGTGACACCTCCTCCATCCTGTTTACTTGATATAAACCAGTATGTGAAGTTAGATTAAAGAAGCATGATTTGTTCTGTAATGCAACATCTGTATTGCATGTTTAAATGCCTTGTATGATTTCTGCCGCAACTTGATTTTCCCCATGGGGACAATTAACTTTACTACTACTGATGTTGATTTTGGCGCCGCCTGTGGACTATGTGGTCCTTGCTGATTTTTTTTTTGATTTTTTTTTTTCTGTGCATGTGTAACTATTGTGTCTTGAATCTTAAATCTCATCCCGCTTGCTTTTCACTGTTGATCAACTTAATGGTTGAAATCTACAGAAACACTATAACAGCATGCCAGTATTGCAACACAAATATTATCCTTCTTTGGTGGTCACAAATACAGTGCAAAGTCAATGAGTTGCTAAGACATCTTATCCAGACACTCTCACCCAGACTGCAACTGGATTTAAAATGGATTATGAAACTTTGACGCATAAAAAAAAAAAAATCCAGACCAGCCAAATGTCTTCTCTGTATCAAAGTTCAGCAGCACTGGCTTTCTTAGTGAGTCCACTTGCTAAGCCACATTTCAGACACTTAACTCGGCCATTTCTACTGTAACCATAAATTGAGTTGAATTTTACATCCGATAGACTTTCCCTGAACTCAGATTGTACCGCAGGACGTGTGAGCAGTAGCTGCTGCTGACACCTCAGAAACGCTCACCTCTTTCACCGTCTTACCAATGCTGCTATTTTCAACCCACCCACTGATCAGCCTAATCCACTGTTAGAGGATTTGCGCGCTGTGGTACAGAGCAATTGTGCTGCGGCAAAATGTGTGTGGCTTAATTGGAGCAGAGACTTAATGAGGGCCCCTCGAGGATTATCATCTGTGGCTTAGAAATGGCCCAGGTAGCGGAAGACACGGTCAAAAGGATCAACTCACTGCTGTCTAAATTGGAGTGACAGCGCTTAGCTGCAAATGTGCCAATAGATTCTTTAAGTTTTATGTAATTTTGTCAGATGGTTATTTGATTGGGGTGAACATGTGTAAAAATAGCTGGAAACATATGACTTCAGGGAAGAGAAGGATGCTTTAACATCTGGAGAAAAAGTAGCACTGCATGTTTATTCATCCCAATTTGATTATTTAACCCAGACTATCATCATTTCTGTGCTTCAACCGACTATAAATTTAGATTTTTATTTTGGGAAAAAAAAAAATATTGAGTTGCACTATTAGCAATAAAACATAATTGATTTTATTTCAGCAAAACAATTTCCTCAAGTTAGTAAGGGGCAAAACTCACATGGGGAATCTCTTTACAGAATGTTTATTTTTCAATGAGGAATTCACAATATTGAAAGATGATTATTTTTAACCTTTTTGTTCATGATGCTATTGTGAAATTAGTAAATGTTTGGTATATAAAATGTTAAAAACAATAGCAGAAATATAACAATCCCCTCAGCCAGAGATATTTATCACTTATTTTTGAGCATCATCATAAAAACTTCAAAAATTTAGATTATCATCAATTATAGAAGTGCAATGGAGCACATTCAAACAAAAAATCTTAATCATACATTTATTATCTAATTGATTTTAATTGTTTCAGCTTCAATTATTTAACTTTGGTCGTAATAGCAGGGAATCAAAAATTCACAAACAGAAAAGAAATACTGGGGAAGGTACAGAGGTAAATAAGACCCTTCACTGTCTCTCCAAGCGGTGTATTTCTCAGAGGAGCCCATCTCCACTTGACAGCCACAGATCAGATATGACTGACCAAGATAAATGGTTAGGCTCTAAAGTCAGATCAATTCAGTCTAACAACTGTCCTCGCCAGGAACAAAAGGCCACACTGTCAACATGGCTCAACTCACTTCACTGCTTATTCACTGTCTCTTTGTCCTTGTTGCGCAAACACCGGAAACTGTGAATTATCTACGTCTTAGATGTTTAACAGGTAACACATTGAAGTTGTATTGTAACACTACCATGAGGTTCTGTGGTGCCATTTCTTGTTGTTGTATCTGCCCCTCTCAGCCCAGCCCTGCAGGCGTACACAGAACCCTGTGTGCAATAAAACCTTCTCAATCACTGGCTGTGTGGTACATCACCATTCCTCCTGTTGGAGTAAAGACCAGACTTTACATCCTCCATCATGAATTACTTTAGGTTCAGTCCAGCAAGTTTCAAGGTTTGAACTCAGCCAGAACTGGAGTCAGGGCCAGAGTCATAATCCTCTGCTATAGTGTTACTTAGACCAGCCAATGTTTCCATTATATAGCAAGACACAGGGGCTGAGTCCAACTTTGTGCAATTCAACTCAATTGATGACACAAACATGCCAGAGGAGGCTTTTAGGCCCAGCTGCATTGATCCAAAGCTCAATTCAATTACATGCACAATAAGGAGAGCTAACAGCAATAATTTCTTGTGGTGTCACTGCATTGTGTCCAAGAATGTTCTTTCATTGACTGAGCACGAGAGCACATTAGCACTGGTCATAAATTTCTGTGCAGATGCATGCTCGTGGAATTAATCCTGTTTCCAATATCAATAATCAGATTTTATGGTTGTCTAGGAGTATATTCCATTACACAAACAAAAGAAGTTCCCACCAAAGATGTAGGATTGTATAAATAAGAAGTACTGTGACAACATAATAGATTAAACATGAATACATATATGGGTAGTTTTCCTATATACTGTTTGTTTTACATGATCTCAAATTGAAAACACTCTCACACCTTTACTTTAACATTCATTCAAGAATGCTGTGCTTGCAAAGAGTACCATACGGTGAATCTAAGTTGCTTCACCTGCCTATTGGTTCCCCAACACCTAACATGTAAGGAGGTAGTGGAGTGTCAAGGTAAATCAGCATTCTTATTCTGCCAAGATATTAGCACATTTGAAGACTCAGATATAACAACAACTAATGTTGGTATTTTGAGTTAACCGTGATGTTGGTCACTCAGTGTGTGATAGGTGCATATTCATACTGTTAAATATGATGTTGAATTATGGCCAAATGTCCCTTTAAATGCCTTCCCTTCTTTTCTTGTGCTTATCTTGTTACTAATTCAGTATTTTGGGGCTATTATAGCATCTCCCTCAAAGATAAAGGCACCACAGATAAACGTGATGCTGTTTAAAATAAAAATGAACCATCAAAGCAGTGCACAAGTTTGATACAAACTATTCCAAGTCTATTTTTTTAACGTGAAGATAAGAACAAAACAAACTAAGTTGAGTTGTTGAAAACAAGCCTTTATACAACATATTTTGATATTAAATGAAGACATCCAAACTCAGCAACATGTGCCTGAAGAGACACTGCCAGCCTTCAAAACAGATTGCCTTGAGTAGCTTTAAAAAAAAGAAAGAAAAGTATTAATATTCTCCGCCATCCTCTTTTTCATCTGTCTCTCTTCAAAGAGAATAAGTCACAATAGCCAGAAAAGCAAATTCGGCTTTCTTACTTCTTCAGAAACACTCAAAGAAAAAGTGAGAGAAAAAAAATACTGTATCAAAACCTGGAAATATTTCAGTTGAAAGGTCATTTAAATGTCAGAAAGGAACCAGGCAAGCGTTTGGGTCAGAGATATATCTCTGAAAGCACTTCTTTATGCACACAGCTTGGATGAAACAAAAAAGGAGTCAGGAATGTGTCAGTACTTTGAACATGAACAGATGGAGCAGAGAAGATGAAGATAATCCACCTGCTAGACAAGAGGGAAATAATATGTGTATATATGATGGAATATATTGACATTTAGAAGTCAAAGAAAAAGGGTGAGCACATTTAGTCAGAGACATAAGCAGGCAGCAGAATGTAACAGAGAGTATTCCATCTGGAAAGATTAAAAAAGGCTGCAATAGGAAACACTTTGGCCTTTGGCCCCATGCTGAGAGCTCAGTGTCCACTACATCGTGATGCTGTGCGGCTACATCCCTAAACAAAGGTTTATTGCATCAGTTCTTGTAGCGCACAGTGCCTGAGTCAGACTCTTACAGTGTCTGAACCATGGGACCTTGGTTTTATTGGACCAGTCTTGAACAATTTGCAGAGAGAGAACTTAAGATCACTGCATACTGAACGCAAGGGTGAAGGAACACAGAGTCAAAAGCTGTAGTGACTAAAGTGCCCCTCACTGAGAGGCAGAAGAGTTTCCTGACGTCAAGCTTTCAAGTTTTAGATGCTTTGATGTACTTGTGATTTTAAGAGGGTGATCTGAATATTTACCAGTTATTCACAGTAACAGGTCAGACGGTACTGTGGTCTCACAATTATTCAAAGCCAACAGAGACATGTTTGTCTCTTTTAATTTCACAGTCTGCTACCTGGAATAATTAACACACATATTTAAAGTTCCAAATTCTTATTGGGCTAAATGAATCTTTTCCCTGCATACAAAGACTAACCTGCCTGATTCTTTGTTGTAATAGCTATTTTGTAATGTTGCAATCAACATACCAAACATGAAGACGGGATTCAAGAGACTTAGCCACTCTAAATTCTCCATCTCTCCTTTTTATCTCCTGGAGACATGCAATTCTTTTGTGCCCTACATTTAGCTGAGGGAAGTTATTTAAAACTGCTGGCCTAAAGCCTTCACACCCTGCCACACAAGCGCACAGATGACGCGGGACTCTGGAAGCCCTGATGTGATAGCACATGCCATCAAATCCACAGTTAATTGGACACTTCTCACACGACAGGCCTGTGGTAAACAGCAGTGGGCAAATAACAAGGCTAAGACAAGCTCCCAGAATGAACAGGCAGAAATAGCTCAGATAACGAAAGCAGCAGCATGTGTTGTCCTCTGCAGTATATTGTGTCTAGAACAACAACTCTTCTTTGACTGCATAATCCTCAGCATTCTGCTAAACTGATTAGCCTTCCCATGCTTAACAGCTGGTATCGTAGCCCAATTTGTCCGGCTTGGAAATGTTAAGCAGAATCATGTCTGCTGCATTCTTCGTGCCAAACGGACATTTGTGTGTAGAAAAATGGTCAGCAGCCAGGTGCTGAGGAGGGATTGCACATAATCAAAAAGGATTTCATGGAAGCAGATTGAGAGAAAGGAGACTTATGGAAATATAGTGCAGCATTGTGCCGGATGTCTCAATTTCTACAAGCCGGCTCACATGTGGTTGCTCAACTCCTGAAAGATGTGAAGGTTTAGAAAGCATCCAGCTCACCAGAAAGACTTCTTGTTTACCTCAGTTCTGCTGAAGTAAACAAGACATCGATGGAGAAATCAGCTCTCCAGCAAGCCAAAGAGACACAAAGAGATTTCAGCAAATGTGGTGGGATGAAAGGCAAATCAATATTTGACATATTGGACTACAAAGCCCATCTTGCACCTCAGCTGCAAACAGTCCAAACAGAATTTCTGGCTCATGTTATGGGCAAGTACAACAAGCTTCAGATATGTCTCCTGGTTTAAAACTGCCCCCCCCCTGTGAGTTCAAGATGACTTTTTTCCCCTCTAATAATATAATTATTTGAAAATAAACTAATAAGGGAAATTTGGAACCTGGCAGCTAAAGTAGTGTTACACGAGGCTCCAGTTGTGAGGAGCAAAGGCTGTGGGTCTCCCAAGTGCAGCACAAGCGAACTGCTTGTGCTGCACTTATCAATTTATTGTCTGGATCAATCATTCCTTGAAATTGTTTTTTTTTTCTTTTCTCTTCTATTTGGTGGAAACAATTTTCCTTTTTTTTATTTTTCAATTGTTAAGAAAAGTTTAGGAAAAGCTCTCAGTCCAAAAGTCATTTTCATTTGTTTCCACATGAAATAATGTGTTTAATATTTAACAAGAGGAAAAAAGACAGAGATGAATAAACACATTTTTTAATTTGTTTTTAATTATTATGGTGTTGTAGGAACCCACAGCTTCAAATATCAATACTGATATAAATACACTGAGTCCCACACGCAATTTCTTCTCTTCACCCAAGACTTTAAAACTCTACAGACTAACCTTATTTTCTTTCAAATCCACATGAACTGTGGACTTACACTTGTATTTGACATAATTCTTCAAGATAATTGTATGTGTACTAGTGGGCGCTGTTTTGGATATTATTCTCCAGAAAATATATTTGTAACTGAATTTGATATAACACTTTTATTTGTGAAATTTAGAGTTGACATTGATAATTTAAATAAAGGTTGTTTAAAAAAATTCAGCACTCAAAGGATGTGCCCCCAACTTTAAAGATCTAACTGAAATGTACAATTTCTCAATTCTGATACTGATTGTTGAAATTTCATTTGTGGAATACTTTTTTTTTGTTTTGTTTTGTTTTGTGTAAAATTTTCTACATGTATAAATTGAAGCTGACTGGCAATTATTTTATACACTTTGTGCCCAATTCTCATTTGAACACTCCACTGAGCTCCAGCAGTCCAATCTACTGGTCCACAGAGGCAAATTGTGTTAAATATTTCTAATTTACCTATCATAAGTGTAACACAAGCATCAAGGACTCTAAACTCTAAGTTTCAGTTGGTTTTCTTGTATTGCTTGCATTTCTGATTTCCCCATAAATGTTGTTGTTTAACTCATCTGCAGGGACTGTGTTTGCTTTATACGTAGCTGGCGACGGTGTAAACCACTATGCTCTCAGATGTGGCCCGAACAGCTGCCACTGTGAACAGTACAAGTCAAAAATCCCAAATTTGGGCTTATTACAGCTCAGACATTTGTAGGTGGATAACATACTTTACTCTACACTCAAAGTCAGCAGTTCTGACTATGGGTTAGGATGACAAATGGTTATCGGAAATGCTAAATGGACTGTACTTACACAGTGTAGTCTTCCCACCACTTAAAGAGCTTTTATGCTTACATTCACTTTTTCACACACACTCACGCAGATATTCACAAACTAATGGCTATACCTAAGGGAGCAATCTAAAGCTCAGTGTCTCACCCAAGGAGACTATATGTGCTTTAAAACCTGGGTAGTTTGAAGAAGTTGTTCCAAAACAGGGTGTTTCCCTCTTGGGCTAGGTTGTTTAGGCACACTTGAATGAAGCAACCTGTTGTCTGCAAAACAAGAAAAGTAAGCCAAGGTGTTCAAGAGGAGGCCACTTCCAGTCAAACCCTGGAGTTACTTGATTGCAGTGAAAACACAATCAGCCCCATAACAATGACCAATAGCAGCTCGACTCATCACATCAGTGACGGCTACACAATAGACAGGTTCATAGAATCAGGGAAAATTCGTCCTTCCCATCGCCAGAATCATCACTTCTCAGTTCTGTGTTCCAAGAGCAGTGTCCAATTTTCAGCAAAGATGATCATCTACCCAAATGTTAACGCGGCACTTGGCCTCCTTGCTGCTCCAAATCAATTCATATTCATTCAATTTGTTATCAGGTTTAACAGAATTAGTTGGCAACTTGGGGCTAGTTTCCCACAATGCAAAATGCCACCAGCAGACATGGCACTTGTTCATGCCATGGGTAAAATAGGCTGTGATGAAATGGCATAAGGACAGCCTCACAGTATTTTTTGGGATTGGTGTGCAGTATGGACATAAATCATCACAATACAGATTCAGAACAAAAGCCCTCCAGATGTGGAAGCAGCCTTAGATGTGACATCAGAAGCTGGGGATGAAATCTCCAACTTCTAATTGGAAAACCAGCCAAGCTACCACAGAATCAACACTGGTTTTGATGGCATGTTGGCAATTCAAAAGCACGGTTCCAATATGTGAGTCAGTTCACTTTGACATCATGTTCGTCCTTTCTCAAAGTTGCCCAAAATCAGCTGCAGTTCCAATTTGTTTTTTGATTGAGGGATATTCCCATGTTTGGTAGAAGAGATGTTTGATGATGTGACATTTCGAGTTCAGTGTCAGGCACTTACACAGGTGTGTTGGATAAATAGTGATGAGGGAATTAACGTATAATAATCTCACTCATATTGATAGCAGAACTGATTCCAGATCTACTCAATTAGTGAAGAAGACAGGAGCTGGGGTTTTGTCGTTCATCACAATGCTTGTCTTTTTTTCTCTTTTTTTTCTTTTCAGATTTCCACACCTCACTCACAGTAGAGCAGGGAGGCACGCTTCTGTTGTACCTGCTAGCTAACAATGTACAAATCACTTCAGTTGAAAGGCATGAAACTGCAATCAGCAGTTTGTACAAAATTAGATAATGAGGCCTCCAAACTTACAAAGTCACTCTGCAATGGGAGCATGTAGTTCAGTCACAGGACTGTCGATAAATATTTTTTTTGGATTTAAATAATAATAATAATCATGAGTCATGACCAGTGGCAGTTGCTGGTCGGTCAAGGAGGGGAAGCTAATTTTTTTCTGGCCTACATCATAAATTTGTGTATTTACACGTAAATTCTACCCTCCATACCAGCTTGCTAGCAGCTGGAGCTGCTACGTAAGACTATGACAGGCTGTAAGTGTCAGTGACAGGGGGAGAAACTCCGCAGCTGTAGCTGTAGCTGCTTACTGATCATTTTTGGCCCTAGTGGAGCCCAGGAGGCACCTCTCAGGGACCTGGACCCTCTTTTACCTTATTTTAAACCCACAGTTGTAAATCTGGGTGTACAGATTGATAGTGATTTTAAATTGGATCAACAAATTAATTCAGTTGTAAAATCCAGTTTTTATCACTTTAGGCTTTTATCCAAGATTAAATCGGTTTCATCCTTTAACGACTTTGAGCGGGTAATTCATGCTTTTATTTCTACGCGACTAGACTACTGTAATGCTCTCTACGATGGTGTATGGACTTAACCCCCCCCCCCCCCCCCCCCTTTATGACTCTTATTTGTTTCTATGTGTTATTTGAATTGATTTTATTTGTTTTATTGATATTCTCTTATGTTATTCTAACTGTGCAGCACTTTGGTGAACTTAAATGTTTTTAAAATGTGCTATATAAATAAAGTGGATTGGATTGGATTGGATTATTGGTGAAGAGAGAGAATCTTTAAACACAACGCTTGTCATTTTTAAGAAAGGTAAGCTCACTGGGGATCGATAAAGCCTCTGGATCAGTCCAGAACAACTGGATGTAGAACTCAGATGATGCTCAGGTGGAGGGTTATACTTCAAGATCGCTGACTGGTTCATTTAACTGTCAATCAAAAAGGGATTCGGCCTCAGACAGATCATCCAATCATCATGCAGAAGCCCAGCATCCAGGCCAGCCCACTGCCTCATAGACCCCCAGAGACGCCGAGTGTCTGATGGGCGGGACAAAGCCCAGCATTTATCCAATGACCGTCCAGTGTCCACAGTGGAACAATCCACTCTACGTTTCCCAGCTGAAGTCAGAAGATGCTCAGCGTCTGACTGTGTTAAAGCGCCGAGACGCAGACGGGATGGATGAGAAAGAGGTTGAGCCAGTTACCTGTGCAGTGTTGCCAACTTAGCGACTTTTTCACTATTTTTAGTGACTTTCTGGACCCCCCAGCAACAAAATTTGAGAAAAGCTAGTAGGGACAAATCTAGTAACTTTTTTTGGTGGTCGGCGGCTCCAAGATCACGGGAGAAAAGTAAAAAAAAAAAAAAAAATGCATGGCCAGCTGTACACAGGCACAAGGACGGCTCAGTTGACAGGTAGGCAGCCGCAGACTCAACCCCCCCACTCAGGCCTATAGCTATTTCCGATGCTGAGGAGTTGGCAACACTGTGCCTGTGAAAGGTAGTCGATGCTGAACAAAAGATGAAGGAATTCTTGCGCATATTTTGTCAAACAAATGTACACACAGCAGTACATATCACCAATTTTTTAAGGGACATTTTAGGGGAAGCTGAGCTTCCCTTTCAGTCTTAGAGCAATCGCCACTGGTCATAACACAGCTGATGTAAAGCAGCCTTTTCTCTCCATCACAGGCTGAAGCTTAAACTGCTTTGTTTATGTGGCTAAAAGCTTTGTCAACTGATCAGCTTAAACCCATAGCTTCACCTTGTCATCAAACAAAGGCTAGAGTGTAGCCATCATACCAGCATAAATACAATGAGTCAATATTAGCTTTGTCAAGTACGCAGGGTTTTCCAGGGTATGAAAAATAGAAAAATTGTAGCTTGGTAAGCTTCAACACTTTGCCACACATTTACTACAAATTCATGACAATGTTATTCCTCCAAGACAGCACTTTTTAAAACAGTTTTATAACTGACCCCTTCAGAAAGAAACCAAGTCAGAGCATTCCTTTCTCTCTGTACCTGAAGCATTTCCTATCAAGTCAGAGCTAGTCTGGTGAAAATTTAATTTCATGGCTGACGATGATGCAGATGGAAAACTGGTTTCCAGACAATTAGAATTATGTTATTTCTCAAATAAATCTGTCTCTAAGTGACACCCCGATTTGTCCCTTAGCGCAGTTTGTGAGTGTTTTACCCAGAGCAAGGGTGCTCCTAATGTAGGTTTGCCCAGATAATAATCAACAAATTCAGCCTGACATTTTGCATGTGTGCCTGTGTTAGTGTGTGCTCAGCACTGGGATGAAGTAGACTTTATAAGACGTGCCCAAGCAAATGTCTACTTCCTGTCTTTCTGATTGTCAACCAGTGAACAATTATACATATCTGCTATTATCATATTGCATCTGTTTAGAGAAAATCCTTGCCATGTATGCAGAAGTGGACTCACAGGAATCTGATAATATTTTGTTTTATTCAAGTTTGCAAAATGTTTCTTTGCTTTGATAAAGTCTGACAAAATGACTCAGAACAGTGAATTAAGTATTTGTACTTTTGCCTCAACAACAGATGAGAGAAACAGTTTGAGTCACGCAATGAAATACAGCTGAATCATGCAACAGTCATCCGAGTTTCAGGTTTCATTCCTTTCTATGCCAAAATTTACATGTATTACATAAAAATATTTACTTCTGACATGAAAGCAAGGAAAAATAAAAGGAATGCATCAAGACATTGTGAGAACTGTTTCTGTAAGATCTTTAAGGGCATCACTGACATTTATTCGTGTTTTAGTCTAGACCTTGGAGCTGTAGGCTGTGATCATAGACTGTATAAAACACGGACATAGTCTCTTTGACATCACCCGTCTGTTTCTGAAACAGTAAATGAAGCACATCGACTATATCGGCCATATTGGTAGTGTCAAGGGCTTCGCGTACAGCAATAGGGTGCCTGTCGGTCCCATGACCCTGAGCTGTGCCTCTGATTGGGCAAGTTCGGGATCTCAATATCCTCTGAACGGCTGAGTTAGAAAAAGAAATCACTCCCCATACAGTGTGCCAATAAAAATTGGCGACTCAGACAGAAGATGTTTTTTAAACCAGGCTGTAAATAGGTTAATTTATGCATTGAAAACAGCTTTTTTGACTTGGTGTGTATGCGACTTCCAGTAACTTCTAGAGCCAGTCTCAAGCGGACACTCGGGAAACAGCACATTTTAGCACTTCTGCATTGTCTTATATTCTTAAACCAGAGGTTGCTGCTTGGCTGTGATCCGATGCCAACCAAAACCAAGAGGACATCTGTAAAATGTGCCATATGAGACAATCAGAAGATGCTGTCTCTGAGCCACTCTGATTTGCCTTTTATCACTCTAACAGTATGTTGGTTGGTCCTCATTTCCCATAACTGTACAAGCATAATGTGAAAGATGGAAATCTAAAGCACAAAATTAAAAATGTATGGGTGTGCAGGAATGCGTTTTACTTTTCCTGTTGTTTTTCTTAAATAATGCTGAAATTGTTGGTTTCAAAAATGTAGTATTGCGACAACCATAAAAAGGTAATCATCTCTTGTATTTCCAAAGTAAAACTTATAAAAGTCACACTTAGGATTACATCTCCTGTGCCTCCATTTTCTTGTGCCAAGAAGAAAATAAATAAAATACTTCAATATCAAGAATAAACCTCAGACGCCATGTAAGATGCTGTTGTTGCAGAGCTCTATAACATGACCTCCCCACAGCCCCAGCTGTTAAAGAGGACAGACAATTCAAACAGTCCTACCTCAAGCAGTCATCTCATAGATGAGAATCTCTTTGGCGTTAGCAGAAATGTCAGATGTTATCTGTATCCTTTTTAATTAATTTCTCTCTGCCTTCCATCGAGTCAGGTATTTCTCTGCAACACTCAGCACAGGCTGCCTGCTAACGTTGATGGAATCTGTCAGTGGGACTCAAAGATGTGAATCTCAAAGTCAACAAGGTACAGAATGAGTTCATTGATTTATGTCTTTTAAATACATGTAAAAACGGCATTGGATCAACAAACGTGCCATTCTTTCAATTTATTTTGCTGTAACTACAAATCAGAGGGCTTATCATCACAAGTAATGTGAATTGCTTTGGGTTTTTGTGATAAAGGAATAACTTCCTGTGGAATTGTGAGTCACATAATTAACCATTGAATTCTCTGATTTTTTTTTAACATCAGACTATAGAGGCATAGTTAGGATCAGCACTATTCAGGGCTGCTCTTGACTTAGGCATAAGTGACATTATGAGAAGGCATCGTGACCTCCTGTGCAAATGTGTGAAAGCTCAGCTGAAACAATGCAAGAGGATTGGCCCCTTCACTGTTCTCACCTTTCTTAACCTGTAAGCAGTTTATAAAAGCGCATCCTAAGGCTTTGAAATAAACTCTTCACAGCAAACAGATATTCCAGTCCAGTTGATCCCACCAGCATGAAGTCTTAATTGTTATTTTTCATACCTCTTGTTGCAGACTGTTGAAATTGCTGCTCGTGTTCCCTGCCTGTGCTGACACACTTCAACAATTTGTGATGCCAGTTGGAAGATATCAGCAACCCCAGCATATGCTACTTGCAGTTAGTGTTGGTAGGCTGGCATGGATGGTTTCTGTAGCAGGCAGTTCACATTTACAGAACATCAGATAGCACAGCATCAACAGGCTACCTGCCAATAGCACATGCTGGCCTGTATATGCAGGTGTCAGGCAAAGGATACTGAAGTAAGGCCAGTCCCACTACAGCACAAGTTTTATTTTTCAGAGAAAACACATTTTGAAAACATTGCTTGACAAAAGACAGCTTCAAAACATTTGCCACGGAGCCTCAAGAGGTAGAAAGTGCCTCAAGAGAGATTTCTTTTTTCCTGGTACAAAACATTTTGGCATTTTCATGCTTTTGCACTCGTTGGGTGGGAACACCTGAGGTGGAAACCAATACATCCATGTTTTTCTTTATATTCCTGCAGATCTGAGCGTGACCCTGAAGAGGAAGAGCTCAGCTGCCATCAGCCAGTTAATCAAGTGTACCCACTACAGCACAACAGAAGCAGAGAGGAAGGTCAAGGTGGAGTACAGAGCCAAATCTTCCAGTACACAGGGAGTCAGGGGCCAAATAAGTGTGGTGAGCTCAAGGTGACTGGGTGCATATTGAGGAGAAAAGAACATGGACTTTATCACATGGCAGGTTACGATTTGGAAAACCCTCTGGGTCAGGGCAATCCAGTCTTTCTGTGAATGTTCACTGCTCATTCTCAGTCTGATTTTGATATTGTCTGATTTTTTCTCTCCCTCTCTTTGATCACAGACTCTCACACACACACAAAGCTTTCAAAGGAACAGTTTATCAAGCTTTTTAGAGCAAAAAAAAACTCTTTTTGTCATGACTTTCAATTAAAATCCTGCCATCAAACTAAAACTTCAACTGAGATTCTTGACCTGAGTTCAGTACTTTTATCAGAGGCATGGCTCTATTGTTTTGAAGCACTGATGATCAATTATTTCACAGCAGTCACATTCCTTTTGGAAATAATTCGGTGACAAAATAGTACATAATTATGTTTGATGGGTTGTTTTCTGAAGCTTGTATAACCTATAGTTTAACACTAACAACAAATCATGTGGCTAAATGGAATGCCTTTGCATCATTTCTCAGTCAGTCTGGTTGGGATGATAGGGTGTTACTATTGGGCATCCAATTCAATGCTGGAGAAGGTCAGAGAGTTGTGACTTCACTAATCTCAGGCTTCTTGTGGGCTCAGTGGTACAGTTGGTCGTCTTTCAAACAAAAAGGTTTTCAGTCTGATCCAGCTCCTGCTGTCATATGCCTGCGTCATTGGGCTTCATATAAGACCCTAAATCAGAATTCAAAGTAAATCTCAGCAAAATACTCAATGGAGAGTGATTTCTCATCAACAATGAACATGTATATTTTGACTACAAGAAAACAGAAAATCTTGATGGTGATAAATATTTGATCATAAATGCAGTATTTTGTAAAATCAGCAGGCTCTGTCTGTCTAATAAATAAGAAAGCTATTGTGAATTGATGAAGAGTAATTTTTAAGAGGTAGCCTTTTTATAACACAAGTCAGTCATTTATCTTCCTCAGCCCCAAGGTTCATCTGATTAAAACACTTACAAAATACAACAGTACCAGAGCTTGCAAGAGTGACTGGCATCACTTTCCAAGAGGAGGAACTCCAATTTAGCTGTGGAGCAATGCGGCAAACAACTTAGGGCCTCCTTTTTCTCAGGGAGTTAAAACAGGCATGATTGGCCCTCATCCGATTTTTCGCTCAGTTTGCATCAGAGGTCATTTGCATAAAGTTCAGCCCTCCTCAACTTTTCCTTATAGCACCTCTGGGAGCTTTGTTAATCTTTATAACTCAACTAGCGGCGCTAGATTACAGTGCCAGGTCCCATTTACAATGAATGGTAGCCGACTGCTGTCCAAGCTTTTGAGTCCAAATGAGTGCACGGCCCATAAAACTTTGCAATGGTATGACAATTCGACACTACCTCTGCAGCCAACCACACAATTAATGCTGCTGTTTTACTTTTGTTTGGTAAATACAAGGCATTATTTCCCCCTTCTGTTTCTCACACTCATGCAGAAATCACAAACTACATCTCTCTTTCCTCCCTTGCTACTTTGCTGAGACTTGTTTTTTGCCTTGCCAAGTTTTTGCATCAGAAAGTGGTAAAGGCCCTCCTTGAAAGGAACTTGACACTGAGAACATCAATAGGAGATTGAATCTTCCTTGCACCAAAAGTCAAGCTACCTGTCAAATCGATGGCTGGCAACGGCTAACCGTGCATGGATCCAGTTATTCTGCCTTTTGTTTTTCTATTGTTTTAACTCAGCCAAACATCCTTTGTCCAAGCAATCATTGGCAAACAGGAGTATTTAAGCTGGCACAGCTGTTTGAGCTAAAACGAAATGACTCTTACAGTTTCTAACTTTGGAAATCAACTGCTGAGCTGTATAAATTCATAAATAACCTCCAGTTGTTGTCTGTAGTCCTGTGTTCCAGTGTTACTTTCCTATTTTGTGTTTTTAGGACTGTGCATTGAGAGTCATTCTTTTCCATTCTACCTAAATTCTCACATGAATAGAATAATATTCATTGTTCTACTTTCCCCTCAGGTTTCACCTTGTCGTCTTAAAAATAAACACTATCATCCCACTTAGTTAGTGTTGACAAGATGTCACGCTTGTTTCTTGGAGGATTTCACAGAGAGAAATGGCAATTGCTTAAGCTTGACCTTTTCTCACAGATTTTCGCTTGCTACTCCACATTTGACCCCAATGAATGATACATGGAGGCTAAGTCAGACTGGATGAGAACTCTAATATATTCCCTGATGTATCGGCTCTCATATTCTCAGGTCATGTCTTGCAATTTGAGACTGTATGCTTCTCAAAAGACAGTGTTACTGATTGTGGATGCATATGGCTCTTAGCTGCCTTTGAACCCATCACATACCTGTCTGAGAGAAAAGCTGACTTAATGGAGGGCATGTTTATCTGCACATTGCTTGAGTTTGAAGTTTTTTGTTTTTTTTTTGGCATGTAGAAAACCCTGGAGTGTTCATTGCTAATCCACCTTAAATAAATCACTGCATGCAAGTGTTATAAAAGACAACCCATTAGGGACGAGGCCATGTGGATGACAGTATGTTATCAAGCACTAAAAGACAAACCTATATGAAACATATGACAATACAAAAAAAAAAAAAAAAAAAAAAACTTAAGGGTCACCAGGCTTACGATCAGACAAAAGTCAAAACTGCTCCCATATTTTCAAACTTTTCTTGTCAGACACCAATTGCATATTTGCATCAAAATTAAGTGTTACAATATTTTGCTTAAAAATATGGTCAGAGGTAAGCAAACACTCAAAAAATGAAAGCACACAGAAAGTTTAAGGTGTTGCTAACATTAGCAGAGCAAGCACCACCTCCATTTGGTCCTTAAAAGTTAATACCACTACATCAGCCTGTATCCTGTTTTGAAAAATTCTTATCCAGCAGAGTATTAAAAACCTTCAAGGCCAAAGGAAACAAAATGTCAGACAATAAACAGATAGATGTTAACATGCACAGAGGTGTATAATTAACCTGCACACGTTTATTAACATTAACACAAAAAACAAGACAGTGTTTGAGCTTACAGTGAGTCAAACCATGTCAGTATTTAAAAAAGTATGTGTTGTTGTTCAAGAATCCTTGATCTTTTGCAGATGAGTGAACATGTCCTGTTTTATATCAGATGAATTGTTTAAAAGACTGAACCCTGCACTCATTTTCAGGCCTCATTGACCAGTAAGGTGATCTGCTTTGTAATGAATGTCAAAGGTGAGGATACAAAACAATCCAACACACTGACACTTGTCCCAGTGCCCTTGCTTGTAGCTCTTTGGTTCTGTTTGGCCTTTTGCCATGCGACCCATTAGACTGTTACAAAAATCATTAGTCAGGGTGATGTGAAGAGCAATGATGGAATCTATAATCTCTATCCCTTTGTCTGGCTGCTCGGTTTAATGACCAGGCAGGTGTTAATGATGATGGAGACCAAGACCGGCTTTGGCCAAACAGCTATGAGTAGAGAGTAATGGGGTGAAAAGCTTGCTTTGGGACAGAAGTAAATTATGCCCCTCACAATCAATAGTAAGCATGACTGAAAGCCAATGTGGTTTTATCCCTGTTCTCGTAATAATAGGGAGGAAATGGATCAATTGTTTAACTTAATACAATGTTGATTTTGGCTATTGACTAAATTGAAAAAAGGCATTCACTAAAATAATTTTAGTTACTACAAAAAAAAAAAATAGTATGACAATAACTCAAGAACCAGGTGCCATTGGCATGGCTGGTACACAAAAACAGGAATAGACACAGAAAATATAAACCCTTTCTTTTCAATCGTACTTGATGGGCGTAAAACTGGGTGCAAAGCCTTGCCAAAGCTGTGCTGGTTTGTAGATTATGTTTGTCAGCCAAATTGCCTTTCATACGTCTGAATAATGCTTCAGCTGCAACGAGACTCTGATTCTTTAGAAATATCTAACAGCTGAACTTTCCATAAATTAATAATTCACGTGCCAGAGCTGGTATGACCTGTGAACATAAAAGATCTCCCTGAATTGCTCTCGGCGAGTTGTTGTTGTGGGACGATGATTCACTGATCAACACCAACCTTAGAGCTCTAGATACAGCTGCACTGACTCAAACTGCTTGGCAAAAGTTAGGAGCAAATCATAAAAAAACAGCTGCAGGCTTCAGTGTTTTAGTATCCCCAGATACACATACCCTTCTTTTTTCACTTAGCAATAGCCATTGGTCTAGCTTTTTTTTCCTCCATTATGTGTTTCTTTTGTGTGCTCACCAGATTTACCACTCTCAGTAGACCAGACTTGTCGGTCAGTCCCTGCCAGGGATTCATCCCTGAGGGTGCATATACAAGTCATGTCTCCGCAAGGTGTTGTGAGAAAGACATCCACTCTCCATTTCTAATGCACCTAAGTTTTATTAAAATCCAAAATCCCCCACACCCACAAAAACATTTCATCGTAAGTAACTTCAAGAGTTTACTATGGCGGACAAGGAAACTGCTGAGTGCAGCTTACAAGCATTATAGACACTATACATGGGGTGCATGCTCTTCCAACTGAGATGATCTATTTTGATGCATTTTGACAGAGGCTACAGCCTCAACCAACTGCGTGTTGGTCTTGACAATGCATGTCTTTGACCTCCCTCTCCCCCTCCTCAAATTTTTTGTCTCTCAGATAAATCAATTGATGTATTACTAACATCAATGGTGCTTCTCCTCAAAACAGCCGCTTGTTTTGAAGAAACACATACTGGCCTACAAGGAGACCTCAATTATCTTGCCAGATCCCATCCAAGTGTCATAGTATTATCACACCGGAACAGACTTGACTAGCCTCTTTCAAGTGAATAAGAAGACTCTGCTTCTAAGACAGGACTTTAGTAAGCTAGAAAGTAGCATTTGGCACATCTCCTCTCTGGACTAAATGCTGACTCTACAATGACTAAGTCAACATGCTGTTCAGCAGGTTTTCTGTTGAAACAGTACAGACTTGATTGCATAAAAGAAGTTGTTTATACAAATTTCTAAATGTCTTTAGTTTTTCAAAGATTCCATTACAGACACTTTTTTTTTCACGGTCCTAACTTCCAAGTTTGCAGATATTATTACAATTTATCTTGTCAGTACAATCTGTCAGAGCAAACCAATATCTGTTCAAATATTTTGGTGAAAAACAAAAATGTCAAGCTCATGGTGCAGCTAAAGGAAAAGTCAAGGGATCACTAAAGTCAGCAGAAAGTCAGTGCCCCAGGAATTACATGAAATGTCAGGTTCACTGAGTTTGGTTCCTGTCATCTAGTTGAGTGCCTGTATTGCTTTCAGTGTGTCCCCTTTGAATACCAACACAATTAAGATACATTGTAATTGGAATGGGCTTCTAAATTGTCACATGCTGAACTACATTTTCTGCTTTTAGCCCCAGCATGTAAGGCCTTGAAAAGGCAGGACAAAAGAAAAAAAAACCCTCTATGTACCACTAGGATACTGAATCAGACAATCAAACTGAATCAAAATGAACAACAAAACCTTTGGTAACAAAGCCATTACTCCTAGATCTTCCACTATGTTTGTGGGGTAGCCCACACCAACGTTGATGAAAGCCTTTCTGCCTCACCTCATAGGAACAAGCCCCCGCAACTCTCTACTGCTCAAAAGAAGAAAAAAAATAATGTACAGATTTTCTGCTCCCAGTCTCTGACAGATGCGTACACACTCAGAACAGAGGGACTTTCAGGGGGATTTTTGTGGTAATTCACACTAATGTGGGCTCTCAAATTGCTGGGAGGCTGTTACTGCTGACACCGCCAACCAAATGAGGCCCCAAACGTGCCATTGTAATTAGCTTCTGTCCAGGTGACAAGCTCATTAATGTGCATTGCACCTCTCTCCTTAACCATTTCCAGTTCTGATGAAGTAAACATAAACAAATTCTCAAGGCGTTGTGGGGTTAGCTCATTAGTTGAGGCATAAATGACAACAGGAGTAAACGCCAAGATTAGAACCACAATTTATGTACTTTCAAGACTGTGAGGTTAGACAGGCCCATGAATGAAATTCTACTTCAAAGTGACATTAAAATGGAAATGTTAACTTTGTCACCATGTGTCATCCTCTATAACCCTCTAGTCTGTAGTTCTTTATTCAGATTTGTTGAAAAATTGGTTATCTTCCTTTTAAAACTCCTTTTTTTCTTGGTGCTAGATTAGTTTGTCCTGTAAAGCAGCTCTTTTTTTCTACTTAGATTTTTACACTTGTAAACTATCCTTTGATAGAATAACAGATAAGGACATATTCCAGTTATGCATGTCCAACAGAACTTACAAAAATATGACACGTTTTTGACTCATCACCCCTGATAATGAATCTGAGTCTGGGTAAACTACCACAAGCACAATGTAGTCGAGGCTATCTTCATCTAACAGGCAATTAATTTCTCTCCCATAAAGAAAAGAAAAGAAAGGGAGGGGATAATGTGTGCAGGTAATTGCTGATGTTAATCACAGTCATATTTGTGAGAGGGATGAAACCCTGCCTTTTCTTCAAGCAACCAAGGCCAGTGAGCTGCCCTGTAACCACAGAGAGCTACACTGTCTAATTATTGCAGTTCAGCTGCCGACACTTTCTGCAGCACTCTCCCAGCTCCTTCTTTTCCAGTTGCTTCTGCAATCCCTTTAAAGTCTTATCCATTTATGGAAAACCATTGTCTTTTCTCAAGGTTGGAGCTCTGCAGTATTGTGCTTGCATTCTTATGGTTGAAGTCATTTAAAATCAATCCAGAAGGACAGACAGAGCAGGTGTTTCACTATTTGCTAGACCTCTGTTTCAGAACGCCTTACATCTTTGTCTCTATGATGTTTCATATGTATAGAGAAAATAAACAAAGAAAAGAAAATCTTTACTGGTCAGAACATAAAAGACAAATTCACCGATTCAAACCACATTTCTATACTAATGGCAGCAAATGCTATTCAAACTGCCAGCCTATGGACTACAGGAGCTGGAAATGAATCACCAACTCCCTGATAGAGATAATATACTACCACTGAGCCAATGTGGCCCATGTAGTTTCAGTTTATTATATATAACAGTAGGAATATACCAGGCGGTGGAACGGCTCAACTTTGTGGTGCATGCATTATATATGACATCTGGTAAAGGCAGAGCTTCTCATGTAGCTAAAAAAGAAAGAAAGAAATAGTTTCACAATGAGGGTATAATGATATCTGAATAGTGTGGGGAGGATCATGACCAAAGAACAGATAAGCATTAGTCAGAAAGTAGCCTGTAAGACACCGATACCAATGTTTTTGGTGAAATCCTTAATTCCAAATGAGGACACTGGGTAAAATATCTATAAGAATTAACGATTCTTGTTTTCAAATAATTTAAACCTAACATCCACTAAAATTAGTGCAAAAACAACACACAATGAATTTATGTCAAACATTGTATTGCAGCACATCTTTTTTTTTTTTTTTTTTTTTTTTTTTCTCAAGCAATCTCTGTGAACTAGAAAATCTAGAAACCCATCTCTTTGGTTGTTTGTTTCCAAGGTATATATAATGCTGCCAGAATTCAGCAGCTCAACTATTACAGGGCTCCATTGTCATGTTTTTGCCCAGAACAAGCGTTAACAAATTGATTGCTTTCTGCATACATTTCAACCTGCTATTGTAAACACAGGATAGAAATGTGTTTGAGCCTACATAGTGATTGCCAGAGTCATGCATTCCAACCTAAGGGTCCCAAGATCATGACCATCCAGTACTGGTTTTCAGTCTTGTCCTCCACATGCAGAATTTTTTTTTTTTTTTTTAATTACATTATACACTATTAATGGTGAAATCCCCAAATTATTTGCAACTGTACTCTAAGAAACAGCATCAGGAGATTGTTGAAGTATAAGCTTTCACAAAGTGGCAAACCTCTACCCATCTTTGAACTAATCTTTTTTTTATTTTATTTTATTTTATTTTATTTTTCCATTTCAAAACTTTTCCAGTGTTTTTCACTCCTGTCTTAACCCATTTTTAAATGTATTGTGACTATTAAACTAAGAATTAGCCCTCTTTTTCCAAACCAATCCAACATTTCCTTTTCAACTTTTAATTTGTTGAACTTTGGCTCACTTGCAAACCAACACAATCTGCACTTGTCAACATTTTATCCAGTGCCCTGCATTTTTAGGACTTGTACTTTGTGGTTTCATTGATATTAGACAGAAAAACCAGTAGTAGTCTGAAGATAAAATACTGCTGATCCGAAGGAAAAAAGGACACATTGGCAGGAGTCCATAGCTGCTTTTAAAAGGAGGCCAGCATAACACAATTTCTTCCTCGTCTCAGTCACTCTCTATATCCGCACTCCATCTAATCCACCTCCCTGCATTGCCATGTTGTAGAAAAAAAGTATTGATTCTTCTTTTGTTTCCATTTTTTAAACTTTTTCTTTATAGAAAACCACCTCTCCACTGGAACCCAATATGCTTGTTCCTCATTGTTCTTGTTCTCCCAGTTTTTATTTTTATTTTTATTTTTTTACCTTTGTAAAATAGAGCTTTCATTTGTGCAGAGAAAGATGACATTTGAGTCAACAATCTTATTTTTTTTTTCAGGAAACTGTGTGTTCATGTTGAGTTCCTAGTGTAGAATTATAAATCTGCCCCACTAAGAAGGAAATCTCTCCTCTAAGAAACCTAGCAGATTTTAAATCTGCACACCATGCCCAGGAAGGTAAGTTTGTACAGAAGCAAGGAAATCAGTGCATCAGCCTGATTAACACATTTAGGTTGTTGTTGTAACTTCAGCTAAAAGAAAAGTTTGTTAAATTGTACAGTGATTTGTCTGTGCTGTTCTAAGAAGGGCAACTTAAAAAAAGCCAACAACGTAATTCAGCAAATACCACTTAACACAAAACCATATTTTTTTACTCTTCCAAAACAGTTTCACTTCTGCACTTAAAAAAAATAAAAACTAGAAAAACACAGTACTGTTGAGCTACAGCAGTTTTCTGTGTCCCAACATCCTCAGAGCAATCTACAGAGGATCCTCTCCCTCCAGGCACTTGGGAAGCTCACTTAAAGACATCAATACTCTGGGAAATGAGACACAGAGCAATGACTTCAGAGACTGAGAAGTTAGACGGCTGACTGAGATGCCCTTACATCTTCCTTAAGGTGTTGCTGCTCAATGCGGTAGAGTTCATTGAGCGAACTGCCTCCCACCTTGTTAAAACATCAAACTGAGGATGTCAAGGCAAAGGCAGTGATAGGGAAAAAGTAAGACAGGTGAACAGCTCCAGTTAAATGAAGTGAGTGTTTCTTTTAGTTGCAATCACTGCTAACGTTACAATTAAATGGCTAGCAGAGTGCTATTTCATTCCGCATGTTTAGTAGCTTCTTATTAAAACTTGAAAGGGATATTTTGTGGATTTAAATTTACACAAACACACAGTTATAACTAAAAGCTGTTAGCTAGCTTATTGGTGAAAAATGGAAAGAGTACAAGAGGGAGCTTTGTCCTTATTGGACAAAAAGTCTCCTGAAGTTCTTAAAAAGAGTCTAAAAGAAGTTTGTCAACACGCACAGAGATAACACCAACACCTTATATTGTAACATAACATGCATTTGGCGCAAAATGTCTCCTTTTAGGAGGCCACACCTTATCAAAAACCTGATCCAGTTCCAAATGCTGGGATCTTTTACAGCAGTTATAAATCTTGAATGAATAAAACATAAATCAATGCAGAGTTAACACCGACTATGCAACTCACAGAGGAATACAACGTCTGAGTTAGTCTCTGGATGAGAAAACTGTATTCGAATTTGACTAGCTCTAGATTCACACTAAATCCATCTCCCCCTTGAGAGTCTGTCAACATCATTAATAGACCCTCCAAAATGTGCTTCAATTAACTCAAACTCCCATTATAATTTTTAAACACTTTTCCTCCCCTGTCCTCGGCCAAAGATATTGAGGAGCATGCAGGAGAAGGATTAATCCTTACCCTGAAATGCAGATAATTTCCCTGCTTCTCTCCTGGAACATTGCACTGTCAATCAAACGTCAGCCACTTGGTCCTGGCTGTCAAACCCCCCTCGCTGCCTCTGCGACACAAAACGACAAATGTATCGGGAATACAAATCAGCTGGCATTAAAAAGACAGAGGTGGGACTTGGAGATAGCTGAACGAGTCAGTGATTAAAGTAGCACAGATTAGTCATGACAAATGGCCTACAATGTATCAGTTTCCAGTCCCAGCTAAAATTGATGCAATATGAAAACAATGAGATGCAAAAGTGGAGCTAGTCTTCCTCAATCTGATAAATAGATGTTATATCCCCTCTGATGAGTGATACAGCCATGGCACCCAAACTGTTGAAATGTGTCTCAGTGGGTGATTTCAAAAGTTCCAACAAAGAATGCATCATCTCCGTGTCCTCTGCAACTCTCTGCAATGACTGATTATGCTGTCATGCCGCTTCAACGCTGTCACAATGTGGCTCCACTGTCTTATCGCTCAAATTTATGCATTACTTGCTATCTCCACGTTCATGTTCAACTAAAGAGGCAGGGGTCTCCTGCTGCACTCTGACAGAGACACGGCAGCACCAGCAGCTCTAACATCTGAGAGAAAACAGCAACTAGCGTGAACGTAAATTTCCCTGTGTCAGATCGATGAGATCGACAATCACTTCTCCCACTCACTCACTCCAAAGTTACTGCCGAGAAACAACAATCAATAGCTCCTACGTGTTCAGAACTAACTACGCCTTCATGTGTTAAATCCGTTTTGTCAAGTCTGTTATCAGGTAGCTGTTGATGCACAAAATAAATGACAAACAGATAAACCAAAAATAAGATCAAAAGGCAAATATTCACAGCTGTTGCTACAATTTAAGACTGAAGAACACTCTTTTAATAAGGGGGCTAGAAATAAGAATGAGTTTCTATTTTTTCTTCACACCCCCTTTTTTACATATTGTTCTAGATTCATCTTAGTCTGCAACTTAATGCTACATACTTTCATAATATTCAGCTTTGTCACCACATGACACAAGGGTGCTGACAGTAGGTTCCAAAGGAGAGCCTTAGATGCGGCAACTTGCGCTTCACAACTGCTGCTAAGATGCTGGGACAGGAAATAACAGAAAGTGAAAAGGATGATGGGGTGGGAGAGTAAGGTGATCAGAGCAGCCTCCAGGTTTGAAAGGGAAGGTATGCAGCTGGTGGCATCAAACAGTTCTGTTGAAACTTGGGATTTAACAAGTTAAAAGGTCTTGTCAAATTTAGTTTTCTTAGCATGTCTGATTGTAAAAGGTACCCATACCTAATCCTGGCTTTGATCTGCCAACAACAGCAGAGCTCTCAAAGTTGCTAGAAAGTCTTTGCTGTGTTGTCTTCCCCACAGTGCAGACATAGTAAATCCACTTTGATGACAAAAACTTGTTTTCTTGCCGACAGGATTACAACAGGAAACAGGCCTGTGTGAGACGTGCAGCTGCCTTTTTTGCTTGTGCCAGGGATTCATTAAACCTATCTCTGACAAAGATGTGAGATCTCCATCTTCATTGAATGAACAAAGGTGCCTGTGCCAATCCAGAGATAGAAAAATGAGCTGCATCAAGCATCAAGAAATAAAAGGAACAACTCTGCAAAACACTACAGGAAATATTAAAAGGTACATTAAAGACAGGGAAGGAAAAGCAAGCTATGGTACCAACCATAAGAGATTAATATCAGAATAAATTCCCCCTTTTCATCTTGGTACTCCAGTCAGAACTAAACAGCCACACTGGCACAAAAATAAGATGAAACTCGGGGTGCTGGTGTGGCTTGGTGGTTAAATCCTGAACCACATGTGCAGAGGCTTAAAGCACTCGATGGTTCAAATCCATGGTGTTCAACAGACTTTTATGGCATCTTCTTCTACTCCCTTAGCATAATTTCCTGCTCAATGACCATCTTATCAATGAAGATTCAAAGGACAAAAGAAAAACAAAACAAAAAACAAAACAAAACAAAAAAGGGTGGGGGGGTCAAGTAACATGGAAGACTGCCAAAACATGCAGAAACAAGGCCTTTAAAAATGTTCCCATGTACCCCCAGGCTCAGGCACCTCAACCTGAGGCACGACCAACTGAGCTTGTTGAGGAGGAGTTACACAACTCTGCCGGGACAAAATGAAAGCAGAGGTCAACCTGGCTTCTTCCTTTCCTCTCATGATCACATATCATGTTCAAGAGGAACTGGATGCAGTGGGGTTGCGGAAATGGAAAGAGGACTCTGCAGTGCCCCCGACACCACAGCCTGCAGTCACCTAAGCCACTGCCCAAAGGCAATCCTGTACCTCAGCCTGTAGTTCAGTCTGGACCCCAGCCTGGACTTCAACCAGAGGGGAGACCAGAGTTTGTACCCGTTTTTATATATATTTTCCTACCCTAAGATTAAGTAAGCTACATTTCATACGTTTGCCACCAAGGGACTTAAAATGAAGTCTTTTCTTTCTTGCTTTGTCTTCAAGCCAGTAGGTATAATCAGCTCCTACTATGTGTTACTTTTATGTCCTCTCAAAAGTACTTGTGGTATAATTGATAGTATGTAGTATGGTATGGTATGTAGTATGGTAGCATGGATGATTAAGATGAAATCTACAGGGTGGGCCAAAAGTTTTCATACATAGGAAAAATAAAATGTGTTTTTCCAACAAACAATGTTAATCATATTGAGCACAATAAATCTTAAAAAAAAAAAAAGTTGTCTTGGTCTGTATGGAAACTTATGGCCCACCCTATAGGTCTGCTAGTGCTGGGAGAAGCATATCTTAAAGAAACAGAAAAGTAATGGTGAAAGTTTAAAATGTAACAGAGTTTATAAAAACTCTATATTTCACATCTTTCTGCAGGGCACCACTCATAGTTCTACTCAGTTGTTTTCAGTTTGTGTATTAAACTTTTTGTTTGTTTGTTTTCTTGAAAAGAAATAAAGGAGCTACACCAAAGCTACGAGTTTTTTGGCTAACAGGCACATTTTCAACAGTGATTGATTCTGTATTATAATATCGTTAGTTGGACATACACCTCCTAAAAGCCAATTAGAAATGTGTCAATGTTTTTTTGACCTCAGTGTTTTTCATTTGTTTCCCAACCGTTGCAGTTCAGGTGTTGAGCTTGGCAAAGCTATAAAAAGGATGACAATAAAGAAAAGTACAGCTTAAGTCCCTGGCTTCTTGTACTAAGCTTTGAAGTTGGTATCATAAAAATGTAAGCTTTATGAGAGCAACTGCCAATAAAACAAAAAAAACCTAATCAGAATTAATTAAAAAAGTTACACTTCTGTGCGATAAAGACAAGTCTTAAAGGTTGACCTTCAAGTTCATTAACTGTGTCTGTAGAAAAAGCAATTAAAACAACAAAATAACACTGTTCATAAAATCGCTTTCTCTCCAAAACTTTCTAAGAAGGACCTGCTAGGAGAGTTTAAAACGCAAACACAATGAGAGTAACTAAACTGAAGCTCAATCATGAAAGTCCACATTTTGGTCAGGGACGATAGAAATTAGAGAACCAGTTAACAAACTTGATCCATTGATTGAGAGAGATTGCGAACCATTTTCTCTAATTTAAGCTGCACTGGACTCTATTTAGCTGTGTGATGAGAGTAGAAAAGGTGACTGCCTGGGGCGTGCAGGCTGGGAGTATCAGAGGTTGCCAGCACTAGCTCGGTAGCCCTCTGACATCAATCCAAAAAAACAGGATTTTATTGTCCCCTAGTGACATACTGCTCACTGCCTTGAAGCCCCTTTAATTCCACCTTCATAGAACTGTTATTTAATCGGCAGTGAATGTTTTCCAGGTTGGCAATCTCATATGCACTGGGGCCCAGAGAATATACTAATATCTGGAAGAGGAACCTTTGCATGATGCAGTTTTAACCTGGATGCAGCAACAAATTGTGTTCATGGACAATGGTTTTTAAAAAGGATTTTGGGTCCAGGCAGCTATTACCACAACAGAGTCATGGTTGTTGTTATTGCAGTTTCTTTAGGGCCAGAGGATCACAGCCCCTGAGTACTCATTCTTAGCCTGTTTTTGGCCTTTTTGTGAAGATAATTTTTCAGAATTGGAGAATAACAACATGCTGTTGTCATGTTGTCATTCTCCACTGTATAAATTCCAAAGTGAGCCATATTTCTTAACAGCCAGGGGTTCAGCTTTGTTTTGTCTAAATTTGTTCTTGAAAAAGATTTGATGTTTGACTGGTTGAATGAACTGTGATGTCACAAGAGACAACCAACCCAGACGATTCAGAAAATTGGTTTTCCAAGTATTTCTGCAAGATTTTGAGGGTGACATGATGTGGCCAGAAAAAAATGATTTTTAGGGATTTTTGAAGAAGTCTTAGAAAGAAGTAGGATCTTTTCCTGGAGGTAGGAAACTGACACCTTTCCTCCAGCTTAACAGTAAGGGGTTGTTCATGGAAGGTTTTTTTTTTTTTTTTTTTTTTTTTTTTTTTTTTTTTTTAGCAGAGACACTCAACAAAGGTGATGAAAAGCCAAAATCAGATTTTTTTGTATTCCCCAGCTTTTCTACAAACACTTGAGGACGACAGGACGTGGCCAGAGAGAAACATCTAACCTCCAGAGAGTTTTTCTTGGTTATGTGCTTCTGAATTTTGTGTTGTTTTTTTCAGGTGCAATCTGGCAAGATTTTGATTCTGTCAAATGTAGTTATTTTTCTGTGATGTTTTCATCTCTAGATTTCTTCTTCAGATTTATCTTCAGGTAAGTTATGGAAAAATGTTTTGTTGTGAACAAGGTTGTGTTTCAAGAAATCGTCAAGACCTGGCTCAAGGGTCATAAGAAATAGGCAAAATCATGATGGCTGTACAAAATAAAATTACAACATATAAGAGATGTATTCACTGGATGACACTAAGACAAAAGGTGTGCAAGATGCTGCTGAGGTGTGTCCTGATAGAATGACAGAGGTAGTGCCTCACTGGGGTTGGGCTTTTATCCCTGAAATGGTGCTCAGATCTGCATTTTGAAAACTGGTCAACTTGGGGGGGGGGGGTAACTCTTAGTTACTGAACAATGTATAGTAGGAAAACATCCATTGTTCAGGAACATTGGCTTAGAGGCGTGACAATGCAACAGCCAAAGCATTATCCCTGCCACAGATTTGTCTGGTTTCCACATTGAAGGCTTGCAACCACAAACTCCAGTCCATCAAATGTTTTTTGTCTTGCATTCTATGCAGAAACATGAGCAAATTTTGATCCGTATCTTGACAACTATAGGTGCAATAGCAGCACTTGACATAGACTTCAAAGTGCTCCAGAGCCATAATGAGTGCCAGCACCTTCTTTTCAATGGTTGAGAACCATTTCTGACGAACATCAAGTTTCTTTGACAAATAAGAAACTGGATGCTCAACCCCATCAAAACCTTCTTGAAGATGAACAGCACCAACTTACTCACACCCTCAGCCAGCTTAAGGGCTCATCAAATGAGGGCACAACGAGATTGGGTGCATTTACCAAGAGACTTTTCGTCTGCTCAAACACCAATGGGCAGGCTTTGGACCAAATAAAGCTTACCCTTGGGCTCAACAAATCAGTTAAGGGGGAGGCCAAGGCAGGCAAAACCTTTTGCTGGAGCCCCTAATAACCAACCACCTCGATTTAACAAGAAAGCTCTGTTCGGTTTGTAGGAACAGGAAAAGCCTCAATACACTCCACCTTTGTTCCACCTCCAATATGATCCACACAGTTGTCCATTCTAGAAAGAGGGTAACAGCCACGCTTTGTCACACCATTTCTTTACTAAGACGATTTTCACTATTAGCATTGTCAGCAAGCAAGCATAAGGAGCGCCAAGCACTGTTACTGGACTCAGCAATTTTATGCTGCATCATATACTCCACCAGCTGCTTAATCCAACAACACTTGTCTGGATTCACTCAATTTGGTTGTTGTTTAAACCGGCAAAGTGACTGTTGATGGGAACATCACCAGACCAACTTTGATCGATGAGCAAGTCTGAAAGAAGGGAGATTCAAAGGTCTGGATTTTAACTATTATCTACTTTAATTATTATTTATTTCTATTCAGTGATGTTACAGAAGCTAATGTGAATTATTTTGCACTGAGTGGTTTGATGTTTGGTGACCTTGGCCTCTCATTATTTCAGCTGGCAGTAACCCAGCAATGGATTGTGTAATCTCCTGAGCGGAAAGCGAATAACAGTTTTGTGCTCCAGATTATGATTATTCTTTATAATTTTTTGATGGAAACAGATCAAAAATGACCACCAACAATATGTCCTCTCTTGGGTCCTTGAAAAATTGAGAACTCATAACAACAAAATTCTCTGTCATTACAAATATTTGTACACATTTTAATAAACTGTTAAGTTATACAGGACAAGAGGGCTAAAGAAACTGGAATTAGCATTATAACCTTGATGTCCTGAAGAAGTCCCCATAAGTCTAAAAAATACAGATGCAAAATTACTCATGCATTAGTTGTCACTTAAATACTAAAGATCTGAGATAAGACATCAATAGATATTTCTGCCATCTTTACATCAACCTTTGTTTTTTTTCTCTTCTCTGTTTTATTTTGGCCTTAAATATTACAGAGTTGGCCATATACATCATTTCCCTTCTCATGTGGCTTTTGGGTAAAAGCACATACCCCCTGACATATTGGCATTATGGAAAACTGGGGCTGCAAACGTTCAGTCAAATAAACAATTAAACACACTTAATTCGTCAATACCAGAATTTCTAGCTGGTTGAGCAAATCAGTAGGACTTGTTTCATTGGTTCTTGTTGTTATTGAAAGCCTGGAGTGCTGGTCATGTGTTTTCTTCTGAGCTGCAGCATACCCAACCACCACCTGCCAAGTTATAGCATCAAAATGCTGTACTACCTGGATCAGACAAGAAAGATAACTGAAGGCAAATCTCAAAGTGCAGCACATTTTCCATGTGTTTTGAATAAAATAAATTGTGCTCAATGTCAGTTGTCTTCAGTATTTTTTAAACTACCTTATGATTGGCTGATTGGTCAGACTTTAAATTCTAGTTGAAATGACAAGGTAAGAAGTCACATTTGAACATCCAATGTAAAAACATATAAGTTTTATATGTAAAAGAATATATATATATATTGTTTCTTCTTAATGATCAATTGTGTTTTTTTTTAAGTATCATCCTATTTACCCACTGATAAATAAATGGCTTTTAAAGAAACAGTACAACGTGAGGTTTGAATCTTAAAGCTCAGTTTTGCTGATAACAGGATGCCCAACTACTTTTAATGTGCCTCAGCTCCATTTATTAAGCTTCATACACTCATATCTTATAAGTTTTTAATCATCTTTGACTAGACTTGACCAAACCCTGCGATTTTATCCTTCTCTAATCTAACCTGAGCAGCATTTACTTCACCTTGAAGCTCCTCACTCAGCATTTCATAGGACTTCAAAGACTTATAAGCTGCCTGAAAAGCTACAGTTGGTATACATCATTTTTTTACTATCATCACAATACCAGCAACCGCAGGCTCATAACAGCAACGTCTGCTTCCATTTCGTCAGCCTCCCCAGAGCTATCAGGATGTTACTGGATCCCCCGTAAACCTCAGGCAACATTTCCACCCAGTCTTTGATTAGTTGTATTTGCAATTAAAATAACACAGCCTGCTCATGTCTTTAATAAAATGAGTATCAATGCAGTGCTCACTTATAGCATTAGAAAAAGGATAAAAAAAGAGATAATTAACACGAGATTCTGCAATAATTGGCTACATCATGCTTGACTGCTCTCCTTTCCACTGTGCCATGTCGTCCCCTATAACACTGCCAGTACAATTTAGGACTGCTGAATGGGCACAGTAGTTGGCATGGAACTGTGAGCTGCTCTTATCATGTTAAGCACAATGACAGGGATTGGTACAACAGAACGGCTTTAATGATTCTGGATTTGTGCCTCTGGGCTGCTATCGCCCTGACCAACCCTTGTAAACCCAAGCTTAGGCCGAGGGCTGTGAGTGTTTGTTTGCCTCCATTTTGAGTCTGAGCTTGGACAACAAATTCAGAGTTCTTGCATCACTGTGTGCAACGGTGTTATGCAAGATTTATGAAATGCTTCAATAAAAAATCAGCCCACCAATGGAGGTATACTAGGTTGAAAACACAAGAGTAGGTCTATAATCTTGACGTCAACAGGGAGATGCAGGTTCACTGGTAGTAGTAAAGAATGCAGATTGACGGGATACATCATATTATTGCTCTGAATAGGAGGAGTGTGAGCTGGTGCACAAGAGCCCTAATGTAAACAGTCAGTGCCTCTTTATCAGATCTTTACATAAGGCTGAGTTGACAAAAAGTTCAAAAGAACACTATTTTTTATCTTTTCTACTTGTCTGCAGATTTATAGAGCTGTATGTGAACTGAACAGTGTGCTCAGCTGGCCTATTTTTAAAATAAACCACCCACGGATTCACCCGGTATCAATGCACCTGCGGGTTAGTTTGTACAAAACTGCCATCTTAAGAGTAAATCAGACACAGTGCATGGATGCCATAAGCCCTTTCAATCATGTCACAGTTCCAACACTGTTCAGATTGCCTCTCTTCCTGTCAAAATATGTAAAAATAAACAGGAACAGGAAGGCAAATATTGTCAGATTATCATTATGTATAGTTTCTTGTTTTCACATCCTGTCCCCTAAATGAAAGCTATTATTATTTATAGAACAGGGTTTCTTTGAAGCAGGAAGAGACTAGCAACATTACATTTGTAGTTTTACCTCACAGTAATTAAAGTCATCATGTAGTTATAAAATCTTTCATGACTGATGCATGAAGCCTGTGCTGTTTGTTTCCCTGAGGAACACATTTTTTCATGCCAATAAGGGACATGGAGGATTGACTTACCATACTGGAACAGAGGCAAAGAACATGTCTGCTTTCTGCCAGGAGAGCCAAATGGTGCCTACACGGATTCAGTCTGCAACAGAAAAAGAGAAGACTTCTGTACAGACATGCAGCAAAGACTCATGTTATTCTACAAGACAGACACATCAGAAACATTTGGGATGTCAGCGTTCACGGGGCTTATGTCATCCACTTATTGTGCTCCGTGTCACACCGCATAAGAACAGCAACCGAGATCACTTGAATACAGATGTAAATCCTTGATTTTATATGACTCAAATTTATGCTCACAAGGGACAAAGAACATTAATAACACTGTGCAATTGTATAGATTTTCATAGAATATGATTTCTGCTGTTTATTGATTTATATCAAGGAGAGACAATATCCTATGGGATTCTCTAAACATCCTTAAAAGCTGAAAATGTAATTCAATATATCTGAACTGGCTACTGTTGCTTTAATAAGATAGAAGAGACTTATTCCCTCTAATGCTCCAGAAGCTCAGATTGTATTGTGCTGTAATATTAAAAAGAGCCTTGTGAAATAAGACAGGTGGACCTTACATTCTTATATGCATGTGCATGATGTATATTTTCACATCTTGAGGGGAAAAAAATGAAATCCTCTTGGAGGTTATGTCAAGTAGTTGCTGTGTGACCGTTGCTCCATTCTTCCCTCGAAAACTTTCTCTCCATGAGAGACTTCTGTGTAGCCTTTCTAAGTAAAACCCAGCTCAGTGTAAGTGAAGAAGATAATAAAAAAGTTAATCTAAAGATGGATCAAATAAATACAACTGGAGGGGCGAGGAGAGTTCCTACTAAAAAAAAAAAAAAATGACGTTAATGCAATAAAGTCAGCATGACTTATCCTGCGGGTTCCTAGGTGACATAGATTTCATAGTGGGCTGAAACTAAGAAAATACTTAATAATGTCCTAAATATACGTGTATATTTTTGTGGGAATAATGAAGTGATTCATATAATCTTTCCATCAACATCGTTTTTCTTCTTATACTAGTGCTACCTCTATGTGTAAAAAGGTTTTTTTTTTAGTCATAAAGACCTCCAAGGCTGAGACATTTTAAAACTGACTTGTCCTTTGTAAGAAGACAGCAAAGACTGGGTAAATGCTGACATAATTACAAGTGAAAATTGTTGTTAATATGTGATGTTCATAACCAAGAAGGTGAATTTGTTTACATCAGTTACTCCTTTTCCTTTTACTTCTCTTTGTTTAACCCAAGCAGAAACATCTGGTCATATTGGCTACGGGAACACATTGCAGCAAAAATAACATCGACTTTATAACTACAGTGGTTATGGATGGAGAAATATTCAAATAGCTTCTCTGGTGGGGACAGGGAGTTATTCAAAGCAAACAGTAATTTCAACAAACATCCACATGCGAGGTGATGAAATCTGCAACACCAGCAGCAATTTACACCAAGAACAACTCAGCATGTGATCGTGAAAGCTGGAACAAAACCTCCAACCCTTCAATTAAAGGTATACCCACTCTACCGCTAACACCGAGCCACAGTATCAGGGTATCATTCATTCATTCCATATCTGTTTTAGAATCCAAAATCAGAAAACGGATAACGACTTGTTATTCAATTTTTCGTTTTCATGAAAAATCATGTTTTTCTGTTTTTCTGTTATTCCATTTTTCCATTTTGGTTTTAAAACGGATATGGAATGAACGAATGATACCCTGATACCACAGCTGCCCCAGTTGCTGATTAACCCTGGTGTAATAGGTGCTTCGTCCATAATTATGACAATGTGATATATGTGGTTTATCTCTTAACGACTTCAATACAATTCTGTGTAGTGTGGTCGAGCTATCAGTCCACGTTCCGAGAGATGGTCTTTTCTTTGGTATACACAGCTGGTATAGATGGTTTCAGTTATTTTGACACAGAAAAAAACAGCACTTGTTTCATTTCTGTTGAATTCTTTGCTCATAGTTTCCCAGTGAACACTAGCACCAGTGCTGGGTGGCTTCTACTGCTGTCACCATTAAGCAGTTTGAAAACTCAGACACATGCGTCATTGCTGCAGCATTCAGCTATTCTTCTATCAAACTCCTTCCTGTCACCAAATTCAATGATGAAAGAACATAGACTCAACTAATGTTAGAAAAACACTTTATAAATCAAACAATAATGTAGCAATTGTTTGTGTTGCAATTTTGGTAGTACAAATTTTAATCTTTCACATTTCCACTAGTGTGTGTGTGATGTCTCTGAAGAGACTGTTTGAGGCACAGAGGAAAATAACAATGGGACAAAAATACTCCAATCTGCCAGTCACTGCAGCTCGGCCTCTTCGACAGCAGTTTTCAAATAACTGGATTTTGGGTTAACTTCTAAAAAGTATGAGCCAGCAGAAACCAGGATGACAAGCAAAGTCAAGAGTTTTAAATACAAAGCCCTCCTGATGACCGGATATGTGGCAAAATCTCATCACTGTCCTTTCTATTGTATTTACAGCCCCTTGGCAAATTATTCAGGTAAAAAGCTTTTGATGCTGGATCTTTCCGGTCATTCGGGCTCTTCTTCACAAAGAGAGGAGGATAAAACTGTCTCAGAGGGGGATTTGGGTGGAGCGAGGGTGAGAGCAAGAGGAGAAAGAGAACTAGGAGAGGGATGAGACATCACCGGGATGAAATCTTCAGTTTGCCAAGGTCAGCAGATTCCTGGCTACGAAATGAAACGCTGCCAAGCACTCAGGCACACACACAAACAAGGGGAAACATACACACACACACACACACACACACACACACACACACACACACACACACACACACACACACACACACACACACACACACACACACACACACACACCTACACATAACAACCAACTGCCCATATAAGCTCTTCCCAGAGGGCAACCTGCTGAGAACTGCTAAATTGCCACCAGACTCATTATGTGTGGCGGTACACCCAAACATACAGACACACTCACTCTAACCTTCTCTTTCCTGTCATTATGCTGCTTCCTGGTCATTCTGAAATCATCACCTTTCCTATTTTTCGCCCCCGGAACACAGGCACTGTTAATATGAGGCATAGCTGTCACTGCTCATGGCAGCTGGTACTCATGGGAGCTGCAAGTTCACTTGACCCACCCACACTTTTTGACCTTGTACTCTCCTATATTGTTCCAAGTCACTGTAGGTGATGACTTATCTATCGGGGTCAAAAGCTCGCTGTGGGTGGAGGGTTACGACAGGGTTATTTATTTTATCCAGGAGAAAGTTACAACTGTTAAAATGCTTCACCCTCCTGCAACTCTGGGCTTTTCACCTTTTCTCAATAATTCAAAGAGAGAAGCTTTACACAATCATTTCTGTCCAAAAAGGGGTCTAAAAATATGTTATAGTTGGAATAAAACATTTTTATCTGCTATAAAAATTCCACAAATATATCTACTGAACACAGTGGCTTGATTTATGAAGAATCTAATGAGCTGCTACACTGGCATATTTCCACTGCTTCTGGCAACCACACACGCTGCCATAACTCAGCTCAAATCACACTGCGCACCATACGTCAGAGGACAGTACATTCGATCCCGCCCACTTGCACCTGCTATTTATTTTCCCTGAATATGGTTTTATATAGTTATTAATCAAACTGAGTATGATGCTAAAAGTTGTGAGTGGGTTTTTTTTTTCAGAAAAAGGAGTTTAATAGCCCTGGGGTCAGTGTGAAGGCTAACATTATTTTACAGTGTGATACATTTTTATCTCCTTTTTTGACTTGAGGTCTGTCAGTATATTTTTTTCCAGTGTGTACCCTAGTGCAAATTTCACATCAAACCCCTAACTCACAGTCTATACAAATAAAGGGAACAGTTCTTAAGAAAGGAAATTATTTGTGGATAAAAAAACTAGAGAATGACACGTTATAAAGCTCTATAGATAGTTTTCCTTTTTGAGCTGATCCTCTAAGATTATTCTCCCAAAAGCTAAATAAGAATATTGTCCGTTTCTTTCTTTAAAAAAAAAAAAAAAAAAATAAGATCAGGTAATCAAAAGCAGACAAAAACAGTTTCACATGAAAAGGGGCATTTTTTAAAAGTGATTGTCAGGCTTTTTGGAAAAGCAAAGCACCGCTTCAAGTGGCTCATCTTGTTTTTCTCTTGTATCTTGTTTTGATCTCTGAATAGTTTCAACAGACCAAGCTCTAGATTACTAGTCCAAGAATAGGGATATAGGATGTGCTACATTTGTAGGCATATTGTGTCAAAGCTGTAGTTTTGCCATTGTCCACTAGTTGGGCTGTGGTCCTGATTTGTGGTGAACTCCACAATACTCTACCGTCCAGTTGTAGCCAAGCACACATGACTGATGGCATCTTGAAGTGAAGCCTGGTTTAGACTTCTATAAACAGGAAATAGGTTTTGTTTGGGTAACAAACAAGTGTGTAGCCAGCACAGACAGGGACATCACAGGAATGAGTGAATACTGGTGGTATTAGCTCTGCTAGCTTTAGCAGCACCCAGCTAACCAATCCCACATTGTTTACATGCAGGCTCTATAATACTATGCCACATGGAATAAATGATGCTCAGATTTGACTTTTTTCCTGATTTTTCTTTATCTATTTTTCTACAAACCTTTGGACGCAACATTTTGTCAAGGTAAATATTAAAATGATGAAGAATTTAAAGATGCTACAAGGAGGGCCTGTTTTAACTGCACTCCCTCGCCACCCTGTGGCCCAGAGTCACTGCACACTGACGTACATTTCAGTACAGTTACGTAGCCATATGGTTTGAAACGTGGCATCAAGCAAATGTAGTGGCTGGTTATATGTAGCGCTATAGGCAGCCTGGTGCTCCAACGTATCTTTAGGCTAACGCAACAACAAATAAACACTGTCAGTACGTATCAACTTCATGGTGTTGTCATATAGCCCTAGACGGGCTGTAAATCAATCTGGTCCTGTTCAACCCTTTTGGGTAGCTAAGAAGTAGCATTTTAAAATAACCTGTAACTTGTAATAATCTTGTTTTAAAGTGTGGATTGCTATCAGGCATATACCTAGAAGGGAGACTTTTTTAAAAATAATTTAGAAACTCCTCACAGCCCCTTTAATCACTTTGGAACATTCCTTCCTGTCAAAGATTCAAACAAGAACTGAACCATTTCATCACAGAGACTTACAACTTCAGCACATTGTTCAATAAAAGTCCTGTGAAGATACATAAATTATGTTTCTATGCTTGAATTTTGGTCCTCTTTTTGAGTTTACCATGTTATACCACTGAGGTTTGAGGAGTCTTTAATGCTAAGTTTTCTAACCCTTTCCCAGATGACACAAGATGGAATGCACTGTTCCCAGCTTCAAACTACTTTTTCAGTGACATCATTTTAGCTACGCTCTTTTATTATTGTCATAAACACAAGGAACGTCCTCGTACTGTGTGCCGCTGTCATACCCTAAAAGAATGTCCTAAACTGTGCTCTAAATGTTATTTAGTGTTTCAATTTAATCCATACAGTCCATAAAGGACTCATCCTTTAGTCTTCTTATAAAACTTCAATGAGGGGTAAAAGCAATGTTCCTGTGTGACTGCATGTTGAACTAGTTATCGGTCTTAAAACATTCATGCTTATTTATAATGGAGTCAGTGCAGCCAGGGAGAATAGAAGAAACATTTCAACATTACAGGTGTGTTTGCTCTCCATAAACAGAGTGCCTTCTGTAATACTTGCAAGAGCAACCTTTACCTCCAAAATTCTATTAGTGGTTGTGCAGTTTTCTGTGCTTAGTCATGCACATTTCATTTTACCTAAGTACATCAATCTAGTGATTCCAACTCCTAATACAAAAGAACGATTAGAACCCAAATGAAAATTTAGATTTATACGTTTATATTTCATGTTTCCTGATTGCATTTATCATCATAATTTCTCAGGAGTTTCCCAGAGGGCAACAGGCGTTAAATAATTGATGGGCCTGAAAACTGCTGGGCTCCTTGAGGAAAAATCTGGAACTCACTTGAGAAACAAAAAGACACAAAATTTTGAAAGCAGCCACAGAAGAAGACAGATCTTAGTTGAAATGAGATTTGCATTGCATCATTCCAAACATTTGGAGATGAGACAATACAATACTGATGCAATACAATAGCAGCACCTTGGAGGAAGAGACTTCACATGCCCAGTTTGTTTCAGCCTTAAACAATAAAGAGATAGAGCTATAGTTGAAGTATTTTCAAGGACAATTAATAGTTCTTTGATCATATTCAGAGTTAAAATAGTGTCATATGTACCTTGAGGTGAAAAGCAAAACATCTCAAATACAAGAAACATGCTTAAGAGAGAACATCAATAGTTAAATACTTAAGAGATGGATCTGTTATTTTTTAATGTACAAAAGAAGTACTTTTAGTTTTGTGAAAGCATATTTTCTGAGACAAAACTTTCTGAAGAAAACTTGGTACAACTTGATCCTCCATTAATTATCAATCATGAAGCTTAGAGCAGGGTCTTTAGAGCATTGCAAACTTCAGCAACAACTTATTTATGTCAAGAACTCTAAACCAAGCAACCCAAAGGTCAGACCAATGCCAGATTTTTATTTTCTTTTTTAACTGCAGACTTTCAAACCAGCTGCCAAGGCTGACTCCAAAAATGCTCATGCATCTTAAAGAAGAGGAAACCTCCAGTCTTGAGTAAAGAAGCAAATCCAGAAGTGCTTCAATCTGTTCCTTGAGGCTGTGTGCAAATGCTCTGGAAGCCACGGACGGATAAAAGCCAGTCTTTATCACAAAAATAAGCATGAAAATCTTATTTTCTTTAACTGTGCAGACTTGCTTGGTTGACCAATACTTTGTTTGGGCCAGCTCACCCAATGAAGCTTCAAAGCTCCTTCCCTAAGAATCCAATGGATGATCTTGAGTTTGCCTAAATTGAATGGAATGAAATTAAATGAAAATCCTGATTGAGATAATATGCTGTTTCTTCTAATGAAATATATGGAGCACGCTTGTAAACAGTGTCACATTTCCATAGGGACCTCTGCAGCACACTTTGGGAGGCTTTTTAAATCTCAACAATCAGTATGTAGGCCACAGAACAAAGGCTTAAAAACACAAAGGGAACACAAAATCAGTCAAGGATTTCAAAAATGTCACAGCACAGACAGATATTGTTGGAGAGATTTATACACTACAGGACGAAAATGGATGTATCCAGTAAAAACCTGTTTGGATGTTTGTAGCTGTGAGAAAATTGACAATGCTCTCTCCAACTGGAAGAAGTGAACTTTTGGTGCCGTTACGTCACAAATGCACCGCAAAAAAAAAAAAAAAAACAGGATGTGGTACTGCATGAGGGCAAAAGGGGGAGCTAAGTGTATGAACAGTTTTGTACAAGTAAATGGATCACATCTGACCAACCAAACTTATATAGATATATAGACAAAAAAGATATAGACAAAACTGAAGTATAAAAATAGGGACTATTGGTTCAAAAGTCCAAAGTAGATGATTTTTTTTTTCTAATTATACAGAAAAAAATGCCTTCTCACTTTTCACCAGCCTTTCATCTTGCAAAACTTAACAGTGAAGTTGAGTTTGTACCGTCTTTATTTTCCTTGCAGAGAAAGAGCTTTCATCTGAAATGCCTTCATGATGCAAGATCAGGCACAGTGATGGTCACTAATGAATTCTCTGTGAATTTCTCAGTGAACACACAGTACAGCTGCTGTCATTAACACTCCTTGTCTATTTGCCAGACGACTCAATAATCATAAAATCCACGTTGGATGAACAGATTGAACAGCAGAGCAATTTAGTTCAATCCAATTCATGTCGATTCCATACGAATAGCACATTTCCTACAAATGAAAACATAATGCATTTTAAAGAGGAAAAGAACAAACCAAAAAATAGACAAAGCTGCCAGATACATGACCAGCATTTTTCTACTTTTCTACAGGCATCCCTTTTTTTGAGGGAAATGCATCATCACATGAGCAGAATGTTTTGTTGTTTGTATCTTATGCTCCCTCCAAAAAACAGCCTCAGCGAAGGTATAGGTAGCTTAAAAAAAAAAATCCAAGAATCAGTCCCAATTACTTCCATCTTGTTGCCACAACTCACTTGGGGTGTGACGAGATCTCACCATACAAGAGAAAAGCGATATTTCTTGTCAAGGTGATAAGCTGTCTCACGAGAACAGTACACACACTAACACACACATGCGCAGGGTTCTACCTGCATATTAAACGACAAGATTTAGCCTGCTATTCACACCTGTAGTATAATGAAGGACACTTTTTTCAACTTTTTTTGCTGTTGCATTTGGTGAATTAAGACTCCTTTCCTTGGGTTTCAAATAACTACTCATTTAAAATTTCACAGCATTTCAAAACAATAGAGCTTCTGTTTATCAACATCACTCTTGAGGTCATTGTTGATGCAGAGTGCATCTTTTCCCAGACAGTGTTTTCCTGATTATTTTACCCAGTGATACGCTAACAACCGAAGTTATGGAAAATGTTCCAGTGTTTGTTTTTCATATTAGTTCCATGAATTAGATGTACAGCTAAAGATGATGATTCAGCCTGTATTTTATTGACAATTTCGTCTGAGAAGAGGCTTGTTTAAAAGGTTATACTGCCATTGCAATATTAATTTGCAACAGCTTTGCAAGTCACCAGAGCATAAAGTCTCTTACAAATCATTATATGCTGCGACAATCACACTGTATAAGAATATTCCCCATTTGCTTTTGTCATATTATTTTGTTTTAATGACATTTGTTGGGTTTTTAATGCAAATGCAAAATACAATTTGGCAAAAATGTACAGTTTGTCTAAAACAGTGGAACCACCTAGAGTTATTAGCATGCTGTAAACTTTCTACTGTAATTATTTAAATGCATATTCTTTAAACATAGACACAAATACTCCACTGTGATGGATGGAAGATTGCTGTTCATCCTTGTCTGTCTCACATGAAATAGAAAAGTGTAACCTAAGTACATTTTAACACCATTTCAGCCTTGTCTGGTCAGTGACATTTTTTTTTATTTTATTTTTTTTTTAAATCAAGTCTCCTGGCAACTTTCATTTTTTTAGCAGCAGCAATCTTTCCAAAGATGTGGGGAGACCTTTAGCCAACTGCAAGCAGCCAAGGACCTAAAGCTTAACCTGTGTCTCCTCACACATTACAACCACCTGTGGATAATTCCTGCAGTTTAGCAGGGAAGTAAATTATGAGCAAAGGCAACCTCTTTGTGTGCTTACTCAAAAAGTGATGACCCTATTTCTAGAAAATAGACCAGGAGAAGCCTTTGAGTGAAGAAACGAGCAGCTGTGAAGGCGGCACCAAAGAGATCAAAGAGAAGATCAGACCTAACTGCTTGATACCAAATTGATCGTGAAATGAATAGCAAAGAATCAGACTTTGTGTTCAGAGAGGGCCATGTCAACACAAGCAGCCCACGTGTCAAAAAGTCTTCAAACCATTGCATCACAAATGTCAGTAGGAAAGGTCTCTGCTGTAGAGCCCAGACAAAACAAATGGAAGACTACTATGTTACTGACTGTAACTAAAAACTGCTTTCCTTAGTTTTACAGAGGCCTGTCCAACTGAACTGCCTTAAAAAAATAGATGAACTGATTAGTTACTCAACCCCAACCCAGCTCAATTAGACCTCAGCTGCTCAACTTCCCTCAGGACAGGAGACTGACTGTGGCTCTGTTAAGTGGGGAGACACAGATTTGGAAGAAATCCTGAGATGGGAGAATAACTGCACAAACTGTTTTAGTCAGGATTGTCTCGTTGTGAATTTGCACAGACTTAACATCACCTACGTTCAGGACAGAGGTGACAGGGGATTAATATCTTTGTTTGAAAACAGGCTATTAGGATGTGCAAACGGATGCTAGCACTGACGATGCTAAAGTGCATCCAATACCAGGTCCAACAAAGTGACTGAGGGTCTCATTTTGAAGTAATGAGCCTCTGGGCAGCCCTGAGGATCAGGGAGATTAAAAAGCAATCCCCACTCATCAGCAACATGAACATCCACAATTGCTGCCACTGTCCTCGCAGAGCAGCCTTATGATTCGTCTGCCTTCAGCAGTTTGTATTGCAATTTGATTGTGCCATTGGCCGTCACAGTTGAGTGGATCTAAAACCAGCCAATAGGTACCAGTAAGCCCCCAGAAAACAGCCACTGGGGGAAGACGGAAGCACAGTCACTAGAGGGTGACTAATTCAACCAATAGAGAAAAAGGGTTTGATAAATAAACTGAAAAGAAAATCAAAAGAGGGTGCCCACACACAGGCAGAAAAGAACGAGTGCATTTGATGATGTAACTCCCGTCATGTGGGTCACAACACAGACTTAAACATACAGTAAGAGCAAACAGGAGACAAAGATGGTATCAGGACAAGCACATCTTCTTTTTTGAGGCTGTTTAACTGTAAAAGGACGGCTGACGAGAAACAGGTAATGCAGGAAGAAGAGAGGGTGGGTCAGAGAGGCTGGGGATGGGTTTCTGACATTTTGATGTCAAAATCTTTGTCTCTGGATTTGAGGCGCCTGATTCAATCCTAACCCTGACCTTCGGCACAGTGTGATGGCAGATGCTGTGCATCACATCCACGACTGCCAATATGCATTTAAGTATCTCACTATAGATTCCAACTTTACCAACAAAATTTGATCCAATTTCTCATCACCTACACACATATTTTCTAGAATAATTACTGTTGCCAAGATTTCATTGATTTTATTCACAGACATCCTACATCCTTCTCAGTATGTCTGCTTGGACTTGCCATTGCAACTGTGAAAACTTTCCAAATTCAGTAACTCATACTGTCTCACGTCTGTGCAGTGATATTCATATCCAACCTAACAGGATGATTTTTAAATGTCACTGCATCTCCAACCCCAGCAGCCTAAATCAAATCTATGGCAGCATCCAGCAGCCAAGATTTACTCTTACATCACAACCCTCTCTTCACAGTCATCTATTGGAGACATTGATTGACAGCTCTGTTGAAAAATGCAGGCTCCTGGTCTGTTATTTACCCTATTAGCAGAATATAGGAAGAACAAGAGAGAAAATATAGTACAAGAGTCATTCAACTTTCTTGAGCCATGCTTGTCCAACCTATTTTGCTGCAGACTGTTCCAACTTGAGAGATCTTTGACATTTTGTTATTAAGTTCAGTGCGGCTTTGTCGGCAGAAGGGGTGTGACATCAGCTGGCACATGTCAGCGCAGTCTTTTCATAGAGGATGTTTATATCTGGAGGAATGTGGTGTGTAGACACAGCAAAGGGTTTGAGATAAGTTAAAATGGCATAAGGAAAAACAACTGATCTATGAACGGATTGAATACTCTTTTTGATAATCAGCAGAGATGTGATGTCAAACTATAACATTCTAAAATCTGCTTCCCCAAGGTACGAAAAAGACATTGCCTAATCAAAATCTAATTGACTTGTGTTTTACAAGTGTCATGCTGATGCTGGGTGTAGTTTTACAAGCTCAGTATTTAGAGTCACATGTTCCTGGTGAGTCTGATTCAGCTATCACACTCAGCCATAGTTTGTTCACTGACCCAGACAAAACTTGTGATGTCCTTGTGTTGGCTGTGTAGCGGTAGCAGTGTCATGCATGCATGCTCTTAATGCTCCCTGTGTACATTTTTCACTGAATAAAACATGCCAGCGGAAAGGGTTCAGTCCACCATGCAAAAGCTGCAGCTTTTCCCTCACATATGGTTCCCTGTGGTACTGTACCCTCTTATAGGTGAGAGGGACCATTTTCTAGATAATAAAAGTATTGTACCCTGAGTGGATTCCATAATTTGTAACCTGCTGTGGAGGAGGTGGCAGGTAAGAGCTCCATAAATGAGGAACACATGAGCACTGTTACATGTTATAAGTATTATGGGCACAAGAGTGAAGCCTTTCTACACCAAATGGAAACATATGGAGGCGTACCATATATAAGAGCAGGGAGCATTTAGAGTACACATGTACAGTAAGTGCCAAAAGAGGTTCTTCGGAATGTTCAAATCAATTTCTCTCATCTTAAACATTGCATTTAGTTTGTTTACTTTTTACTTCGCTCATATATTCATTTATAATTAAACCTTCAACCCAACACATCAGATGCTTCACATTTGCACACTCCAATGGCTTACGGCACTGTGTGTGACTTAGTTAAGTATACTGCACTCTGGTGGGTAAACATTCCATTTATATTCATATATAGGAATTCTTCCTTAGTAGTCAACACTACAGTTGTTGTTTGTTTGTTTTTCATGTCAAAAAAAGAAACTTTTCAGATACTAAATTAGGATTGAAGGTGTAATTACAGTGTGAAAAACATCATCGAAGTTCCATTATGTGGCATGTTGTCACCCACAGGCTTGCTAATTAAAGTTTCCCATAAATGATGTATTGTTTACCGCTCAGAAATGTTGCCACTTTTCAATAGCTGTACTCATCTCCTGCACAGTAGCTACACAAACAGGCAAGAATGATGCAGGGAAATTTGCTTAAACCCTTTTTCAGGGTGAGAAAGAGCATCTTGTCTTTTTTCCCCCATACCTTTATACAAGAAGTCTTATCTCCCCACTGCAGTGTTTTCTTTTTTTGTTCTCCCAATGTCATGCTACTATTCATCCCCGATCTGCCTCTGTTCTGAACAACAAATCACCGTTTGGCTCTTTTTGTCTTCGGGACAACCAACTGTCTGTTTCTTATTCAGGCTCTCCTCGCCTCCTTGCCACATTGTCCTTGCTCGCTCATTGTCTTTGCCTCCGTCTGCCCCTTGTTATTTATGGAATGCAAAACTGCAGGAGTACAGAGAGGTAGCCTGGAGCTATACTATAGCCCACAGCCAAGCCGGCCAATCACTGCCAAGAGACCACGAAAAGGCCTTGTCAGAGACAGGAAGCCTTCTGTCACCTCTGCCACGCCACCTCCCCTGCAGAGTACTACCCCTCGCCTTCCAGCCTTATTATCACTTCAATGCGAAGATGAAGAGACTTTGTGGACTGGTTCAAATACCGACATGTGTTCCTCATCCTCTATGAAGTTGTCAGCATTTCCTTTTTCCTTTCATCCTCACTGCCAGACTGATGCAAATTCTTGTAATGATACATATTTATTTATCATGTGCAAACTTTTTAGGTTATTTATTAAAAGCAGTTATTAATAGCATTACGCGTGAAATGATGCAAATACATATTTTTAATTAATAATTTTTCCCTCATTCCACACTTTTCCAAGCTCACCTCCACACTTTTTGGATGAAAAGGATTTGAAATAAAAAAAACAGTATTTTGAAAAGCAGATCAGAGGAGTCTACTGTGAAAATACAGAAAATCCAAAGAAAAGTTGATTCAAGTTTTCTCTGAGCTAAAGGAGCTGTCAAACTGTCAAAACTCTCACTATACTACTCCCACCAACCCCAGTCCCAATCTATTGCAACAGAGGAACCATGACATCCCACAGCTAGTGCTCTCTTCCCCCTGTGGTTGTACTCCAGGTGTGGGATGACTTTGTTGTAAAATTTAAGGAGGAAGTTGTCCTCCCAGCAAGGTCAGGAGCAGAGCACAAACCAGGATGTCACATTCCCCATGTCTGGTATAAAGCTTAGCAACCAGGAACCTTCAAACCCCATTGCAAGGCTTGGTTAACCATAAAACCAATTACCATGAAGAAACCTCTCATGGGTTTTACCTGGAAGATGGTAAACGTGTGCCGATGCATACAAAGCAGGAGGCTGGAGAAAAGCCAAAGGCAGACTGGCTTTCTATGCTTTCTGTATCTGATGGCCTTAAGGTAAAGATCTCTACAAAAGATGAAGGATTGGAAAGGGTTGTGCATAGGACTTGGAGGATAACATTCTAAGGGAAATCAGATATGTGAATTTCTCAAACATTTCAAGTCAAGTAAGCTGTCAAACCCATAAATTGACGAAACATAGCAATCGGTGGAATACCACTATGAGTTATGAGACAAAATGCAGACTTTAGCCAACATGTCTACACAAGCATGTGTTTGATTACTGTCCATTCCTGTCAGAGAACAGGAGGACAAACTGACTTAGAGACTCAAATAATACAATTATTCTTGTTCTCATTATAAGTGAATGTGTAATCTGTGAAAGTAAAGTCATTTTGTTTGGTATATAATTCTCTATCAATACATCTCTCTATTTATATCACAATCCATACCCCAGGAAGCAAAAATGAATGCAATTTCAGTGGTCAATGCTGTCTGGCTCCTTCACCTCTGAGAGCGTCTGCACTCAGAGGTGAAGGAAGGGGGAGTAAGAATAATCATCAAATATACTAGTGACAATTAAATTGGTTTGGAAAGTCCACTCCTGCTTTTTACTGGCAATGACACAAGATAGGGTGCCACCTTAACCACTTAACTTGTAAAATTAAATCCCTGGAAGCTGAAGTGGATCTTTTATATGGTCAGTTCTGGTAACTCTCAAGTCCTGTTCCTCGCTCTGTGTTTCCAAGATGCCTCTGCAATAAAGATTCAACGAGTCCCATTTGCCAAAGACTCCAGGTCCTATAATCACTCATTCTCAATGAACCATTAGGTTTCCTGGCCGTTACTGCTGTCCAGCCTAACAGAAGGCATTTATTGAGCTGCTGCTCTGGTGCACAGCTAATTAGATAGGCTCTGTTGTTTCAGTACTCTTGACATGTATTAGCTTGTTTGTATGACTGAGTGCTCACCAGACACCCTTTTACATGGTCACTATGTAAACCTAAAGATGGGTTACCATGGGTTCTAATCAAAGGCCTACATATTCCTATAGCCATAAGGGGGGATATTTGTTTCCCTTCCGTTTACCATTTCATAAATCCCCATGCATTCAGGCTGTGATAGTTAGGCCGCAAACATCTTGGACTTAACTCACTACTTCCCTTCATGCAGTCTTAACAGACCTTTTTCCCATGTTCAATGATAATCATGTTTGTAATCTTGAATTTCCCTAGGGATTAATGATCTATCTATCTATCTATCTATCTATCTATCTATCTATCTATCTATCTATCTATCTATCTATCTATCTATCTATCTATCTATCTATCTATGATGACAACAAAGAGCTGAGGCAATTAAATCAAAACAAAAACAGTAACAGTACATCAAATCGTACTTTCACTTGAACATGTTTGGTTTCTTACTTATGCATTTGTTGGATTTCATTACCTGCAAGTCTTATTTTGCTCATAATAGTTAAATGACATTTCATCACTGTACCATCTATCAAGCCAACATGTAAAACATGTTCCAGTAACAGCCACTAGAAGAATATTTGTTTTGTATTTTGAACCTAAAAAAAAGGGTAAGAAAGAAAACTAAAGACATTACTTTGAGCCCCTGGAGGTCTGCAATGGACTTTCTTCCCCCGATTTATTTGATGTCATCAAACACTTATAACGGATGATCAAGTTAACTGAAAAGGAACACAGCTTACGGTTGCACTTGCATTAATCATAGCTTGTTGCAGTATGTGTATTCAGTTTTTCATTCAGATTGTAAATGTTGTCCCAGTCTCACTCCCTTAGTCATGCAGCACTTTGCTGTATCATTGTCTGTTTATTCTGCACAAAAGAAGACAGAGAAAGGAGTTATGCCAACAAATGTTGACTTGCCAGCTCAGCAACCATGGTAACTGTGTTTTGGAATTTTTATCCAGAGAATATAAACTTATTGCACAGCTACTAAGTTTTGTAACTATCAACCATAAGGTTTTCCTGTGAACTATAAGGGAAAAGATTTCATGAATAATGACGTGCATGTTGATAAATATATACTTTGGGGAAAAAAGCAGAAAAAAAACACTTTACTACTTTTGCTGCAAAGATCAGCTTTGTGATTTGGTGTGTAGGTTGTACCTGGTGCTTGTTGAGTCAAACTCAAGCAGCTATGAGGCCCAAGAATGGCAGTTGCCATGTCTGAAGAGTGATTTAATAGCTAAAAATAGGTTAACCACAAAGCTAGCCACAACCTGGCCTACTAATAAGGAGCAACACCCCCGTATTATGCTTAAATGGTGACAAATGGCACAAATTGTCCATATGTAGTTGGTATGAATTGAGAACTGAGTGGAGGACCAGGGTTATTTCTGTACAAAGCTAAAAACTGTTTTATTTTTGTTGTTATGGTCGGCTCTGTAAAACAGGTTATACGTGATTTTTTTTTAAGTCAGCTTCATGTGGACACTCTGGGAACTTCATTCGATTCCATTTTTAAATTGGCCTTATTTTATAACACTAGGTTTCCTCCTGGGAAAAATAGAATTAGATGGAATTCAAATTGCAACATTCCTCATGCACCTTAATGTGTGTAACCTAAATTCCCACTGAGCTCTGGAGAGCTAAATTCTTCCCATAAAACAAGAAGCACGCTTCTGTATGTGCAGCTGTGAGCCATATTGGCCTATAATCATCTGTTGATCCAAGAGGAGAGGACATGGCCCCGTAAACATCACATTATAATACATTTGTAGCTTACTCCATAACAGTGGGTTTAAATTGAGCAATCATTTCTGGAGATTACGCATAGCAGTCTCAGGTGAAGAACACGTCTTCATCTGCAATCTATTCCACTCATTAACACCCTGTTATGCCATGCAGAAACAGCTGTCTGGTTTAACACTGGTTACAGCTTACCAACAGGGCCCCTGTTTAACCATTTGGGCTGCTCAGTGGCATTGCGCTTGCATTTTAATAACACTCTCATTTAGGATCCAATCAGTGATGCCTGGGTTCTGACAGCCGGGGTAGAGCAATAAATCAAACAATGAGGAGAGGCAGAAAAAAATCCATCACGTGTAATTATAAACTGGGGCTCGGTCAACATGGCTGGGCATGCAACCTCGTGCCCACGCATGGTGCTGTACTGTCAAACCTCACCACAGGCAGGAAATGTTTATCTGGCCATGTGTGATGCAGCCCCAAGCATACTTATCACTGCATTCTCATGTATTCCCTGTTCATCTCTTATACACTGATGAATACATCGCTCTATGAATGTAAATACGTTGTATCATAATGCTGGGATTCAGACGTGAGCAAGTCTTAAAGAACTAAAGCATAACAATACCTACCTACTTTATATCGACTTCAAATTCACTGCTGTCATAGTATCAATATCACCATGCTGTATTCTGGGTCATAGAGGACAGGTTTCACAAATAGACACTCATGTTTAATGCTGCTTTCTTTACAAATCCCTTAATCTCTTTTTCAACAGTGACCTGGCCAAAGCAGTAGCATAAACATTGCAAAAATACACACACAGGCACACGCACACACAGTTCAAACAAACAATAAATACAACAGCCACACACTGCAACTGGTAAACACAAAGTCAAGTCAACCAGCAGTACACACCAAAGGACAGAACTGAAATTTTATGCGACTACAGGTTTAATTTTTCCTCCAATAACTTCAGATTATAAAAGGGAACCATTTTCTTAATCCTTTTTAAATTGACCTTAATTCATCTACAGTAATCAGCTCTGACAATTTCAGGCCCTTCCTTACATTATCCCAGTCAGAAGAGGCAGGGTATTAGAGGGATTTTGCATAATTCTTGTCAAGCTCAAGAGACCAACATCTGTAGAATATTGTCAGACTGCAGACTGTTTGGCTTCAACAGGCCAATCAGCCCAGAACGATTGTTATCCAAAATTTCATTCAACAGACATATTGAGAAGAACAATCTGATGCAGCACACGGTGTACCCTGGTATAAAATGTTACACTGATGCACAACTATATAAAGTTGTCAAATGCACTGATATAAAGTTCTTGGATAAGATAAAACAGCTTCCAAAAATAATGTGCTTCTTTCTTTGAAACAGAAACAGAAACAGCAATGATCTCTGAGAACAGGCCTTTGAAGCTCATGTGAGGAGATTTAACTGGCTACAACACTGACTTGAATTAAAAATGATGCTGCTATATGAATTTAAAAAGAAAATGTGACCATAAAGAAAAACAAGTCTATTTCTATGGAGCTATGGCCTGCAAGGCTTGAAATTTATTGTAGACCTTTGGTAGAGCAACATTAAGATTGGAGCACCACAAATGTAACGCTTCAACTGTGTGAATTATTCAGGAAACACGATTACTTAAAACTACAGGCCCCAACAGACTTGACAGTTGATGCATTTATGAGCAAAAAGTTGAATAAAACTTACTTTTAAACAGGAGACCTCCTTAGCAATTTGGGAAATCCACAAGACAACCCCAGGAATCACAAGGGAAAAGACGTACAAGAAAATAACGAGTGAGTTCCAGGTAAGAACTCAAAAGGAGAGGTAATGAATTAACAGAGGGGAGAAAACCTGAAAACTGTGGCCACTCAGGGTAATCAAACGCAGGTGTGACACAAGCCACAGGTGAAACCAATGAGGGTAATCAAGCTGGGGGGAAACATGCAAGAGCAGGAAGTTAAACTGATCCAGACACACAGAGAGTAAATATTTCAAATAAAACAGGAAACACACAGAGCATGTAACAGAACGACTATGGATGCGTCTCAAAGTGAAAAAAGTTCTGTCCTTCCTTCCTCCACTTGCGTTGTTTAGGTGCATCTTAGTCCCCCTAGTCCCCCATCTTAGGAGAGGGAAATAGAGGAGATTCATTTTCGAGCAATGGGACACCCTCTCCTCCAGAGCGTCATAGGAAGCGACGTGTTTCAGTGATCACGGCATCAGCTGATCACCTCTGGATCATCTGTCAGTCAGCTCTAACAGCTGCTTGTGCGTCTGCACATGTGTGCTATAATAACTCTACTCAAACATAAACTTAGTCTGTTCCTTTGACCTGTTTAATAAAAATGTTACCATGAAGAAAACCTGTACTCTGTTAATTCTGTGTCCTGTTTAGAAGCACAGGGATCACTTCACCGCTGATGGTGAACTCTGAAACTCATTAATATAACCTTTTTTTTATTTGTTACAGGAATATATTACTTATTAGATTTCCGTTTTCAGTATTAATCCTCCGTTGTATTGATTTCATGACAGTTGTGTTCAGTAGTTTGTGCTTTAAACTCACAACAAACCCTTCTAAATCCCAGCTTTATGGCTCGTTTCTGAGCTATCAGTGATCCTTCAGCTCTGTCTTTTCTCTCCCATAAAACTCTGTTATGTTTGTGAAGTTTCATGTCGAGAAGTCTGAGCCGCTGCAGCGTCCAATCAGAGTGTAATATTCCATGTGGGGGCGTGTCTGTCAGTGAAAATGACAAAAGCCTGCTCTCCTGTTTCCTCAATCAAAGCTCCTCCGATCAGTCTCCTCTCACCTCCCTCCTCCGAGCACAATCATAGCTTTGGGACAGCCTTTAAAATGGCAACTTAAAGAGTATTCCCGGTGCCTTGGAGGAAATAGGAGAGAGGAGGCATGAAATTATTGCTTTGAGACGCACCCCATGAGAACAAGGCCAATGACAAACAGGAAGTAAAACAATACATGGAACCCGATGTCACTATAAAACAAAACAAGAAATGAACTCACTTTTTTATTCCTAAGATAAACTTTGTGTTTTGTATTGTTTCATTTTTTTTTAAATATACTACCTAAATGTGCACATGGTAATGTCAACAGGGAGATATAAGTTACCATTTTTTGACAGAAGCAGCAAAATATGACAAAAACCGAAGTATCCTTACAAAAGTTGCCTAAATGGTTTATGTTGAAGTTAACTGTTATCTATTCCTGGCTAAAGGTAAATCACGCCAAACTCAAATACAAGCTCAGATGAACTGTATTTTCCTCCACCAATGCTTCCATGAAGAATAAAATAAACTCAGTACTTAAAACCTAATTGAGAGCTTTTATAAAGGCAGCATTAGGACTCATATATAATTTATTGAACACTGCGATTAGGAATAAAAGGTAGTGTGTTGTAATCAATAGGTGAAAAGCATCTAAGTATTGATTTTCTGGCTCTTTTTAAATTTTCATGTTTTAAAAAAGCGATGAAATGGAAGAGCTTCATACATGTTCTCTGTGAAATTGCCGCTCCAGGCTGCAGGCATAGAGTGAAAGTCTCAGAAAATCCAATCACCCCACAGAGTGATTAAACACCATTCAAAGGCCAGCAGAACAAAAAGACAGGGCAACAGACTGTGGTCTGAGGCTGAAGATCTGAGGCTAAAATAATGGGAATAGAAGAAAGACAAGGCAAGGGCAAACATCCAAAATCCATGAATTAACAAATAAACCTGCTCTCCATGGCTGCTTGGAGTGGGTCTCAGCCAACTGCTGTGGTCAAACAACTTTCATCTGGAGTGAGGGACAATTACCTTTTTTATTAAGGTATTGTAAGACATTAAGAGTACTCTACTTTCCACTGAAGGGGGCTTTCAATCACAGCAATTTATTCATGCCAAATAAATGGCATGAAAAATAAGTGGTGTTTGACAAAATCAAAGACATTGATTTGGGAATTTGTCCTGAAATTAACGGAAAATATTTAGAAATATTTAATATAAAGGACTTAGTTTGACCTGTGGTCACCATCTCATATGAATTTTACTGAAATGTGTTTTGACACTTGGTAAAGTGTTAAGGTGTGACTTCAATAGTCACATTGTATACGGGTGATGGGAAATGAGCCAAGCCAATGAGAGATGGCTTTTTCGTTTCTGAAACGCATCTTCAAACCTTTAAGGCTTTTATTAGATGAGAGGTGTTTTGACCTATGATTGATAAGCGTAAATAGATTTTACTTTAATTGTTACTATAACCAATATCATTCCCAGTATAAAAAAATATCTAAAATGTTATCAAACCATCAAGCACCAAAGGCACAGATCCGAGAGCCAGGTTGTTCATAGCATACATCACTACAACAAACTTTTATCACCTTTGGAATAGATTTACTGTATTATTGGTTTTCTATGGACCCCCATTTTCAGAAACACTTCTGTTTAGTGCTTTGTTAAAACCCATTTGTTAGGGAGAGGTTGGCATGACTGAAGGGTTGGCAGCAACAAGATTATGCAACTCTTCTTTCTCATTCATGGCATAAAAAGACAAAACACTGAACTTGAAAATAGTTTTTCAACAACAGAAGCACTCATTGGCTGCATGCTTCTCCTGTGAGAAACCCCAAATCTGGCTTTTGTTTGATACCAAAATCTTACTTTCTGAACCACTGTCCCTTTAATCATCTGCATTGAAGTTCTTGGATTTCTTCAGGACATTGTTCTCTGTTTGCATTTTTATGGCGCCTCTAAATGGATGTTTGGAGACTCCTCCATCCCCGTGTAAACATATCTCAGTGTAAGCCTCCATTTGTGGGTGGTGAAATACCTGCATTGCTTGTAATACATTTATATAAGTTGAGAGTTTCAAGGTTCTCCTAAGTATTCATGACATCTCCCCCACCATGATGGACTCCACAAGCACTCAGCAGCTTCTTAATGTCTGGCCATTGTAAAGAAAAGGAAATGGTTACATTAGCTGATTCATTTCTGGTAACTAACCACAGCTTAGAGCTCAGCTCGGATGGCAGATCAGAGAGGGGGAAATGGCACTCTCTCTACCAATTTAATTTTACATATTGCCCTTTCATCTTCAAATCAAATTACCGTCTTCCGGTTACATATTGTGTATAATAGGGTGTAAAGAATGTTTAAGCCTGGTGGTAGAAACATTTTTCTTTAGCTTTAGAATTGGAATTATCAACTAAGCTGTCATTGTTGTGTCTCATCATTAGAGCAGTACATGATGTACTGAACCCCAGCAGTGCTGTCTCTTAGAAAAAGTTCTACTTTGAAGAGGCTCATTTCATCTTTCATTATCTTTTATTTACTTTTCCTTTTTTTTCCTCGGTGTTTTGTTTGCACCATCAGGGCAAGTCGGATTGTTTAGAAAAGAATCCTCTCCAATATATCTGAATCTAAAAATAAAAAATCCTCAAAGGAATGAAAAAACTGTGATTGTCAGAGATGAGTGACAACACTGCAGCTTTGTTATGGAAAACCAGGGGAACAAGACTCATCATATCACATTATAATAGACAGAATTCAATCTCTGTAAGTTTGAACATGTGCTCCATTACAGCTCACTGTTATCAATGTCAGGGGCTCGTTCTAATTTTTAAAGTATATATCTTTCCAAGGATGTTTTTTTTCTTTTTTTTTCTGTAATAATAATAATAATAATAATAACAATAATAATAATGATAAAAATAACAAGTTATATTTTGTAAATAAACACTTTGACAAGCAGCCCTCAGAGGTGCTTTTGCCTAGTGGTTAAGTTGTGTGCTCATGGGCATTATCATCACCATATATTTTTTTATGCTTCATGCGATTCTTGTTTTGTTTTTGTGCAAATTCCTCTCTAATTAACAATCATCATTATTTTTTCCTGTTTGTCTCCGTACACACTTCTATCAATGTCCATCTTGCAATTTATACCCGATAAACTTCAAAAAGCTATTTTTAAGAAGCTTCAAATGTACACTGTCGTTCTCTTATTTCAGATACAAAAACTGCTTCAAAAGGTCATAGCTAGCCAAATGTCACCACCTCCCAGAGCGAGCGAGAGATCAAAGTTGTGGCTTCAGAGGGTCAGACAGACAGTCTAATACAACAGACAGTCTAATACAAACCACAAAGGATCTTTGGAGTAAGCCCCTGAAACTCAAGGGCAATCACTCAGACTCGATCTTACAGCCGACACACTGGACCTGTCAGCTGACAGGGAGAACACTCTGTGCTCAGACCTCTGTCTGGGATACTATCCCTGTACATTTGCTGGATTTTGCATGCTGCTGAAGGCTCTGCCATATTTTAAGTGAATACAGACTACAGATACCACATTTAATTGATTGGCCAACTATTCAGCTCATCAGCCGATAACTGGGATAACAATGCCAATTAACACAAACAAAAAGTCAATTTCTGCAGACACTACAGGCAGCCTCGACAGTGATGTTACTGTTGAACAACATCAGCGCTCTACCATATGTCCATGTCATCATTTTGTTAATGATCCCCTAAATATCAATGTAATTATCAATGTCTTCTTTTGAATCATCTCTGAGAACACATTTTTAATGGAATAATTTATTGTAGTTTTTATATTATATTCATGTCAATATATTTATTGCTTGATATATTTTTATAATGAGTTTTTTTTTTTTTTTTTTAACCTTTGTTTTAGGTTAACCTTTGTTTTAGGTTTTAGGTTATTCTTTTACTCAGTTGTTGCTGAAAATTGTTCTTTAATGCAACATGTAGAGTAAGTCAATATTACTTTCTGTTTTTTTCTCAGTTATTGTTAGGATTAAATGATGTAAAATGTAATATTGTATTTCATGAAGTCACTAAACATCAGTTTATATGACTGGCTGAGATGAGCATATTTTTGGTTTTCTCATGTGTATGGGATGTTGGACGTTTTGCTATCACCAAATTCATCAAATGCAAAAGAACAGCAACATTAAACAAGCTCTATGTATCATCCTTCAGCCAATCCGCTCTCTAATTGTTAGCTGCAGCCACTGAAAACCAATATCAGTTGACCACTGATACAGATACATTCAAGTGCAAGTTAACCTGAGAGGGATCACACTTCCGCTTCAGAAGTGTGCTGGCTGAGATAAACTCAGGTACTTCAGCAAAAAACACAATAAATCTATATACTGGATCAAGAGCCTGCTGCACATCTAGTATTTCAAACATCTCATAGTCTAAATTCAACTCTAAAAGCGCAAATCAGCCGTGAGAGTTGTGTAAGAGCAGACGTACAAATCCATACCGAGAAAGATATTTTTAATGTCTTTGTTCTGCAGCTGCTGTGACAACGCTGTTAATGCCTGTGAGAGAAATATTTAATGCACGATGTTATCACAGGGTGGGGAGATAAGAGACACGACTTTTAGTCATGCATCCAAGTGGAATAAAGCACAGTATATAGTACAGATGACAGCAGGGGAGAAGAGGAAGGTTTAGCTCCCAATGTTGCTTTTGCATATTACAGACGGGGTAGATACTAAAATATTTTATGAACCATCTGCACAAAAACATGGCAATTACTATAAAAAGTGTCATAAAGTTATCTTTAGTAACAATGTTGAGGCAGTACTCCTTCAGCCTCGGTGGATGTCTCAATTTAGAATGCTGCTACCTGTCTCATGTGATTATGAGCTGTACAGTGATACATTAAGTTTATCCTACTTTTTTTTTTTTTTTTTTTTGTCTTTTTTTCCAGCGCAGAGGTTCTCAGTCTCAGCTGTACATGGAAATGTGGCCACTCAAACAAATACCTAAATAGGAAGCCCTTGAAGTGGTCTGCAGTCTGATTGTACCCATAGCATCAGCCAGCAGCCAGGGAAAAGCAATGTTAGGACTGTCTGAGAACTAATCAAGCTCAGGTAATAATACTGCCCTTGATTAATGACTCAAATATGACAGAATATATAGCTTATGTTCTATATCCAAGGCCAAGGCCCATCTCCCAGGTGTGCTCTTTGCTATCAGCCATATAATCCACAGTGTCTCGCTCCTGCACAGACAGTGACCCACTTAAATCTAATGAAAGTTCGCCCCCCTGTACCATCAAAGTAGTACACACAAGGTTACCTGAGCTCCATGTCAACAAAGAGTCATTTGAACATTTTTCAGAAGCAGAGTAAAAGCAAAGTAAACTTTAGAAACAAAACCTTTTTTGCTATAGTGCACTGTAACAGAATGATTTGTACATTTTATTGTACCTGAATGAAAAACACAAAATGAAAATACACTGAAGCCTTGATGCAGATTTCCCAGCTCAACTCTTGCTTTATCTTCTTCATTCATGTTCAGGAAGGCAATTTTTAGCCTGTCTGACCAGATGGTGAATCAATTCATCGCCTCCTAATAACATTCTATTCACGTTTTCCATTTTAGGAGGATTAAAAGACAGTTACCCACGCATAGACAGTGGGTGGTGAGTGTAGATCACATGACACCCTGCCAATTCAACACGCTGAAAGGTTGACTCCATCACTAAAGGTGTTAACTGCACTCGATCAGACGACAGGAACAGGAGAAGACTCTCCTGCCATTTTCTCTCATCCCGTTCCTGGTGAAAGGAGCCAGCAGCGCTCATCGACTGACAATCTGGGCCACATTTTCAACAAATATGCAGATTGGATTGTCAATTTTCTAAAACTTTTTATCTCAAGGGACAATAGAGGACTCTGGTGAAACACAAAATCATCAGTTGCACTAAAAGTTCATTTTCTACAAACTATTGTGCACATGACAGCGGATTCTTTTCCAAAATGTGGGTGTCTATGACAAATACATACTCTAATGAATAATGCATGAGATAACTATGAGCTAGTTCTCCATACCAAAGCCTAATTTCCTTGGCTACTCTCAGTATCTGGCCAATTTAAATGTTTCATATGCAGGCAGTCACATTAGTCTGTGGACACCATTCACAAAATTATTATGCCTTTCTCTAACAAAACTGAGTTTTGCACAAAGTTCCCAACTGAAGCAGGACGGAAGGAAACCAAAACCTTGTTCTCTGTAGCACACAGGACTCTGAGGAAACGCACTCTTTGACTATAAAGGTTGCTTCAGCTGCATGAAATCAAGTTCTAATGGTGATCTGTCTTTACAGCATTTTTTTAAATAAAGGATGTAAGGGAGGCTTTGATATTTAAATGTCATCCTTGAAAGAGGTGTACATTCTGTGCGGTACCCTCTCTGACACTACACAGTAATCTTAGACACACATTGCCGACACTCTCCTCAGGTGCACTCTCAGCTCAAACCAAAAAAAGAAAAAAAAAAAAAAAAGAGAGCAAAAAACTGCAGTGTTAATACAAGCTCTGCAAAACATGCAGCAGATTGGGGCAGTCTAAGTTTAAAAAGAGAAAAAAAAGTGTCTTTGACCGAGGACTGGTGTCTTTTCCTTGAGCAACCGTTCAAAGCAGTCATCAATCAGAAGCTGATTGATGACTACAGAATCATGATGAAATGGTTTACTGATTAGCTTCACAGTTTCAATCTCTCAAATGTTGCCAGCATGTAAATTTAACTGATGAAATCAAGATAAGCCCACTTGGGAAGCTGACATCAAAAGGTATCCTTAGAGGATCCAGTTATTATCAGTGATATGACATCTGAGTAACTGAGGAGGCATGGCAGTACAGTTGACGTCTGTCTACCCTTTGATGCCTATAGAGTGCTGACCTTTGATCTGAATGGTACCACATCTGTATTTGTTCCACAAGGCACAGGTCCAATCAGACGTACCATCAATTTGACCGAAGAAACATGGATTCTGTATTGGAGAGTTAAAAAAAAAAAAGAAAAGAAAAAGATTTCATTTTTGTCATGGAGCAAATTTCGGGCTACAAGCCCAGCCATCTGTGTTTCACAGGGAACAAAGCTACAGACATGAGAGGGGGAATAAATCTGTGCTAAGAAGCAGTGTGATGTTTAAAGTCAGGTGTTGGTTTAAACCATAGACTGTATATAGAGTGGACAGCGTGGCTCTGCCATTTACCATTGTACGGTTTTGATGCCAAAATACTCCAGTCAAAGGCACAGCCATTGATAGCCAGAGTCTGTGCAGTAAAGACTGTGAGGAATTCTGGGAGAATATGAGTGGAGCCGGGTGACAAAAATAACTTCCAGAGTCTAATGTCTTACCCCCCCCCCCCCAACATATTTTACTATTCCCGAAAAAAATACACAAGAATGGCAGCTGTCAATCATTGTTAAGCATAATGTAAAACCTTGTTTTTAACCTCTCATAACTAATAAAAAAAAAAAAAAAAAAACGAAAATTTTCAGATACAAGACGACTTGAATACAAGGCAGCCTAATGATATGTTCAAATGCCCACAACAATTGTTTGTGAGAAAAATTTCTACAAGGTGTACTATTTTTTAAAAGTTTGACCACAGATCATCTGGAATGACCGGAGAGACAGATTTTTGACCTATACCGCAGCCAGCCACCAGGGGAAGCAGTTTTTGTGGTGACTTCACTTCGAGCCGAGCAAGATGACATCCATTTTTTTTACAGTCTATGATTTAAATTCAAAGCTGTAAATGAACTCCTTTATTACATCAGCAGGGAGTTAAAATATCTTATTATAATTAATAAGAAAAGCACAAGATTTGAAAACAAACTGTCATAGTCAACAGAAAACTTTGAGGTGCACTCTGACAGCAGAAACCAGGGTCTAGATTTAATTCCAGGGTGGAACTGCATTGAGATTACACATAACAGTGATTCGTTTGAGTTTTATAAATCCTAAGCAATTATTTTCTCTGAGACGGATGGCAAAATTGGATCTTTTCAGATGCCGGTGAAACAGTTTTTAGAAGACCCTGTAAATTGCAGACATTCAGCCAAATGTGTCAGTGGTTTCCAAGTTTACAAAAGTAAGTAAAACACATACGAAGTCCTAAAGATGCATCCTAGCTTATCTTTTAAGCAACATTTTAAATATCCTCATTAGATAAGTATTTAACAGTGATTGAGTAGCCATTTACAATGATTGTCGCCAGTAAACAGGGTCCAAAGAGTGATTTTCATTATCTCCACAGGACTTCAGGCTTTGGCATCATATACAACAGAAAACATCTGTGGTAATAATAGTCCAGCATTTAGAGTTGGAACTGTCTAACTCAACATAATCAGGAAAAATTTGGCATTTTTAGAGCCTATCAGCTACTTTTCAGAGTTCTGGCAGGAACAACAGCAAATCATAACTTCAGATGTAAAGTACTTAATTCCTGCATGCCAAGTGTTGTTTGTGCCCCCCAAGGTGCACAAGTCAATTCAAGTGACAGTCCATTCCCCAATGACGATTAAACGCTATGACCTGCATCATCAGCTGCTTTCAAATATTCAAGTGCTCTGTAATTTGTTCTTTTTCTCTGTTTTATTAAATTAACACAGAAGAACCTGCCATCATGCACTTTTTTCCCCTGTGAGCCCTATGAGAAATAGGACTGCTGCATCACATCATTTTCGTCTTTCCTCTTCTCTCTCCTCCTCTCTCCCTGTTAAACAGTTCACTGTTACCATCCATCTGGTGTTTTCATGTCTCATCAAAGATTTTTCTTCCCCTCACCAACTTTAAATATTCACTTCGTGTTCTTTCAACAATAGCTTACAAACACTTGGAAATAATTGAGTCTCAGCGGGCTGACAAAAAAGGGAGCAGTGATCGTGCGCAGTGGAAGTGATCAAATATGGCCTTGAGCCAACCGTCTTTGTAGATGGTCTTTGTATTGCCATTGATCTGGGGGAGGATACACCCAAGGAATACATTATTTATGCACTTTTTTTCCCCCCTCACGACAGTTGAAAGTAATGAGTCACAAACAGTGTCGGGATTAGATGGGTGATGCACCGGAAGAGAGGAAACCAGGGTTGCTGAGGATCGAGGCAACCCTGAGGACCAAAGGCAGCGGCCACAAAACAGCGTGGTGGAAGGCTTTCATCTCCTAACAGAGCAGTAATTGTTGAGTTAATGTACTCCTTAGCCTCACTGTACACTGGGTGCCATGTCATCATTACCATAGGTACAGAAAGTGCTTTTAACAAGCTCTCAAACCTCAATGAGTTTGTCATATACCCTGCAGTAGGCTGCTGAAGTCATGTCTTTTGTTCCTGCAGGGCAAAGACAAAACTGTGTGATCATCGTCTTTACAACCTGCCTCTGAGTTTACATAAGAACACTTTGATTGTTTTGCCTTAGTTGTATCCACCAACAAATTCTTAGATGCTAAAACAATGCATTTTGTGATTTTGCTATGGTATTTTTAAGCATCCTGGTTCACAAAGTTTAATTAGGTGAAAGAAAGTGAAGCACTTACCTTCTTTTATGTAACACAAACAAGTTGAACAGACTCCCTGATGCAGTCATGTATGTTAATCCCGTTTTTTTTTCCTTTAAGTGCTCACAGAAAATATGCATCTTAGCATGTTCATAACAAATAAATTATTCAATTTTCTGTGTGTGTGTGTGTGTGTGTGTGTGTGTGTGTGTGTGTGTGTGTGTGTGTGTGTGTGTGTGTATGTGTGTGTGTGTGTGTGTGTGTGTGTGTGTGTGTGTGTGTGTGTGTGTGTGTGTGTGTATGTGTGTGTGTGTGTGTGTGTGTGTGTGTGTGTATGGCCTTTAGGGTACACATATGTTAAAAATTCAGTGAAAAGTACCCTGCTATTTATTCAAATGGTGTTTGTAGCTTATTTAACACAAAGTAACCATTTGCTGAGAAGAAGCGCATTATTGCTATTTACTTTTTCATTTGACAAGCATTAATATGGATTAGACATTTCACTGTTTGCAAAGACTTCCTATGTAAGCAGAATTTTGCACCATTTCCGGTAATTACAGGAAGGCAGACTTCAGTGGATGTTGTAATATTATACCCTCTTACTGACCATAACTTGTACAATATCTCTGCTCCTTTAATAAAACAGACAACACAAAACATGAGGCCCACAGTCAAGCGCCTTCCATACACATCTTTCATGTTCTAAACAGTCAATTAAACAGTCAGTCAGATAGATAGATAGATAGATAGATAGATAGATAGATAGATAGATAGATAGATAGATAGATAGATAGATAGATAGATAGATAGATAGATAGATAGATAGATAGATAGATAGTACAGGTATGACAGGTATGTCACATCTTTTACATTCTAATTGCACATTGTTTTCGTCACTTTTTAAATCCAGTCGTCAGCACAGGTTCGGTGTTCTGTTTTTTTTGTTGTTTTTTTTGTTTTTGTAACTACTGTCTTAGGCTCAGTAGCTGCAGTCTTAACCGTGTCTGTCCAACCACACAACCTCCTGCTAAACTGAATAACATGCTGCTTCTTCCAAAGTAATAACCTTTCCAGAGAGAAATAACAAAAATAAAACAGAGTTTGAAAGAGAAAGTGACTGTGGTGTCATAGGTAAGATATGGGTTGTGTTTATTTTATATGTATTGCTTCCAAGATGTGTCAAAATTAGGGGTAATTCTGCTTTAATATTGTGTAGTAAGCAACAGCCCCTTCACAGTTCTCCCTGCAGCACACTAACATGGACATACAGAGATGCACACACACTGCTTTTGTATGCCAGTGCTCTATAAGCCCCCTGTCTGTGTGTATCTGTACAGATATGCTCCAGGCTGCGACCAGTGGACCCAGAGTTGGACAGCCCAGCATCCCCTGAGGTGTCCCTGTTCCCCTTCTATTCATTCTTCCATCAGAAGAAAAGCCCCAAGAGCTTTCAGATTTCACACTAATACATGCTCAATGATTTTTAATTCACAGCTAGCATGTTGGCATCAAAGACTTGGAATAACATGAGATGACAATAGCACTGGTGCTCACATGCATAGTGGTAAAGGTCAGGGTATAAATCTGGAGGTTTAATTCTCGGCTCAGCAGACAGGATGCAGCAGTGTTCTGTCTGCAGTATCTAACATGGCAGGCAAGCTGCATTCATACTAAATGCATTAAAAATGTCTGAGGACATGTACTTTTTCTCTGCCAGGCCTTACCAGGAAGAGGTTGTTACAGACTATTTAAAGACTAAAGCATGTGATGATGCAATTTGCATACTAAAGTGTATTTTCTTGTTAATGGGATATATGTCTGTATGTTTGGTTTCTATAAATACATCAAAAGTATTTTCAGAATAAAACACTGTCACAGAGGAAGAGAAGTAGGTGATCCATATGAACCAACTACAGGGGCATAAAGAATAATAGTCATTCTGATGATGATGTTGCTGTTATAGTGAGAGATGTTCTGAGGACACCAGTTTCTGAATCTTTTGTTTGGAAATTTTATTGAATGGTTGGGGAACGCCCAAGGTAGGAGTCAACATGTCCACACTTTTTGCAAGACAACACAAGAGCTGAACACAGGATACAGGGTTACAGCCTGGTTAAAACACTTTCATCTACATAGCTCACACAGAGATGTATTATTGTACAACCCAAGTTTTCCCAACCAGATGCACAGCTGACCTAACCAACATCCTGTAGCTAAAAGCCTGCCTCTTACATCAGCATTTCCAATATGCTGCATGCCCATTAATAGCTACAGAACTCTGTATCAGAAACAGATGGGTAACAATGTGGGTACTACGATGATTTATTGTACAGACTATGGTTCTTGTTGACATGCTTTTGGTAGTCATGTATTATTCTGACTGACCACGTGCCAGTTTAACCAGACACAGAAAAATGAAACAAAAGATTGCCACACTGTGATTCCATCTTTCTCTTTACATCCAAAAAGTACAGGACTATAGTATTAGTTGAGAGCGTGTGTTTATATGTTTATTAAAAGGCTGTATGTGATGTGAACACAAACACAACTCCTGTTGTGACAGCTTTCTTAATGTCAGTTACATAACCAAATACCAGAGTGAAGTCAGGTCTTCAATCAGAGCTACTGAATCACTACGTAAACAAAGCCCATTGTGGGCAGGCTGTGTTGTTATTAAAAATGTCATATGGTAATGACAAATTACAAACTGAAGTGAGAATAAACATTCTGTTTGTCGATCGTACCATGGATTAGAAAGTTGTTGAGATATATTGAAAAGGGTTTGTTTTAGTCTTTAAGAAAGGATACATCACACCACTTAATCTCAAGGCAATTACAAGTGTTTGCAAGCACATATTGAAATTACATAATGAAGAAACATTCAAAAGAAGATAATGAAGCAGCTATTAACTTTCAACAGAGGTCAAGGTGACATATTTAAAACAAAGAGTAAAGATTGTGTTGTTGTTTCTCCTGCTAACAGTCCAATAAATGACACAACAGTGTTTGTTTTTTGTTTGGCTTTTGGGGGGAGTAGTTGTTCATGTACAGCTAATTTGAGAAGACATAATGACGCCAACAAAACTTTAATTTCTTCATCCACTCTAAAACAGAAGCACCCAACTACCACTTATTCCTGTATACACACACAATGGCTCACATTTGCTTGAGACAAACAATTGAATCATCAGACAACATCCCTCTGTAAGCACAAGGGGAAGAAGGGCAAGACAGTGGCAGGAAGAAGATTATGTGCTGTCGTAAGAGCCTCCATTGCCTCCCTGAAAAAAAACCCAAATGCTCCCGCTCGACACTCAAACCACTGGTAACACACAGCGCAGGCTGGGGACAGGAAAGACGAGAGCTAGAGCGATAAAGAGAGCGGGAGAGAGGAGATGGAGTTCTTATCTCGTGGGTACGTCCCTCCAGCCAAGGAGCAACGGCATGACAAAGGTTCTAATGAGGCTCTTGCTCAACTGACAGCTATCTGAGATTATACGAATATCAGAGGAGAGCATGCAATAAATTAAAAGGGTGACAGTGAATCACTGCCCCTCCTACAAATTTATTGGCAGTTATGCAAAAAGCCTGAAATAGAGCAGGAGGTGACTGCAGTACACGAGGAACTAAGAGCACTGCTGTTATGAAATTGGGTTGGTTGAAGTGACTGGATAGCAGCCAGCTGTCACGTTCTTAATAGAACGGTGCAGGTTTAATGGGGGCTTTTTGTGCCTGATCAAGAATTAATCTCCTGTCATCTTGCCTTTCTTCTTTTTTCATCAAACGAATAGTCAAGATTGACATTTAGGCTTTGAATTTCAATAAAAGGCAGGGCCACTAATTATACAATGGAATGATTAGCCTATATCCAATCGCTCTTACCTTTCTGCTGTTTTTCATCTCATCTGCTGTGCTTCCCTGCTCTCTACGAGTAGCATTTACTCAGCAGGCAACACAAACTTCCACAAGATCCAGCACAACATTGTTTGAACCTGCAGCACCTAGGGAGAGGAGCCTCTTCATTCTCTCCAAACCTACCACCAGTCTTCTACTCTCGGTGGGGGTTTTGAGGTGCGTGGGCGTATTGACTCTTCCCCACAGACTCGTTAAAGCATCGGCAGCTAACAAACATCGAAACTGTGCTTTAGCTTATACGGGCTGGAAGCCCAAAGGAGGCAAGGTTCAGTGACCCGAACTAACAAGTGAGGGCCCAATGTCCTGCTGTGAGCCTTTCTTAGTCTGGCGGAAGTGGGGTTATGGGAGCTTGTCCAATGTAAGAGACACAAGTGCTGTGAGAGAGTTCACAGTCCCCTCAGAGGAGCAGGAACTATCCATGTACTGACATTTCCACTATTGTGGAGATGAAAAGACCACTCTCTGACATAACCACATCTACCTGTGAAGCATTAGTGAGGATGTTGTAGCGTAGGTTATAACCTTTCTAAGCATCAGCCAGCCTTCTCTTAGCTCAAGGACAAATTTTAAACTGCCGCCTATCTCTTACTATCACAAAGATCTTTTCTAAAAACAAATGAGTGGAACTTGGCCTTGGTCAAATCTATGCACATATTGATACTCAGGTATAAGTCCTGGATTAATTGGATTTTTACACATTAAGCAAAAGTTTTAATGTCGAATAAAGAAACTCTTTAACCTTGATATTCAGTCCTTGATCTGCACACCTCAGAGCAGGCATCATTTAACAGGACTGCAGACTGAACCTAACAATGCACACTGGGGAGAGCTGAATTTGCAAGTGGTCCCTTGCCTTGGCGCAGGAGAGGCAGCATTTCTGTTATCATCTGAAGAGCACAGCGGTCAATACCCCAAATACCCTGCCTCACAGGTGAAAAACCAAGCGGCAAAGTCATTGTAAGGACATCGTAAAGTGGCTGATGGAGGCAAAACACCAAAATGGATGGCTCCACCATTGGCCTTGTTAGAAAAGAAGCAGTATTAGTCTCTCCTGGCTATTAGGATAGAGGCAGGTTATTCCACTGTGTGAATATTTAATGATTCCTAATTAGTCTTAAATGCGAGGCTGGTCAGTAGTGGCACATAAGTGGTTCAGCTGTTGTGTTTACATGTTTTTCGCTCAAATGACTTATTGGCAAATCGACGAAGACTGAATTACAAATAATGAGAAAACCACCACAGCACAAAACACAATAGAAAGAAAAGCCCTTCACAACACACACAAGGGCACGCATTGTGTCCTTGTCCTTTGTCCTTTGCATGTTTTCCATTTCATGTTTGAGTACATCTGATTAAAGTACTGACATGTTTCCCTCCGTGCAGGTGGGAATGAGTAAGAGGTCACCAGATTCATTTACAAGCTATAGAGACCACATGTACTATGCTAGTTGTTGTTGATAATCATGATCATGGGGATGTGACAAGCAAAGGGCAAAAAAGTATGCAAAATCAAAAAACAAAAACAATAACCTACCAAGTATGCTCAAGGGTTACAACATCTGCATTTCAGATATGTATCTTTAGTTACTGCCAACTAATTTGATCAAGTGAGCTACAGAACCTGATCTAGCAAAAGGTACATGAAATAAGCAGTCCTGTATGTAACCCTCTTATTTGTGCATGTAGCACCAATTTACAGAAGTCAATTCATTTGCTCAGTAATCATTCCTCAGAGGCTACAATAGTCTATCTGTAGCTTTTAAAATACTATTTATTTTAAGTTCTGTATCTATTGAATTGTAATATATTATCTGTATCATGTTCAGACTAAGCCATTTGGATCCATCCTGATTTTTTTCTTTATTTCATAACATATGGCAGCAAGTCATCAAGTGGGAAAATGAATGCCAGCATATGATCATGAGCAATGGTATCCCTGCTTTTTATCAATCAATGACATAATCGCTGGTATAGTGGACTGTAACTGCATTACCCAAAGTCAATAATAATAATAAACCTAATATTTGAGAAATCAATCACAGTAAACCAAACTAGATACAATAAGAACTCCATACAAAGACACATAAACAGGTTAAGCATAACAAATTCAAAAAGAGACTGAACTGGTTTGTTTATATGCTTGCTCATACACATATAGTAACATGAATGTTTGCAAATGTTCCTCCATAGCAACATTACCTGTCATATCTTGTTTTTTTTCTCAGTCTTGAATACAAAAGACTGCGTGTGAGATCACATGCTGTTATATCACTTGGGCTTTTTCAGGTGGCATCTGGTGACTCATGTGGCTCCAAGAAGCCTCTGATTCACTCTGGCTACTGAATTTCAATAGTGGAGCTAACACACAACATGAAAGTACTTTGCTCAGGACTTTTTTTCTGTCACTGTCATCCATGACCCTAACTTGAACAGTGGAAAATAACAAATTCCAGACCAAGCACAGTTTTGTCATGATACAATACTGTTTTTTATTGTGTCTAGTGTTATAATGGATTGAGAAAAACAACATTTCACAAAGACTTGATCCCTGTACACTCTTCAGGTGGACATGTTGCCCCAACACCTTTTTTCCCTCTTGTTTGCTCTTGTTCTATCTAGACATTCCCCGCCCACCCTTCTTAGCCAGCTACAACACCCCTGACCCTTCCTAATGCCTCTTGTCGACACAAAAAAGGACTTTTCCAAAGGTGGTACGACACTTATTGCCCTCGGCAGCTTGCCCGGGAGGTCACGCAGCAAAGTGACACAGACAGCAAGGTCACTGTCAATGAAGGCTGTTGGCGTATCAGTCCTCATGCTGCAGACAGCCTCTTCCTGGTTATCCCAAAAGGGTTACAGTGCCACCAGCAGTCATTTAGCACATCTCATCTCTGACAGACAGCCGACAGGAATCCTTTATCACTTTTCCAAGCATAGCTCGTCTGCACAGAAGGACGGCAACACTTTTTAGTTTAATCTCTCTGAGTTACTTTTTTTGAGCTTATTGTCACTCTTTTGTCCATGTTGCTGTTAGAAGATTATGATGAGCGCAGTCTGTCCATAACACTCAACTTAAAGAAAGGGCTTCTGTAAAGATAAAACTCACAGCTTAGCTTGATTTTAAATCTGCATTTGTAACCATACACTAATAGAATTTCTTTTCCATCTTTACAGCGGCAGCCGGCCATGATGAGTAAGCATATTCCATAAATGACCCAGCTGTTGGAGCATATTGTGTTTCGCCTCATCAGGGATTCGTAAGGGGCTGACAACAGATCAGCCGAATCCATTCGCGGCTTGGTCTCCAGCTGACCAGACCCCCATTTAAAATAAGGTCTTCTGTTTATCTCGGCCAGCTGGTCATGTTTTGACTACAGATGTGTGGTTCATCATGGCCAGCATAAGCATGTTAATGTGTTTCTCTTAGACTGAAACACATAGAAAAATGTTGTGAAGCAGCATATCCATGATACGAAAGAAAGCATAAAAAAACGAATCCTCCTATTGACGTGATAGTGAGATCAGTGAGATACCTGAACATGAATCTCAAAGCTGCTCATTAATCAAAATAATAAACCAGACAAAAGTCTTCTTCATTCTTCTCTTTAAAAATTGTTATTTCCCTGAGTTAGGATCTGATATTTACAAAGTACATATTCCCAACTGTATCCAAAGGTCACAGAGGAAAATAAAACTTGCATTTGAAACCGACTGTTTCAGACTGTGATCATTGATTTTCCTTCCATGTCCTTAATGGACCGTCTAAAAATAAGTTGTTCTGCTTCTGGGTACAGGTTTCTTAGTGACAGGGCTCTACTGTATGTATTTGTTCCGAAGGAAACAATGATCCATTTATTTCCCCCAACAAGAAGCATACATTTTTCAAGTTTTTTTGTTTGTTTGTTTGTTTGTTTGTTTGTTTGTTTTGTTTTTATCTGATGTTAAACTCTTGACAAACTGAGCTTGACAGACTGCCAAAAGAAAGATGTCTTTGCAATGCAACTGATCTTCAATCTCAATCTAATTTCAATCTCAGTTCCCTTTACAATTGTTTTAGATGTACACCATGGATAGTTAATTTACATAAAGGTGACAAAAACTGATTAAATAAATAGATAATAAGGAAAAAATCCAGTGTATCAGAAACTGGACAGTTTCAGTGAGTGCAGCAAAAAACTCTATACTGCAATCCTCCCCAATATGTCATCCTGTTTCACATGCTGGGGTCAAGCTGGGAAAAAGACCATTAAACCACACGAGTCTGTTAAAGCAAACTTTAAAAAAACATTGGTCAGAAAATGTTTTGCAATATCATCACTGGAGTGCACTAGAGAAGCATCTTTGGAAAATTTCATATAGTGTCAAATATAAGTCTAAAATTCTAAATGGTCTGGTCCCAGGTCTGGGGTGTCGGTCTCCCAACCTTCATTCGTAGAAATTCATTAAATCCAAAAAAATATATTTGTAAGAGATTGTTCTGTATCTTTTCTTTGCACTGCCTTTGGGCACTCAGCTTTCTCTGTGAGAAATAATGACATTAGGAACTGAAGCAGCTTTAAAGTAAAACTGATGTTCCAGGGGACTGCAGATGCAAATTAGCCTTAAGCTAACTCTGGCAGAATTCATCAATAGTAACATTTACTTTCAATAGTGTACATGGTCCCTGTATAAATTAAACACATCTAATCAAACTGAGTCTCAAATGTGTTTAATTTTGCCATTCTGTGCAAATATTTTTTTTAAGAAATGGCCAACTTAAAGCTCCAGGGATGTGTTTTCAGATTAATAAACTTGAAGATTAAAATCAATACTGATGCCTCTAAATTAGCTCTGAAGAAATAAAGAGACCCTCAGTTTTTGTTCATAATGTCTGGCTGCAAGGTGTCAGACAAGCATACTGTAAAAATAGCCTTTTGTTTCATATCCCTGAGCAAAGAATCACAGTGAGTGATCTGTTGACGGTGCAAAGAAAGGGTGAGGATTTATGCCACAAAAATATCTTGTGTTTGGGACACGAGATGAGACGTACCACTTTGTCTTTTGGGGGGGGGGGGGGGGGGGGGGGGGGGGCGCTGAAATGGACGCAAAAAGAAAGATCCTCAGAGACGTGAAGATGGTTCCCTTTTAAAATGTCTTAGAAAGGTATTCATATATATCCTTTACCACAGCAGCAGAGCAAGTACGAAAACTATGACTGGGTGCTTACTAAGAATTGCCAAACCCTTTTATGCCTTACAAATCGTTAAAATCTGATCACATAATATGCTCTGACATCTTTAGAGAAGCTAATTCAATCACTGTGATTCATGGAACATTAGTAATAATTAACCCTAACCCAAGATTGTAAGGTTTACAGGGACTTCTGGCACTTTAAAGGTCTGATATACAAATATTAGTCATGATTTGCGGCTTGTACATTTGACTGATTTTCTTGTTGATACCGACCAAAAAAGGCCGTCCTGATTGCTCATGATTTATTATCCTTGGAAGCAGGTGTGTCAGCTGCCTACTGGCACACATGCATACTGATTCAAACTCTGAGTAATAAATCAAAAGGCCCGGCATTTTTTGCCATCAAAGTTATTTCCTCTGATTTGTGCTCTTATGTGAAAATACAGTGAGCAGAACGAAATGGTCACAAGGTAGACGAAGGCTTTCATTCCTCTCTTCTGTCCATCCCATGAATCAGTGGATGCATAATAGCACTGAAAATAGAGGGCCCTGTCTTCGACTCTGTTGCTTGCATCAGAAGCAGGAGAAAACAGAGTGCACAGTATAGATCCTTTTACACAGAGAGAAAGGGATTATACACACAGGCAGGATGCTTACCTGAGCACACATACACACAACATCCTGTATGCATGCCTGACATGCTTAAACACGCAGATGCAGATGTTTACAGGCGCACACACTCATAAAGTCTCGCACAACTGCACTAACACAGTGGCATAGCCGAATCATTAACCAGATCCAAAAGGCTGAACTAGGCAGACACAGCATTGCTAATTCAGTGTCAAAAGAACTACAAGACAGAGCAAAGCAGGTCTTAGTGCTCTCCTTTAACCATGCTACTCCATATCAGAGCCACTGCGTCAGTCCTACCATGGTTAACACTCAATAAAACATCAAAAGGGATGAAGCTCAGAGCCCTGGACAAATACACACCCACACAGATACCAGATACACTCAGCTCTCCCTCTCCTTTTGCTCCAACTCTCTCTCACACACATGTAGAAACGCATATGCATATTGGACTTGTACAGACCATATATGAAGCTCATTAGATTCAATGAATACAGCAGGAAGAGCACATGAGAGGAATGAATCTGCTTCAAGAGGAAGTAACCGCACACTGCGCACCCTGAATGCTAAATGTGGTTTCAATACAATGTTTGTTCACAGCAGCGTCTTGCAGTCAAGCTTCATAAACGGGAGGGAACAATTGGCTGTTTGAGCCACTGATAGCCCGTCAATGCCACAAACACAGGAGCTGTCATCAACTTCCCATCAAGCTCTGTATCCCCCCCAGTTGGTTGTTCTGCAGGAGAGACACTTCTTTTAATTTTTTTATATCCAGAGGCAAAGACATTTAATGGTCACTGGTTTGCATGTTACATGAGGAGGTGGGAATACAATTTGCTGCCCAGTCTAAGCTTGGACAGCTCATACAGGCTCTTTATTATTCAATTATTCTAAATATTTCACGGGACCAACAGGATGCTCATGCAGTCATTAATATTTCAACCATTGCTTTAAAAAAGAAGGTAGCCTTGCACTTGTCTGGTATTGATCAAGAGGGCAGCATATTCACTCCTCCCAACAGCAAAATGTGGTAGTATCCCTTTGTCATTCTGTCTGCTCAGCTGTATATACAGCTTCCTAAATTAGTCTTAATGGCCAGCCATAAAGGAAAAGGAAGGAACTGTTTGACTGCCACTTCCCAATTTCAACAGACAAATCAAGAATGCAGAGACAATGACAGTATACGAGTAGACATAAACTTATAAATACACAAAAACTGGAGGTGATGCTCTAATTGAGGACGTCTGGGATAGTTTCATACCTGACACAATCACATCTCTGTGCACAGCGTTCGGGGGGACAGAGAAGCCTTTTAAAATGCAGAGGCACTCACCATTATGAATAAGATGTGGCCACTGTACAAAAGTAATTCCCTGCGCTCACAGACACTCACTGTTTCAAAGGCGAGGACAAACAGCCACCGCAATTATGCCCCTTCCACTAGCAGGCTCCCCTGGTGATAACCGCTGTGTAGCAAGGAAGGCAGGAGATGAATTGCTTTGCAGACAGGCAAACACACATGCATAAGTATGCAGATACACAGAGATACATTCCTCTCTGCAGAGGAGAGAAGCTCTCACATAACAACCAGCAAAACAGCAATCATTCTCTCCATCAGCACCGGGACATCTTCTTGTATTATCAAGCCATTTATCCCAACTTTGCACTTTCTGATAAATGGGCTTCACACAGTCTGGGATCCGACAAACAGCCCTTTCCCACCTCCCTCTCTCTTCTCCTCTCTTCGTCTTGGCTGGACCTTTCATGCTTTCACAAGCTTTTCAGCTTTCAGCTAATCTGTCCTTTTCTGGAAAACCTGGAGGATGCTTTTAAAGTCTAAGAGCTCATGGATTCATCCTTACCTTGAAATATGATCCAGAACCCTATAGTCCAAAATGTAAGCAGTCTGAGGATCGTTGCTGCTCCAAAACAACGTGATAAGAAAAAAAAATCCTTCAAGTCTCTCAGAATCAGAGGGTAAGTCAGAACCTTTTCTGCAGAGAACTTATTTTTTCAGAGGATGTGGATGTCCTTCACTGACTGTACATAATCCAATATCCTTTCCTTCCCAGTGATTTTTTTTTAAAGGTTGCTCCCTCTTGATATTCCACTTGGCAGAGTGAAATACTGTTGTCTTCTACAGGAAAATGCCCATCTGAGAGACTGACTGAGAGCAAAAAGAGGCACTGTAGGATCTCTGGTGGTGCGCACTACCAGCTCCACGGCAAGTGAATCCAGCCGGTCTTCACAGCTCTCCTGCTGCCTTCAGGAATGAAATTCAGCCTCCGCTGATCAGCCCCACAACAAGGGGAGGGTGTCCCCCCCAGATGGAAACTTTCAGACACCTTTGCCAAAGCTATAGGATGCAAAAGCGGACCCCTGTGAGCCCTGATTATGTGTTATTTTCCTCGAAATCCTCCCTCTTCAATGGATTTTCCTCCTTTTTTTCTCCTCCAATGTGCCTATTATATCGCTCTCTCCTCTCCGGTAGAGGCTCTTACCGAATGGATGCTGAGAGAGCAGCAGAATAGAGCAAGCCGCTCTCTTTCTCTCTCCCTCCCTTCCTCCCTCTTTCGCTCTTGCCTTCACCCTCCCTCGTACATGCACCCTCCCTGCCTCTCACTGCACCTCCCCACCCTTTCATTTTTGCTCTCCTCCTCTCCTACTCTCTCATACACACACGGAGATATGCACTTCTCCAGCTCTGGCTTTTCACAATTACTGCTGTGCCATAGCCAGCCATGTCAGACAGAAAGGTTCACCGCCCATACTCCTTAGAGAAACAAATAATGCTTGATAAATATGTAAAGTTAAATAGATATGAAGAAAAGGCGCAGCAGCATGGAAAAGAGCAGCGTGCCAAGAGGCAATCTGATCTCCTGTCTTCATCCACGCTACCTGATTACTAAATATCCCTGGAGTTTGAACCGTTTTGCATCCCTCTTTTGTCATAACTTTTTTGTAAAGCAGACCCTCTTGATACTAGCCGGCTGTCAGCAGTGACTGACAAGGAAGACAGAAATAGCAAGCGAGAGCTCAGCACACTGCAAGGAAAACAAGGACAATGCCTGTGCACTGGCAGCCTTAGAGTCATATAATTAGCCACCATAACAAATGGACAGAAATTTGGTTATCATCATGTGTACATACACTGTGATTACTAGCCTGAAGGTATGGAACAAAACAAACAATGAGAATAACAATTAGCAACATTATAAAATCCTGAAGAGTTCCAGGAAAAGCCTCCCACACATACAGTATCTCACCTCTCCAGATGTTTTCACTAAAAGACCAATCATCGCACACTCAATGTATTGTGTGCAAACAGCTGCATGGCAACAGCACAAAAAGTTGCCACTAACTTAACTTAAAACCCTTTGTATTATTTCACTAAGCATGGACTTCACTATTTAACTGTTTATATTCAATCTACAGTAAGGACCCTCTGCAGAGTTACCTTTTACCCAACAGTCATGCTCAGCCATCTACACACAGAGAGCATGTCATTACATATCGGTTCCACTTGGTCTTGATAGCAGAATGCTGACCTTGATATTATCAAAGCAAGGTTGCATCTCATCAGCACCTTGTCACCAAAGCTCTGAGCCAAATGTCACAGTGCCCTGGGCAGGGTCACCACTTCCTACTGTGTTTCATCCATCATGTCTACTCCCTACCTTGGGGAGTCATGTCAACAAATGACATCACTTTTTTTACCCACAAACACATGCAGAGTTTTGGAATCACACAAATCATTTCACAGAAGGGACATTTCTTAGAAGCCATCTTTGTATGACTCTTCTAAAAGCGGAAAGTCATAATGCCAACATACACCAACAGCATATGTTCTAGGTCATCACTCGGCTGGGGTAATACTCCATCAAATTTAATTATGTCAGTGTGAATCAACACCTTGGAAGGAAACACATTCACAATGACACACACTCGCTTCCCTTCTACTTATTATACCTGATTAGACAGGCTTCAAGCAAAGTACCAATCCTGATGCAACACTAAGTGACAAAGACAGTGTGTTACACATATATTTCTCTATTAACCCTTTAACCGCTAAGTACTTACAGTCAGCCTGGTCCTTTTGCCCTTTCAATGATCAATAAATGTGTCAAAAATGTCTTTTCTGTGAATTCTTTGCCGAGATGAATTCAAACTTAACAATTACTCATGATTGTGTCATTTTTATGTTTTCAATGCTTTCAAGTGTGTGAAATAATAAAAACAAATTTGGATTTTTAGCAAGTTTTCTATCAATAAGCACTGTAGATGGACAGCAGATGACAAAAAAAACCTATTTCAACTGTAAAACAAAAACACCAGCAATTTTGTTTGACTGGACTTGTTTAATTTCACTGATATCAGGAGATAAAGTACAGTAATCAGCATTGTTTTCCCCATGAACAATATTCCAGAAGCAGTTTTTGTCCAGTTAAAGGCAGAGTACAGTGTGCTTTTGGGGACAGAACTAACAAATCTTTGACAATATAAGAAAAAATAATAGTAGTGTGAGAACAAGCCAATGAAAAACCATGCACTAAGTATTCACTACTGTCATAAATGTGGGAATAAATAGTGTATACAAACTGGTTCCTTACTGTGTTTGGGATGGTTCGGGATCTCCAGCTGCTCTGCCTCCTCCACAAATCCAGCAGGAACTCGCCTCTTCCTCATAAATCACCTCAACATTTTTTCTTCTACTATGTACAGTACTACCAATGTATTAAAAAAAACTACTGATTGAATAAAGCCTATTAATATATGAACTTTGCAAAAACAGGTGGACAATGGAAAAAGATGCACACTTTGGACAGAACACCGCAAAAAAAGGACAAACAAAACAGACATTTCTAGTAAAAATACTAACAAGATAACTATCTCGTAAAAATAGAAATGTATTTATCTTTGATTTTCCTGTTTTTGTGTCAAGGCAGACTTTTCTTTTAACGAATTAAGATTCAACTTTTTTTTTGTGGAAGAGACCAATTTACCAAACAGTGCTTTTAACACCCATCAAGACTGGGAGCCCTTTGATTTCTTAAATAGATGACCAGGTTTTTGAAAAAAATGTTGCAGCAAACAAACCAGTGTGAGGTGCTTACCCCCAGAGGCAGCCTGAAAACCACTCCAGAAGAGCTGAAGACCATCTTTGGTGTTTCCATGTACATGGTAGACCTAGGGTACCCTAGGATCAGGATGTGTTGGGTGGTAAACACAAGGTCCCAGTTCTTATAAATGCAATGAGTCAAGATATATTCTTCAGGCTTGGGGAGTCCATTAAAGTCATCAATGATATTGATGGCTCTGATGAGAAGAAGAAAAAAAAAAAGATGCCCTGGAAGGTGGGACCTCTCCTTAACAAAGTGCAACAGGGCTGCCTCAATCTGCATAGACCAGGGAAGGCCTGTGTAAATGAGCAAATAATTCAGTTCACATGTCATTGTCCTGTACTGCAGTTTGTACCAGGGAAACCAAATCCCACAGGTCTAAAAGCATTTGGACAAACAAGTCCCAATGGTCAAGGGATGGATTCTGAGGTTGACAAAGGAAAGAGTACATTCACTGACTAGTAGGTGGGAATTGGAGGGAATGCAGTCACTTGGGTAGTGCAGTCTCTTCCAAGAGGAAAATATATGTACTTTGACAGGTGTTTTACTTCTATCAAAGTTGTGGATATGTTGGAAGCCAATGGACTACTTGGAACAAGGACTATCATGAAAAATAAAATCCCTGCATTGTGTATGTCAAAGATGACAGATACAAAAAGCTAGCAAAGCAAATAAAAGAAAAGGCATATCTGAAATGATTGTCAGAAGCGCTGTGTCAAAGTGGCAGGACAACGAGATAGTTCTGATGGTCTACCGCGTCCATGGACTGCCAATGGACAGCTGCATAAGATGGTCAGCAAAGGAGTTACTGTGCCTAGACCTGCTGCGGTGGTGGAGTACAACAAAAACCTGGGTGGAGTTGATTTGGGCAACCACATAATAAGATTTCACCCAACATCAAGTATTTTGACTTTAAGTTGCAACAGGCAGAAGAAATGATTGCTCAGGCACAAGGTGATCAAGGTAAATAGATTCACAAGGAGGGCAGTGATGATGATATGAGCACTGGTAATGCCACCAAAGAAGACAAGGATTGCTGAACCACTCATGGCTTATTCACGGTGGTATAGAAGAGAAGGGCGCAAAGGGGGTAAACCTGTGAAATGTGTCAAATTTAACATGTTTCTCTGAGTTTCAATGAGTAGAAACTGCTTCCTGTCACACCACGCACAATTTGTTATGACTGAATGATATGAACTAAGTGAAGAAGAGGTTAAGTCCCCTTTCTTTCCCATTCTGATGTTCGAATTAAACTTCAGCAGGTCATCTAGACCATGTCCATATGCCTAAATCCATTAGGTGCTGCCATGTCATGGGCTGATTAGATATTTGCATTAATGACATTAAATAGCAGTTGAACTGGTGTACCTAATAAATTGGCTGGTGATAGTGTACTGAGGTTGAAACTGAATTAATAAACTGTTGTCCTCAGAAAACACCATTAGACTGGCGTTCTGTGTAAAATAACTGTCTAAATGTTAAGTCCACACCAGTGTCGATAAATACAAATAAGTATAGTGTTGATGCTTTGAATGTTTTCCACACACATTGGAGCATGGGCAGATATATGAGGCAGCTGCTCATCTGCTCAAGCCACATTCACAGGCCAAAAAATAAAACGACACCCTTCACTGAGGGAAAAAATGATCTGCACAAAAAGGCCAACAGTGTGAAGTAGGCAGAAGAGTGAAAAACAGCAGAGACTAAAATACTGAGACTAAAACACTGAGTGAAATGGTAACCAAATTTGCTCCAATAAATAGATTCAAGAAAAATACAAACCAGGTCTTTAATGGTTGATACTGAAGATCAGCACCATCAGGTGAGTGTTCACATTCCAAGCTGGGGAGATTAATGTCTTTATGTTGTTGGTATTTTTTTTTTCTTTTTCAAATAGTGCAGGATGACAGCATGATGGGACATTCTGTGACTGACTGATCAAACTGTTGTGACAACCCCACTTAAAAATGTCATGAATGATCTCAAACCGACAGGACAGGAGCTCTTGAAATTCAAAAGTGTTTACTATGAAAGGCAAGTGTATGCTAAAATAGCCTACTTTCTCCTTCGTTCACTCTCTCACACACACACACACACACACAGACACACACACACACACACACACACACACACACACACACACACACACACACACACACACACACACACACACACACACACACACACCTCTGTGGTACAGCTTGCAGATAAGTCTGGGTAAGCCCTCTGGCTGAGGCAGCAGCACGGCCCTCTCTGAATCTCATTATCGAGGTAGAACAGTTTCCAACCAACTGTCCACAATCCAGGCCTATGTTCCCAAACAGCCAGCATTTACAACCCATTTGCCGCTCTATTATCACCACTTTTTTTTTTTTTTTCCCCAAAATGATATATTTTACTTTCTCAATGGCTGCTTAGTTTACCTTCCAATATATCTACTTGTTTTTGCTTGTCGGCATTAAAATGTTTGAACTAGAGGAAAGAAGTCCACATCCTAATCCACATCTAATGAGAGGTTTTATATCCTGTTCCACAAAATGATTTTGTCCTCAGACTCAAAGGATTAGAAAGAAAAAAAAAAAACACAAAATTGGGATTGTCTTTGGCAGATCCACCATCATCTAATAAATCACTGTATAAACTGAACTTACTGTACAATCGGCTTTTCTTCCATGAGAAGCTGAGCAGTGCATCCTGCTTTACATAATCTGAATAAAAGCCTTAATTGTCATCAGGGAGCTTCTTTTTTAAACTGTAACTTTAAGAGGGCAGATTAGGCAAGCAGAATAGGACACAATAAACAATATAGATTAAGTTTCAGATTCACCTTATTGTCTCACTATTTTGTTTAGCCGTAGGAGCACATAACAACTCGAATGGAGTTGAGATGACACGGAACACAAGGACAATGTAAACAGGCAAATCATCCATCCATCCATTTTCTATACCACTTATGCTGTTTAGGTGGGTGGCTGGATCCTATCCCAGCTGCTGGGGTGAGGGTACACCCTGGACCAGTCACCAGTCAATTCCAGGACTAACACATCGAGACAGACAACTTTTCACATATACACTCACACTTACTTACAATTTAGGGAGACCAATTAACCTGATGAGCATGATTTTGGGCTGTGGGAGGAAGACAGAGTACCTAGAGAACCCATGCATTGGGAGAACATGCAAGCTCCATACAGAAAGGCTTACCGTGCAACCTGGGAAATGAAATGGGGACTTTCTTGGTGCAGCACTAATAGTTACGCCACCGTGCAACAGTTTCACTCTTTGGAGTCCTTTTTGAAGTAAAGCATTCCATGCTGTGCACTTATTTCTTTTTCCCCCCCCTAAATCCAAATGCACAAATGTAAATGCAGCTCAGAACTCAATGGGCTCTCTCTGATGTGTGTCTCCAAAGTAAATTCACATAGAAAGTAACATGTGTAAGTAAAACTTATTTCTCAGGAGAGCTTTCATTTAAATACCCAATATGTTTTAAGGAGTAGGGATAAAAAAAATCCAGTTACGGCCTGTTTTCTAGTTCTACTAATACCATAAAATACAACATGCATTGAGTAGTCTTGATAACAGCATTGTTAGAGTGCAGACAAAAGATCTTAGTTTGTAGACCTACAACCGTATAAAAACTATTTCCTGTGAATTACTTGTGAAGCAGAGAGGTATTTCTGTTGTAGGCCACGTGTCATAGGTATCTATTCGCGTGTGGTATGTTTTTCTTTTTTTCCAAGCGCAGGTTTTAATGCGCTTAGAAAGAAAGATTCAAAGCCAGGCTGCACTCAAAGCTTGTAGCTACTGTTGCTGGTGCACTTTGACATGCACTTTGCCATTAACATCATTATTTCACCAGAATGTTCTCTGTGAGTCACTCCATTATCATGTGGTTGAGTCATGAATTTCAACTATTGTATGAATAACATCTTACACTGATAAAGACAAAGTTTGAATTTTGCTTTGGGACTGCTTTGGGACTGCTTTGGCCACGATGCCTCATCGCAATGCATCACTGCCTTATATTAAAATTCAGCTAATCAATGTTTACCCAGTCACAGTCTGTTGAACACTTTTATTTTGTAATTATTGTCCTTATGTTTGCTAATAACTCAGCTCAAAGGCTCTTCTTAAGAGTTTGAGTCGGTGCAGTGCTCAGTGGAATATTTGTTTCTTTCCAACACAGATTTCTTTCCCGCTCCCCACAGATCACTGCCTTCAGTGGAGCTGAGTTCAGAAATCACCCAGCCATTATCAGTCTTTTATGTAGTGAAAAGATGAAGTAACCTCATCCATCTTCTCTGCTGATCTTAAAAACCTTGAGTTTTCCAATCTCAGCGTGTCAGTCCATGACGCCCCCAAGAATGTTTCATTTATTTACAGTATGAAACGTTCCAAGGAGTAGGCCAGGTATCTATCCTTTTTGATCTGGTGGGTTTGGGCAGCACATGTATCCTCTGAACCTTGTGAGCCTTTAGACTGCATTTATGAGAGGAGCAAAAAGACATGTGTGCAGACTTTTCTGTTGCTTGAATAGAAACTCTCACATTTTGTAGTGGCAGTATTCATGCTCTGTGCTATCTGTCCTTGCTTTTCTTAACTGTTTATCTTTCTGAATCTTGTTGCTCTAGATAAAGCATCGGCCTTGGCATTTGGAATCAGCAAAAGCTTGGGATTCCCACAAAATGTTGTCTGACACTTTTAGCCTTGAGGTAAATGAAATGGCTCATCTCCACCCCATTGATCAAGAGTGGAAGTGAAACTCTGACATATAAAGGGAGACCTAATTAGACGAGGTATACCTCATTAAGCCTCATTAGAATAAAGATTAGGGAGACGCAGAGCACATTCCCGTGATGTAGGAGTTTTATCTGCCTGTAATATGAGGATAAATAGCTGAATCAATTGTTTCTGCGGTAAATATCTCCATTTTCAATTAACTATGTCTCAAAGAGGGAAGTCTTCTTTGGCCTCTGGTAACGGCACAGGAGGGTCAAGACTCTCTGTAATTGATTATTTATCTAGAGAATCCAATAAGAGGAGTAGATTGGGAAGTGTCATCAACAGGATGTTACAGCTTGTGAACATGTCAGTAAACGTAAACACAACTGTGCCCAGAGCTAAGTGGAAAATTTGAATGAAGACAAGCTTGTGGGGTTATTTATGCAGCCTTTTGCTTGTTTTTGTTACTGCATGACAACACACGCCAGGTCAAGTCACAAATTGCACGAGCTTCCGTGAGATCTCTGTAGAATAGTTAGGACAAGTGTTATATGTGTGATCTACTGGTCTTACAGAATTGTTCAGTGTGTTTATGTTCAGAGGACTGTCGTGTTAAAACTCAATTTGAAATGTCTTCATGTGCATGCTCTCACACAACTTCTCGATCTAAATGCACCTTGTGTTAAGCTGATCTTGGGAACCAACCTAATAAACTACAAGTAAAAAAAGAACTGAGCAATATTAAAATGCTTACTAGTAAATGCAGCTCTTATTCTTGCATGGTATGGGGAAAGCTCAAGCATAATGAAAAAAAACCATTTCAGGCTCAGCTCCATCTTATCCCAGCTGATCCCTCCCTGCAATCACTGATCAATTACCAGATCAAACTAACCTAACCTGCATCCCGCGGTCAGACTACACCTTGAAAGCGTATGATTACAGCCTGGTTTGTTAGATTTCACAATACCTTGGCTCTAAAAATCAATGGTTCTGTGCCATGTTGTGTGTCTCAGCAAAGTAAACTACAACCAAGGCCATATGGCCTTTCAACCTCCTGACAGATATTCTAGCATTTTCTTTTCTCTCTGTTTTGTATGTGCTCTGTAACACCAGCAATGCCAACCAATGAAAGAACAAAGAGTCCTAGATGGACAAAAGTCCTGAGCACAAACAAATACTATGGCATAGCGGAAGAAGAATGATGAAGTTGAAGCTAGGACATGGATCTATGAGGCAGAAAGGTTTGTTGGGCCCTGGCAACATCATTGCTGCCTTTATAACAAGTTGTGAATGGACAACCATGACAGACTGAAAGAAAAGCAATGTTGGAGAGCAATAGAAGACACGCTTTAGCAACCCCGTGAGTTAACTGCTGTCAGCATTTCCAGGAGTCATAGACCAGCTCCTCTTCTTTTAAATCACACTGGTCAAGATGATCGGTTTGTTATCACCGTGTAGTCAGTCATATCTGTCACAGATTTGTGCCATAGCTTGACTGACAGTGGTCATAAACGGAGAAGATGACACGTTGTCTGACCTCAGAATAAATCTGCCTTGAATCTTGGTGTCATGATTGACTATCAGCCAACTTTGAGGGTTTATGTTGCCTTGATTGCTCAGCCGTGTTAACTTGCCCTGCACAACATCATAGATCAGATCTTTTCAGTCAGAATAACATGAGTCTTTGCATGAGCTCTCCTGATATCGTGCACTAAATTCTGCAACTCCCAACTGTCAGGCTTTCATGCACAGTCAAACCTCTGCAGATAGTCCAAAACACAGCACTGTGACTCCTCAAAAATCTGCTTCTATACACCATGTGTACTGCCTGTCAGATGTGGATCCCTTTGGACTGAAGTACCTTGTAAATTAAATTGTAGCAATATAAAAATTTTATTTCAGCATGTTTGAAAGGGAAAGATAAACAAATTCCCCAATTCCATTAAAGATTATGTAAAAAGTAACAAAACAGACCAGAGTCCCATGGTAGCTATCTTCCTTTAAAGTCGTGCTTGTAGTGGGATGCTTAGCTGTCTTTATCTTTAGCTGTTATCTTGTCTCACTGCTGTGTTTTAAGATTTAGGGCATAACATAAACCTTAGAGTCTGACAAACTGTTTTCATTTCACTGCCTCCCAATTGGTACGCCAATGAACACAAAAGATAATGATTACAAAAAACAATGAAAAGAAAAAAAAAGCAACAAAAAAGGAAAAGAAAGAAACATTGGGGTCACACATTACTCCATAAAACCCACCTGATAATACGTTGGATAGCAACAGAAAACAGACAAATTTAGCATGCAGCTACTTCAACTAAAATTTGCACTTACAGTGTCAAGACATATCATATCTGTGTCAGGAAAGTGCTGAAACATTAGCAAGATGGATGATTTTTCTTATCCAGCAACAAAACTGAGGGTTAAATTCTTAATGATAAGGGCAACACTACCAGCATCTGGCAGCATTTTACAGTAAACACTTCGGCATGCTAACCCTAGTGTAATTGTAATGCTACTCAACCAATTTGCTAGAGTGGGTATTAGAAAACAGTGTTTTACCAATGCTTGCATCAATTTGAAAAGAAAGAAAGAAAGAAAGAAAGAAAGAAAGAAAGAAAGAAAGAAAGAAAGAAAGAAAGAAAGAAAGAAAGAAGTTAAAGTCTATAAAGCCAAAATGCTATTGAGAAAATGTTAATGTGTCTTTGATTTTTCAACAGAAAAGTTTTCAGGCTGGGTGACCATCTGAGCTGTTTTCAATTTCTTGTAAGCTGTCGGATACATTTTGGAATGGTCCTATGTTTCACTGATTTTACAAAGTCAATTGTCTTAGCCAAGTCTTATCAGTTGAGCAACAACAACAAATAGATTCTTATACTTTATATGTCTTACATACCTTATATTGTATGTCTTCCATACAAAGTGCTGCCTAACCTGACCTGTACACCTAAGAAGCAACACCAGGAACTGAAACATGAAGTCATCGTGGAAATGGTGAAAAATGTAATTCCTTGGACATTTACTCGAGGCTTGCTCTTTGGTCACATCAGCCATGTACATAATCATTCTGATTTTATTTTATTTCATTTTTTTTTAACTCAGCGATGGTTTTTATTCAGATTACACGTTTTACATAATCAAGGGCAAAGCTGATTTGACTGACATGCCAGTATAGCATAGTTGATCTGTGGGCAAAAAGCCTGCCTCAACTCCATTTGTTTGTCTCTTTGTATAGAAACCGAAAGCAGGATTGGGCCAGCATTTTCCAATATGGCTACCATTGATATGTTTAAAACCTTGCTCAAGAAACCAATGGGTGACATCACTGAGACTGTGCAGCTGTCTTATACAGTATATTGTGACCTTAAGGAACATGGTTACCAGGGGAATCCAGTTATTAAAAAATAAATAAATAAATAAATAAATAAATAAATAAATAAATAAATAAATGAAAAAAAAAAAAAGGAGAGAGAGAGAAAAAGTTTATTTCATCTGGGAAAAAGTTTATTTTATCTGGCAATGTCATCATGTTGATGTTACATCAGATTTTAATTACTCGTTACTTTTTACACTTTGGTCAAATTTTAAAACAATTCCTGGTTCCTACTGTTTCTAAAGTCTAAAGATCACTCCAAATATGAAGATCTGATGTGGACATTGAGGGATTTTAGTTTGCCCAAGAACTGACCTTAGTGTCATTTCTTCTCCCCTACATGAAGCCCTTTACAAGAGTGAGAGTCACTGGTAATTAGTCTCTAACACTTTATTCACAGTTTGGATCAGACTATTGTGCCCTATGGGGCCTGGGTTTAAATCTGACTTGTGGCAACTTTCTATGCCAGTCCCCACTCTTGCCTTGTTTCCAACTCTATCCACTTTTTTTTTATCTTCTTTGATTTATACCAAAAAAGCCTGAAAAATAACTTTAAAAAATGGGACTCCTTTTAAAAACCTTGTGGGGAAAAAAGCACAGTGGAAACACTGAAATCCAATTTAGCTTTTAAACACGAACCAGTAGGTCCCGCTGCATTGTCTGGTATTACTGAGGAAGAGATAGTAAATTTGAAGGTGAAACTGCTTTAACCGGTTGCAAGTGGTTCTAAGTGGTGTGTTTATTTTCTTAGGAAGACTCCTGTTCATAATTCAGCCTCTTGGGAAATCTGCGTCAGTTATATCACATTTCAAGTTTGCATGGATAAAAGTTTTTTTTTTTTCTTTATTTTTTATTTTTTACTTACAGTTAAAAAGTAGAAATATGGAGTAGGCTACTCGTACTTTTTTTTCAGCACTTCTTACTGTGATAGAAAAATGTTGTAGAATAATTTTCATCATAAAGATGTTTGTCTTAGATGGGTGCAAATATTAAATACTGTTAAAGAAATGAATAATCTTAAATGAAATGTGTTGGTTTATTAGACATGGAAATAAAAATCACTGCTATTAAAGAAGTGGCAGTAAAATAGAACTGGCTCTGATCAGTAAAGTTCTCCACAAATTTGGACACTGATGAAATTCAAGTAGCCTTTCTGTCAGAGAGGCCTGAGCACCAGCCTCGGGTTATATAATCATGTTGATTTTAAGTTTAGCTCCACAGTTAAGCTCTCTGCCCACCAAGTCTGAGCGTCTCTAACAGGCTCTCACAACATCTGTGAAGAGCAAATGTGGATAATAATCACACCATTTGATCACTCCTGAGGGGTCTAGGGCTGGCGTGGGTTTAACCTTCATCACCTGGAGACAGATTAGTTGTCGATTAGATCGTGCCCAATTTACACTCAAGTCATTCACACTGGAATTACAGCTGGTGGTTTATAGAGGACTATTGTTTATGATCTAAATATAAGAATGCTATTAAATTCCCCCTCTATCTCATTTCTTCATCTGCAAATAGAGTGATTTGATTCACGTTTTCTTAGCTCAATGACTCAATCCCCAGCATTTGGAGCATGTAATACACTGGCCTGATCCTCTGTAGTCTTCTGTTGAACACAGAAAGGTCAGCAGCAGCAGGCCTTTGTCAGGCTGGACTCTATTCATGTGTTTGCATCATACAGTAATTTATTTATCACTGTGACCAGTCTGTTCCTCATTCAGTACAGCCACTGCTAAACCTGTTCACATAGCAGTTCTAATCACACTTTTGATACCAGCAATTCAACGTATTCAGAGGGCTGTATTATAAAGAGTCTAACATTAGCATTTCAATATGTATAGAGAAACTGAGAAAGTTATTGTCCCCACACTTTGTTTTTCTAAGTATGTGAAAGAATCTGTAACCTTTTTAAGGGAGCAAAATTACAATGATTGTCATGATTTATGTTTTAAATGCAGTCCTTAAAAGAAGTCTTGATTGTTGAGGAAAACCTGTAAACCAGTGAGGAAGTGACTAATGAAACTAGACAACAGGTGTAGGAAGTAGCACATGGTTTGTACCTATGATTGTGTGACCACAAAAAGAGCGATGAAAAACCTGTCTGTTAGTGTGTGATACACAACTATTTCATAAGTATTTAATTAGTTGATGAGAAGAAAGGGGGGCGCAGATGTCCTAGAGTACACAGAAAATGTCGACTTGTCAAGAGCAACTTTTCTCCCGGATTAGCGTGTTCTTTTTTTATGCCCCCTTTTGATGCTTGTTTTATGCAACAACTTTTCCCTTTTTTACTCTGCTCTACACAGATAAAAGGATGAATTCATTTCAGTGCTTAATGGGATGAAATGCCACAAGCAGGAAAACGATTGCTAATGTTTCCACACGACTGATCACATGATTAAGACAATGTGAGATATACAAGAATTAGTTTGGTTAAAGAAAAAGATCAGTTTTATGTTGGAAATAATGCTAATTTTCTAAACTTGAGCTCACATTGAGCTTTGCTTTTCTAAGGCTGGAAACTGCGTGTATTTTCATACATTTTCACACACAAACTGCAGCTTTACATTACTAAAAAGAATGTTTTCTAAAAACTCCAAGCAAAGTGAAGATTTTGGAAAACTCCAGTTTCATGGTTTCCTGTGGATGCCGGTAAACATAGTTTACAGTTCTCAAATGTCACAGCTGAAAGACAGGGACTTATTCTGATTGGCTGGCATGGGTTTTATGTCTGGAAAACACTGCCAAGTAAGGGTTCGGCACTCTTCTGCGGATTTGCCCGCTGCCTGTAGACTAAAGTATTTTTAAAAACGCACAAGGGGGGGTATTCCTTTTTGAAATACCCGGCTACCTGTGGACATGGCCTAAGATAAAGATTACAGCTAAAGAGAATGATCTGTATCATTTACTGAGCATTGTCAGTCTGGATTGACTGATCAGGTTCTCAATCTGAATAATTCCTTTTCCTACAACCAAAGTACTTTTTGGCACTGTGCATTTTCTTCTCCATTGCTGTTGCTAGGATTGCTGGGAAGGACCCACTAAAGTTTTATCCATATTGTTTGCCAATATGATGATAATGGAAAGTAACACTTTTCTGTCATGGTACAGTCTGTGGTGTCAACAAGCAGGACTCTTTTACAAGATGATGTGTGATCAGTTTGCCTTTGACATTGCTCATATTAGTTGTTTTGGTAAGAAAGCAGTCATTCCAAGAAAACAGCTCTGGACCTGCTGGGCACATTAGTTACAGTTTCCATGGGAAATGGAGTATCCCTGAGCTGAATCTCTCTTTTGCAAGAATTTATGAATAAGCCTAATTGTGTCATCGTTTTTCATATTAACACTTCAACAAATGCAACATTGAGCTCCAACAGCAGAGGCCATAAATAACAATAACACTCTTAGGTACAGCAGGCTATTTTTATTCAGCTGTCTGCAAACAGGACCTGAACATGATGTGTGCTGCTGTAATTAATTAAATTAGCATTTCAACACAGCAGAACGACTGTTACAAGACATCGGTCATTGTGAGGCACCAAAGCTAAAAAACCTCCAAAGCCCTGAGCCATCAGTTACACTGATGCTGAATATTCAGAAGGTGAAGTATTTAAAAGTCATCCTGCTGCTTGTATAGCCTTGGCCTTCAGTCAACATGACCCCAATGTGACCCTATCAAGCATCAAGCACCTGGCACTGGTTGGATTCAACCCAACCCCCTAACTTACTGTGTAATAATCTATAATTATCTCCCAAAGCTTGAAAGAGGTTGTCTAACTCCCCTGTGAATTAGACTCAGCCTGAGGTGCCATGGTAGACCGTCAAACAACTGCTGAATAAGAGCAAACCGTAGCTCTGGGTGCTTTGATGTCATAAGTATGTTTCTTTAACCAAGACTTATCCCAGTAGACAATGGCTGTGTCCGAAATGGCATACTAACATACTACATACTACATGGTCGTTGTGTATATACTGTATACTATATACTATAAGTATGATTAGAGTGCCAACCGTTTACACTGTGGTATACTACTCGCTTTCCCATGATGCATTTCAAAACCTCCGACGACAAAAATTGGAAGCACACATAAGTCTATGGAAGCACACCAGGCTATCATATATCTCTGTTGATTCGCCACATTTGAAAGTTTTACGAACATTTTAGGCGAGAAAGTCATCACGTAGAATACCAAAATGTGGTCATTTGGGCCATAAAACGCACAGATACAAATTTAATTTCGACATTTCGGACATTCTGTTAATAGCGCCAATATGCTATCGGTCCGCTCCAAAACAAGAGCCCAATCTACAAAAGCGTTAAAGAACTTAATGGAGATCATAAAGGGTGCTTTTATTTTGAAAACGGGAAGTTCGCTAGTGGATGATTTTTAGCTAACAATGGTCTCAAGACGAATTCATCACTCTTCAAAAAATGAAAAAATGTTTACTGCTCGCAGACACCGAAGACAATCCGTCCGTCGCCTCAGGCACTTTATTTCTTTGTACTTACATTTAGGTTTCCCTGTAGAGCTAAGTCCATTTTAGTTGCTTCTCATCTTGTCATCTCATTCTGTATTTACGTTTATAGATATGGGGCTCGCAATGCATTATGGGGCGTGTCAGTGCGACTAGTATGCCCACCTCCCATACTTACAATTTTTACCAATATAGTATACATCCGGGTATTTCTCGCGCACACAATCTTTTCATACTATTGTGAACGCACTACATACTATTTTTGATGTCACACTTAGTATGAGTAGTGCGTTAGTATGCCATTTCGGACACCGCCAATGACTTCATAAATGATAATAATAAAAAAAAAAAAAACGTTATGTGTTGATCATGAAGGATTTAATATTCAAAATTACAAGCCAATGGGCGTTTGAGCCCTAAGGACTGTCCTGTCCTTCATAACTCCCTGCTGCGTGCTGCATGCTCTCAGGCACAAGTTAATACCTCAATAATCTGCTTCGATATGTTGCTGTTTATTACACACACACACACACACACACACACACACACACACACACACACACACACACACACACACACACACACAGACAGTCAAATAAGTGTTTGTGAATTCACCTCAGAGTTGGGATTGCAAAGTTTGTTAACGGGAGCAATAAAGACCGTGACCCAAATAAGTTCTGCAATGGGGTAAGGAGAAATTGCATTGCCAATTAAAAATGCTGGATTGCTTGACTCACATTTCACTTGACAGAAAAATCTTCTCCTGAAAGTATATATTATTAGTGTGTTTATTAGTGGTACTATATTTTAAGGTGCACCGAAAAAGTTTGATTTTGATTATCAACAGTCCATTCCATGTTTTGTCCAATGTGATTTGAGAATATGCACCTTATGTCTCTGGTAGGAGTGAGAAGACGTGAAACTGCTTTTCCTGATTGAATATGGGAAATGCAGAGGTCCGTGTTCCAGCTGAATGCAAGGTTAATGAATTTTTAATTATTCCCCTCAGAAACTGAACTCTGGCTGATCTGAAAATGACAAGACTCATTAGAATAACAGTGTTTTCTCTAAATAAGTCCCAGACTCTGAGTACAAGCAAAAACTTGATTACTTTTCTCTGTGCATGTCTTTTTGAATGCTGTTATTTCATCTTACGAGTCCTCTTTCTCATTTCTCCAATGGACCTATTCTTGATATTTTTCCTTTCGAAACATAATGGCAAAAAGGAGGTAAAATACATTTTCCCTTGTCAGTGCAGAAGCTAGTGAGCTGATATTGTTCATGTTTTTGCAAAATAGTTATCTGTGGATAAACTTTTATGAAGTGTTGGGGCTATTTGTACTGAAATAGAATCAAAGCTTTTGGGCTTTAAACTTGAAAATCACAGTGAAATCTGGATGCTTGTAAAACTTTTATTACATGCTGAAACACCCCTACATCTCATTTGTATTCCAAGTTGTGGTTACATACTGCATGAGCTCTAAAAGTTGAAGAAGCCTGCTGTTTGATTCGAGTACCTTTGCTGAGTAGTCATGTTTTAAATATAGATGGTATTAAACATGAATCAACAGTGTTGGTCTAGTACAGGGGTCTCCAACCACTGAGCCCCTGACAGAATGAATAAATAATGACAAGGACAACAAGGACAAGACACCTCTGCTTCATGCTCTGCTTACTGTGTAGGGATTGCAATTTGCAATCACCAAACATTATCCCTCTCATTTTACCCAACTCTGTTACCGATCACTTAGCATGTTGAATACCTGACTGTGATTGGTCAAAACCCTTCACAACGTTGATTATGACAGAGACAAACACGTCATACAGATTATCTACAGAAAAGAGTTACAACACAAGGCAAAAATGAAAGCCCGAAATTGGAAGGTGTATGTCCTGCAATCCAGGCATCATAAGCAAAGCTGGAGAGTGAGCTTGTTGGTTGCTCAAGAAATTGCATCAGTATTAAATATTGCATTATTTGCCTTATTTATGTTTAAAGATGTGCCCCCTGTAAAAACTCAGAGAGACATAAAAGCTGAATGAGGAAAAAAAGCTCTGGCAGAAATTTAGCTTGCCTTGACTTCCTCAACCTTTACTGAATAAAAATGTCTTGCATTCAATACTCATTGGTGATTTCTTATGACTTTAGTCAGGAGCCAGGTAACAGCAGGATAATGCATGGTGAATGAGTAGTTATGTAAATTAGATGATTAGGGTGAGACGGGACCTTGATGTGAAGCAGAGGTCTCTCTATTTATGTTAACTAGCTGCCATGTTTCCTCGTACCAGGTGCAAATGTTCCTCTAATTAAATAAATCTTGTGCTGACATCTTTTTTCAAGTCTCTTTTGTAATCCCTTATATTTTTTTTAGTTTAGCCATAAAATCATTTATACCCCATACAAGAACTGAAACTCATGGATCATTGGCAAAATATTTTTCTCTGTTTGATAGAGGGCGAGACTTGTAATGAAGCAGAATGCATCTTGTGCTTTAACGTCCAGTTTGATCTGCCCTCTTTCTAAGATTGTGTACTTTTCTTTTTTTCAAGAGGGATTGTTCTATATCCTTGTCTGGAAATGAAGAAAACGCACAGCAACTGGAGTGTCAACAATCAGTAAAACTGTGGCATGATGCAAAGTATTGAAAGCAAATGTCTGTACACCCAGCTGGCCCTGAACCCCACACTCGTACTTTCCTTTGACTGTAAGAAAATCACACTCCAGTACTTACTACACTTACACTGAATGCTGCTACTGAATATAATAAAGCTGAATGGTTGATGTGTGTGAATGCAGTTCTTGGAAAAGTGTCTATACAGCAGTGCCAGTAATTGTAAAAGGGGAGGTCAGTTCTACTTCAAAGAAACTCATACAACTGAATTCATACTGACATAGAAAAGTATAAATCTGTATATTTCAGTCTGGAGATCATTTATTTAGTGTCTGCATGCAAACCATTCTGAAGACATAAAACTTTTGTGGTTTTTAGTTTATCAAACTGTTTTTTTTTTTGTTTTTGTTTTTTTGTTTGTTTGGTTTTTTTTTTTTTTCATTTTTTTAATGGTGGTATTTATATGGTATATTATGTAAAACAAAGAAGGAACCACACAGGTCTACACAGGTTGAGGTACAAGGTGAGTGGCAGGACAAAGATTCTCTCTGATGATTTTATTCACAGAGAAGTAAAAGTACAGAGTTCTATGATCTTAAGAAGGCAACAAGATGTGTCTTTTTCTTGGTATTTTGTTATGAAAAGCAACAAGCATCATAATATCAGACATTACAATATCATTTTAATTCCTGTGTGGTTTTCAGAAGTGTGAAGCCATCCCAGTCCAATACATAAAATAATAAGATTCCTGTCTGACAGATTTTTGGTTTTCAATATGTCCTGTTATCATGTTGCCCGTTTTATTTTTATTATTGAAACTGCAACCCTGATTCAATCTGAAGTGCTTTATCCTGTTATCACACCCTGCTCAGATCCATCTCACTGGTGTTGCACAGTGTTGTGGATCTGACTGCTGAATGTTCGGAGCATTGCCCTGCTTAATTTACTTGGTTGTTTTTTTGATTTTGTTTTCTTCTTTTTTCTCTCTGTAATTGAAATGATTTTGGTGTTTCATTCAGCCATAGGAAAATTAGTTTCGACTCCAAATGTTTTAACTTTTCACATGCACATTGGAAATCAACAATTAGAGGAAAGTGGTAGATTTGGAGGAGGCAGAGAATTGGTAATGGAAAAGTACCAACAAACTTAAACAAGCATTCAGATTGGATCTTTTCAAGAAATTGCGCTATAAAGAAAGATAATGGTCTTGTTTTTAAAACCCAAGGACCCCCTTTAGGAAAGAAGTGCTACTTGAGAGGCAATACAGACACTGCTAAAGTCTCCAATGCTCTCTGTCTTCGCTGCAGGTGTAATAAGATCCATGTTTACCAACTCTGAGTGTGTTTAGGGCCACAAGTAAATGCTAAGGTCATTGCATTTCCAATTTCTTTTATGACATTTCTTCCTCTTCAGTGCTGGAATGCATCACAGATTTGTGCTCTTTAGTTTTTCTTAACTTTATTTATTTATTTATTTATTTATTTGTTCTGCATTCATTAGTTGCATATTCAGCCCTGAAAACAGAGCAAGGGTGTTAGCCAGTAGTGGCCTTAGCTTGCTGAGAAATCTGATTGGCTCCCAGAATCTCTAAACTGTATTCGGCTTGTCATGGGCAAGACCTAAGTTATAATTAAGAGTTGGTGCAGTGTTGTTGCTAAATGGTTACACTGTTTGCATTTCAATTTGATGCATGCACTTCTTTTGGCATCCAGGATTTTGACGGCGTGTTTAGTGAGGCCATGAAAATGCTGATATGCCAATTACTGGTGTGTTTACTTGTTACTACTATAAATTTAAAATCAAGCTCATGTTCCTTTTTTGTTATCCCTAACCGAGCTGACTAGCACTAAGAAATAAAATAACTTTCTGATAAGCTTTCTCACAGTAATTCATCCTTATGAAGACATTGATAAAAAATCAAACTAGCTGTTTCTTTGTTGTTTATTAGTTTTTTAAGATAAACACACTGAATAGGTTTGATCGCCTGGCCAAAAAAACAGGTACCTCAAAACCTTTTTTTGCTTCCTGGCATCAGAAATAGCTTGACCAACTAATCTCAAAGTAAATCTTTGATTACCATGCGGTAAAAGGATATACATTTCTCGTACAGTGATGACGAGAAGCTCCACAACTGTGCATCAACTTCCTCAGTTGGTTGGCATGGCACATGATTTGGTCTCACCCTATTTTATTTTTCTTTTTTTTTTTGAGGGTGGGGGTGGGGGGTATGATGGCTGTAGTTATTTTATTTGCTTAATATTTTACTGTTAATATAAAGTTTGTCAGCAACAAACACTGGCAAAAAATATGTTGTTTTTTATATAACTTTCAAATAAGACAACAAAATGCCTTTTTTTTTTAATAAAGCAAAGTATAGCAAAAGGCATACATGTGTTCACATGTCAAGGTTATTAAAGTCAACAAAAACACTTTTGTTGTAATAAAAATAAAAACAAGGCTTTACATAAAATAACTAAAAAAAATGTAAAGTGAGTTTCCAAAACTATCTAAAATAAAGAAAAATGATAGATATTTATATTTTAATTTTTTTATATATTTTTTAGTTTTTATCTTTGTCAATCTGTCTCATACATAAGCTAATCATGTTAAACAGACCCCTCAATCAGGAGTGCTAGCAGGCTGCCAACACTCTGATTTGGGAGGGAGTCTCCTACTTTTTAATCCTTTCCCCTGCTGTTTTTGTTCTGACTTGTGATTTTTCCTGATTATCCTCCAATTTTTAAGAATGGTTCTATGAGAACTGATATTTCTTTTTAAGTCAAATCAAGCCCTACAATTTTGCCTTCTATCAAAAGACACATAAAACATCCACCTCTCTCCCAAAGTTGGTTTGATCCAAAGATGCTGCATGAGACCTTCACTGACTGCAGTCACAGAGACACAAAGAGAAAAGTAACTGCGTTGTACTCATTCTATCAGAGTCTATCAGAGCCTTAGCTGTTTTTTTTTTCTTGTTGTTTTTTTAAATTTATTTTAATCATAGCATGTCATGAGTTACACTCTTGAACTGGTTAAAAAACGGTGCTCAATCTGTGGTTAGCCCTGATTTCTCTATCTAACATAAGCTTCAACATACTCTAATGTAGCATTGTCCTCCATAATGACAGTTTAGAGCTGTGTGAATCCTAAGGTGAGGAAGCTCACTGTTACTATCACTACAAATCCAATCCAATCTGACTTTAATAGTTAAGCACTTAGCCATAAGAATGCACTCACACAAATGCAACCAGATGAAATTCTTACATGTACACGCTAAAAAAAGGGTGCATATGTGACCGTTGTGGTTGATGTCTCGAGCCCTGCAACGCTTTTCCCCAAGAACATTAGTTTTATTCCAAGCTTTCCTGAGACAGTCCAGCTGCAGACCTCCACTCCACTCTCAGTTGACTCTCCTGGAGGATTTACTCCTCCACCGTAAGAAGGAAGTGACCTCAGGATATGAAGTAAAAATTTCAAAATAAAAGTTACCCTGAAGGTTACATTGGGTAGACACATCCAATTTTTCTGCGTTTTGTGCACCTTGGTTAACCTGTTTCTTCAGTGGTGTTACATTAAGAAAACAAAATGTATAAACTGCATGTATTTTATAACACAACATGCATTGGTGAGCAACCATGTTTTGCAACGTAAATGGCATTTATATGCTAGCGGTTAGCTTATATTGATATAACTTCAGCTTTAAACCAGAATTTAACTTTAATCACAGAAACTCATCACAGTTAGTCCCAATAAAATGTCAAAAGACTAATAGACAAATGTTTCCTAACAGGAAAAAAAAAAAAACTTAAATATACATGCAGAATATGGCTCAAATGTTTGCTGTTACAACTTCAAAGCACTAGATGGCCTGCTTCAATCAATAATCTATAGCAAAACAATAAATTGACATCAGGTGACGTGCTATTTTTTTACTCATCTTTAATTGATAGTGTTAAGAGATATCCAGATCTATTGACCAATTTTAAGTTTATTTAATTGCAAACCATGTTGGCTCATTAAAATTATGTTTATTTATTTATTTATTTATTTATTTATTTATTTATTTATTTATTTATTTATTTATTTATTTATTTATTTATTATTATTTTATCTATTTATTTATTTATTTATTTTTATTGTTTTGTTTAACTTCACATCCTTTCATCATTTCCTTCTGAAAGTGAAGGTCTCAGAGTGGAACCTCCAAGAGAGTTGGCTGAGAGTGGAGGTCTGCAGCTGGACCCCACTCAGGCTTTCTACAACAGGTCGGCATTGGTAAAACAACTTAGAGTTGGCGTAAAAATCTCTATGCTCTTCCCTGAGAGTAGCAGAAAGTTTAATCTAAAGCTGCACAAGAGCGCTGAATAATCAAAGTGGCATTGAAACATAATTGCTCTTTGAGGCAGATTTGTAAGGGGCATGATGGGAAAATGTGTCACTTGAACGTGTTACCCCTAAACAAGAAATGGGAAAAAAAAACAACCAGACTTACAGAATAATGGTTTTCAATTACACAAGCTTACAGATGTATGGCTAACACTGGTTTATAAATATAAATGTTGGCATGACCCACGTGTTAGGCAGGAAGCATTCTGTGTAATCTAAAGAAATAGATTCTATGTGTCAGCTGTTTTAATTAATGTTGTGCGGAGGAAGTCAAATAACAGTGCGTAGGTACCTTCTTCCCCAGCTTTACACCCTAAATGCAACTATTGCATAAGACCTGCTTACATTTTAAAGAATTATTTGCATTTTTGAGTATGTGTAATCATATACAGTACATCAGGCTGTACAAAGGTAGAAATGTCATTTTAGCTGAAACGCGACACTGTGAATCAGCTACATCAGAGAATGGGATCTGTATGTGAGTCACGGCAGCAAGAATACATCATTCGATATTTACCATATGCAGAGATGGGTCAACCCGTGACAAGATAGAATGTATAGAAGTGGGGCAGCAGAGCCTCACATCATGCTGAGCAAAGGGTGACGGAGGTTACACTTCACTGTAGACTATGCATATAAATTAAGCATATACATTAAGCATCTGGCCACTGTGAGCATTCAGGTAGCATGCAATATAGAGTACCAGCATATCAATGTTAGCGTGTCTTGAGCACAGCGGTGAAGAAATGTGCCATCAGGTCGGTTGCTGCGTGGGATGTAATGCCTGAAATAAGTTATGGCCACAATTATGGAAGCTAAAGTGGCACAGTGCAAAAAGGTGTCTCTATTACTCGTTTCTTTTATTTTGTGGGTGTGGGTAAATGAATGGGCAGTCATCTCGCTCGTGGTGTTAATGCCTCTGATTGCACAAACAGGATCAGGCAGTGTCACAAACTGGCGTCTGCTAAACAAGTGAATAATGAAGATTTAGATCACCAATTAGACCGTCAAACATTAACTGCTCTCCTCGCACTGCTTGAGCCAATAGATCAAGGTTTTCATACAGGTTCAGCACAGCTTCACAGGATGATCAATTGCCATGCACAAATTCCCAGCTTTCAAAGAGGCTCATTTATCAGTGCGAGCTTACATGATGAAAAATTACATCTTTGTGGGGCTGTATCTCTGGATATGAAGCAGTGTATTCTGTCTTTATCTATATTTTTGGCTTGTCATATCCTTCATGTGCAAAACGGAAATAAAAACAACAATATGGTCAGATTCTTTATATGTAAGGTTGCATTATTTCCCTCATGGCTTCTCTTTTCCACAGCATTCTCATCACCGGTGGCACTCAGGACAGCCTACGGGAGACGCCTGCCGTTATTTATTACGACTTAATAACTGCACGCCTGCCAAGTCGGAAAGCGTTCAATAAGAAAAAGTGGCTGCGAAAGTGCTTCATATTAAATGTGTCAGTGTTTGCTGAATACAGAGTGTGCCTCGCCACTCTGCAGAGTGAAGAAAAATTGCATTTGAATGGGGCTCACCTTCGGCCCTTATTTGATCTGTATTAGCAGCCTGGTGCAGTGATTAGTCAAAGACTGCTTTTGTTTGGATCAGAGCCGACAAAGCCAGAGTGAAGACCTGCGAGGCTGATTGGAGCTCAGTCAACACAAGTTCAATCTTGACTCTAGAGAGATAAACATAAAAGCTGGATTATGATAAATTATAAATTATAAGAAAGTACAGCACGCAAGTTTCTATTCTGCTCCCATTTTTTAATAGCTTAAATATTTTCTGATGTGGTAAACAAACACAGTTGGTCCCTGTACAGGCTGTACTCTCTAGAGAGTACAGCCAGAGAGAGTACAGAGTCTAGATCTGTACAGAGTACAGAGAGAGTACAGAGTCTAGATCAGAGAAAGTAAGAGGTTTAACATTAAAGAGGGGAAATCATTTCATTTTCAGTAACTAGACCAAACAAAGCACAAACTCACTTATTTACAGAAAAAAAAAAAAAAAAAAAGAAGTTTGTTGGATATTGTATCTCATGCTTTACAAGGTCCCATCCTTTTTCAAGCATTGGGTTCCTTAGTCTCATATCCAGGTTATTTTCACCTGAATGAAACTGACTCAGCTAGTAGTAGCCTCTCTGAAACTCTTTAAGTATGCCACAGAGAGCATTTGTTTGGTGTCACAATCACTGTTAAAAAAGGTACCCCTACTGAGGTGGAGGGGTGACATACAAGCTTTGGTACAAGTTAACCACTGAGGACAGGGGCTGTTTTAATGATGAAATGAAATACAATTAAGATTTTGAGCGGGGATATGTGAGACTAATATGTAATTTAAATATTAAACTTCAGCTAGTCCATTCAACACAGGTTACAAAACGAAGCCTAAAAAGAGAATCACAGTCTAGGAAAATAATGTCATGTTTGCAAAGTATAGCAACACTTCCCTTAATAACTTTATTCACATATTTCAAATCAAAGTATTACCACATTGCATAAAAAGTCATCTATTATCAGTGCTTGTTTAGTCAACATCATGTGGCTTTGGCAGCTCTGGCTCACGGCAGGTAGCTGCACGACAGCTCAGATACAACAAATGATGCCATGCCAGACCTACAATCACAGAAATATCACCTTCTTCAAATGACTAGTAATTCTGGTTATCCAGTGGTGATGCAATGTAATCATTGTTGGCTGAACTCGAACAAAGTCATGAATCAATGGTGAAAAACCCTCTAAATTCACAAGAATAAACTTGTAAAATCATTCAGTTTTGAAGACGCCAATTGACAAGATTTAAGTCTTAAAGTGAGAAAGACACTCAAATGTATGGTACAATAGCTCTGATGGTATTTTGAAGGGGAATATCAGGAAAGCAGCCAGTTGCTTTGACAGCTGAGAACAAACAGCTGTGGCAGAGTGTGCTTAAGCTGGGTATTAGCCTGCATCTCTTCAGAATAAACTCAGTTTCTTGTATAAATCCGTTCAGAATCCTAACACTTATGGCTAAGAGGTGCTGCTGAAACCTGTACTTAAGTTTAACTCCACAAGATGCTCCAAGTTTACCATTTTAACGCAGCCAGCTGGCTGTAGGAAACTATTTTTTAATTTTGATTTTGATTGAAATTTCAACAGTAATATCCCTCATGGCAAATAACGATAAACTAAGTGTGTTACATCATGTTAGAGAGCCAGCATAAATGAAGACTCACTGTTGCAAGGTTTAACAACTGACTCTCATTACACACCCTGTGCTTTTGGGTGACATGCAGTGACATTTAAAGAAGGGTATTGTGCCCTTTTTAAGACTTTTTACTGATCTTCTGGTACACCTGTTGTACCTCTTTAAAATCTTTAAAAATCAGTCCCTTTTATTTTTCACACTGTTGTTTTAGAAAAACCTCATTTTAGCCTCTGTCTAAAGTCTTCATTCTAGCTGCTGTCTCTTTAAGCAACCCTCTTCCCCCCTGATTGGTCAGCCCAATGGAGGCCTATCACAGGCAGATTTAGGATGCGTTCAAACTGGCAGACCATACCGTGCTCAAGCACACTTCAACCCAAAAGTCCGGTTCGTTTGGTCAGAGTGACTGCAATCGAGCCATGGTTCACTTCTCTGCTTTGGCAGAGCTCTTCAGAGAGGTGAGCTTCAGCGCGGTTCACTTCATGCAAGAACACAAGCACACAGGCATGAGGTAAGATCCATGACGTGTGACCACTGCGACCACTCTTCTCGACCATCATTTTGGGCAGCCTTGGACCAAAACAACTTAACATTAGCCAAGAAGTTGCTACAGTTGTAGCAGTGCTGTCTGTGTCTTTCTGTGCTGATTCTGATGAGATTGAGACCACTGGTCATACTCTCTAGTGAGGGTTCAAATGGCCATTGTGACTGTGCCCTTAATGGCAGACCTTAGAGGCCTGTCTCTCTCTTGGGTCAGGAATCAGTTCGGAGGTACTTATGGGATTACATCATTATTTCACATATCTCATTAAGTTCTTGTGAAGATATCATGCTGTTTTTGGAATGAATCATTTTGATCTGCTTACAGACAGATTCAGGGATTTCTACCACATATTAATATGTACTGGTTGATAAATCTGCACACATTTAATGTGGACATTGAGTACTGTTACTTGATATCAATGTCAAAAATATTGGTAAACACAATGCCCCTTGTTAAGACAGTCTCAGTGTGAATGTGTGGCCCTAATATGGTTCAAATACCTAAGCAGTGTCAGCATGAATGAACCCTTTATTCAGGCATTTCATTTTGCCAAACCACATAGTTATGACATTGTTGTGTTATCTCATCTCAAATTTAGTACAACATGCTCAGCAGCTGAGATAAGAACCTCTGTTATATTAGCAATAGTTAAAGAAAACGATCTGCTACCCCATCTTTCATACAGTTCACAGAGTCAAGTAAGGTAGGCGGCTCAGACTGTTACAAGTAACGCAGATTGGGTTCCAAAACACAGACGCAAGTAGAGGCAAGGGTGAAGGCTAATACATATTTAACTCATTTGTGCTAAACTGAAAACTGGCATAGTTAGACCAGTGGTATACAAGCTGGTAATTATGCACACATATTCACATGACAGCTGACATGTGACCCCTGCACTGGTTTGGCACATGGGGTGTAATGTAGTCTGAACAACAAAGGGTGGAGGCAGAGCAGCCAGGATTACAAATGTTAGTATGCTTGGAAGACAAGCTGACTCGCCTATGTCCCATTGGGCTTAATTTAGTGGCTTCACATACCACCTACTGCAGCAGCTGTTGCATTTTCTGCCTTGATCTTAGCATTAACATAAAAATACAACCCTAAGAGTTGCCAGCTCTGTTGTTTACATTACACTCATCCAGTTGTTGTATACAGCCTGAGCTTTATGCCATGCCCTATGAAGGTTTTCTTCCATAGTGTATAGTCAAGTAAATGTAGAACTATGCTCATGACCCACCAGGTCACATTCAACATATGGGGACTTGGCTATTATACTTTAAGGTCTTGAAACTGTGTGTTTGATAGTAGAAGACAGGTTGCTGTAGTAGTAGTTGATGGTTAAGTGAAAAAACTAAAAGACAGAGGAGTATGTCATGTTGAGAAAATGAAAACTTAGGCAACTAATAGGAGACAGATTTTACCTGCTTTCCTGTAAACAGTGTGGGTTGCTCAACTGCAGATGAGTAGAAGGTGAGCAGATTTGATTGGCAGCAAGGTGAATGGATCCAACTTTTCAGGTGAACAGAAAGGCCATGTGAGACAAGACAAAGACACAAGTATTGATAAAGGAAAATCTGGGTAAATTAGGAGAAAGTAAGGGGAGGAGACTATGCTCTACGGAGATGTTGTCAGATCTAAAAGAGAGGTACAGTTAAATGCCCAAATTGGTTGCTTAGCATTAGTCTGGTTCTGCTTGAGGTTTCTGCCTGTTAAAATTATGTTTTTCTTTACCACCGTAGCTTACTAAATACTGTCAAAAGCTTTGGCCATGTTGGACTTAAAAAAAGATTTGACTTAATCTTGCTTGTTCAGTGGGACAGGATCTTAGCTTGATGTCGGGTCTCTGTTGGCAATATGACAAAGAGTACCATCTGGACCTGCTCTTTTTGTAAATAAGGGCTATTGAATAAAGAGTGATTGATCCATTTTTGGGGATTAAGTGTCATCTGCATAGAAAGGATGACAATAATCGGTCTTTGAAAGTGCTTACAAGATAAGCCAAAGGGATAAATATCAGATAAAGAGGACCTAGGACAGAGTATCAAATCTAAAGAGAAAGAAACAACAATAGCCCAAAATGACAGCTCTTATAATGTTTGAATTAATCGGATACTTTTAAATTTATATTGCAATAAAAGACCAAATACTGACAATCCCAACAACAACATATAAAACATATCCCGAACTCAAAAATAAATAAATAAATAAATAAATAATGCTAGAAAGTCTTGTCTGTCACGTTTTTTAGCAAACTCCAATGCACCATATTTCAAACCCTTGAACCAATATTGGGCCATTTTTTTCATAATTTACATAATGTTTACATATTGTTTACATAAAAGATAAATCCTCAGCTCTTGATGTAAGCAAGCCAATGGGATGTAAAGAAGAAAAAAATGCCTCAAAGAATTATGAGATTTTATTGATATTTTAATCCTCAAATCCAAAGGGAAAAAAATATTTCCTTCCACAAACTTAAAACTAAAGTATTCTGAGACCTTTCACATTTATTTGCACAGCTATAGTTCATTGGTAATATTTCAATGGATTAAAAGGATTTACGCCATCACACACATGCATTGACGCAGGACTAACTAAGTATTTCATGTTTGCATCTCTGCAGCATTTCCCCACAATCCTCAGAGGAAATTCTCTCCCTTTGATATAAACTCTGGCTCAGAGCAAGAGTTTCCGTATAACCATTTACCAATGATGTAAAACGGTGATCTATGCGTTTTTTATGCTAATCATTTTTCAGAAGATGAAAGTGCAGTTCTTTCCTGTGGTTTATTCTGTGAGTAATGAATACAGCCCTGTAACAGTGAATACATGTATTTAAGGCTTTCTCATACAGTTTTTCTTAAATCAAAGCAAACACATCAGCCATATGTGTCACTCTCTGTTAATATATAGTTTTATCTTTAATGATTTTGGGCTCATGAAGTGATTTCCAACACAGAGTCATGTCCATTTGGTGGGGATGCATTGGGACCTGAATAATATAACATTCTTTGTTGTTGTTGTTGTTGTTGTTGTTGTTGTTGTTGTTGTTGTTGTTGCTGTTGTTTTTGTAGGCTTAGTTCATTCAATATAAAATCCCTGACCTCTTCGAATTAACTCTGAGAAAGATAATTCAGAAACTCTTGTTATGTATGTTTATGCAGTCTTTCACAGAGAGGTGAATGTCTTACTGCTGTAAGACTGACCCACAGGAGTTAACCCAAAATCTAGGACTCACTCCGTTCAAAATTCAAAGTTTTTTTGTTTTTATTTACAGGTAAATGTCGAAGGTCAGTACAAAGCATTTCAACGAAAACAGGCAGAGATATTCAAATAACAGAAGGCAAAAATCTGAGTCAAAAACCCTGGAAGTATGCCATACACAGTGACACAATAAACTTAATGCTGGGACACTGACATAAGCACAGCAAGGTACTGCAGGAACTGAAAAACACTAAAGAAGTGGGGTAAATAGGATACAAGTGAGAAACATTAGGACAATCACCATCAAGGGATGATCCGCAAAAAGGGTAGCAGGTGAATTTCAAAATACAACATGAATTCAGCTCAGGTGCTTGAAACCCCCTTTACTTCGAACATTTCTAAGGGACATGGCCAGTCCCAATTCTACCCCTTAGCCCTTGTCTTCCTCCTTAGCCCTTGGTTTTGCATGCCTTCAAAGGGGTGTCACAATTCTTTGTAAGATCAAGGGGAACAGCTACACAGCCCTTGAAACAAAGACAAACCAGGATGTCACTTGAAACAAAGTGGTGCAACAAATATAGATATTATTCTTTATCAGATATCCAATCCTTTCTTACTCCATGTAAAATTTAGCCATGTTTTGGATTGTTTCAAATTATACCTATCTACTAACGCTGCTACAGATACAGCGTAAGCTAACTAGTTGAGGGCCTCTCCCTTTGGGCGAGGACCCTTATTATAGCTATACTAATGTCAGACCAGTGTGACAAATTCACAACAAACAGACTTCACTGCATTAAGAAGCTGTATCAGCTACATAAGCTATGATAAGCAAACATTACAATATTCAGATGGCCTCTAAATATTGTAACATTCGCTTAATTTTCACTATTCATAGCTTAGCTATCTAATTTTTCATTTAATGGAGTATAATGTAGTGATGTCTGCTTGCTTTGAATTTGTCACCCTAATCAAACACCAATTATCATCAGTTTGTAAAAATCTGTTTGTTTGGGAGGGAATAAACAGTCACTGTGCCTGTGACAGCCAGCAGGTGTCCAAGGGTGCTGACGTGGCAGGAATCAAGTGGCATCTCATTTTGGATGATGTTTCTGGTGTTTTTTTTAATGTTTTTTTTTTTTTTTTTTTTTTTTTTAATTCTTCTTATTTTTTTTAATTGCATTGATGGTATCAGTTTTTTGTTTGTTTGATTTTTTTGTTGTTTTTTGTTTGTTTGTATAAGAAAGACAGGTAGATATTTTCATTGTTTTTCAGCTTCTGTATTGAATGTTTTCTCTTTTTTTCAGTCAAATTTAAAATCTGAATTATTTGGGAAACATCAAAATCATGGGTCAATAAGTAAGACACATTATATACTTGAGTCATTATTCATGTAAATGATTAATATTAGCAGTATACCTAGTTCATGGTCATTGGCCTTCAAAATTCACGTGATTAATGAATTATATAGACAATAAAAAAAAAACTAAAATGTAAAGGAATTAACATACTTTGCAGTGACTCATTTCATACAACTTCATCAAAGGATGTAAGTATTATGGTAGAAACCCAACTGCTGTGAAACAAAACTCAGCAGGAAGTGCCTGCAATGCTGCTGGTTTCCTCTAATATGACATTTTAATTGGTTTACGTGTAGGTAGTGGAGGTTGCACTCCCCTCAGGGAAGTGTGGGTGGATTAACTATTGAGATGCTGCCATTCTTGTTATAACAAGCATGTGTACTTTCAAACACTGACAGGACATGTTTGGATGGGTTTGATAAGAGTATAGAATCAACCCCCTCCTGTTGTCATCAGGGGGTCACTGCAGTTTCACATAACAGAGTTAAAACACCCATAATGCAGATGAAAAGATGGTCTATAGAGTTGAATGTCTTAGTCACAGTTCATTTCTCATTAAACTTAAGCTTTTCTGATCCATGTTTGACAGGGAACAGTTAGTAACACCCTATAGCTAAGTGCCTTGTTATCCTTGAAGATGTAATGAATTTAACCTCATAGAGCTCAAAGAATCTGATGAGCAAGCCTTTCCTCACTCTGTGTTCAGGGATGAGCTTGATGGCTGCTCTGCTGAAATGCAGAATGTGGTCTTTAGAAAACACTCATTTGCATTTCTACAACCGTTTGGCATGCGTCAGAGGTAGGTGTACAGGAGATAATCTGCTCCAAAAATACAGGAATTCAGAATCACACTTTACAGCATGTGTGCCTCCCATAAGTGGTTCAGATGGATAATGAAATACACTCAATGTTCAAATTTCTCTTCCTCTACAAGGCAGGAGGCAGGCTGATGTGGGTTTAGAATAAATGTTGGTTTCAAGCCAACATTAGAAAGCTGCAGCCCTCTGATTTTATTATTATTACGCCTTTGGCTATTTCTCCTCTCATACTATACCCATAATCTCCTAATCAACCATTTTACCCAGTGACATTTTTTTTCCTTACTATACAGCACTACAGGATTTCCTTCTATCTACATTTGAAGATCCGGAGGCTCAAAGGTACTTCAAACACTGGCTGGATACACCCTCATAGTTATCACATTTTCTATTTCTATGCACTTCATGGTCTGTTTGATGTTATTCATGAGCTGTAACTGAAAGTAATACAACTGCATGGGTCTAGAAAGTGCTTTTGAATACAAAGTGTGGGCTGCTGTGTAACAGGATCATATACATACCTGCTCTTAATAATGGATTGGAATTAAATGCTGCCTATCAGGCATTGATGCACCCTTCTGCTTGAGGCTCATGAAGAGGAGAGGAGAGGCGGGGCTCAGGGCTATCTGCGGAAATGTTATTAAGAGTTTGTTTTAAATTATGCATTTCGTGATGGGGGTGCTCTCATTATTATGTAAAAAGGCTCATGATAGATTTGGAATTAATGCCCAGGTTTTGTCAGCATTGAACACAGAGGCTACTGTCTGTCTTCCACTCAGCCTGTGAAAAAATGTGAAAATATACCACAGGCTGAATAAATGAACAGTAATGTCTCAATAAAATGCCTTACAATTCATCATCTCTGCAGGTATACATTTATGTATAAGGCAGACAGGAGATGATAATCACATTTTACAGGTCTGCCAGCAGGAAATCACTTTCAGTTCACAGATCATTTAATGACCCAGTGCCCTTTTCAGTTCTCTTCTTCGATAGCATTCCTGTTTACCGCTGATATACTCTGTGATGTTTATTCTTCACTTCATATTTCTGCTACCCCATTTATCAACTGACTGTAGAAATTAAGAAAGCAGGTCTTGGTATCGATTTGTGCCTCAGAGTCGGAGGTGTTTGTACGCGTTCCTGTGCAGGTATATATGTGGGCACATACAATATTAATGTGTGTTGTCTTGGTTTCACTTACAACCTCACAATAAAGACTGCATACAAGGGTGATTCAGGCAATTTCTGAAGCACAGCTTTGAACCCAGCGCATCAACTACAGGTTGTATAATACGTTCCTCACCCATCTGTGGGTGGAATAGATTAAGCACGACTGCTATGTGAGGTGGCTTTGTCGTTTTCCATAAAAAAAACTGAAGATGTTGCCGTTTCTGCCTCATTATGGGTGCAAGCAAAACAAAGCTCAAACCCTGCTGGGGTTCCTGTTGCTCAGTCGGCCGTGTACCACATTATACCCATGACAATGTGTATAAAAATCGGAGTCAAAACCTTTGTTGCATGTGATTTCCCCTTCTTGTTATGCCATCGCCTGCATCTTTCCTCTTTAATAACTCCTCATGGTGCAAGAATGCTCAAAATATTGCCTATTAAACATTGCTTGTGAACAAGTGGCGCCTGGGCACTGGCTGTTCTCAACACTGCTGCTGTTCATGAGGTGGCTGTTTATGCGGAGGAGTACATCAGTGCTTCTCATTTCTTGGTAACCATGCCAGCCATGTGTCTACCTTTCTGGAGGGATGAGCCAGAAGGCAGAGACTCTGTGAATGGATCCAGTACCAGCCCCACCAGTATCAGGCTTTGCAGCACGGTCAGTAAGTGCCCCTTGCTCATTTCACTCCTAATGCACCGAGCAGTTGCTGCTAACCAGCTTATGCTCCCTGATTGTTGTTTAATGCAGATGCCAGTTCGGCACTGCGGGAATGTTTCCCTTTGTGTTGTTGTCCTATTGCATTTTTCAAACTCAGCTTTGTGCCAGCATTGCCGGCATCAAAGTGCAATATGCCTTAACACTCTGTTCATGTCAACATGACACACAAAGCTGATTATCTCTGGCTGGAGAGTCATTTGGTCTTGTCACTGCGGACCTTACAGCAGCCATATTGTCCTTTATGACATTGTTGGCCTGGTATGTACCAGGCTTGGGGGCTTTATGCTGGCTTGCGCTGTAATGAAAGTTGAATCCCCACTACAAATGTCCTTAATTATGATTTTGTTTCCTACTGTTTGATAGGATGAGCCTGCAATAACACGGAGGATGGGATAAGTCAGCTGGGACATTCCCCAGCGCCCATGCTCCCATTTCAAATCACAGACAGTCCTCACATCAAAGGTACTCAGAGACTGTCTCTGTGGTCAAAGCAAACAACAAACAAACATGTGAGGGAGCCAATCACAGCAGCTACAGCTCCAATGAGAGGAGCTTAATGCTAAAGTTGGGGAAATGGATTGGAACTGCTTTGCAGAGTGGGACATAAAAGCTGGGATTACGCTGCACACCTTTGATACCACAAAGTTTTGATACTGATAGCAAGTTTAGCTTTGTTCTTTGTAGCCATATCAATTTTAAATACATCTCTTTGTTCACAATAATACCTGAAGGGATCTGCTATTCAAAAGACTTACAGATCGAGCCATCCCCACCTGATTTGGCTCAGGCATTGTATCAGGAAGTAGTAGTGCCTACAATTTCATATGGTTCTTAAAATGAGCCCTTTGAAGCCAGAAGCCAATGAGGGAAAATGAACATTAAATAATTATTGTTTGGGATTTTGATCAAATACAATATATCATGGTTAACTATAAAATTTGAGACATTTAAAGCTGCACTTAAATTTAGATATACTTATTAAATGTTCCTTTTTAAATTCAATTTAAAACTAGAAAAAAAATGTCAGTTGCCAAAATTAGGTGCACAGAAAGTAAACGGGCTATGTAAATAAAGTAGAAGAGAAAACTGAAAGACTTTTGACTTTTGAGGAATAGCTTTTGTGATTCAAAGTAATGAAATCTTATTATGAGGTTTTAACCAGTTAGACTCATATGTTACTCAGGAGGTTGAGAAAGCTAGCTGAGACTGTATCTAAACCAAAGTTTAATAAAACTGCAAGCCTGTTAAAACTCATAGTTCTTATAATATAGAACTCTAAGAACTCACCAACCTATAAGTGCTGTTTCAATAATGTTTATTTGTCCACTTTGTTTTTCTGCCCTTTGTTTTGGTGTTAAAATGTCTTGATTGAAGCAATACAAACTGCCTTGTTGCTAAAATGTATTATGTAAATAAAATTGCCTTGCCCTTTTTTTTTTATTTTTTTTTTTACCATTTTCCTGTACATCCAGCAAAGCCAAATCCTGCTGAAATACAAGCTGACATCTCTGACTACAAATGGAAACCATGCAACCACTATATTCTAATTGCTTTAAGCTTTTATCCAAAGTGTGTGTTACTTATTCATAAAAGCATTTCAGGATTGGGCGCTCTGTTTATAGTGTCATTTTGGAAACAGTGGAGCATCGTATAGTTATAATTATCATAAATTATATATTCTGGTTTACTGCATTCCATGTGTTAGCAGTGGTTCTTGAATCACAGCAGCTGCTTTCATTTTCTGCTTGGGCATTCTTAATCATACCTTAAGGTATATGGTCTGTATATAATGTAATGACATGTTTTGATGTTCATACAAAGGAAAGCAGCAGTAGGGTCTTTGCATATGACCTCTGCACACTGCTCGTTTTAATGAGGCCTCGTTGGACTGACAGACTGAAAGAGGTCAGTCCAATGTTGTGTGAGGTGTGGGAAGAGATCACAGATTTCATGCAAAACTAGGCCAAGGTCAGCAGAGAACCTCAGTGCTTTCTGCAGATGCTGAGCACAACACTTAAAAATCCATTTAAAGGCAGAGCCATGTGCATGAAGATGCTGAAAAGAATTCACTCTGCAACTGACCATTGTGCTGTAAGGAATTACAATTGATAAAATGTATTTTCCAACATTTGCCAGTAGTCTTATTCTGCATTTTTATTTTATGATTTTTTTAAGCAACTAATTAAAGCTCACAATAATGCATCTATTTAACCGTTCCTAATTTGACAACACAGATATTGTTGCCTATCACTCAAACATAGAAAACAGATTGTAATATCCATTGTGTCTGCCACATAAACTCCAATTAGTGAAAGTAAATGTTGCATGCATTTGCATAATATTTTCAGTATTGTTATGAATCTGGTTTGCCAAAATTGTTATTAATCAATCTAATCAGATAGGACATAACGCATAATTTTGGAACATATAGAAGAGTGCCTCAACTGCTTTGAATCATGCTTGTCAATCTTAGTGCATTTAAAATTGAAATAAAGAAAGGACAGGCAGAGCTCATGTCAGGGTGAGTGTTAGTTGCTATGTTTTGATGGAGTTGAAGTTAAAGGTAGGGTCTGCAGGATTTTTTGTTTCTAGTTGGTAAACACAACAGTCAAACTCCTCCTCCTTGGCTCAGTGCCAGCAGCAGCACACAGCAACAGTCTCTGACCGAGATTACGTGAACATATTCACCTGACTTGGCGTGTTAGCACAAGCTTATCACAGTATTTGACACATACCATCTCAGCAGAAAGTCAATTTGTGTTGCTCTTCGTCCCATGCTATTTTCCCGTGCCTGAAAGCGAGTGAAAGTCAAGCTAAACTTCACTCTTATTTAGTAAAAAACTTTATCTGTTTGGGGTTTTGTTTAACTTTGGTTGTGTGTGTGTTCTTCCTCCAGGCTGCATCTACAATCAAAACCCCCTTGGGAAAGCTTCCTCCGCTCGCTAATCAACACGCAAAGCCACTTGCACACTGGGTGTGCAGTGATTGGCTGATGTAACTGCACTATTCTCTGCCCAGAAATGTCAAGCTCAAGTAAAACTTCATCATGCAGGCAGGGGAGGGGATTGAGGCAGACACAGACACTGACATACATCTGTAGAGGCCCGGCAGTGACAATTGAGCAGTATTATTCCTTTAAAAGTTAACATTTTATTTTTTAGGAAAAGCTTGCAGACTTTACCTTTAAACTTTTGCCCTTGTCAACAACGAAATAAATAAAACTCTGCTCATTCACTTCATAGATCTAATTTTCATTTCACTATAGTCTGCAGGGGGGAGTCAATATTACTACATGTTAAATATTTTGTTGATTCTCTGAAGTGTTTTGTCTTGTTTCCTGTGTATTGATCTAAGGCACAGTGTTTGTTAGCACAGTGATACCAAGTGAGGATCCCATGTAAATTAAGTCAAATATTCTGTTGGTACCAAGGGGCTGCTGAACACTCCTCTTTGTTTAGGTTGGCTCTGTCTGTTTAAGCAGTAGGTCAGAAACCCAGCACTTCCTGGGTGGAGCACATCTAAATCAGACATGACAGTCCCTGCTCTCTGTGGCCTTGTTGGTCAAAAAGCTAAGTTTGGTGCAAAGTCCTCAGCTTTCTGTCTTCCTGTCTGTGCTTAGTGAAAACACTCCTGTCACTCACAGTCTCCTCAATTCAGCAGCTCAAACTGACGGCCCCTCATGAGAGCCCTCCGGTCCTGCTTCTAGGCTGGATGCACGCTTAGCATTTCAGACAAAAAAACAGTAGGATGCCTTTTGATCCATGGTTCCATTTAAGTTGTTTTGTAAGAGCTTGGTAGAAGAACCACATGGTCGTGGAGTAGAGCTGCAGCTGTTGTTCTTCTGTTATTCTTGCAAATATTCCCAGATAACCCTTTCAGAATTCATTATTCAGGCGCTGTTGTAGGTTCTCAGAGTAGTAAAGCATCACTGTCACTTGTCACACAAAGTTACATCAAGATCGCACTTCCACACTCATGCAAACAAAGAAGCACAGTTCTCTCCTGCAAAGGAAAAAAAATCAGGCAGACAGCCAGGGTTTTCGTCAGCATCTGAGGAGCAGTGCAACCGTTCAACTCAAGAAAAACAGTCATTGCACAGACCCTTGACCACATTCTTCATATCAAAATACAATGTTTTTTATCTCCTTTTTTTTCTTGTGTTGTTTTTAAAGGAGCACATGACCTTTTTGGGGGCATCTCCATTTGTTGCCTGTCTTTCATGATAGGCCTGCTAAAGGTCACCCGTTCTTTGACAGAATGGGAAAAGGCATGACACGTATGGTTGACTAATGGTGAACAAAGTTTTAGTTGTGGTTTTTCTGTTGTTTTTCATCTGTCGCAGTGAGCAGAGGGTTATTAAGGCATACATATAATTATATATATATATATATATATATATATATATATATATATATATATATATATATATATATATATATATATATATATATATATAATTATATATATATATATATATATATATATATATATATATATATATATATATATATATAATTATATATATATATATATATATATATATATATATATATATATATATATATATATATATATATATATATATATATATATATATATATATCCAGTAATTCACAATTCTTGCTTTTGCTATCACTATTTCTTCAGTTTGAGATTTACATGGCTAGAAGGAGCTACTACACCTGTACTATGGTGACAACAGTTTCTCTCAGAGGATGTCAGTGAGCTTCCTGAGCATAGTAGAGACTGACAGCTGCCATTCTCCTCAGAATATACTGCTACATAGACAAGTCAGGCAGGATATCGAAAACTCATCCGACAAAAAAAAGGCCTAGCTGCCAGGATGTGGGAAAAAGTCTCCAACTCCCACTGGAGAGCCTGTTTATTTCCCTTTTAAATGGAACTATATAGGTTGCACCCATGAAGAACAAAGCAAAACCTTCTCCGCCAACGCCAAACAGCTCATTCTACTGTTGCTCTTGTTTTGAGCTTCTTGTACCCACATGAGCCCCCTGATTTGCACCTGACTGTCTGGGTGCTGCTACAATGGTCAGCAGGTGCCTGCTCTATTAATCGGCATGCCACGTTTGGTTTATCTTGATAGGGCCTGTGCAATAAAAAGGGCAACTTCAAGCTGGTTTTCCATTGTTCCTACACCATATTCCTTAACTGCTTGACTGTTGTTTGATGTCTCTGCTGCATTTATCATCATTATCTAATCGTTTTAATTATCACAGAGCTTTACTTGTCAGTTAACTAGGCCTCCTTTTTAAGCATCATTGTTTTCCAGGCAGTCACCTTGTCTCTCCATCTTTTGTCCCAAATGGCACTGTGTTTGTGTGGACATGCTGGCTTTGGTCACACCTGCTTCACAGATGAGTAGGGGTGTTTACTGTTTGACCAAATAAAACTCTTTTGGAGTAGATTCTCCTCATCAGGTGGTATCATTTGTAGTTCTGTCTTATTGAAGCTTCTCTGTGTTTCTCTTATCTGTTTAGACTCTACTGTCTAGCTTCAGACTTTAAAACTATAATTACTCTCATCTGCCATGAATTATTAATGTCTCATTTCTTACTTTGAAATGTAAACTGCTATATTGTATTGATCACATGGTACATTTGTTTCTAACACCAAGGTAATATGACTAACACGCTGTTCTTTTGCTCTTTCATGTTACTGCTCGCATACAGCAAGGAGGTGAAATGGCAGCGGCACATACAATCTAACATTATTTTTCTAGCGAGAAGAAACACCCACACCCCACAAAAACGTGTTTTGAATGGCAATGAGCTCACACTAACAGGTAAGGCAATTACCCACAAGCACCTAAGCACTTAATATCTTAATGTTGCACTTACACTGCAAAAGAAATCTACATTTTTCTGAAATTAAACCCAGCATCAATCAACAATCTGTCTGTCTGTCTGTCTCTCTGTCTGTCCCTCCGTCCGTCCGTCTGTGTATGACTCATGTAATCTGTGAATGAAATAGCACTGAGAGCTACCATGAATGCAAATCAGGCTGGGCATATTCAGACTGCACACATTCTGCCACGTGCAGATCTCTGACATTTGTTCTCACATACATGCTTCTGTTATAGTGACCTGCTCTGACGGGGAGAAATGAAGCACTGCTGCACCCTGATGCTGACAGCTGGCGTGCTAACTTTTCATGCAACCTTTCCTCATTAATTAAGCTCCGGTCGATGGTCATCCTGAAAAAAAACGAGCACACGGGCACCCCTGCAGTGTTCCCTGACAGTTATGTTGTCATTAAAAATGACTCAAATAATGTTAATGTTTCCAAAGATCCATTAAAAATCCCTACATTTCTTGAAAGACTGGACTGCTTGATACAGTACACAGTTTTTTTTTTCCTTATCACTAAGGGCTCTAATTTTGTGGTGCAGCGCAGGAGGGGCAAGCCTGGCACACCCTTTGCAGTACTAATTTCGTGCGGCGCACTGCCATGCGCTGCCAATTTGACAATTTGGTTGACCGTCTGCGCAGAGATGGGTGTGACTGCGCACCAGGGGGAGTTGACGGCACACCAGGGGGGAGGTGTCAGCAGATTCATGTTGGCGCAGTGACAATTTCGTGCCAAAAAAGTGCGCTGAAAGCTCGCCAGCTCCAACCTGGTCTATCCTCGGCGCAAAGCAGAGCGCACCCTCCGCAGCTGTAATTTGGTGACAGGCGCACATGTGCGCACATGTCAACAAAGCCCCAGAGGCAGGTTTCCAGAGTGCCAGGCACATTTTAATGCAGTAAACCATCACAGTAATCACTTTTTAATGTAACCGTCTGAACCAGCATATACATTTGTATCTTTATTAAGTGTCCCGTCGCATCTGATGTCAGATTAAAGCCGTTTGTCATAATGGAAAGTTAACCTGACGGCAGCTGGAAGTTTGATGCACATCTTACAATTAATCAATAAACAGCCTTAACATCTGATACTGAGTATATATCTGGCTTCTCTCATTTCATTTAATTCAAAGAAAAGAGGGAGAGAAAAGACGAGGAAAAAAGAGGCAAAATAAATGTATGTCACTCAGGATTTACCCGTGATTTCCCATATTTCTCTGTTTTAGTCTTTATTTTTAATGTGATCTAAAAAGATGGAGTACATTTTTGTAAGGAGGATGAGGCGGAGACACCGGGAGAGTATACAGTATATCACCAAAGGTTCTGCTATTTGGCTATGACAAACCAGGAGTGCAGGGGGATCAAAAGTATTCTGTACGGATAAGCCAACTGTGTAACTGTCTCTTAATTTTGTTCTCCTATTAATGACAAAGGAACAGATTACATCTGTCCCGGGAGCTAGCCCACAAAGTGACGCGCCCCGCTGTCCATTCTCCTGCTACAGGGACAGCGGCTCTGACCGTTTCCACTACCGAGTCTTTCCAGCACTCTCTCCGTGGTGCTGGGGATCACTCAGACCAATCAGACGCTGCGCCTCGGCCGCAGCGCATTTAAAGGCGAGGCAAGGCGCTCATTTGATTGGTGTAGACAGCGCTCGGCTGTGTTAAACCCACTCACGGCTTTTCTCCTCCCTCTCTGCCATTTGAGGGAGGCGTGGAAGCGCACCTCTGCGCCTTGACTGCAGGGCAGGTGCGCCTGCGCTTGCACCTGGTCTACGAAATTAGAGCCCTAAGTGTCAAATAAAGATAAATTAAGAGTAAAACAAGATGATTTTCTTCTTCAGTGATACTAATTTTGAAGGAAGAATTCATATCTAGAACTGTAACAGAAATATGAAGCTCCGTTTCAACCAACGAGTTTAGTTCAGTATGTCGCAGCATAGCATGCATTTTCCAGTGTCTCTACTAACTAATCAGGGGACAGATCCCCAAATAACCCAGATGAGCCGTCCCAATCTCTGGGACCCTCCCGTAGGGGTGCCAGACTAAATTGATCTAACCCCAGAAGGTGGAGCTACAACACTGCAGTCCATTTATTGGTCGAAAGAGTGTGAGTGTGTGTGTGTGTGTGTGTGTGTGTGTGTATACTCATAGCCTCTATAAAACATGGACGTAGTCTTGCTGACGTCACCCATCTGTTTCTGAAACTGTAAATAGGTTTTGAAAAAGACTTTTTTTGGCTTGGTGTGTATGTGACTTCCGGTACTTCCGGAGCCAGCCTTAAGCGAACACTTGAGAAACAGTAGATTTTAGCACTTCCCCATTGTCTCATATTCTTAGACCGGAGGTTGCCACTTAGGTACCCTGTGTCCCACTGCTATGGTGTCACGCTATTATTAAACTGATACTGCTATCGACATCCGGCTTACAAGCTGCCTACTACGAGGGGGCACAGTTGGCTGTGGAAACACAAACAGGACCAGGCTTAACTGACCCAACCTGTACCAAACTGTGCTGATCTAAACCAGACTGCTTGGTGGACGGGACTTTAGAAACTCATATACCTAAGCAATAGGTGATTGATGTTAAATGATTAATCACTTTAGATGCTAAGTTTGACTTTTTGGTAAATATACATTTTTTAGGGAAAAAACAACTATTTTTATGGAGGGCACTGCCAAGTTGTGAAATAAAAACCATTTGCATCATAAAAGAAAAAAAATAAAAAATAAAAATAAAGAAATAAAATAAAACACATTTATCATACCAACACTGTGAGGACACTTGATTGGAAATTAATTCATCTGGGTACTCATGTTGATGCAAAACCTGCTCAAAAATAGAGCACTGTAATCCATTGGTATTAGAAAACCTCTGAATAAGGCTTTTTTTTTATCTGTGTCTCCCTTGAGAGTCTGTTTTACATGCCAGGTATCTGTTGCATGCGTCACACAGATGGTCAAACAGTCTGTTTGGTTGGGAATAAGCAAAGCAAACTGTGCTGTAGGTAAGAAAAAACATGGCAGTGTGGATTTCAACAGCAACAATATTTGCTTTGCTTACACTTAGGACCTAGTCTGCTGATTTAAGATCGTGTAAACTTTGGCACATCTATTTATCCAAACTGCATCCTGGAACAGATTTAATTAGTATTGCATGTTCATGAACAGTGTCATAGGAGCATAATTTTTTGAATGTTTTTCTAAAAACTGTGGCTCTTCTTTTGTAGACACCGAAAGGCACCTTGCAAGTCTGTATGGGAGGCTATGGTAAGGAAAAAAGTATCTGTACTCAGCCTCCAAGGGGAAAAAAAGGTGTACAACCTAAAAGGTGGAGGAAATCTGAGAAATGCTATGCAGTTTTGATGAGAATGCAGCCTGATAAACTGTTCAGTTTTCTCTGCTAAAAACATTTTCTGTGATTAAATTTGTTACGAATGGCGGATACAGGAGCCTTACTGTCAGGCAGAAAAAGGACAGAACAGCAGAAGGCTAACACATTCCAACCCACATGCAACAGTTATTCTGCAGTGGTCTGTTCAAACTTGAGAGTCTATCAATCAAACAAAGAGTGAGGTTATGTTAGCTTTGCTTGGTAGATGACTGGCAGGACATAGCTAACCAAGATTCGCAAATGTTACACATTACAGACATGTGTTTACTTGTTGTCACTTTAGCCTACAGATATGTCAGAGCACCGAGCTGCCGATAGCGCTACGTATAGCCGGCTACTACAACATTCGGCTGGCGTCACGTTTTAAACCATAGCACTACTTAACTTTGCTGATTAATACCTTAACCTGACGCGTCATATCCAGTAAAAGTTGTCTTAAACAAAGAAAATTTGCTTTAATCCAAGCTCCATTTAATTCCTAAACAAACACACACCTTGGGAAGTGTGCCTGAGACTCATGGTCAGAAGGTGGCGAGGAGTGCAATGAAAACAGATCCTCCTTATAGAATCTTTAAGCATCATAATGTGTTTTTTCCCATTTCTCTCATGACAGCAGCACAATGAACCAGCCCAGACTTATTTTTCCTTTTGTAGCTTTGATCCAAGGCTGAGCCTCACTGCCACATACAATAGCTTTTCTCTAACTATTGTCTGGTCACAATACACTGAAGGATGTTACTTTGGTGGATCAGTAAGTCTGTCTGCCTGCAGCACTGCATGCTTGGACACTCAGTCCACAAGGTTTTTCAAACAGGTGATGTTGCTCAGAGACATCATCAACAAGTCTGTGTGTCAGAAACAGCTTTGTTTCTGTTTCCTTTACTTCTACTTTGACATCTGTTTCAGAGTAAACCTGATCGCTTTCCTAAAAGAAAAAAAAAAAAAAACTAGAAAACAACTGGATGTAACATTTTTTTCCTATATAACACAAGCAAAACATGACACCTTGTTTTCGTTTTAATGACCTAAAGAAGCTGTCAGCACAGCAAGTAAAATTAGCCTCATTTGAATACACTTAAATTTATTTTACTAGCCCCACTGACAGCTATTTTAACTTATTAAAGCATATAAGGTCTTATTTTTTGACTAGATAGTGGACAAATACTTTTCTTTTTTCAGTGCACTGTGTTTTTCAACAGTAACCCACCACTAAAACAAAGATGCTCTTGTTCTGCTTTTGTTGGGCATCACGTTGGGAGGGATGAGCGACTAGGAAAGCACTTTCTTACAGAATTATCCACAATTATTGTTGCCTCAAATGTAGAGCCTCCAAAATCTTTTTAAGTTATTTGATTCCTCCAGAGCATCCACGCGTTTTTGGCTACCACGCAGACACTAAACACTTTCACAGACAAAAAAAGAAATCTCTGGCTCTGCCTTCTAGTCTCCTATTCAGCCCTATCCACATGTAAGGAGCACTTCCCCTAGGAAAACCCTACCACTCTGCAAAGTCTTTGTAAGCTGAATCACTTCCAGACAAGTGGGGCAGAGATTTGCTGCTGTGCACAATGGATGAAATACTCAGTGGGGGATGTGAATGGGATGCTCCCTGAGTACCAGAAATCATGAATTATAAGAAGTACACAAAATGCTTTTGCTCCTGCATTTTGCTCTGCTTTAGAAATGTGTTGGTAATATGATTTGGCTTAACATGGGTTGACACATAGTTTTTGCTGCATGTTCTTTGACTGCTGCTGCTGATAATTCAGTGTCTTGTAGAAATTCTGAGTGGCACTCAGTCTTTGCTGGTGAAAAGATGTTTTCAGTAAATTCAGGGCTGATGGATTTATCTTCACATAATCTTTTTTTTGTCCTTGGTTCCTTGTTTTGGCGTACCAGCGTTTGTGTGGATTAACACAATATCCTGTCATTTTTCAAGCAGAAAAAGCTGGAATGACTTTGAAGTCTGTAACAACCAAATTCCCGTCTTTGAGTCTTATCACCAGATGCACTTTAAACTCTTTCATTTTTGTGTCTTTGTAGATTTAGCTCTTAGTGCTCTCTAAATTACTCTCAGGCAGTATGAAGCACACAGTTGAGGTAATTGGGAGTGGGTAAATAAACGTCTGACTTATCACAGGAGCCTCAAATTATCATGCTGTCAGCTCAGCGCAGGCTTTGTCTTTACTTTTTCACATCACAGTGTCCTGTCTTGTTTACTCGTGTACTGCTGTTTCGTAGCTCAGTCTCGTCAAATCAATGAGGATTGTTTGCAGTAATTATCAATATATTTGCTCTCAACTAATCCCAGGTTTATTACTTGCCCAGCATTGAAAGGAGAACTGACTTGGGTTTCACCCAGATGGAGAAGAAATCCAGCTTCAAACTGCCAAAAAAAAAAAGATGGTGGACATCAAAACAAAGTTAGAAACCAGCAATTTCAGACCAAAAGAAGATGGAGGGCAGTGCGTCTGCAATATATATGAATTTGTCTAACATATGCACCATAACAACTGCAATACAATTCACTTTATATGATGCAATTTTAAAGGTCCCATATTATGCTCCTTTTCTGCAGTTTAATATGTCATTGATGTCTTCAGGAAATGGTAGTAACATGTTTTGGTCCAAAAAGCCAATAAATCAAGCACAGCAGCACTGTTTCCAGGCTCTCATAGCCGCTGTGTTCAGAATGGTCTGATTTAGTGGGTGTGACCTTCATATGTAAATGAGCCACCGCTGATACCGCCCTGCTCTTCCACGTCACTGAGAGCGGCGCCAAAAGCTCAGAGTGCACAATGTTTAGAAAACAACGAAGCTAGTTTACGGTAACATTACAGGCTAAAACAACAGGCCAACCGCAGCTAAAGTTAGCATCCTGAAGCTAACACAGAGACAGGGGGACACTGAGGAAAAGCTCTTATGCCTGCTCCACAGCACACAGCATTTAAAATACTCACATTTCCAGGGTCCGAGGTTTATTGGTGGATGGTTGGTAATGCACCTGGGTTCAGGACCGGTCTATTTGCTAGCCCTCTGTTGTACTGTCCAAAGTTGGAAAAGCAGTCGGCCGTGAAGTGACTAGCACACACATGCACAGTTTTACTGAGTGTAGCTGGCACATTTCCTTGATAAATGAACTCTAGCCACTCTGTCCTGTTTTCATCCGAGATGGGAAGCTTGTGCATGGAACTGAATGGCTATTTACAGCCAAAAACAGAGCAGTGATGGCTCTTCAACTCTGGCATTCTCCTCCCCGCTGCTGAAGAGATTTCTCTCCAGCAGCGGGGAGGGGAGTGGGCAGAAAGGGGGTTCGGGTCATCTGCTCCGGTGGACCAATCAGGTCAGACCTGCTCCTGATTGGTCAAAAAAGGGAATCGCTGACGCCGGCAAATCCCAAAAATCCAAACAACTCATCTTAGGTCAGGATTTTACAATCACAAGCACTAAGAAGTACAGGTTTTGTCATTACATCTCACATTTTGTGGGCTGGGAGGAAAGCCAAAGACTCACAAATTTCACTAGAAGACTCAATAAAGTGATTTTTGCATAATATAGGACCTTTAACTCCTTATTGAGCAATGAATAGTATTACACAATGCAAAAAGAGATACCAAAATGTGTGACTGTAACTCACACAAAGGGCACTTTGCTAGTAAAGCATTACATGGTGAGGCTAACCAGCCAAGGAGCGCTACTTTTTCATAATTTGTTGATAGCTTTGATTGTGTCATAACCATGCATTTTAAAGAAAAATGTAGTTAAGTGTTAAACAAACCTCAACAACAAATAACCAGCTGATGTGTGTGTATGTGGCGTGTCTGTTGGCCACAGGGCTCCACACCTCACGGCTTTGAAGTTACTTTGAGCCAGGCTGAAGTATTGTGCCAGTAGCTAGCATAAAATTTCACCATATTATGAATAACAGATAACACTAGAAAAAGCTACACAGCTGCACAAAAATGGCGCATTGTTGACTCAGAGCACAATGAGATTTATCATACGAGAGGACAGCTGTGACCTTTTTTTCAGAGGTCATATTTCATTGGTGCAATTTATATCCCAATTGTATACTGTATCAGGTGATAAAGTGGTATGTCAGTATTAAAGTTAATTAAAGGTTGTTTGAAAACTCCCATGGGACAAAAAAGGGAGCTTTTTTTAAGCAGGTTTCACAACAGGCAGAGTAAGCCAAAGAAAGAAAAATGAAAATCTGAAACAGGACTGACAGCCAAAGTTTAATTCATTCCAACAAACTATTGCAAGTGTTTTGATTGGTTTTGTAATTTGTGTTTTTTTTAATATTCTTTAGGTGACAGAATGCTGTGTTAACCTTAAATGAACAGATCTTTGTCTGTGTTGAATATTTAATCTACAATTGTTTGGAAAGTGCCAGAATTGTCTTATTGATCACAGTGAGTATTTTTAACTCAAGTACCTTAAATTTCCCAAGTACAGAGTCTGAAACCATACTGTTATTTAGGAAATGAAGGCTATGGTCCCACATCTTTACGAGTTTATGAGCACAAGATATCATTTGGGATATGTGCCATCAAGAACAAAGGGTGTCTAGAAATGTATTTTTAAACTTCAGGGGAACTGTTGCAATAGACTTAAAGCTGACAGGCACCAAGATGTCTAATACTAAAGTCTTGTTTGTCCTCAAAGCAAGCTGCAGCCACTGGTTTCAGATTAGTTAGGCTCCAGGACCAGCATCTCTAACCTTGTGGGATATTGTGTTACCTAATCTCTGATCAATACATGAGCTACTCAGAAGGTCATGTGAGTTCTGTCTGCAAGTCTTGCAGGGCATAGTCTTCCTTAAGATGTTGCAGTGACAACTAACACCAAGAGAACATGCAGGAATCAGTCTGCTGTTGATGTGTTTCAAACATATTTTTTGTCATTGAATTCAACATATTGAATCTCAGATCCCAATCAATCTCAGACAAAACAGGCTCATGTGACAGCTTTTAAAATGCACAATCAGCAACCCGGGAACCAGGCCCAATTGAACATATTAGCTGAAACACAAGCACCAACCTTCAGGGAAAGTCAGTAAATATTTGGTTAAGAAAATATCTTGTTATTGGATGAGTAAAACTCTGTAATCTCATTTGCATAGTCCCTCGGGAGAGCTACTACACTATATGTGTTTTTACAACTCCTTTAAATAGCCACCCTTCTTGAAAACCCACACTCCACATGGCCTGCAGCTGAGGCGGTCTGCCAATGGAGATTTTTGTAATGACGCATTAACAGCCCACAGAACAGATCATTTACATAGCAAGAGGTCTGAACGTTATAGTTTCTTTTGACTGATGTTCAGATAAGGTAGGACTCCTGATCAAGAGGGCAGTCTTATCTAGTCATCTGAAAGCCTGTTTTAGGGCTTGTCTTCACGTTAAACAAGAGAGAATCATGATTTTCATTTCACTGCTTCATTTTACAGAGTGTAACCAAGTGCTACTGTTTGACAGAATGAAATCAAAGATTGCACATTTACTGTGAGGCTCATGCAGTAAAATTATTATCTGGAATAAAGAGACAACACTGATTTTTCAAAAATAAACCTGTCACCAATGTGAAGCACTCAGAGGGCTCTGTTTGAAACACTTATTTTAAGCTACCGTAACTTAAAGAACATCACCTAAAGCACAGTTTCTTTGGATTGGTCAGACCTTGAGAAGCCTCCACCTCTGTTGCTATGCTACAAGGTCATGCCTTTTGAGCTACCTACTGTATCTCACTTAGAAATGCCAAATAAGATTTTTTGCTTTTTTTCTGTTCCTTCTCAAATTGGTTGCTGCGCATGTGTTTGCACTCACATACTTAATTTGTTAAGATACTGTAGCAGTACAGTTTGGTTTACATATTACTTGTTGGATTTGGTTGTTGTTGTTTGTTATTTCTTTATTTCCTTTTGTTTTCTGTTTTTTAAGTTTTAGATAAATAAAAAAATAAATACCTACCCACTGCTCATTCTGAAAGAAAAAAAAAAAAAATCATGACAAATGATAAAGTATACACACATTATGGATCCTGATTCGACCTGAAAATGTTGGAAGTTTCACAAGAAAACCCCAAACAAGGGAGAATGGAGGAGGACATATTTTTTTGTTTAGTTTTATATTTATTGAGCTCTTTTATGAGAATTTGCCAGCTATCAATTTCAGAAATTGAACAAAATTAGCATCATGCTTTACCCTGTAATTCTTATTTGACCTTCTGAATTAACCTTTAGAGCAACCAATAGTCTCTAAGGACGCGGTCACACTGGTGCACTGTACCGTGCGTCAGCCCGCTTCAACCCTAGAGCCCAGTTTGGTTGGCCAGTGTGACCACAAGTGTGTCGTACTCAAGCACGATTAACTTGTCTGCTTTCGCACGCTTAGGAGAGGTGGGCTTCAGTACTGTTCACTTCATGCACGGCACAAGCACGTGGACATAGCGAATCATCCATGATGTATGATTTTTTTTATGTCTGCACTACTTTTATGTACAGCACTTTGTTTCAGCTGAGGTTGTTTTAAAGTGCTCTATAAATAAAGTTGAGTTGAGTTGAGTATGATCGCTGCCAGCGCTCTTGTCGACAACCATTTTAAACAATAGCAGGGTGTTAGAGGGCTGTGTCGGACAGAAACGACTTACCATTTGCCAAAAAGTCTCTAAAGTTGTAGCAGTGAGATCTGTGGCTTGTTGTGCTGATGGCCAGTGTGACCGTACCCCAACTCACGTTTACCCTGTAATGTGAAACCTTTCCCGCATTTAGCATCAGAGTAAAACATTTTGACTTTGTGTTTATTTTTAGGATAGAGAGAAAAAGAAAAAAAAAAAAAAAGCATCTCTAACATTAGATCAGTTGTGTGGTTAAGCCGACCCTGTCTGTAGTGGTGTATAGACACTATAGCTGGTTCCCAGTTCAGTGGGTTGATCTCACCTGGATCTCTTATACACATTTTTTTCTCACTCTATGCATAAGCAGACCACGTAAAACACCAAGGATAAATAGTCACCTTCTAAAATCTTGGATCTTTCAGTGGGTGGCTGTTTTCAGTTTGTTTATGTGTCTCGTGTTGTGTGTTTTAGGCATCGCAAATGTGAGGAAGGTTAGGCTCCCCATCCTAAGCTTGCCACTTCAAGAAGGTGGCTGCAAGACAGGTAGAGTTTCAGGACTTGAAATGAAAAAAAGATAAGTTTTAGAGCATCTGTTTGACAGGCAAGGGTGAAAAAATAACTCTAAAATGTATTCTTGTTCATGCTAGAGTTTGAAGAAAACCTTAATGTGTGCTTTTGAGCTAAATGAGCTAAAATGCATTGACTTTGATTCTTCTATTGACTTTTCTATTGCTGTCTTTCCACATCCTCGTGTATAGAAATCATGGCTTATTTTGTCGACAGATTCATTACATTCATAACAGGAAGTGTTATTACTCACTGAGGGGGGAAATGAGGCATTTTGTCAGCATCATAATAAGCTTTGTTCACCACATTAAAGGAACGAATATTGTGAAAAACTACAAAACAAGTAATCATTCATATTGTATGACAACTTTTCACGCTATTCAGAGACTTGTTTTTGTGGACTTGGCAGAAAAGGCTTTCAAAGATTTCCTGTTGATTATGAATGTGATTGTGTATTGTAGCACAGTCATATATGGGTGATTTTATGCCCTTTTCTTTCCTAAGATTAAAGGAGTTCATGTCAGGATTTTCAATGAAACCTCAATATGACAGCAGCTGGATTTTCATGCATCACCTCCTCTGCGGCAGACCGGTCTGCCATTACAAAAGGGAGTGACCGCTGACAAGCCATCAAATCACTCGGGCCACAGCAGCCAGCAGGTGGCCACGCCAACAAGCGGGTGCAAATGGCTTTAAATAGGGCTTTGCAAAATGTCACTTTCCACACATCACTGAGCAATCTCCACACACCTAACCCTGACTAACATGCCTCAACCCTGCCAGGTCTGGCACAGGAGGTACTTAACAGGTCAGGATACAGCAGCCTTCAAGTCGTACCAAGCAAGGTGTTGGACTGACAGTCAAATTTTGTCTGTGAGGGATGGTAAGGTCTTGAAAGATCTATTTGGAGAATCATCAGGGAGCTGACATGACAGTGTGAAAGTGAAATGAAGAAAATAACTGTGCTTGTGTGTGCGTGTGTTTCCTCCCAATGTCATACCACAGCTGAGTTTTACTTAGCTGTGGGCTAAATTCAGTCTCAAAGCAGTAAGTCTGGAGATAGGAGAAGTATGTTTGAAAACAAGGTTATTTGGGATATGTTCTTTTATTACAGTTCTGGCATAATCAAGACTTCACTTGGGTCTAAAAGACAGAAAAAATGCTCGCTCGAAATTCAGCTATCTTAACTCTATGTAGACAAGGCTTGTGAAGTTTGTAGTTATTCAAAGATGTGTGAATGACACAGACAGCACCCAGCTGCACAAAACTATAAAAAGGGAGATGATTCACATTTAAAATAAGACTTTTAACTTATAGATCAATGCATTTACAGGAGGGCTGTGTTGAAGGGCCTCTCTTTGATCAGCTGCAGAACACGCAGAACAGGCACTGCAGATTATTCAACACGAGGGGCAGAGAGCAAGAAATGGTCAAAAGCATTGATCATGGATAATGATTTTATACAGATAAAAAAATATATAATAATTACAAAGGGTAAAATTGCTGGTGAACAAACCTAGGCAGCTGAAAATATTCCTTTGCAGCCCACCCAGGTGTTATCAATGTGTATGGAACCCTGTTATATGTAGGAGACTGAAAGTGATGGTGCAGATAGAGAATTTTTGCTGCCTCTTCACAAATGAGCAAGCAGGGGAAAGGTTTGTGGATGTTTTCACAGATAAAGCACATGACCCACAGAGAAGAACTTATTTTGTTTACTGTACAAATAAGCCTTGATCCTTATTGGCCAGCTCTCTGGAGTCCTGTCAGGGGCTGATCTATTAGCAGACCTTGGTGTTTGAGGCCCATCCCTCCAACTTGTCATGAACCAGTGAGGAGGAAGTTATGTGATGTCCTTATTAATTTAGCAAGTCTCATGAATATCTTGTGGAGATCTCTAACAATTTTATACCCCATTATGAGCAGTTTACAGACAGGTGTAGAAACTTTGACGACAGTAATTGTTGCATGATTTTGTCCAGTACTGCTGTAAATTATGTATTTTACAAAAATCATATCTTGCTTGCTTTCACAGTCAAATGTGTCAAACATCAGAAATATCTGTTCTGAAAATAGATTAGCTAGAAAAGCACTCGGAGAGTGCAGACCTCCACCAAGCATATTGCGACTGTAATGCAACGCTTTAGTCCTACTTTAAGGTTATACTCCCTTTCAGCAGACTGTCTGCAACAGTTTAGTGTGAGTTGCAGGTTTGTACGATAATTTATTACCTGACAGTATTGAAAATTATGATGGCCCAGTACATATTTTGTATTCCGGGTGTTAGCATCCAGATTATTGCGAGGATCTGAGTCTTACTTTGTACATCTGTCAGAAATTATGGTGACCATTGACTTGTATTGATTTGCAAAGCAATCCGACCATTTATAGTGGAGTTGGGTGAAAACGGCCCTATCTCACAATGATAAAGAATCCTTTAAAAAAATCCTGGATCCAGAGGTTGATCCGGATCACCTCCAAAACTTCTTCCTTATCCCATTTTGAAAATTTCCAGAAAATTTAATCAAGACCTTTTCATTACTTTTTGAGATATGTTGTTCACAGGCAAACAAATAGACAGACAGACAGATTCTCCCAAAAACAGCTCTGTTCTTGGCAATGATAGTGTTCTTTACTTCTGTAGCTCATAAGACATATAACTCTTACTGGAACTTAAAAAAAGAGTCATCTTGGCAAACTGTCAAACTGTCAGAAATAAATTTTCTGTGTCAATGCTTCAGAACTGAAATGTTGTTGCTTGTCATTTTTGACTGACTGATTCATCTCCATTACAGCTGGCATATGAAAGAGATAATGGTAAGTGTTTTTCAAAATTCAGAAATAAAATGTGCCATAAAGCTGCCAGTGAAGTCCTGATGGATGGTTTTAACACAAATCTCTCCTTTAACATGGCAAGAGTTTAACCATATTTACATTAATTTATTTGGCACCTTAGGGAGCCAGTCAATGCCACCCTTCTGAACCCACCCCTCAGTGTACACGATTAGAACTGAAGGAGATGAAGGAGTTAACCTGATTGCAATCTGAAAAGCGGAAAGTGAACAGCTGTGCATCCAGTACTTCTGACTCAACTCTAAATTTCCCACAAGACTGGAAAATCATGGTAAGGCTGTCTGCTGTTGGCTTTATAAACTATCGTCTGTTAGCCTGGAAGAGTTTTCATGAATCACAGCAAAACAACAAACTTCAGCTAACCCCACACTTGTCTTCTGTGCCAAACTCCAGCTTCTTTTAAAGTGTTCAGATTTATTTTTAGACAGATAGAAACATTACTGCCATTTATAACTGTCAGGATGAGTCCCTTTCGTTAAGGTCATATAATTACTATTTATCAAGACATTTCTTTGTGTTATGACTCAGATAAAGTCCATGGTGTACCTCAATGTGCCTCCCTCAAATGTCTACCTAATTGTAATCCACTTATCCTGAGACCCCTCACAATGTGCATATCCTTCTTCTTCCTGTTTGAGTAATATGTCTTTTAAGGATGCAATTACATTTGCAATGCAAAACAGGCGTGAGTGCAGCGACATTGCAGCTCCTTGAGAAAAACTACACATGGAATGTCTTTCATTGTGCAGCGCCTCTTTGTTATGGGGTTGTTGTGTCTCACAGCTGGGTATCATTGATTTGCATGGAGAGAGAAAGAGAATGAAGTCACCTAATTTTCCTGTTATCAGCGTTTCTCGGTCACTCAATCAAGCCTTATCGTAGTGTGCTGCTGCTTGTGTAATGACAGTAATAAATTTCAAAAACAAAGCCCCCTACCTCCAAGTTCATTTTGAGTTTGGAGAGTTTCCTGCAGGGATCACAATCTGCTTAGGCACACGATACATGGATATACCTGTGCTTAAATTAGCATGTCATAGAGGAGGAAAAATAGCTTTCCATCTGAGACTGTAAGTAAAGCTGCCCGTAGCAAGTTAAACACACACACACACAGATCCACAAATATCAAGGGTAGAATATTTGAGAAATCTTGAGGGCCATGATTTTTGTCTTGATAAGGATTACAGGTGTCTCCAAACTGGGGGAACATTTGGAATTTTTTGTAAGACTGACATATGCTTTTCAGCGTGGTGGGTTTGTGTTTTTTGGTGTTAAAACCATAAGCTTCATAATTTTTAGAATGAGGATCACAGCTTGTTTGCTACTCAAGTCCCTCTGCTGACAAAGGAAATTAGCCATTTGAGTTTGGTTTGAGGTTATCGATACCACCCCAGACCACCTCTCTGGATCTGTCCATGCTCCAAATACAGAGGGCCCAATTCAGACCAATGATGAAGCCTGGGGTGTCTAAAACCCAGGGGGTGAAACACACCACGGACAGAGGAAACACTGCAGTGAGGCTTTATGGTTTCAGTGTCCTATACTGTGGTTCCTGGAATGAAATAGATCAGGGAATATATATATAAATATATATATATATATATATATATTTTTATATATATATATATATATATATATATATATATATATATATATATATATATATATATATATATATATATATATATAAATATATATATATATATATATATATATATATATTTATATATATATATATATATATATATATATATATATATATATATATATATATATATATATATATATAAGATGTTAGATGTCATTCAGCTTAGCAGCTGTGATGGTAGCTGGAGACACATTGTCATTAAGAAATTATGCTGGCATGACACCAATGATCTCTTTATTTTGATTTCTTTGCTCCTCTGCTCTCAAGAAACTATGGCTTCTGGTCTGTCTGTCTGTCTGTCCATCCATTTGTTTTTCCTTTGTAGCCCGTCCCTGTCCCCAGATCCTCACACTGGAGAGGGAGTCATGTGACCTTCCACTGCTTCCACTGGGCCACGCCTGGGGTTGTTATATATCCTGCAGCATCTCTACTTCACATTTTTTTTTCAACATGAAGAACTATTGAGAACTGTAAGGGGCTGGAGGAAGCTGGTTCTGCACATGTGAAATCCTGCATATGTCCTATGAGACAAATCCCTTCTTTGTGTCTATTTCTGTGGTGCCTTTTTTTTTTTACTCCCTGTGAAAAATGCCTGCACTGCACAGAATGTAAAATCTCTTGAGGCACTTTTTTGGGCAATATATGCATATAGTTCATCTATGCATGGAAGTTTCTACTTGACTTGATCTGGGAGTTACTTACTGTATAATGAGACCACTATGTTCAAGTCTATGACATGTTTAACGACACCTCAGCCAAATAACAAAGAACTGGTTTCATCCTGCTTGGCTGAAGTTTCAGAATCAGACTGATGAATTTGAACCAGCGCTCCTATACTCAAAACACATCTATTCAGCCTTTCACACACTTTAATCTGCTGTTTCACAACTTAAAACCCTTTTTGTTCTTTTTTCTTGTGTCTCCCCTGAGACCTCTCTGAAGCGAAAGGTCACCACGAGTCCACAAAAACAAACTCAGAGTCTTTTTGTCTACATTCTGTCAAGGCTGAGTATTGTCTCACTGCTGAGCTTCTGGATAGAAACCTGCTCAGTCTTTACAGTTCAGTGTTGTGATGCTATTTAATATTTACCACATCTGAATAAAACACCAACATTGCTTAGCAGGAGTGTCAACATAAACCACTGCATGTGAAGTGTTCCATCTCTATGACAAACCATCCATGTCGAAACCCTACGAGTGAAAGTAAAACAAATGAGAACAGCCCACATGCATATTAAATGAAAAATTGAACGCATGCGCTGGTATTTCTCTTTGCATTTGACAAAACAGCTACAAACAGTAATTCAGAATGAAGCTTCCAGAGGTTGTGTTGGACCCCTCTCAATGTCATTTTGGATGATGTGTTGATCAGCCATGTGCAAGCTAATTGTACAATTTAGCCGGTTGAGTAACTTGCTAAATTTAGTTTCACCACATCACCCAAGCCACCCCCAAAGACATGGACTCAGCTACAATGGACTCATCTATATTTGGTTATACATTCCTGTCATTTGATCTGCTGTTTTTTTTCCCCCTTTTTTTCATGGCTAGAATATTATTCTTTTAATAAGTATTACATAAAATGCCTTGGGATCTTCACAGTCAACTGGAGTTTGGGTCTAGTTTAGTGCACAAAAGCACTGACAAATTTATCCACTGGATCAGCCTTCTCTTTCTTAATTGAGGTTGCAATGTCTCTTTCACAACCTCATATTTTACTCTTAATCCCATCTGTATGTGTTGTACAAGCTGTTTAGAACTGACTTGCATGTGATTGCACACTGACCTGCAATGATTACCTTCATTGTGCTTGGTTATGTTGCTCATTCATGTGTGCACCCATGGGGATCTCATGTTAGTCTGTCTGCATGATCACCAACTGCTGGGAGGTTGTAAGTCAACTCAGTTGTTAGTGATGTCTCCATGGTATGGGAGTAGATGGTTTGCTAGAAATTCATATCCAAGCTTGAATAACATCATCTGGTTGTTGGCATGCGCTCTGAAATTTCAGATACCGACCCTAATTATCATCAACAGACTTGCGGAAGTAATGTATGATGTGGAAACAGCTGTTGCACTGTTTGTCATGTAGGATGACAAACAAGAGAGTAGATCCCATCTACAGAGGAATGAGGATTACATTATCAAACACCCAAAAGACATAATGAGCTGTGCAAACAAAACACAAAAATTACTGGAAAGACGCTTAAACACTGGGAAACCACAAACTGATAAATACAAAATAGGATAAGTAACACTCAAAACCAACTCAAGAACGAGACCACAGGAATACGCACAAGAGTAATGGCAAAATTTTAAGAAAAGATAACATCACAGCAGTAGGGGAAGAAAGACAGAACAGGCACAGCAAAAACTACGACATAATATAAGAATGGACAAATGGAACTCAAAACAAGGAATAAAAAAAACTGAGCAGGGTAATTTGTGACCCTGTTATTTCTATGTAAAGTAATCATATTTATCATGGGACATATCAAATAATTTGTTCCCCAAAGAAAGGGGAGCAGATCTACTTGGGAATTTTTTTTTTTTTTTTTTTTTTTACAATCACTTCAGTCTATTTTGATAATAATAATAATAATCATAATTATAATAACAATAATACATTATATTTCAGGGCGCCTTTCATTGCACTCAAGGTCACCTTACATGAGTCACAGTCAAAGAGCACATAAAGTATTAAGTGCATTAAGAGCAGGCATAAAAAGCAGGTTTGAAAAGAGACATACAATACAAAGACAGTGCAAATTATCAGAGGGAGTATGCAAGTTTGAACAGATGAGTTTTGAGTCTTAAAATTGCGAATAGTGAAATTTTGAATTGCTGTACATCGTGATTCTGCAAACACCGCTTTGTGGAGGTGAAATGTGCCCTATTAAAACTATCACACTTTATCAAAAAAATAAATAAAATAAAAGCTAAAATACTGGAAAGGGGCTAAAACAGTAGATATATCACCATGCTCCCGAGAGCTGTAGTTAATGTATAAATGTTTTTTTTTTTTTTTTTTTTTTTTTTATCTTTTGGCCCTACCAGGCATCGGTAATACCTTTCATTTTTGTTTGCAAAAAAAAAAAAAAGAAGAAGAAGAAGAAGAAGGCAGAAAAAAGCCATTTTGGAACTACTTTGGCCATGTTAGCATTCAAGAGCTATTGCTAACTGTACTAAGAAGTTAATATGCTGCTTCCATGCTGCACAACAATGTTGGTGTTGGGTTGCACCATCACCATGTAAAGTAAGTGGATTAGCCGTAGCTTGCACAAGCATCAGCTCAGTGCAGTCTGTCAGACATATCCATGACAGCCTTCAGCCGCTGACAGGGAAACATTTTAGACAGAAATGTTCCACCAAACTCAGATTGAAAGTCAAGACATTTGTGCTGGGCACACACATTTCTTAAGCCCTGGGTTAGACATTTTGAGTTTTTTTGCTCATGTTTCACTAAATGTCATCATTCAAGAGGAGAGATCACAGGAAGATAATGCGAACATCTCAGTATAGCTCCAGAGCTGCACATATCCTAGAAACAGGATCAATGCACATGTACATGCAGTACATTTCACATTTCTTTATCAGTCAGTTTAATCCTTCAGCATACATACCTCTGAACAAAAGGACAATGTTGTTTTTAAAGTAGTGAATAATGTCTCAAAGCTGACTTTGACCCAGCTGAACATATTGATCATATCAGGCCTGTCCTCATCCATCATCAAGACGTCCAACCACTTTGTGTAATTTCACTGGGAGAAAAGACCTTTCATTTGAGAAGTGATTAGTAGCACGTATCTGCTGCATTAATTTTATGATTTCATAAGAGGAGGGATTGCCAAACTAAACAGCTGCTTGCTCAAGATGATGTTGTGTACACCTAATTAAACTTACATTAACTTACCAATATTTGTTGCGTATCCAAGCTGTAAGTGTCTGCAGATTTAAACATGTTCTCCTTGGCAGGCTGCTCACCATCATTATGAAAATCTCTAAAAGAGGATCAGACCCAAGACAGATTCAGGAAAGAAGTGTGGGATTTTCAAAATCCAGCGGGGAAATAGTGGTTATAATTATTTTTGGGATATTCAACTGGTGTTTTGGTGGCCTTGTCTTAAACCTACTAAACCCCTCCTCTGGCTGTTCCAGATGGAGATTGAAAAGTACTGAAGTGATTAGAAGAGAAAGCAGGGATAGGATTGGACCAAGTTAGACCTTGGACTATTATGAATCTTTCCATTATTCAAACACATTTTCTGAGACAGAATGGAGGAAGACTGCAGCAGCTCTTTAAATATGTGATCCACTGGCAGAAAATCTACCATCTGCAAATGGTTTTTACTCTGGCAGGAAAGACATAATTAATGACGCCCATCTAATGACTATTAGCTGAGTGTGGCCGAGAGCAGAGGGCCAAAATGATGATTTTAATGAAAATCATCAAATTGAACCCTTCATTGCACGATTATCTGTAAATTTGTTTAAAGTCTTTGATTGAGTGCTCGTAGAAAAAGATATTGGTTAGCTTAGGATTCAATTGGGAGCAGTGAAAGGAAGGACTCCAGTCTTCTGAAGGACTTTTATAGGGCAAAAACCCAGATTCATGCATTGTCTGCATGGAGACAAACATTGTTTGCACCACTGTCAAAGAGTCTACGCTGGGGCATTCTCAGAGAAAGGATGGTTCTGCATCATCCTTTATTTATGCCTTTGTTACTTATTTATACCCTAAGTGTCTGTTGTTATTGTTTCCATTGCATGCAAGTGGCCTATCATTTTAAATGTCTGATTGCCATCACTTGCTAGAAATAGCTGCCCTCTTTGTCACTGCGCATTTATTCTTGAATCCAACAAATATGTCAGTTGGAAGAGCAGTGAAAGTGGAGTAGTTGAGGTACACCAGAAGCAGTTACTTTGTTGTTACTTCAATGTTTTGACATTTACGTTAAGTTCATACTTTTTAGTTCAGTCTTGTTTTTTGTGTTTTCTGTCCTATTTTATTTTTTAGTCTCTCATATTCAGAAAAACTTCACCTCCTACACTGATGTGTCTCCCTCCTTGGTGATTGTCATCTACACCCTCATCGTTTCTACCTGTGTCACATTACTTTGTGCATGTAGAAATACCTTAGTAACAGAGATCGTAAAAAGAACATTCACCCTTGGTTACACTGAACCCTTACAAAGCCTAATGTTCCCTAAAAGTTAAGGGAACCAACCAACCAAAACGTTGAATTGAACTGAATTGAATTGAATTGAATTTTATTTCGGTCATGTAAGCACACTTATACAATATCACACATAGTCAATAGATGATCACATTGTACATGTCCGAAAGGGAAGACAGGAGAAGCCGAGCTTATCTAGTCCTGTCCCGTCCTCCTGTGGTTGCAGTCCTACCTTCACACAACATTGGGTTGGTTGTTGTTTGGTTGTTTTTTGGTTGATCTGAGAACTATGCAAAACTGTGCTGACAAAAGAATCTTCATTGGAATCTTCATTGGTATTTTACTTTTAGGCTCCTATGTAGCCTATGTAGAGCGCCTGTTTACGTGACAATGGCAGCTTGTGAGTGCTATTCAAGATCAGATGGGAAATTCTAGACGTTTAAAGTGTAATTAGCCTAAAGTGTGACTTTAGAAACTAGAGAAAGGACAAAGATTTTCTTTTTGCATCATTATCTCTATGGAAATGATAATTTACCCATTGCCATGACTATAGTCTGTCTCTCTTTGTCCTGTGTCTGTTCATCTTGTCATATCAAGCATGTTTCAAGAGGTCTTCCATAAATCACTTATTAAGAGTTCTTTTTTGTAATTTTGAAAGACAGTTAAGTACTGAGAAGCTGTGTTATTACTTCTATTGCCTAGTTTTTACAGGTGTCACTGTGATTTTGTTCCGTTACGTTTTCTTCTTTTGACAGTACTTTATTGTTATTTCTGTTAATTGTTTGACTTTTTACTCAAAGTAAGTATTTTATTTTTATTGCAACTTTTGAGTACCTGGATCCTTAAATTGTTTCTTAGTCACCATCAAGTGTTGCTATCACCAAACTTACGATCATCTCAAAGTAACTGAAAGTTACAATAAAATTTGGGATTTCTTTTAGAAACCTCAAAGTGATAACAATTAAGACTACTGGGTGTACACACATTAATTTTGTCAAAAACAAAAGGACATGCATGTGCTGGAGGGACTGTGAGGACTGTCTAAGTGATCATGAAAAAGTCTCACTTATAGTTTTTTGCCTGATTGTAATCCACACTTTAAAATGAGATTATCAGCACCAATAAAGTTTATTTATAATTGCAGTTTCCCAGATTTCCCATTGGGTCAGGCAGAGCTGGAACTTGAGAGTCTATCAATGAAATGAAGAGTGATGTTACATTAGCTTTGCTTGGTAGATGACTGGCAGGACATGACTAGGATTCAAAGTTTGCTTGTGAAAGAATATTTAGCCCATGTAGACATGTTTTTATTAACAATACTATACAGATGTGCTTTTACTAACTTGGTTGTACACGTGCTCATTGTTGTTGGTATGAATTGCAGGACACTTGAGGGGGGCTGGGGACTCCTGGGATTTTATGGAGCACCCAGAGTAGAGAGTGACCACAAGTGAAGTTAATGTTTATACCCAATAATAAAAAGAAGTAACTGTGTAACACCAATAACGCAAGTCAGCAATTACTTTATTAGAGTTGAGGTGTTTCAGTCGAAGTGAGGAAGGTAAACAATTAAAGGAAGGAAGGAAGCGAGATTTGTGTGTCTAACAGTTTCTCCACAGATAAGTGAAGGGGGGCTGATCACCCACTTGATGAATGCCAGTCACAGACAGAGCCAGAAGACGGCCAGCAGCCAATCAGAGGGGGACAACACCTGAAGAGCCAATAAGAAGATGACTCAACCTACATTCTTTAGAAAAACTCTGTTAGTGACTATATTTATGGTCCTGAGAGAGAGGGTCGGGGTCAGTCTCATGAACTGTCTCTGCAACATGTAGGGAACAGGGAAATGAGGCTGCACCAGAGATCTCTGTAAATGCATATTCTTGACATATTGTTAATAAATTTGTGTTCAACTGAGAACCAGGACGCCTCCTGATCCTTCCTCATCAACGAACTGCGCGGAAAGAGGTGAGAGGAGATTGGAGTCAGATTAATAATTTTAGTATATTTTGGTCAGATTGATAGCATCACATTCCAACAAGAAGTAGTTTAAGTATTTGAGGAATTTAGAACAAAGACATCATTTGAGAGTGACAAACTATCTGTGAGGTACCCTGTCAGGATCGCAGTATGGGAAACTAACTGAGGTGAACAGTAAAAAGTACCCTGTAAGGCAGTGTGAAAATGTACCCTGTCAGGATAACAGTGTGGGAACATGACTTAGTGCACGGTTAAAGGTACCCTGTAAGGCAGCGTAGAAAAAGTAGCTCTGTCAGGATAGCAGCGTGGGAAGATACTGAGCACCCAGTTAGAGGTACCCTGTAAGGCAGTATGGGAAAGCAGAGTAGGAGTGACACTTAGATGTATGTCATACAACTCACCTCATTTCCAACACTTGTTGTCATGTTTCAAACAACAGCGCTACATAACCTTACCTCATTGCATTGTATCCAGTGAAAAGTTGTTTGAACAAAGAAAAATCGTGTTAAAAAAAGATCCGATCTCTATTTATTTCCAAATTAAAAACACGCTTTGCCACATCTTCACAACAGTGTGTGAGACTCCGGGCCAAAGGTGTCGCTGCAGTCCAATTCAAAACAAACAGATCCTCCTCATAGACTCTTTAATTTACAGCATCCTTACTGTCTTTGTCTTAGTTTCTGTTAACCTGCCTTGTCAATTGATGGAATTACCTAAAACTATTATAGGGTCATTTGGTACACATTCATGCTGAATTGTCTTTGGCATTGCACACCGTTGTACCCTTCCTGCACTTCATTTTTCAGTCTTCAAAGTGTTTCCAGAAAAAAATAAAAAATCACCCATGGCAGGTCTGCTCTACATGGTGGCTTTTTAATCCTCCTTCATCTTGTTTGGTGTCCAAAACTGTTCCACGCAGTACACAGCATTTGGATTTGCAGATGTTTTGCACGTCCCCTTGCATTGTGCAGAGGGTTACGGCAGCAAAGGCAACAGCAAGGAACGTCACTTCAGCTTTCTTGCCTGTGAACAAAGGTGACAAGCAGGCAGAGATTTATGAGGTACAATCACATTTATCTGCAACAACTGGGACAAGGCGAGTATAAGCTGAGTCTCAACTGGCTCAAAGACAGAGAGAGAAACAGAGAGGAAGAGGTAAAGAGGAAAAGACTCAGGAAGTGGTTGGCGTGAGGACTCTGAGTGGAGCGTGAGCACGTGAATATGATGCAGTAAGCACAGTGCAAATTAGTCGGGGTGTGGGGGGAGGATTCAGTGATACAAGTCAAGTGCTGAGTTCTTTGTTTTCTAGTTGCTCACATTGCCTGTAGGAAAACAGGGTGACTAGTCAAAATTTACAGCCTGCGCCAAGCCCCCCTGTCCTACTTGTTTGTCCCAGATCTGCTGATGCAGTCCTCTCCCTCTCTTCTACATTTTTTTTTCCAGCTGTGGGCATTTATTATTCAAACCATTCCTTTGAATTCTTCCTCTTCCGTGGTTTGCATAAGGATTAGCAATGCAGCACTTGTTATTTTATCCAAAGCAATAACCAAATATTTGATTAGAATTAAATGGGCAAAATGTGGGACAACTTTTTCTTGGCGATGTAGCAGGATGGTGCACCAGTTCTGGGCTTTTAACAGCAGAACTGGCTCAGGATGCTAACTGCTGAGTGGGCCTATCAAGGGATGTAAGAGCTACTCCCAAAGGGAAAACAGATGCAAAGCCAGCTGCAGCCCTGCTGCATCACTTTGAGTAGTTTATTTTCTTTTTAGAATTAACTGAAGTGTTCTCCTTTGAATTGAATCATTTACACACCTTGACTTAAAGGCAGAGTCTGTGGGATTTTCCTAAAAGATAAATAACAACTTCTAGGACAGGAATACTGCTGCTCATTCGCCACTTCTGAGCCTCTATATATGTGTCTCAGTGCCTGTGTCTGCCTCAAACCCTCTCCTCAGCCTGTATGTTGATGTTTTAGTTGTATTCAGACATTTCTGGGTAGAGAAAAGAAGTGGTTACATCAGCCAATCACGGCACGCCCAGCGCGCAAGCGACTTTGCGTGTTGATTAGCGAGTGGAAGAAGATATCCCGAGCGGGTACGATAGTGGCAAAGCACGGACGAAGAAAAACACAACAAAGTAAAATGAAAGACTAAACAGATAAAGCTTTTTCCTAAAGAAGAGTGAAGCTTGGCTCAACTTTTATTCATATTCGGGCACTTGGAGAGAAGAATGGGATGAAGAGCAACGCCAGTTGGCTTTCTGCTAATCAGGTTTGTGTCAAACTGTTAGCTTGTGCTAACATGCCAAGTCAGGTGCACAACTCTGGAGTCTCTCCTACGCAGAAGCGTAATGCTACAGGTGGTTGTTAGGCTGTTCATGTGGTCACAGTTTTAAGCTGTGGGTGTGTGCTGCCGCTAGCACTGAGCCAGGGAGAAGGAGCCCAGTTTGAATGTTGTGTTTAACAACTAGAAACAAAAATTCCTGCAGACCCTACTTTTAAAGCTACTGTTTGTCCTCAACCTCTATAATCAGTTTAAAGTCAGTACATTAAAATGTTGCTCACACAGCTCTGTAAGCCTTTGTAGACATGATGACGCTGCATCATACTCTGCCTCTTGTGTCTTGTGGAGAGCCCCAAAGCACTTGTTTTTAAAAGCATTGCCTACATGATTCATTTACACCCCCCCCCAAAAAATAAATAAATAAATAAATAAATAAATAAATAAATAAATAAAGGATCACTCTGAAACCTTTGCTTTGCTGAGACATAAAAGCCCAATGGGTGTCCTTTTGAATCTCTTCAATTTTAATGACAGAAGAACCAAAGTCATAGAGTTTCGACCCAGCGCTGTCTGTAAAGGCACAAATTGAGACCCAGGTCCCCTGCATGAACAGGGATACAAATCTCTCTTTTTTTTCCAACAATGATGTGAATGATGTATTGACAGTATATATGTATAAATTTTTTGTTGATACATAACGTTGTCTTTTAACCCTTTTCTGCACTTAGTCACATGCTACTCTATAGGTCTAATCACTTCTAGAAGCACTTCCACATACCACCACTTCTACCCTTTCCCTGGAAAAAGAAATAGATTGAACAGATCTAGACCAGCTCACAAAGTGTGTTTTGATTTCTGCAGTGTTTTCATGCCATTTTATGTTTGTTTTTCAAGCACTTTGATCAACTTTGTTATTTTTTTATACAAACACAGTGAACTTAATATCCAGTGAATATTGGTTTGGAGAAATGCACTCTAGCAACACAATCAGACACTGAGAAAAAAAAGCACAATACACTGTCATCTATAATGAATGAGCCTACCGTCTGATGGTGCTCACCTTTACTTGATACAACATTTCCTTCCTCTCACCTCACTGGGCAGACTGTGGTACGATACTGAGCATCATAACATGCAGTCAACAGGGCTTTCTGAAGAGGTTTTCAGAAGTTCATTAAGAATCTTATCTGAAGATGTTTTAAACGATGTTATTAGCCTTATGGAGGACCCCAGAGTTTGTGAGAAGCATCCCACTGGTTGATATCTCATCCTCTTCATAATTAATTTCTCTCTAATGAAAATAACATCAGATACCAGAAAAGCATCCTTGGAGGCATCATACTACAATTTCACTGAGAACTGAACTAATAACCTGATACATAGTCAATAGATAGACAGCTCCACAAGATAATTCGGACACTCTGTCCTCATAAAAACTGTTACAGGTAAACACAAACACCTCTTTAATCCCAAGCCAGCATTCAATATGCAGCCCTGTCAACCTCAAAATCTCTCCATTGCAACAAACACTATTACTGGCTTGAATTCATTACCCCAAGGTTGACGATGTATAATTCAAATTGTCTTTAAATCTTGCAAGACTGGCTATACCAACCTCTGTAATTTCCTGCAGACCAATTGAATCCTCTGAAAATCCTATCACGCCCTTTAACAACGTTGGCACAGGCAGTAAATTATTTCCGACTGTCGTTGAGCTATTTCAGCGATTTCAACTTGACCCCACGAAGCAAAACGCAGCACTCTTCAGGGCCCTCTCCCTCCTGTGTTGACTAAATCACACCGTTCCTCCTTGTTTTCTCAAAGCCTATTTCTTTTCCACTCTCCCAAGGCAATCCATATCACCTGAAAGTAATCCTGCGATATACACCTGCTGCCATGATCAACAGCAAGACAGCCACGGGGGGAAACGTAAACAGCGAGAAAAACCCTTCAGCTGTGTGGTTTCCTGTTCTTTGGCAAGTCAATTAAGCAGCAAATGACCCTTAGAATCCACTGTTATAAGCCAAGCACTACAGAATTGGCTTTAATATATCATAATGATGACAGTAATTGGATTGGACGGTTGATTGCATTTTCTAAAGCTGTAAAGATACTCCAGTAACAAAACAATAAAAGTATAACTGCCGCCAATAAAAAGGAGTGATAAAATTCATTCTTTTTCGTCAAGTGGTTGGATGGGAGCCTTTTTTTTTTCTATCACGGTGCTGAAAAACAGACCTGGAAGTCATCAGCTAAACTAAAATTTCTCTCTCTTTTTTTCTAATTTAACACAACTGATCTTCCCCAATTGGATGATTGCAGCTACTTTCTCTTAATTGGTGAAATGATGGCTTGGTTAACTACGGTGATGAAACATAAATTCTTTTTACAACACCTTGACAGTGCAGCAGCCTTTTTTGGTTTGTAAAAGTACAACAAAGCTTAGGTAAACAGAAAGAACATAATGTGTTTGATACAATAAAACACATGGAACAGTAAAACAAAGAATAATAAGGGTGAAAGTACAACAAGCATTCAAAATTTTGATCTAATAAAGACACATCTGACCAAACAGTCTGATTTTTCAGAGCCCTCTGTTTCAATACTTCTGAAAGTTTGTTTGAGACATGTTGCCCATAAAAATGCTTTTTGTTGACGTTTACTTTTGGCTCTGGGGACAGCACCTGACAGTGTCAGTGGACCTGCCCCAGAAGATCTGAGAGGTCTAGACATTTCACAAGGTGGTAGCAGGTCAGAAATGTACTTTGGACCTATACCATTCAGGATTCTATAAAGCAACAGAGGTATTTTAAAGTCAGTTCACACACTTCTGAGAAGTGGAGTGATGTGACCCTCTGAGGACTCCAGCAGCTCTGTCAATCAGCTGCAGTTACTGCAGTTAAGCTCGCTGAAGATAAATGCATGGACAGGACTGTTTAAGCCCTGCTGGAACCTGGGACTCTAGACCTTTTTAAATAAACTTCAGGTTAAGTGTTGGCTGATTACTCTAAATTGTTTTTTTTATGTAAATACAATCAGGTATGTTTCAGAGTCCTTTTTACACAATTTAATTAAATTGAAGCAAGGATTAAAAGGTTTGGGTCTAGGATGGTGTTTTATTGTTGCTAAACAACATTTTCAGTGATACACTTGGGATGTGGCAGGTGAAGGTGTAAGGATCCTAGCACAGGGAGCAGGACTGACATCTTTAGGAGTATGGTCTTACATCTTCAAAACAGTCAACATCACTTTTATCTGGCTTCTTGAGGTTCCCCTGTTATTATACTTAAAGTATAATCTGCAGCTCATTGTCTGCCACCCAAGTGAGACCAGATTAGAAAGCCTTATAAATAATACAGTGGTGTTTTCCGTAATATGCTGTTGTATAACTACAAACTCTTTGTGAAATATTCATCCAAGAGGAAACGCAAGGATTGTCAGTAATAGCTGCATCAGTGACCACTCTAAAAATATTAAGACCCGTGGAGATAATTAAGTCCAGAGCTTGCCTCTCATTGTACGTGGGCTCAATCAAATGCTGAGTTGTGCAGTTTACACCTACAGTACAGCACCTCTGAGAGCAGTTTTTGCTGTCATTAAAGCTATGATGGTGTTGTGAGTAGAAGCTACAGAGCTCTGCAGTGGCTGTACTAATCCTTAAAGAGGTCCCTGGGGCACTGTGGCTTTGATTCATGGGTCATAAATGCTCATAGACTCACTTAAATAAACATTTGGGTACGCAAATTAAGAATATGATCACTCCCAAAAACAATAAGTTTCACTGTAAGCTGTTTAAGCTAATGCTGTCCAAGGCTAATGTTACATTTAGATACCTCTGTGTTGAATAGTTATTTAATTTGGACTTGTTGCACATTATTGGTGAAGATATGAGGGGTGTGATGGTCTGCACACTTCCTATTTGTTAACTCTGTTTAAAACTGCTTCTTTTTCCATTTGCATTTTTTAGGCCAGCCTGTTCTAGTCCAGAGTTAACCCTAACCCACATTCTGTATGATTGACTTATTTTCCTTATTTAGAATACTGTATGGAAACATGGGGGAACATGGGGGAGCCAAATAACTTGTAGCACCAACTAAGGTTTCCCCCTTTGTCAACATTCTTGCTTGTTTTGTACATTGCTTTGGACAAAAGTGTCTGCTAATGAAACTTTAGAACTTAAAAAACATCCCTTCAACCACTTTTCATTCTGAAAATTTAGAGCTACCAGATTGATTTAGTTAATAATAATTTTCAGGCACATGCAAACACAAATGACTTCCTTTTGAAGTAATTTGTCTTTTTTTTAATCTATTTACTTTTTTTACTTAATGGAGCACAAAACAGCTAAACTACTATACAAAGCAAGGGAAATTTGCTGCCAAAAAACATATAGAAAATGTTTCACGATAGAGAGGAGGGTTATAATAAAAAAAAAAAGGAACGAAAAAAAGACAGAAAACAAAAAGGTTAGAGGTGAGCATACATTAAAAACTGTTGAAAAGACTGAGTGGTGAAAGAAAATTTCAAGTCTGTTCAAAAAGAGGGATAAAGAAATGATTCTCCCGAGGTACCTAATGGATAAAATATGACAAGGTTTTAGCTTTTTGTTGTACCAAATTTCAAAGGGTGTGGTAAATACATTTGGGGAAAAGGCATGGGTATGATTGTATTTTTCTTTATTAATGAAAAGTTGTATTTTCACTGTATACAATTTTTTTTGGTAAATCAAAGACAGTGTTATAATTTTAGTATAGCAAAATTAGAAAGGGTAAGAGTAGATAAGTTGGTACTTCATCCTTTTCCTTTTTGCTCATGTTAACTGAAACTGAAGTGATTGCTTTGTCTTGTTTTCATCTTTTTTTTTCTTTTTTGATTACCACTTATTTGTGTTTTTCACTGTTTAAGTTGTGATCTACAGGAACAAAATAAAGATTAATTAATTCATTCATTCACTTGTGGAAACAGCTGTTTTCACAGCAAACTGATAAAGGTCATCTTATGGACTGATTGCTGATGACTTCAAAAATAGTCACCTTACCCCTATTTAATTTGGCTTCTAATACAACATAATACCTTTTGCACGTTTTGGCACACAGTGGCTAACAAGAACCATTTAAATGCAAGAGAAGCTATCGTCCTCTTTCCTAATCTTGTTGAGATTTCAGGGCTTGATGTCATTTAACAGCCAAGCTTAAAAGTAATCTAAGCTGACTGTTTGGGTCTTGTATTAAGACTTCTGGTGAAAAATGATGTGATTTACATTGGAAGTGTTACTTAACCATGCTGGTTTGTCTTGATAATCACATTTGTCAAAGTGCCCTCCATTGATTTTGTGAGACAATTATCTCCACTATGTGACCAAGGTCATTTCACTGTTTTATTGGAAGTGAGGAAATCTCTGGGCGAAAACTAGCCTGCTCCATTACCAATTCATGAGCCTATAATGACTGAATGAAATTATCTCTACCACCAAACCATTTTCATCTCCTTCTAGATTTGTTTGATTGATTAATCATTCACATTTCATTCCCATTCTGTATATTAATACATGCATGATGTGTAGATTATAAATATTTATGTTTCTATTTTAGGATTTCTTTTAGTGCCAATTCATTTTTTTTTTTTTCAATTGAGGTATACCCTCTATTAAAAAGTGTTCTTTAGGCGTTTAAAATATGTTATATGGATGTGTTGTTGCACAGGTGTCCATAATCTCATCATATTCTGCTGCTAAATGGTTAGAAAATCTGACTGATCATGCATTCCAGCAAATGCAGGTACTGTATTTTCAAAATTATCAGAGAGCAAATTTTTGTAAGTACTTCAGGTTTATAGATGTAATGCTAAATCTTATCATTACCTACTTGCTCACCCCCAGCAGATATTTTGTATTACAAGGCATAAATATGAGGGAACATCAAGTCATTCCACATCAAAGCTGGGAAGAAAATCAGACATCTCCTTGTTATATTTTAGGGAATTAAATACAGTCTTTTGATGTACCTTTCAAAACCACTCACAGTCGTGATGCCTGCCATCTGAGTGTTAGCCGAAGGCTAACAAAAGGTGGAAAATAGATCTCATTTAATGTGCAAGCCAGAGCAAACAGTCAGTTCTAGTAAATCACTTTGCAGGAGATAGAATCCCAGATTAATTTCAGTGTCAGTGATAATAGCCGCCCTTGGTGTGGTCCATGCCTCAAATTTTGAAGATGAAACTTACCTTGAGCATGAGTATGCTGCACTGCCCTACAAAACGATCGAATTTTCCAGTAACATTTCGGCACAGATTATTTTCATTCAACCAGCTGCTTATAGACCCCTGGGAGTCCTAAAATTGGCCACTGCCCTGATGGAAATAAGCTATGCCATATGAAGACAGGTAAAACAATAAAGAAAACAGAATGAAACATGATATCACGAAGCATAATCCATAACTTTCTTTATTTTTCATGTGAAAGATCTCACAGGTGGATTAAGTGTCCTGGCTGTCTCTCCCTCCTCCCCCCTCTCCTCACAATCAGCTCACAGAGCTCAGCATAAACCGCCCTGGAGCAGGTTAGGATTCCAGCATAACTAATCATAGTAATCTACTTTGTTGCATTGCAATCCCGGTGTTAACCCTTAAGTTACCTCAATGACTTCGAATCCTGCTTTTTTATACCCTCTGACTCTGCTTACTGAGCTTAACCAGTGCCCTGTTACAGAAAATCATAACTTTCTGTGTACACTGGGGTCACATTTTCAGACAAACAATTTGACTCACAGACACTGAACATTTATTTCTCCATCTTTTGACAGAAAATTGCGCTAGATAAAACTATCATCAAAAAAAAAAAAAAAAAAAAAAAAAGTTAACAACACAGAATGTCTCGTGAATATGCATCATAATGCTAAACAGTGTTTGTTCCCATTCCTGTCGTCACTCCTCTCACTTCCTAACAACATGGGTGATCAAGCAGGATTGCTAATTAGAGCAAAGACCTGAGGTACATGACACCCAACTCCTACTCCACACATACACACAAAACCGTGCACACACCTTTTTTGTTACTCCCCCATATTTGTGTTGAGCTGTCTTTAATCAACAATCAGCAACCCTGTCTCTTACAGACTGTTTTAGTTCTGACAGAAAATGCTTGTGAGATTATTTTTTACTTTTTTAATTTAAAAAAAAAAAAAAAAAACATGCTCTATATACTTACTGCAATGCAAAAGCAGATATTACGAGACCTTTTCTTATCTGCTCTGGGCAAGATTCAGAACATTAAAAACTTAAAGCAGAGCACTTACAGTATCTGGTTTGAGTTAAGGGAAGGGTGTTCTGGTTAAGGAAAAGTTTGCAGCAACTTGGAATAATTTTCAGAGGAAAGAACATTAGGAGGTCAACCTATGTTAATACAAACATGCCGTTCATGTAAGGGAAGAATTGCATAGAAAATCTGATATTCATAGGTTACTTTTTTTTTTTTTTAATGCACCAATATCTTTGAGGAAACATCAGACACTGATGGCAGCTGGCAGGCTATCAGAGCACCTGCTCAAGAGGAAAAGTAATTAAACCAGTGCCATAGCCTACATGTGTTGAAACAGATTGTTGGCAATGGTAATGTTCAAAAGGGACCACACCAGACAAAGCTGAGTGATAGCATTCCAGTATTCACTATAACAGTCTTTTTTTTAGAAGTACCATGAAACTAACTAGTTCCTCGTAATGAGTAGTAAGAGTACTTCACACTGGATGCCACCCACAATAATGCACAGGGAAGACAATGAAGAAGCAGTAATATTGGGGGAAGAGAAATAGGAGAAATAGATGGCACTGTAGCACGAAAAAAAAAGTTAATAAGAAATGGATGATAACATGATAAAAATTATGTCCTGAGTTTTTGTGACCCATATATGACAGCACATGTTGCTCTTGTTGAGTTTATTTCCTTTATCTAGACCTTATCACATGTTTTATGTCTTGCTTTCATTTCCTGTTTGTATCTGTTGTAGGTTATCTTTGTGTCATTCCTTTGGTATTTCAAAGAGATCAATGACTGGTTAAATTTTTTTCGTACTTTTTTTTCCTTTTGTAGTTTTGCCTCGTGTTTTCTGTCGGCAGGTTTCTCAGTGCGCTTCAGTTATCCTCTTTTGATCTTTGGTCAGCACCCTTGTGTTTCTGTATTCCCTGTGTGATTTCCTGTAGTCTTGTTCTTGAGTTGGTTTTCAGTACCTTGGTGTATGTTTCCAGTGTTTTTACTTCCTGTGTTTCCCCTCTCTTGTGAGTGTGTGTTCAACCTCATTGTCTCACCTGTGTCTTGTTACTAAGTGTTTACTGTCTTTGTGACGCCTTCTATTTTTGTCAGGTTGTCAACATCTTTCCGCCAGTTTCCTGTAAGACTTTTTGTTTTGTTTTGTGGGCACAGGTGATTAGTACATGCACATGGGTCATCCTTCTTTTGTTCCCTACTGTGTCATTTTGATTGGCTCTTTCTGCTCTGGACTGCTCTTTCATATGATTGGATGTCCCTTTGGAAATGTTTACTCTGGCTGAAAAGGCCACTTAGCCTGCCACAGAATAAAGATGAGGAGTGACTGCCAGCATGTAATTTTAGACTACCCATCAAAGTGATGACAGTACATTAATATTTGTGCAACATGGTTTACAAACAGTGAGGCAGATTTCTTACCAAACCAAACAGTGCTTGATGTTGGTGCAGTGGTTCAAAATTGTAGAAAGTAAGAAATAGTAAAATAAATATTTCTAGCAAAGACCAAAAAAACAATTGTTTATTGGCAAAAAAATTAGAGTTTATACCTGGATATTTGGAACCATGTAAGAAAGAAAAAAAACAAACAAACAAACCAAAAAAAAAAAAACAAAAAAAACAATAAACCCCATCCAACAGTATTTGTTCCAAAATGTTTGTTTATTGTTTACTGCTAAAGTGGCCTAGCATGTGGCACATTCATTTATCAAAGTGTCCTGTCCCAAAGCTCCCTGACCTTAGCTTGTTTCTTAAGACTCTGGTTTATCATTTCAAAAGAGTCCTGGTTTTCTCTGTATCTGCTAGTTAGTGTATCATTTCTACTGTAACCAAAATACACCAGAAGATGGACCTGAATTTCACTTTATTTATTTATTTATTTTTTAACCTGAAAAACATCACAAAACAGTTTATCACCAAGAAGACCACCTGTTTCAGTGCAACATAACAGTTTTTTTGGTGCTCTGTCATAGCCATGCTAACGATGGCTATTATCTCCTTTTTACTCTGTTGTTTTTTTCTGCTTGTCTGAAACTTTAATGTTACTTTCCAGTAGAAACAGTCAAATTAGTGTCCTGCAACTCAGTGGAGAGGCGCACATGTCAGGCAGCGCATCATGGGTAATGCATTTTAGAGATGTTTCTAAATTACCAAGAGGATCTGAAATATGGTGAGGGCACAAAAGGGTACTGGACTGCAAAAACTCCAGGTACCACAACCAAACCAGCAGATGGGTGATGGGTAGAAGTGTCAGCACTGTCCACAATTGTGTACACTAGTGCCCACTTAAATTAGGGGCTCTTAAACAACATGCTTCCTAAGTCTGGATGTAGATGTATTTTGATTTCATTTATTTATGAAGAACAAGTCACATAAGACTTCTTTACTTTGATTTATTTAAGAAAATTTAGTTTTAAACATTCATTTATATGCATTCTTTTTAACTTTGGATGGACATATTGTCACATGACATTTTTATGAGGATATGTGAAACCTGAAACACAATCCCAGTGCAGCTGAAATATATGCATGTGTTATAAATAAAGACTGGCAGAAGCAAGGGCAGGAGACACACCACCTGTTGCCTGTCTCATTATTTTCCTGTTTACAGAAAAAGAAACCTGACCACAGTCCTCACAGCAGGCGCCTGTAGCGGATACACTGGATCAGCCTTATTTGATTGTGTTTACATTTCGTGCCGTGAATTTTGATGTGATAATTTTATATCACTCACTGTTTTCATCAGAAGCCCATGCTAACCCCTATAGATCCCTCTATCAGTCCTGGTGCTGCTACTGGATCCAGTAGGCACCAAAACGATTAAAGAAACCCCCACAAAGAAGGAGAACATTCTCAGTCTACTTTTAATAACATTTGTGCGGTATCATAAAAGAATGATGGAACTGTGAGATACTGGTATAAAACACCTGGCAGACAGGTCTTTTTGAGGACTGACATTACCATAGTTACAATTAGAACAAATCACCTTCAAACTGAGTCACCTGCAGTGACTGAAAACGCAGTAGAACCATCTCAAAGAAATTTCCCTGGCGTGTTTTTTTTCTTCTTTTATTTCTTTTTTGAGCAGTGACAAGAACTGCAGGTGTGTGTGTGTGTGTGTGTGTGTGTGTGTGTGTGTGTGTGTGTGTGTGTGTGTGTGTGTGTGTGTGTGTGTGTGTGTGTGTGTGTGTGTGTGTGTGTGTGTGTAAAATATAAGGTCATGAAAGGTTGTAATTTGTGTGGATTGTCAGGGGAAGGGACTGGCCTGTAAGTAGATTTGTCGGTTCAGATTATCAGCTGGTCTGTTGACAGTCATGTCCTCAACATCTGTTTTATTTATTTGCATGTTTGTGTGAGAGGGTGAAAAGAGAGCACACTATTCAAGCCCTGATTTTTTTTCACCTCACTGTATAAAATTGTTGTTTCCTGCTCTAAATATGAGGAAAATGTGCCATTCCAAAATAACTCACTGATGCTGTGAAAACGTGGCGTTGTCCCCAAGGCATTTCTCCAATCTGTTACTATTTTTCTTGTTTACAACTCAATTCAGGTTGATGATGTCCCCTGAGTATGCCTGCTAAATTCCAGAAAACTCCTGACCTTAAATACATTGCTAGTGACAGGCAGAGATACCTGCTGGTGTGCATTTGTTTATTAAGATTGATCTCCATGACTTTATCCTGGGTGATATTGTGAAGATATCCCCATTCACTAAATAAGAATTATAAGACTGTGTAAAATGACTTTTATGATGGCCAATCAGCTTGAAAAATCCCCCAATCTGTCTTTGGCTCTGACCTTCAAATATGAGTATTGCATTCTGTTTCGTACATCTTGATACACCAGAACTACTTTGAGGCCTTACTTCTGTTGGGAAGAGACTTTTATGATGTTTTCCAGAAATTCGAGTGCCCAAAATATTTTACAAGAAATGTGTTAGTGCATGAGTTGAGACTAAATGCTGTAATAAGTTGCAGATTGCCACGCAATCACGTAAATGCAGTTGTTATAACCAAGTAGTGATTTTCCTTCCATAATATCCTGTGTAACCCGTAATAAGATCCAATAGACAGCTCTTCTTTTTAATCCCAAGTGGTGGTTGTCTTTGAAGACAGTTAGTCTGACACTGGTATTTTCATGTGGGTATCTTTAAGGCTGGAAAGGGAAAATCTAAATGTTGACACAATTAAGGTTTTAAATTAAGCCATTCTTTAAACAAATATATATATATATATATATATATATATATATATATATATATATATATATATATATATATATATATATATATATATATATATATATATATATATATATATATATATAAAACAAAAAATGCTGTTGTTTATCTCATATTACAAATCAACTAAAGCTGCATCTGCTTTCTCTTGCTTTTGAAGCAGGGACAACAACACCACTGTTCCATTTAACTACACACTTTAAAATCACCCACACAGCTCAGTTGACAAGTCAAAAGTAATTTGCACTTTGTGTCACATGGGCTAAAAAAAACCACCAAAGTAGAGTATGAGCTACCACTTACAAGCAAAACATACAGGTGCAGCTCATCAGACTGATGTCAGAGGGCAACCACATCACAAAAGCGGGTAGATCCTGACTTTAGAATTGAAAAACGACAGACCTGTGCAGGAAACTGCATTGGAAAGGTAAAATACAGAGATTGTAAAGTGGCTGTAGGGACATTTTTAAAAATGTTTCATATGCCTTGGGTTATATTACATTTGTTTTCCATATTTTAGGGGGGGAAAGCACATTTAATAGTCAAGTTTTGAAATTGCAAACCACGTTGTGCTAATTGGTGCAGGGCATGGTAATTGTGAATAATCCCATTTTTTTTAGCCTCGGCAGAAAACTATCACACTATAAATGCCAACATTTGGGAATTATCTTTAGTATTGGGTTTTACAGTCCTTCTTCATTGGTTCAGCTGGATTGGAGTTCTCAGACACTGCGTCACATTGTGTCTGACTCTCCTGCCAGCTGTTAAACTCATCCTGCACAGCTGGACCCACTCTTTAAGAAGAAACACAGAGCAAGCAGGAAGGTGTTTTGGAGTGCCATCTCTCTAAAAGTAGCTGAGTCACTATCTCTGTGCTGTGTGTGATTTCTACAAAGTTTGATATGTTTTCTCCAAACAACAATGACCTTTGTTTTGAACTGAGTAGAAAAGAAAAAGATTAGTGTTTGTGAAATGTTATCAGCCACACAGTTCTCCAAAAGATTCTCCTGACAAACATTTGAAACCTAAAATGATTGTAAAGCTTGAATACTGGACTTGTTCTAATGGATAACGTAAGAACTATCAATCACTGTCAACACCTCATGCTGTGCAATTTGTGGTGAAGAGTGGTGCAATGAACAGTGCCTGTAAATCCAACTTAATGTGCAAGTTCAACAGTCTCAAAAAGAGCAGGTTTGCTGCACCTCTTTGATTCTTTCTCCCTCTCACTCATACATTGTATCTTCTGAGCTAAATCTCTCAGGGCGACAGGTGCTCTCCTCCTCTGTGGTGGTTTACAGTGAACAAATAATTTGCCTGACCTTTAAAAGCACCTTTGTGGTGTCAGTAGAAAAGGTTCATGTGGTTATCCCATTCCTTGCTTTGAGGCCCATGCTCATGGTCTTTTAGGGAATGTTTTACAATTAATGAAATATTTGGCAGAAACAGGATCTGCTTAGCCAGTATTTAATTGCTGCTGTTAAATGATGACTGCGAGTAGGATATCCACCTTCTGTTCAGCTACATTTCATCTGGTTTCTAACCTTGTCCTACTTGACATTTAAAGATGTTACCATCTTAAAAGCCATTTTGCTCAAAGCTGCCAGATGAAAATATTCACAATCATGAGTGCACTGAGATTGTCACAATCATAAGACTGGACTGTTTGGCACTAAAAGTTGACAGCATTATGTATAACTTTAAATCAATTATAACTAATACATTTACGATAAAATGTACCTGACTCACACAAAGGACATAGGGTGAATAATGTGTATTTTAAAGTGGATGATGATTTACAGTTGAAAGTTATAAGGATTTGGTTTCCACTAGTTACCTCTGCCAAGGAGGTTAAGTTTTGGGGAGAGTTCTTCTGTTTGTTTGTTTGTTTGTCTGTGAACAACATAACTCAAAAACAAACAAACAGATCTTGTTGAAATTTTCAGGAAATATTCAAAATGGGATAAGGAAGAACTGATTACTGATCACCGTCTGGATCCAAGATTTTTTTAAGGATTCTTTATCATTGTGAGATAGGGCCGTTTTCATCATATGTGTATATAACTTCCCCGATAAATGGTTAGATTGCTTTGCAAAACAATACACAACAAGGTCACCATAATTTCTGACGGATGTAAAAGTACGATCCATATCCTGGCCATATTCTGGATTCTAAGATCTGGAAGATGAAATATGTACTGGGCCATCATAATTTTCAACACTGTCAAGTAACAAATTATCGTACAAACCTGCAACTTACAACACCAATTTGTAGCAGACAGTCTGCTAAAAGGGAATATAATATTAAAGTAGGACTTAAGAGTTGCGGGACAATCACAATATGCTTGGCGGACATCTGCACTCTCTGAGCACTTTACTGGTTACATCTCTGACTCGGACTGAGCGGCTGTGGCTATGAACGTTCAAAAAGTGCATCAATACACAGTTTACCTGCTAGAGTAAAATTCCTAAGTAAAAAATGCGTAAGCCTTAGTCCCGTCTTCCTTACAGGTACACACACAGATAGACAGACTGACAGACAGATGGACGGTACAGAGATAACACGTGACACAATGGCAGCTTGTTAAAAAAAAGAATCACTGGTTCTTTCTTGTACCCATCATGTCATCTGGTTTCTGAGCTGCTCACTTACATAATATGAATAGGAGAGTTTATTAAAGGCTGCACTGGCATTATACTGACATCATCAATCCTAGTCAGCCCTTAATTATGTATTGAAAGCCGCCTTTGTTTGATAGGGAAAAGGGTTTTTATTGAGAATGATTACCATGTGTTGATGTTGCTTCCTTTGTAGTGGTTGACAGCTAGCCTCTCTCTCTCCTTCTTTCCCTCTCCTTCTGTCTGCACAGATGCAAACATTCAGTTCATGTTGAACAAGACACAAGAAAAAAGTGGAAGCTGTGAGACATGCAATTGCCTGGTAGCTAGGCAACCCTGGAGAGCTGCTCTGGAAGACCTTGAGATGTCTCTCAGAGTATCGCATGCAAGTCGGGAGCTTGCCGGGACTTTTTTTTTTTTTTTTTTTTTTAACTCGGAGAAATGTCAGAGCAAGTTGACGGGATGAATCAGAATTTCTGGGAGTGAATGAATTTTAGATAGGATTCTTAAATAGGCCACCTTTACCAGAGGAAAAAATTATGCAGCCCTCAGCTTCAAAAAGACATTTCATCACAGATTCTGATGAATATTCACATATGGTGGAAGATGTTTAAAATACACAACACATTATCTTTACTGTACATTTGATTGTTTTGTTGCAGAGTCACATGAGAGTACATAAATACACATTTGCCTCATGCAAAATCTGTCAAAAGGTGTGCATTGACTGTCTTTCTGACTTCATGTCTCTTGTGTCTCATCTCCGTTTCATTATTCATAGCTGTTTGGCTATACAACACGGACATCTGAAACCTTCCGCTCCTGCTCGAGCACAAATGTCTGACTTCCTAGAACTCAGTGGCAGCCAGATAAAAGCAAAGCAAAGTGATTCACCTGTGGCAACAGAAGCCCTTTGCTTTCAGGGGTCGCTCACCCACATGTGATGTGGGTTCAAAGCAGTCATATAGAAGAGAGGGAAAGAGAAAAAGAGAGAAGCAGAAGCTCCACAGAAAAAGACAGAGACAGAGAGAGGCATGTAGGGAGGACAGGAAATGAGGAACGAAGGGGTATCGGAGGGGAAAGAGAGAAAGGAGATGGGGAAGCAGTGACACAGGAAATGGAGAGAGGTGGGGCAGGGAAGGTACACGGGATAGATGTGTGTGTGTGTGTGTGTGTGTGTGTGTGTGTGTGTGTGTGTGTGTGTGTGTGTGTGTGTGTGTGTGTGTGTGTGTGTGTGTGTGTGTGTGTGTGTGTGAGAAAGGGGGGCAACAGCAGCGTGGGCACTCAAGTAGAATATTTTTCCAACATCATGGCAGAAGGGCCTCTGAGTGCCCCTGTTATTAGGCGTGTGTGCTGCTGAGCTTTTTCCTCTCTGAAGGAAACAAGTGGCCTTTCAGTGCATCTTCTCGGCAGACGTCAGGAAAACAAAAGTTAATGAGCATGTACCCCTGTTTTCCCTCCCTTGTTTTGTTTCTAAAGAGGATGTGACTTTCACATGAAATTTCAGAAAAAAGGAGAAGAAATACTGCAGCTCACCAAGCTTTGAATGGCCTGCAACTACGCCAGAGTGATGTCAAAGAAATGATGTCCATGACACAGTATTGGAAAGCCTCACAAAAACTAAGGCCCCGTTTACACATCAATGTTTCATCCAATAATGCTAAAACACAGTGAAAACGCAGTGAAAAAAACCTGGACTGGAAGAGACTAAAAAAGCTGTAGTAAGCACGCCAGCCCTGTAGGTGGTGCTATAAGTGTCTTGGTCAGGACCTGCTTTTGGTAGATCTCCACTGAAGTAGAGTTGAGCTGGTCATCTGGTGTATTGGTCAATACTAAGAGCAAAGTGGAGCAACAGATGCACATTTTGTTGAAAGACATTCAACAGATTCAGCAGATCGAGCAACACAAGCCCAACACCATAGTTCACGGCGATCGTAACAGCGGTACTGTTGTTTGTGCTTCCGTAAAGCGGAGCGTCACATCAGCATTTTGAATGAAAACCCCAGCCTATTGTTTACACGGCAACAGTGTTGGCAGCATTTTCCAAAAAAGTCCACTCTGGCGGCCATTTTCAAAAGTTTGCGTTTTAGGTCAGCTAAAACGTTGTTTCCATGTAAAAAGGCTTGAAACACAACAAAACTCACGTTAAAACTGTTGTTGTGTAAACGGCCTCTCAAGTACCCTCTTTTATGTGTTTTATTTCAGCAGACCGTCTGCTACAATTTGGTGTTAGTTGCAGGTTTGTACAATAATTTGTTACCTGACAGTGTTGAAAATTAGGATGACCCAGTACATGTTTAATATTCCTGATCTTAGTTCCCAGATTATTGCCAGGATCTGGATCATACTCTTACAACCATCAGAAATTATGGTGACCTTGTCTTGTATTGTTTTGCAAAGCAATCCGACCATTTATTGTGGAGTTACACATATGGTGAAAATGGCCCTATCTCACAATAATAAAAAATCCTGGATCCAGACAGTGATTTACATCACCTCCAAAATGTAATCAGTTCTTCCTTATCCCATTTTGAACATTTCCTGAAAATTTCATCAAGATCTGTTTATTACTTTTTGAGTTATGTTGTCCAAAGACAAACAACCAAACTCTCCCAAAAACATAACCTCCTTGGCAGAGGTAAAAATCCATAATCTTATTTGAAAAATGTGGGAGGTACACTTTGATAGTAGACATGGTAAGCCTAAATCAAATGGCAAACAGCATGTTAGTGTGATACTGAACCAAGAGACAAAGTAGTCAGAACAGGCGAAGTCATCCCAAGACTTCTTAGATCTCAGTTAAAAAAAAAAAAAAAAACTGGTCTGGAAGCATGAGGGTAAACACAAGAGAAACCACAGAAACATTGACTGAAAAGGGCAAACGAACTGGCACAAAAGGGAGAGCCCACTGAGCTTGAATACACCATGGAAGTGAGATAATGAGACACAGGTGAGACACATTAGGATATTTAGGGATCAAAAGACTCAGGGGAAAATAAATCCAACTAAACAAAGAGATTGGGGTTACGATCAAAATAAAACAAGAAAAAAGCACAAGACATGAAACAATAGAGAAGGGGTAAAAACAGCTGCAGTTTAGCACAGGTATAACTATATTCAGACGGTGGTGTTTTAAATGCTGAAGAGTTAAATCAGGCATAAAGGCTTCCCCATGACACAAAATTGTCAGGGATGAGAGCACACAACGGAGATCTGCACAGCAAAAGATGAAGACGCTGACAGCTCACCTTGATTACAATCCGACCCAAAGTTTTGCAAGAGGTTTTGAGCTTAAGTATCATAGACTAATTGTTACATGAATTAGACCCTAGGATGGAAACTATCAAGAAGCAAATGATCCACAACTATTGAAGCCATCAGTGGCCATGATTTCCCCCTTACTGTGCTTTGCTGACGTCTTTTTGTAGGTTTTGCACACCACTGGAGGTCTCAAGAGTGGATCATGATTTAGCTAGTTGCTATTTGTTAGTATAATGAAATTTTTTGTCATTTTGTTACGGCCATGGGATTTGTTAGTTGGTGGAAAAATGTAATGTCCATGGTCCTCTGACATGAGTCAATAGTAATTAATGTTTGCTTAACATCAATTATTGTGGACTTTACTTATATTTAAATCTTTCTGTCTTTATATTGCTTTTTTTGTTTATAATGAGTACTTTCATGCACCATACCTCAACACTCATCTCAGCATAAACCCCTGACTGGAACATTACCGTGTGTCTTAATTATCGGCCAAACATTGGGGCTTGCTATGAAGCACAATGCAGTATTGATCCTTTGGTAGCATAAGTTACCTGCAGCATAATCGGCCAGGGATTACTGGTAATGATGGATGGATCATGCCTAGCAGAGGGTCATAAACAATGCAACATGTCTCCCAGGTGAGTATTGTCCTTCACACATGTGAAATAAATACAGATACATGCTATACAGGTCAGAAGGTTATGTAACTGACTCAATACATGTCTATGAAAATCTTTAGTTCAGACAAGGCAACACTGCAAATATATCTGCAACACGGCGCAACAAGAAGATAATGAAACTGAGACTAATACCATGTAAAATATTCACAATGTGTGACTACTTGGGTTTGTTCATGAGATTTAACAGCCTCAGTTTGGTTGTTTGTATCAAAGCTGTACAAAGCTTGCGGGACCCTCAGACAGACCGGCTGCATAAGATATAACAAACATTTTCACTAATTACAGAATTTCTCAACAATCAGGATTAGTCACAATGATGCAACAAACTTGCAAGAGTGCCTAATTAAGAAGAATCTAACAGCAATCATCTCAATGAATCACTCTCTGACTGATTTCATATCTTGAAATATGTCAGCAGAGTCCATAGAGATTACAGGCTGCATGCCAGGTGCAGGCCTAGCAAAAGTTCCCATTATAAATAAAGTAATTTAGTATAAATGTTAACATCTGACATCACTGCACCTCCGCTGTGACACTCGTATTAATGAAGCAGAAACTGCACGTCTGCGTGGACAAATAAAGTCATGCATCTCTGAAATTACCTCTCACCCAGAGCTCCACAACAAATCCCTGTCCTCAGTGAATTCCAATAATTTGGTTCATGTACCTTAGAAGACATGGTGAGGATGAAATTTAGGGAACAGGCTGTAACTACTGTGCAGTTGTGCAGTGTTAAAAAGGATCATCCTGGCTGATGGAGCTAAAAGTCAAAACAATCAGTTAAATGTGACACTGACTAAGTACAAGCAGTGCTGCATTGTGCTCTCACACTGTCACTTTGCCAGTGGAGAATATGACAGACAGATGAGAGGAAATAGATGTCTGTCTTTTGTATTTATTTATTTATTTTTTTAAGCCCCAGGGTTTAAGGGAGGAATGAAGTGATATCTCGATTTTGGTTTCACACTCGCTGCCATCTTGGCAGATGTTTGGCACCAGAATAATCCAACTTCTGGCAGAGTGGTGGAGCAAGCAGCAGCTTCTATGGCACTGTGACAGTAATAATTTATAATACTCCAAGCACTGGTGTTAGAGACATGCACAGGGAAGGCGGAGTGTAGTGTTACAGCCAGGTTTGTTCCATGTAACAAGAAAATGCACGTCAATTACACTGACTTACAAGGCTGTAGGATATTTAGGGTCCAAATAATTTCAAAATTACTTATACACAGATGTTTGAAACATGCTTTGACTGACAATGCATGCAAGCAACTCACGAGTATAACAAAATAAGTATTGAACCAGAGAGGGAGAAATCCGGAAAAGTCTAACAACGGCAGAACAAAATACAACAGTAAAGAAAAAGACACGTTACAAATAAATAAATATGGGAATAAATCAATAAATGAATAAACACACAATTAGATTAATCAAACTTTTTTTGCACTTTGATTTTGTATAATGTCTTTCCTCACTTTTTCCATTTTGTAGTTGGATTTCTTGTTACAAATCACTGACCAGGGATAATGAGCTTTAAATATTACAGGCATATTGATAAATACAATGAAAATATAATAAATATTCCATAAAAATCACCAGACTAAGGCCAAGCAGAAATATTAACAGGTTTTTCTCCAGCTGAAAACCCCAGCCATCCAAAAGCACACATCAGTTCCTGTGGAAAAATCTATCCAAGCATTGTTTTTCCCCAGCTTTATTTGGCTCTGTAGTGCTTTCATATTGAGTTCATGATCATGCATGACAAGAAGTTCTCAGTCTGTCACAGTGTACACGGGTGCAAACACACAGGAAAAAGGACATTTTTTAATAATACATGCTATTCAGGGTTCCAAACTGGCAGAGTGGTTGTCATTTGCCAGTAAACATACTTTATAGACATCTAGTCAAGCAGACACAGTGGGCTCATCAACACAGCGTGGTTATTGAAATTCTGTTTGGTTTATTCCACAGTATCATTATGTAACATAACAAAACCCAGTAATATTGTATGCTCATTTGGACACATTATAATGAATGTTAGCAGATTCTTATTTTGAGATTTCAGACTGTGTTATGGGTGAACACATCTCAATTCAAAAGAGCCAATATTAAAAATGTGGACTGTGTTTCATACATCGTGGTTGGATTTCTACCAGCCATCACACCCTGAAGAGCCTCTGGTCCTCTTTGCCTTCATAAATCAAGGTCATCCTTTAAGATGCTATTGACCTTTTGCTTTGGACGTCACATCCGCCCATTCCTGCCTGGACGGCAAAAGGAACACGATACTTGCTAAATGAATGACTCAATTTCCCAGGAGAAAACTGTAATCTACAAGCTACATCACAGAAATGTTGACGCCTTACGAGCGCTCTCGCAGCCTTGGATCCTCAGGTGGAACTCTGCTGGTTGTTCCTAAGTCAGTCAATGTAGGTGTGATCAGGCTTTTTCCACCAAGACCCCAAATGTTGGAGTGACCTTCCCGAGGAGATAAGGCTGGCAGAGTCAGTAACACCTTTTAAATCTGTTCTTAAAACTCACATTGTTTTTATTCTTAAGCTTTTAATCATCTGCTTGGTTGTAATGATTTTATTCCTTTATCTCTCTCTCAGAACCCTTTCCTTTTTTCCACCTGAGGTGATGTCTAGGATCGTCTTACCAGCACCTTACACAAACTGGTGTCTGTAATCCAGGGGTTACCTACACTAACCTTCAAAGCAGGGTTTCCGCTATAAAAAATGGCACCGGACAACATGACTGGCAGGTTTTCAATTTATCGGACAAGCATTTGATTTCCCGGTCAAATATTATCTGAATTTATTGAGCTTAAATGCTGCAAAGTACACCCCCGCAGCTTCCGCGAGGCTGAGGGGGGGTACTTTTCAAAGGGGCCCCGCCCTCGTCCGTCAAATTTTGTGCGGACTAAATTTCAATAGAGTGGTAGGGGAATTTATTCAAAGATATGCCCAAAGATCAGGACATATATATATATATATAAAGTCTACTCACCTGCAAAGCAAGCCTGTGAAAAAAAATGTATTTTCTGTTATTAAGTGGGGGTGTATTTTCGATTGATGTAATCTTTGTCGCTATATGTGACAAAGCGATTTAAAAAAATAAATAATTTGGTCCTAGAACAATTTGTTCTATATTCAAAGTAAAGTTGTGTAACAACCTGAGTGGACTGATTCCAAAAACTGATTATAAAACCCTGCACTGTGCGTCAATGGGTAATGAGGAGTCAAACAGCGGAGTCCCGCAGACAGCTCCCGAATAATGACAGTTAGGATCTGCACCTTGACAGTGACTATGACATTTGGGCTCTATAGGGTGATCTGTCACTGCATGAGTGAGTAGCCTCATGGAAGTTACATTTTACAAGTCTTCACATTATTTACTAACAAAATTCATGAAGGCAACTAATTTGGTGCTTTTAAGGTCATGCCATTAAGTTGGATCCTAACGTTTACATTAAGGGGCAGACTTAAAATGATACGACGTACATATGAGAATAATATCAAAGCATGTCAATTCATAAAACTTTCCTTTAAAGCATAGGCTGTATCAAATAAAATGAGTGCCATCAACTGACTCAATTGGTTAACAAAAATTAATATTGCACAGCAGAAGCTTCCATTCGGTCCGAAACGACCGACTTTTCCTTTTCTTCTCGGCAGGAGGCAAGACATCATCTGCTGCAGCCTCCGGGATTTCAGCCTCACCACCATCTTTCTCCTCTGAACTATTTTGTTTAGTAAAAAAGCCTTCAAGTTTCGTCTGTTTCGACATGTGTCGCCCGCTGTATTGTTGTTGTTCTGCGCGCTTTGTGGGAGTAAATGAAACCCGTGCTACAAGTTTAGTACCGCCTGAAAAAAAAAATAATAATAATAATAATAAAATTTTGTTCCACATAGACCAGGCCTATCCATAAAAAATAAGAGGGAATATTTTTCAACGGACATTTTGACCGGTGGAGTTGAAATATGTCGGACTTTGGCAGATTTTACCGGTCAAAGTCCGGTAATTACCGGATAACGGAAACCCAGCTTCAAAGGTAGAGGAAGCTGAAGCAATGGGTCATGAACTTTTAAATTTTACTTTTTTTTAATCATTATTTTTATAGTATAAAATAAGAATGATTAGGTCATGTGTTAGTGCAAAACAAAGTGCAGAACTGAATGTAAACACATCACTTCCTTTGTCTTTCTGTCTTTTTTCTTTTCAATATTTTTTTTTACATTTTTACTTTTTATTTCTTTATACTTTTTTCAGCTCTGAGTACACATTATGCACACATGCTATTTATATGTACTCAATACTTCACTATGTATATGTACTAGCTGCTGTAACTCAGCAGTTACAGCAGCTAAATGTGTTGTCACTTCTGTTAATAATAGTTTTCACACTTTCCTTCCTGTTCCTCCTGTGACTCCTTCATTTTTGACTCACAAATCTGAGTCTGAACAAATGTAAATGAAATTCTCACTTTATTTTTAGTGAGCTGGCAAATACAGAACATAATACTCTCACTATCTGCGTGTGTTTACTGTCTTGGGGGAGCAATTAACCCTTTGTTCACTTCCCCAAAGCCGAGATCAACAGAAAAGCTGGGACATGGTGATTTGCTAACTTGTGTAATTTTTTCTACACATGTGAAAGGGCTTTTATCCAATTTCAGGTTTAATAAAGCATAAGAGCACTGTGCAGAGAAACAATAACTAATAACTACCAATCCTGCCTCTAAGAACAACGTCTTACAAAGCTGACTTCACAGCGGAAAATTAAGAAAACATAAGAGACCGCTCAGTCCTTCAATTTCCCAAAAGAAAACCCCTCACAGAGATGAACAACCAACAATCACCATACAACTTATAAAGGAGGTCAGAGCAGCTGGGTCAGAGGTGAGCTAGAACAAACACTCTAACTGAATCACAAGTCAGTCTGCTTTTGTGTAAACCCTGATGGTATCCAGGCAACAATAGCTGCAGGAGCTTCGTACAATAGACCAATTGCCAACTGTCACCTCTGTCAATCAGAAACCCACGCACCTCACAAACATCCATCAATAATTACTGGTCTTGAAAACATGCTCATGGGGGGCAGAAAGGTTGATCCACACACTGAAAAAAACTACAATGAGTGGTATAACAATGATTGATTTCTGAAAAATAACACAACTCACAATAAATCAGTTCAAGTCTGGATGGTTTAATTTCTCTTGAGTAGCCGGAAACAAGACCGGGTGTGTGGATCACACAAAAAGAAAATAAAAGTGTTTCACAATAATTTCTCTAGGATGGACACAGGCAAGCCAAACTCATTTCCGCAACATTTTCATATATAGCACCACTTTGGTGTATATTTCACAAACTAGTCCAAATGATTCCATTATTACAGCATACCTGTGGCCTGCACCTGACAATACCTGCTGGTGCAGTCTATTATTTACAAGGATGTCAAAGTGGCCTTCAAAGAAATCTCAAAGAAATGACTTGCTTAATTTGGGCATACACCAGAATTTTTTTGTATTTTCTCAATTTATTCGCACTAATAATCTGCTCCACGTGGGAGTGAGTGGAAAAAAAGGAAGTCATGCAAAATAGCAGGCAATGTTTCTGGCAATAATAGTGTTCAAGGTATGTTGGGGTTTTTAATAATTAAAGACGTTTTTCATGTGAAAGAGAAACATCCTCCACAGGTGTAGGCCTTGTGTCCGGCTGCCAATCAAGCCAAGGTTTCTTGAAGATGTTGAGAAGGGGGCTCTGCATCATCTCGTGAGCAAGTGCTGGGTTCTATAGAATTCAGCTACTTTCTTCCATGATGTCAGGGTCTCAGTGGTATTTACTGCCGGACGATGCTTTGTATTAAAAACAAAAAAATTCAAACTATATTTAAAATAGACAATAAATATTTTTTGAAAAGAAAAATCAAAGCTCAGAACAAAATGTTTTAAAAAGAAACATTAAAACGTTTTGTTCTTCTTTTATTTTTTCATTTATAGGCGTGCTGCATGTACTGAGCAGCACCAACACACCAGCAGTCATGGCTATGCAGCTGTAGTTTATAATGACAAACATGGCAATGATTGATTTAGGCCTTTATCTTGCCTGTGCATGTTTATTGAGTATTGCTTTGAGTTCTACAGCCCTTCAGTACACACTGGCAGACATTTCAGTGTCATTTAGTAAATGTATGTTTCTTGAATAGCTGTACTAATGCAGCATACATTAGATATGATTATGTGAGATTAGAAAGAATTATCCATAATTGTCTCCCTGAGGAGAACTTTATCCCAATGTCACAGACAATACAGTTGACATAGCAACACATACTCAATCATATCTACACATGAATCTGCTGTGGACATTTGTGCCATGCATACTGTCATGTTTGCAATTGAAGCCAAACTGTTTTACATTTACTTGTGAGTATCTTAACAATGTTCAAGTCACACTAGACTTGCACAGATCCACCATTTCCTTCCATTTTTTAATGGCTTTGAATATTAGGTATGGCTCTTATCAAAGTCAGTGAAATAAAGCCCACACTCTCAGATTTGTTTCAGCCATGAAGCTCCAAATTCAATCAACAAGTACCATCATTTTGAAACCACTTAATGCATGCAGCTTCTCTGTTATCAGAGGTTTGAAAGTAGATTTATTTTGGCTTTGTTCCAGTCAAATATCTATACTTATTACCTAGCTGTGTTTGACTGGAAAAATAACTGGTTACGATGAGCCCTGAACCAGGTCATATTTTTAGTATATGATTGGTTTTAGATATGTCACTTGTGACTGCTTAAAATTTTGCTAACAGATACTATTTTTTTTTCCTTTTAATCTTTAGTTTATTGTTCTAAACCTCAGGACACCAGTCTGTGTATTAACACTTCACCTTTCATATAGTACATAGTAAAGAATTTATTATGTAACAAGTGATAAAGATAATCTTGATAGTCAGCTAATACTGTCACCTCAGGTGATAAGATGACATTGTGACATCATCTCAAAAGACAGAAGGGTTTGAGGTCTAGGATTTTCACACGGCCTGGGAACATGTGAGGATGCTGGCAAGTGTTGATGATGATGATGATGATGATGATGGTGGTGGTGGTGGTGGTGGTGGTGATGATGATGATGATGATGATGATGATGATAGTGTCTGTGCCAGTGGCTGTGTGTGTACTGCTTCACTGTGATAAATATCCCTTTCCCAGATGGCTGGCGCTCCACGAGACGGAGCGCGTGAACCCTCTCAACCAGCGTGAGGCTTCAGCAGCCAGCCTCCGTCTCCCCGCCAAGGTCACCGTCAGCAGAAAGGAAGGCAGAAGCGGGAACGAGTTTAATATCTCCTCTGCTGACAGCTGCAATTTAATTGTTACCTTGTGAAACAGATACAGCACTTTCACAGCGGAGGAGACTAAGGCTCTATCTTGATGGCTCTCTAGTGAGTGCCCCAAATCCTCAGGCCTTTTCCTTTTAAACTAGGGGAACACTTTTTTAAAGGTGTCTTTAAACTGGAAGAACAATTCTATAAACTGAGCTTTCCACAGATCCTGAGAAGAACCACACAGGCAGTTTAGAGACTTCTAATCCCCAAGCCCATTAATCAATCGCTTCAATTCTCAAAGCCTACATTCACTTTCATACATGTTAATGGCTTTGTAATCATTTACAAGTGTCCTTTTAGTGTCCACTTAGTCCACTCACACTATGCCATCTTACACATCCCACCACTTAAAGGACCCAGCAGATTTTTTTATCTTTTTTTTTTGATGCTGGTGCAGCCTGGGGCGTTTAGGTCCACTCTCATTAAACCTAACGTACACATTGAGCATGTGCAGAAGGTTATCTCAGTCCACTGCATCACGTCATGTTGAGGATCCAGTGTCCATGCTGAGTCAGACTGAAGATTTAGAGCCTTGGAAAACTCAGTCCAGTATGTTACTGAGTAAAAACAGGAGCACAAACTGTAGTGTCAGAATGTTGTGTCCTTGGGTAGACAGTTAACATAGTGACAAACCTTTTTTGATCTTGTTCTCCCTGATACATAGTTTTGCTTCAGATTTAAGGCTCTCAATATTTAAAAAGTTCCAAGAACAGACCAACCCCAACACCGCATCAAGTAATCTTTCATCACTTTCTAATTTCCCAGCCTGTCTGTGGCACTCAGCCTCAAGGCTATTCTTTCTATAGGAGGCATTAATATTTAAAACTGGTTCTCTAAGTATACTTTCATTTGAATAAAAGCATTTCTTCAAAACAGCTGGGTACTGTAGTTTTTAGAAAAATCATTACTCAAACTGAAGTAAGTATGTATGTCTCTGGGACCATTTTCAATCATGGAGCCATAGAAAATGTGCGAGCTGTTGAGCAGCAATAGTAGCAGGCTGTATCATAAGAAAAAGGTTTAGGGCGTGCGGGCCTGTGTGTGTGTGTGTTTGTGTGTGTGTGTGTGTGTGTGTGTGAGAGAGAGAGAGAGAGAGAGAGAGAGATTGTTAATTTTGGCGCTATCTTGCACCTTTATTGGTGGGATAGAACAGTAGGGGACAGGAATGAAAAGCCAAAAGTAGACTCATTGTTTGACCTCAGAGCACTCAGTACTAGAATGATTTCAAGGTTTATTATTCAATTAGTCAACTTGTATTTACATAGCACCTTTTCACCGGTGATTTACAGTGATTGAAAAAAAAAGCTATTAAGGCCTATAAAATAGAATAACAGCAAAACAAGTTGACACAATGCACACTTACAAAATATATAAAAATTGAAAATAACTAAATGCATCAAAAAAGCAAAAAGACTATAAATAGTTATTAATAGTCAATTCAGAGCTTTTCTTCTGGCTTACAAATCACTAACAAGAACAGCTTCTGTCTACCTGGGGTCCCTCACCCAGGTCTACACTTACCTGACTGTATACGATCCACAGAGTCCCTTTCTACTTTTAAGAGAAGACTGAAGACTCATATGTTCAGGGAACACTTCAGCTGACCATTCTCCTCTTTGCTCTCAAGGGTAGATTGAGTCAAAAGGTCTAAGACACAGCTCTTGGTGAATAATGTTGAAGGTTGAAGTATACTGTTGCAGCAATTATTTGTGGTTAGTTGGCAAGATTATTCTAAAAAAAAAAAAAAACTCCTGCACTTGATGGCAGTACCTACAGCCAAACAACTTGTTGTACTTTGTTGCACAAACCTTCTGTCTAAATTCTTGCTTGTTTTGTATGTTGCTTTGGACAAAAGCGTCTTCTAAATCAAACTGTACCGCTGCAGTTGAAGGTAGGGTCTGCAGGGATTTTTGTCACTTCTTAGTACACAAAACATTCAAGCTGGGCTCCTCCTCATTGGCTTAGTGCCAGCATACACCTGCCCTCTGACTGTGACTATGTGAACACATTGACAAGCCTAGCAACCACCTGCAGCATCCCGTTTCTATGTGGGGGAGACTCAAGAGCAGTGCCCCTGACTTGGTATGTTAGCACAAGCTAATCACTGGGTTGTCTGACACAAACCTGTCAGTAGATAGCCAGCTTGCGTAGTTGTTCATCCCAAGCTGCTCTTAAATTGCCTGAAAGCGAGTGAAAGATGAGCCAGGCCTCATTTATTAAAAAGCTTTATACATTTGGCGTTTCGTTTCATTTTAGCTGCGTTTATCTTGCTCCATGCTATGTCCACTACCGTAGCTGCTCGGGATGGCTTCTTCCACTTGCTAATCAACACGCAAAATCACTTACAAACTGGGCATGCTGTGACTGTCTGATGAAATCCGGCTTACTCTCCACCTAGAAACATCCCTTTACAACAAAAACATCAACATACAGGCAGAGGAGAGGGTTCAAGGCAGACACAGGCACTGAGACACATGTACAGAGGCCCAGAATTGACGGTTGAGCAGAATTATTCCTGTAAAAGTTGACATTTTATTTTTTAAGGAAAATCCTGCAGACTCTACCTTTTAAATAAATACTATGAATAAAAAGAAATAAATAAATGAGGACAACAGTTAAAGATAAGTATGCTTAAGCCATAAAAAAGGGTTGACAATAACCAATCAACTAATCCTTTACTTAAAGAGTATTTAGGGGGAAAATATACATATATTAAAAATCAATAGGTCTTTGGTTTATGTTTGAAAGTATCAGTGTTTAAAGCTCCTCTCAGTTCTTCCTGCATGCCGTTTCACCAGAATACTACAGGAGGTGTTTGGTATAAAGACAAGTAGTAAAATAATCCCTCTCACTTCCACTTAAGTCATGTATTTCACAGAGGCGTAAATTTCTTTCCTTGAAACAGCACTACAGATTTTTCAGTAGTGTTGTTGTGTTATGCATCCTCCATCCAGAAGTTAGTTTTTGGAAGACTGACCAAACCACACACATGTAGGCATGGTGTGATTAATAATCCATCAAAAGAACCATTTCCATGTTTATTACCCTTGGAGAAATGATGAGGGATAATGAATGATATGAAGGTATGCAAGCGCAAATGGAGCAACACTTGTTTGTTGATCACTCAGCGCTTTCTCAACTGAATGAGATGTTTTGCATCTAAATAATCTTAGCCTCTGTTTCAGAATTGAAAACTATATTTTTACATTTTTTTCATACTAAAAAAAACACTCATGGAAAAAATAAAAACCCTTTAGTCCAATTCATTATATGAGCTTTTGGCACTATACATCTTCCAAAAAAGACAAGGTTGATCTAACCTCGTCCTGCTGCTAATCCATCTTGTCATCTATTAATTGTCTTCTTTGCTCACATTTGATAGAATCTTTGAAAAGACTAAATTTAGTACATCTTGTTATCACCGTCAGTTGCCATAGCTTATTACTGTTGTAAAGACGTTTCACTAGAAGGAAAGTAGAAAACAACCCAATCATTGACAAAAAGAAACTATTTTTACATTATGCACCAATGACAGGAACAGACATTCATTCAGACATTTAATAGACTTTCCAAACAGCTTTTAAGAGACTGGCTAAGTACTGTCCCCTCGTTTAATATCCAATTAAAATTGTTGTACACTGTAATGATCAGCTGTCCAACTAATTTTATATCAGTGTGTCCAGCTAGTGGTAGACAGGAAAATAGACAACATTCCATTATGACTAATGCTGATGTACTCAAGCTGATTTTCTCATTACGTGGGAGGCTGTTGAGTTGGTCAGTATCGTAAAGCTTCATTGTGAAGGCTGGAGGTTCATTCAGAGAGAACCTTGAAAAATTCAGCGTGCACAAAAGAAACTGGCACATAAAAGATCTGTGAAATGAAGTTGCTTTAACATTAAGGCTGAAGGTTTTCCTTTTAAAGCAGCAAAGCGCCTGTTTTGTCTGGTTACGGTAGCTACTGACAGAAAGGTTACACAAATCTGGCCTGCGAGGTGTGTGTGACTGTTGTGGCACATCTTACATGGCTGAATGTTGGCTGCGTGAGTTGCTACCCTCAGTCTGGTCTTTAGGCCAAGGACATTATTACATTATATCAATATGTCTGGATTTTATCCAATAAAGAGAGAAGAGGTGAGTGAACGAGTTGTTGGTCTTATCCATTCACTGGTGGTTTGTGTATTATGCATGTTTACGTTGTCAAAATGTTTCACAGTTTACCTGTAGGTGCAAAAAAAAAAAAACTGTATGTAGAGAGAGAAATATAGGGATGAAGACAGGGAAGGAGATGGTATGAGATTAAGTGGCAAATCATAATAAAAAAAACAACAACATGTCATCTCCATACAACACTAAAGGCTCAAAAGAGCCTCAGAATCTAACTTAGACAAGATCGGTGATAGGAAAAAATTAGTTATTCATGAGCAAGTTTAACAAAAGTTGTCTTTATCAACTTTTTTCTGACGTTTTTCTGATGTTTTAAAAAATAAGCACATTTTTAAGAGCTTACCAGCATGTCATGGTGCACGGGCCCTTCCCCAGTTTGATAACAGTAACTGAAATCTCTTTGATCGCATTGAATCACATTAGCAGAGGGAAAAGAACAGATCACAGACTGTTCTGCGTTAAAGGGTAAATTGCAGGTTAAAGACAAAAGAAATTGATAGGAAAATAACTTAAAAACAATATCCTGAAAGAAATTCCTAAATTAATAAACCACAGGGTCTCCTGGAGACGTTTTAGTACAGGTCTTTGTACTTCCGCATTAAAAACCGGCATTTGAACGTGATGTCACAGTCAGGAGTCCCGCTGCTTCTGCCTCTGTTTACCATTGATAAACATGGATCAGACTGTCACTCCTGTCAATGAAGAGGAAGGAAATCTCAATTCCTATCCATATGATGGCCCTTAGGGTTTAAATTATGAGCCTGTTAGGAAAGATGGAGACCTGGAACAGGGCAGGGTTAGGAGGAATAACGTCCGTAGGAGAGCAATGGAGTTGTGGTGTCAGGAGAGCCAGAGGAGAACGGAGCAGGTGTCCTGGTGAGTGAGTGCTGTTAGCTAGTGTTATGTAGCCTAATGCTGTGTTCACATCAACATATTCAAATATGTTAAACAGATACACTTACTAAAAACAGAGAAGTCTATCCACTGATCTAGAGTCAGAAAACCAAGACTAAGCTACGGTGCTCAGCTCACGTTTCTGTTGGGTTCATAGACTGTATAAAACATGGTCGTAGTCTTGCCGACGTCACCTGTCTATTTCTGAAACGGAAAATGAGGCACATCGGCTATAGCGGCCATATTGGTAGTGGCAAGGGCTTCGCCAACAGCCATAGGGCGCCGGCCGTCACGTGACCCTAAGCTGTGCCTGTTATTGGGGGAGCTCACGATCTTAACATCCTCTGAACAGCCGCGTTAGAAAAAAAAATCACCCCCCGTGGTGCCAGTAGTAAAATTAGCGACTCAGACAGGAGACATTTTTTAGACCAGGCTGTAAATAGGTTAGTTTCTGCCTTGAAAATGGCTTTTTTTGGCATGGTGTGTATGTGACTTCTGCTACTTCTGGAGCCAGCCTCAAGTGAACACACGAAAAACAGCAGATGTTAGCACTTCCCCATTGTCTCATATTCTGAGACCGGAGGTTGCCGCTTGGTTGGGTTGAATCTTGGACTGAATCCTTGGCAATCCTTGTTAATGACTGTCACTAGGAGCCGGGCTAGAGGCTGCTACTGCTCCCGGTGAAGCTGGAGTTGTCTGACGGGAAAGTAGCCACGTCAGTCTCACCCGGACCTGGCTCCGGTATCCCATCCTGAACTCCATCCATAGACTTTATAAAATAGACTCCATCATATCAATCTTCCTGTCGAGAAATGGGCACCATGGATGACTGCGTTTTTTGAGACCAATGCAGCTATAAAGCTCCGTCTTGTCAGCTGCACAAAAACAAATACGAGCACGAAAGCTAACTCACCGAGTCCGAAAAAGTGGACTCTATGTCCTGTCAAGCTAATATTTCTTCATCCATCCATCCATCCGAACACCTCTGATTCATCTTAATAGATGGTCAAGTTAAATCATACTGAGGAAGAAACACAATAAACATGACCCAAAATGCCAAATCTCACTCATGACAACCTGTTATTCACATTAGCTCAAAACAGAATAGAGGAATGCGAGTCCCTTTTGTTACGTCAAATGACGCGATGCTGAAAAAAGAGCGTTTTAAACAGCTATACTGAAAACAGACACTTCTTCTTCAAAATGTGTGCCTTTTTTTGTTGAATATCAAACAAAATCAGCGATTGACTTAATCTACTACCTTTATTAGACCATGTAAGTGTTAACTAAAAAAAAAATTATTAACCTGCAATATGGCCTTTAAGTTACACATCAATCTGACAAAACCTTATTTAAACTTCTGCTACCATTTGAATCTTTAAAACAGCCAAAACACAAGTTAGACAAACACTGACAACTAAGATGGAAAGTCGTGTGTATTTTATGACAGCCTCAAAAGTTACTTATATTATTGCATGATACATTTTTAATATGTGTTTGTTAGCTCACTGGCTTTATGATTACTTTTTCAGTCCACTTAGGATACAGTTAAAGGTGTCAACTTCCGCCATCAGAAAAGTGAAAATATGATTTAGGAAACACTGCGTAACATATTTCAACTTCAATGAAAGTGGTTCATTTGGAGGTGTGATTTAACCCTTTAATACCTAGATAAAGAACTTGTCCTTCCACAGAAGACCACATCAACATTTCCCTTGAAAAACATAATGCAAGTTATATAAAGTACCTGAGGTGTATTCTGCAGCTGTAAACATGAATATTATTGAAACAAGGTCAATAAACAGTACATTATGATCCATGAGCAAGCAGCTTGTTGTGCAGTGACCCTCCATTCCTCCAGATTTTTCCTGACATGAGACACTGCCAGCCTAGCATAGGCTCTGGTCTGTTAAATGAAAATTAAGCTATCATGCAGCTGATTTCAAAAAGAGGTAACTCAAATTAAGAAACTCTGTGATGCCCCGGAGCAAGCCGTCCAGCCCTTGAAATACACACAAGATGTCCCCAGCCCTAAAACGCTGAGGGGGTTCACAGTGAAAGAGCAGAAAGAGACAAGTCACAAATCTTTGGGGGAACAAAATGTAATTCTAGGAACAGTCACAGAACTGGGATGTCCAGGAGCTTTGAGGAGTGTGAGTGTGTTATCTTGATGAATTGCTTAGCAGCTTAGTCTTTAGACAAAAATCACAAAGTCAGATCACAAAGCAACAGACTTGTCCTCTAAAATACAGCCAAAGTTGGATTAGCTATGAACATAAGCCTTACCCCTTTACATCGTCAATCACTCTGAAATTTTATTTACCAAGATTCAGCAGCTCAGTCCTTCAGCAGGACTTTGATTCAGCTGCAACAGACAGGACCACGCTACTCGTATTACATCCTCCCTCTAATGACTGCGTGTCAGTTTCATGATTGATTTTAAAATTTGATTGATAACTTTTGGGGCTTGTCAAGGTCTTGCTCCCAGCTATGGCTGGGACAATTTGACCATCTAGTGGACATTATTCAGGGCAAGTTGCCCCTGGCAAGGGTCTGCTAACACCAGCTTTGTTACACTGAATGAAACAACAGTCAGCTAAAAGCCTCTCCATATTTTTCAACACACTTGCTGCAAAATACTGTGGTTTACTTTTCAAACCTTTTAAAATTAAATCAATGTACAGTATATCTAAATGATATTTACCAATAGGATGGAATGGGATTGATGCCCCAAAGTTAAAGTATAACTTAAGCATAAACCACATTTTTTTTCTGATGGTAACATTTATCCAATAATTGTTGCCAGAGGAGCTGCTGTTTTCAGTCCTGTTCTGTGGCCACACAGTGCTGCAAATGTAATGAGCTATATAACTTACTGTTTTATGCAGAGCATTAGTAGAACTTGATGAGGCTTTGTTTAAGAACAAGCAGAAACTCATAAAGGGAGAAATAGAGCATGTGTTAAGATCATAAATAAACACAGACATATTAAAGGTGTGAGGCCTTTTAAAAGAAAGAGGAGCTGAGTCATGGACACACCACTCTTTTTGTTTCAGGACATAGTATTTTATCTCAGGCAGAGATCTCACAATCATTTGTTTCCTGAAGGCATTATAATTGTTAAGGTGCCCTTTAGGATTCAGTTTGATGAAAGTGGATCATTAAAGCACTTGTGCAATAGGAACAACAACAACAACAGTGGAAAACTAATAAAAAAAAGATGATTTGCCATTGCGAATTATGTAACATGTCCAAAGTAGCTGAAGGGGAATTTAAAAAGATGTAACATTACTCCGGGTCACTGATTCAGACACTCTTTTATTGTCAGGAGTGTTGAGGAATGATGTGCATTAACATTAATAATAATAGAAAATGTTAATTCAGTCAGGACCATGTTCGCCAAAATAATTTATTATTGTAAATATTCAACCTTCCCAAAATAAAATAAAAAAAATTATAAACTGATTAACCCATTTCTACTTTTTATTTTTTAGGAAAAGTTTTCAAAAACACGGCTCTTTATAGTACCAGGTTGTCTGTCCTCTTAATAGTCAAAAAGGAGCTCTGTCTATGCTCGATTTAACATTTCCAATTATGTGTCCATCCCCACAGAGCACCAGAAGTGTAATTTCCTTTAAAATGTCCTACTGCTTTTATTTTTCTGAAACAACTTGGCTTTCAGTAATTAAAACATGACCACCTTTTGCTACAAGACCCCCTGTCTCTCACCTACATTACCGTTTATCCTTTTCTATCTGTTTCCACACTGGGCAGAGGAAAAAGACTTGAACCCTTCCAAACTCAACTGACATCTTTCCCAGGGAGAGACCTTTGATGTCTAATTGTGATATAGATCATTGTGCTGTGCTGTGGCTCTTAAAGTGGGAGGTGATTCTTCTGTCTTCTAGAATGTCCATGCGAGGGCTTTGGGGGATTTGGATGATAAAAATCAGTGACATTTGGAGTCTTCGTAATGACCACAAGGTGAGTGAGGATGAAATATGCATCACAAGGAGATGAAGAGAGAAAAGGAGAGCTGTCACACATGGATGCAGCCCCGAAGGCTGACCACTACACATTAGCCTCCATGGAATGATGCAGCTGCAGAGGTGCTGTACTGCAGGGGAGGGCAACATAGAGTGCACATCATTTTCAAAGGTGTTTGATCTTCAGCACATACAGATGTGCACCAGATGTTGATGCAGATGTTCTGCTGAGAAATATAACATAAGTGTTGCTGTTTTAAAACAGAAATCAAGGCAGTGTCTAAAACTGTCTTTAAAACTGTCTTTTAAAAACTGGGTCTTTAATTTTACACATCTTACTGTCATGTGCAATGTCACAGGTTGCGTGTCAAGTGTGTAACTACCATGAGTGCATATACTGCATGTAACTTTTGTATGAAGCTCCGTGGGCGCCTCAATTTTGCTCTTTTTTGTTGTAATCCTTTACGTTTTTAAAAATCAACAGAACTAATAAAGCACCATGATAAGCCATAAATTGGATACTGCACAAAGAGGCAGAAAAAAAGAAGGTCAAAGGTAGAGTTGAAGATGTATCAAACTCATACAATGTGTGATATAAATACTTTTTGATAATACTAATCACAATGTAAATGTTCCAAACGTGCAATTGTGTTAGAAAGCATTCAACCTCTAAAACACTTAGGTGAAGTCAGGTGGGTAATTCGGGAGTTTATCATACTTTTTGGAGAGTATATTTCCAAAGCCTGGAATTGTTCAGGGATGAAATCTATTCAATAATTTCAAAAAAAAAGTTGTTTTTATTTTTTCTTTATTTTTTTGTAGCCACCAATGGTAGCTCGATTAAAGCTTACCTTCTCTATATATTAACCTAGGTGCAGCAATGAAAAAAAGCAACAACGGGATAAGGATTATTTTTCACTATTAAATAGCTGAAATTCATAGTTTCAAATGTGTGTTAGATAATTATCCATACCTAAAGTTTCCATAAAGTCTTCCTTTAAAACAATAGGGGAAGCCAAAAGTTGGTTGTTTAGATTGTGGAAATAATTTAACCTTATTTTAGGCAAGATAAAAAATAATTAATGTTTCTTTTGGCAAGTCTGCAGTGGCTTCATATTTTAAACCTGGAGGTAGCTACTTGGCTAAACAACTTATTTATCGACATGTTGAAGGAAAACCTAAAACAGCAAGAATAGAGTCAATTTTCGAAAGTTTCAAAGAGTGTTTATACAAAACTTATTAATGACTGAATGGATGAATGATTAGTATATTGGTGTGCAAGATTTTCAAAACAATTTCAGTTCATTCCTGGGAAAGGGGTTATTGTATTCATTTCAGACTTTAAATTGTTCTTCTGATAAGTTTTGTAGTCATTTAAATGACTTAAATCTCAAAAAAATATTTACTCATCTCAAAGTGGTGTCTTTGAAAATAAAATTTTCAGCCAATGCACCGTTAAGGCCCCCGCCAACTCTAGAAGCCTCCTCCAGTGTTGCTTTGCAGCAAAATGAAGTCATGGGTTAACCAGTGTCTCTTACTCATTCAAAGAAGAGAACTGATGAATGATACAGCCTTAAATCAGCAGTTTGTAAAGGGTCATAAAGCCCTAACAACAAAGAAAAAATCATTTCTGTTTGATATGGAGATCCCCCAATTACTGATGTCATGACTTGAGGTTATTGTTTCCTTTTGGCTCAATTCTCATGTGGCCGTGTGAGGAAGCTACTGAGAGCAGACTCAAGTCTCACCCTGGGATAACTGTGACACATTTTTAAACTTGGCCCACGTTCAGAACTGACATCCAACTCTTCAACTAAATATGTGTTTGTTAAAAATGGAAAAAACAAACATCCCACTAACTCTTTAAAGCAGTGTGCAGATGCAGACAGTCAATAGCAAACATCCATGAATGATGCACAGTCGTCATGCTGGAGCTGGAGGTCAACAGGTTCTACACCAAAACTTCAGGGAAAAAAGGAACACAGTTCTTTTGTTTGTTGGAAGACTGTCCATGTTCAAGTCTCCTGTTACAAAACCACTTTAAGATTTCAGGCCTGAATGCCTTGCTGTGATTTTAAACATTCATGTCTCAAACTGGAAACTGCAGCACGCTGTGTTCTGTATGATAGTCATGCACTGGCATCAGATCTGACAGGTAGTCTCAGCTATGCACCCTGTGCTGTGGTAAAGTATTCAGAGGCATTTTAATTGCATCTGGGAAAGAAGCCTCATTTGCTTGAACATTGATAAATGTTTCCTACATGACTTGAAATGTGTTGTTTGTAGGAATAACCAATTTCATCCAACTGCTACATTCAAGGTGGAATGGAGCGAATTCTGTAAATTAATTTACCGTTGACATAACAGCACTGCTAAAGATGCTAAATGAAACTTTAAGCTTTTCATATCCTTTATCAGCTGCCGCTGACTGTGCACTTGAATTCCAAGGGCCTTTACTCCCCTTTACAATGAAATTCATGGAGATGGAGCCGACAGATTGATAAGAGGCTAATTGGGTTACAAGCCTTGAAGAAAGAAAAGAGATCCGGTCCCTTTAGAGACAGGAGTTGACAAAAAGATTAGATGCAGGACAGATGATGCTGAATCACTGTACCACAAGTGTCAGCTGGAGCCAGCACTGGCCACAGTAATGCCTTTGATCGCCCTCCTTTATTCGAAAGCACTCAGTCACACAATAGCAAGTCAGCGTGTTGTAGGCTTCACAAAGGACAGTACAGAAAATGAAGAGAGCAGGGCAATTTTTATTTGTGGACTGAAGTGGTTAACAAGTTCTTCAATGTACATCTGTTCATGTGATGGTTGCACCGTTGCTCCTCAGTTGTATGTGACGGGGTTCGACTTTCAGCCCAGTTTACAAAGCAATGATTTTACCCACGGACATTACATCAGCTCACAGAACAGATCTGAGTATGATGGTTATCAAGGACAACTCTAACCAGGATGTTGTCTTCTTGGGTTCTACTACAAACATGAGTTCTTCATTTGCCCCCTTCCACTAAGTGGATCAGTTCAAATTGTCTCGTTACAGCACATATTTAACAGATTTTCCACTGACTAATTCCGGGACAATACCCCCAAATAAAATTTATTCTGGGGTACACTGTGTCGCGCCGCTATGGCATCACGCTACCATTTAACAGATGCGACTTTCAGCATCCGGCTTATGCACTGCCTACCACGAGGGGGCATGTACCAAACCGTGCCAAACCATAAGGAATTGAACCGGATTGCTTTGTGGAAATGCGGCTATTGTGTTTAGACTATCTCTCTACTCTGACACATATTTCATATGGACAGGGGAATCCTAGCTTTATGTGCCAGGGCTGGACATTCTGGCAGCGGATCAGCTTTTCAAGGGGGTTTAGGCCCCGAAGGATGGAAGCTATACTTGCAGAGAGTTTCTGGTAACTGCTACAGACAGGCTGCAGTAGACCCGTTCACATCACAGGACTCCACCCAGTGCCTTGGTTTTCTTCCTGGGGAAAAACAACCCTCTCTTGGAAGTGCATGCCTTCACCCACTTATGTCCATCTACCTTGCTTCATGCTGCTTCCACTCCCACAGAGAGTGAGAATGGATGCCATAAGGGTCATCCTGGCGGCTCTATATTGGCTTCTTATGTGCGACATTGCGGCACGATTCTGCGGGAACTTACAGAGCCAGAGGATCCTTTTGCAGGGGATTCTGTTCCAGTCTGTCTCAGTCAGTCGTCCAAACGCTGCAGGGGGCTCAAGCCTCCTCAACAATCATGCTCTATGGTCACAGATGGGGGGCATTATTGGCATGTTTGTGAGGAACATCAGGCAGACCCCCTGACATGCTCAGCCCTGGAAATTCTGCACTTCTTGCAAGGACTCTTAAAAGTGAAAAAGTTGCCTACCAGCCCCTGGGTTTGGACCTCCCTTGGACAGCTGATCCACTGCCAGATATTCCAGCCCTGGCACATGATTTGCTTGCACTGCCATGTAAATATGTTACAGAAACATGGTTACATACTCTGTTTCACACGGCTTTATTCCAGGCTGAATTAAGTCTGTCACAGGACAAAAAAGTTTTCCACATTTGTCTCAGGTTGCAGCCGTGTTATTAGGTTGAATCTATATTTATACTACTATTTATACTGGATGTATCCTTTTACAATACATCATATTCTAGACTTTATTTCTGCTCTGCCAGGCACTAATTACCGCATTAAGACGTATTCAGTGAGTAAGGTGAATAATTATACAGTGAGAACACTCTAATCAAGAAGAAACAGACTTTGCTTCATTTGAAGTTTTAACCTCCAATCAAGTGTGGAAGAGTTACTTTGATGTTTTGTTTCCTTTACCTGCAGCCGTCAGTGAGACATACTGGAAATCATAACTAATAGGTTTGAATGATCCATTAGAATACAACTATTTTGATGGTATTTTTTTTATAACATCTTAAGGATTTCAGGTAGTTTATTTGAATTTATTTGACATTCTTTCCCCCCACACAGGTATAGAAAAAAAATGTGCAGTAGTTTTGAAGTTACAGCAGCAGGTACAAAACATCAATATAATAAGAAAGAACTAGCTGATTAGATGTGAATAAAGAAAAAATAAAAAATAAAAACCATGTGTGACTAGGTTTGAATCCAACCATAAATGCTTAAAAAAAAGCAGAAGCATCGCCTTAAATAGATAAATAATAGATGTTTCAATCTCAAAGCATTTTTTTTATTTACAATAATTTAATGCAATTATTTATTTGAATTTGAAATACCTATTTTTACCAAGTTTTTGAGGTTCATGCCTTATATCAGCAAGGACACAGAAAGAGCCGGGAGCCAAGAAGGGAGAGAAAGGAGAGTAACATGCACTTCAGGGGCATAGTCCCAGATTGATTAGTCTACAACCTAAGTTAAACCACCTTTTTCATGTGTGCTGCTGCTGTTATGTAATGTCTCTTTATACACTAGAGCAAAATCCATTCAAGCTCTTATTATTTTGAATCCAGCAACCACCATGAAACACCTGTGCACATATGTCGTCCTTTTCTTTTTAGCTTCAGCGGTAGCAGAAAAGTCACTGTTGCCAGCGTGACAAGTTTGTGGACTTTCCCTCCACTTTTTCCTCTTTATTTCACTGTCCCTCTGTGTTAATTGCACCAAAACACCAAGACAAAACCTCTCAGCAGTAAACCTCAGGCTGACTTTACCAACAAACGTCCTTTCTGAACTGATGTTGCTTAAAAGGTAGCATTTTTGAAAAGAGAGGTTGCATTAATGTACCCCGTAGACACTATCATTTTTTATTTTAATTTTCAGTGATTTCAGATAAAGTTTTAAAAGCTTTTGGTGTTTATAAGAATGAACACAAGGCAGAGTGACAAGGTCAAACAGTAATTGCAGCATCAAAAACAAACGTCATCTATGTTGATATAAAAGCCATCGAATAATGGAGTAGAAAGTCAAAGGGATGTCACACCAAAATTACAGAATATGTAAAGTCTGTTTATACTTGTGATTTTTTATTCTTACTTCATTTGCAAAATTTAAGAAAGCTCACCAGTAATGACAAACTAAGGTCAACTACCAACATTTTTTTTCCCTTATGATTTTTTTTTCTTTTACATAAGAGAAATAAAGCTGTATAAGGTATACAGACAAACTGGGCTCTGTCTTTTTTTGCCCCTTTTCTGCAAATATAAAACTGTTTTAGACTGGGCTGGGATTCAGACTGTTGAATTAAATTTGATCAAATATTGTTTTTCGCAATTTCTTCTGTATAAGTAGTGATGTTTGCAGGCTGTTGCAGGATTCTCCCACTCACAAGGAATCTGGGATCTCTTACTTGCTTTGTTGACAGCATGACAACAGCTGCATTGTCCTTGTCAAGCTGCAGATACTGTGAAAGTTCTGATAATACAGTCTGTTTTTCACACTATGTGTAGGCTTCACAGTCACATTAACAACTGAACTGTAACTGTTTGGAATTATAAAAAAATAAATAAATAAAAATAAATAAAAAAATGTCTAACATCATTGTGAGAACATGTTTTGTGAAGATATTTGGTCTTTGGATATTACCTTTTGCATGCATAAACTCTGAAGATTAAAAAAAAAGAAACAGTCTGTGTGTGTTGTGTGACCTGTAAACTGAACTCTCCAGATGTTGTGTAAAAAATCAAGACGTATTGACCTCAAGGATGACAAAAGACTAACGTCAAACACTTCTATTTCTTTCTGCAGCCATTCCTCTGCCAACTCTTTTTTTCCCAACTGGCTAAATACGGTGAAGATGTGTAGGATGTAGCAGAGTCGATTAGATCAACAGTACAGGGAAGCTGTACATTTGCAAAGGGTTTATAAGCCTCTGTTTTTAATTGGCTTTGGACTGGACAGACTGGTGTGGTTTTCTGTGTCAGAAAAGATCTACCCTGCTCTTGTGGCTCTGGTAGTGACATCCACCCCAGCGCACCTCAACAAATCCACAGCTTTTCTCTGAGACAGGCCGAGTGTGAGGTGCTTGACAGGTCACCCTGGGCTGATGAGATGTCATCATGAGGTTTTGTGAGTGGCTGTGAGCCTGGAATTGTATATGTGGGCAACTACTGCATTGTACAAAGAGTGGAAACAAGGGATTGTGTTGGTTTAAAGTCATCTTTTTTTTCTATATCTAACAAACAAAAATATAGGTGGAAACACAAATAGCTATGAGTAGCATATATAGTGACAAACATATTCAGACTAAGCTCAGTTTTCAAACTATTTAAAGAACAAGCAAATTCAACCAAACAAAGCATTTTGAGCAGATGTATGACTCCAGTGAATAACCACAGTGGCACTGTATTTCAGGGCTATTTGCTGCAGTGCCATTATATGTTGTGATTTTGTAACCTAACCTGTGGTCTCTGGTAGATGTGTTCTGCTGAAAGGATCACGAGTGCATATCTTTTGCAGGACATACTCCCAAACAAACATACACTATGCTTTTGGCTTGCTTCTAATAAGGCGTGAAGCTTTGCACATAGCCGGCTTGGCAGGGGAAGTAATTACAGTTTTTACCCCATAGGCATATTTCACAGCACGCACTTTTAAATCCCATACCCAATAAAGTGCTGGTGTAATGACCAAAGTGAAAACAATGGATACAAAATATTCAGTTTAAAATCCAACGCCTTGTGAGTGTGCTGGCACAGTGGGACACATAAATGGAACAGAGCCATTATTAATGATATTTAGACCACCTGTGCTCTCCCTGCTGTAGAACAACTTTAAGTGTTGGGATGAAAAAAATGTCTACGCAGGTTTTCAGCAGGTGCAAGTCCATCAAAAGACTCACATCCTTACTATGTTAGGAAGCAGAAACCAGCTGGACAATAGGTCTTTGTTCTGAATCCAGGAATAGAGCCAACTACTGCACAGGACCTGAGGTGTTTTGCAGGTGGCCTAATACACAAAACTAAACCTGGTCTGGAGAACTTTTTTAGATGTACCTCAAACTTTATTTATGTTTCTGTGCTTTTTAATTTCATCATACAGTGAGTATGAACCAATACTCGTGTCTGCAGAGCAAGAAGACGCAGTTTATACCGCATCTCTTGTGTGGTTGCAACAAATATAGTTAAGTTTAGGGCTAAGGTTAAAAAACACACACACACACACACACACATCATATATATATATATATATATATATATATATATATATATATATATATATATATATATATATATATATATATATATATATATATAGCCAACCACTGCTGCCACCATCTTTATAATGGTCACCATGGTTACAGGTGTCTTTCTTGTCTATCACCAGGCAGGGTAAGTGAGAGAGATGGAATAAACTTGTTTTCACATGGTGTCCGTGTCATTCCGTGGTGAAGTAATACAACAGGCTGACTGCTGTCCAGGTCTTCCCTTTTTTGAGTCTGTGTGAGCAGAGCTGCTTGCTCTGTCAGTCCTGTTCACCTAAAATTACCTTACAAACCTGTGTGCAACAATGCAGAGCAGAATATCATTCAGGAGCAGAACTTATTTTCTTATTTGCTAAAAATCTGAAAGTTAGAACTGTGTCGTTTCTTAGACTGTATTTGAAGGAGCCACCTACAACCACAATACGTTTTTAAATGTTTTTTGTGATGCAGAGTTTTGAAGCCTTTGTGTCAAAATCAGGTAGAGGTAGAGTTGAGGTGAGCTTTTCGAGTCTTTGCTAACAGCCAAGGCCCATATACAGTGTATATATTATACACATTTAGTCATTAAACAATTTAGGACCATACTGTTATGGAAGAGCCTGATTACACCATGAAAGCAACACAGGTGCAGATTACGTCATAATTAAGTGGTACCTCCTGGAAAACCCTATCCAAAGCTTCAAACTGCCACTACTCATAAACAGCAATAAACCTGGCAAGCAGTTACAGTGGGACTGAGAGAAGACCAAGAATAATATTTTCAGCAGAAGAAATTGACATCTTATAATGAGAATATATATGCGGACAAACAGCTGTTATCAGCTAGATAATCAGATAATAAACAAAGAGAAAGGGAACGTTTGGGGATCTTGAACGAATTAAATGTTTATGGTGTTTACGAGCACACAGTAGGAGACCTGAAAATTAAGCAAGCAATATGAAAGCTGATTTGTGGAACAAGAACCCCAGCAATTCTCCATTAATTGTATAACTCTACAAGAAGTTTATGAGCTCCAACACTTCACCAGCATTATCCACTGTCTTTACATATTTCTTCTTAAAAGGTACTGACTGCACAATGTCAACCTTTAAACAGCCGAACAGGTGCTGTAATCCTGCTGTTAGCGCCTGCAATGGTGGGGTCTACCACTGCTAAATGTAATGCTCTTTTGGGCCATTTACCTAGCTCATGCATACCACTCATCAGTTTCATTTATTTCTTTTTCATCATTAGTACAAATGGTTAGTTTTCCACACTAATGGCTGGACATGCATGCAGGCCCAGGTAATTTAATATCTTAAAACATAACAAGTTAGTCAAGTCAAGTCAAGTCAGCTTTATTTATAGAGCACCTTCAAGAAGACAGCAGTCGATCAAAGTGCTGTACACAAATACAAAGAAATAAGTAAATATAACAATAAAAACAATATAAGATAGAAAAACATTGTAATAAAACAGTAAAAATTTAAAAACTAAAAACTAAGGTGCCTGTGTTTTATAAGAGCTCATTGATGAAATGCCAGGGAGAAAGAGTGGGCCTTCAAGGAAGATTTAAAAATCTCTATGGTCGGGGAGGCTCTTATATGGATGGGGAGACTGTTCCACAGTCTAGGGGCAGCCACTGCAAAGGCCCTGTCACCTCTCGATTTGAGTCTGGCTTTGGGAACCTCCAACAGCAGCTGGTCAGAAGATCTAAGGGCTCTGGTTGGGGAGTATAGATGTAGCATTTCAGACAGGTAGAGAGGGGCAAGACCATTGAGGGCTTTTAAAGCAATTAAAAGAATTTTAAAATCAATGCGAAAACGGACTGGGAGCCAGTGGGAAGTTATACCAAAGCAAGACAAAACCCAGGCTGTAAAAATCATCATTTTTTTTTTTGAATGGACGTGAAAGTGGCTTCCTGTGTTTCTGCAATCAGCCTTATGGGGTCACTGGATGAACTGCAGTTTTTAGCTCATCTGCATTGGCCTCACATTCTCAGACCTCAGATTGCCTGACAAGTCATCCAGATAAAAATGCTTATTTAATACAATGAACAGTACCACAGTGAGTTGGTTATAGTTTAACTGGTTTTACTACAGCCAAACAGGAAAGAAAAAAGGTGCTTGTCATTTCTGTTGAATGCATTTATTTCCGTACACCAAGAAGTAAAAATAAGCTGTACTGACCCTCCAACAACTGCTTATATGACTCATGAATCACAGGTAATATATACAGTGAGCATTTGTTATTGTTACCTCTACTTTCATTACACAGGAAGAAATGCTTACGTTCCCTATGTATAAATGCAGAGGCTGATACATAAGAATGAATTTGAGAGCGAGGCTGTGCCTTCTCAAGGTCATCCATCATGCTCCTTATCCTGCTTGTCAAATCTGCTGAACTTGCTGTTTGCCTTTCAGACCTCGTTCAATGAAGCTGACAGTGTTTTCCTCTTACAAAGTCCAGACTTTTCATTTCTATTCTTTATGCAAATGCACATGTTCAATCACAAAGCTTTTGGGCTGCAGCAGTTCAGAAAGATCTTACAACTGTTATCAAAAGTTTGGTTTTTCACTATAACTGAGTCCAGCAAATCATGTCTAATTTTGAATAAATCCAAGAGCAGCAGGAGGTTTGTTGTAATCACAGATAGTGCTCTGTGTCTTTATCCAGGCTGTTTATTCCCCAACGCAGGAAGCATTAAAGAACGTTTTAAAGCATAACAGGAAGCTATGGCCTAAGGTAATATCAATTTTAATAAATAAGTCCAAATCACATCAGCAGGGTGTCCTTACGTACTTTAATGAATCATTTTCATTTTACTTTAACTCTACGTGTATGCAAGTGTTCCAACACTGTGGGTTTTCATTTCTCCTGATTAAAGAACCACACTGGTGTTATAGGGACCAAGACCAAGACTCAAACCCAAGTCCTTAACAGCTTGGCCTGGTCTAAAGGATTGACTTTGAGCTTGTAAGATGGTGAGGAGGACTAAGACTTTTTCATTGAAGATTTGTTTTGTTTGTTTGTCTTATTTTTAATGTGAGTCCTTCATAATTCATTCAGATTCAAATGGAAAACGACAGTCAGTAAAGGAGGTGTTTGACATACAGGTAGAAAACCCAAACATATGTTTTATAAAACTAAACCAAAGAAAGAAGACTGTGTCTTGACTGCGTTTGTAAACTTATACCAGCTACATGTTCAGTCCGTCAAGCAGCGTGACCGACAGACAGCTGGGGTCATGAGACCAGTGTTGCCAACTTAGCAACTTTGTCGCTATTTTTAGCAACTCAGCAAGAAAACTAGAGAAAAGCGACTAGGGACAAATCTAGCGACTTTTTTTGGTAGTCGGAGGCTCCAAGATCACAGAAGAAAAGTTTAAAAGAGCGCTGTTTTCTCTCTTTCCCCGTTCATACACGGTCACCTGTACACTGCCGGCACTAGGACAGCTCAGTTGACAGGCAGACGCACTGCAGACGCATTGAGTGTATTTTAGCTGTAATGTTGTTAACTTTCTTTGAGCATAAGTTGCATAAAGCTGGTGGACTTCAGTCCCTTTTGAAACCTCCCTAGCTAAGGGAGAACATCACAAGTGCTTCAAACAAACTGAAATGCACCGATTGATACCTAGTTACAAAAAAAAGTCTAAATGCATGTGATGTTTCACCTTACTCAACATGACTAGATCACACACAATCAATGTCTATCTCGAGGGGAGGGGGGGGGTGTAAGGTCAGTGAGCAGAGTAAACATCCCTTGCTCTCTCTGCAACGGGTGTTAGAGCACATTATGTGTGGAAACTCCTTTTAGACTGGCTTGGACTCTGAGCCCTCTGGCCCTCATTTGAAAAGGGGGGATATGACCTTCAGGCTGAGGACTGAACACCACTTTCCCCTTCATGGAATCACACATTTGTTTTATATTCAACACAATAAGGAGATGGACACAGTTATTCTTCACAGAAGTGGTTCATAAATGTAAATGCTTGTTTTTATTTTCTACACTTTAAGATACTGTCAGATCAAGGATGCTTCACAGCTTGTATACATCTGTTTTTCTTTTAAAATGATCAAATGGTCTCTGGTTCAGATACTTAACTGAATATTTATAATTCAGTGCTAGTAGTGATAGCATGTGGCTTGATTTGTGTTTTGTCAAGCTGAAACAGATTTTATTTTGCACTATGAATCCATGTCAAATTTTCATTTCTGGTGTTGCCCTTTTCATATGGTGTTAATCATTTTATGAAGAGGATGATGATGATGATGATGATGATGATGATGATGATGATGATGATGATGATGATGATGATGATGATGAGGAGGAGGAGGAGGAGGAGGAGGAGAAGAAAGAGGAGGGTGTCACTTTTTTTTTTTTTTTTTTAATGGTATACACTTTGTTGCTGACTCATACACAGTTTAATAACAGTAAGGCTCACTGGCAGTTGGTGACTTGATGATTTCAAGTCATGTTCTGTATGCTGTACAGTTAAGCATTGACTGTTTGCAGTTCTGTGTAAATAATCTGTCTGCTGCTTGACAAGTAAAATAATTCTGAATCAGGAAATGAAGGAAAAAGAGGAGACATCCCAGGCAGCAAGATTTAATCTCCAGGGTTGACAGGCAGAGCAATCAACCTTCCAAATCATTCAGGATGATGGACAGCTAATTTTCTCTTTACGTCTTAATGATTAATCCCCCAGCAGTGTTTATTTATAATTTTTAACAGCCTTGCAGCATTCATGCTGATGTTGATGGTCTGACTAACAGTGGCACTTATTCAAATTAGCCTTGATGTCCCACTACAGTGTCAGGACCAAAAATAACTCATTGAATCTGTGGCGGCAAATCCAACAAGCTCATACGTTATTGTGGGGAGTTACATATGCTGCCACTCCAAAGTCACCGGCAGGTATTTTTATTGGCAGACGCATGAGCAAGGAGGCAATTATAGAGAGCCTGTGGGTTGAACGCTTGGTGTGACCCTGTTCCCAAAGAACAAGGTGTTTGTTTAGATTAAACTCTCCTTATCCCTTGACTTTAAGTATTCTTGGCTGCTAATCACAAGGATGTTTTTTTTTTTTTTTATTGCCACTGTAGGGTTAACAGAGGAAAGGGGGAAAATAGCATATGGACCAACAAAACATTTAAAAGGTCTTGAAAATAAAATTTAAAAAAATTACCCACTGATCAAAAACTTCACTACAACATATCTAAAATAATAATAATAAAAAAGAAACACTAGGTTTAACTCTAGAAAAAGGGTTTTCTTTGATCTTTTCAATGTCCCATTTCTCAAGTACTTCAAGCTAAAACAAACTTATGCAAAGTAAACATCTGTTAGGGTTAACTACAAACCAAGTATTCCATTTTCTCTCAATGCTGTGTGAAAGAAAAACAAAAAAAATCCTCTTTTTAAAAAATAAATTACTTCAATCTAACATCTGCTAAATTAGTACGAAATGTGTCATTTTTAATGTTGAGAAGTGGCAGAGTTAATTTTGTGTTAAATGTTTAAATTTCATTTCCCCTCATGAGACAGTATGAAAAGCTTAACACCCTTTACTGAATGTGACATCTGTTAAATGTAGAGGTGAATACTGCTGAATAGAGGTGTCCCAGTCCGATATTAATATTGGATATCGGTCCGATACCAGCAAAAAAACAAGTATCGTTATCGTATCGGAATGCATCTAAAATCTCCGATGTAAGTAGTTTCTGTTACCCATTGGTTAATAATAAATGGGTCGGTTTTTCCACATACCTACTGTTGCTGACTACTGTTCTTTGTTTGAATAATATCACTTAATCAAGCATTTTCTAACATGTCAGACATACTACAGAATAAATAATAAAAGTATGCATGTTTAATGCTGATATCGTATCGGATTAATATCGGTATCGGCCAATACTCAATGCTGCAGTATCGGTATCCTATCTGAAGTGAAAATGTAATATCCGGACATCCCTACTGCTGAAGTCAACTACAGTGAATGTTTCAGTCTCTTGTTTACTTTGTAGTAATTTTATTACAACTTTGCATAATTATGTGCGCCATAAGAAAAAAAAAAACAGCACTTTCTTGACCCTGGAAAACTAACAAAACAGATAGTGACACAATCAGTAACTTTGATTATGTTTTTTTACTCAAAAAATACCCCAAAAAAGTACTTCTCATCAAAATATATTGAAGTACAAAAGTGGGACAGTTGTACTCTGTGACTCTTCTTTTACTTTCCCATACATATCAAGAAATGAAAACAAGGAATGGGCAGACACGAAAGTAGGGCTCTGAAACTAGGGAACACAGGTTGAGTGTCACTGATGTAGAGAGTAAATAAATCAAGGGAACACAGCAAAAAACATTGTAAGAAGGTTGCTTGGCTTTCAAATCTGTCAATTTCCAAATCAAACTGATATCCTCTCAATGCCAGTGCTCTTTTTCAAAGGGGCATTTTGGCTTCACTTTAGGTCAGAAGGAAGAGGTGGCATGCAATAATTCATGCACTGTACTGCCCAACTCCTGCTTTTAAGCATCCTGCATCAGTTAATGGATATGATGTTGGTAGAATCCTGTGATGATGTGCTAGAACAACTGAGATATCATGTGAAAGTGCTGCATGAACAAAGAAACGTTTGAAATTGTGGGTGCAAGATTGGGCGACATGACACAACAGCAGCGTCTGCTTGTTTTCAAAGCTGATGCCTGGAGTGAAGAATCAAAAATGCAGACAGGGTAAGGGGAATGACAAAGTGTGAGGGAGACTCTATAGCACAGCTGCTTTGTTTGCATCTCAACCTTCATCGGTTGCATTGTTCGATATCTTTCTGTTGCAAAGTTTCAGAAAAAGAAAAAGAAAAACCTTACAAGTAGACAGGATGCTGTGCGAAGACAAATCTAAGGTTAGAAGTCATTCACACTAGTGAAACATTTTGACTTTTTCATAGTCCCAAATCTTTCCCAACCATTACTGCTTGTTTTATCAGTCCAAAAGTTATTAACACAAGCTGGCACAAAGGACACAAACTTAACTCCCTGTTCTCTTAAACAACCACTCATCCACCCTCGCCTCCTCCCATGCCTTCTGGCCTGCACAGAAGTGTCACATGGCTGCAGTGGGACAAAAACAATTAGCTATTATTCTCCAAAACAATATATTTGATAATGGACGTGTTTCGAAGGATCATGATTGTGCCCACACAGCCAATTCTCACTCCAAGTCAACTAACACTGCTGCTTTGTCCTTGGTCCAAGCTCAAAATCATACCTCTAGAATCTATTTTGTAAGCTCACCTCCTGCTTAATGGCTTGTTTGCACGGTTTGAGTGAAAGTAAAAGCCAGGCAACCTGATTGTGAATAAGGCTTTTATAAATTAATACGACAAGGCTGAGGCCTGCCCAACACTGTCTTTGACTGTGTTGGGTTCACCAGGTCAAGGCTAATGCATGACCCATGAGAAAAGAGAAATGATGATGGGTTAATGTGGGTCGTGAGGCTGGCTGTGTGTTTGATGTGCATTGACAAAACACTCAGGTAATCATTGATCCAGAACTCTAGTGCAGGCAACATGTCACTGAGGTCTGTAGGTACCATTTTCTGGAAGTACCTTTGCCTATTTTATTTATATTTTTTGCTTAGTCTACACCATTAGATAAATAAATAAATATACACACACACAATTATATATGTTTAAATCTTTGTTTTTGAAATCATTATTCTTATTGTTATTGTTTTCAATTTTCTATGTCAGAGCTTTCAGCAAATGTACACCATGGCACTGAACAAGCCTTAAATAGTAATATGATATAGAGTATATTGGGATTAAATAAAATACATTTTCCTGTTGGCCCTTCTATACCCCCTCTATCTACATAGTAAGTTAGTGTTTGGTGTACAGCTGGGGTTCATGAACTTGAATTTTGCATGCCTTCGATAAAATGTTTTAAGAGAAAATTTGCTGGACCTTACAATATGTAATGTGTACACCCTATTTAAGGCCTTAGCTGTACTACTTGACCCATCTGGGTTGATAGGGATGGGGGTCATTCCAGCTGTTATTTGGAGTGAGGTGGGTAAAAACCAGGCAGGTTGCCAGATTACCACATAAAGTGATATAGAGTGGCATATCAACACACAATCAGACCTTTACCACACATATATTTATAACTGCAGACTCGAGGTAGACAACTACACAGATACAGGTGTTGCTAGTTTGGACATGCACTAACTTGAAATGGCTGATGGAGTATCAGCTTTGCAGATTCAAGGGCACTGTGTACTTTTGCTGACAGAGCTGTGTGGTGTGAGACAATTAATCTCAAAACAACAGCTCTGAAGTTCTATTTCTACACTCTGCTCTATATTTTCACCTTGCTATAGCAATCAGTGCTTTATTATTCAACATTACAAAGAAATACAGTAATTTTGTAATTACTGTAGACATTAAGATAAAGTTAATCAGCTAATCTTAGTTTAAGAGTATGGCTCGAGAGATAGTAAATCAGAAACATTTATAGCAAATTGCTGCCATTTCAGAGGTGATGATGGAAATGATTACCAGTTCTAATTGCTGACTCTGAGGTTGAGAAGATGCATTGGTACTTTTCGTTGACAGTTTCCAATACTGAGTTAATGAACCCTCCGAAAAGTCTTCTTGATTTGAACATAATGAACAGAGACAACTGTTGTAATTTTAGGATCATCAGTGGTGTCACCCAGATGCCATACAACTCTGCACTCAAATGAAAATTTCCAAGAAGCAAAACAATACCTAGCAGCTTATTGCAGAGATAATAACTGTTGTTCCGAGAGCAACAAAAAGTGTGTGGGAGTGTGATCGTCCAGCTCGACTTATGAGATGACAGAAGGGCCAATTACAACTGTAAACAAATGCTTTACAAAGAGTACAGTTATATACAGTATATCCTGAACAGGAAGCACCTGGAACCAGAGCTCACAGCTCACTCTGTACAAATATCAGCCCTACAGGTACAATAAATGACAGGAAGAATAATTGGTAGGTGAAGCCGGTTTAAAAAAAGGATACTTCACCTTGCATCACCAGCTGCCATGCACAAAACAAAATAATTATCAGGCAGATTATATGAGAAGCTGTTCACATTTATTAGGGGCCATGGTGCCTATCGGTTTCTGTTTGATAATAAGTCCATTAAGAGTTAGTCTGCTGTTTGCTAGGATTGTTGCAATGCACAGCTATTTATTCTTTTTTTTTTATGAAAATGCAAAGTTTGGGGTATGCTTGTAAATTAAACTGAATATCTACAATTTTAACTGTGTTGGACATGAGCTCTGTGTCTTAAAAGGGCAAATCAACTAAATGGAACTGTAGTAGTTTCAACTGTATTACAAATGTATCCATTTGCACACACAAAAAGTGTGCATGGTTTATCAAAATTACCATTTTTCTGCTCCATATCTGAGTAATGTACTCTTATTAAACCACTGTGTACTGCGTAGAAATTTCCAAAGTGAATGATGTTCTGTGGTAGTTAAAAATGACATTACAATTCTGACTGACTATTAGTCTAAAGGTAAGAAAATAATAATAATAATAATAATAATAATAATAATAATAATAATAATAATAATAATAATAATAATAATAAAATAGCTCAGTGTTTTTGAAACCTACAGGGACAGAATATTGAGGTGGTTTGCAAAGTGTGGCTAATGTTATTAGCCATAATTGACTGTAATTACAATAATCATTATGCATCATTAACATTTTCTTTCTAATCTTAATTTATTCTAATTTTTTTTTTCAAGTAATTATCTGATCCTTTCAACTTTTATTTTACTTTAAATCCTTAATATTTTTAGTGGTTATATTGTAATTTTTTTATTATTATTATTTTATTTAAGCATTTTATTGGACACTATCTTTGTTCTTGTATTATCCCTGTTCTTTTGAGAAGCACTTTGGGCTGTATGATGACCACACAAAAAGGTGAAGTATAATTTTTTTTTGAGCACTGGTTGCCTTAAGTCCTCCATGCAGCTACACATCTGTATCCTCGTGCAAGTTTTGTTCAAATTCAGCAGGTACAGCCTGTGTTCAGTATTAACACTCTTTATTTTTAGTATTAATCTATCAAGTTAATTACTTAGTCAGTTGGTTAATTGGTAATTTATAGAAATACTGCAGGACCATGCTCTGCTACAACGCCCTCTGTACTCTGTGCTTATTTACATCTGGGTAGTAGCATAATGGTAGTCTTAACTGGAGCCACAGTCCCAGCTGGTGACAGGCAGATTGCCACACTACATATGGCTTCGGCATTTCAGGCCCAATGCAATTTTAACTATTTTTGCTAAACTGGCTGGTAATTTTTTACTGAGCAGTAAGGGCAACCACATTTAGTAAGGCTGACTACATGTGCACATCCCTAGTGCAGTGACTTAGACAAGGTCTTGAAAATAAATAACTTAAAAAGTCACTGAATTACAAACTAAGTCACTCTGTTGAAAAAATCATTAGATACACGGGAAATTAACTTCATGTAATTAGCCCCCTGAAAGTAGAAGACTTAACAACTGATATGTGAAGCACATCTATAACAACTAATCTTACAGTCAGTCTGTTTGGTCCTTGTAGGCTTACTGATTATCAAGCTGGCGGTGATTTAAAACCAATTATTGGCTAGTCGGCTTGAGTAGCTCCTCTTTGGTCTGCCGAGCTAATGTGAGCTGCACCTGGGTCACTTGTGTTTATTGAACTGCGCTCAATGGCTGCCAGACAACCAAATGTACGAAGGGAATACCAGTTTATGAGTGGAAACTGAAAGCGAAAGGATTGTAAGAGGTCAAGCACAACCTATATTTATTTATTTATTTATTTATCAATTTATCTTGGTAGGAAAGCAAAAGTGAAAACAATCATTCTGCTGTTGCTTTCACCCTGTTGTCATGCAGGTCAGCATGATTTGTATAAAATTTGTGTGCATTCTGGCTCTGATTGCTTCTGCAAACTTACCCATAATTTCCCTCTCTGTGTTGACTCATAGAGACCTCAAGGTGTTTTCTTTTTCCCCTGGAGCATCACAGTTAAAGACTAAAACGAACACCTGTACAGCTTGCTATCTGGAACATCATTTTCAGGGTTCATCTGACATGATGATTTACAAATACTGCAGACAGATAGATGCACAGATTTCAACTTTAATTTTTCATGATTTTCACTCCTTCATGCATCGGTCCCAAGGTGATGTGCCAAATACAGGAATCATTGAGTCTGACTAACTGGAAATCCTGCTCTCTCTTCTTTATGAGGCCTTTGAATGTTATTGCACATAGATCAAAGCTGACCTTGGACAAATACTGTACATCGGCAGAGGAAGAGATATCTCATCAAGTATGCTCTTTATTAGTGGTAACTTTAATGACTCAGACCCTGCTTCTCCCTGAAGCTCTATTTACTATAAGTATCGCCTCTGTAGTCATCACATAAAGCTGACTTGAAATCTTAAAGACAATAATTTTCTCCCTTCCTGGAAATATTTGGGCCTCTGGCCGGCATCCTGCCTCCCGTATGAGTGCTGAGATGCACCAGGGGAGCTAGGTGAGACTGGAGAGCCATCTGGAGGAGCTGCTGGGTTTGTAGTGTGAAAACTCAGCCGGACTTTAATGAGAGCATAGTCTATAGTCATAATGAGCCCTGAGTTAGCATACTTTCAGATGTCTTTGGCTCTGCTGGCCTTGTTGGTGTAAACAGTTGGAAAACAGTGCACAGGAAAGCTCTGAGAGTAAACTTCACAGACAGAACAAGCTTTAGGAACTCTGCTGTATGTGAATGCTCCCAAACTAAACCTACTGTCGACAGCAGTCAGTTGCTCATTATCCACAAACAGAGCACAGTTACTCTCATGTTGTTGGCTATAGGTGGAATGAACACTGACTTCATAAGTTGAAATGGTACACAGATCAAGATGTTTTAATTTTTCTGTCAGATACACATTTCAAAAGTTATTTTTCTTTTCATTTGATGTCAAGCCAAGTTTCTATCTCCCATAAGAGAAAAAAAAGAAGAAAAAGAGGATTTATTTCCTACAACATAAAGGTTTGACAGTGCTCCCACAAAACCATCCATAAAAACAGGAGTTCTGAGGGTAAAGTGGGTTTCTTAGCTGCTACTGTTGCTATGCAACTAAAAAAAAGAAGAGGGGGGACTGAGGCTTATACCCTTTGTTTATGTTTGGGGGTTACATACATTTTCTTTGGAGGCTTGAGGAGACACCTATTTTGCCACTGTAACATAATAGGCAGGTGTGACACACCGACAGGGCTGATCTCTGGAAGAATTTCTGACTCAAAACAACAGGACATGCTCCTTTTTTCATCTTTTTCCACTCTCAGTCAGCTCCTCTGCCAGTATTGTTCATAAATCCAAAAGGGTCACAAAAATCAAGAGCTAATGCAAGTCTTTTTATAGACACAGAGATACCAGCTGTTGGTGACAATAATCTTTTTAAAAAGTAAGAAGAGAGCTGCAATATGGCCTTATTAAATGGAATCTCCAGATGTATCACATCATACTCAGTTTACCACCTTTCCAAACCTTTCCTTTCCTTGTTAGAAAAAAAAAAGACTCAGAAGTAAGCAGTTGGAAGGTCTACCTTGCAGAGCTCGACCATGGTTTATAAATTATACAGTTAAATAAATGCAATGCTGGATTCTGACCAGATATGTGTTCTGTCTGCCTCTCCTCTGTTGTGGTTTGGTGCTACGCTCTTATGTCCATCAACACGCACCAGTCACAGAGCACTGCCAGACAACTGGAGTCATGGGACAGAGAATTCCTCTGGGTAATTACAGAATCAATGTTTTTCTATCTCCATGATGAACTTCTCCTCATCCATGTTGGTGTAATTGGCCTCTGAAAACCTCTAACCTGTTGCCTCCAGGCCAGGCTCTGCTCATTATGATGGTCTGACTTCCAGGCCTTCTCAGTCTGCCCTGTGCTGATCGATGCGCTCATGTCTTGTGGATCCACTGTGGAGAGCACCTAATAGTTCAAACTGAGGTGGAGCAGCTGCAGAGCTGGTAGGACCACACTGATTGACTAAAGTGAAATCTATTGCCTCTACTGCCGTGTGGAAGTGGAGACAAACTCAACACGGATCTGGTGGAGGTTTACTGTAAGGCTGCCTTCTCTCAGTCAGTTTCCTGCTCTGTTTACCGTCTTGTCCTCTCTGAATAAAAACACCCAATAATTAAAAAACAAATAAATAAATTCAATAAAAACAGTATAGCCTGATGTTGCAGAATTAAAAGGTTTTTTATTTTTTATTTTTTATTTTTTAATTTAAACTGACCAAGCGGTTCTTTTCTCAGGTTGAAAATGTGGATGCTTTTATTCATGTAAAACTCTCCAGATTATCAGTTTGTGGACTTCAGTGTGAATTTTTTATTGCTTTTTGGCACATTTTTTTTTTTGTCTTAAATAAGGAGTTTTTACATTCAAAGCACTAGAAAATTCCACTTCTGTACTGACTGTCTGCAGAACTAGGGAATATGATTGGGTGAAACTGCATCAGGAGTAACTGTTTTACTCTATCCTACAGCATATTCATGTGCATCCACTGAACGAGAAAAGAAACTTCCTTTTAGTGATCTGACAGAACAAATCTACATGATACTCTACAGTTTACTCCTAAAATACTGCCTCTAAATGAGCTCCAACATTCAGTGTGAATATATCCAACAGAAAAATAAATCCCCTACACAGATGTTTTTTTGGTGCGGCTGGCTGATTACACCTCTTCTCAGGACTGTGTGGGCATCTACAGACCATGACTGATCGACGTTTCCATGACTCCTGTTTTTAGTAGCAGAACAGAGGTCTAAAAAACACCTGTGTGGGTTTGCAGTGAAGCCTTAGTTTGTTTAGTCTCAGTGCATTGATGCAATCTTTGGTCTAATATGAGACTTTGGCATTCTCAGATGTTTGTGCCAACTGGGGGGAGTAAAGTGGATCCCAGCTGAAGATCTGCACAAGTCCAACACTTTGCACAACTTGGCCTGAGAATGAAACAAAAATATGTGCAACTGTTTTTTTTTTTTTTAAAAATCCCTAATTTGCATAAAAAGGCATCAGTGTGACTCTGGGCATGTTTTAAGATTTAGTCTTTGCCTTTAGGAAAGCATGACTGAGTTTTAGTTACATTTGAGTCATTTTTGTACTTTTAGTGTAGTTTTGGTTGACAGCTCAATGAAATTCACTCTGATGTAGTCACCACCCTAAGTCAAAATATTGCTTTTTTAAAACCAACTCTATTAAGAAACCAGAAATTTTTCTTCAGGTTTTACTAAGTGTCTGAATCTGAGAGGCAACATTACACCCTCTCAACCTCTTTCACCTATTCTAATGGGAAAGGAGATGACTTTCTGATTTCGCCTCCCAAAACTTGTGAATGAAAGAGTAAGACATCTCTCACAATACATTCTGCTTTGAGCCATGCATTTTCTGAATTATATGCAATCTAATAGGCACCATAAGTGTACAAAGACTTCAAATGCCTTTAAATGATTTTAAAAAATGTACAATAGTATCAGACAATCTTTGGGCCACCTCTAGCTTTCTGACCAACCAAGAGTTTGTCCATAAATACATCAATAAATAAATAAATAGATAGATAAAAAGTAGTTACAGCTTAAAGGATTTAAAGAAAAACACAAGCCAGAATTACAATGAAGGATCAAAGTATTATAGTTTAAGATATCATTTTATGGAACAAACTGGACAGACTTCAAAGAAGCAGAATCTTTCAGTATCTTCAAAAAACACAACAAAACCAGCATATTAGACAAATATAAGGAAACAAAGATAATCCAAACCTTTTGTTGTTTTTTCTTCCTTTTCTGTTTTTCTCTTTTTTTTTTTTAGGTTAGAGGTTATTTAGATTTTTTTGAGGATCATTGTGCTTGTCATATTGCTCCAAAAAAGACTTAACGGAAGTTTGAAAGGCATGCTGGCAGATAGTATTTTTGTTTTGTCAATCGTGTTTAGTTAACGTGTAATGAGAGAAGGAGCAGATACAATAAGACTTTTTTTTTTCTTTTACATATATATATATTTTTTTTTAAATTGAAACATGAATAAAACTATAAACTATAAATAAATAAATGAATAAATAAATAAATACAGAAGGGTTGGTTCAAAGTTGCAACCTGAGTGCCTGGGCACATTAGAAAGTTGCCAAGTGGATTTATTTTCTGCCACCTTGAAGTACAGTTATCATTCGAAGCTTGGCAAAAAAAAAAAAAAAAAGTGGTTACTTGGACTCTCTTTCACCTTCCAGGCATTAAGACAGTTAAGTTAACAGAACATCTCTTTCGCAGAACAAATCAGAGTAGGATTAGATAAAACTGGATTGTATTAGAAGACCAATAAAAATGTTCCATCTAGTTGGTCTCTTTGTGTTACATAGTTCCTGCACAGTTTTTATTTTTCAACTTTTGGGACATTGTGTGATACAGTGTTTTTACAGCATAACTAATATAACGTAACTCAATCTAAGCAAAAGGTTCAGTCTGTATTAAATTTACCTAATTTCCTCACATTTTCTACAAGAAATGCATAATGTTAGGATGTTTCAGGCCTTAGCTGTCACATTTAAGAGGAACACTGTGTGCAGTACAAATTAGAATTTATACCTGAGCTGGAATGGGGTTATATCTGGAACAGAGAACTCTGACACCCAGGATTGTCTGCTTCGTGTTTGATCAGAGGCAAAAGTAAAACCTTTAATGAGACTTGTGTGGCTCTATTTCTTGTGATGTTAACTTCCACATTTCTCTCTATGAACTTCAGAAAAAGAGGAGCAAATGGAGCGTTTTTTTCCCCATCTGTGCTTTCCTGTTGCAGTGACCCTTTTCACCAGGGCTGTCATGTGTCTCCATCTTCAGTGTGAAGAAGACAGCAGGTGAGCCCACAGAGCTTTAAACTGCTAACCCCTTTGCGCACCCACTTTCACTCTGTCCCCTTTGTGTGCCTGAAGGTCTGTGCTCCTCTCTCTTCTGGGCCAGACAGAGAGCAGGAAAGCATATGCACTCAAATTCAGCTGTCAACCTGTAAGTTTCCTCCATCCTGCTGTCTCCAATCATGCTGAGATGGAGGTATTGGAAGAAGAAATTGCTTCTCTTCTGAAGTAGAAAAAAAACATTGCTTGGATTCATCTCAAGGAGCCGAACATATTTTATTTCCCCCTGTACCTGTGGTCATACAGAAACCTGCAGGCATTGCCCTGTCTTGCAAATGAACTCAAGAACTATCAGACATCTTTGTCTCATGGCACAGAATCCTCTGTTTCAACTTTTAATCCATGTATTTTAAGCTTGCTTTAAAAGAAGGGCACAAACAGTGTAAGACCAAAAACAATATGTTACAAGTAAGTGAACTTAAAACAAAAGCCCCAGAGTTTGGAGCAGAAGATGAAATACAGGAGAAAGATTGATGCATCAACTGTACTCAGAAGAGCTGCAGGCTCATTTGTTTCTTTAAAAGAGTCTCTGAAAGTACAAAACGCATCACTGATAAGTTTGTTTCAAAAATAAAAATCAGATACTCATTGAACCTTTCAGGTGTTTTAAGTATTAAAGCAAAACACTACTATTTAACTGAGTGTACACTTTCATAACTTGACTTAACTGAGTGATTTTTTAGAACTACTTTTTTTACACCTCAAGATCTCAACACGTGTAGCTGAACTTCTTACTCTTTAAACACTAAAGCACACTTGATAAATTGAGCTTTTTTTTTTGTTCTAAAGTAGTCAATTATTTTCAAAATGTAAATATTAACTGCTGCTTATACACACAGAGAGTAATTAGCATCTCCATCTAGTCGAGTAAGGGGAGTGAGGAAGTGGGGTCTTGTCTCCTGTTGGACTTCCACAAGATCTGTGTTCAGTCTGCCAACTCTGTTAAAGATCAGCATGTGGAGAGAATTGTTTCTGATTGACCGGAAGATGAATTTGATATGTTTCCTGTTGATTTCATAACCTAAACACTACAGTGTGATTGTGTATGTTTAATTGGAGAAGAGTAATAATTCCAGATAAGATTGAAGTAAAAAATTTGTAAATTGAACCCTGGAAGGGTTCAATTCTGTACAACAACCTATCCACTACCTACACCCCACTTATTACATGGCTACCAACTTGATGAGTTTTGAATGAAAGAGTTTAATTTAATCATGGTCATGGTAAATGGTTTAACAACCTTGCCTATGACTGCTGATGCAACCTTGTTTAACGCCTTTTTTTTTTTTTTTTTTTTACCCATGAGCTGGGTCCTCACACATTATCAGGAATTCAGCTCCAGCTTGGAGTGCAGAGCATGTCTTATAGCCTTGGCCTCTGGTTACAACTGACAGTGAAATCCATCAGAGGGTAGAGCATGTATGTATGAAAATTTAAAGGGCGTGCAAGCAGCTGATTGGACAGTCAGTGCATTCATCTTTCCCAGGTTGCCAAGCATAGCCTTATCATTGATGTTTCTCACTGGGCTGTGCACATGCTTATAAATGAGAGATAAATCAAGGAATTTATGTATTTTTTTCATTAATTTCAGGGATATTTGTAGAAAAACTATACTCCTGTGAAAAATTACACCTTTTGCAGCCCCATGGTTCATTTATTGGTAAACAGCAGTGGATATAATGTAAAGATTGTGAATCTTTACACATTACATCATGTTTTTGATCACTCTGATTTCTCCTTGGCACACAATCAAATGTACTTTTTTTCCCTGTTCTCAGAATTAATGCCTCCCATCAGTACAAGGTGAAGGGTCTCATTATGCCATTACTTTCTCAAAAGACTTTGCATGTGCAGCAATTTAAACCTAACAGGCTTAACAAGGGGAAACTGAGGACCACACACTTTGGAGACTGTTGGACTAATGTGCAATCCCAAAGCTTTTGCTGCTGAAACCTTTATCAATTAAAGTAATTATGGCTTTTACGGGCTGCACAGCATTACAGAATGGTCTCAGGACTGTTGGAATGACTTGGCCAGATCTTGGTTTAACTCTCCTTGAATATTTAGACTGTTTTGCAATGGGATAAAACTTCACTTGAAATCTACTTTCTCATTCATAATGCCTGCAAATGACTCACACAACAGCTAGCTGGAACATTCATGAATACTGATAAATGCCTGACCCTGAGTACTCATACTGGAGAAATAGAAAGCAGCACTTTGTCTCAAATGTTCATGTGAGGTGAATTTTGCATTGAGAAAACTATAAATACTCATAAACCATTTTCTTTTACCCTGGCTTATGTTGTCTTTGCTATCCCCCTAACAAGTGGCTTCTTAAGGAAGATGCTATATCTGCTGCTTCTGTTGTCTTTGCATTTTGCTTTTGATTTATGCTGACTTCTCCAAACCTCCAAGGGAATGACAAAAGTATGTGAATTTGTTTAAAGTAAGGATATGGGGTGAAAAGAACAGAAAACATAAGGTACTAGCAGTGTAGTGTGATAAACAGTGACACAGAGATCTCTCAGAAGAAGCAGCTATAACACAGATCTGATCTGTTGTTCATTTATTCAGGATGAGAAAAACAATAACACCCACTACAACCACTACATCTATAAAAATGTATGCATGACAAATCCCAAAGGGTTGTGTACACTGTAAACAATTCACTGAACCTTCACTCTCTAGTGAGCACATACATGTAATTGGATCTAGTGTTGACATGTACCAGGCGCTTGCTAAAAAGCTAATTAGTGACAGACATCAGCTCTAGCATGTATGAGTAAACATTTTGTCACGTGGAAATGAAAATACGATGGTTGCACTAACCAGAGAGGTTGAACAGTTAACTCAGCTGCTGTCAGATTCCTTTGCTGTTCCCTCTGCAGACACCTTCAACATAATCCCATCAATAGCTCATCAACACAGTATCGCCCTGTAAGACTTTTGCAAATGTCTTCTTAAGTGTACATATTTTGAAGATGATATTTCAGTCCACTTCTGTTGACTCACACTTGTGAGACCGCATGATCTTTTGGGAGATTATGTTAAACCTCTGTCCAACTTATCTAGAACAGAGTCAAATGACTTTACCCTCATGATACTCAAACACTTTATGCTACTTTTCAGAATCTAAATTAGTTATTTAACTGAGGTGTACCCCAAATGTAAAAGCACATTTTGTATCCATTGCTTTTTAGAATTTCTGCCTGGCTGGTCCTCCACGAATTTTCCATATTAAGTGAAACAGCTGCAAGAACTTTAATGTAACTACATAAGTGTAAGACTATGGCACGACCTCAATTAAGATAAAAATCTTCAAGAAGCAGGAAACCCTCATGGAAAGTGTGAACTCTAAACTGATGCAATTATAACTTACAGAGGATATCTGGGATCTATAGTACACATTCAAAGTAGAGATATGAAATAATGGCCCCTCGACTTTATCACAGCAGCAGGAAACATCAAAAGCAAGATCAAAACATATGGTTTAGACCCCTCTTAACTGAGAGTATAGAAATTCAGAATCTGAAAAGTCTTTTCTGGTGTAAGCTGATGAAAGTTTGTCTCAAATGTTCCATTGAATGAAAGACAAAGATGAACAGCACAGAGGAAAGATGTGGAGGCCTTGACACAGCCTGGGAATCAATGTCGTCAAAAACTCTTTTCAGTAAATGCTGGCATCAAAGAAACATCTTCGAATCACTGCGGCTGTCCAGTGTTTTGACTTCTAATGTGACATATGTGACAGGTCCCAGTGATCGATGTGATAAGAGATACTGACGTACATGTTTGATCAGTTTAAAGATTCAATGTCACCCAGTTCATTGTTGGGTATTAGTAGATGGCTAAACAATTACCAATAACTTACAGCTGCATGTTGTCAAAGCGGAGCTGCAGTTCCTAGTAACTAGCCACTCACTTTCCAGTTGCCCCAGCAGTGATCAAGCTGAACTCAATCACTTATAACTAGTACATATGTACAATAATCTGCAATTGGGACTGAAAGGCTGTGAGTGTCCTCTTTGCTGTCTGCCACACTTAAAGTGATACTCCGGGATGGAACAAGTTGGGTCCTATCACAAGGTTTAGGGCAGAAATTACCCCTACAGCAGTGTTTTTGTGCAGCAGAAGCCCAGGGCGCTCGCACCAAACACCCCCTCCCTGCTCCTCTGCCGGTTTCCTCTGCATTCAGACGGGGCCAATTTTTACTTGACCAAAAACACAAATAAACGGACTCCCACCGAAAAAATCTGATATCGGTCTGCATTCACACGTTATTTAGAGAATTTTCAGCACGTTACTTTCACACAAAAACACCACTAAATAAGGCTCTAGTTCTCATTGTGTCGTAAAAAGGCGCTACCTCCACTGCAGAGCCACAGCTGGCTATGACGCGCTCGCCACTTAGTGTATCAGTCCGCGCTCGCCGTGTGCCAGATATAAACAAACTCAGGCAGTCTGCCAGGACGAAGAGACACGATGAGAACTAAAGCCTTATTTAGCGGTGTTTTTGTGTAAAAGTAACGCGCTGAAAATTCTCTATATAAAGCGTGAATGCAGACCGATATCAGATTTTTTCGGTGGGAGTCCGTTTATTTGTGTTTTTGGTCAAGTAAAAATTGGCCCCGTCTGAATGCATAGGAAACCGACAGAGGAGCAGGGAAGGCGTGTTTGGTGCGTGCGCCCTGGGCTTCTGCTGCACAAAAACACTGCTGTAGGGGTAATTTCTGCCCTAAACCTTGTGATAGGACCCAACTTGTTCCATCCCGGAGTATCACTTTAAAGTCTGGCATTGTTTACTCAAAGGTTTTAAGTTCTAACAAGCTCCACTATGAAATAAGGTGTGCTCACCGTTGACTGCCCACCTTTACTTAAAGGTAAACAGTCAATAAATATAAGATGACCCCGGTTTACTGGACGTTGTTTATAAGAAAAAGACCCTAATAATAATAATTTACTTTGTTTAAAAACAACTTTAAAAAAATGAGCAAGTTGTTAAGATAAAATTTAAAGACTGCTCTCATTTAGACTATAAATACAGTCATTAAGATATGCATTTCAATTGCTATTCCAATGACAGCTCCGGTAATGAGCATGCCTTCGCTACATATCTCCAAAAAGTTACACACCCTCCTGTCAGTCTCTTGGAAACAGACGCTTTGAGGACCACAATAAGCTCTTCTTTTACAGATAGCATTTTTCAGACAGTCTTTTTTATATATGTGATCTTGGCACAAATTACTCTGTAACTTCATAGTTTTGATACCATGACAGTTGTTTCACATCTCTACTACATTGACCATAACTATCTTAAAATTAACATCATAACTCTGTCTCTGTTTTCTGTTAACTCGTTCAACTTTTGGTCTACTTTGCTCTCTCCATTTCTCATCTCCTGTCCATAGCTCCTGTCACTGCATCTCTGCTGTGATTGACAGATCACTACAGCCATGGTGAGGTCGCTGGCTTTACAAAAAGCTGGCACTCTCTGCTGATGTGGTCCTGTAGTGACCCTAGACAACTACCAGCATATTTAGACCCCGATTATAAGAGGAGTCCTCATCTTATATTCAGGTCAATATGGTATTTTTTACAGCGCTTAAACTGGCTTCAAACCCATGCACCAGTAAGTGGTCAAAAATGCAGCTTTTTTCCCTTATCAGATGAGTCAAGCATCATCAAAATCACATTTTTAACCTATGGGGATCAAAATAAGGATCAGTGATTAAAATTAGGCAGGTAATCTTTAGCTCTCACCAAATCATAGCCTGGGTTGGAGATCTGCCAGTGGAAGATTTCCTTCCAGCTCCTTCAAATAATTTCAGGGTAAACTCAGGGCAAACTCATCTTAGAACACATCTTGTAACCTTTTGGAGAACGCACTGTGAGTGGCAGGCAGGGTTGATGATGTTTGCATCAAAAAGCTGATGTTCAGTCTTATTTTGTTGTTTAGTTTAAGAAATGTTGATGTAGCATTCAACAACAAATGCTTTTATTTGACTTTATAATGAAGTTAACATGGGTAGATATACTGTACCAACACTGATGGCATGCATTGGTACTCTTTTGATTTTTTTAAATTAAAGATACAGAGAAAACTGAGGGCCCTAATTTCGTAGACCAGGCGCAGGCGCACCTGCCCTGCGCCGGCCTTCGCCGCGCGCACAGGGTGTGACCGGCGCACTTTGCAAGTTTCCTGCAGTGCCAAGAGAGGCGCAGTACAGGCGCACATGAGCGCAGAGCTGCGCGTCCATGCATCCCTCCGCGCAAATGGCAGAGAGGGAGGAGAAAAGCCGTGAGTGGGTTTAACACAGCCGAGCGCTGTTTTCACCAATCAAATGAGCGCCTCTCCTCGCCTTTAAATGCCCTGGGGCGAGGCGCAGCGTCTGATTGGTCTGAGTGATCTTCAGGACCGCGGAGAGAGTGCTGGTAGCGGAGACGGTCAGAGCCGCTGTGCCTGCAGCAGGTCAATGGACAGCGGGGCGCATCGGAGGACACGACGCACGTCACCGTGTGGGCCAGCTCCTGGGACAGATTTAATCTGTTCCTTTGTCTTTAAAAATTAAGAGACAGTTACACAGCTGGCTTATCCATTCAGAATACTTTTGATCCACCTGCACTCCTGGTTTGTCATCGCCAAGCAGAGCCTTTGGTGATACACTGTATACTCTTCCAGTGTCTCCACTTCATCCTCCTTACAATAATGTACTCCATCTTTTTAAATCACGTTAAAAATAAAGACTAAAACAGAGAAATATGGGAAATCATGGGTAAATCCTGAGTGACATACATTTATTTCGCCTCTTTTTTTCTTCGTCTTTTCTGTCCCTCTTTTCTTTGAATTAAATGAAATAAGAGAACCAGATATTTACTCAGTATCAGATGTTAAAGCTGTTTATTGTTTAATTGTAAGATGTGCATCAAACTTCCAGCTGCCGTCAGGTTCACTTTCCATTATGACAAAAGGCTTTAATCTGACATCAGATGTGACGGGACAGTTAATAAAGATATAAATGTATATGCTGGTTCAGACGGTTACATTAAATAGCGATTGCTGTGATTGTTTATTGCATTAAAATGTGCCTGACACTCTGGAAACCTGCCTCTGAGGTTTTGTTGACATGTGCGCACATGTGCGCCTGTCACAAAATTACAGCTGTGTGGGGTGCGCTCCGCCTTGCGCCGAGGATAGACCAGGTTGGTGCTGGCGAGCTTTCAGCGCACTTTTTTGGCATGAAATTGTCACTGCGCCAACATGAATCTGCTGACACCTCCCCCTGGTGCGCTGTCAACTCCCCCTGGCGCGCCGTCACACCCATCTCTGCGCAGATGGTCTACCAAATTGTCAAATTGGCAGCGCATTGCGGTGCGCCGCACGAAATTAGCACTGCGCAGGCTGCGCCAGGCTTGCGCCCCCTGCGCTGCGCCACAAAATTAGAGCCCTGTGTCTCATACATTAATGTCTCTCCCTCTACTTCACTCCATTATTCATAATTAAGGTTAAGAAAAAAGTAAATTGAGAAGACTCGGAAAGGGCTCCACTCTGTGAGGGGATGTGTGAAAAGTGAAAGGAAGAAAACTTTATGGTCAGAGCCCATGAAATGTTCCGGAAATTTACTTTTACACACATCTGAAAAAGCATAACTGTCTTGGTCTGAGTTTGTCAACCGTTGTGTGTTTGCCCCAAAGTAACCATCTTCTAAAAACTTTGATAATACAGGAAAAAAAGCAGTTTACTACTTGACAGTTGTCTCTCTAGAAAATCATCCATTCCTGGGGGATAGACCATTGCTGTGTCTTAAATTGGATACTTCTGTAAGTCCACTTACTTGAAGTGCACTGCATACACTCTGTACTTCCCAGAACAGTGCACAAAACCCTACAGGGCAGTACTGTCTCAGATAAAACACTGCTCCTTCGCACTTACTGGAAGTGACAATCACATTTCACAACTGATCACAGGTCTTCTGCCATTCATTACATTCATCCATCATCCATCTTTGATACGTTCCCTCCCTTCCACTACATGACCAAAATGGGTACCACTGAAGGTGAGAAGTGTTGGGCGTTCAACACTCAACTTTTTAAGCACTTTGAGTGCGCCAGCCTAGAAATCAAAGTGCACTTTTTCCCCCATACTGTCAGTTAGTTAGAGGTTGTCTGTCTCTGTGTAGCGGCCTTGTGACTGACTGGCAACCAGTCCAGGGTGTACCCTGCCAAAGAGAGTGGGGATGGGCTCAACAACCCTGTGACCCTGAACAGGATAAGCAGTAGAAAATGACTGAATGAATAAGAACACTTATATGCCACATGTTGTACTTTCTTTTTTCAGTACAAGTCCTTGGAGAGGATTTGTGTATGCATACATGGGAGCAGAGCTGAAGTCCTTCTGACTTATTCAGAAGACTGAATATGTATCCATTTGAAAACTGTGTGGATTAGTTTACAATCTATTAAATGATACATGTGGGTGTTTCAGTCAATGCTACGGCAATCATACAACTGTGCAAACATAAGACATGTTTTTAAACAAGTGCAAGTCTTGGTGTGAAGAGCATGCTGTTTCTGCCAGCAGAAATAACTGAAACATACATCCGCATGTATGTGACACGTGGTGAATGAGAACATACATCTTTTCACTGTCTGTAGGTTTGGTTTCTATGTGGGATTACATGTCTGCCACTCTGTGGTGACACTGATAAATCAATTTATGAATATCATCTCTTTTATCATTATTTATGTATCACCTCTGCGAAGGAGGTTATGTTTGGGTTATGTTTTCTGTGTGTTAGTTTGTCTGTGACTTACATCTCAAAAAGTAACCAACGGATCTTCATGAAATTTTCAGGAAATGTTCAAAATGGGATTAAGGAAGGAGTGGTTAAATTTTGGAGGTGATCCGGATCACCACCTGGATTTTTTAAAAGTTTTTTCTCATCGTGAGGTAGGGCCGTTTTCATCATATGCGTATAACTCCACAATAAATGGTCTGATTGCTTTGCAAAACAATACAAGACAAGGTCACCATTATTTCAGACAGATATAAAAGTAAGATCCAGATTATGTCAATATTCTGCATGCTACGATCTGGAATATGAAATATGTACAAGTCCATCGTCATTTTCAACACTTTCAGGTAACAAATTATCGCACAAACCTGCAACTAACACCAAATTGTAGCAGACAGTCTGCAGAAAGGGAGTATAACATTAAAGTACGACTAAAATGTGTGACAATCACAATATGCTTGGTGGAGGTCTGAGCTCTGAGTGCTTTTCTAGTTTTTTTATGTGGCACAAGTATGTGTGAACAGTCATACAATAATTTGAGAAATGTAATATGTGTGGTGTTTTCTCAAGAACATTTCCTTAAGGTGATTTTTTTCATCCATCCAAAAACCACTGTGTATTTAAAGTTTACTTCAGGAGCACTGTAGAGGAGTGTTACATGCCACTGCAGCAGCAGCAGCAGTAATGTCCCCTCACAAGCAGTATTCACATCTACACACAACTTAGTTTAATGTGCAACGTTACATGATAAAATGAGCAGTTTGGAGCAGAACAGCAGTCGAAATTCCGTTTAGATGTCAAGGACTTGACTCAGACTTGGAAAATGAAGGCTCCAGACTTAAGGTTTGGTAACACACATTGACCCTTTCATGCCATTTTGACTCTCATGCTCTCCATGAGATTTAGGGATCCCAGCTGTAGAACAACTCACTGAACACCCTGTATGATCACATCTTGGCGTCCTCATGTTGAATTAATAAAACAGCTGACTGAAGCCTCATTTACAAACTACCTCAGATGTTGATACCTCAGAGGAAAGATTCAGTAATGAGAACTTCCACAGATCATTTACTGACATTTACACTTAGATGAGTCTCATGTTTGTGTTTTGGAAAGACGAATGGGTGTTCACCTTCGAACATCTGGCTGGAGTGTTTTGAACATCAGTCTGCATTCAGTGTCTCCTGGTTTTATTTACACTTGGCTGCTTTATATTCGTTGCTATCTGGTATAAAATGACAAGTGTAAGTGTAAACAGAGTCTTTTTGCACTCATTGTTTTTGCCCTGCTTCTGAAGTCTACATCTGTTCCTCTGTCTCTGACTGAGTCACTATGTGTTTATTTCTTCTTGTCTGCACCTGTATCATTGTCTCTGTGAGAGTTTGTTGCTACTTAACTCACAGAGTTTGCTGTGAACTTTAAATTTTCCCTGCCTGAGCCTGTCCCCATTCTCCTGCCAGAGCTGTTTCTGCATCTCAGCCTGTGCCCACTCCTGAAACTTCTCCTCATGTTGAACCTGTCATGTCCTCTGGGTTCTCTTAAGACTTAGACTAAGATTCCTGGCTGGGCCTTTTTTCACATCAGCATATATTCTCTACAATTGTACCCTGCTAATCTTTATGCATACTATGAAAGGGGATGACAGGCAATAGCATGGAACATTGGCTCCCTAGTACAAAACACATAGCAGAGATAAATATTGTGTGTATTACTCTGACTTTTTACTATAACTGCGCCTGATAATAAAAAATGAGTCACGTACGAGTTTGCTTGAATCAGTGGGATGAAAAATGAATCCATTCTCTTCTTCAACAGCAGAGGACGCTATCTAGCCTTTGACTACTCTTGATTGTTGTCATTACATCCGTGGCCAAATAGAGACATGATGCGTACAGGTAAATATTTTTCAGTGTTCCCACAGTTTTTTCACAAATTGCTCTAAAAACCTGATCATATTACAGATAACAAGCAGCTAGGTACAAGTGCACTTGACTTTGTCTGATGACTAAGTGTAAATATTCTACATGTTCTGCTGGAGGACAAATCATGTGCAGCTTTTGGACAAACCTCATGTCACGCTTTATCTGCCCTCTAGTCGCCCTCCAGGGTTTGGTGTGTGACTAGAGGGCAGATAAGGTTCCAACCTGCCTGCTCAGCTATCCCATATTCCCTTATCTACCTCCAGGTTTAAAAAGGCAGTTTTCAACACCAATTCTAAGAGTGTCTACACTGCACAGATGCCATATCCTGAATATCCAAACCACCATTTCTACCCTCCGGTTCACCCAATATACTCCTGATGACTGGGACAACTTTATTGCATTAGTTGACAGTTTTCCCAATAACATCCTATCAGTCGCAAAACGAAGTGGATTAAGTTCGGCAGACCTGCAGACAATCCCTGCCCTTGGAGATCCTTCTGGCAGCCCAGCTGGACCTGCTGGACAAAGTCCTGCTCTAGGCACTGCCGCCCCAAGGAGAAGAGGAAAGCAGCATAGGGGCTAAACCAACCCTATCTGCAACGACTGCTCTGCTACCTTCAGCCACAGGATAACGGAGTAGATGGAATAATGGGAGTCAGGCTGGCCTAGCATCAGAAAGTAAGACTGTGAAACTGTTTGGCTCAAAGCTTTAAGAAACCAGACACTGGGAAACTTTAAGAAGCTGTGACTTTGTGTACATCAATGATGAGTAGAACATTGACTGTAGGCAAGAGCGATGGGCTAATTATCACACATCGAGTGATGAACATGAGGAAGTAGCTAATTCTAAAAGTAGTAAAGTCCTCTGAATGATTCTACTTAATTCCTACTCCAATCAGAAATTTTAAAAAAGACTAGTCAAGTAATTTTATTCATTTGTGTGGCCTCCCACCATTTAACAGTCAACTCGTGTATGGCCAAAGTAGGGCTGGACAATTAATTGGATTTTAATCGTGATTTCAATTTTGCCATCTGACAATCATAAAAACAATATAATCAAAGAAAAACAATTAATATGCCACACAGTGTAAATGTATGCAAGTTCCTGTGCTTCATAGCTCTTCTGTGTTCCATGTGCAGCCACAGCGAGTGTGTGTGACTTACGTGTATCAATAATACTGTATGTGCCACTTGCTGGTTCTTTAAAGTTGTGTTTAAATCAGTACTGAAGTTTTTGAATAAATGAATAATTGTGTATATTAATTGTGATTTCAATATCACTTAAAATAATCGGGATTCTTATTTTTACCATAATCGCCCAGCCCTAGGCCAGAGTAGCTGGTGTTGAGTGGTTCTGGTTGCTGCTGCTTTAAAAGTTCAGCCTAGAATGATCCGAAATGTGTTGGAGTTGCTGTGCTTGGTGGCAAACCAAAAACTAGGTGGGATGGGAATTTTCACTTGAGTAACTAAGAAAACAGATTCTAGTCCTAAGATAAGAGCAGAGTCAGTGAAGCTGTTTATGTGAACAGCTCATCTGTGTATTGCTGCAGAGTGTTGAAAGATGAATAGTGGGTGATAAAGAGAAGAGCAACTGACCAAAAAGAGCAATGTTAAATATTTCAAGCATCAGAAATAAGGAAATAATAAACATATGTTAACATTTTAGTGTGTGGGGGGCGTACATTTCATTATTCATTATGCAGTTTCAAGTCGGGTAAATAAACCAAATTTCTTTCTTCCTTGATAAATTGAGCCAATTGCTTTGTTATAGAACAATTTAAAGGTTAAATCAAAGTGACTCATCCAACACACTCCATCTCTCTTTCTCATTCTCTCACACACACACACTCCGTCTCCCTACCAACGAAGTGAAGGAAAGGGGTGTGCTTGTGTGCATCGTTCAGAGTGACCTTTGCTTCTGCAGGAACAATCACCTCATGGGTTGATAATTGAGTTGATCTCATTAAAGTTGGAGACCTCCCACCTCGTGTAACTGAACAACGTTTAAGTTTGAGAGTGCAGAACATGTTAGCAGGGACAAGGGGCCACAGGTTGGATTTATCTGAAAGGTGTGTGAGCGTGTAGTCATGATGTGATGCATTGACTACAGTTGTAGTCCACAGTGAAACTTCTATTTCACAAGTTTAATAATAATAATAATAATAATTTCAGAGGCAGTTTGAAAAAGGTTTTTAGTGATAACCAGCTGTGAATTTACACTGAATGCCTGTCTTCATACAAATTACCTCTTTTTAACTGGCAAAGCTGTTCTCTCATTACTTTTTGTAGGTCATGACAGTTGCTATGCATGGCCTTAATGATCAAAATCAGTGATCAAAAGTAATAAGAAAATAAAAGCATTGACTTTTTTACCATACAGGTAGTATCTAATGAGAAGCTCCATGCTAAAATAAATAAAAATGTATATTTCCCTGACCTGTTGCACCAGCAATCTGTGCACAGATGGCGTGTCCTCTCCCTGGGTCTGCTGCTTATTTTGTGATGCGCAGGAAACACATTAACACAGGAGTCGCCTGTTTTTTTTCAGCTCCTGGTTGTCCCTAAGGGTTGCTTTGAACAGTGTCTGCATCCTTCTGTTCTCATTATTGCGCCATCAGTGCACCATCATGAGTGTGGATGTCCAACCCCCTACAAACAGCCTAAACCTTTGAATCACTCATTAAATATGTGCCACAGCATGAAAACCACCCCACATTTGTCTTTATGCTGGAAACAAACATGGAGGAGAAGACATTAAAGAAATATGACTATTTAAATAAGAAATGAGAGTGGAGATGCAGGGAGTAGAGTGTTGATGACTGGATCTGTCACAGTGTAAAATGCACTTAGTGGTATTTTACCTAAATTGAGCCACCTGTAGTGTAACTGAAGCTGAGGACTCTTTTAGCTTTGTACTAATGCGTTCACCCCCTGAGGCTGGTACACAGAAACTACTCAATTACAAGAGGATCAGGCAGTTTGTTGGCACAGATAAGCTTGGAGGTAACTATAGCAATTTCCAGTTTAACTTAAGAGTGGCCATTGTATTGACACCTTTATTGACAGAAAAGGAGGCAAACTGCTGATTAGTACTACATTACACTCTGCCAGAGTTTGGATTGGTAGGTCTTAGCTCTGACTGACATTACACTATGGGGAAAGAGAATTTGAAAAGTCTGGGGTTCACAACAAAAATGACTCAAAGTTCAAGTCTCAAACAGTTAGACCACAGCTTTGAATTCTCTATCTCGTATCTCTATGCTAATACAGAATCAATGGGGTCTCCACTAGAAGCTAAAGCAGAACATAAAAGGTCAACAATACAAACATGCATGGCAAATGTCCTGCAGCAGAAAAAGTCAAAGCAAAAGTATCCCTACAACACTGTACAGGGTTTATTGACATCTAGTTAGATGATCAGTCACAGGTGTCTAAGTGCTGCTGAAAGTTTTAACCATAACAATGTTGCAGTCCAGACCTCTCACAAAGCATTTAAAGGCAGGGTTGGCAGTCTTGAAAAGCTAGCATTAATTTGAATGTAGCATCTCGTCAGGACTCCACCTTGCCCTCCCCCTACCCTTGGAGCTCCTCCAAAGCAACAGCCCCACTCCCATGCACGAGCGCAGCTGTTTCGCGACAGTGATTGTGAATGACTGAAAGACAGACTCAGCACATCATTTTGTTTTGCACGAGTCATGTCACATTTAGGGGTAAGGAAACACCAAAACGTTAAAACATAAAGCTAAAAAACAAATAAACAAACGTGACTTTTGTTAGTACTTGCTTTGCTTGTCAGGGCCCCTGTGGTGAGAGTTTATTAGACTCTGATCCAAACTACAGCCCGGAGCCAGGTACCTCATCGGGTCAGAGGGGACAGGCCCGAGGTTGAGCAAGAGGGGCAGTAGTTAGAGGCAGCGGAACAGAAAAGAAAAGAAAGCCTCTGTCTTTCTTTTCTTGCTCTGTTTAGCCGGAGGAGCAGTTACCAGTAATCAAAGTATGGGTAGTTCCTCTGCCATTCTTCTGCTGAGTTCGAATCTGTACACTGCTAAACTCGGGAACGCATTGAGTCGGGGCAGAGTGTGCCAGTGAAATGTACGCACAGGAGGAGGGCAAACGGCAGGATGGGATTTGATAAATTTAACAGATTGGATACTAATCTATATGATTGGATGATGTTTTCTTGGTTTTTCTCTGGCTGTAGATAGCGGATATTATTTGCTCTCATTTAAAAGAACATCATGTATTGCTTGCCATCAGGACATATAGATTATTGTAACCAGTAAAACAATAAGTGTATCTAAATCAAACCAATCTAACCAATTATACCTTTAAGGGTTGAATTTTAAAGATCCCCATCTGGTACCAAAGACAGAGTCAAAACTGAGACACCTACATGATTTAAAACAAGAAAACATAAACCTCACAAACAAAATCCATCCACCTGACATCTATTTCTGAAAAGCCCTTTTCTCACACAGCCTCAGAAAACTCAAGTCAACCACACCAGGAATTGGTTGTACACTCGCTGGACTGTTAGCCAGTCTTCCTCAGGGCTAAAGTGGAAGCAAAATCACACTTACATTCACGTCCTCTGGCAACTTAGTTTATGCTGCACTGAACTTGCATGCCTCTGGTTTGTGCAAGGCAGGGTTTTGACATGAACCTCAGCACTCATTCAGTTCAGTTATTACCACACTTGCTCAGATTTAAGGCAACCCTGATTTGAGGACACTGAATCTACAACAAATCAAACTTGGAGAAATAATTTCTGAAGACCAACTTTTGTTTTTATAAAGAAAAATGTATGATAAAAGTGATATAAAACAACATTGTGTCTTTAAAGTTAAGTTATCAAATGCAGATGGAATGAATGTAATCAAACGGGGAAATGGAGATATAGTAATTCTGCCTCAGCCATTTGTTGACTTGTCCAACTTTTGCTTAACTTATTTCACCGTCTCTTTGCATCCCTAATCCCTGTGGCATTGTAGAGTTGAGTGACACCTGGTTTCTGGTTTCAGTCACGAAGGGTTTACCTGCAATTACAGATAACAAATAATGGTATGAAGTACTAAACTCCAAATCCCATCTCTTACGCCTACTGAAGTCTGCATATCAGCCAAATAATGTAACTGAGGAGTACTTTTGAACATCTTGAGGGTAGTGACACAGACGTGTGATATTTTTATAAGTTTCACTCTCCCTTCAAACCCACTCAGCAGCCACGCTAGTATTTCAACTTCTGGGCCTTCAGGTTTGTTCCATCTGTGCTCGGCTGATTGATTTAACACCAGACCCCAAATAGAGCGGCTGAGAGAAACCAAACTCCTCACCCTCATTCTCTTCCCTTCAGTATCAAGGATGGTATTGGGGGTAAAGTTGTTATGACTTTTAAGTGTTTTAAATATTCAGTAACATCGAGCTCCTTCTGTCTTTCTTGCACTGATAACTCTGATTACATAGCAGGCAAAGCACAGCAGCAGGCTTCACTTCCTTTGTCGCCTTAAGAGGTTTAGTATGTCCTCGGATGCCTTTATGAATTTTTACTGCAGCACTTAAAAGTGTTTTTGCAGCAGACATAGTAGCATGGTTTAGAAGCACGTTTGAAAAGAGTTGGGAAGCAGCTGAACAGGGTTGTTTAGCAGGAGTTCAGGATTATAGTCAGACAGCTGCCACACCAGGAGGAGAGACGTGCACCATGATACCAGCTGCTGCAGGAAGAGGGTACGGGGTAGGATCAAGGACACGACCCAACAGGGCAGTGTATGCAGAGGATCAGAGCTGACTTAGGATAAAGTGCCAATAAATGAAAAATAACAACATGATCAGTGGTGACTTTGTGCAGTTACCCTTTTTATGTACTTAATCTTTGCATATTTCTTTGTGTCCCCTTTTTGTTTGTTTTAATGGAAGCTGGGTAACAGAATTATGTGTAGTAAGCAGGTGATTACACACATACAAGTACACTGCATTCATTTTCCATACTTCAAAAACATGCTCTAAGAATGATTCACAAAGTCTAACACCTGGATAACACCACCCCATTATTTCTGCAGTCAAATTTTCTCAAATTTTTGGATAGTGTTGAATATCAAACTGCAACAGTCATGTTCCAAAAAAAAAAAAAAAAAAAAAAAAAAACGTTTACTACCTCCCAATATACAAAAACTGTTTAGGGATGTGATGGGGGTTTTAATCTGAGGGAAGCGTTTAATCTGAAGTTACTTGCTGTTAGAAAGACAATCAGGACATTTTCAATGTCAGTCTGTGGGGTTAAACTTTGGAACAGTCTGTCTGCAGAGCTTAAACAGTGCCTTAACATTTGCCATTTTAAAGGAAATATAAAGAAGGGACTTTTTTACAAAATATAAGGTTGACAACAAGACTTTATGATCATTGTGTGACGGCAGGGAAGTCTGAGATTTTGATTGTGAGTGAGGGTAAATTATATATATATGGGTAAGTATTAGGGCTGCACGATTATCGCAATCGCAATCGCAATGTCAGCACATGCAATTCAGATTTTTCTCCATGATAACCAAGCAAGTCTGTAGACTCATCATGACACAACTTTTTTTATTAAATCGCAAGCACAATCACAATCGCAATATTGTCCACCTAATCGCAAACCGCACCTTTTCCCCAAATCGTGCAGCACTAGTAAGTATCTTAATTAATCGCAAAGTTTAGCTAACAGGATTTTTCTTTTTTTTTTTTTTTCTTTTTTTTTTTTACTTGTCAATTTATGGAGAAGGGGTGGGAAAAAATAAGTTTTACTTCCTTCTGCTCCTTTTTGGTAATGTAAAAGAAGTAAGATCAGTGATTTAACAATTTGTTTTTGGTTGCATCTTTCACTCTTAGCAAAATTGCTAAGTTTCTATGTTCAAACTGCTGTTTTAATCAATCAATCAATCAATCAATCAATCAATCAATCAATCAATCAATCATTTAATCAATCAATCAATCAATTATGCACAATAGAATCTCGTAGAAGTTGTCTCAACTTTCATTTTATTTATCTATTTATTTATTTATTCATTTATTAAGAGTGATCAGCTGCTGCTTCACATCATTTCATTGGTACTGTACAACATGATAACCGCTTGAATCATTATGTTGTATTCTGAGAGCAGAGTTGACTAAACAAACTTTGACTGCTGAGACAGTAGCAAACAAACAAAAGACAATTGCCTCCTCAGATCAGCAGGGACACATTGCTCTCCGTAATGAAAGGCTTCCTAGCATCACAACATTAATCAGCACCTTACAGTAAACACTGTTATTGTGCACAGCCGAATGTCAGCTTTAACTAGTATGAGAAAGAAAACCAAGATGTATAATTCAGCCAGACCTGCACACCTCTCAGGGTTGTCACTCATCTCCCAGCAGCTGCACTGAGACTTGCCTTTTCGTGTAAATATTTGATACAGAATAGAAACAGCTGAATGTCCGTGGTACGACTTTATCTTTTCTTTTCTTTTAATGACAAAATCATTTGTTGTTTTACGGCTAAGGTTAGAGGAAGACAAACAAGAGGTATGAGTGCGAAATGGAACCATAGTAGTTAAAATTTATACTCAGAGAACAGTTTTTACTGTTCAAGGTAGTACACTTTGGAAAATACTGTCAGGATATGTCTTAACATGATATCTTTTCCTGGGAATTCTGCTCTCCTTTCAGTAATATCTGCCAGATAAAGTTTCTTCTCTGGTTCCTGGCAATGATTGCCAGGAACCAACTTGGCTCATTTCCAGTCTGCTTCCCACAAAACCTGAACTTTCTTGAACAAAAAAAAGGATCAGTAGAGTAATAGATTTTGAGTTTCATCAGCTCCTGTGTAAAGTAAAAAATATTTTGCACTACCTAGATTGCCAGTGAACTTCACTCAGTCTCATTTCTATCACAGCTGTGAAGTGCTCCCCCTCTGGAATATTATTTCTGTATGTTTCCACTTCTTTGGCTCTGTCTCGTTTGGGGACAAACTCATGGAGAACACCGTCAGACTCTTTCACTTTGTCAGTGAAGGGGAGAATTAATCTTTCGTTGAGGAGAGCAGATCGGCGGGTGACAAAGCAGCACAGCCATTAGGGCTGCGAAGGAGGCCAAATGCGCTTGTGGTCGTAGATCGACGCAAATGACTGCGCCAGGGGGACAGCAATTCCCCTCCTTCGTAGCTTCTGCTAGATGATCATTAGTGTGCTGGGTTTGATTGATATGGCACATTTCCGATGGCAGGTGGACGACTCATCTCAACATGGCAGTCCCCAGTGATTAATTTCATTTTAAGATGCATCTGGAGGTGTCAAGTCATCCGAGATGGGCGGGTGTAAATTAAAGTGTATGATATTACATCCAGTCAGAGCTATTTAAGACATGCAGGACTCTAATGTCAGTCTTTCAAATCACTCAAACCAGCTGTCAGGATGGATTGTGAGTCGTGATGAACGTGTACAAAGAGGCACAAAGTGAATGTTAGATTAATAACTACTACTGTCCACAGAAGCACATCATGCTGAGACACACAGGTGAAAAAAAAATAAAAAATCAGGATGATTCATCACTGTTCTACTACTTGAAAGTGACTCTGTCAACACTTCCTACACTGGCAGTGGAGTGATTAGAGCTCCTGATCACCGCTTTGGAAATCAAGCCGTCAATAAAAGAGGCTATAGGTAAATAAAGTGTTTCAGATAAACTGAAATAAGGGTTTTTCTTTAAAGGCATCAGCATGAGATGAGACATTTTCCTTCAAGGCTCTACATCATGTAAAACTTAACATATCAATTTGACCTTGAGTAGCTTTTACCACCTGGGTACTGGGCAAGGAATAACTATACATTAGTGCAGTGCTGAATTGAGTTATAAGCTGACTTAGTTGGATGTAACATTTGTAATGGTACCATTCTTAAATGTTAATTTGCAAATGGCTTTTTGACAGACTAAAATATATCACATTCTTCCTTCCCCCATGTGTGCGGGGTCTTTGGGCAAAAAGAGTACCAAATATATTGCCACATAAACGCAAAACAATGATTGGGGAAGGCGGCTCAATGCCCTCGGACAAAAACAGAAAAATATGACATTGCATATTTTGTTCATGATTGTTAAAATATTAATAAAATCAGAGGTTGAATTTTTTATAACACCAAAAAGTATAAAGTAAATGTTTGATCTGTTTTCAACATTAAGTTGTTGCAAGACGTGACTAAGCCAGGATGATGCCTCCAGTGAATTGCAGTTTAAGTTGAGAAAAAAGGCAACATGTTTTCATGTTTTTCTTATTTTATTAGTGTATTTCCACACCAGTAAGTTGCCAGTCTCAGGGACCACTTTTGGGAGTTGTAGGCTGTAAAGTTTGGGAACCCCTGATAAGTTTTTATCATTACTTTGTATGGTTCATTGTTGGTCATGGACACCAAACTTTTTGTGGCTTCAGCCATATTTTTACTACTTTTTCTCCTGTGTTTGTCTGGGGACCCTACATGTAGCCATGGCTGCATTGTTTACATGTGAAATTAGCTGTTGGCAGCCTGTAGCATGTCAGTGCTATCTGGTGTAGGGCTTGATGATTTCCCTCGAGGTGAGGAGGAGGAGGTAAGGACGACGTGCTGGTTCTCGGGTGTGGGCTGGGAGGTGATGACGTGGACCTGTCCTTCCATCCATCGTTGTTGGGGACGTGGGATCTATCTACGGTGGAATGGACGAGCTAGCCATGCTAGCCCAGCTGCAGAGGGGTTGCCGGAGGGCCGAGTGGCATCGTGCTATTCACCGACGTGGCTGATGGAGCTGACATCGGACGCCGGCGCCACATTGGAGGAGCTTCGCCTGCTGTGGGCAGACAGGATCCAGGAGACAGAGACTGAACAGACTGCTGGAGAGGCTCAGTCCTGGACCCTGTGGAGGTGGAGGCTGGCTGGGCTGGAGAGTGGTGGACGTGCTGTCATCATCTATTTTCTTGTGGACCTTTTTGCACTTTCTATTCACTTTCTTACTTTTGTTTGCTTGATTGCTGCTGTGACTCCTGAATTTCCCCTCGGGGATAAGTTAAGTATTTTCTATTCTATTCTATTCTATTCTATTCTATTCTATTTCATATTGAAGTAATTCTATCATTCTTTGAATGTCGTACTGCAGATATTTCCAGCTACTACCATTCTATCTTTTTTTTTCTTGGTGCAACAAGTATAAAACACCACCATTTCAGGCTTTTTCCATGCCATGGTAGCTCCCTAAATTTTCTTTCAAGCAAAATCGGTACCCTGATAGAAATCACACAGCAGGCACATCGATAAAACCATGGAATTAAGATGATTTGCCGAGTATTCGCCTCACTGTCAATACACCAATCTAGCTAGCCAGGATCAGACTAAACTCTGCAATCAGTGTTGTATTAAAACATCCTTATTCCTACTCGGGGCAATTGCTGAGGAGGTCACTGAAAGGAGGAAAGGTGTACTTACAGTACCGTCAGTGTATACACATAAGCAACGTACTGCTGATTAAGACCACTGTGTGTGTGGTCAGCATAACAATTAACCTTGGTAGATAAAGGTAAAACTAACACGGCCCAGGCGTATGCACCCAAGGTTAATGGTTTGGGAGAAACTATTTCTGACCCCAGGAGATTATAGTAATTATAGGTTCTGGAGGATGTAATACTATTGTGAAATTAGATGGGTTTTGATGAAACTGTATAAATAGGAGAGAGAATCTCTTGATATGAAAATCAGTATGCTCATTTCACACAGTCTTAAACGACTGCACTCGTTCTGAAGTCTTATTCTGCACGCTTCAGTCAAAGGGCTTTAAGGCTATAGAGTTCAGTGGTTACCATGAATTCTTTCATTCAGTTAATGCCTTTTGCTTGAAAGCGAAACACAGCCTGAAAACTCATTGTCTGCTGCAGATATTTAATTGAAACGCAGTAAGGGGGTTTGTCATTTGCACTCTCACTCTGAAGACTTTTCCAATATTGTGAAACTTTCTGTGCAGGGTCGATGAAATGATTTCTCGTTCTCTATAACAGAGTCGGCTGCAAGGAGCACTTCATATTGGTCTGACAAGCTTGTGTATTCAGGCACATTTCAATTCAGCCCTGTCATCATGGGCAAACTATATTCTAAAGCATCACCAAATTGTGGTTTGAAAACATCTGTAGGAAATAAGTGCACATAGGACTACAGCAAAAGTTTAAGTGTTCATATCTGAAAGAATCAAAAACCTTCAAATCACAGTTAAACAGCAAAATGCAAAAAAGGTGTAAACACTTTGAAAACTCAAACTGACATGGCAAGACTGCCTTTTTTTAATATTACATCATATTCACAAGATTTTTCATAGGAAATACAACTGATGCAAAAGCAACTTTAGCTTGAGTAGGAATCAAAAGGCTCAGTGTGATAACACATTGAGTTTTTCCTTTGATATTTGGTGCTGGAGCACTTCATACTTGGATCAGAGACTGTGCTTTTATGTCAAGTGGATGCCAGGTGGGCGTCTTTTCAAATCAGCAGAAATGCATTATATTTTGGCTCCACTTGACCTAGATGTCATGTTATTCCAAAGACAAACGTCAAACGTAGAAAAAAACTCAAAGTGCAGCAGAGAGGAACAACTTTAGCTTTCTGAAATAGCTTTCTTTGTCCCTCGTCTCCTTAAACTGAACATCACACCAAATACATTCTCAATGTTACCAATGACTTCTTGCTCATTTTTTTTTTTTTTTCAAACATTTAGAGTCAGGCATATGGTCATTTCATTTCACGGTTTGCATAACAACTATAACATTTAATGTTGCTGTAGTTGGATGCAAAGTAATTTAATGTAAAGCAAAATGCTGAGATATCATTATTCCATGTTTGACCATAGATTTCTACACTGCCCGGCCAAAAAAAGTCACCACCAAAAACAAAAGGTCACACACTCTAATATTTTGTTGAACCACCTTTAGCGTTGATTACAGCACACGTTTGCTGTGGCATTGTTTCAATGAGCGTCTCACTGGTGTGCAAAGCCTTCTCCAGCACATCCCAAAGATTCTCCATGGGCTTAAGGTGGGGACTCTGTGGTGGCCAATCCATGTGTGAAAATTATGTCTCATGCTCCCTGAACCACTCTTTCACAATTTGCGCCTGATAAATCCTGGCATTGTCATCTTGGACTAAAGCTGTGCTTTATAAAAATAAAGCTTTTTTCCAGTTAGCCTCACTGGTTGGTGACTGACAGCGGTCAGACTTTACCATCACCAATGCAAGATCTTGGTGAAAAAATGCAACAATGGATGGAAATAAATCTTGTGAAATTGTAAAAGCTTACTGAAACAATGCCACAGCAAATACATGTCGTTATCAAAGCTAAAAAGAACGAAATAGAGTGTGTGACCTTTTTTTTTTTTTTTGGTGGCGACTTTTTTTTGGGGGGGGCGGGCAGTGTATATTGGTGTAAAGGTTTAGAAAATGACTCATTGATACAGAAGACACGGAAGGCATAAAATAAACAACCTAAAATTTAAATTTAAAGCTGCAATATGCAACTTTTACCCTTCAGGCAGAAACATAAAATGCAACACTTCTAAACTCCAAAATCTCCATGGGAAAAGTTCATGCCCCAACACTTGTCATTCATCATGATGAGCTGTTGACTTTGAAAGTATATACAGCCTGAAGCTAAGCTAGCTGTCATCTTAAGGCCACCACAAGCTCTGAAAAAAAAAAAAAAAAAAACACTGACAAAGAAAGAAAAACAAAATGCACCTGTGATTTGTTTTGTCTTGACTCATTGTTTCCTGCAGTATAGTCGATGGTGCGATCTTCCTACATGGGAGCAATTAGTCTCACTTTAAAAACTCAAACACAGCCCACCACACTCACACAAAATGTTATGACCACAAAGGAGTTTCTAACAGGCTCACACATCAATATTTTAAAACATAATCTAATATAAAAGATACACCAGTCAGCAATGAAAGACTAAGTAGACCTTGATGCAACTTTCATAGTCACGCCTTAAAGCTACAAAGATTTTTAATTGATTTTAGGGAGCTGACTTAAAACAGCTACACTCCTTAATCAAGCAGTCAACACAAGCTTAGATTCAACATACCGTAGAGGTGCAGTATTTATGTTACCACTGTTCTGCCAAAAAATATATAATCAATACCTTGGGAATGGGCAGTGTATTCCTGATGGATCACAGGGTCAGGTAAACATGATCGATATAAGAGCAAACGGGGTCATGATCTCTGGAGGGAGCCACCAGAAAATAGGTCACAGATTTTCATCTCAGCCCCACCATCAAGGTTCGGACAGATGACACAGGAGTCCATCACGTATTTTAAAATGTAATAGGATTCACTAGTGTTATTTTTGTGACATCAGAATCATACTCTGGACTGAAAATATTTTTTTTTACTTCCCGCTGTGCACAGTATGAATTTTTTAACAGTCAGCTCAGGAAGAAAGAAAGGCATCACTGCAGTGACTAACAATGGATGCTAACATCATTATCTACATGCATAATAAGTATCAATTGCTAGCAATTAAAAACAGGCAAATAGAACCGCTTTATCTTGTCCTACAGCTGTTGAACTGTTATGCAAACATCTGTGTTTACACTCATTAGTGCCATCAATCAATTCACACCAAAGATCCCTGCACCTTGAAAGCTGTATATATTGATGGTACTCTGTTATGAAATTTGCTAACAGTGTAAACAAGATGCTATAGAAAGACGCTCCCTAATGTGAATGGATTGTTTTTCATGGTGCTGTTATTTCTCTCTGGTTCTATGCACTGTTTTTAAATTTGTGATACAATCCCGGTATAGGGGGTCGAACATTTGAGCTCTTGATTGGTATTTGTCCAAAGAAGAAATACTAAACCAAAGGCCTGGCTCCATTAATGTTGTTGTTTGTGGTGGCAGTGCCAAAGCCCTCATTTCCAGAGTGATTCTCTGAAACCCTCAGGCGATTACTGTTGCAAGGTTATGAAAGTTGTCACACAGCTTTTGTGCTTCCCTGCTGGCTGAGTCTGATTTAAATTGCTCTTTGTGCTTAATATTTTTTGGCTTGAATAGTCATTGTGTCCTAGAGTGAACGTGAGCTCTGGCCTTAAACTTGTACCATAGATTGTTCATCCTCAGTCATTGCAATGTTGAAAGGTGACTCAAGCTAAGTTTCAGATGACTTAACATGAGACAAAAAAGGGAAGTTCAGGCAGGATTTTAGCATACCTTCAGATACTTGTCCCTGACTTTCAGTCAAGTTAGCAAAGCTCCTATTCAAGCAAAACCCAAAACTTTAACCATAACTTCTTCAATATTGATAACTAGTAAATTAAGTCACCTCTGCCAAGTGTGCTAGGCGCCACTTGAGTGGCTGCCAGTTGCAGCATCTCTTTCTTGCTTGTACCATTTTGTCATCTTTTATTCTCTTTTTATCACCTTTGAATTTGGAGTCTGTAAAGAATAGAATAGAATAGAATAGAATAGAATAGAATAGAATAGAATAGAATAGAATAGAACAGAATAGAATAGAAGACCCCACGTGTAACCATGGTTGCATTGTTGACATATGAGATAGGCTGTTAGCAGCCTGTAACACGTCAATGCTAACCAGTGCCAGTCCTGATGTTTCCCCGCAAGCTGAGGAGGAGGAGAGGATGACGTGCTGGTTCTGTGGTGAGAGCTAAGAAGAGATGCAATGACATGTACCTGTCCTTTCATCTATTGTCACGGGGAATGTAAGATCCATCTCCAATAAGATGGCAAGCTAGCCATGCTAACCCAGAATCAGAGGGAATACCGGCAGGGTAGCATCATGCTATTCACAGAAACATGGCTAATGGAGCTAACTTCGGACACCAGTGCAACATAGGGGGGATTTCACAGGCTGTTGGCAAACAGGACAAAGTAGGGTGAGAAAAAAAAAAGTCCCCTCTTGACTTTGTTTGGCTGATGAAAGAGATATTGCACAGATGAGCATGCTGTTCCAAAAGTTGAACTATTTTGACCTGAGCTTGCTTTTGTGGATGCAGAACACTGAAATGCTGAGCTGCATACCTGTGATCTGTTAAACACATGCAGTAAAAAAATACCAAACATAACATCATAGCTACACAAAGCAGAATTCAAGATAAAACAACAGTCAGGCTCTTGTTCAGTTGCTGTCTTCTCCTGATAAACTTGAACAATCTTTAATATTTATCTTCACATCCACAGGTCGATTTACTGACCTGAGTTGTCCTGGACCAGTGTGTATTGTGTTGTTCACTTGGACTGGATGCTTATCAAATTGTGAAATAGGATTTTTGGATCAATAAACAAAGAAATCTGAGGTGTTTTTAGAGTTCACATGACTGTAAAAATACTTTGATTCTTCTGAGTAGTTTTTATTGACTGAGAGCAGAGAAGGTGAGGTGTCATCTCTTCACACTTAAACTTTCCCCCCTTTCTATCTCCCTACTCCTGTCTAGGTGCATCTAAAAAGGCTCAGAGACTCCGCACACACACAAAAAAACACAGCTAATGTGTAGTTACTTTAGAGAGGATATTTTTTTCCCTCAATTTCTCTTGGGTTTCCTCTTTCAAATTCCTCTCGTGTGTTTGCTATCCTGTCATGCTAGGTTGAGCTTTTCAGGCATTGTCAGGCTTCTTTAAATTTTTAACAAGCGGGAGGAGAAACAAAGAGACTGAGACAAGGGGTGAGTCCCTTATCAGAAATCCAAGGTATATTTCCCCTGAAATACTGTGCAGTGACGTGGAATACTCTTTGCCTTTTGTGTCTTCTGATGTCGTTGGCCCCTTTTATCCAAATACACTATGCATGCTTCAGTTTTCCCACTCAGGGTTGGTCAACCAAGAACAGCTATGCCCAGGTGGCTTAAACCGAACTGAAGTCTTTTTGTTCTTCAAATTTACTCAATGCTAGTTTCTTCTCTAGCAGTTCAACACTGGCTTTGCAGGTAGTTATTCAAGCTTGGCTTCCTTGTGCTCAGCAGGGTGTTAAAATCTCCAAAAACATAATTGTGCTGATCAGTAACAAGTTCCAGTTTTTCATTGCACTCGCTTCCCTTGATTGAAATGTAATTGGGTAAAATCATTGGTTGAATGATGTCGATCACGGCTGGCACAGCAGAAACATTGGGTGATTCATGTTGACTTCAACCGCAGCTCATCTAATTTTCTTACAGAAGTGGAGGTAATTGAACACTGCCAGACAACAAAGCTGTGTAAAAACACTGAAAGATAAAAGAAGAAACAGACAGAAAAACAACCCTGAAAATTAAGTTTGTTTCCTGACTCACCTTTGTAATGAAACATTTATTCTGTCAGAGGAACTCAAGTAAACATTTTTTACTGTAACTGCTTAAAATTTTATTCTCTTATTAAAAAAGGGTTTATATGTCCAATAAAAGTGTACAGTGTTTACATTTTAATGGAAATCTATTTTAGAAACAGTTACCATGCACTTAATAGTACATGGCATTCAAAAATACCAATTCACTTTCAATTGACCTAAAAAAAAAAAGAGTCAAAGAGGTGGAGTTGAGACTGGGTTTGAGCCTCTTCACGTAAGAGCTGCAATGTGTCTGTATGTCATTTGTAAACTAGACCAAACCAAACCCATGAAAGACATTGTTAAAACGAATAAGTCATTTCACTTCACATATTCTACATGTGCATGCATGCTTACTTGAAAAACCTGGAGACATGCATGCCAGGTTGATCTGTGATTCTAAATTTCCTATAGGTGTGATAGTGTCTGTGTGAATAGTCGTCTGTTCTAACATATTAGCCCTGTGATAGGCAGGCAACCTGTCCAGAGTCCCCCGCCTTGCCCCCAATGACAGCTGAGATAGACTCCAGCCCCATTCTTTGACCCCTACAGAAAAAAAAGCAGGAAACATAATGGAAAGATGGATACAATGTGTCCAGATCCGTATGTGGTCTGTTTTCTACTGTGATCATGAGGCAGATTAGACTTCCAATCTCACCATTGGAAAAAAAAAAAAAGAAATAGCCATAGCTTTCCTTGGGACAGCAATTTCTATTGTCAGATTATGTACTAACACAGTCAGGGATAGAAAACACTTTGACTGAGACTGATTAAAACACCTTGGGTGTGCAGTGATTTTCAATTATGCCCGTTTGCCAGTTTCTGAAGCTTGATGGCAGCTGAATGGTCTTGTAATAGAAACAATTTGGAAGTCTATGATGCCTGTGAGATGCATGCGGGAGCACGCCAATGTCAAACTGAACACAGGATGCAAGAGAGAGCAGGAAAACTGGCTCCCTCTCCTGGAGGAGACAAGAGACAGGGTGCTATGTTACACACCCCCACTTTCACATGTTCTCAGAAACCTCTATGCTCAGTACTTACAGAATGTTACAGTGCGATGGAATGTTAACACCCTGCATCTACCAGGTATTGCTATGGCAACTGTCTGCTCACTTGTCAGACCTACGTAAATGCAAAATAATACGTGTTCCTACCAGACAGCACCTCCTGAAAATATGATTGAAAGTAGAAAATTATGAAAAAAAAAGAAAAAGAAATGACAAAATTATATGTCACTGAACTTATTAATGTGTATTTTTCCTTATTTATGCTCTGCCAGTGAATAGTAATAATAAATTCTGGTACTTGTCCCTTTGTCTCATTTTTTGGGGGGGGATGTCTGCTGGTGCAGTAAGGCATGAATTGGTCATCCATGACTAGTAATCTTACCCTGTCTATTAGCCAGAGCTGCTGGGAAATAACACAAGGAATGGGGAAAGAGCTATGAAATTCCTGAAATTACCACAGCTCACTTGTTACAATCCAATTACTCTGTCTGTGTTTGAAGCAGCTCTCTACCCCCCCTTTCCCTCTCAGTTTCAATTCATTTCCAGAGGTTAACACCTTATTATTTTTGACCACACATGCTGTTGCCAGCACCTGCATACATCTTTGCACTCACACAACCTAAAATTGAAGAGGGAGATAAGAAGAATATTAAATCCTGACGCATGAAAAATGTCAGCACTGTGATGTCTGAAATGCTATACGTTTCAAAGTTCATGATTAGAGCATTGCCCTCTGTGGTTTTAAACATATTGGATGTTATTGTGGGGGAAGGCGTAGTTATACGCAGCTGTTTGGTGGGGTTTGTAAAACAAGGACTGATCCTTAGTGTGCATCTCAGGCTTTTCCCTCTCCTTTAAATGAATTCTCTAACAAGCACTTCTCAAGGGTTTGTGTGCCAAGAAGAACAGAGTTACAGCTGCTCTTCTTCCATAGTCCAAATTTAGCTGAATGGCTGGAAGGGAAAACGCTCTCTATGCTGGTTCAGGACCTTACATGGAGGTGCACTCAACTACAAAGCACTACTACATTTTCTTTCCTTCAAGAAACAAAAAGTACAATATTTATTCCCCTATGACAAAATGACTCCACAGTGTCTGCAGGCTGTTAAAAGACTTCTTGATCAAGGCCTATTGATTCATTTTTTTCCCTGCCTTTGGTCTGATTTCTGTTTCTGCAGTCCATGTTTTTGTTAGAATAACTGCCCCCCTGGTGTTCTGAATCTCCCAGAGTCCTATCATTTGGTTACTGATGTCCAATTCACTTGTGTCACATTTTGTAAGCAAAATACATACATTTGTGTTTGTTGTGATGTGCTTTTAAAAGACCCCTGGGTCTTCCCCCCGCTTGCTAAATTAGCATTTCTTTTATTCTCTCAGTCTAATGTACATGCAAATAAACCAAACCAAATTAAATATATTATGATAACAGGAATAAAGCACACTTTTCCCATCAGCACTGAACACCTGCTGTGTGTTTACTTTCCCATGTAGGCTTAGCCCGTTTGCTATTTTTTGTGTAACAACATTCTCTCCTCAAAAAAAAAAGAAAAAAAAAAGACTGCACAGTAATGAATATGAATTGAATGAGGCACATGTGCAGAGGAAACAGGATGTTGGGTGGCTCTTGAGAAAGTGCAGCCACATGCTGTAGGCTCATATGGTTGTACTCTAATGATACTTGCAGAGGTTTGGCTCCAAATTACAATTGTAAATCACTGTAACCAAGGGAAACTAGCACCCAGGAACACTTGTCAGTGGGAGGGACCGGATACTTCACTTGCCTCCAAATTTTACTTGAACCCTCTCAGCTATCATGGCTGTCAATGTCAGGCAGCCAGTAGCATGGCCATTCACCTTGAGGGGTCCCTGGGAGATTGGCTTCTCTGGAGCTAACAGATATGGACTGCAGCCCAATTTCCTCTTGGCTAATTAGCTTGGCTACAATACCAGTGGCAGTCCTTATCAGCCCCCAAGCCTTCTGCTCCTGGGCTGCTTTTTATTTATTTATTTATTTCATGTCCAAAGCACACTAAAGATAGCCACCCAAAAAAAGTTCACAGTGGCAGGTTCCCTCTTTATGTGCTTCCTAGCAGAGGTAATACATGTTCATACAGCATGCAAACATGCTCTCATTCTACTGAAAAAAACATTAAGGATTTTTCTTCTCGAGGTAAAAGCGGCAGCTCGGTAAACTCCACAGAGGTTTCTTATCTAAATGAGAAATATCAGCAGAATTTTAATTTCTAATTTGAGGCACACTGGAATAGGAGCACTTCAAAACACACACGGCTCTCAGACATGTGCTGGGTTTTACTTTTTCAATGGAATGGTATTCTTCAACCTCCTTTCTTTTAATATTTTTCAAAGTAGTGGCGTCCAAGGTTTGCTGAAAACTGATCATTTAAATTCAAATTATACTCATACACCTGTAACTGGAGATATTTTGATGTAAAACATTGCAACTACACAACTGCTTTTCAACAAAACTGGCAAGAAAAAGAACAAGAAAAAGAGAGCTGAAGGCAAACAGTCTGTCAAGCTGAACTCTGCTTAACTCTAAGAAAGTTGCTTTAGAATGTCCCGTATTGTTTATTGCCATTTCTGGTCTACTTGGCATCTGTCTTGTCCACTGGACTGAAATCTACCCACTCAGCAAAAACACTTATTGTGTGAAATTTCTTTCAGTGTGCAGGATATCTCCAGCAAACCTTATTCTAATTCATGTAATCCTCAGAGATGGCACAGGCCCAGCATGCAGCCATTCAGAATGCACCAGTGCCCTCAAAAGCCTGCTTAGTCCCACAACACAGACAGTAAGGGCCTCCGGGTAATTTCACACTCTGTTATGATTTTGTTCGGAAATCATACAAGGAGAGAAGTTCGGAATGACTTCAGAGAGAAAAATGGAAGAGTGTGGTGTTGCATGTGGTGAAATTGTACTTTATGTGAGACTAGCTTTGATTCCTTGGAAAGAGCAGTACCTGTCTTATGCTAAATGCTAATGTGTTTGCAAATCAAGCTGAAAAATTACACTGATTATGGCTGCACTGAAAGAACAAAGCTTTGTTCTTAGTATTAGCACCTGGCAGGAGATAAGTAGCCCCTCTACTGAATCTAATGAAGCCAAAATAAATGGCATCTTTGCAGTAAGAGCTGGTTCCTGTGCAGCCTGTTTCATGATGGCAGGAGAAATGGACAGGCGTTTGAAGAAAGGCAAACAGACTCTTTAATGTCTCCTTAATGTTCTCCTTGTGTACATTTGACTGCAGGGCATCACAGCATGACACATGTATACAATTATGGCAGACCAAAGGAAGCACAGGACCATATAATAGCTTCCATGACCGTTAAACTTTAATAGGCGCACATAACGAACTGCAGTTAAACCTGCTACAGGTATCTTTTCTACCCCAAGACCACCAGAGCCACTAATTACATTCCCAAATTAGATTGATTTGCTCAGACATGACCAATGGCTTTAATGTGGTCAAAACTGTAGGAGGTTGTACCGCTGTGCTGGTGGTGGGGAGAATGACTGTCATCAAAATTACGTGACTTGCTTGCAGCCTGCCTGGCAAACAACACAGAATTACCACCAAGCAGAGGATGTCAAGGCAACCCTGATGCTCTGTCATTGAAACCCATCTCAATTAAGCTGAGGCTGGACAGGTGCCTGGGAGTTGACTGATGGCTTCTTCCCTTCCCCTCTCTGTGTGCTGATGGTACTATTTTCCCCACTGGAAAAACTAAGGATGTTAAGGAGCTCTAAATAGAGTTTCTCTGTGTTGTTCAATACAAGTAAAGACAGTCACTAAGTCTTAAATGTACAAGTCAAGACCTCCCTGGTGTGATAATAGCTCCTAACTGGGCTTTTAAGTGCTCAGCTCTTGGAAATAATTATAAAGGTATTACAGAGGCATATCAAATTGGTACATAAGATGGAATTAGATGTTTTTTTTTTTGTTTTGTTTTTGTCTGAACCTGGGCAAATGAGTCCATGAGACAGTACCATATTCACAAATCAGGCAAATCTGCCTCATTGGAAAAAAACACCTTATCCACAAATGATAGCACTTATTAGCCATGTGCAGTTAAAGGGAATTTTGTGCTAGGGTTTTAAAAAAAAAAAAAAAAAGACACCTGTGTGACTCCAAACTGTGCAGAGCTGTGCAAACAAACATCATCCAAGGTTGCTTGCAACAGCAGCACAAGATTATCTACAGAAGAAGCAACAAGTGGAAGAAATAGACACAACCAGCTAACTTTGCTTTAATAGCTATAACAATCCAGAATTCTCAAAGATTAGGAAAAGGTCTCGGAGGGGAGGTCATGTCGAAATAGCATATGCATATGTGGCATTAAAGAAGGCGCAGACGGCAAGGTAAATACTAATGTTTATTGGCAGCTGTCTGAAGACAGACAAAAACACTGACCTATCAATTCAATGACCCCATTGGTTAATTGATCCAGAACCTCAGGACAAAACTGTCTCAAGATCTGTTCTGATGTGACATCAAACACTGAATACTCCAACAAAACACCCTGGACAAAGAAATTCAAAAAATACATACAAAAAAGAGCAAAAATTAGCATCTACTGGGAAACAGAGTCTGCTTCTTGAGCATTATGGAATGAGCAATTACAAATTTCCAAGAATGATTATCTGACTTGTTTAGATGCATTACCAATAGTAAGTATTGATATTAGTTTGTTTTTATTTTGAGTGGAAAGCAGCCTCTTTGGTGTTGAAAAATAGAGCCAATGCTGAAGTGCCAAACCTGATGTTCCTCGGGTGTCCACTTAAAGCAGGCTACATAAGCCAAGGAATTCCCTGAAGGTCCCATTTTATAATGCCAATGATCACTGCCTGATTCAAGAATCACGACTGACTTAGCAAGTGTGGGTATTTTGCTCTTCACCTGTTTCTATAAACCAAAGGTTAGGTTGAGGCAGCATTTCTAATATGGCAACCATTAGCGTTGGGCCTCATTGTGCCTTTTCAAACATCAAGTCACTGAGACTACAGTGTCTTAGCAAAATGCGTCAGTAGTGATTGTTTTGTAAACAAAACTGTATCTTCAGAAGGCAACAAAAAGGGCTTTGTAAAATGGTTCACAGGAAATAAAGATTACACTGATTTGGAAGCAACCAGGGATGCAGACAGGCAGGGAGTCCCAAAACTGACGCAGATATGGCGATTCAAAGACCACTTGTACAAACCACTCACTTGGTCATGACTCAAAATAGGGGTAAATTGTGTGGGAAGATAGCAGGAACCTCCACATGTGTTGCACTCTCCTGGTGGAAACCCCCCACCGTTATGTGAAAAGCAGAGTCTGGCAAGTCCACATGCATTAAAGGAGGGAAATAGCAGCCTGCACCCTGCCAGCACTCAGAGATTCGAAAAACAGTCTCTATCATGAATTATTGGACTGTAATGAAACAGCGTTTCATGTTAAAGCGAAGACAGAGGCAGAGATGTGTTAATGATCCTGTTTAAACACAAAACTCACCACACATTTGATAAAGTGTGTTTGAATGCCTGTAGTGATGCCGCAGATGGATGCCACAAAAGTAAAGTGGCCTCCAGGAGGAAGATTTTCCATTTCATGATTTTTGTCCCTGTGACTGGCTGAGAGGCAGACCTTATCAGACATCAGATAAAGGAAGGACAGTTTCACACACAGAATCCTAAACACAGCCCTTTTGTTGCTGAATTTTCCTGCTCAAAATGTTGGACACTTCTTCAGCATACATTTCATAAATATTGTCAGAAACAGAGAAAGGCAGATTAGATTTTTTCCCAAACAAATTAGAAAGTCTACAAATACGTCAACTGATTTGTTTCTCACGTAACTGGAATCCAAGATCCCCAAAATCATTTGTTATCATAGACTTCATATCTAGTAAAACTAAAACAATTAGAAATTTATAGAGAATACCACAGCAGCTATTCCCTTATTTATGCCCATTATTAACTGAAGTGATCTCTGTTTGTAGTACTACAGCACTGGCTAACACTACGGAGTCATCATTTAACCAAAAGTACAAAGAGTGGCAATTTCTAAAGTACTATATTTCATTTAAAATGCATTTTACATTAAGAACAAATCTCAATGTTTAACAAATAAATGCATAAAAAAGAGTAACATTTGGCAGTAAAAAAAAAAATCAAGTTAAGAATAAGATCAGTTCAGTGTCCCTCTGAGGCAGACTCTAGAGAAACCCTCTTCATGTGACGATTAAAGCATGTTCTGCCATCCTAACGGTGCAAATGGTGAATATATCACAAAATTCTTCTTTTCCATTCATTTTTAAAGTTTTTTATTCCACCCACCACGCTTTTTTTGGAATGCTCAAAAAGACTGTGATTTCTGCTATCTTCAAAGCACTTTTTTGTTGTTTTGTTTTGTTTCTTTAACTACATTAAGCCTAATTTTCAGATGCTTCATGTTAATATGAAAAAACTGTTGCAAAAAGTATGAAACAAAACAACCAAGAAGCTTCATCAGTTCTAAATTGCTTATGACCACTCTGTGATGTGTTTCTATGACCCAGTCCTTACTTCAGACTTCTCCCACTTGTTGTGTCTTCCCCAGTACCATAAATAGCTGCCTCCCTCACCAGCAATTTGAAACTGATGAACCTTCTTGAATTAGAGGTGAAACATCTTCCAAACTTTACACTGTTCAGCTGCATATTTTGGGGCTTCAGAATAACCATGACCTGGATGAGAGAATCTACATGGAGAAAAGGGTAAAATGATTTGTCAAACTTAAAACACAGCCAGGATATCCAGGTGCATGAAATAACACACTCTTTTTACATAATGTCTGGAGGAAAACAGCAGATGCAACAGCATTACAGTTAAGAGTTAAGAGATGAAACTCATTGAGATGAAACATTTGAACCTATTTGATTAATACCTTAAGTCAGTTAAGGAGTCACTGCATCAGTGTTGCCAGGTTTCCAACAGAATCTGTCTTTTTTAGTAATAAGTAGTAAATTTGCTGTAATTTTGATATCCAAAATGATCGAAAGGATTGTATAAAATGATATGATATACCAGACTTTTGATTAAAAACTTAAGCAGTTTAGGAAGTAAAGTGAGTCAAAAAAGTGAGGGAATTTGTGTTTGGTGGATTATTTCTTTGTTGGGACAATGCTTCTCTGCTTAAAATCTCATATTGATGAGAAAGTCTGTGAGGAACATGCATTTGTGGGTGTTTGTAAAACATTTGCCAAACCTTCTTGCCATTGACTCATGTTTGGTGTCATTTGGTGGAATTGATCATTGTAGTCTGAGGAAACAAGTGTATTGAAAATACAGCACTTCTACTAGTGTAGTTTAACAGCAATATAGGCAAATAGTCTGGCTGCTGTTCTGCAGGCTTACTTTTCATTCTACTGGTTTTCATGGCATTGAGCTGACTTTTGGCCTGCTTTTATGAGCTTGCTTTTATTGAGCTGGTTTTGTCACCTGGACCTGATGACCCCAGACTGCAGCATTCATTTCTGTGCATTGGATGTTGCCAGTGGCTTATTCTTTAGTTTAAACTTTTGACTGTTGCTAAAAGCTGTGCTAAGCCTGTGGTTTTTCTTTCTTTATTTTTTTCCTTGATCTGTAGTTTGACCTTTTTTGCTCATGGAATTTCTCCATCCTTCTCTTTACTTTTTTCTACTCTGATAATAGTTTTCAGAGGAGAAAGGGCAGTCATTATGATTCACCAGTAATGGGTTCTGTAACAGAATAAGTAAGGAAGGGTCAAAGGAAGTTTTACTGGAAAAAAAGTGTAATATCATCAGAAGGCAAAATAGTCAAACAGGCTCTGGGCCAAAAGGCATGAAAGACTGGGCTTCTCTCCGGTTCGACTACTGTACATTGATCACTTTTAAAGCACACTATCTGATTTTTAACTCACAGATGATGTTTGATATAAGATTTTCAGAAATGCCACTCAAGCTTAGATGAAAGGTTCACCTCTCAGAGATCTTTTTTGCTTTTTTAACACATATTAAATGACTGTTACTTTACTCACATCAAAAACATCAATTCTTTAAGTGTTGAAAAACATTGTTTTACTCTTTATAATTGCATGTCAAAGGTAGTATCTCATTAGGAGGAAACAAGGCATGTAATTAAATATTGCTTAGTCTCTTTCTTGGTTGACTCGTGTTTACTAAGGAAGATTTATGTTTCATTTTTCACTGTGCATTTAAATGGCCATAAGAACCCAATCAAACCAGAGATTAATGTAGCCACTGATGTGGGATTAAAAGGTCTTTCATGTTTAGCTCAGAGCCTGTTAAGTAATCAGTGTATGAATCAAGAAATAACTTGAAAGATTCTTTGATTGTAGATATCTAAACATCAAACACAGAGGCTTAAAGTTTGTTGTTATTCTGTCCCACTTATACAATTCTGTACACAAACAGATAAGAGACATAAGCTTTATACAACGACGCATAGTTTTTGCTGTGATGTGGAATGTTGAATTATGATAAGCAGAAGGCACAATCAGTTACATTTATTATCTATCTTTACATAACATCAAAATGGTTGGCAAAGATTCCAGCTAGTGCCTTGACCTGCCCTCCTCTTAACCAGCTCAGAGCCCCACAGCTATGCAGTTCAGTTGGTTTGTCTGGGGGCGTTTTCTACCATCTTTGTGCCTGCAAAGTCTGCTCCCTTCCAACTCAGACAACATGCCTGCAGCCAATCAGTGCAGCACTTCCTTATTATAGAATCCCACCCACTTAGCTCACTGCATGGACAACAAAGTTTGAAACTAAAGCCTATGCTGTGCCCCAAATTGCGTACTTTCATAAGTGCATTCACATGGAGTGCGCTGCATATACTCTGCACTTACTAGAACAGTGCACAAAATCTTACAGGGTAGTGTTGTCTAAATTCAAACACTGCAGATTCACACTTACTGGAAACTGCGATCGCATTTCACAACCGTTCACAGGCTCATCAACCATTGTTTCATTCGTTTCCGCCCCTTCCTCTACGTAGCCAATATTGCAACGCAGGGTGTGAGAACTGCCCAGAGTTCCACACTCAACCTTCTGACCGTTTTGAGTGCACAAGCAGAGAAATCAAAGTGCACTGCATTTTTCCATACTGTCAGTGTGATTGCAATTATGCACTCAAAATAGAAAGTGTAAGTGCATAATTGCACAATTTGGGACACTAGGGATGTGCCATATTATACCATCTGTGATAATACTGAAGTACATTTTTTTGCCGATATAACTTTGTCATGTTGCGATATTATCAGTGCAGAGACGCAATGCCATGTGATGCTCCCTGCCGTGTACAAAACAAAAATGACCGAGTGCAAAAGTAGCACGGCAGCATCAACTTCATCCTCACACAAGAATTTAGTGCCTGTAAGAGGAGCTACCTCGGTGATGTGGAGGTGGTTTGGCTGACCAAAGATCAGACACGCAGCAACACACAACTATTACTGTGAAGGCTGGCAACACCACAAACACGTTCCACCTCTTACAGTGTGTACCCACCGAAAGGGTCGCAAATTTTTCGCGCGTTGGTATTACATACAAAGTCGATGTACAACCGCGAATTGACGCTGCGTCGGGGCGAGCATAGAGCGGCGTCGAGCGTTAAAGTGTTGAGCAGTGAGCAGCAAGGGTTTCCAGCGAAAAACGCTTGCTGCTCACCGCTCAACGATCAACGCTCAAGGCTTGACGCTCCAGTTGAAATAATTGAACTTTTCGAGCCAGCGAGCGTCTTGACACGCCGGGACAGCCTATCAGTGTGGAGATCGTCACTGATGGACAGGCGCTCCGCAGCTGGAATGGAGGGCCTGTATTTGGTGTCCAGGCGGGAGATCCTGGCACCAACCCTGGATAGCAAGTCTTCAAACTTGGCAACAGTCAGCCTGAAGTACCACTGGAACTGGCCTTCGTCCAGACGCAGCTCTTGCAAGAGACGGTGGAACTCACCGGGCTCACACCGTCTCCGTAGGGTAGCATGCATCCAGAACCAACGTCAGCGCCTAGCCCGCAGCAGATGACTTCTCGACAGCAGGTACAGAGCAGCGATGGTGGTGATCAGAGCTATGTTCGAGGATGAAATGATGTTGGCGGACTTTTTGTGCAACGAAGCCATGGCGAGCGGTGAGTGTTTTTTATACCAGAATCAAAACTTGAGCGTCTAGCGCGGCGCAATTTCACTTGACACGCGAATATATTTGCTCTCAATGCTTTCGGTGAGCAAGCACTGTTGAAGCTGAAACACAGCCAAATACAACCAGACTAAGATAACGCTTGAAAAGGACGTGAAAGGTGGAGTTTTTTGCCACTACAACGGATGTGTAGTCGAGCCAAATGTCCAAACCATATATCAGCATTACCCCTAATCACATATAAAGTGTGAGCGCCGCGCTGCACAGTTCCACAGACTTTTGGCGTGTGCCAATTCTTACTGGATGCGTCTCTGGAGTGCAACACCACACAGCACAGCGCAGGGCAGAGCCTATGGCAGCTGGATACCAAAGATCCCAAGATCACAGGAGAACCACATGCTCCCACAGAACTCATACCCATAACAATGTACCTTCATGCTAATTAATTAATATGTTGAGCTTATCTGGCCACCCAAAACTTCAGCACTTTCAGTCCATGCCTTCTCCTTTCTGTTGGTGTCCTCATTAGGGATGGGTACCTTTCACATAAGAAACGATATGGTACCGATGCCTGGTACCTGGCAATCGGAACCGGTACTCAACGACCAATTTTCAATACTTTTTTGTGCTCATTTGGTAAAAAAATATCAATTTGTTTAATAGTATATTTTTTGTATTATATTTTTGTTTGTTTGTTTTTCAATTTTATATTTTTTAATATACAACCTTGTAATGCTGTGTTCATGTCCAGCATGGAAAATCACCTACTCTTCCACTCCCTCATAGTCACAAAGATGCATTTGGGTACCTAAACACGGCACCTTTAGATTTTTCGTGAATCGGTACCCGGTACTTTTGATAGATTTCGGTTGGTACCTATAAAAGTACCTAATTCGGTACCCATCCCTAGTCCCCATAGAAATAATGTGTTGAGTCATATAGAATTATGAAGGTTTTCCTGCAAGATTAACTTTTCTTCCGCCAGAACACCAGGTTTCCTTTGGATCTGATATTTCAAGCTTGTGCAGTAGTAGTAAATGATTGGAAAAATGGCTTCCATACTGTGTGTGCAATAAAAAAAAATGCTGTTATCCATCAACCACTACTAATAAGTTTTTTTTTTGTTTGTTTTTTTTTACCCATAACGTAATAAATATCATTATCACAAATTTCCTTAAAAAATTGTGATATAATTTTGAGGCTATATCATCCACCCCCTATGGGACACAGCAATGGTTTATACTTTTCTGTCAACTCAACACTGTCCCATACACCTTAAGTCTGCATGGCCTCTTTCAAATGCAGCCCTGTGATTGGTCCATTTGGCAGCACGGTACATCCTGCATGAATAATATCTCTAGAATCACTGTATATCTATCTCATCTTTTTTCTTTCCTCCAATAAATGCTGTATTATAAATGAAAATGTGTATTAGCTCCAATTTAACATAATGTGCTCAGAGTCAATGTAGAAAAAAAGCAAGCAGAAGGCGTAGCAGGACCAGACTATCATTGAGACCACTTATGGTTAAGAGCATTCTGGTGGAGTGTTGCAGAGAGTTGGGGCAGATTGACGCACAAGAGTCCAAGACTGCGTCAAACACTACGGTGTGTTATCTGTGTCAAGGCTGAATGAACCAGGCTGAAAGAATGCAGAGCCTCCACAGGCTGGCTGAGTTTTCTGGCAGCTAAGTTATGTAAAAAGTTGTTTGAGCCCCATCTTGTTCTATCATTTTACTTCTCTTGATTTTGAGATGTCATTTTTTTTTTTTTGACACTTAGTAAAGACTGACTAGACCATCCATCAAAAACAAATTCACAAACTATTCTTGACCAAATTGTACAGATTCAGCTTGTGATGCCTGCTAATATAACCTGACGTATCCCCCATGAGCAGGTTAGTGTTGAAGAGGCTTTTCTTTTTACCGAAAAGCAGTACAATAAGTGTTCTACAATCTTTACACTGCAGAAACGCAGCCGGTTTAACATGAATCAGCAGTGACCAAAATGTACTACCTCCAAACTGCACAGCACATACAGCACTCTGTCAGCTCCTTAGGGCCTCCAGGTTCAGTGTCAGAATTAAGGCACGGAACAGTTCTGTCCAAGGCCAACCTAAACAGACACTTTACGCCCGCAGAGGGGCCGTGATATACTCTTGAATGGGCTTTCATGCTCTCGTAGCTCCATAACCTTCACCTCTCTGGATGCCTGAGGAGGACAGATAGTGTTTCATGTTAACAGCTGAGAGTTCAAATGTATGCCAACGAAAAATATCAAAAGAGCCAGAATCTGAGCACGTGCAGTCCCCTCTGATACTGTCTCGAGAGCTCAGAAATACAAGTCAAGACATGGAAATCAAAAAGGGGAGAAATAAATGACAGCTGTGAGATAACTTTCATATCTGGATTCAAATTCTATGTCATTGCATCATTAAAAAAAAAAAGAAAAAAAGGAGAAACTAAAAAGAAAAGTCATAGCCAGAAGACAAAGTGTAGAGTGGCCAAGCAGACATGATACATTTGATAGTAGTTGTCTAATGTTAAAGAGCAAAAGTCTATTTCTACAGACATTGAAATAAAAACATCTCCTACGTGCCTTAATGGGTATTTTTCTGATTGATGACAATATCCTCTTTAATATAACAAAACTCATTTGGGTGTGAAATACTACACATCATCTCTACGAGTCCACAAATCCTATCTGCTGCTTCACTGAGCTCTGCTGCCAATAGAGCAGCTTGGGGTTTTCTCTCTTCATCACATCACAAATTAGAGCCTCAGTTCAACTGAGGCTTCAGGAATCAATCACGTTAGCTCAGAAATAACACGGAAATTCTGCCTCAGTGTTGGTGTTTGGTGTCAGGTTGCAACTCTGCAAACACCTACAGAAAGCAGAGAGTAACAAGGACACCTGCACTTGCCATGAAATAGACTGATAAGATGAAGGCTATGATCTCTAATTGATTCCACTCTCATTTCATTTCACTCATGGATGGAGATGTAGATGGAATCATTTTTAAGCCCAGTGACATGGTGAAAAAGAGCGAGGGCAACGTTAGCAAGATGTGTTAATATTTTGTGAAGTCGAGGAGAGGGAAGTGAAATGAAATGATTAGACCTGCATCGGAGGAAACAGCTCATGGAAATGATTTCTGATGTTTATGTTGCAGGAGTTTGCAGATTATTAAAGCTGTCTATCTAAGTGATCTATCTGATTTGCTAGTGTCATGTGGTAGGACAGACGGTGAGAGACACCATCGTGGGCTGTGTGAAGAAAAAAGAAATCAAGTACAGTGGAAACATATCTGCACATTATAGTTCCCTTAAGTTCTCATTAGCAGTTTTTGGGGTAGGAATAGTGAAGGAGAAAAGACTCAATGGAGCCCAGATTCCAGCATTGAAGTATATTTTCAATTTATTCTTGCCACAAAGAAATAAAAGAAAAAAAAAATCCAGTATCTAATTATTGCATCTGTTCAAAAATAAAACCGATGCAGCTGTTGTCAGAATCTTTCTTTTCCTTTCTTCTTTTTTTAACCGAAAGCATCTGGGGGCTGCCCTCACCAACCAACCTCAAGGTAGAAACATTTCAGTTCAACTTCTATAGATCTATAATTTCTTTTGTTTATGTTTTGGTATTTTGATACTTTTGGAGCTAGCCCCAGGTGGAACTGCAGACTTAGAACTTTGACATTGGTTTCATATTTCAACATCAGAGGTTGCAGCTTAGTCCTGTCCCCATGAATAACCTTCATCCATTTTAATGAAATAACTACTAGACCATGGGCCGAAGCCCAAGAATTTCACTCGCCAGTACCTCTCAAGGTGGTAGAGCTTTATGATTCTTTTTTTTTATTTCTATCTCTGAAGAAGATAATTTGTTAGGACATTCTTCTGTGTTTTATAATGCCAGATTTGGCCTTATTTTAAAGGGCATATTGCTCTTGAGTGAGTTTCTCAGAGGGACATTGAAGGCAGGCCATGGCAAATCCATATGTAGAAATCTCTTAATCTGTCTTTTAACTGCTGTTCTATGACTAGCATGAGATCTGAAGTCTTGCTGAAATGATCAGGTCATTGCATACAGATCTCTTAACTTAACTTTTTACATCTGAGGGGCGGGCCTTAAACACCAAGGTCTGCCCTCAGCTCTGCCCCTGACAGACCTCCAGAGGGCTGGCCAATCAAAGGAAAGGAGGTCTTTGAAGCAGGAAAAAATTGGGATTTTCTTTTTAGATTTAAATCATGGAAAGCTTCTATGAGGGACAAAACCATTCAGTATAAAGCTTGATAAAAGAACAATACCTCCTCTTTAAGGAAATTAGTCAGTCAGTAAGTGATTTTCCATGATTTCTTGAAATTCATTTTACAAACCCACATGTTTTCCATTTGAGACAATATTATGTGCCACAGATTTGTAGAGTGACTATTCTTAGTATCTCTGATATACAGTGTTGGGAAGTAACGATTATTTTCCGTTACGTTACCTAACTAAACTACTTTTCTCTGTAACTTCTAACATAACCCGTTACTTTTGTCATTCTGTAGTGCTGTTATAGTTCTTTTGACTTAAATAGGTGCGTTAGTTGCGTTAGTTGCGTTATAATGAAGCACTCCGTGTTCCTCCTCCTCCTCTCACAAACGCATGGACGAGGAGCGGTGAGCTCTCACACGAACATGAATCTTGCTACTGAGAAAGCGAGTGATAGTGATGATTGGTTAACACAGGGGAACTGCTGACGGTAAGCCAATCAGAAACAGAGTTGGGTGGGCCCATGCTGCTGCACACACACAGACATGAGAATGATCAAACGCACACAGACAGTAAACAAACACGACAAGCTGAGCAGCAGCAAGCAGACGAGTACCTCAACCATCTACAATGGAAGGCAGCGGTGCCAGCTTTGCAGGATGGAAGTACAACCATTATTTTGAATTCGTGGAGGTAAAGGCAGACAACAAAAACATTGTTGTGAAATGCAAACTCTGCCCAGGGCAGAACAATTATCCACGTCGAAATCCAGCAATGCCAATCTTTTAAAGCACCTGACCACGAAACACACAACAACGAAACTAGTCACTGTTACACTGCCAAATGAGAGCAATTCTATTTTACAAAAATAGATATTCCTGCCAATATTTCTTAATCTATTTGTTGTGTTTTATTGTTCCACTACATGTCATAAAAATAGTAGCTATAATAATAAAGTTGACCTTTCTGTTACTGAGCCTCTGACTTTTTTTTTTTTTTTTTAAGTGAAGTAAAGTAACTAGTTACTAGTTACTTTTGTAATTTAGGAACTAGTTAAGTAACTAATTACGTTTTCTCAGCACTAACTATAAGTATAACTAGTTACGTTTTAAAAGTAACTTTCCCAACACTGCTGATATATGATCTATCAGCCTGAGAACTCTGCAGTGTTTTCTAAAAATTCGATCAGCACCAGGATGGTCTGGAAAGATTTGTTTTGTATTTTAAGTAAATTACAACCCTCTTGAAGGCTGATATCAGAGTTGGAAAAGTAGTGAGCTGAAGCTTGGTATGGGCATCCACGTTTTCTAAGGTTACAGTATTTTTCCACATGAAGGGACAGTTTTCTCCTTTATATTCAAAGATATTACAATGCTTAGATATCGCAAGGTCATTAAATGAAACCCTTGGCCCATCAGTACTTCTATACAAGACCATCAAATTCATCCTCCTATTGATTAATGTGAGTCACTTATTGTTAGCTGCACTTGAAATAAAATTATACAAAGTTTTTTTTTGCATAACAGCTGCTTTTCTCTTCCATCAGCTCATAAAAAGAAGAAAACCTTCATTCTCTTATTACATTTGAGTAAAACAAACTTGGTCTGCTGTCAAAGATCATGTGAGGTTTTTAAAAGTTAGAGATCAGACAAAGATCAAGAAGTGAGCTTTGATTCAATGAGAAGAATGAACTTTTAACACTACATGACTCCATATCAAAGTAAAAACAGTACAGGGAAGAAAAGAAAAGTGTTCATCAACTCCTGGTAGAGTTAAAAACTTAAATCAGGTCACCTGCGTAGATAAAAGAATAAGTAAACTTATTAACAAACCAACCAACATGGAAGCTGTTTGTGTCTGACTGAGAGATGCTTTATTGTCTGTTTAACAAAACTCTTCTACTTGTCTACTTCATGACATCTTTGTCAACAGCCTCATTAGGCCTAATTCATTGCACAAACACAGTGCTTCACATTAAACACTTCATAAACAAAAAAAAAAAAAAAAAAGAAATGTAATGTTTGCAGCGCGCAGAGTGGCAGCATGAACAGACTCTTTATACACCAGATGCACCCTCGAGTGAGCGGGGACATAATAAGTGAGACGTCCCTCCCCACACACACACTCTGTCTTTTAACTCAACCATCTGGCTCATGCCACAGGTGGTTCCGAGCGAACTCCAAACATATCAACCATCACTTCCCCCCAAGCTGTGCCAGTCTTCATCTGTCACTGTTCTACGATCATCTATCATTTCAACAATAATGACACCATTACAGTAACAATAAATGGTTGGTGGCTTACTTCTGGAGGAAAAATACAAATAGTGACAGCATGGAGAAGCAAGAATTTGTGGATATGCGCAAACTTTACCTTGACACAAAAGACAACGGTACAATCTGTAATATGAAAAATTATACATACAAACTCACATTACTTTTGCATTCAATTATCTGCATAATTCTTTATACATGGCAGCTCACAACAGGTGTCTTGTCTCAGAAACCCATATTGACCTATTGTAATGAAAATAATGTGGCAACTCAAGCAACCTGACAAGTTATTTTCCTAACCCATCAGCAGATTTTCTATTCTTTTCTTACCTTTTCTCTTTTTCTTTCTTTTCCTTTTTTAACCCTTTAAAAACAAATCAGGTGATATTTCTGTCTTTTAATTTGTCAAAATAAGACATTTTTTCTTGTCTTGTCAGTGAATGAGGCTCATGTTAAGTCTAGAAAAACAATTTTGCTACAAATTAGTCACAAGCACTTGCTTAGATTTCAGCTTTTCCAGGAATCTTTAAATCAAGGGACAACCAGTGAATGCACTGAACCACAGCCCGCATGACTGGGGTGTAAATCACCAGTTTCATGACGATACGATACGATACGATATAAATTCTTTGGACAACAATATGATATTTGCCAATTTTACAAAGTCTGTCACGATACAATACGATATGATACAATACGATACGATTCAGGGGCCTTCGATCGATTTAAGACAATATCATGTCCTCACTGAACACAATCAGCAACATTTCACCTGAGGCAAGAAAGAAATACAAAACAATTTTGATAGTTTTATTACTGAAATGTTGAACAATGTGCTGACCTTTGGGTATGACAGTTTGTAGAGGATTATAGCCATCTGTATGATCTAGTTATGTTTTAAAATTAAAACTGGTTAAATTCAGGTAAGGTGCTTTTTTGCCCCCACAATTACCTTATAGGTCTTACTGTTATACTGTAATGTTTGATTATTATATCAAATAATGATGCAACACTGTCATTAAAAATTACTGATTACACAAACTTCATTATTGACCTCCAACATTTGACCATTTTCTATCAAACCAAAAATGTGAAGCTTTGATTTTAGTTAAACCCAAACATTTCTATTGTTCAAAATTAGAACTATCAACTTAACTAACTTAACATTGATTGTTTTTTTTTTTTACTGTGATGCCTGATAACCACAGTTTGTATGTCAGTGTGATCAGACTTTGTTTCACTGTGTAATAGTTGATGTGGAGGAGGAATGACACTAAGCTCTCGCCGTTTTACTTTTTAACTTTATGAAATTTCATGAATCAGTGTGCTACAAAATCAAATTATGAGATAACTCGCTGCAGTCGTGTGATGATGCACTCCTGTCATGTGTGCAGCATGCATCCTCTGCAGTCAGGTCAACCGTATCTTACCCGGAAACAGGAGAGCTATTTTATGATTGGCCAATATGTCTGGCTCCCTTTTAGCTCTGTGATGCTAACAGCGTCTTGCTACACGTTCGCCTACAGCGGTGTGACTCGGTGGGCACTAAACAGTACATTTTACAGCAGGAGAAATATCATGCGTGGCGTGTCAGAGAGTGAAAAGGTTCAAATGTGTGTTTCATACGCTGAGTGCGTGAGGCTTGAGAGGAAACTTCAGAACAACTCGCGGTTGGCCGGAAACAGACGTGTGTGTCTGGTCGGGATTTCAAAATAAAGGCGTACATTAAAGATCACGATGTTGATCGATGCTTCGACTCTCCATCAATGTGATTGGATCATTGCTTAACCAATCGATGTATCGATCACTACACCCCTACGCATGACCATATCAATAATTAAATAAACCCATTTAAAAGTACCTTCTTAAGTCATAGAATCATTAACACAATGTCAATTGTACAAATGATAACTGTTTTCAGCTGTTTTTGACATGACAATATTTATGTGCAGGTCAGAGGCGGGAGTGGGAAGAGGGTACAGGTGTGCCCTGACAAAGTACTGTACCACAGAACTAAGCCTAGCGTGAGCACGCACTTCAGTGGATGAGTTCACAGAAAGACCATTGCAAGTTGTTTCAGCAGCTTTAACAGATACTGATCAGTTTTACTCCTTAAATGAGAAACTGCAGTTAGCATGCAAGCTAAACTACAGTTTTCTGCTGATGGCCCAGAGTCTGCCAGGTCAATTTCTTCCTGTGGGAGCACAACTGAGTTGCATCTGGAAACAGTAAAGAAAAAAAAAAAAAAGGTTTTCAGAAGGCAGGGTAAAATTCTCAGTAGAGTGTATACTTCAATCTAGAAAAATGAATCAGTCTTAAAATCAGCTTAACCCTTTACTGCCTGAATTAGTGAACAATTAAAAAAATAGATCAGTTTTGTGTGTTTTTGCGCTCTCACAAGTGTTAAACTAAGTTGAGATTGTAAATTTGAGTACAGTACACACAATAGTTTTAACTAAGTTCTGTTATACATGAGAAGTTCATCTCCTGACCAACAATCTTTGGTTTGTGTAGAATATGAATCAATAGACAATGATGAGATAGGGGTTAATTATGTAATACTCAAGTCCGCAGGGTACTATAGCCTAACTTGGGTTCTGATTCTCCATGCAGTTTCTCAATAAAGGAGCCAAACTGACTTCCATCCATAGTTAGTTCAATAACTAATGTCATATAACTCCCACAACCTAAACTGATCGATGTTGAGAGAATTTGCAGTGTTGGTTATTTCTGCACTTCATGATGGTAAATTCAGCACCAATTCATTTTCTCAATGGAATCAAGCTAAAGTATGGGTTTGATGTCCTTCAGCCATGCTGGAAGTTTAAGCTTGTGTACTATCTCAAACTTATAATGATGAAAATTTCCAAACTTCTCAAAACAGGATCTTAAACCTATTTCTGCCCCTAAATAACAGTCATGGATCAAGTGTTAAATTGTCTTGAACAATCCCAAGGCGTTATAAATAATCTTTGAACCCTGAAAAGTTACTGATATATGAAGACTGTGTGGGTGTGTTAAAGAGGACAAGACTGAGGGTAAGTTGAAATCAGAAGTAACAGCTCTAAACAGATTGAAATCAAATGCTATGTGTATCGCTCAGAGTAAGCAAATAAATGAGAAAACAGGACCTTTGATCACTGCAACTGCCACACCTACGTATTGTTAGAGTAAACGTATGAGTGTTAAGTAAAAATGCTGTAAGTGTCTGTTTTTTGTCAGTGTGACAGACAAAACACCTACAGACATCCAAAGTGAATATGCTTTTTTCAACTTTGTCAGCTGCTTCAAAATAAAGTGAAGACAGACAGCATCACATTCAAGGAAACAAACAGCTGTGAGGAGATGAGGAATAATGCCTAACAGTCTTTTCTGTGATCCTTTAAAACTGTACACTTTATCCTCTGTAATGTGTTTACAAAAGGTTGTGACAGAGTTTCATCAACAGCACACACACACACACACACACACACACACACACACACACACACACACACACACACACACACCAGATCAGATACATTTGAAGTGAGTGCTGTCTTTGGGATTTCTTTAACTGGAGCTAAGTCTGACCGAGGGAGGTGGTGGGAAAAGAGAGAAAAGAAAGAGGGGACAAAGAGGAGGAGATAAAGAAAATGAGTTTGAAAAAGAGAGGGAGGGAGGGAGGGAGGGAGGGAGGGAGAGATTTGGAATTGCTGCCCTCTACATTGTGAAAGATATGACTCTATTAGCATAAAATTACAATGGTGGAGGGTTGCCTCTGCTTGAGGGATTGTCTGAGATCAGCTTAATCTCCAAGTGTCGGCAAATCTGATGACTCCCGCAAAGTTTAATCATGCCACCAGGGCAAGAGAGGGCCTGATGAGTCCTAAACGACACACTGGGGTATACACTCCAGCAAACTGGTTTCTTTATGAGCATCACATGATCCCACAATGTCCCACAAAACAGGACATCACAGCTCCAATGTGTCACCAGGACACCAACTGCCCCCATAAATGTTTCAAGTTCCATGACATAAAGTGACATGTTTTATTTATCTTGTCATTATCAAGTCTCACAGCCCCCCCAGCTGACAGACTTGTAAAAATGGGCCCTGGATGGTATGTCACATGAGTTTCTGTAATAAGTACATAGCACAACATTGCTTTTGTCAGCTGCTGTTCAGTGTTGGCCAACAGTGCCCGCTCCACTCTCTTTCACCACAAAGAGCCATGTGTCAACTTTGTTTCCAAACTTTTTCCAGAGTCAACTTTAGATCACAAGAGAAGCAGCTGTTAGGTTTTAGTTATGTAATCTTGAAATGACTGCACTTACGCTCTTACTCCCCACAAAGTGGTTTTCTAGGTAGAGTGCTCTGTAATATTTCAATCACCGGTTGCCTCAATGTAGAAACAATAAGGATTAGCTTCGTTCTGTTCCTTAAAAGTAATGGATATGCAGCTGGGAGCACCAATATTTTATTTAAAGCAGATCTACTGGTGATTTTAAATAACTTTAAACTTTGAAGAGTGGTATTGTGCTTTTTTGTAGGCTTTATGATTGCCCTCTGGTATCTCTGTCTTAGCTCAACATGATTTACAGCTAAAAAAAAAAATCCATCTTTTCTCGCACTGGTGTTTCAGAAAACCCTTGTTCCAGTCTCTGTCTGAAACACTCTGTTTTAGCTGCTGTCTCTTTAAGGCTCTCCGCTCCACAAACCTCCTTCCCTCTGATTGGCCAGTACCTTGGAGGCATGTCAGGGGCAGCGCTATCAGCAGACCTTGGTGTTTGAGGCCTGTCCTTCGAAGGTGTCTTGAACGAGTTAGGGGATCCTTCTGCCATTGCCTCATGAACTCAGGAAGTCTAAAGCAATCAATGGAAGGACGAACCCAACCTGATCCAGTCTTAGGCATTCTCTTACAATTGGAGGAACTTTCTCTGCCATGGGCGGACATTAGATTTGGATGAGGTGCCAAAGCCTTGCTGTTTCACTTTTTCCAATCAGCTGATAATATTTCCTTGCCTCTACGAGGAGTTGAGATGTGGCTCTCAACTTGTCATGCCTTTCACATTCTACATGGAGTTAACCCCAAATGTCTAATTTAACATGTTTTTAGCAATAACTTCAAATGCTGGATGTCTCAGTCTCTGTCTGAAACACTCTGTTTTAGCTGCTGTCTCTTTAAGGCTCTCCGCTCCACAAACCTCCTTCCCTCTGATTGGCCAGTACCTTGGAGGCATGTCAGGGGCAGCGCTATCAGCAGACCTTGGTGTTTGAGGCCTGTCCTTCGAAGGTGTCTTGAACGAGTTAGGGGATCCTTCTGCCATTGCCTCATGAACTCAGGAAGTCTAAAGCAATCAATGGAAGGACGAACCCAACCTGATCCAGTCTTAGGCATTCTCTTACAATTGGAGGAACTTTCTCTGCCATGGGCGGACATTAGATTTGGATGAGGTGCCAAAGCCTTGCTGTTTCACTTTTTCCAATCAGCTGATAATATTTCCTTGCCTCTACGAGGAGTTGAGATGTGGCTCTCAACTTGTCATGCCTTTCACATTCTACATGGAGTTAACCCCAAATGTCTAATTTAACATGTTTTTAGCAATAACTTCAAATGCTGGATGTCTTGCGTTCAGAAAACAAGTCAAAGATCTTTGTCTCAACAAGAAATGCTTCCATATTTTAACAAAGAAGAATGACTTTGGAAAAATGTGTCCATTGTGCTGCCGTATTATTGAGGCTTGATTCTGACCATGAAAAGTCCTTGGTCAACATTTATATCCCTTGTTGCTAAGACCTTATGTTCACTTTGTTGGATTTACAGTATGTGAACATTATCTAACACTTGGTGCCTAAAATCCTATTACATTTCTATTGAATTTTAAGCTCAAGGATAGAATCCAGTATTTTGTTAAAGAGAGGATTTCCAAGACCAATTTACATGCTGTAGACCTTGCATGGCATGCCTTAGATATTTGATATAAGATATTAACACATTGAGTTTTAACTAGTCAGCACCAATCAGGGAATCTTTAAGTGCTTATATCTCAAATTAAAGGCAATTAATTTTATCGCCCTTTATGATTTTATAGTTGTCTATATGAATTATTCAAAAATCAGCCACTATTTTGTAATAATTTTTCAGTATTTAAAACACAGAACTGTCTTATTATCCCCTCCATCATTTGACACATCTAAAAATATTCCAGCTAGAATTGCATTCAATGTCCAGTACTTTAAACGGAGGGAACATTTAACATTTCTGTAATCAACTTTGAAATACAATTAAATGAATGTTCCAAAAATTTGTCACACATCTATCAAATCCCGAAAGAATTACAACATTTGGAAAAATGTGTTTTGTTTCTTTTTCTTTTCCTTACACCTTCAGTTGATGTTGGATTTCTATCAACATTTAACAAAAAGTGAATGCTTTCCCTTTACCAAAGGTTTCTGTTTTCATCTGTGCTTCTGTTGCTGGCTGGATAGCTGCCCCACATGGGGGCTAGCTGAAGGTACAAAGTTAAAACTAGTAGGACAAAAGCTAGTTTGTTTTCATTCAGAGAGCAGGACGGGGAACACTTGTGCTTGAAATCAAAAAGAGAGGCACAACTGATGGCAGCCACCATGCCAAACAGGCAGCAAAACAACAAAATTTATTTAAATTGATCACATAGGGGGAAAAAATCAGTGTGAAAGAGTTTCAGATGGTTCAGATAGCTGTAAAACCTGATTCCTTTTAGTAGACAAGGCAATACAGGCATTAAACTTGATCAGGATCATTTTCTCCGCTTGTCTGCATTGCTGCTGAACTATGCCGAGTGCTTCATGTCTCTTACATTTAACACTGAAACACTGCTATTTCCCTGAGCACTCCCACTAAGACATTTTCTCAGTGAATTAGCCTACATGAACTCCCTGACGTCTGAACATCACTCACATTTTCCTACACTGAGAGTCTTAATTCCTTATTTGTCGCCTATAATTGCCTGAGCGTTAGCATGCAGCCATTCAAGGAAAGGCAAACTGTGCATTGAAGAGAAACTGACGTTCACATTTTAGATATCCGACTTCTGTTCTTTCAAAGAGCAACTTAGAAGTTGCGCAGAATGTGAATTTATCAGAGCTAATTGTCCTTTTTCTCACTGCTCTGCAGTTCTATTGAACAAGAAGTGGAGTTACATCAGAATTATCTGCAGACAAGTCCTTATGAATCTCTTTTTTCTTTCTCTCTCTGGCCTGGGGGTTCTTAGTTGGCATTCAAGGTCCAGTAAGACATGTCTGATCTTTACAATGCAAGTGCCAGTAAAAGTTAAGCCTGAGATTTAAATTCACTCTAAAATTCATCCCCTCTCCCCAAGAACAATACCTCTATAAGCTCCAACACTTTGTGCACTTCAAAGGCCTCAAAACTGGAACTTCTTTGAGCGTAAAACAAAGGAGGATGTGCTGTCTTTCAGGTTTTTTGGAGGACAATATCAACAGAAAACCTCTAAAGAATTACTGAAGCCCCACAGAAATACTCACCTGGAAAAGTTTTCTCTCTGATTCTATACTGCAAAGTTGTTGAAACAAATGACTGTACGGCTCGAGCCAAGACAAAGCCTGTAAGGAAGCGGAGAGAGTAAGCGAGTGTGCCCCGTCTTATCATCTGCTGCCACTGCACAGATTAGTGCTGAACGGAATAGAAAAAGGTTGCAAAGGAGAGAAAAAAAAGAATAAAAGCTGCTCTCCAGTATTAGAACAGACAGTTGCATTAGCTTTCTAATAAGAAGAGACAGAGCAATACTGAGCACTGAAAAGGGAGAGAGAAGCCTTTCCTTGCTTTGAGCTGGGATCTCCCACCCACCCCTTCCCCACCCACCCACCCACAGTGCTTTGCTCTCCACCCACATTCTCTCCTCCATCCATTCCACTTAAATCAGATAGCTGTTGGTAGCAGGAGAAGCGTGTCATAGGTTTAACTCATACAGTATTAATTATACTCCCATTCCCTGACCTCCCTTGTACCGATAATCTACTTCTCACAACCCAGCTCTATGAATGGAGGCTCTTATCGTTACTAAAGTTGAACCCCTTTAGCATCCGCTGCGCCCTGCTGCCATGTGATCCCCTTTGTCCCGTAGGCCCTCTGATGATTTATGAGGCTTCCAGCTGCTACTTGTGGTAATATTCTGGATGCGTCAGACGAGGCAAGGGAAAAACTCCTCCTTGCTTTTCACTTAGCAGCCTGACTGTGTTAGGGTGATGAGTCTGCAGTCCTGCAATTCTGCCTTCATTTGACATATTGGAGCTGCACAGAGCAGAGCAGCACGTTCATGATGGATTTAGATGGACTGCTGTTGATGTAGTTTACCGGAAGACTTCATACTTACCCAGGATATAACATCCGTCAAAGATATGAACTTCCAGTTGCAGTATTTTATATTCTCTGTAATGTAATATTCATCATATTTACGGCCCTATCACTTAGTCAGCACAACAGCTGCCAGTCATCATGATGGATTAGCTGGAGTGAGGTAGCATTAATAAAGCTGCCAAATTCCATCAAACACTGAAGCTAGCCAAGTGCCTCCCATACATTTATAAGAAAAGTAGAAGCTTCCATACCATTTGGATTTTTAACATCCATAATCAAGTAATTAGCACACATCTCCTCTTGATCTCTGGGTTGACCTTTCTGGAGGAAAGGTACACTGGGACATGCACGAACACAGATGTGCTCTCGAAAACTTTTTTTTTTTTTTTTTTCACATTTACTTCCTCAATAAATCTTAATTTCTCTCACAGGGAAACAACAATGGAAGTACTGTAAGACACAGCCAAGCCAACTTTCTGTAAAACCAAAGCAAAACTGACTTAAGTAACCAGATCTTCTTTTAACTCCTGCAGCCCCACCCGACCCCACCCCTAGGTGTTGAAATAACATGTTTGTCAAAAACATGTACTTTTTTTTCCTTATTTTCCCATCAAGCATTTACAGTATTTTAAACTTTTTAACAAAAAAAAATATTTTATAATAATGTTTTTAACCAGAGTAGGGCTGCAACGACAAATTGATAAAATGGAAAAAAATTGATAAGTAAGGGCGTCAATGTTTTTCTATAATCGATGCACTGTGCTGTGCCATTACTGTATTAGTTTAATTTGTCTTCTTCCTTTTTGTTGGATTATTTAGTGGTTAGCAACTAGCTGCAGGTGCATTACCACCACCTACTTGATTAAGGTGTACATTACCTGGGCAGCAGGGCTATATGCATCACATGCAATCAGAGCTGCGTGGTGGAGGAGAAGCCGAGCCAGCAGGTGAGGGAAACAAGCAAACACCTGAATAATGGCACAGCCGGAGAAGCCATTGGTCAAAAAAAATCCAGGGTTTGTGAGTATTTTTTTAAATGACCTCGCATGGCCGGCAGTACAACTGCAATGATCAAGAGCTTAAAGCGCAAACATGTTGGGCTCATTGATGACGAGCCAGGGAGCTCAACAATGAGGAGAGTAGCAACAAAATCCACTCCTTTTATTTTGTGATATGCATTGTATATCTTTTAGGACTCTTTTTGTCTTTCTATTAAATTGTCACCCCATTTGAAAACCATAAGGAGTTCATTAAACCAATGTTAGCATTAGCGTTAGCTGCTACAGATAGTGGTAGGGCAGAGGGGGGTGTAGTGTTTGACCTGCAGGTGAAAAGATTGAGGACACATTTTCATTTATTTAACTTTTTGGCACACTAAGTTCTTAAGCTGATGACCTAACAATATATTTTCTATTATTATGCCCATACTGTTGAATCTGTGAATGACAATTCATTCATGTCCTTTCTTATACTGAATTTAGCGATCTGGTCAGCTTAAACTATGTCCAGATATGTTGTTTCTTTGTAGCAAACAATAGTCACCACCTAACATAACAGAGCATGTTTGGATCTGCAAATTTTACCATTATGGATTTTCATCTTTTTTTCATTGATTAGTCGTGAATATACCACTGGTGTAATCGTTTACTAAAATAATCATTAGTTGCAGCCATAAAAGATTGCCAATTTGGATTGATTGGGACTTTTTTGTTGTTTTTTTAGTCATTATTTGCAAATATTTCAATTTTAACTCATGTCGTTGTCTTCAAACATATATCAATGAATACATGGAGGCCAAAGGTGTTATCTTTCAGTCAGAAATGAACATGTTCAGCAACACAGCAGCTCTCTCACACTGCCCACAGGTTCACTAAGCATTCACTTCTAGCTCCTCTAGATACAGGAAGACCCTCCTGTATTGCTGCTCTGCCAATCACAACAACCAATGATTCAAATCGGCTCTGTCAGACTCCCCAGAATAGCTTCATAACTAATGCACATTAAGCAATTATGTGTAGTACTAAGCCTGGTTTATACAACCAACACACACACACACACACACACACACACACACACACACACACACACACACACACACACTCAATTTCTGGTGATTCTTGTCATTCTTGATTGGGCTGATGTCTCAAATTCTGCACTTGGCTGCAGCCATGTTGTTTTTCCATATTTCTAGTAAAGAGCAGAGCTGAAGAGGAGACACTGTCTACACCAGTGGCCAATGCAGCAGCTGTTAATAAGCTGAAATTCCAATATGTTTTGCTGGGAGTTGAATTTTATTTGGGGTGAAGACTCAATATAGCTGTTTATCTCACAGATGATAAGTGTATGGAATAATTTATGGAGCAGAGCGGGCACGCCTGTAGCTTAAGTCTCTTGGGAAAAATGAACAACATGTAGCACATAACTTGTACTAACCAGTCTTCTTATCACACAGTCTGTTCTTACTCTCCAGGGAAAAGCAAACAGCAAACCTGGCTCTTTGGCTCCAATAGGGAATTGGGTAACTTCTTGGTTTGAACAAAGGAGGTTGCATTGTATGGTAAGTTTACCTTTCACTGTGACTCTTTTGATCCATGTCGATGTATGGGTGCTCAGTTGTTGTTTTTTTTTTCCATTTCAAATCTTATGTGAAGAACACAGTGATATTTATGCGAAAAAAAATGTACACCATGGGTCTATGGTCAAAAATATTCCCCTCACACTGTCAATCAATGTTGAATTCTCAAAGACATTAAAGAGTAAGAGAATGTAAAGAGGTTGCTGTAAATTTTACAGTAACTGGCTGTAAAAGTATTGAGCTTCATTACTGAATCTTCATTTACAGTTTTTTAATGGTTATTTTCTCTATAGCTTTGGCACCGTTATCATAGCACAAGCAGAAGTACATCTCTATAATGTACATAATTATATATATATATATATATATATATATATATATATATATATATATATATATATATATATATATATATATATATAATTATTAAAAATAACAATATAAACACATACAGTAATTAATTGAAATGCTGACACTAAAAGCAACAAATGAAATAAATAAAATGTCTAAAAGCAGTGTATGACAGCTGAAGCAGTGGAACATGTGGAATAAAAGTTGTTTAAGAAAGTAAAACGAAACCAGAGTGAGGAAATGTGACGTAAAATTGCAGAAAGCTACTAAAACATTCAACCTTTCAAGATGAAATAAAGAAGATGCTGTGGAACAGATTTTTGTGACAGCGGCAGAGATGGTTGTCATAGACAATGCAGAACCACTAGAGTACTGTAATCAGTAGGCTTTGACTTCAGTTACATTTCACAGATTAAGATTACACCCATGTTATCTATCTTTTTTTCTCTTTTTTTGTTTAAATAATGTAAATAAATTTGAAATCAGGTCCAGGGTTCACGCTAGACTCTCATAGCCTGCCCACCTACACAATTCGCATACCCATATCAGGCACAACCAGCATTAAGCAGCAAAACCATCAATAACAAAAAACACTGATCCCGGATCATTTATCACAAGAGCAAGGCTGAAGCCGCATATTTCAGTTCAAAATTCTACCTGAGTTCAAGACAAGAAAAAACACGAATCAAACCATAGCCCTGGCTGTTGTTGCAGCCTGTCTTTTAACACTGACAATACATGAGCAGAACTTGAAAAGACAGAAAAAAGTCACAAAGTTGGATAGAAAAGAGCAGGGTATGGCAAGCCTGATTGAGCAACCAGTTGCCTCAGCAAACTCTCAGTAAGCCCATAGCTTATTAGCTACCATTAGCAGCTCACAGCCTCATATCCTCCACACAAAACACCAACAGGACACTCTGCATTTGAAATTATCTGTGTTACTCACCTTTTGTCAGTATTGGTCCTCATAAGCTGATGAATCCAGCTGCAACCGCTGTTCACCTCAAACTGTAGCATCCAGCAATCATACTTTGGCCTCGCTATCCCAAGAAAACGGGTCCTGTCCTTCGGTCCTGTTGTTCATCCTTCCATGAGCTTAAGTTTTTCCCTGTGTTTGTTGATAGTAAACTGCTTTCCTTTGGTTGTGTATCCTTCCTTAAGCTGAAGTTCCGTCTTCACTGCTCCTGTTTGCTTTTTAGCATGCTAACAAGCTCCAACTTCGAGTTTATCTAATGAATATTCAATTAGCCATGCGCTGTTTACAGTGATGGCCGCTCGTCAACTTCTACTCCTCATGCATGCATCACATGTGCTGTGACACATTAGCCAGTGCCGGTGACGGGCGCTCAGCACCGCCTCCCTGCCAGTGTGTTTGTTTCTGTGTGTGTCTGAGTTCCGGCTCCATGAGAGGCAGATTTTGCGATGGTATAAAACCGTGGTTGTTGTGCAAAAATATCGACGGCCCTAAAAAATTTGACGCGGTATTGAGAGAGTTCCAGCTGCGCACTTTTCTCTGTAAGTATAAAGCCATTCCCTCAGTGACAGTGCATTTAGTTGTCTCCATTTCCCGGCTGTTACTTTTTTTAGAAGCTGTAATACCAGCACACAAAAGTTGTGTATCATTATTGGTTAACTCTGAGGATAAGGTGTCATTAAGAAACAACACACATGGTTAGGGATCATTGTTAGTTAGATTAAGTGCTAGATAATTTACCCAAACCTATTGACCTCCTATTACTGCCAAACCATGTAAATGAAAGTCTCAGTCTTGCTGTCCAACCAAATTTTGATGATAAGGGTCTTCTCTGAATTTCATATGATATCGTTTGTAAAGACATTAATAAGTTATAATGATGATGATGACGATAATAATAATAATAAAAATAAACAGATAAATAAATAAGCTTTATTAATACACAACTTAAAAAAACAATGTTACAAAGTGCTTTACATAATAAAAACAGTAAAAAAGGTGTAAAAGAGAGGTATAAGAGAAATGTAAGGAAAAATATAAAAGTATAAAGGCTAGAAGCCACCACCAGAAAAAAAGGGTGAACAAAAACATCTGTAAAATAAAATTTAAAAAAAAAAGATTAAAACAACGAAAGCAATAAAAGATAAAGGACTTAAGATCCTGCATATGATACTGTTAAATAAAATAGTTAAAAATAAAATAAAACAAACGTATTAAGGTAAAATACTGTTAAGATTTGTTTCAGAGCTACAAAGGTAGCAAAATAAGTTACCTAGGTGAAAATGTAACTTCTTTAATATCTTCACAGGCTCCAGTTGGCATTCTGCCTGAAGCACTACTGTACCTGTTTACAATCTGAAAGAGGTGTAAGCATGGCTGAGGCCTTCTAGCTGTTTAAATAAAACGCAGTTTACAAGTTGAAGAAATCTATTTTCTTGTGTAAATGAGTCACTGTAAAGGGACTCTACAGTGGCTTCAACACATGTGCCTCTTCCAAGGCTGCAGAATCCAGATTTAGCTGATAATCACCATGTGGCACTGAGGTCGTTGCTTGAAATGTGTCCTTGTTGTCATCCTTCCCTCTCTGAATAAATCTGCGTCACAGCTACATTTGCTGAATCACAAAACATGACAACTTTCAACAAACTCCTTTCAACTCAGGCACCCTGCAATGTTTGAAATAAGTTCACAGTCACACTTGTGTCAAACATAAACGAGTTGCTGCATTTTCTCCTCAGAAAGGGGACTACTAACTGCAGGACACAGGAGCTGAGTGATCGGAAAAGATCTGTAAGCCTTCAATTATTGTCACCACAGGTGTCCATTGGGATCACGATGAGAGAAAATGTAGCAAACCACTGTCAGGTCTTTTAGTGGAACACACTGCCAAGGGAGGAAAGAGAGGCATAGTGAGCTGAATCTCAACACCTGGCTCTAATGAGATTGGGATGCAAACCCTGCAGCCATTAGCTTCAACCAGGCGGCATGAAATGTAGATTCCTCGAGATGGCAAAACCAACAGGATTAGCCTCGGAGGTCTTTTGTCCACCTACTGTATTTCTCATGGCTGCAGTGTTATGTCTACCACACATAATCATCCAAATACCATGTGCATAACAAATCAAATAATGTGTGTGCGTTTGTGTGTGTGTCTTAAAGCATGGGTCCCACCCCTGTCATTTGGTTAAGCAATGTGGAGGAGTTTTCTATTCGTAGTCCAATTATGCAGAAGAGATGCTGAGTGTTATTTGTGTTTGTGTTCTCTGCTCCCTCTGATTCGCGCTGTGGTGAATGGTGAGGCTGCTCTTTCCAAGAGATGCTGTGTTACCAGACGTGCAGCAATTAAAACTTGAATTAGGCCGAAATGAGAAACTGTCTCTGATGCTTAATTTCTCATTTACTCATGTAAGAGTGAGGCTATGAAGTTTCATTAAACTCCTTCCACCAGGACAACCAATATAGATCTGCTACAAGAGGCTAAGTAACTAGCTGCGAGTGCTTTGATTTATTCGAGCTCTGCAAACAGGAAAAACATGACGAATGTGAGCATGAGGTTTTAGTTGTCTTAGTGTATCAATATGAGGGAACTTCACAACAGAGATTGTTATTTCCGCTGCTTTGTAATACATGATATAGAATGTTTGCAAATTATAGCAATGTTTAATGGTTTTAATATTTACCAGACCATGTATAATGTGCATACCAGCCACCAGCTTGTGGCACACTACAAAAATAGCAATAGAGGTGATTTGAGCCTGAATTCTGGAAGTTTTTGCATAAACCCAGAGCCTCTTGAATCTTCCTTTATTCATGCATGTGCTTTGGTGCAGAGTCATAGCTCTTCTTAAATTTCTAACACCATTAGAGACTTCATGGGGATTTTTTTTTTTACTCATTGATTTTGATCCTTGAGATGCTCCAGAAAAACCTGACCATGCTCTTAATTGCCTGGCCTCCTTCTGATAAGAGGAGTGGAAAAAAAAAGAATCAGCCCTGAAGTGGAAACAGCATCTCTGGCTTTGCTTTAAAATATAGTAGGAAGGATGCAAACCAATTATCTACATAAATGCACCCACTTTTAACAATGCATCGAGCTGAATATTGATGCAGACCTGTGCATTTGAATTTACATTTCCTCAGTGGAATACTTGGACAGCATACAAAGCAGACTGGATTCTCTCATTTTTGGGGCTACTTCTTGCGTCTCAGGTTCAAGGACTGTGCCTACTGTTGCATAGCTTCAAAGATTTTGGAGGGGATGAAAGTGATAATCTGCTTTCGAGTCACTCCCCAGCTGTGCTTGCTTCTTAGGCCACACAGACACCCTCAGAATCACAAATGAGGGCTGCCTTCCTGCCAGTGTCTGCCAGTCAACATGCTAAAGTCTTTGCCTAATGATAGGGCTCCTCTTTTAAGACGGAGTAACTGCGCTGAGGCAAAATAACGCATCTGCAATGTTAAGAGGCAATCAGTATTCCGGTCTCACAAATTTGAAATTTAGAAGCGGAGCAACAAGCTTCCCTGTTCTCCCAGCCTGGCTCACAATCCCACACTGCCTCAATGGTTATTAGTGTTCTGGTGCAAAAAAAATCTAGTCTGCCCTGCCTGTCGCTGGAGCAGCTCCTGCATGCTTTGTGTCCATGCTTTAATCCTAGCAAAGACTCAAACCAAGTTTTTGGAAACATTTGATGATCTAACTGAGGTGATCTCTGATGTGTTTAGTTTTAAATCAGAATTTTAATTCTTGCTACAGAATAGTAATAATGGTTGTTACTGATACTATACTTTTTTTTTCCCTAAAGATGCTATTGTTCTTACCATTCATGCAAGCTTTTGTTCAAAGTTAGTATTACTATTTCCTTTTCCTTTCTAAAGCCTTAAATCTGCAGAAAGCATTTGCTGCAATGTAAAAAAAAAATGAAATCTTATTAAGTATTTTTGTCTTGTTTTCAGTGGAAAATGCCCTTTAAGACTTAATATGAGCCACATTCACCTGACTAGTCCTGAAAAAGGTCTTATTTCAAGTTATTTAAAGAGCAAAATGAGGTCTGAATTGCTTGTAACAAGTAAAAAATAAATAAATAAAATAAAATCTGCCAGTGGAACAAAAGAAAACTGTCTTGCATTGAGACATTATTCTAGTTTCAAGCAAACTTTTGAACACTTTTTTCGTATTCCATTGGCAGATTATATTTTTTACTTATTACAAGCAATTCAGACCTCATTTTTGTCTTTAACTTAAAACAAGACGTTTTTCTGGAGTTTGTTTGCTGGAGTTGAATGTGCCTCATATCAAGTATAACAAGACAAATTTTGCATATAAAATTAGACCAAAACACTTGATACACAGGATAAGAGTTCTTAAAGCGCCATTAGCTCTGTCCTGCCTTGCATATTAAAACATGTCACATCAGAGTGCAGCTTGGAGCAGCTCAACTAGTTCTTCATTCGTACATGATTTCCTTACTTTGTGCTTCTGCCACTGGTAGTTAACTGTTCCTCACCTGTGTTAGTGTGTTTCTGTAGATATATTTACATAGATATGTTTTACGTTGTGGTGCTGTTACCTTCAAACAGCTAAAAATATGTGTTTGACATGAATCATGGATAGGTGGCTGTTGTGAATTTATCCATTAAATATACAGTCAGGAATCTGTTATATTTAGTTTTATTTAAAAATTCACAGCATAGAATCATCTCTTCCTTCAGTAGACACTGGGTGTGAGTATTGTTAAAGTTACACTTGGTGTATAACTTCAGCAGAGTGAACTGTGGCAACATTTTTGTGGAGGAGCTGCAAAAGACTATTCCTGGAAATACATTAAATACACTTTTGAAAAATGTACCTGAAAATGTCCAGGGAAAAGTCTTGAAAATCCCTGAAACAATTTCTGTTTTCAAGAAAATAATCAGGTGCATTGACCCCCAAATTTCCCACAGTTGCTCTTGCACACAGTCCTTAAGTTAGTTAGGTCTTCCCTGTGCATCGAGAATCTAAGTGAAGGGAAATAAGTCTTCTGAGGCATCAGAGTGCAATGTTTACAGCTTCACTGCAGCTAAAAAGATGCCATAACATCAGATTTTGGGTGCTGTCTACCTGCATTAGCACCCCAACTTAAGTCCAATGATGTTTCAAAAGAGTCTTGAGAAGTTTCAGGCAAGTTTGCAGAAATTTCCCAGCCCAAGGGGTCGCCAGTCTATAGCTGGTAGCCCCATAAGCTTTTTTTCACCACCACACCCTCAAGAGCTGGACTTAATTATGTGAGATGATGGCTGTCTTCCTACTGCTAGGGCTTTTGACACAGTGGCTTTATTTCCTCCTTACCCATAGTAGTTCAGACTTTGATGAGTTACAAAAGTGTAAATTGGCATCCCCAGAGTGCTTGTCTCCCTAAAATTAATCTTTACTTACACCATTCAACCCCCTAGAATATAAAGGTCTTCTTAAATTCTCAGGATTTAAAAACTCAGCGTGTTTCAGATTCTATACTATCACACCACCTACTTCTGAAACATCCGCCCTGCAGATATCAGACAAAAGAGCTCTGTCGGGGCTTTTAAACCCAGACTTAACTCTTCTCTGTTACTTTTACCAAGTTGCCTGTTCTTTGATTATGTCAGGCTTTGTTCTTGTACCTATTATCCTTCCAACAAGGTAGGCACACTCTTATGGACTGAACTGCCTCTTTTGTGTTTCTGTCCTTATTTGAGGTCATGGTGGAGAGAAGTCTCTGGAACAGCATGTGAAAGCTATTTGACTTCATAGAGTCTGTGTTTCTTGAACATGTTAACTCGCTCCCTGGTTGTCAAAAAGAAGTTCTTAGTTGAGTTTTTCTTCCTCATTAAAAGTGTCTTTTGAACAGTGAGTGAAAAACGTTTCAACTGGTGATTTGGCTTCATAAATAAAATTCTCATCAACTCACCTGGTCTGAAGTAATCTGCCAAAAGGAGTTTGTCCATATATTACACCAAACGTGCTGCCTAGGAGCATATTGTTATCAGCCTGGAGCAAAAAGTGTAACACACACACATACAAACACTACTGGGAACTGCCCAGTAACATTGAGTGGACGAGTTGGAGGTTAATTGTCTTGCTTGGGGGCAACACAGTTTAAAAGATTAAGAGCGGATGGTGGTCAGTCTGCTCTCCTTAATATCACTAATATCAATCTCTGGTGTGGGTTCAGAAATTTAGATCAGTAAAGTTACAGATGGTGACATAATATCAATTTCAGTTTCTAATGCTTCCATCTGTATCCATCTGTTTTTGTAAGACAGACAGATTAAATGTGTTGGGAGACGTTGCAGATTTTGTGGTTGGTAAATGATTGATTTGTTGGTTGCACCTCTGCGGGTTTCAAATCTCAATGAAGTCTGCTCAAACATCTGTTGCACTAAAAGTTTGGCACAATAAGCCAAAAATGATGACTTATTCGCTCAATGGCACATTTTCCAACTTCACAAAGGCTGAGTCAGTCCTTCAACAACAGCTCTGCCACTGGATTTGTTGCACCAAATCCTCCCACATCCATCAGTAAAGCATCAGGTTGTATGTTATGAATGGAGTGTGCTGCTCTGCCTTTCCCAAATGGATTAGGGATTTGTGAATAGAATTGTCGTGGTTTATTTTGGCCAACATAAGTCGTTAACATTGTATTGCTCCTAAAGATCATTGTCATCCTCACACTCTTGACATCATCTCACTTTCATCTACCTGACAGCAGTAACAGAAATATGAAAACCAGGACATAGATGAGCATTGAAATGTGTGCAGTACCACACAATGTCTGCTGTTTTATTATGCTCTAATGTTTTATTAATCTAGCCTTACAATGACCCAGACGTTGATCACAAATATGTATGATTTGGATACTCCTCAAGGGAAGGACCAGTGGCATTATTCATGAAACTTCTTTCTACAAAGAGCTCCTCATAGTGACGAAACTCTACGAAAATTCCTCTGACGTTTTTTCTGAGAATATCTCCTTGAAGTTGATCCCAGATCCTGAGAAGACAAGTCGTTCACGCAACATCTTTTCTCATTAACGGGTTCCCAAAGAGAACTCAGGAGAAATGAGTCCCGAGCCACAAAAAGTCTTCAGAAGCTCAAGAGATTTTATCAAACACAGGAGGAAAAAGCAGTGAGATAGGAGGAATGTTTTCCCAACAATGAATGACAGGGAGATAATGCAATGCTACAGATTGGCATGAGCGGTGGTAATGTTTGCACACACATCCTCAGGCAAATGCAAAATTGCTGGAAATTAAAGTCATCTTAACATTCAGATATGTGACAAGTGGAAAATGCAACAGTTTCACTCTGAGCTCTGATCTTAGAACAGGTGAGCCTCGTATTAGGAGGGTTGTTATTACTGAGGTGTTCAGAACATTAGCAGCAACAAACAGGCTTTTTCACACTGACTCCATTAATTTTGGCCATAATTGCTGAATGTTTACACAGAATTACAATCTCATGTTGTGTCAGTTATGTTTGCACACTGATTCTGAGAGGTCTGACTTTCTGTGTTTTTCAAATCTGTCATTGTGTTGAGGTTTTCAGAGAAAAATGGCCACTTCTGATAGATCCAATAATGTCTATGTATGCTTTTCCAATATAAAAGTGTTGGTTTGTGTGTGGTGGTTTGTGTGTGTGGGTGTCCCTACCAGAAATATACCGTGAGCCAATAATCAAGACCATTTACTATAGGGGAGAATTGCAGTTATTCTTTTCAGAGTGTGGCTAACTGGACCACTGGCGTCTTGAACCACACCTGGAAGTGATCTGAAAAATCCTATTACTGATTTATCAATTGTTTAAACTGCCTTTGCTCTTCTGTTGCTCTAAGGATCGGATGGAGTGGAAGGGAAGAAGTCACACTGCAATCAGTGATTTAAGGAGAGAATTAACAGCAGCCTCTTCAATTGCATGAGTTACAGAGCAAGGCTTGACCACACACTATAGGTTATTAGTCTTAGATGTCAATGGGTTAAGCAAAATTAAAAAGAAGGGAATAAAAACAGATGGTAAATATACCTAGTTGCCCTGCCCAGGTAGAGATATTCTTAGCTTTAAAAAGTGATAAAACAAAAGTTCCGATGAGATTCTATGATTAGGCATGTTTGTTTTACACATAGACTGTAAAAAATAGGATGTCATCTTCCTCGGCTTGAAGTGAGGTCCCCACAAAAACTGCTCCCCCTGGTGGCTGGCTGCAGTATTGGTCAAAAAATCAGGCTTTCCAGTCATTCCAGATGGACTGTGGTCAAACTTTAAAAAATGTATTCACCTCGCGGAGATGTTTCTCACATCTGATTGTTGTGGTGAGTTGAAGATATCATTTGGCTGCCTTCTATTTAAGTTCCCTTTTTTCTGAAAAGTTTCATTTTCAATAGTTATACAAGGTTGGAAACAAGGTTTTATATCACCTTTAACGATGATTGACAGCTGCCATTCTTGTGTATTTTTTTTCGGGGATTGTAAAATATGTAGGGAGGTAGGGTCAAGAAGTGATTACACTCTCAAGAAAAAAAAAAAATCATTATTTTTGTCACCCGACTCCACTCAGATTCTCCAAGAATCCCTCAGTCTCTACTGCGCAGACTCTGTCTACACAACAGCTGCCAATGGCTGCGTCTGTGACTGAGGTATTTTGGCTTCAAAACCGTACAATGGTAAATGGCTGAGCCACACTGTTCACTGTATATACAGTCTATGGTTTTACCAGTCAGGTGTTTTTTGCTCTCTTATTTTTGAATCAATCAATATAAAAAGAATGTGTCAATACCCATATACCTATGGATGTAGAGTTAGTGACATCACCAACCAGTTTTGACGCAGGTTTGAAGCCATCAATAGCAGTCACCATTCTGGAAATGTTGGCTCAACCAAACTTTTGGCCAACCCAGCAAAAGACAAAGAAGTAGAGTTAAAGTGGGCCTTAAGCCTCCTTACTATCAGCTACAGTGTGCTCACCTGTCAGTCAACTCAGCCCTGTCACTTACAATGCCAAACTCCTTAACCTTGATCTCTTAGAATATTTTTATTTTTTCACCAAAAACTAGCTTTTTGGAATAGATGTGTATGTGGCTCATGGGGCTTTTTAGAACCAGCCTCAAGTGAACACTGAAAAAAATGGAGTTTTAGCATTACCATGTTGGCTTAATTTTTTCTGAATGAAGGTTGCCACTTGTTCAGTAACAGAGAGACTGAGGAAAAGATACGATTGGTTGTAAATCAGACTAAAATGGTTATCTCTCCACTCTGAGTATACTCCACACATGTATTCAGCTTACATTACAGATGATTTTGCCATCATTATCAGATTTGAAGCCATGTGCTTCCTGTTGTTTTACTTTTTCCTCAATCTTTTCAACTTTCTCAGCCAGTTAAAAGAGATGGTTGTTTATCTTGTATCTTGGTCTTGCACAAGGTGTCTGTCAGCTAGCAAAATTTGTCGTGCTGATGTTGACAAGTGATGGCAAAAGCTTGGATTGATGTTATTTCTATGTAAATAAAATAGCAAAGAATAAATTCCCAACATGGTCTGGTCCCTCATTTGGTACCATTTTTAGGTCTGGTTATCCTGCAGTGTCAGGGCTTCACAGATCAAGTAGGCACTTTTTACAAACCTCAGTGACCTACAGAGACCAGAGAGAACACACTGTGGTTGACGTTCAGGATTTCAAGGACCACAACTGCCAGTTGCAGACAAGACTACTAGGGAATGGAGACCTGCAGAAGCCCAGGTTGACAAAAAATGGGCCAGAAAAACAAACAAAAAAACTTGATTGTCAGGAATGGGGCTGAGTTGAGAATGAAACCTTTGTTAGTTTTGAACTTTCAAGCATCTTCTTAACAAGACAGGAAAGACAGAAGATATGCTTTTTGTTTTTTCCATCTGATCAGAAAAACAATGTGAAAGGCTCAGGTCACGTATGAAGCAACTCTCACAGATCACAAGCATAAGTTTGATTCATCAGTGCCTCACATGACCCATGTTTTCCATTGCCACAGTTTTCAGATCATATAAACTACAACTCTTTAACTAGAGTTTGCTTGTTTTGACAACAGTGTGTCTGTGCACATAGTGAAGAAAATATATGGAAGTGGGCTGTCAAGATCGCTGGAGCAAAATGATAGCGGTGTGTTTCAGGGAGCAGACTGTCTAATAGCCAATTTGTATCTGTGACTGTTGGAATCCTGCCTGGGGTTTGTGTTAAGAGGGGATTCGGTGTGTTTCCTGATGCAAGATTAAAGATATCAAGCTGAAGTCATTGTCTGTAATTACAACATCCATTAAGTTACACTTACTTTTCAAGGCCTGGATTAATCAAAGGATGGGCTTCCTGAAGGCATGGCATTGTTTTAAATAATGTTAGTGGAGAAACAGTTTTTGGGGCATCTTTTCGTACTAAAACATGAGGTTCAAATGCATCCTGGTTGCATAAAGCTGCTTGGAGGAGTTTTTGGTCGATTGGTTGGTAAGACTTTAAGCACACAAATGTAGTGGCTGAAGTAAAAAAAAAAATTTATCCATTTCTAACAATGGCGTGTTGTGACGTCTCTTTTTGAGAGGTATAATGGGACACTGGAAGCAGCCCAAGCATGCTTGTAGAAACACAGGCTCCAGAAGGACACAGCACCAAACTGGGGCAAAGAACATGTTTCATCTTTTAGTTTTCTCGTCAGTGACCATATTTGGCTGGATGTGTTTACATCTTAACTGTGACTCTGTTGTGTGGCCAGTTTCAGTGATAAAATATGCATAAATGTAAGTGACTTAGAGAGGTTGCCACAGTTGCTGCATGTGTAGAGGTACTTCTACTGCAGCAAGGATTATATCTTAAGAGAAAACTGTGCATGTTTTCCCAACTGTTTCAACTATTTACACATTTTTGGACAGGGAGGTAATGCTAAGAGCTTCATTAAACTTCAGTTTCATTTTCCATTTTTTTATTTATTTTTTCTTAAACACAGCCATCTGTAGGCATCTTGTGTTTGATGAATGCAAGGACAAGCTGCAGTGGAAAAAAACATTAGCCACTAAATTTCACTTTGGAAGATTTGTTAAATTTTACTTTTCACTGATGGCTATGCCAGAGACTGAAAAAAAAAAGTGTACCAGTATGAGTCACTTTTGCCAGCGTTGTTTATGAAAACCAGTAAAAGCTGAGGGCTCTCTTTTGTTTGGAAAGTAGTTCTTGGTATGCTTAGTCAGAAATTGGCAGCCTTAAATCTGTTTCACATTACTCAGGCACATTTATCTCTGTTTTTCTCAATTGTTGGCACCCTGATAATCGGCAGAAAAGTGTTCTGTATTGCTCTATTCTGTTTTCAGATCTGTTCTGAGAAGAAGGATGAATACACAATCCTTTTGTGGAGTTGTCTTTTTTTTTTTTTAGAAGAAGAAGAATAACAGTTTTACAGCACAAAGGAAAAGAAATCAAAACACAAGTGACCATGTGCAAAAGTGCTTTGGGTGAAGGCTAGATAGGCTAATGCAAAAGACATTATAGATTATTTGGGATACAGAGAAATGATAAACAGACATCGTTATGTAACAGGTTCAACCTGGAGTCCAGGAAGGGGGATGCTTTATCACTACAGTAAGTCTGGCACAGTTGACCACTGGACCAAATTATCTCCTTGTGAGGATGATGGTCATTTATTTATTTTGAATTTTTGAACTTTTCCAGCATAAGCTGCCTTCACAGTGCAAGTTTAGATTGCATTACTAGTATATATAAAAATGTGGAATGTGCACTTAATTTTTCTAAGAATTGAAAAATCATAAAGAAGTGTGTGCTCAAAAAAGCGCATGTTAGCAACTAAAACATTTTTCATGTCCCTCTAACTACATATTTTACACATGCTTCATCTGAGCCACAAAGATTTTGAAGCTTTTTTTTTTTTTTTATCCACCAAGTGAGAAAGTAAGAGAAAGTGAGTTTACATTAGTTCCCAATTTATTGTGAGAAAAACATTTTCTTTTTTGTGCCAAAAATGTGTTGTTTGCAAATGATCATCAGACTGCATAATACATCAACCTCAATTGCTGGCCTTGTTATCCAAAGGAGGTCTGCATGGACAAGTGGCATCGGTAAATGTCTGATGGTTGCACCAAGTTACACCCAGAAATAATAATAATCATAATAATAATAATAATACATAAATGACTTATCTTGTTTTTCTTTATTAAATAAAGAATGTAAAGCACTAAGCCAATCCTCCATAGTCTTGTAAATATCATGACAACCAGCGATTGCCCTTTGTGTTGAGAAAGTTACAAATATCATGGTATTTACAGTAGAATACTTGTGTCTGATGGTTGCACCAAGTTACACCCAGAAGCAAACATCAGTTTTTCTGTTTTTTTTAAATAATAATAATAATAATAATAATAATAATAATAATAATAATAATAATAATAATAACAAAATAAAAATAATAATAATAATACATAAATTACTTATCTTGTTTTTCTTTATTAAATAAAGAATGAAAAGCACCAAGCCAATCCTCCACAGTCTTGTAAATATCATGACAACCAGCGATTGCCCTTTGTGTTGAGAAAGTTACAAATATCATGGTATTTACAGTAAAATACTTGTGTCTACATGAAGTTTTTACACCAGCATACCAAATGATGCTAAGTCAGCCAAGTCAAAGGACAAGAAACTGAAAGAGACACAAAATAATAGCGTGTTCTGGCTGCAGTGATTAGGACATTAACACAAAGACTATACAAAGAAATTCTTCTCAAACAGTAACAAACACAGCTTGCCCCTCATAAGAGAGCAGCTACACAGCAACATCAGCTTATTTCCCACAGCGCTGCACATTCCCCCCAGAGGCTAATGCTGTGCATTCATGTGCAATGAACTAATGAGCAGTCATATTTTATTTCCAGCATCTTTATGGTTTCCCATAACATAAAACACTTAGATAGAATCAAGGGCACTTAATGGCTTTAAAAGAGGAAGGCTCCCTCTGTACAGAAGAAAAAATATACTTAGATTAATGTTCTGTGTGATTGTTCTGCTAATAAACATTTTTACTTTTAACAAAAAGCTTACTTGCTCCAAACTTTTACTGTTCATTTTATTGAATATATCTCTGTGGCTCAGAAATCATTCAGATAAAATCTTGCACCCTGCAGATAATCACACCAAGCAGGGATCTAAGACAAGACCCCAAGGTCCAATCAACTGGTGTTGATTAAATGGTGCAACTAAGGAGCCTGTGTTGCAAGCTCAACTTCCACGAGTAATGTATATTGGAGTGAATAAACTGAGGCTCTGAGATACAAAGTCATTTAAACAATGCTACAACTGATGTTTGTCACGTAAAGCAATGCATCATCTGGGAGTCGGAGAAGGAATGAATAAATCGCCCTTGGCCCGAGCAGGCGTTTGTCATCCTGTATCTCATCAAGCGCTAAATTTTCCTGGCAGTCGTCTAATATAAATGCATCCACCTGCTTGAAAACAACCCATCTTGTGTGTATTTGCATATTTGGTCAACAGTTGAACCCAGAAAACTGGCATTGAGTGCGTCTTAAAATAAGCTTGCATGTGCTGCGGATATGTGTGGGTACATGTTCATTAATAATACATTTTCAGAGCTCCCCTTCCAAAAATGAACTCATTATGTTGCCCTAGGCTACCCTGAGGTATTACTCTAATCAAGCCAAATACTTAATGTGTAATTGCCTTCAGCTTCGCTTGAAACACTAAAAGGAAAGCATTCCTCACTTTTATGCATTGTACAATGTGACCGAGATCAGTTGGCACCGCGGTGAGCGTGAAAAGGGGAGACAGGTCTCAGCTCTCTGAACTTGCTTGTATTTTCTCCTCAATTAACTGCCCAAGGTTGAGATGGCAGAAAATCCTAGGGCGCGTCACCTCTCTTCTAGCCAGCATTTTCCACTCTACTCCTCATGCAGACACAATACATCTATCACAGTGCCGTCCAATACACTGTCTGGATGCAGTGTTGATGCTGGAGAATATTAATGTTTGCAGATGCCCTCAGGCTACTGATTAATTAGCCCAGCTCATTTAAAGTTGATTGATAAACTATGCTAAGATGCTGCAAGAGGGTGTAGTTACGGCTGAAAAGGTACATTTTGGAAAGATTTTGTTCATTTTTGTTCACTAAACGGCTCATTATGGACTAAATACCAGGCATTAATTTTTCCTTTTCATTAACTAGAAATCTCAGTGATGTTGAACATGTTAAGCATTCAAAGACATGCTTAAGGGAAACTGCTGGACCTTTAGGATTATTATTGAAGTGTCACAGTGTTTTCCACAAGTGTATCATTCCTTGCTGCATATGTCAGCCAAGGGTGTATATTTTTTGACATGCTCATTGCTCTTAAGTTACAATTCCTTACATCTGTTCTGCAGGGTTCCCTCAGGATGTCCCTCAACTTGACTGAGTTACATCTCTCATCAAGATAGGAACCTCCTCATACTGCTGTTTGTAGGTTTATGTTCAGCTGTTTTTCACTAATGTCATTCTGCACTTAGAATTAGATTGTTGCGACATCTATGACATCATCTTTTGGCTTTAATGAATTATGAAGTGAAGCATTTCAATAGTTAGGTAGTTGTGTAGGTGTCTCTACAGAACTTCTCATAAATATTGTACATAGATCAGGCACATAAGAATAGAGAAACTGTACAGCCTTTAGTGGGATTGCTTTCTGCATGTATAGAATAACTCAGGAATTAATCAGCTAAACATTGCTTTTAAGTAGCAGTTTAAGTGTTTTTATCCAGCACAGGGAGATTCCTCTTCATAACAGCAGAACTTCTTCTGTTCAATGCATACTGAAGCCTCTGCTTTCTGATCACCTGTGGAACACGTGTCAGGCCTTGCACGGTGCTGTGAGCCTTTATTGATTGTGGATGGCATTCAGGGTTATCATGTAGCTCCTTTTAAAAGGTTTTGTGAAAATTGCATCTTCTGTGACAAGTTTACAGGATTCAAAACCACTGTGTAAAACATGATTCATGCTACATGAGTACTTAAATCTTGCTTGATAGTTCTTTTTTTGCAGCATGGGTATTAAATCTTAGGTCAACATAAAACATCCATAGACTAAGTGCTTGCAGAATTTGGAGATGAATAAAGAGTTGGGTATCAGACGCACAGGCTGCCATTGTGCATATGATTCACTTCTGAGGGACTCAGCCTCTTTGGGATGTCTTTTTTACACATAGTCACATGACTTACTATGGCAAATTAACATTGTTAGATAAAAATATGTTTTTCATGCAGTTTTTTCTTCTTAATATTTTTTATGACTTGCTAGCACAAAGTTTTAAATTAGCATGCAGTTTTATCAAAAAAATAAATAAATGAAAAATCTATACCAGTTACATCTCATGTGTTGTTTTTGAACCAATCCTAGATAAATATCCTGCTTAAAATGACTAGCTAACCATCAAAGCCTGTTATATCAACATTTACTCTGCAGCCCTACCAAAGACTGCATATAGAGTAGACAGCGCAGCTCTGCCTTTCACCCTTTCGAAGCCAAAATACCCCCATCAGAGGCACCACCATTGCACAGCCGGAGTCTGTGCAGTACTGGCTTTGACAGATTTTGAGAGAATCTAAGAATCTTTCGAGTCTAATCTCTTCTTGGACCTCCCTTCAGATTACAATTACTGAAATGAATATACAAGAACTGCAAGTGTTAATCGTCATTAAACATATAGCCTTGTTTTTAACCTCCTATAACTAATGAAAATGAAACTTTTCAGAAAAAGAGGACTTGAATACAAAGTAGTCAAATAAAATCTTCAAATCACCACAACAATGGGAAATGAGAAACCTTTCTACACTGTATATTTGTTTTTTAAACTTTGAGCACTGCCCATCTAGAATGGCTAGAGAGATTGATTTTTCGACCTATGCTGCAGCCAGCCACAAGGAGGAACAGATTTAGTGGTGACCTCAATTCGAGCCAAGCAAGATGACGTCCATTTTTTTTTTTTTTTTTTTTTTTTTTTTTACAATCTATGGTCCCTACTCATTGGCATTACAGTTATGAAATAATGGGGTTGTTTAATACTAAAGCGATGTGTTTTAACATCGTTTTATTGACAAAGGAGCATTTCAGTCTGGTGAACCTCACATATGAGACGCCCTGGTAGAGCTTCTTTTTCTCCCCAAGATGTTTTAACATAAGTTAGGTATTATACTCAATGACAAACAAAAATTTCTCACATTTTATTGTTCATTTTACATCCAATGTCCTAAATATAAGTTTTGTGCAGTATCTAATACATTGTTTTCATAAATCTTCCAGATGAGCTTCATCCTGCCGTGTAGAGATGTACCTCTCCTGCTCTGGTATGACTCATTGCATCGATTGTTTGCGATGAATATTTTAGGGACAAGGGTGAATCAGCTGAGTAAATCTGAAGGAAATTGGAGTCTGTGCTGTATGTTTTGCAAACAAAGCTCTGGCTCTGTCCTGTTTAATACATCACCCTTCAAACAAAAGACTGCAGATGAATTAAGTAAAGGGAGAGATAATGAGACGACCTTTACTCTAACTGAAATTAAAGTCATCCTCAAACACAAAGCAGCAAACCAATCCATTCTCTTTTTTACTTATCTGTAGACTACAGGAGGGTCTTTTTGTCTGCACACTGTCCACTGCACATTGTTTCTTTAAGCTTGCAGTATGAATCCAATTACAAAACAGCAGACGTATGTACCTTTAACTCTCCCTGCAAAGTCTGTTTCATCAGAAGCAACTCACCACGTTTAAAGGTTATCTCTCAACAGCCTTCAAAATCGGAAATGTTCAGTCTATTAGCCGACAGAGAAAGAGTAAAGTTGCCCTTTAAGCAGGTGCATCCAAGAGCGTCTGAATTTGCTCTGTTCATTATTAACAGAGCAGAAACGACTTTCTATTCCAGCTATCGGTTTGAAAGAGGCAACTATCAATAGGAGGCCTTGAGATAAAATCACTGCTCAAGTATGCCATGCTGCGCTGTTTAGAGAAATGTTCTTCTGCAGCATTGACAGGGTAAAATTTCACTGTTGTTTCACAGCCTCTGCAAGGCATTATTGACAGAGCTGCACCCACAGCTTAATTTTTCAAAAACCTTTTTTCTAAAGACATTATGGATTTAAAGGGGGAGCAACTAAACCCATGAAATCAATAACAATTTATGGCTAAAGCTAATATTAGCTCAGATCTTGGCGGTACAGAATGCTAGAGGAATATCAGGTCATCAGTTTGGATGTCAGTCATTTTTTTTATGCTGGACACCACGAGTGACTCACTGGATATGTGAGAGTGCTTGACAACATCAGTGACCCAAACCGTGGGAGAGGAAGTGACATCAATACTGAAGTCCCACCTTGAAGATAGGACTGACAATTTGCATCTCCAAGTTTCACAATCAGTTGTCCAGTTAGTAGACTGATCATTGCTTCATACACAAACTTTCCATTTGTAAAGCCTCAGATTCACTGGCTGCATGTTCCATCCAGCAAGCGGTATGACTGACAGACAACTGGAGTCATGAGTCAATGGGTGTTTTTAGGCAGTCTCTGTGAAACAACTTCCTGTCTCGCTCGCTCTTCCTTATGCTGAATTTATGCGTCATATCTCCGTGTCCGGCAAAAATAGAATGGCTGCGTATTACCTGCGACATGACGGACTAGCCACGCAGCCAGGCCATGATGGGGCAGATCCAGTGTAAGTTGACAGATTGACTTGAATGGAAACCTATACTATCAGCCTTAAGAAAAGGACACAAATAAAAATTATTGAACATGACAAAAGTTGCAGTGTGCCCAATGCATTGTGGTAGGAGTGTCAGCCATCTTTGTTATGCCTAACTGAATAATATTGTGCTTCAGCTGACTACACTGACCATGAAAAGTGGTCTGCACACAATCACACACAATCTGCACATTTTCAATACATGAATATGCTTCCATAAAGAAACTGTTCTTTGTATCTATGCAAAATCAAGCTGACTCTGTTTCCTGGTCGGAAATATTAATCCCAGCTTCTGTTAAATCATTTTTATCGAACAGCTCAGTCTTCAGATGACTTTTGATGTTCTTTTAAACAGAGCCTGGGTAGCTGTTGGCTTTCTGAATCCTCACTGTAATTATGTGATCAGCAGTCCCTTTAGAACCGCAAGGTATAATTAAACCAAACAGTGTGTCAGAAAATCAATAAAACCAATTCAACAGTCTGCACAAAAGCCTATGTGTGTGTGTGTGATATGACAGCTAGAACTCTGTTGTCATTGGATGGCACAGTATAGAGGTCCAGGTGACAGCCGCTGACATGGACATAAAATAATGCGAATCAGACACGGATAATTCAGGACATTGATGACTCTTGCTAAAAGAAATGAGGGAATAACAATGTAAAAAGTTTAGTGTCACTTGTCCAGAGCTTAAACAATAACCAGCCTAAACTCAACAGGGGCACTGAGCTTGCACGTAGTGGTGGATTTCATAATGTAAGTCCATCCCTTGAGCTAAAGGGGGTATTGTTCCTTTTCAGACTTTGCGTTATCCTTCAAGTACTCCCCATAGTAGCTTTACATGATTAACAGCTTAAAATATATATATATATATTTCTCTCGTTTTTTTTGCCTCTAAAATGCTTCCTTGTAGCTGCTGTCTCTTTAAGGCTCCCCACTCTACAAACCCCCTTTCCTATGATTGGCTAGCCCTCAGGGGGCCTGTCAGGGGGCAGAGCGAGGGGGAAGCCCTTCAGCATGTCATGAACCAGTTAGGAGATCCTTATGTGATGACATCGTTGTTCCAGCATGTCTTATGAAGGTCTTAAAGAGGTCTTGAGCTATTTCTTTTAAAAAGACCATTCTGAGACAAATTCAGGGATTTCTAAAATTTGATTGTTTTGCTGCTTGAACATGCCTTCAGTACTGAAATCAAGCATGGTTTATTTGTATCAATGTTTAAAATATGAGGAAGCATAATGCCCCCTCTCCAAGCTCTTAAAGCTAAAGCTAAAGCTAATGAGGGCAATAGTGATGCACAGTCGGCGCTTTTGGCTCTTTTATCTCTTTTAGCTCCCAAACAGCTCCTGGCTTGGTTTTATTTGTAGCCATATATTTAGCCTAACCTGTTAAATATGAATGATTTGTGTAATGATAAAACCATTTTAAAAAGCAGGTGTTCTAACTTTGAAGATTGTCATCAAACATTTTTTTTTCTTTTTTTGCACAAAAGACAAACAAAAGTTGCTGAGTCAGATGTTGCTTCATATTCATGTGTTTTTGCAACGCTACACACTCCTCACCACTGTCTGCTGTCTGAATAGGGACAAGACACCCTACATGACTGAGTTTCCCCCTCTCTATCACATAATGGTATGATCTTTTATCCTCCTGTGCAGGGCTGCCATGCTGTCAGTCAAAACTAAATTCTGCTGTGAGCAGAGCTAAAGGATCAAGTTAGAGCTGAGCAACTAAAGGAAAAAAAAAGAGTTGGGAGCCAGCTCTTACTCTATGGGAGTCGGCTCTTCTGGTTCAAAACCATTGGCTCTGAGAGCTGCATCTTTTGAGTATGACACACATCACCAGAGGGGAAGGCTGTGGTGACAGACTATGTAAAATTAATATGGTCAAAAGTATGCAAAAAGAAACACCAGAAGTCTCAAAGTGTTTTTGTTGTCCAAGCATGAAAAAAATCTGCGGAGCTGGCAAACACTGTCTATGATTTATGTTTAACTTTCTCATTATGCAAGCTTTGTCATCATGTTGATAAATCTGTAAAATATTCCACCCTAAATGTATTCCTCAGAAATAAAATATGAGGATAATTCAAATGGCTTCAAGTATCTCTGAGGCATTTCTTGGGAACACTCGACACGGTTGGAGGGCAGGATTTTAAAGTGATGTGTCAGCATTGTTTAGCCTTCACCACGGTGCTAAAGGACCTGAAATGACCTGAAGAAGTGAGGCTAAAGAGAGACATAACAGCAGCTGAAATGTTGTTGATTTTATTACCCGCAGTGGTTCAACTTCTAACCTCGCTGCAGTGACGTTAAATTTCTACTTCAGGGTCTCTTTTAGTACAGCAGAGCATTACTTCCCCCGTCACTGGTGTTAAGTAAGTTTAAACGCACAAACAGACTGGGGATTTAATCTCAACATTTCAGCATGACGCAACAAAAGTCAGCATGGGAACAGCTGAAAAGATTTACTTTATGTTTTTCTTTTTTCCACAGATATGATATGCTACATTATTTTATGTTATACACTTGTGGTGTAAATTAAGAACGCTTTTCCAAAAAAGAAATTTGACACTTATGATGAATAATTCAATTAGAGGCGCCTTTATGCAACTCAGAGACACTTTACAAAGAGAAAAGAAGCAAGATTAATAAGTTACACGTGAATGCAAGCCTCCAGAGTCACTCAGGAATATAATGTATGCTGTTTTATAATATTAAATAGATTTTTTGAGACAAGATGTATTATGTAAATCCAACGAGATGCAGGGAGATCAAATGTGTTGTAAGTGAAAACAACCTCAATACATGCACCCTGAGTGCATGCAAGGGACGGAAATAACTCCTGACAAGTAGTTCAAGTTTGCTGGGTTGTATTAAGAGTTGTCTTGTGTTTTGAGTAGGGATGGTCTTGTGGAAGTGAGTAATTTCTTTCTTGTTTGAAAGGAAATTTAAAATCTGTATAGTGTAATGGTAAGGATCATTTAGAAAACATTAAAACGAAGATTTTCTATTTGTCTGGCTAAACAGGACCACGGAATCGAATGGCTTATCAAAGCTTTTAGTTAGCAGAGCCGAACTTTATCTACACTTTCCAAATCAAAACATTGCCAGACTGGGCCTTGAAAAATTGTCACCAATGTTTGTTTACATCTGCCTTGTGGCCTTACAGTAATAGGCAGAGCCTGAGCAGGAGGCAAGTGGCCAGATTACTCAACATATGACCTACATGCTGGGCCTATGCAATAATGTCAAAGAATGTCAAAGAATGTCATAGAATGTCATAGAATAGAATAGAATAGAATAGAATAGAATAGAATAGAATAGAATAGAACTTTATTGTCATTATAACAAGTACAATCAAATTGAAGTCACAGCAGCAATCAAGAAAACAAGAGTAAAAAAAGTGCATAGAAAGTGCAAAAAGGTCCATAAGAAAATAGATGATGACAGCTTGTCCATCATTCTCCAGTTCAGCCAGCCTCCACCTCCACAGGGTCCAGGACTGAGCTTCTTCAGTCATGCTCCATCTCTGTCTCCTGGATCCTGTCTGCTCACAGCAGGTGAAGCTCTTCTAACATGGCACTGGTGTCTGATGTTAGCTCCGTTAGCCATGTCTGTGAATAGCATGATGCTACTTTGACCTCTGGTGTTCCCTCTGTTGCTGGGTTAGCATGGCTAGCTTGTCCATCTTATTGGAGATAGATCTTGCGTTCCCAATAACGGTGGATGGAAGAACAGGACCATGTCGTCACTTCTTAGCTCACACCTGAGAACCAGCATGTCATCCTCACCTACTTCACCTCACAATGTGGGAAGATATCAGGCTTTACACCAGTTAGCATTGACATGCTACAGGCTGCAAAGAGCTGATTTTACATGTAAACAATGCAGCCATGGTTACATGTAGGATCTGCAGACAAACACAGGAGAAAAAGTAGTAAAATTATCACTGAAGCCACAAAAAGTTTGGTGTCCATGATCAACAAAAAACAAAAACAAAAAAAAGAAAAAATTACAAGAAATGGACAAAGAAGAGAGAGCTGCTGCAAAAGGCAGCCATAGCCAACAGGGCAGTGCCTAGCCATGCATGACACATCTCTTGTTTTGATGCTTTAGTTTGTGTTTTTATATTTAAATCCTAAACATCAGATATCGTTCAATTTGCTGTTGCAGAAACCGGAAAAATATACAAGAGAGGCTCACCAGTCACCTAAAGAAAACCCACAGAAAAGCACCATTTAATGTTGAAGCACTTCACTTTTTGCTCATCTCTTGTCCATTTACTATGAAAATATGAAACATAGCCCTGATGTCTAATCTGCTAAAGTAGGCCACTACAGAGGAACATGCTGGTCCATAACCATCCCTGTTGGACACTGATCTCCTGATAGAGAAAAGAAAACATTTGCTAAGCCAGCCACAGTTCTGATAAGCTCAGAAGACACCAAAAGGATATGTGAGGTGAAATTGAACTCCTTGGACCATTACACACTGAAGTAGAACACAGGACCCAATCCACGGGCTTGCCAGGAACACACTCTCACTGTCGGCATTATGTGGGAATTAGGCCTCTGACTGCAAATGACTAAATGGGGAAATCTAATTAAATACAGGATTTGTAAAAGTATCTGTGCCGAGGATTACAAAGGCTCAGCCTCACTGAATCCAGAGTGATATTTCCTCCAAATGGTGGTTACATAAAACTGACGGACAAGGCAGACCTTGCTCAAAAGGCCACCTCGGCACTTTTGTTCCAACTTAGAAAAAAAAAATGATGAGACTTTGCCATTTCTAACCAAGTCTGTGCCCTGTATGTCAGAAAATAAAAATGTTCAATCATCAGCTTTTTGTTGACTGACAGGAAAACTACACCACAAGTCACTTAATGTACTTAATATTCTCAAGACAGGAAGTTTGGGGATGTTGTACAAAGGAAGGACACCCTAAAGGAGACCGGCAGTGTTGTGATGAATAGTTATTCACTCTGTCTTGATGTTCTAAAAATATCATGGGACTTTTTTTTAGTTAATGAAGCACAGCTTATTACATTGACTGTGCTTGGAACATACAGGACACCTTAACCTTAGCAACATAACTTAAAAACTAAGTTCATCTGTCATTATTTTACAGAAAGACTGTGTGGGCTGTGTGTATTTAAAAATCAGGAGGCCAGGTTAGGCAAAGTTAAAATTTTCAATGTTAAATCAATGCTTTCAAAAAAGAGTGCATGGCAGATTGAATTTTTCTAACCTTTGCCCTTTACCTGTACAAAACATGGCAGTGATCTGAGCTAGGAAGATAAAGGAAGTAAAGAAAACTGCATTTCCTTTCTCTTATATTTTCAGGAGATCTTTTGTTCACTCTTTTTAAACTTCTATTTGGCTTTCCAACTTATCCGGCCACCTGACCTATCACCTGCCGGTCAACCAATAAGTAAGGTTTGTCAGCGACAAGGGGCACAATGTGAAAAACTACTGCAGCGCCAGCAGACAGGTTAAGACAAAAAGAGATCTAACCAGAGATTTTTTCCCCTACTCTCACTGCCCTGGGCCCTTAGTAGACCTCAAGCCAATGAGAAATTGCCCAGTCGCTCTTATGGTGAGTCAGGCCTTGTGACTGCCAATGGAGCAGTGACAATGCAGTATTGGATTTTACTGCTTTTGCTCTCCACATGATTTTTATTTTTCTCTTTTTTTAACTTTTATTGGAGTACTGCCAGAGTTAGCTGGAACACTAGAGCACAGTAAAACTCATACCACAAAAGGAAACCAGGACACTTCTGAGATCCAAATCTGCTGTTTCACCTACAGATTCTGGATTTCTGTGCAAATTGTGCAGCTCTGAGAAGCATTTTAAAGCTTAACCTGCAAGCATCTTTGCATGCAACTTTATTTCATGACAAAGATTTATCCTGTGATTTTAGTTATTGTCATCTAAATTTCAACAATTCTGTTATGTATTGTTGCAGCAGTTGATTGGACTGTATTTTCTATGTAAGAAGAGTACTTCCTTATGAAAAACCAATGTGTATAAGCCAAGAAATATTTTCTCCAACTTTTGAGAAAAGAAATAAATATCAAACAGAATGAATTCATATCAGAAAACTATCAAGTTGTCAACTGAAGACTGATGGATGTGTGTGTCAGTGTTTGAAGGGGGGGATTTTTCACTCAGCAACCCTGACAAGGTGTTCTGTATCTCGACAAATGAGTTCAGAGCTTCAGGGGTTTTGACCACCCGTGGCACAAATCCATGTCCAATTATCTGCCCGAGAAATTGATATGTCTTGCCTAATTTATGCGAAAGATGCCCTCTTTCTACAAACACACCAAACACACCACACACACCTATGTGCCTGTTATGTGATACTAAAGCTGTGATACCAGCTGTAACATGAATGAGCCATTAGCTCAAGGCCAGAAGCTTTCCCATTGTGGTGCTCAATGAGGAGTTAGAGCATCAGGGCATTTGGGGTGCCTTCAGTGTCATTAAAAACACACAAAAGGTAAATATAACGTTTTCTTGGGGGGGGTTCCCAGTTTTTCTTTTGATTGAGAAGTTTAAAAATGAGTTCTTTGATCAGGTTTCATTACTACATTTTAGTCATAAGCAAATACTGAATCATTTATTGCAGCCTTATGAACAGTTAATTCTTGTCTTTCGCTTCAAACATCTCTTGAGATGCAAAGGGTAAATTCATTTTCATTTTCATATCAGTTTTGTTTAACTTTATGAGCAGACTCGTCTTTCTTTATTTATTTATTTGGTGGTGAAAATCCCCATGCGGCATGTGTTGATGCCCCCACTAATATCAGGAGCTATTATACAGAATCAATATCCCAGTACTCCTCTATTTTCCATCTGTGTGATGCCTTGGAGATAAACGGATTGTATACTTGACACAGTCAGTTTGGGAAGAAAGGATGGTACCCGGGATAAACCACCTCCCTGCTCCTGTGGGGGCTTTAAACTTAAAAATAGGCCCCTCTTATCTCTCCCCTCCTCTATCTCAGCCTTTCATGTGCTGTATCTCACTGAAAAGTGTTTGTTGAAGTATAATTCTGCAGGTTATGGAAACATGCTGAGGAGGTCTCTGCCTCTGGGGTGTAATACAGAGTGTCTGTACATGATGATAGCATTCAACCAACACTTCACAGGTTTTCTTTGACGAGTCTGCTCTGCCTCTGAAGCGGATATGGGTTTTATAGTTGATGTGGACATTGACTTAATGAAATGCGGCTGCTGTACAGTGCATACAGCTGGTAATGAGTGGATAGTATCAAAGTGAAGCCCAGGTATAAAGATGAGATTATTCTCCTGCAGATAGCAAACCAACGCAATTGCCTTCTTTGTTATGTAATTAGAACAGTATGACTCTAATTTATGATAACTGTATCAAGGGATGACAAGGATAGAAAAAAGGGGATACATTAACAGATATGTGTTTTTAGTTTCTATAACAATACATTCTATGTAGTGTTTCACCTCAAAAATTCAGCACAAACACTTCCAAGTCTATGACAATTTCTAAAGTCAAGTCAGTGCAGATGAAACCAAACTTCTCAATGGACAAATGCAAGCTGTGGCTCAAATTCAGGTCCATGTTTATGACCAATCACTAGCATTAACTGTAAGTACCATTACTTTTTCTTCTACTAACCTTCTTTATCTGGTTATGAAGCAGACTAAAAGGAAGATGTATACCTCTTTTTAACCCACAAAAGCAAGAAAAAGCTCACCAATCAGCCAGTTCTTATTTGTAAAGCGCCACATCACAACAAATGTTTTAAATGCTTTACAAAAATAGCAAGTTTAGATCTTCAAATGTTGTGTTATTAACTGAGACCCAACATCAAGACAGCTTAAGAAGTTTTATGTCATCGTAATCCAGCATGACTAGAGTACTTTGCAGCAGTTAGCAAGTTGCAATACAAAAGAAAAAAATTCTTTTAACAGGAAGAAGCCTGGAATAGAACCAAACTCATGTTAGACAGACATCCAGCTTGACTGTGTTGAGGTTACACAGAGGACAGAGGGGGTGTACAAAGAGAGGGAGATGGACAGAGGCAAACAACAGAAATACAATACAGACAATAAAGTGTGTTTACTTATTACAGGAACTTCCAAGTAAAGTTGATTGACTAATAAGAATGCTTAGGTCTTATTTAAGCATACAATCCATCAGCACCTACAAGTTATTTTTACAGTTATTCTTAATGTTTGATGTTGATGTTTGGGGTAGGCCTCAGGGGAAGTTTCTGACAACATACTGCTTTAACAGTAGCAGAAAAAAACTCTGGATAAGATTTGTTCAAAACGAAAAAGGAGAAAAAAAACCCCACCACATGCAGGTCAAAAATCAACAAAGGCACACCACTTTGCCCACAGGGGGCACTACATTCAACGCAAAACAAAAGTTCTTCACAGGGGCTCTGAATTCCTCACTGGCAACATTGTAAAGCAACTCATTACTGAAAGTATCTCATGGTTGGTAAAGATTCATCAAAGAGAGGGCTGGCGGAGGAATGTGGAGGAATAAACCCACAGGGGCTCTGCCCTGGTGGGAGCTTTTATTTTGAAGATCTTATCCACAATGCACCTACTGGGAGGCACAAAGATTATTTTCTACAAATACATAAAATCACAGCGCAGCTGTCCTTCCTTAAGTGAGTGTTCCAGGCTTTGAACACATTCTGCAGAGAGGTCTTCACTTCAAGGAGAAAATATAAGAATAATGGAAACTCTGTTATTTGTGCATCAAAAGTATTTTATCCTGGCGCGTGAGAGGAGACAAAAATGATTCACAGTAGACTGAGAACAACATGTGTTTTACACATGTACTTTATGAAACCATCAGAGTCATATTGGTGGAAAACTGATGAACTCCAGCAGAGTCTTCAACTCCAAACTTCCATTTGTATACTTATAAAATACACAAACAATCAAAGAGCTTGTATTTGAATAAATGCAATAAATGCTAACGTTATGTGACCGCAGTTATTCCCTTGTTAACTTTCACACTAGAAGGAGCAGACATCACTAACCTCTAAGGACTTCACATTAACACAAACTTGCACTATTCCTGTCATGATTCATTTAAAAAGTAATTAGTCAGACGGCCTCTGATCTCCAACTGTCAGACAGAAGCAGGAGTCTAATTGGCTAATCTGACAAGTCTTGCATTTAGAATTGTCAGCAAACTTTATCTGCTGTTTTGGTCAAAGCAGAAACAAATGGTCAAGTGCTTAAGAGAAGGGTTAAAGGCACATAACTGACCATGCATACCTCAGTAAGGGTTATAATGGCAGGCATGATAAGCAGATGAATAATCAAATGAAACCACAGATAGAAGACATAGACAGATTAACAGTCAGACACACAGATGGAGGTAAATGATTATTCTCCCACCCACAGATGGTTTCAGGCCTCAGTCGTGTGTGATGACGGCCAAGCTGCAGACAGATCTGCTGAGCAGTATTTCCACAGAACAAAGCATTTTGTGAGGAAGCTGCAGTTTCCATGTGGCTAATTAACCAACTTACTGAGTCATGTTTTCATTTTCCCCTGCACCAGAAAGATGCATTTGTGTCTGAGGAAAACTACCATAAGGTGTCAGCAGTAATCAATTGGCCGTCTAGATATAAGGCTAATTCCACATCACCAGTGATTAACTGCAGTGACACAAAAACAAACAATCATAAAAAATATACCAAATACAGCTATGACTGTATTTGGTATATTTTTTATGATGTGTATAGTTACGCATGACATGGGATTTGGGACTTTGGGTTTAAATTCACACATTTCCCATGACCCTTTTGACAGTGAGTAGACCAAATCAAGAATATGCTAGCATCCTTGTCTGGAGGAAAGTGAGCCAAAGCATGAAAAGTCCACAAAGGTGAATGAAACCAAAGGAAGAAAACAAAAGACAATTGGGGTTGAGAAAAAAAAAGAGATTCATTGGGTTATAGTAATTTATTGGTTTTGAGGCCATACCTCAAAGAGATCAGGGTCTGATCTACTTTACCACTGAGGCTATGTCCACACGTAGCCAGGAATCTAGGAAACTATATATATTATTATGTGTTTAGACCTGTCATCCACACAAAACCGCAACTTTAAATCACTAAAAACAATGTTTTCTGAAAATTTGGCCAAAGTGTAAAACTTTGGTTTCATGATTTTGTGTAGAGGTTAGGGGAAAACGCAGTTTTTGGTTCTCAAGCATCTGGGCTTAATGATGGGGATTCATTCTGATTGGCCAGCACTGGAAAAACACTGCCAAATATGGGTTTGGCGTGCTTCAGGCCACATTTATGGACAGAATTTCCCAGTGCATGTGGACAAAAGTATTTCTGTATAGTATATCTGGCTATATGCGTACGAGACCTGAGACTGCAGGACAGCGAGTATCATTAAGCTTAGGTTTATTTCGCTACCCGCCAAAATGATGAGTCTCCCCTTAGTGGCGTTATCTTATTGGCACCTAACCTATTGACTCCAGGGCTAAATATTCTTGAAAAAGACACAGCAATCAGTTGAGTCACTCAGTTTCATCCAACTATCTATGCTACCTTAGGCTGTGCTCAAATACCATAAATGTAGCTGGGAGCATTGCAACATCATGAAGTTGAAGTCTTCACACCCTCCCAAAACAGACAAAACAGATATTGTGCAACTTATACACCAGGTTTTACTCTATTCCAATGACACAGCATTATTCAGTATTGGTAGCAAATACTTGTTTTTGTTTTTTGTTTTTGTTTTTTAAAAAAAGGTATTTTCTTTTTCACATTACCTCAATATGGACAGGGGTCTTATAATTCATGTTCACATGAACAGTTGTGTGGTTGAACAACAGTTGAACAGTTGAACAATGACTACTGCAGAAAGGAAACACACAAAAGAAACACTGCTCTCTGTTGGGAAGTGTGAAAGCCATGTAAACAATGTCCTAATGTCAATAACGTCATCTCAGAGGAACATGGAAATCTGTCACTTCTGCTTTCACTAACCGATGGGCTGGCAGACTCTGGACAGCAGGGAAGGTGAGAAAAAAATGAGGCAGAATTTGTCAAAAGCACAAAAGAAACGTCAGTTCAAAAAAAAAATATGCAGACAAGGGGAGCCCATCACCAGAGCCATTATTATACAGCAGCATAATCAGATTTAAAAAAAAAAAAAAAAAAAGTCTGCCACTTTTCACATGACTAAACAGCACTGACAGTTCAGAGCTGACAGCCAGAGCTGACATTTGCATGAAACCTTAGAGCAATCAACGCCCGCAGGGCTAAGGTACAGCGCCTGTCCAGTTCATGGGGAGCTCCTAAGGGGAGCCAAACAATGATCCGCTGACTGTCTAGACTAGGCTAGCCACCAAACTTCAAGTTGGTTGTTCAAATCAGGACTCAGCTCAGGACCACCATAGTGTTTCTCAAGCTCTATGACTCATACTTATTCATTCTAAAACACATTTGTCAGACTTTTTAATGTGTGCCATTGCTGCAAATCAATGTCAGCACTACTGCAACAATAACAGTCGGTTTATTTTAGTGTTTGTTACCTCCGCCAAGTAGGTTGTGTTTTTAGGAGGGTTTGTTTGTCTGTAAACAACATAACTCAAAAACTAATGAACGGATCTTGATTAAATTTCAGGAAATGTTCAAAATGGGATAAGGAAGAAGTGATTAAATTTAGGTGGTGGTCCAGATCACTGTCTGGATCCAGGACTTTTTTAAAGGATTCTTTATCATTGTGAGTGTGTATATAACTCCACAGTAAATGGTCGGATTGCTTTGCAAAACAATACAAGACAAGGTCACCATAATTTCTGGCAGATGCAAAAGTACGATCCAGATCCTGGCAATATTCTGGTTACTAAGATCTGGAATATGAAATAAGTACAGGCCATCATAATTTTCAACACTGTTAGGCAACAATTATCGTACAAACCTGCAACTCACACCAAACTGTAGCAGACTGCTGAAAAGAAGTATAACATTAAAGTAGTATAAGTGTTGCGTCAGAATCACAATATGCTTGGCGGGGGTTTGCGCTCTCTGAGTGCTTTTCTAGTTCTGCATTGCAGTCACTGGCCGTTTTGTCTAAAGTTTCATATTTATAAAATATGAGTGAGGTTGGTGTTGGTTAGTAAACAAAGCCAGTCTGTTGTAACTTCCAGGACTGACTGTTGACTCCAGTCTGTCCCTGGGTGTGAGACGCACACTGCATATTTTCAGTTGCATTTCAAACATCTCTTACAGGAATAGAACCATGGAGAAGCCTCTGCAAAACTCTGTGACTTTTAAAAACCCCTCTGGCCATCAGCTACAGTGCAACCCAGTGCAACCACGTCAGTTATCAACTGTAACAGTATGTGAGGATTATCACCCAAATCCCCCTGAAGGCCTTCTGTGACCCCTGCATGTACTGTAGACACTAGCAAAAATAAACTCACCTTACACCCAATGCAGCAGGCAGAAATTTCAGACTACTGCGAGGCAGTGTCTCTTTATGAATGTGTGTGCATTAGGAGAGAGCAGAAAAAGGTCTCATGTGGAGAGCAGAAAGGCAACACATCGTACTTGAACTATCATGAAATGAAACAATCTTCAGAGTTAAGTCGACTGAGTTGACACTAACAACCCGAAACACTTCTCAACAGAGCAGCAGCTCTCAATATCCCTCGATCCTTTTTCATTTCACAGTCTCCTCCTGTAGTGTTGCTGCTTTAAAATCCAGAGACCTCTGACCCTTAGTGCAGACTCACAGAAAGCATGGAGAGCCAACATTGACCTCTGTGTTCATCTGTGTGTGAGGACAGAAGACCCAGCAGAGGAGCGGGATAGGGAATTGTTGCCTTTCTGTTTCTGGGTTCTTTTCCTGCACTGACAATTTTAAGCAACTTTGACAAATTTTGTAGAACTCCCAGCTTTCTTCAAAGTCAAACGGCATTGGGATGACAAATCCACCTTGTGCAGTCTTTGTAGGAATGAAAAACTGAAATTCAGAATTTTTCTCATGTAGTGGCAGCACTGTCATAATAATTGTGTGCATCAGAAAATGCACTGCAGAGACTTCTGTAAACTGTTCAAAACATTCAGTGCTAGAAAAAATAGCACAAGAGTTTCACAAGATTTGTTAAAATAATGAGGTCATTGTATAAAGAGCTCTTAATTGGTTCATGATGCTTAGAGGGGTTGGCCGCAAACTTAAGCTCCACCTCCAAAAAGCCTCCAGAGGGCTGGCCAATCAGAGGAGAGTTGGTTTTGTAGAGCAGAAAGCCTTAAAGAGACAGCTGCTCAGAAGAGGTGTTTCAGACAGAGGCTGTAATAAGGGTTTCCTGAATCACAAACTTGAGAAATACATATTTCTTTTTGTTTGTTTGTTTTTTAAGTTGTTTATCATGCAGAGCTGCCAAGATACCACAGGGGGCAGTATTAAGACAGAAGACAGCACAATGCCCCCTCCTTAATGAAAATGTCCAATGTCACTGTTTTTTTTTTTTTTTATGTCATTTCAACCACTGATGCTCACAGAAAGCTTGTTAGGGCCCTATATGAAACAAGTACCTAAAATGTAATTAAAAAAAAAAAAAAAAAGTAGTAAGACTTAAAATGTTAAAACTGACCAAAAGTGTAATAAGATTTTAAGCCCAAAACATAACAACTTTTCACCAAAAACGTCACAGCTTGTGACATTTGCGTAAATTATTACATTTTTGGTCATTATCATATGTTGGGCTCTAACCAGGCTTCCCTAGACTTCCTAGATTGCCTTATTTACTTTAAATTCGTTTTTGTTTTGCCTTGAATTTGTTCCACTTATGTTAATGGCTTAATAGAAGTGTAAATGAACGTTTCTTGAAGTTGATTATGAAAATATCTTAATTTTTTTGCATTTTCAGTTTTAAGTGTACACTCTCATTTCAATTATTCTTTCTTGAAAATTAAACTGTAAACACCCTTTTCATTTAAATTTGAATTATGTCACATAATGTGCAGTCTAAAAGATGATAACGAATATGAGAATTGAATATTTATTTGAAGATAAAAAATAATTTTCATTATGGCTCAGATAATACACCTATATTATTATTTTTTTTTTCTTTTTTTTTCTTTTTGGTTTTGTGCCTTCAATCTTGGAGGAGAGGACAGTGGATAGAGCAGGGAACAGGGCAAGACGAGGAAGAATTTTCATTTGAATTACATCTTATATACATTTCCATGTAATTCAAGATGATATCATATTCCATAATATGACTTACTAGTTATCCTGAATTTAATCTTTCAAAAATGCCAAATTGTGCTTAGGAATTTCTTTCTGTGAAACCTTCTGAAATGTCTTGCTTGTTATAAGTTTAGAGGAGCCAGTGTGTGCCTTGCAGTTTTACCACATCTGCCTTATTCTGTGCCAGGAAAAAAACCTTGTTATGTGCAATATGTCTTTCTATCACCCATCATAAAAGGGTCTATAATGAGCATCATAACACCGGGGATCATTTGATGACAATAAATTCGCAGTTTGATTCTTCTTACTCTGCAATCAAGTCATTAAGGGCCAATTAAGAAGTGTCAAGATAGTGTGTGTAATTGTGATGTCAGTGTGGATGACTTTCCCCTGCAATAATCATACCAGGGATATAATAAGATTTGGAAAATAGCTAATGATCTTCAACTTCAACCTGAACTTTATTGTACTCCTGAGGGGAATTTGCTTAGCAAGTGGCCTCCAGTTATCGTCCCCTATGACGCATGTGATATTGTAAATAATTATGACGTAAGGCCTCCTAGTGGGTGCCTTTTTGTATTCAGGAGCATGTGCAATTAACTTTAAAAATAAAGAAATACAGGTGCGAGGGTGACAAAAAGGTAGAGGGAGAAAGTAACACCATTCCAACTCCTGCAGTGGAAAAGTGAGATGTATCTCATTAAAAACATCCTTTGGGAGCATTTAGGGACCTGGTAATTGACCAGAGTCCCAGAAGATTGTTCAAATGACGTCAGCAGACGGCTGAACCTAAAAGCAAACATGTCCTTACACCTATAGGGGGTCTCTTGGGGGAGACTTGTCTGTCAGTAGAGATGAAAAAAACCCTCTACACTTTCTCCTCCTCTGCCTCTGAAAAAAAAAGAAAAAAAAAAACATAATCAGATGTTTTGATCCAGCTTTGAAATGTATGTTTGAAGACATGAAAACCAACACCATATTGGGATATTATGCAGTCCAATTTGCTGATGAGCTCTTTGATCGCAGCCTGATTAATCATTCAAGCTGTTCAGGATTTCATTGAGAGGATATATGAAAATAAATAAAAGAATAAAATAAGAGGGGGAAAAGTTTTTAATAAAAGTTTGACTAACAAACACATCAAGACTTTGTTTGGAAAGATTACAGCACCCTGTAGACCCCACAGGCAAATAAAAGGAAAAGTAAGATAATGCAGGAAGAAGATGGAAAAACTCAGGTTTTCTACACTGGCCGGTAGGTGTCAGACAATTTGTAAAAGCAACAACATGAATGCAAACGCGACATCAAGTATGCAAAAGCCACAACATAAAATAACTCTTTGACGACAGAGACAGTTGTTGAGTCTGGGGGGATGAAGTCCACTGGCGCATACATACACACACATGAAGACATATAGCACACATTCAACCACAGACTCAACGCCTTCTTTGGCTAGTTACAGAGCTGTCTGCTGAGCTGCTCGCCTCCAAGTGAGGTTGCGTGCGCGCCCCTTGGTGTCTTTGCAGTAACATTTGTGCAAGTGTTAGGGTTGTTGTTTGTTGTTAACATGTGCTTGTATGCTGAAGGGTTTTTTTCTTAATCTTAAACTATGCCCCCCTTGACGGTTCGCCCATTCAGGTATTCCTCATATTTTTTTATGTTTCATCTTTTCTTTCATTGCTTCTTTCTAATAAAGTATTTCTGATTCTGTTTCTGATCATTTACTTACAACACAAAAGTTGTGTAAGCAAATGATTGTTTTCTATTTAAACTTCAGCTATGATAAAGTTAGCTCTAATCTTTACGTTATTACATGGCTGATTCATAGAGCTAAATAAATAAATAAAAGATAATATATAATAATAAATAATAAAAGATGACATATTAATGGTAAATAAAGAAATATAAGCACTATGAAGGATATCACAAGGTGAGACCCCTACATAGCTATATCTGTCATAGCTGAGGTCAAAAAGGAAATCATTTAGTAATGTTCAAAAATGTTCTAGGTCCATTGGGATAACTGATCTCTTTTAACTTCTGTTGTGGCAGTACTCCTTATGTGTTGTGGCGTTTACATTTGTTTTGTCCGATTCATGTTTTGGCTTTTGCATGTGTGTAGTGGCTTTGGCAAATCACCTGACACCCACCAACCACTGTAAATTTCTATGTTTATTTTAATTAACATAGAAATTTTGAACAGATGCAGGAAAATTCTAATAGTTTTCTAATTTAAAAAAAGAGCACACAAGATACTGTTACTATGTAGCAGATTAGCTCATTTTTGCTTGGGACAGCATACAGTGGCCTTTTTTTAAATTTTTGTATAAAAATCTGTCTGCAATACCAATTTCTTTCAATAAAACATTAATATTTAGTGTCAGCAAGTTAGTAATGTTATCAAACAAGTCACAGACATCAATACATGGCTTTACTGATTTTTTGCCTTATGCTAAATCAAGCATTCATGGCAGTAGCCTACTTTAGCAGTCATAGAAAAATTTTCTGTGGAGAAACAGTTGGAAATCACAAACTACCTGATAAGAACAGGATTCATGTACTGAACCTGGGGAGCACTGTAAAAGATGAAATTACCTGACCTCAGAGTAAACGATCACGTCCGTAAAAGTGGCTGAAGACGCTTTAAATCAAAATACCCACGAGTGTCAAAGTTAACAGGGTGACATAAAGCACTTTTAGGAAGATTTCTGAGAAGAAAATTTCTTGCTCCTGAAGGTCTGACCATATATGGGGAGTGATATGTGATGCAGGACAAGAATGAAAGCACTAAATCTCTGAAAAGTAACACAGACAAAATCAAATTAGCATACTGTGATGTACTATTGTCTGTCTGCTGCTGTTTCAAGGCTCAGAGGCTTTTCATGCAGGAAAAATCAAATGGTAGCAAACAACTTTTCTTTGCTAAGCTTGGTAGCTTGGTATCTCACAAACTCCACCTAAATCATAAAGAATTATTTGAAAATGTGGATGGAAACAGACAAAAAATACTATTACTAATCTACATATGCTATGTAGATTTTTTTCATTATTTGCATGTGGTTGTTAACATATGAAATTTATTTTTTACTTTCATACAGAGATGTCTCTCTGGTGCAGAAACTTTTTTTATCTACTTATTTTTTAATTTAAGTTTTTTTTTTTTATTGGGCAGTTCCTCTGGTGACCAAAAACTATTGATAGCCAAAGAAAATGGACTCCTGGATGGATTTATCAGAGCATACCATGAAATAGCTTGAAGACAGCCATTTAGTCACTTTAAAAAGGGACAGTCAAAAGCATAAAAAAGAAAACATTGCATCATTACATAAATTTTACTAAGATTTTCTTTAATAGCTTCTGAGTCACCCAGCTAAGCCCACGGTTCACTGCTAGTTCAACAGATAAATTTGTGCGTGTGCATGAGCTCATTAATTCTCAATTTACATGACCTCTGTTTGGAGCTTTCAAAACAATATTTGTCGAGGGTCAACATGTAAAGATTTAATATCTGGTGTAATCTGTATGTTTGAGCTGATTATCAGTCAGTCGAGAGGGAAAAGCCTTTTAACTGTGACAGTCAGCAGAGCATGATATCACAAAAATAAATGACTGAAAATGGTGTATAACACTGACAACAAACATGAACATTTTCACAGAAAACAGACTGGTACATTTATTCTGATGATGTGGTATGTGATGGGTCTGCACAATGTCATGAAAAATCTGGGATGCATAATCATCATTTCATATTACAACATGTGACATAAGGTGCAATAAATAAGAGTGAATGAATGCACTTGAACGCTGACTCCTGGTTTTTTTCTTATCTTCTTCTGCATATTTTACACAATACCTGGATCCAAAATAAACCAAAAGCAGTCTGTTTACCTCTGGAGTTGCATCAGGTCCTCCATCCCCTGCTTCAACATTCACCAACCAGCTTCTCGTACTTGGCCCCACCTCCTCACAAAGGTCTCCTCCATCCAGTCTTCCCAGGGAACAGTCAACTCTAGTAGGACCACTTACCTTGTTGTTTCTGACACGAGGACCATGTCTGGCCTGAGTGTGGTCACTTTGACATTCTCTGGGAATCTGAGCTGTCTCCCTTGGTTCACTTTCAGCTGCCAGCCTCGAGCTGTTGCCAGCAGCCCCCCTGCTTGACTCTGGAGCTGCTGTGGCCTCTCCCTAGCTCTGTCAATGGTGATGGACTGCGTGGTTGGTTGCTGGTAGTTGCTCCCAGCATCTTGAGTGCCCTGATGAGAGACTGGCCATGGAATCCTCTGCATTGGGTCCTCCATCCCCTGCTTCGGCATTCGCCTGCTAGCTCCTTGTACTTGGCCCTCCTCTTAAAGACAAGTATCATCTCACCATATAAGTGGAGTTATATAGCAAGAACTTTTGCAAGATTTGTTTCTGCAAGCACCTAAAGATCAGTATGGAATCCTTTCATTGTTGTACAACACTATTGTCTCAGTTGCGGATGTATTAAAACTTAATTCCAGGAAGACTACAATAACACCACTGTGTACAACCCTTACAACCACAGCAATGATTCATTGAAACATGTCAGGAAAGGGGCAGCAGCAAAGAATAAGCACTGAATACAATGAAATAGGAAGTCTGTGGCTTCACTAGTGAAAGGAATTAATCCTTGACTCACTGCTGAACAGATCAAATAAGACAACTGTAAAGATTACAAAGGAACCTGAGCATTGTCATTAAAATGTTCAGTAAGTGCAAAAGCAATTAAAGATTAGGACCTCAAGTCTTTTTACTTTCTTTTTTTCTTTCTCTTTTCCTTTCTTTTTTTCAAAAAAATTATGGCAATGTGCCCATTACACCTGGGCACATGAGAAAAGCCAGTTAAGCAAATTCTGTGTCAGAATATCAAAAACTCCTTGCTACATGTTTAAGATGTCAGGCCAACATGATCAGTACAGGCCATTTAGAAACAGAATAACACTTTGCAGGATCCCTGCTGTTTCTGTCTTTACTAGTGCATCACCAAAGAGTGCCATGCAGAAAAACATTGATAATTGAAACTCTGTTTTCAAATGAATTGAATTTAAATAAAAACATCCATGGTTAAATCAGAGATGAACATTAATGATATTTTCTTGGTTGCTGCATCAGTGCAGATGTCTTTCCCCATAAGTGTATCTCAATCAGTTCATAAATATGAAAAAATAAATAAATAAAATAAAATATTAATTTAGGGAAGTAAAAATGAATATTTTATACATGTTACATATGAGGTGGAATGTTTCAAGTGGTTTTAGTTTTAATTACTATGGCCAACAAATGTAAAAAGACATATCTCAAAAAATTATAATATTTCATTATGGGTCTGATTGAATCCTTTTTCAAACAGAATTAAGAACACTGACTTGACAGTTGTCCCCAGGGTTATCATCCACTCTCTATACAAGGAGAGTAAGCCACAGGGGGCCATCACTGAAAAGGCTGACCGTAGGCAGAGTGCTATATCAGAGCATAGTAGCCTATTACTGGGTGAAAAGAGAATATTTGCTTGATTAAAATTCCAGGGAAAAAAAGGAAATAAAATAAAAAAAATAAAATAAAATAAAATAGAATAGAATAAAAACATTTGTTGAACTTTGTTAAGCACTTGTAACACTTCAGGTAGATTTCAGACAATGAATGGGTGCCTGTTGCAAAACTTAAGTTAGAAAGAAAAAGAAAGAAAGAAAGAAAGAAAGAAAGAAAGAAAGAAAGAAAGAAAGAAAGAAAGAAAGAAAGAAAGAAAGAAAGAATTTTCATACCTCAGTCCCAAACTACCAATGCCACGATAGGTCCACAACATAAAGAATTAAAGAGTGGCTGCTCACTGACTCAGGAACTACTCCCAAAATGTATAAATTAATCAAAACCTACAACACACATAGTACCTTGGGCACCCTGAGCTGATGAAGAGGTGTACGTCAATGTAAACACCTGAGGCACATCAGTGAACATGCTCTGAAGACAGAACTAGGGTTTTTTTTTTGTTTTTTTGTTTTTTCAAAGTAAGTCAGGTTTTGGTGGTAGTGAGAGCACCATTCACCATGTTTTGTTATTGATATATTCTGTAAATATATGAACCAGAATTAAATTAGGTGGTGGTATAAAGTTCTTTTCAGAGCAAAATATATCTGAAATGGTTGAACCTCACCTGATGTCACACCTACAACAACCCCTGAAGTCTCATCTTTTGTTCAGCCTACAGTCTATTTGGGTAGAATCAAACTATTTAGCCACAAGAAAAATATGTATTTAGTCTCTATTTGGGAACCTTTTCTGCGAAACATCCCACATGTCATTTATGCTTTGTGTTCAAAGTAGCCTGCAGGAACACACTAATATGGATACATCATTCAAAGGACACACCAGACTTAGAGTGTTGAAGCAGAAAACGACCTTTAAGAAGGTCAAATATGTGTGAATGAGTGAATGCTATTGAAAAACAGGCCCCTTGTATTTTACATGGAGACTTAGACACACTGATATGTATAGAGGAGTAAGATGCCTGAGATAACCTGTCATTTCAAGCTGCATTCAGACCCTGTTACAGTCATTTTGGATACTGATGACATTTTACCCTGAAATATGATGTATGTGCAAATGGACTTTCCACTATGTATGGCCTTTTTCCTTCTTTTTCTTTAAGTCGCGCCTGTAGTCCTCTGTATATTTATTTATTTATTGAATGCTAAAAAGAATACATGAGGTTGATCATGATAATACAGAAGAGTATAAGAGGAATAATGAATGACTCAATTAAACATCTTCAACTGCCATAAACAAAAAAAATACTAAATTAAGATCTTACAACAATTTAGAACATATCAGACAACAAAAAAAAAGCATTAAAAAAAAAAAAGAAAAAGAAAAAAAAAATCCAGTAGCTCGCTCATTAAGCTGCTTGTTATCCATATTGAAGCACCAGTCAGCAAACAACATGCAGGCTCTAGTGTTCCTCACAGCCAGTGAGTCAAAGCAGCACTAAACACGGCCTGCACAGCACACAGCCATTACACATAAGCTGTCCATCAATATTCTTTCATGCTCATGATCAAAGCACATGAAGGGGTATCTGACTCCACATGCTTACTGTTTATTTTTGGCTGCATACGTCTCACTACAATTTATATAACAGGACAGAAAGTCTGCGACTGCAGGAGAGTAACAGTGATGGACAGATGAAAAGTGGAAACAACTTTGTTTGCTCTATTAAAGTTTTATTTCATTATTCCCGTAAAGATCAATATTTATTGATCTATAAGGGGAATAAAGACCCATGAAGACATTTTAATTTCTCTTTTCACAAAATGCTTGAAATGTCCATTGGCAACATTTGACACCCCCCCCCCCACCCTTCTGTTATAGAATAGAATAGAATAGAATAGAATAGAATAGAATAGAATAGAATAGAATAGCCTTTATTATCATCATAAAATACATAAAGAAAATAGAGGGAAAAGCTACTCTCACTTTTTTTTGTCTTTTTAGAATGGCTTCAAAATAAAGCCGTACCCTACTGTCAAAGCCATGTACTTTAAAATTAGACAACCTGACAGCATCCTAAAGGTGAAACCAAAACAATGAAGGCTCCACAGGACTACCAACAATACGGGTCAAGAAGACCATAATCCCTGTCCTAACTGACCCGATACTCAAACCTTAAAAGAATAATGATAGTTAGAATAGTAACTTTTCTATACAGCAGATTTGAAAACATCACTTGACAAAGTTCCTATCAACAAAGGTCCCAGAACAAAATAAACAGAATAAAATTAAAAAAGGAAAAAAACAATACCAAAATCAATTAGACAGTGAAAAAAATACAACCTAATGAGGGCATAAAACCTCAAATACACAGCATAGTGCATAAAAACCAAAGGCCAGAGAACACATCCAGCACAAGAACCCAACAAAAGAGACTGAGACCACCAGGACCAGAGGAGAGAGCGAGTACATAAAATGATATAGAAATGGTAGGAAAGACTTAAAAAAAAAAAAAAGTAAACATAAAAGAGAAGATAAAAGTTATAAAAAGAAAAATTTAAACAAAAAGTTAAAAATTGTGAAAAGTAAAATAGTGAAAGTAGTAAAAGAAATGTTAATAGAACAATAGGCTACAACAGAGTTTTGAAATGTAAAAGTGACTAAAAATATCAGGTAAATGAAACCATTCAAATTGAAATACAATCGGATCCAGACCTGAAAAGTCCGCTGTGGTGTAGGTAAAACCTTTGTTTTTGGTGGTGATTAGCTGTGATGTCATGACCACAGCTCTCCAGTGCAGACTGACACCAAACTACATCACAAGTAGAAAGATGTTAGTGCCTGTCATTTGGGGTGTTAAGGGTTTTTTTTGTTTTGTTTTGTTTTTCTACTACAGGAGGGCAGGCTTCATCCACATCTACTCTCTGAGCCTCTAGTAACAGCAGTACTTAAAGTTTTTCTCAACGAGGACCTAACTTGATTTGTGTGTCAGCAAACACACCAAGTGATGCTTGAAAAGTCTGTGCACCCTATCTCTACTGAGCCTTTTTTTTATTTTTTTGTCCAGCTCACTCTTTCACTTCTGTTTCACTTACAGGAGGAGAAATTCCAAGCAGCATTAAAGAAAGAAATAAAAAGAAATGTCACAACCTTGTAGCACAACAGCATCACTCAAAGAAGACAGTTTTCTGCGCTGTGTCTACTTCAGTTCCCTCGTCTGCCTTTTGTGAGGACGGGGATTCAGGGACGTAGGGTAGTGGGGTAAGGTTTCATAGGATACAGGAGGAATCCCAGAAGTACGAGAATAAGTTACCATGAGTGTGTGAAAACTTTATCATATCTTTTCAGCATTATGGTTTTATGGCAACATAACTTGAAAACAAATGGAGTGAAGAGCTGGCAACTCAAGCTGCACTGTTTATGCTCATGAAAGTTCTCCTGCATTGCCTGACAGTGTTACCTCATCATTTTGCAGTCTCCTTGAGCTGCAAAAATAAAATAAAAAAAAATTGGTCCTTCCCTCTACTCTGTTAGTGCAATTATTGCCCATCATTTCCACTACATGCATTAATTCAACCATGTCACCACCCAACATGCAGTAGCGGGCTCCAACCAGAGGAGTTAAAATATCCCAGTCCCAGAATTCCAGGATGTAAAGCAAATTGAGTCTGAAGGCCAAAAAATAAAGAAAATGTTCTGCTGCTGCAACAAAAATTCAAACCATTACACGCAACCTGTCTGACTTATGTGAGGACTGACCATTTGGATGGTGTGTGAATAACACACACCTATAAGCCACAGTCTCATGTATGGGAGCAGGTGTGCAATTCATTATCCTGGATCTGCATGTTAAGAAGCTACAGAAAGTTTGTTAGAACATGGTAACATTCTACTTTCGCACAGACAAGATAAGACATGAAAGATGAGGCAGCAGATTAAGTGTGGTGTCATTTTTCTCGTGTCACATCAGTAGGACTGACATGAGCAAGGACGTTGCTAACATTTTTATTCAGGGTAACATTCCTGTTTTGTGTCTGCAGCTCACAAAAAAACATACAACGTCAGAGGGTTGAGGGTGCTTGATCCGTCACTGCAACTTCAAGACATCTTAAACAGCTGATTTTGAGTTATGGTGTTTACGCGTGTCGACTAAAACCAGGTTTTCTTGAGTAAGTGGAATGAGAAAGGGGATTTTTGATCATTTACATGCAGCAGATGTTACAGGTTTATTGAAGCCCACTGTGTAGTCTACATCCATATTTTATGTCCTGTCACTTGTAACCGTATGATCAGAGGATCTTTCTGGGGTGTCTGGGCTCCATGACAAGACGCATGACACTCGGCCATCACACTAAAGTATTAATCTGGGATCTCTGAAGGACAAAATCAAGCCCAAGGCACTTAAGAGTTCAATCCGCACAGTGCTGTTTTTTTAGTGATTTTACTCCATCTGAACAAACTTTCACTTCTCTAAGAAAGAAAAACAGAAGTTTATGGATGTTAAGATGGAAAAGAAGATCAGATTTTAAGAGGCCGCAGAATCATCCACTTTGTCTGCTGTTTTCTGAAGATTAAAGTAGCAAGTTATTTTCAGGGTAGCTTAATAGCACTCAGCATCTCAATAGCGTTTCTTCAGACGCAATAGGCCCGTCTCATGAGACTCTTTTGGTCTGAAAAGAGTGCAGAAACAACAACAAGGTGATTTCCATTACAATGTAATGACGAATCATCCACCAATTTCTTCTCCATCACGGTCTGAAAAAGCCGGGGAGAGAGGAGAGGCTGATTATTGTAGATGAAAGACGACTACACGGTCGACTCCCATCAGACACCACACAGAGGAGGAAACACTGAGATGTGACGCAGAGCACTGGGTTTGAAGAGCAACATGAAACACCTGCTCTCAGCTCCTCTGTGACTTTAAAAGATGTTTATTGCATTTTCAGTGTCAGAGGATTGATTGGATTTGTATTAGCATTACAGGCATTTAAGTGAAGCACCAGTTCAGAGACGCACATGGCTTTGAAGCTGTTATCCATTATTGCTTTCTGCGTGTTGTCACTTTTGAAGTTGTGGGAGCTTTTTGGTACAAATGGCTGATGAGTCCTGAGAGGTTGTTTGTGTACAAACTTTTAAGAAGCGCAAAATGAAATTTCAGACATCTGTAGTGGCCTTTTAATTCATAAATGTAAAGTGCTAATGTGCTGACTGCTTTAAACGTCCTTGTTGTCCACAAGGCCACAATTTTTTCCAATTTTGGTGTCCAATTCATCACAGTCAGGCTCTGTCCTTCCTTGTCGCCTACACCCGTTGGCGACTTTTTCAGGACGCAGAGCAGGGCACTTGAAATCATGTGAGTGAGGAGTTCCTGCTCACCACCCCAATGTTGTCTTTACTGACCTCTAAAAACCTCTTACCTGTTGTCTCCACATCTGGCCCCTTCCATTATGACAGTTTATTGATACGGTTAAAGTTAGTGAAGCGAAATACAGAGTATTTTATTCAGAAAACCAACCAGATGCTGTAATGCTCTTTAAGTGCCTGACTTCCTGTCCTGCTGTTACAGCCTTGTGCAAATCTGTGCATCGTTGCTCTAGCTTCTGGCATTAAAAGAAGTCTTGCATGTCAGCTGCAGAGGACTCCAATTTGCCAGATCTGGAACACAGCAGGAACAAGTAGAAGTTAGCCCATTGAAGAGAGACCTATCAGATCCAGTGTACAGACAGCTTTGGGGGAATTTAGCTGTGAGAGCAGGTCAGGGATATGCCAGCTGCCAATCAGCTTCTTTTTTTTTTTTTTTTTTTTTTTTTTGAGTACAAGTATGTTGTTGAGAACAATTCGCTCTAAATTTATTTTTTGTTTTATCTGAAAACTAATCCAATGAATAGAAAAAAAACACAATTGAAGGTTACCTTTGTTAAAGTCTGGATGAAAGTCTTTTATATCAAAGTAAATTTAATCAGACCTAAACTGACACCAATAATCCAGTAAACTTTAACTCAGAAAACTTTTCTTTTCATCTTGTATGTGCCTGTTTCAGAACAGTCTGTGTGAATATAATAAAAGAACATTACTTCCTGTAGTTTCTTTGCTGTTTCAAATATAAACACCTGAACCTTCACAACCCTTGACTCACAAAAACTGCATTGGAAACATCAATCAAGTAACTAAGAATAAATGCAGGAACCTGTTGTTCTAGGTCCAGCTAAAACCCCGGAAACATCCATTAGGTGACGTAAATCCACAGGTTCTTATGTATTTAGCGCAACATGCAGGTTGGAAATTGATGCTATAAAAATCTATCGTGAGGACAGAAACTAGTTTTATTTAATCATGCCATTCTGAAACAACACGTACATTTTGCATCAATTCATTTTCTATTTGGATGTTTATGAAATTAAAAATTAAACTAAAAAAGACGAAGATTCATTATTGCTTCACAGTTAGGATGGAAGGTTGTAGTCATTATGTTTTTTGCTGTGATTTTCTCAAAGGTTTATTCATATTTAGCCAATGTGTTTTATTATGCTGTACTGAAGCCTGCTGTTTAATTTTGTATATTATTTTATTGTGACTCCCCTCTCTTTGACCTTTTTTTAACACAAAATATTGTTCAAAGATTTAAACAGAGTACATTTTGCACTGTATCTTTGAAAGTTTGTTGATTTGTTCGCACTGACAACTGAAATTTCTTTACCTTCAAAAGGAAATGAAGAGCACAAAGCATGGACTGCTGGCTTTGTTCCACATCTTCTTTGATTGAAGCATAGTCAAGAAGGCACTCAATGTGCTGTTCAGTCTGCTCCATAGCATCACAAGAGCTGGTTAAAGCAAGCAGGAAGTGTTTTATCACTCATATCCTTCAAACATATTGTAATAGGATAAGTAATAAATGACTAGAATTAGTCATAACTATATTGATTCTATTTTCAGCAGTAAAAATGAGAATAAAAAAAATAATCTAATGCATCAGTATAAACCCTTTAAAGTCCAGCTTGTCCAAGTAAAGGTGACAGCATAAGGTTAAAATTCAGTTACATTCAAAGGTTGGATTTACTGACAGGCCAGCAGAAGGTGTTGAAATTTTTCATAAGGCAAGTCTCTCACCTTCGTGTTCAATACCTCCTATTTTCCTCCAAAATTGCTACAAGAGAGGCCAAGAATAGACCTTTCAACATCAGTGATGCAAACTCAAACGGATCCCCGAGCTTTTGCAGTAGTCTCATTTGTAAAAGGACAAAGATTTCCACTTGTTCTCCCTGGTGTTCATGTCAAAAAGTTCTTTCTATGATTAACAGATAGATAGATAGATAGATAGATAGATAGATAGATAGATAGATAGATAGATAGATAGATAGATAGATAGATAGATAGATAGATAGATAGATAGATAGATAGATAGATAGATAGATAGATAGATAGATAGATATGCAGCAGTTTTTCTGAAGTGGTCTGTTCAAACTTGAGAGTCTATCAATAAAATAAAGTGTGAGGTTGCATTACCTCTGCTTGGTAGATGACCAGCAGGACAGCAGGACATGACCGACATTCACAAATGTTACACATTACGGATATAGTGACCGCTGGGCTGCCAGCTCTGCTAGATATAGATAGCTACAATACTACATACAAATTGACAGTGTTCACTTGTCGCGTTAGCCTACAGATTCATCAGAGCACCGGGCTGCTGATGTCACTACATATAGCCGGCTACTACAACATTTGCTTGATGTCACGTTTCAAACTTGGCATCTTACCTTGGTGTGTTCTATCCAGTAAAAACTGGTCTTGGACAAAGAAAGTTTGTTTTTAACCGATCTCAATCCGATCTCATTACATTCCAAAACAAATACATGCCTCCCTAAGAGTCATTTACAATGGTTATGTGAGACTTTGGGCCAGAAGGTGGCCTCATCTTTAAGTGTCAAAACTGTCGCATCTGATAGAAAAGTACAGAGGGAAACTTCTTCTCAACATGAGCCCTGCGCTACTGAATGCATCTGCATCAAAACAATTTATGGGCATCCAATTTATTTTCTCAATGTGTGTTTGACACACTTAATCAGAGCTTAAAGCTAAGTACACATAGGTTTATAAGTTTTTAGATGCAGTAGCTTTATTTAATTTGAAATGTGACATGACAACAGGAAAATTTACGTTATTCTTTGGATTGAGAGTCAAAAACAAACACATCATCTGCAAAGTAAAAATCATCCCATGCAGATAGAAATGATGACACAGAACATAAAAAAGCACAACCTGGCAGGAAAAACAACCTGTCATGTATGAAACTCAGTATTGAGAAAGAGGACCCAGCTTATTTTGGTTTCTGTCAACAAAGTAAGATTCAACACACTCGTTCCGAGTCTTTCGTTTTTAACATACACACATTTTATACCAACACACCCCTTAAGCTGCAATCCCTGCCCCTTCGCTTTCTTTTTCTTGTTGCCTGAATATTTCAGCTCTTTCACAAAATTGATCAGAAGTATTTTTTTTAAGTCACCCAAAAATACAACACACATTTTGTCATGCTTCACTGCAAGGCTTTTTTGTTTTGTTTCGTTCTTGTTTTTTTTTTTTTGTTTCACCAGCAGGTGAGCCACCTGTTGCAGGCTGTTGTAAATGACTTGTCACAGCTCAGGTTGTGGCAGTGGTTGTTTTTCTCCTTTTCCTGGTTTGGTTTGTTTCTCCTCTCTGTCTTTGCCCCTTCTTTCCTGTGTGTGTGTGCTGCAAGTGTGGCTCACCAGTGCTGCAATAAGACACATCTGTCAGCAACCTGCTCATCAGCTTCTCTGCATATACCCTTGGTGACCATTACTACAAATGCATCAAGAATTTTGCTGGTAGGTTTTCTGAGTGTCTGATTTGACCTCCTGTGTTTTTTCTTCATGTGCTGCTATATAAAGCTTCAGACTTGACGAGCACTGAGCTCACACCACACCTCCTTCCCAGCTCAGTTTTTTGTTGAGAAAGAGATTCTAACTTCTTCTGTTGTCTCAGCCCTAGGCCCAATACCTCCAGGATTTAAAAGTCTGTCAATAGTTATAAAAAGCATTTTTTTTTTTCTGAATGAAATGTACTCTCATCCAAAAACCCATCCAGTTGGATGTCCTGTGTTTGAGGCACTGGTGAAGAAAGACGGGACACCTCCACTACTTTCTGCCATCATCCATCACCTGCCAGTGCTCTGCAGGAACTGGAGTGGAGAAACTAGAGTGTACTCCAACTTAGATTTTGTCTGGCCCTGTGTTGGAGCCAGTGGTCCACAGAAACAGAGACGGCAGGGGTAGAGACTGGCTGAAGCTGCAGCAGGTGGCATAACAGCAAGAGACAGGCCGAGGTGGTGATGAAACCTTGTGCAGGGCTTCTAGTGGTCAACTGAGTAGCAACATTAGCCAGGAGAGAAGCAGCGCCAGCTCGCCTTACTGTAGAGAAGATGGAGTCTGTGCTGGGCTTCCGAAGACAACAGTGTCCAGGAGTTTTCCAGCCTCCTGGATTCCATACAGTCTATGAATCCTCTTCTCCTACTCTTTGACCATTTCAGTGAGACTGGGAGAGGAGGTGCAGCCAAAGACAAGGTAAACACTGAGTTTTATGGGAAACATACAATGCAAGTACTGGATTGGTTAAAAATCCCAGAGGAAGGTGAATTCAAAGTAAAAAGAGCCTCCAACAGTAAGACAAAGGTGATGTTGAAATAATTAGGAAATGTGGAATATTTCTGAATACAACATCACACTTACTGATAGTGGTAAAACTGAAAACACAGTTATTACTTGCTCAAGCCAAAAGGTGACAGGTTTTAGGTGCATGTTAAATGGTGATCGCTTCTTCATGCAAAATCATGCTTCAGAGACTTTCCCCCTGCTTACAACCATCTGGGATAACAATGGCTGTTTTCTAAACCGCCTACCACATATCACATGTGAATTTGGTATGTAGTAGGTACCAAGTACTGCCTACTGTTTTTGCATGTTTTATGTTGCATGACTGTTCCGTTGATTATGTTTTACAGTATGCTACCCTGGTTTTCAGCTCCAAAAAGCAGAGCTACAGCTGACAGATTTTTTTCCCCTTTTTTATAAATACACAAAGCAAACTATGGGTAGATTTTGGCCTTTAGTTATTTTTTTAGTCACATCACGGCAGATGCAGCATATTTGATTTTTAACCGTACACCAAACATTACATCGTTTATTAAAAATAAATATAGTTGGGATTGACTTTTTACTTTTACAGTTGATGGAAGAACCATTTTCATATGGTCAATGTATGGTTTTAAAAAGTGAATTAGTGGTTTATATGGGCTTTTATACATTTATAGAAGTAAATACCTCTTTTAAAACTAGAAGTGACAACACTAAAAACAATTTCTTTCGTACCACTTCACTTCTATCTTACCACTTCTTCTATCTCTATTGTTAGTGCTGTTGTGCTGTAGTAATTCCAGTAGATGGCGGTAATTCACCAAAACTTTGCACCGGCATAGACAAACAGCATTAGCGTCGCGCATTGTGGGGAACAGCATGCTAGCTAGACGGCCCATTGCATACAGAGAATTTTCTGGGATCAGTAGGACATCAAGTTCTTTTGGCATACAGCAGATTTTACATGTTTTTACATGCTGCCTACTACTACAGGTGTGGTAGGCACTTCAGAAAACAGCTACTGAAGAAGGAGGAGATTTTATTACCAATGTGAATAACCCAAGATAAAAAGGACTGTTTGTACTGCTTTCATTGAAAAGGGGAATAATTTGGAAGGCTGATAAAGGTTATCAAGGAACAATGTAACTGGTCTTGCCCACTTCATATCACTTACAAGCCTTTACTCAATGACTTTTGACACCCCAATCATAGACTAATATGTTGGAAAACAGTGATCTTACAACATAAAAGCTGAGCTTAAATAGTTCAGTCAGAAGGTGTTTTCTTGATAGTCTCTGCAGCTCAAGAAAAATGCAGCAGGGTGGGTGGTATCACTAACAGGCTGTTAATAAGACTTATTTAAGAAGAAGACAGCCAAGGAATGGTGTGAATATTTTTTATTGTGTCTGGATATGTATTATGAGCTTGTGATCAGTTCTGGTGGGTTATGGTGATGTAGCATGAGAATACTATATGGGCATGGGCTGCTGTAATTCAGGCCTAAGCATTGAGCTCTGGCCCCATGGTGTTCATGCTATTGGCTTGGGTTACTTTATCTTGGCCTTTATTGCTTCTCCTCTAAGTGCTGATTCCCTATTGATGGAAAGAATGCGCTGGTACATGTAGTTCAGATGAATCTGTCAATAACCAAAAGTGCAATAGAGGTGCTGAAGTTTTTCCTGCTGGCAAACAAGATCTGAAATACTGACAAGTTAAAGGACTGGAGATTATGAAACACAGTGAATGTAATTTTGCATGGAATGAGAGTACTGTTACTGTAAATCAAAGTGGAAACCATAAAAGCTTAGTTCTCAGCTACATTGATGCTAACATAAGATTTTTCTCCCTCTTATTGATTAAATTTGCTGGACTTTATTATTCTGATAGAGTAATGGATGCACAGATAGACGGATGGGCCTAAAGACAGGCAGACAGATAGATTGAGCTCCATCACTCACTACCTGACAGAAGGCTCTCGATGTGAAAATGACTGAATGAAAAAGACTTTTTGTAGATTGCAGAGTGATGCAGAAATGTACTGTTTTGAAGAATTATAAACTGTAACATAAAACTTTGTGATCTCTGTTTTATGACTTTTCCTTGGCTTATGAATGGTGATCAGATCTGTTAATGTTTTATAGAGGGATTATCAGTGTACATAATCATAAAGATGCACACGCATCTTGACCGCAGAGGCAGCATTTAGCTCCATTTATTCAGACGAGTTAGCGTTTTTTAAACACTAAATTCAACCTTTTAAAAGCATCAAAATGTAGGGGTTTTCTGTGGACAGCTGTCAAATACAACACTACACAATAGAGGCAACTTCTGTCAAGTTTCGACTGTTACAGCGCAACCAGTGTTTCGGCGTTAATAGCGACCATGCTGACTTGTGACTTTCAGCCGATGGCAGCCGTCATTAACGAGCAAGAGTCACCAGTTAACAGGGTCACACTTTACACTGATACACCAGCGACGTCTGTGGGTGTAATTGAATATGTATTCTTTATGCAACTCTAATTAACCAGGTTTGACTGCAAACGAGCAGTAATAACTGCTGATACTCCAAATTTTACTCCAGATTTGACTTTACTTATTTAATGAAAAAGTTGGTTTGGGGCTGAGGTTCTGACCAAACATGGACTCAATATGGACAGTAGGCTAAATAATGAGTATGATCAACAGAGACAGATTTTATTACCCAAGTAAAATTAGGAAATATTATGAACAATGTTTACATCATGGTATGTCACAGTCTGATAAGTGTGCATCGATAATGCAGTCATGAGCATCATTGAGAGTTATGTTTCCTCTCTGGGTACACGCTGGGTTTCTCTGCTAAAAACATCTGTCCACCTATTATCTGTCCACTTTCTGATCTCTTCTGTCCACTCACTGCTACTTCACAAACCTGGGTGCATTTTACTGTCCGTCAAAGTGATGACATTAAGTTTGAAAATGTGTGTGCACTCGCCGTTGTTGATAAACAAATAATTCTATTCTATACCTTGGTGTTGGATGTGCAATATGTCATGAACCGTCATAAAAGCCTTATTTGATGGCCTTGTTATTTCATTTATATTTCTTATGAAAGTTACACAAAGATTCACTTTTTGTAAGGACTGAACAGTTTACAGATAGATTAAGATTTTTCTACAACATATGAGCATGTGATGGTTTGGAAATCTGCACATATGTATCAAACATGTTGTTTTATCCATGTTTATAAACTGGCAAAGCAAACCCCCAGTAATTCATGTTTAAATCAATTAATAGTTTTGAATCATTGCTGCCAGTCTATTAGTTACTAGATTAGTGTTGTTGTTGTTGTCATTGTCGTTGCTAGTGTCTCTGTGTTAACATTAGTTAACTCATAAACTGTCCATATGTACCCTATTCCGTATTAAGGTCCTCATTTCATCAAACTTTATTCATTTTCAGTACCTAGTAAAAGCACATTTCAATAAACCACCCCCTAGAATTTTTTTTCTGGTCCTGCTGAGCTCATAAGAGTGTTGAATATTAATTTTGTTGTTCTCATATACACATACCACGCACAGATTAACCACCTGCTTGAACTGCAGGCATAGAAAAACAAGCAAAAGATAAAATATTGGGTGAGTCAAGTCTACTAAGGCACATTTCACCGGAAAGCCAGTGTGTCTTCCAATGTTGAAATATGGCCAGAAATGGATTTAACTGACATATACAGTGTGTTTATCTGGTTCCAATATCCAGGGAAGTCCAATAAAAAGAGCCACAATACAATAAACAAACCCTGAAGGCATCAGAGAGCCGAGATAGCTGATTTCAGCAAAATTGAGTCAACTCCAGCCAGAGAAGAAGTCAGGATGGAGTCACACAGTAGCCTGTATGAGTTCATGGTACAACTGCACCCTTAAATATGACATAAGTCACACAAAGTGGTAACTACATGACCAAATTTTTACGCTAGATTTTCATTGTCTGGCTGTATTGCAGTGGTCCATTTGCTCCACTGTCTGTAGCCCTAAGGAGTCAGTGGAAACTTCAGCCTTACTTAACCTCCAAACCCATTTGTTCACTCGATTGCACAAAAACACTTTGACTTCCCAATAGTGTTAAGTTTGTATTGTGTTGTAAAAGCAGCAGAGCTGAGTGTTAAGATTTTTTGGAACAAGACAGAGAAACCATGAAAGCTAAACTAACTAGCTTAATATATGTTGCAGCAAACTGAAAAAAAGAAAGCTGGAAGACTGCATTCTGTGTTTTCAGGTGGTTCACAAGATGACATTTGATCAGGAAATCTCAATCAGGCCACAATCCTTTGGCCTGAGAATCATGAAGACACATATTATACAACAAGAAGTCAGTTCTGGACACTGTACTACAAATACTAACTCAATTTAACCCTTAAAGGTAGAGTTTGCAGGAATCACATTACTTTTGTAATGTCAAACTGGGCTCCTCCTCCTTGGCTCAGTGCCAGCAGGGGCGTACACTTACAGCCTCCAACCGTGACACACACTCACTAGCCCAGCAAACTCCTGCAGCATCGCCTTACTACATGGGAGAGACTCTAGAGCTGTGCACCTGACTTGGCGTGTTAGCACAAGCTAGTCACTGGGTTATTTGACACATACCTGGTTGGCAAAAAGCCAACTTGCATCACTCACAAAGTCAAATCAAGCTTCACCCTCGTTTAGTAAAAAGCTCAATCTGTTTGCAGTTTCGTTGCACTTGGGTGATGTTTTTCTTTCCCTGTGCTACATTCACCATTGTAGCCACTCGGAATAGCTTCTTCCACTTACTTATTAACAAGCTGTGATTGGCTGATGTAACCACACTTACTCTCTGCCCAGAATTGTCCCTGATACAACCAAAACATGGCTGAGGAGAGGGTTGAAGCAGACACAGACACTAACACACACGTATATAGAGGCCCATAGGAAATGATTAGACAGGATTATTCCTGTAAAAGTTGACATTTTATTTTTTTGTGGAAAAATTCCTGAAGACTCTACCTTTAATTATACCAAATTATGCCCTACCTGTAACCTAAATATCCTCAAGTCTACAAATAGTTTGTAAATGATCCCACTTTCTGAGCAGTGTATGCAAGAAGAGAAATGGGTTTTTTGGTTACCTTAAGCATTTAATGTAGCATGCTGTTGGCATGCACATTTCTGCAGTGACTATGGAAATTCCAATATAAACCGTGATAAAGCCCCCCTGGCTTCTGAAGCCAGTCAAAAGTGGGCACTTTAATAACTTCCCTTTTTGCACTTTGTTTTATTTTTTGTTTTATTTTCTTTGGCCTATCACCAAACCACTCAGTATGAAATCACTAAAGCTGCAGCTCAAATATCAGGTCACATACTCTCACTCATACATAGACACAAAATAGAAGTGTGGACATACACACAATGAACTGGATTTTTCTGTATTAATGCCTGACCTTGAATGCCACTCTGAGCCCATCACCAGACGAACCTCTGTCTGCCACATTCAAATGTCACATCCTCTCTCTGGGACGATCTTTATAACTGACATATGTCACCCACCAATTTGCCATTGGCCACTTCTGGCTATTTTTTTCTTCTTCTGCTAATTCCTGTTGGCACTCTTTGCCATCTTGCCTCTTTTTTTTATCCAGGATTAAAGGGGAAAGGGGCCCCCAGAAGATGTACCAGTGTCTCCCTGATGAATAGACAGCTGCTAGAATACCAAACAGACACAGCAGGGAGTCCTCTAAGTGACACATCCATAAATGTCAGGCAAGGATGGCATCAAATTTGATCTGAAAGGTTGTTGAGTGCCTCAAATTGGGATTTCAGATGACGACAGTGGCTATGAATATCACCAAAAAGCCAATCCTTTCAAACTGTTGATCACTGACTAAATGACATATCCACCACTGGAAGAATCCATCACAAGAGTATGAGTGAGTATAAATGTGTAGTTCCAAATGAAAGTGACCAACGTAAGTATTGCTGCTGTGCATGTTGTTGTTATTTTGTGGTTGTTTTACATGTATTTCGTTCACTATTGTTACAGCTGTTGTAGTTTTTGTAGTGGTGTTGCTGTTTTTTTGTTGTAATTATGATCATTTCTGTTTGAGCATTAATTCAATTTAATATTTTTGACACTAATTCAAAAGCTAAGAGTCTGAATTTCCAGCTCGATACTTTGTTTTTTGTCTGCACTTTGTGGGCAACCTTGATCAGACAAATGATTTCATCCTGTTGGCGCTCTGTACAGTGACAAAGGACAAAGAACACTGAGGCGTGGTTGTCAAGGCAACATGGTTAAAGGAGGCAAGTCGTGTGTGTGTGTGTGTGTGTGTGTGTGTGTGTGTGTGTGTGTGTGTGTGTGTGTGTGTGTGTGTGTGTCTGTGTGTGTGTGTGTCTGTGTGTGTGTGTGTGTCACATTCACACACACACGCACGTGTGCTGGTACATAAGTACTCACTCATTCACTGTTGGTCAATGACAGCTTCGCCTGGCTTGAGGATATTTAATCTATGAGCAGGCTCTGACAGAGTCACGGTGTGGTCATTAGAGGTGATGGCAGAGGCTACGTGCAAGGATAAACATACAGACAGGAAGCTCAGAGGAGTTATGGGAGGGGAGACATGACGCATGAAAGACAGACACACAAAGGCACACACATTCTGTTTGAGTGGAGCGTGCAGCAATTACTGACACATACATGCAGTGCACGTGCAGCGTGTGGAGATCACAGAATCAAGGAGTTTTGTTGTTAGAAGCGAGACTCAAAAGATTGATGTCTTGGCATAAAGTACTAAATTACAACCACGTATTTTCTTCTTTACATGAAAGAGTGTTACATTATGCAGATCATTACTCGTGCTTTTTTGATGTCCTTATCAGCACAAGAAAGGGTTTGGTTTTAGTTTTGTGTGGCGGAGGTGAGGGAGAGACAGTGGTTTAAAATCTGTCCTCAATGCAACTGATTTTTCTCTGTTAAGCCGAAACTGCCATCTTCCCTTATCAAAACCCAAATAAACAAAAATAACTTCTGTTTTTGTTGTGTTTCCTCAAAGTGGGATTCTGGAAAAATGAAAAGCAGAGGGTGAATGTTGAGGAGATCAAACACTTCACAACTTTCCCCTTCAATCATGGCCCAAACTGTAATCCGTAGATCATTTAAACTCCTTTGTACATTTTTGCTGTTGCCAATCAGCTGTGTGTAAACACATGTTTTGGACACATTGTTTTATCTCAAATTGACATTTAATGATGGACAGTTCCTTTCGAAGAAAGTCTAACAGTATTGATGGTAGGTGGAGCCATTCAATCTTGGCCTGTGACTTTTCTGTTCTCACTTTGATGTGACTATAGCTGTGCATTATTGGGCACAAAATATTTTGTTTTGTGAATGTTAGCACCACATCCTCAATTTTCTTTACTGCGGTGGGTGTAGAGGTAATGCATTCACACCAGATGGCTTCGTCATAGGGATTTGAGTACAGTGATCATGCGTAAAATCCAAATATTTGTAGGACATATCATACTTCTGATCTTAGTTTCACCATGGAAAAGAAGACAATGGTGCATTACTATTTTGGACCTCAAAGGCACCAAACACGTTATTTTCCCATAAGCCAGGCTATGGCTCACTTACTTAAATATTACACAACCTAAATGGCAAACCTTTTTGACCAGCCTAAAACTGATTAGAATGTATTTTGGTATTTCAGTTAACATAAGTTGTTTACTTCATATTTTCCTCTACTTTATAATCTCACTTTACTCTGTTAGCCAATAAGACCACTTTTAACTTAAAGTTTGCTATTTTTGTCACAATTAATTCTAAGGGGATAGATTTAGTATACAGTACTTATAGATAATCCTATAAAAGAAATGTGACTTTATAATTATTCATTTATTTGAGGAGAACTTCTACCTGGGACTAATTTTAACTCGACAAACGAGCTGTTTGTGCAAAGAGTATTTACATCAAGTGACTGAAAATGATTTTTTTCTTTTAGGTTTTTTTTTTTTTCTTTTTTTTGATGAAGGTTGCATTCAACATAATATCTATGTTCTTTTTATATAAAGATTTTCATTGGTGGTGAAGTTAATGATCACTATGATAAACTTCCCTGAAAATTCTGAACCTTGGGTGAGCATCTGTAATGAACAAAGATCAACTGTGATTGGTTGGACTACCATTCTAGACCAGTCATGGTACATAACATCACTCCACATACCAATTTTGCTGGAGGAGTACCTATACCTGGGGGTCTGGTTTAGTGGTAAGTGGTTGTATCATGAGCCCAGTGTAACACGGAAACAGCCCAGTTCATGTCCCCTTACTGCTCGTACTGTGTTTACCATCCACTCTGTCTCTAAACACTAATCTTTAATTGAAAGAAGTCTGTTCCTATTTTATGAAGTTTCTGTATAAAAGAGTTTTAAAATAGTGTTATAGTTAATACAGAAACATATTCTACAACAGTTTTTATATTGGGGGTGGGGAGCAGTGGGAGAGCAAACCTTGTATACCCCAAGGCAAAGCTTTGTCCACAGCCAAGTATTTTCGCCCTGCCAGTTTTTTCCCCCCTCAGCTATTGTTTTGCACAGCTTCTTTAACCCTTGAACCGTGCACTGTTTGTAATGTCAGTGTTTTGGAGTGCTGCTGCAGTCAGTGGAAGTCACACTGCTTTAGGGTCAGCTGAATTTATTCCACCCCATTAAAGATGACCGGGGCTGATGCTGGAATACACATTCCTCAAAAAACTGTTCCTCTCTTATGGTAATTTTTTTTCCCTTTGTGTAAATATATGCTGGTCCACATTTTCACACTGAGAGGTGAACTTTAGAAGTGAGTGAACTTCTGAAGAGTTCATCTCGTCCACAAGTGAGCAGGTGGAAAGAGCTGTGTTATCTCTCAGTAATCTTGTTATTTCATTGATGGTTAGTTCTCCACTGAGGCACAAAGTGGAAACTCAAAGAGGAGACATTAGATAGTTTGTTAGGAACTTCATCATCTGTTATGTGGAAAATTGTCTTTACATTGAGCAGACAGCATTAAAAACAGCACAAGACTTGATGGAGACATAAACAGATTAACACCAACACAGAATGCGATTATCACCACCATGCATAAGCCAATTACAATGCCTCTCCTATCATTAGACTATACATCTTTCTCATCTTAATAATAAATTCAGTTTTTCTCATGTTTGAATAAAGTTAAAAGAGAAGAAAGGAAAACTGGTGAACCTGACAAAAGCATAAACTATTTTAGCCCAAAATGGTTAATAAAATGACTCTGAAGCATTCTTTTAACTTGGCATATCTCTGTTTGATTCATGTTTCAGACAGTATCCTCTTATTTGGTATAATGATGCTGCAGAGAGCAGCTCCTTGCATGAGGTTTTACCACAGGACTGAAACTTTGATGTTACATACTTTGAACTTGAATTATTTAGTTGTGTTGTGTTTATCTTGGCTGCTAAATGATTTAGACTTGGCATCAGAGCAAATTCATGGGCTTGTCATTAACATGCATTTATGTTGTAAAAAGGTTAATGCTCCTTGTCAAGGTTAAGAATGCAGTTTTTAATGACAATCATTAGTAGATCATTCTGTGGCTAACTTCAGAGAATGTCCAAAGCTACGTGTAATGTATTTAATGGAAGCCTTTATTGTATCCTACATTAACAAATAAAGATGCTCTGAAAGATTCATGTTAATTTAAAATTTAATTCAAATGAAAAATCTCAGAGGCATAGATGAAGCTGTATATGACGGCTTGCATTAATATGCATTAAATCTGTAGCAAAAAAAAAAAAAAAAAGGTAAGTCAAGTGCATTATGATGCAAGAATAAAACAGAGGTTAATCTTATTTTCAAATACTGTCACCACAACTTGATTAAGTTTTTAGACTACACTATCTATGCCATTTCTGCATCTTATCACCAACATTTAGCTTTATTTAGTCCACCATTGTAGTCACTCAGTAAAACGGCATAGAGTCAGGGATGGAGTTGCCAGAGCTTGACAAAAGTGTTCTTTGTGTCATAGTTTCACCTTATAGCACCAATTTTGTTTGTCTTTACAATTGGGGTTCTTTTATTTATTTTTTTTTAAGAATTTTAAAAGCTCCCCTAGTATCTTGATGTTCCTAAGATGACACAGGGCTACGAGGACAAAAACATAACATAGGTGCAAGCTGTGGAAAGAAATATATGCCAATGATTGTTTGAAGAGCAAAGGTAATCCCAAAGAGGGGATATTTTGTAGAATAGAATAGAATAGAATAGAATAGAATAGAATAGAATAGAATAGAATAGAATAGAATAGAATATATCTTTATTGTCCACTAAAGTGGAAAATTGTCTTGGGCTCACCAGCACAAGAGACAGACAGCACTTAGATACAAAAGAATGTCATACATAAGAACATATTTGAGACACAATATAAAGGTTGGAGTAAAACAAGATCTAGTTAAATAAATTAATAAAACACTGTATTAAAACAGTTCAGGTCATTTTGTGGATTTGTCACTTAGTCCTATTTAAGATGATGTTAGCATTTGGTATAAAAGTTTTTTTTTTTTTTTTTTTTTTAATTTTAGGCCTTATACAGTCCGTCCAGTGGCCCCATTGCAGCTCAATATGATGTATAGTTCCCTTATCTTTATTTCAGCCTCTGTCTGAAGCTGCTGTCTCCATAAGGCTCCACAAAACCCTTTCTCTCAGATTGGCCAGGTCTCTGGTGACCGATCAGGGGAAGAGCTTGGACACACCTTGGTGTTTGAGGCCTTAACCTGCCGATGTTAAGAATAAGTTAGAAGATCCTTTTGTGATGACCTCATTGTTTCTACAAGTCCCATGAAGATCTTGTGTTATTTTAGAACGGACCATTTTGAGCAGTGGACCAATGATCTGGGATCTTTGTAGTGGTAGGAAAATCTGCACACATTTAGTATGAACATCCAACACTGTTGCTTCAAATCAATGTTTAAAGTGTGGGGAAGCATAATACCCTTTCTTTTACTCTGGTATGTGATGGGTTTTTGCTCATGACTATTGTAAAAGGTATAGAACCCTTTGTGATTGTCACCCATGTAACACGCGGGACTATTTGTACTGCCTGGATGTGGCCTTGACTATTGTTCACTGAGACTCACTATAATGGATAAAAGGATTGATTTCCTTGACGCCCTGCAACCTCCAGGTTTGCTTTAAGGTTAAGGTTTGTGCTTATAACTTGTGCTCTGACCTCATCTTTAGTCATCTCCGCCTCTTTGTCGATACATCATAAGAGCCTTTCATCAAAAGTTTATCTACGTCTGTTGGAATAAAGTGGCACCAAAAAGAACTAAGTGACAAACTGAAGAAAAACAGACTAACGTGTTTGAATGTTCTGTGCCCTCAACACTGAGTCATATTTTTTTCGTAGTTGGAAAGAAGAAGGCAAGCTCTGCAAAACACATCCTCTCACATGGTTCAATTAAAGGTGATGGTGGGTGCTTTAGAACACTGTCTATACTCTTCCTTATAGATGAGATCTAACAACGTGATAATTTACATCAATTTCATACTCATTAATCCAGCGTCTGACCTCTTGTGCCCCTCATGGGTGCTTTTGCATTTATTATTTTTCTTTAATCATTTATCTCAGTGTCCTGTTTTTTTCCTCTTCCCATAGCTGCATTAAAATACTGACTTTTCCAATTAATCCTCATCACATTTTATCTTTGGTCCTTAATAATATTAGTAACCTTTTCTTTTGATTAGATTGACATGAAGACTCTAAGTTAAACAGGGGAAATAATATGAAATCAAAGGCAGCTAGATTTGTTGTTTCACAAGATTGTTCTTAACATGAGGATATATCAATAAATCTAGTGATGTGAAGTACATTCTGTCATAAATAGAGAATGCGTGTGATGTTACAGTACAAAGAAGACCCTACAGTAACTCCCATTGGATGTTGAAAAGCATGAAGTTACACTTGGAACCATAGCATTACATACATTGCTAAATCCACCAGAGAAAGCTGCGCTGTTTGTGTATGTGTCACACTGAGGGGGGTCCGTCCCCCTCCTCACGCAGTTATCTGTTTGCTTCAGTTAACATTTTCTCTTAAAATTCACTCTTACAGCAAAAAACAGTCAAAGCCAAAGGGCAGTGAATTGAATTTTTCTTGTAGAGCTTTGTTGGTTTTGCAGCAAAGGATGAAAATGTATTGTCTGCTTACAAACTGCAGTTAATTAATTTGGCTAAACAACAATATTAAGATTAAAAATTAACTGCATTTTAGTACAGTATGAGTTAAAGTGTGCTTATGATTTTGGGATGTTCTGTAGCTTGGGGTTTGAGCAGTTTTGTGTTCACTCTGCAAACCTTGGTGTGTAGGTCAATTACTACAGGTGTTGTTTGGACACATGAACTTTTCCACAGAACAATGTGCATTTTGACTGCAGAAGCTGGAGCCAAAATTAAGTTTCATGTTTAGTGGGGTGAGACATTTAGCCCTGAAAGTGGCCCTGCCTGGGTGGTAGATACTTCCAAGATGTCCACAAACTTTTGGGGACAGGGCCTGTAAGCTGAACATTTTTTCAATGGGGGAGCACCATACATCTATGTAGTTCTAGGGAATGTTTTAGCATCTCCTGCAAGTTTGTAGACATTTTGGTTGAAAAACGTACTACTGATCACTGTGCAGGATCAGCTTCAAGAGAGAAAGAGTTAACTTGTGAACAAAATGAGTTACAAACAAAATGGACACAAAAATACACAAGTTTAAGAACTTGGGAGACCACACGTGAATGTTATGGGAATACCAAAAGCCGTTTCCAACAAGCAGTCCAGTTTAGATCAGCACAGTTTGGATCAGTTTAAGCATTTCTACAGCCAACTGTGCCCCCTTGTGGTAGGTGGTGTGTGAGCTGGATGCCGATAGCCACATCAGTTAATTGATAGCAGTGCAACACAGTGTGCCCCGCTAATAAATCAAATGAAGAAGAAAAATGTGACACAGTAATCAAAGAACAATGATGGAAAGGAGAAATACAGCCACTGTCGCATGGTAAGTGACAATCGACAGTCTGTAGCGGGATAGTTAGCCTCAGTGATTTGGGGATCGGTCCCGCGATTAGTCCGTGGAAACATCACAAATTGCAAGCTGTACCGAGATGAATCAAACTGAACCGGTGGAAACTAGGCTCAAGAGACTCTGACAGTATTAAGTAAAGTTACAAGGCCAACTTGACAAAAGTGGAGACTTCGGTGATAAGAAGAACAAATTCTTCAGTTTCAAGGACCTTCTGAGTCTTCTGATGTTGCTGCTACTAGTGTCATGAGTGAAGAGACCACTTGAGAGATGGATTGATTGGGGGATCTTTGTTTGAGTGTTTCATCCCAGATATGAATGCAAGTGCTGTTTTTACACATGTCCAAATAAAAGTGAAACGAATTGAGAAATCAGCAGGAAAGAGTCACTTTGTAGCATCCCTGGTTCATAAAAAATTACTTAGATTTACAGCCAAATGACTGCAGTGTGGACACAATGAGAAAAATATTCAAGGGCATCATGTTTTCAAAATACCATGAAAACAAGACTGGTTGGTTGAGATCAGCAGAGAGGTTTCATTAAGACAATTAAAAAAAAAAAACCCTGTTAATGGATTTTTATGTAACCATTGACACATTATATACCAAGGTCTTTGTATCTTGAAAGGATCAATTAATCATATTCTTTCAACCCTTTTATGCATTGAGTGAGATTTGTCCGAAATAAAAAGTCAAACAGCATCCATTGCTCTCCAATGCAACACATTTCCTGTGTTTGTCAAGCTTCATTAATCTCTCCATTCAATCGCATCCAGAGCGGTCCTTGAAAATACTTTCCACTTTCCCAACCGGTCCTTGGAGGCACTGTGAGAAATGTAGCGCAAGAGGAGGAAAGAGAAAAAAGCAGTGCAAGGGAGGGGGGTGAAACTCCAGGATTGATTTTCCCATCATGACTTGAAATAGCATATTTATTGATTGCTTATAGGGAAAGGATGGGGTGAAGGGTTAAGGTTCCAGAGGAGTGGAGGAATGTATGTGAATCCGCTTATACTCATGGCATATGAAGGCCAGGGGGTTACTATAAGGTTAAAACAGACCACTCTGCTGAAATTATGCAGCATTAACAATTGAAAAAATAAATTTAGGTTTTTTTTCCATTAAGAAACAACATTATGTTTGTGAAGCAACTTGATGTCAGATGCTGATTTTTAATGGCCTGAAAGCTTTGTTGCTTTGAGGGTTTCGTGTTAAAACTGTATATGTTGTTTCAAGTTGATTACTTTGATTTGGCTAGATGGAAGGGGGATGATGTTCAAACTTGGCCAGTGTTTGTGTCTGTGCGTATATTTGTTTGGTGACAAATAGCAAATGCCCTTTGTTGTTACAAAACGTAGATGTTTATAACTACCAAAAGTGTGAATCCCAACAAATATCCATGAGACACTCATGTGTCCTGATTTGAACAGTCCCTGTCCTAATTTCAATGAAGTGAAATTCCAAGATACTGCACACATTTTTTTTTAATTTGTTTTTATTTAACTTTACTCTAAAGCTGAAAATTATTAAGTGCTATAAATCAATGTATTTCTATTTATTAAACCACCTGTCATAAAATGAAAAAACCACCCAGCATTATGAGAATTGCTTCAATGCCGACTCTTTGTTTTTCAGGGATTTTGCTTTGCTTCACCATTTTGAACAGGAGTGAGGAGTTTCTATCTGACTTAACGTTTTTCTTCCCAAATTTGAGCCAGAAAACTGGAATTCTTGAACAACACCAGACAATAACTGTAATGTGTCAATTAAAAAAATATACAGTAAATAATAATACAGTAAATATTAATAAATAGAGCTTGCACATCCTGTTAGATTAACCATCAGAAATATAAAAAGTGTCTGGTATTCAAGTATATACTGTAGATTTACGGCAGTGGTGGCAAACACCTTACACTGAATGGTGGTAAAATAGATTTTTTTAAGCACTGCATAAATGTAATTCACTGGCATTGCTTAGGCTATTACTATGTTAACCAATAGAAGGCATTCCCCCATGCACACAAGCCAAAGTTCAAAACTGATGTGTCCATATATGTCAATGTCAATGTGTGTCAGTCACTCAGCCATACAGCTTCTCAAGCTGACAGGACCTGCTGGGCAGCATCAGGTCACTAGCTGTTGTGCCAAAAAGAAGTCTACGTTGTTGTTTTTTTAAAGAGAGTTTCAGGAGACTTACAGCTCCTTTTGAAGCACTGGATAACATTCGTACAGATACTCATACTGTGTATGTTCGTTTGAACTTTCCCACAGTGGAAATGTCCACATTCAAAGCTACCATATAAAACAATATGTAAGCAGAAAAATGAGCAAGTCAGTCGAATGTTGTTGTTTATTTTCTATTTTTTTTAATTCGTCTGACTTTTTTTTTTCTTTTCTTTTTTTACCACTACCACCCTCCAAATCTCAACTAGTCATTCAAGGATCTGTTCTGTGATTTTAGGAAGTGTTTTAAACATATTTGTATCAATCAATCAATCAATCAATCAATCAATCAATCATTCAATCAATTATTATTTATATATAGCTTCCAATGCTGATTCACAATGCTTTCCAAAAACATTAGCAGGTCTAGACATGTACACTCTTTTTGACAATGGACTAAGAAATTTTTGACCAAAGTGGGTTGTGAAATACGATCGCCCAAATTAGACACATGCAAAGAGGTGGAGTTGAGGCACTTTTAGCTTCCTGACAACAATATCAACACACCTGCCTGTGTGCCAACTTACCCATACCTCAATCATGCCAGTTTAATTTGGCAAACTTTGGCCGTAGTATATTCAAAGGGTGCATTGGGAAACATTTCCTGCAAGAACACTGCATTGGGATGAATTAATAGGCAGCATACCCAGTACTTTATCTATGGGCAAGGCTGTAAAGAAAGTAATTCTGCTTTAAAAAGGAATATCAACAGTAGGTTTAAAGGGGGTTCCTCTTAATTTGCTGCCAGCCACAAATAGACCTCAAAGGAAATTCAACATATTTTAACAGCCTTTACAGTTGTCAACTTTTACCATTAAAAAGTCCTACAAATGTTTTGTTTTGTTTTGAGTTTTTTTCCTATCATCGTTGGACGTAAACTGAAATTATTGTTTCATTTTTGCTTACAAAAATGGACTTCTCTCACACAAAGATCGAATGAATCTTTTATATAACTGAAGGGATTTCTGTCTTCCTGATTTTGAAATGTTCTACCCAAATAACAGTTTTGCCTCATGGTGTTATTGGATATTCTCTGCATCTTTTCATATTAGTTCAGGAGAAAAGAGATTAAATCAAACTAACTTGCCTCCCACTCCTCCAAGCTGTTGACTGTCTGCAAAGTAAGAAAGACTTGTTTGATACATTTCTTTTTTCATGTGGGCTTCTCCTGTGTGCAGCGTGAACTTGGACTGGCCCTTGGCTCCTGGCCATTGCAAAAGAAATAAAACCTCCACTCATGAGGATATTTGCATTCTGAAATGATATTATTGGTTCCCTTGATGGAGCTGACTTAAAGCTGCCCCTCTGACACCCAATGAATTGCAAAAAGGCTTTAATGCTATGAAGGATTTCAGATATCCTGGAGCTACGGCATACAATCTTTTTAATCCCAGAATGATTTTTCGGAATTCAAATTTCCATTTTAAGTATAATGCATTCCTCACAATTTCAAAATAAATGAGAAAATTCTACACTGTGCATTCCTGGGGCACATTTGTCCACTTTCACAATAGCACAATCTCAGAAGCATACAACGTCTGGTGTGGACTGCACATTGGGGTTGATGACATTTCACTATGAAACTGTGTGTAAATGTTGTCAGAGGGCTTTCCTAGTGATGTTTAACCTGGTCAAGGTAAAGACGCAATACCGATGAGAGCACAGAAAACATCTCAGCTTCAGAAAAAAATAAATAAATGTTGACCGAGGAAGTATGTTTTTTATGGAGTGGAACTTGAATATTTGTTGATTGGGGTCAGTCATTAAAAGTTTATACTTCCCATCTCTTTGAATAATGTATTTCATGGTTTAACCCCTTGTCTGCAGACATTTACTGGGACAAAGGAGCCCATGTCACAACCATAGACTGTAAAATAAAATGGATGTCCGCTTGCTTGGCTCGAAGGTCTCCACAAAAACTGCTCCCCCTGGTGGCTGGCTGCAGTTAAAAAAAATCCGGCTTATGTCACTCTTTGTCCCAAGCTGCTCCCCAAGTGCCCAAAAGCAAGTTAAAGTCGAACCAAGCTTCACCCTCATTCAGTAAAAAGCTTAACCTGTTTTGTGTTTCATTGCACTTTGATAGCGTTTTTCTTTACCTGTGCTATGTCCACTATCTAAGTCACTTGGGATAGCTTCTTTCACTCTCTAATCAACACACAAAGTCACTTGCGCACTTGGTGTGCTGTGATTGACTGATGTAACCACACAAACTCACCGCCCAGAAACGTCCCGATACAACCAAAACATCGACGTACAGGCAGAGGAGAGGGTTCAAGGTAGACACTGACTCTGAGACACATGTATAAAAGCCAATAAGTGAGGATTGCGTTGACATTTACAGTCATCAAAAGTTGAAATTTTATTATTCAGGAAAATCCTACAGACTTTAACTTTGAACAACTCCTGGTTGTGAAGAGATAGTTATTGTTACATGATTTAATCATATTCAGCATTTTCTTAAACCACGTAATGCTTGGAACAAGATGTTTCACATAAGTGAGAATTTAACTAATAATACTAAATCAGTGTCAAGGTACGTAGACCTACAAACACTAAAAAATTAAAACTGAAACAAACACTAGTACTGCTGTCTGGTAAGACACTTCTGCACACTTCTATTTAATGACCAATCTCACCCCTGCACATTTAATTTAGAGCACCAGTTTGTAAAAGAAAAAGAAAATTAATCAGTTCCAAAAAAAAAATAAGAGATGAAATGTGGTTTGCAGTGATGCATATTTTTTTATCTAAGATTACAGATCCAACTTTTCGTGTTGCATCATGTGGCCTGCGTCTGTTTCTGATTACTGCATGGCATTTTGGATGACAGAATCCTCTCAATGAGTGATATTAGATGGGATATTTTGTATTCACCAGAGAAGGCTTTAAAATAAAATAAGATAGATCAATGCTTTTGTGTTTATTTCTACTACCTCGAGACTACTGAAGTATTTTCTGTTTTGTTTCGTTTTAGTTGGACTCCATGAGCTTGTCACTTTTTTTTTCTAAATTTCTGATCAATCCATCTTCAATTTTGTGTGATCTCAGCACATAAACACACCATCATATACCTTTACGTGGGCATCAAAAGGGTTCATACTTATGGAAATTGGGAACACAGAGCATGGATTCCAAAGAGAGAAGGACATGGCATTTGTCAATAGAATAACACAGGTGCAAATGATTCTGTGGGCTCATGAATTTGCCTGACACTTCTCTTTGCAACCTCCCAAAGAAAAAATTCAAAGCAAATCACAGAAAGATGTTTGTGAATGAGGCCCTCTGCCTCTAAATGCATGAAAGAACATCATGTATTTCTTTACTGAGATTTAGTGTGAAATACATAAAAAAGCTTGTTTAAGAGCCAAATCCTTTAAGAGAGATTGGATCGTTGGGAACATGGCAGCCAGCTTGATAAGCCTGTCTTCTCATGCTGATTTGTGTTGCAATGTTATCAAACAGACGTTTGCACACGTCACAAATATTATTCATGTTTGAACTTATAAAGGCCGGTGAATGGTGACCTGTTTAGCAAGTAAGTGGGGTCAAATTAGGCTAGCGGTTCACGGCAGTCTCACAAAGGGATTTATTTTCCTCCCTCTAAGCCCTCTAAGCGCCTCAGAGAGACAGAGAAAGGGAGATAGAGAGAGTGACAGCTGACAAGTTGACACCTGCACCTCCTTGACTATATTTGTACCCTCAAGAGCCTGTTACTTACCAAAAGACTTTATTATGCACATTTCATCGAAGGATTTTATACAGGTTTTATGATTTACTAGAGCATGGAGGACAAATGCCATGACTTAAACATAAACTATTTCAAAGGGGGTGAAATTTAGGAAGCTCAGTGAGCATCAGAATGTTAAAGTAAAGCTCTTTAAGATCTGTCTTCTTCCACATTTTTTTGTAAAGTGTGCCCTCAAGCAAAAAGATATACCATCCTTTCAACAGCATGTGAGACACTACTTTTTCTGTCCATTTTAATAGTCACTCTCTCAACTTTTCACCAGATATGAGGCAACTATTGCACATATTCTCACTCCCATACATACCTGGAATATAAGCTCACTGGACTGGAAAGCGATGATATAAATTAAGGTTTTATATATTGCTTACTGCAGCAGCTCCACAAAAAACATTTCCCACTGCAGCTGCCTACCCTACTGTATTTTCCAGAAAGAAAAGCACACATCATGCTGCATTTTTTTTTTTTTTTTTTTAACGACAGCCTCTTCTCTGCATGGGGTCTTCTCTCCTGAGCCTTTACAGATCTGACACTTACTTCATTTCAACACAATTCCAACCTTCTTCTCCACAACCCCTCTGATCTTAACCTTCAAAAACAATTTTGTGGGCGTCATGCAAAAGCATGCGATAGAACCTAGTGATCATTGTAGAGTTTAACCTTGAATACATAAGCATAGGGTCAAGGCTAACTAACCTACAGCTCAGCCCTGATCTACTGAGGATATTAGATGTATCCCTGCTGCAGGGGTGAGTGGGAGGGGGCTGCACGTTGCTGCTGACCATGTGCTTCGATCTCGTTATGGAGAGGGCAAGAGATTGACTAATTTCTCCCATGGGTGATGAGGGAATTAAAAAAGCAGGGACTAATTGGCAATTGCAAGGTCTAGACTGAAGGCCAGAGGCTGTAGAGGCAGAGCTACCTGGCACATTCATCTGAGGAGATACAGCTTGTAAAACCCACCTAATCCTTAAAACTGCCTATTAAGAGCATGTTTTTGAAGAATTGCTTTATGTAATAATTGTTATTCTTATCATGACTGTCAGCTTTATTAAGTTTTAATCCTCAAAAAAACTCATGGCTGAATGAGTTACTCACTTAAAGGCTTTGTTTATTTGGGGAGTTATTTTGTACTTTCTTCTCTGTTTTGGTAAAACCAGTTTAGGGAAGATTAACAGAAATCCATGCATTAATTGCCATAATTTAAAACAAGCCCTGCAGTGTATAGATACTTTTTGTAGCTCTTTAATTATCTCCATATAAATAAATATCTACAAATGAACTTGTGCTGTTTGTTTGACACATCTTTGAATAAGATTTTTCTTTTTGATCGTTTTTTTTTTTTCATTTGTTGAACAAGTATTTTTCTGATCCTCTTTTATTGGGCATTTGTTGAACACAGGAAATGAGTCTGAGTACAGCGTGCAAAAGAGGTACGAATGGGTTGAACAAAATGATGGTAACTGCTTGGGATAAGTGGTGATTTTCAAATGTTTGATAAGGTCAAGGCAGAATATTGATATCACAATCTGTCAAATATCTCATTAAATATTTAAGATATTCCCACTACACAATGGCTGTGGTGTGTCCCAAAGCTGTTTGCTAACCACATATCATGTCAGGAGAAGAACAGTGCATTGGAAACACTGCACCAAAAGATCGTCTCACTGGGTGCAGACATTCTGCACAACTGCAGCCATGGAATTCCCTGATAGTCGAATGGCTGAAATCACACTCTTACAGCCTTCCTAAACATGCATTTATCTTACTGATGACATAATGAAGATATCTTAGGTTTGTGCGTTGCCTTCGAGAGGATGCTCAAAGCTTTGGAAAGTTCAAAGACTCTGGTGTGGTGTTTACATTTTCTGTCACTGTTACTCCTCTACGTTGCTAATTTTGTTCAGAACATCAAAGTCCAAATTCCTCAACAGAGCTGTCACATCTGTTCTTATATGCATCAATTTGCTTCTTAGAAAGAAACACTTGGGTATAAATAAATCTGATAAGAACAGAAACCTTTGTAGTTTATATTATACTTTTGCACTCTCGCTTTTTTGCCTGATAAAAGTCTAGTACCAAAACGTTGCAAAGAAATACTCATTTGCTTGATCCTTGTTTGCTGGATTCTTTGAAACTGTCCTCTCTACGTCTGATTTAAGCTGTCAATGAAAGTAAGTGGCATATTCAGCTACATGCTAAGGTAAACCAAATGCTACGGTAATTTAACAACATACCACAATATGCTAGACAATCAAGCTGTAGGCTAACCAAGCCAAATGGTAAGCCGAGTGCTAAACTGTATGCTACGTGCTAACCTAGAAACCAGGCTAAACAGAATAATACCACAATCAACTCAGAAACACAGATCTGGAGATCATTTCACAAAAAAATCTAACTAGCCATCTTGCAAACATATAGAGCTGTAACAGACTCACAGTTTTTGCTGTGTTGAGCAACATAGGTCGGAGGATAGTTCAGCTTCTGGCAGGAGTAGGTGCATGTGCTCTAAAGATGACAAAAAGGGAGAACTTCCAACTTCCTGTTCCTTTTATAGAGGTTACACTCTCTCAGCCTTTAGCACTTCCTTTGTGAGACTTTACAAGCCAACAGATGGTGCCAGAGAAACCCGTCACAGAACACTCTGATGCACCTGTCTTGTGAAATAGATGTGCAAATTAACCTTTCCATTATTAACCCAGTATGTGCCACAAATTTGGGTTTACACACTGTCTTTTTCTAAGTGGGGTATGTCCCTGAACCCTCCCAGCATTTTTTTTCCAATGTCTGTTGCATCCATACATTTGAGAAAAACCTTGTTGACACTGAATGTCCTCATATCTACACAAACCCATTTCCCCACACCATATCTGTTAATTCTTGTAGCCAATGGGCTCCAACAACAGCTCCTCATTATGAGAATTATTCAAACCCTCCAGTTTCTTTTAAACCCCAGCTATTGTGTTCCTGTGGTTGGGTCATGGACCAAACCATTCTTCACCTGCAGTTCCCACCTGTCCTTGATGTAATGAACTCCTGTGTGACTTGTTCAAACCTGCACAATTTAATCCTCACCTCATCCAATCTTTTACATCGAGCCTATTTGCAGGTCTTCCACAGTCAGGCAAGGACGCTAGTTGGTGATGGACGCAGGATCTAACACAATCAGGCTGTGGTCATGATTCCCTCAGGGACCTGCTTTATTCACTTGTTTTCCTCTGTTTGGACTCCCTGATATATGTGCAAAGCTGCGGCCTGGGGGAGGTATTCAGAGCCTTCTTGAGATTCTTTTTGTAAAGACCCTGGAGGTGAAGTGGTGGGGTTGACTGGTGAGGAGGCAGGATTGTTATTTCATAGTATTGCCATGGATGTTAAAGCTCTCATCTCCCCAAGGTCAAAGGCAGGTATTTGTGATGAGGAGGTGATTCCCCTGTTGAAGACCACGTTTTCATTCAGAGCTCCTTTAGTAAATAGACTGACCACAGCATACCACCCAGAGCATCTCAAATAGTGTCTCTGGCTTTCTCAGAAGATCATCACTAACTGAGAGAGAAGCAATACCCTGTTTGTCTATGTCTGTCTGCTTGGGTTACATTGAATAGAATTTATCCATGACTGTATTTGAGTGATGGATATGACACACAACATTAAAGTAGCTTCAATATCAGTGCCATTGTCATGGGGGTAAATACACCAATTCAGCACTTTAATTTGAACCCCTCCAAATATTTTGACTACCACTGGAAACTACAAAAAGAAAACTGGTCTCATGTGAAAAGAGAAGTGACAATGGCAAACAAAAAGGCTGGATTCTTTGGAGGGCACACAGCATCAGGACACAATGCTGTGTAATTCCAAAGGCTCTTTCAAAAGTAGCCTTCAAGTGTGTGTTTTTTATCCTAGAATACAAAAGATTCTGGAGGTGCTCAGCAGCTTTATCTGTCTTGAGATTCATTGAGCTCCAATACAAGCAACATGGTGTACACTCCACAACCAGTAAAGCAATCAAAAAACCCAGGTACAATAGTGATTTTATTGATTTTAAAATGTAAAGTACTAGAATGTTAATTATGAAGGGGTAGGGGTTTGGGCAGATGACACAAATTGGAAATCATCTACATCCTGAATTTCCCTTTGGGATAAATATAGTTTTTTTCATATCATATCATTTCATTTCATTTCACAGTACCACTGTACCACACAGTCCAGTCTACACAAAGGTACAAAGGACTCATCCTTTTTAGCCACTGCCCCTGCTTTTGAACAGAGCTAGTGCATTGCCAATAGAAAGTTAAATATTGGTCAATATAAGCAGAGCAATAGTGTTGACCAATCATAAAGTTGCATCAAAAGTGGGGATGTACATTTTGTCCATAGTCAATCCAACCTCATCGAGTCTCTACTGGTCTAGTAAGCCACGTTTTCACCAAGAAAACTGGTTCGTTTCATCTTGGTACGGCGCACATTTTGCGGCGTTTCTACTGACTTATCCCGGGACAGATCCCTAAAAACCGAGACGAGTCGGCCTACTTTTTTGGGTCCTTTCCGTATTGGTGCCAGACTAGACCGGTTTGCTCTCGGAAGGTGGAGCAACACACTGCAGATTGTTGATTGGTCTAAGAATCGTCACTTACCCCAACAGCAGCTGCTTTTCTCCTGGCCGCACACAGACTTCTCAGAAAGAAGAGAAAGTTTGATCGCGCTTTGTATCAAAGAGCTACATGCCAATCACAGAGAGGACGAAATGCTGCATGTCTTCCATCTGTGCTCTTTGTTGGTCGCGTTTTTCTTCTTTGTTGGATTTCATAGCGGGGTAAGCTGCTACGGTGTTACACTATTGTTTACCAGCTACGGCTTCCGGCATCCGGCTTACACACCCCCTACCACGAGAGGGCACAGTTTGCTGTGGAAACGCAAACAGGATCAGGCTTAACTGTACCAAACCGTACTGAACCGACCCGGACTGCTTGGTGGAAACGAGGCTTTAGATATTTTATACCTGCATCATAATAGGCCTGAAAGGCCAGCTGTTATACATAGGCACCTGCCTTTGGCTGTAGCTGTGATTGGTGATAGCTGCCATGATGCTGCATTTTTTTCTTTTCTTTGTACATTTCTTTTCCACTTTATTAAAAAAATTGGGAAATGTTTAAGTGTTGTTAAATACTGAATGTTAAAAGGTATAGTGTCACTTAGCCTCACTAAAAATCCCTGCATCACACAACAACAAATGTGTGTTGTGGTAAACTAGCCTGGCTATGTTCCCATATTTTTAAGATTGTAGACCCTTGTTTTTTCTTTTAATGATTGTGATTGTGACAATTTGTGGGCTGTGGGAAAAAATGGCACTGTTGCCTGTGGAGAAAAAGAAAAGGATTAGAAATATGGGGATAATCAAGCTGTGGGAACATGAGGCTTACTGCATTTTTACCACAACAGAGAGAAATACAGTTTGGCTATTGTTCATGTGTATAGTTTAGATACAAAGCATTCACTTTTTTTCTTCAGTGTTCTGATCTGGGTAATGGGTGTTGATAGGATATACAGTTGGGATGAGTATTTTATGTATTATCTGTACATTTTCTTTTACATAATTTAATGAACACAATAGAATGGAGGTGATTCCCAGTATCCACCATTACTCACATCTGAAGGAATTATTATAAATAACACTGTGAAAAACTCAAGATTTCTCCACTGTGCTGACATTGAAATGTCATTTCACTTAGGTAAAAGGAAATGTGCTCAACAATACCAAATGCTGCTGTTATTTTCTGGCTTCCCTCTTGTGTAGGACTCCAGCAACAACAGTACAGCAGGGTGTAAAAATGTTCAAATGGGACTGAGAGGGATCCATGCCGCCTGTGTCTTTTGAGCCCGATGTCTCCAGCTGATCTGATGGGATTACACCCTAGGAATGGGAAAATTCCCCGCCTCTTGACTTACATCTTTCATCGCATCAGATGCCCTTTTCTAAAAGGGGCAGGGAGTGTGAGTGTGGTAGAGAAAAGAAAAGGGAGAGGGTGATGGAAAAATGATAGAGTGAGGAGGATGTAGAGGGAGGGAGAGACAAAGTGGAGATGGAAAATGACAATATAATATGATTTGATTTGTTGGGCAGAATGGATTCTCAGTGCCCATTTTCTGAAAGAGAAGAGATGGAGAGTGAGGAGAGGGAGGGGTGAGGAACATGGAGGTGGGTGGAGTGTGAACAGTAAGGCTGCAGAGTTCATTTAGCATCAGGGCCGCGAGCTGGCTTGACAGTTGCTGGTGAAGGCATTAGGCTGCTCCCTTTAGTTCAATTCTGCTCTCTTTTTTTCTCCCTGCATCCCTCCTTCTCTCCCTCTCTGTCTCTAATAGCAGTCTTTGTCAGACCTCTAGTGTCCAGAACTGTATCATCCATTTTAGCTACCCAGCTGGACTTTTAATACTGACAAAAATAATATTACAATTCATTAACAGTCACAAAATAGCTGCCGGCGACGAGACATTTTAGAGGTCATAAATTAGTAAAAAGCCTGCTTGTGGCTCAAAAAGTTTGCCGCCGAAGGGAAATATTTTAACTATCATTTGAGAAACATGACACCTGCTCTCTGAGAATGATTGACAGGAAAAAATTTGAATACATTTAGATAATTTGACATATCCACCGCTCTAAAAAACAAGGCACCTGCTCCTGCAATGAGTGTGACGAGCAAAAAGGGTCATTTTCAAGGAGAGTTGTTTAGCTGGAGGAGAAGTTGTAAAGGATGAAGTTTCAGGGGATTGATTATTCATTTACATCCGGCTTTGGTTCAAGTGTACTTTAATAGCACTGCAAAATCCGGAATACAACAGAGCTTTGATTCAAGCGAATTCGTTTCCAGGCCATGCTTCCCCAGAATGACAGTGTTTTTTACTAGCAGCTAAGAGGCAGCCATAATTACTCCTGTCAAGGGCCTGAACCCTCTCAGAGAGCAGCAAAACAACATTACCTGTCAACAAATATGTCTGCTTCACTGTTTCTATCTCTGGCTCTCTTTTACTCAAATCGCAGTTCAAAGAGCATCTGTGGTAGAAAAAAATAAGAAGGCCGAGCAATATTCTCAGCAATACCAAATAAAGCACAGGTTTAAAAATAACTAAAAGTGACACAAATGTGAATATTTTTAGTTGATTGAAATCCCTGCCTTCCTTTTGAATATGTATGGGTTTTAGTCAAGTAAACACATGCAAGTTTCATACTATACTTGTGAAACTTGCGCTATATACATTATGTAAATAACCGACATGGAGATTGTGGTTTCGCAATGCAGAGGAATGAAAAGGGAAAGTGATTAAAATTTGATCTTTGGCTGAATTTCCTGCTGGATAAATAGTTGACGCACCAGTTGGACTATTTATGATTACATTTGCATCCCACCAGTGTCTTTTCCTCTTCCTAGAATTAGTAATGCACATGATGAAACCTAAGGACATCTCTGTGCAGATTCAAAATGAATGCGAGTGAATGTTAAAGTGTTTATCTATGCGTCTTAGTTCTGGCGAGCATTGACCAGCCCTGAAGAATTCACCATTACAAGTGAATGAAAAATGTGTGCAGCCATGAAAAAATTACAGATAGAGAGTGGATGGCACTTGTAGAAGCTAAATCTGTCATTTTGCTTTCTTGTTCAGTACAGGTGTTGTTCACAATTCTTGTGAAATTGTCTCTGTGGTTCTGGTTTGTGAATCTCTTGCAAACAAACTGTAAAGCACACCCTGCTTTATAGTTAGCCCAGCTAAAGTGGATCATAATTTACTGACTGAATATCTTTCTGTATCAGAGAAGCGTGGAGATACTGCTTTAGACCATAAACTTAATAGAATATTTTTTTTTACTGATGTAATAACTTAACTGAGAAATTGCATACCCTCATTGACTTACACCGGTTTGCTACCACTGGTCCCTGCACATGTACTGCAGATTATTTTGAAACAAAAAGACTACATGAGGGTTGTTAGTCACAATTAATATGAAATCATATATAAGGTTCGTACACTGAGACTAAACCTTCATGAAATGTGAGATTAAGAAGCTAAAGTGAAAGTGTTTGGAAGAAACTGTGAAGTTGTAAGATATAATCTTACGATAAAATATGGCATTTAACATGATACATGCCTGCAATATACACTGTTTGGCCAAAAAAAAGTTGGCACCAAAGAAAAAGGTCACACACTGTAATATTTTGTTGGGCCCCCTTTAGCTGTGATTACAGCACATATTTTTGTGACATTGTTTCAATAAGCTTCTGCAGTGTTACAAGATGCATTTTCATCCAGTGTTGCATTAATTTTTCACCAATGATGATTGCAATGATGATGATAGAGTCTGACCACTATCAGTCAGCAACCAGTGAAGATAACTGGAAAAAAAGGCCTCAGTTTGCAAGGGAGCATAAAGATTGGACTCTGGCGCAATGGAAGAAGGTCATGTGGTCTGATGAGTCCAGACTGACCCTGTTCCAGAGTGGTGGGCCATCAGGGTAAGAAGAGAGGCAGATGAAATGATTCATCCATCATGCCTAGTGCCTACTGTACAAGTCTGTGGGGGCAGTGCTATGATCTGGGGTTGCTCAAGTCTGGGTTCAGCAACAGTATGTGCTCAATGAATGAGGTCAGCTGACTGCTTGGATTTACTGAACAACCAGGTTATTTTTTCTTCCCTGATGGCATGGCCATATTCCAAGATGACAACGCCAGGATTCATCAGGCTTAAATTGTGAAAGAGTGGTTCAGGGAGCACGAGACATCATTTTCACATATGGCCACCACAGAGTCCAGACCCATTGAGAATCTTTGGGATGTGCTGGAGAAGGCTTTGCGGAGCGGTCAGACTCTACCATCATCAATAAAGATCTTGGTGAAAAATTAATGCAACACTGGATGGAAATAAATCTTGTGACACAGTAGGAGCTTATCAAAACAATGCCACAGTGCATGCTTGCCGTAATCAAAGCTAAAGACAGTCCAATGAAACACTAGGATGTGACTTTTTTTTTTTTTGGTGGTGACTTTTTTGGGGGCTGGGCAGGGTATGAATGTATATGGTAATGGTATACAATGTATATTTGTAAGATTGATGACATCAGAGCCACAGAGAGGAGTTTGAAACCTATCATATTTATCATGAAGTCTGTATTTTTTCAGAGATCACAGCTGTTTTTCTCTCTTCATTTTGTCCCAAGAACTTGATCTGCAATTTTTATTTAAGCGCCTCTTGTTGTTTTCACCACAGCACATGTCTGTGTTGTCCTACACATGCTTCCATGTGTTCAATTAGCCCTGTCCTGACAGGCAGTGTTGTTCTTCTTTGGTGTAAAAAGAGGTCATGTCTGGCAGAGGGAAAGGCTATTATGGCTCCTTTATGGATTATGAGACAGGAATGTGACCCTTATCTCAAGGTGAGCGTCAGCAGCTGCCCTTGTCTCAGTACATCAAAACAGCATTCCCTATTATATCACAGGAGACTGCCCTGGCTGCAACTTATAGGAAACAGTATTTATCTTATCAAGTCATTTCATATGGTTATAATCCCTCCCAATTACAATCCTCTGATTAAAAGTTAATTATTCTTTAAGAAAAGTGAGGTGATTTTTTTTTCCTATATTATGCAGTTTGTTAATGCAAGTGAAGTTATTTTGGAACTGAGAAGGATCACTCACTGTTGTTCATATGGATTAAGTCACTTGTTTTGAGCAAAATCTTGACATAAGGTGCTGTTAGAACAAAAAAAAATCTACAGATGGGTATTTGACTTCTTGAAAGAAAAAATAGGACAGTGAGGCTAATTAGCAGAGCAACCTGCTCAGATAAGTTAGAACAAACAACCACACACACACACACGCACACACACACACACACACACACACACACACACACACACACACACACACACACACACACACACACACACACACATTGCAGAGTCTTTAGAAAGTCAGGCTTTGGGAAGGACGTCTGATTCATCCAGCTGTTGAGTCATGAAAATACACACACGCACAAAACAGCTCACACATCACACTCATGAATATTAAATACTGTAACCTTTGAGTGTGTTGCAATCTAAAAAAGTACTTTTTCCTGTGCTTCATGAGAGCATAACTGATTTTTTTTTTCAGATTTTCTATCGATTTGTGATTACAACTGTCATATCTTATTATATTTTTATTTTTTAGGTAGAGATCAGAAATCTCCTGAAGCTGTTGATTTCAAAGTTGTTTCTTCAGAAATGCGATTTCTTAATAAAGTAGTTTTAAGGTTAAAAAATACTCAAAAACCTAAAAAAAAAAAAAAAAAAAAAAAAACTGAGCACATGATCTCAAAGCTAGTTCATAAATAATCTGGTTTGTTGTGTGTGGCTGAAATTAGCAGAGCTAGCACTGCACTTCTCTTTATAAATAAACATCTACATCCTGCTCTTTGCTGCGCTGTGCTCCTCACACAGCCCAGTGAAATGCTTCCTGCCATTGACCTTTAGAGCATTATTGTATGGTGGCACTTGCCATTAACCAGTCCTCTCACTTCAGAGGTGACAGTGGTTCCCAAAGTCCCAAAGTGGCACCACTGGTTTAGATTACTGTAAAGCATATCTATGGCTGGACTGGACTGGACTAGACTTTGTGAAATCACACACATAGAATAGAATAGAATAGAATAGAATAGAATAGAATAGAATAGAATAGAATAGAATAGAACTTTATTGTCATTGTAACAAGTACAATTAAATTGAAGTCACAGCAGCAATCAAGAAAACAAAAGTAAGATAGTGCAAAAAGGTCCATAAGAAAATAGATGATGACAGCTTGTCCATTATTCTCCAGTTCAGCCAGCCTCCACCTCCACAGGGTCCAGGACTGAGCTTCTTCAGTCATGCTCCATCTCTGTCTCCTAGGTCTTGTCTGCTTACAGCAGGTGAAGCTCTTCTAATATGACGTTGGTGTCTGATGTTAGCTCCGTTAGCCATGTCTGTGAATAGCATGATGCTACTCTACCCTCTGGTATTCCTTCTGTTGCAGGGTTAGCACAGCTAGCACGTCCATCTTATTGGAGATAAATCTTAAGTTCCCAATAACGATGGATGGACAGGTCGATGTCATCGCTTCTTAGCTCACACCTGAGAACCAGCACGCCATCATCACCTCCTTCTCCTCACCTTGTGGGAAGACATCAGGCCTTACACCAGTTAGCATTGACATGCTACAGGCCGCTTACAGCTGAGCTCACATGTAAACAATGCAGCCATGGTTACATGTAGGATCTCTAGACAAACACAGGAGAAAAAATACTACAAAATATTGCTGAAGTCACAAAAAGTTTGGTGTCCATGACCAAAAAATGAGCCATACAAAGTAATGATCCACTAATGAAATACAAAGATTACGAAAAAGAGACGAAAAATTACAAGAAACGGACAAAGAAGAGAGAGCTGCGGCAAAGGCGGCCATAGCCAACAGGGTGGCGCCTAGCAAGAGGGTTAGCCCGAACCCTAACCCACATTATAATATTAATATTAATATTCTAAAGGTAGGGTCTAGACCTGCTTCAGTATATGTGAAATGTCCTTGTATTGTGATTTGGCACTATGTCAGATGATTTGCAAAATACCTGCATACCAACCTTAAAAGGCCAAATTAATTCTTTCTGAGGTAAAATGAAAGAAGATATTAACATGTTGAGTCAAACAGTCTGTATCAGTTATCTTTGACAGCTCCAGTCCCACAAGATAAATGTGAGGCACGCTAACGTCTGAAGTAAAATCCCAGGACAAAAGACAACTGAGGGCGAGGAGAGTGAATGCAGGCAGATTCTGTACTGAAGATAAGCTCTCGGGAATACAGAAAGTCCTGAGCAGCAAAGGAAAACTTTCTTCAGGCGGGGACAAAAGGTAACAGATGAGACTTTTCTGTGTTGTGTTAACTGAGGACATGGTGTGAGGGTATGGTTATATTTATCACTTTTTATGTGACAGGAATGGATCTATACAAATGTTTAAATTATAAGCGGTATTGTTAGTAGGCTTTATTTAATAAGAAAAAGCTCATAAAAGGCAGATCCATTCACTGGTGTGTTCAACCTTGGACCAATTTGATCTTCATCACTATAAATGTCTGTGTTCATAGAAAGTATATATTGTTTATGAGATACAGAAGAGAGAGTGAAAGCAGAATACTATCTGTTGGTAAGAAAGTGATACGTTTTGAGATAAATGAAGAAATATAATCAAGTAGCTTGAATGTCCTGACAGGCCCTATAGGACAATTGGGGTAGGGGTTGTAACTTAATGTGAGCTGACTTCTGTTCAACTGATCTGGTAGCCCCAAAGCCAAGTCAGCTAAGAAGACATCAAGCTTTCCAATTCTTCATTGTAATTCCAGATGAACATGTAATCAGGCAGTGACTCCATGTTGATCCCATCACTGAAGAAAACCTGACATTCAGCTCCATGTCATGCAATTCTTCCACAAGACTACAGCTTACAGCAGCGAAAAAACCCCCCTCAGCACATCGGGAACCAGGAGAGGTTGTGGTCTTTTTATCGACAATGTTCAATTAAAATGTCCCGTGTGGATTATGTGCTTAGGTGTCACCATGATGGAATGGCAGTCCTCTTTAACCCCACAGAGCAATGCTATTCCACATCAATCCTGGAAAGGCATGGAGTCTGCAGTTTTTGATTGTGGGTCAGTCAGACGTAGTGCTTAATCGAGTTTTGATAGGATTGCTGATGAATCTCCACCGTAAAACCTTTAAATGCCGAGTCTGGTTTCTGGAGCCTGATTACAAGAACTGACAAAGGCTGCTGTTATTGGAAGATGGTGGTATTAATGCCACACCATTGAGCCACTTCACTTATCGTATACTGATTTCATCTATGTTTTGACCCTTTTGGGATCACATTAAAAAAAAAAAAAAGTATGACAAAATGAGGCACTTGAGGGAATTATACCACAGTTAGCTGAACAAATGAGCAGTCAGCAATCTCAATTTATCTCTCAATCAAAAGCCTGCTCAGCTCTATCAAAATCCAGAAGCCGAGGCAGGGTTTATTTTAACATCATTAGAATTGTACAGGCATGCAATTTGTCTCTGATTTTCAGATACTTCCATATCTTTTTTACTCGAAAGATACAGTAGTCACTGTCTTGCAAAAATCAGATAACAACCCCTGTATTCTGAGGAAATAAATAAATAACAATGTTGTGGGGTTCAGGTACAGGGCACCTTTGTTTTTACCGACGTGTGGCTCAGAATTTTAGCAGCTGGCGTGATCTGCTCTGAGGCTTAGCCCCGTTCAGCCAGCTCCAGAGTTCTGGTGAGCAGGCTGTCTATCAGTGTTTAAAAAGAGAGCTGGCATGACCTTTTTTTATCCATCACTGCTCTCTGATGCTGCTTTCTGTCCAGAAAAATATCCACCACATGAAATACAAATGAAGAAATCTTGCTGTCATTGCTGAGAAGACATGCCCAGTAGCTTCTCCCTTCTTTGTATTGATATGGTATCCCAGGTTGTGCATCGGCCAATACTCTGTACCAAATGGGATCCAGAGTTCATTAGAAATCCACATCTTGTTGACCTGTACTACTGACCCATTCAGGCAACACAGGTGTTGCTCCAGAAGGAGGAAGTTATTGTGCTTTTCTATATTTGAAACATAAAGTAATAATGCTGGCTGTCCATACTAAATGTGTGCAAACTTTTAAACCACCAAAGACTAAAATGTTGTAGAAATCTTTAATCTGTCCATAAACTGCGTAAAATGATCCATTCTAAAACTAGAAAGCACTCAGAGAGTGCAGACCTCCGCCAAGCATATTGTGATTCTCACACAACACTGAAGTCCTACTTAAATGTTATACTCCCTTTCAGCCAACTGTTTGCAACAATTTGGTGTTAGTTTCAGGTTTGTAAGATAATTTGTTACCTAACAGTGCTGAAAATTATGATCACCCAGAACATAATTCATATTCCAGATTTTAGTATCCAGATTATTGCCAGGATCTGGATCATACTTTTCCATCTGTCAGAAATTATGGTGACCTTGTCTTGTATTGTTTTGCAAAGCAATCCAACCATTTATCATGGAGTTGTATACACATATGGGGGAAAACGAACCTGACCCACAATGATAAAGAATCCTTTAAAAAAAACTCCTGTATCCAGATGATTCAGAATATCTCCAAAACTTAGTCACTTCTTCCTTATTCCATTTTGAACATTTCCTGAAAATTTCATGAAGATTCGTTTGTTACTTTTAAGTTATGTTGTTCACAGGCAGACAAACTTTCCCCCAAAAAACATAACCTCCTTGGCGGAGGTATTTAGAATTAGATTTTCACACGACTTGCTGAAATTATGAGGTCATTACATCAGGATCTCTTAACTTCCTCATAACATATTGTAGGGTTGGGCCTCAAACACCAAGGTCTGCCCACAGCTGTGCCTGCAATAGGCCCCCAGAAGAGCTGGCCATTCAGAGGGAAGGGGGAGCCTAAAGGCCCATTTTTAATCTCTTTACATACCAAAATGTATACGTCTTTTTCAAACGATGTTACTGCTCACACACTTCCATCCGTCATTTACAATGGCACTGCTGTTAACCAATACATCTAGAGTCAAAAGTTTATGATAATGAAAAGCTCAAAAACAAACATGGTGACTGTGGAGGAGGTATTGCTAATGTACCTCTTGTGCAAAAGACAAAAACGGAGGTACCGCTCTGTTTTGCCCGTACCCTTTGGCTTTAAAGGGGACATATCATGCTTGTTTCTCCTTTTCACTATGCCAGACTAGGATGCCTATAAAGCATGTCTGCCCTCAGTACAAGTCATTTAGTTCCTTTATTGCCCCACAATAGCATTCTCAATATCCTCATTTTAGGCCATTCTGAAGATCTCGTTGAAACGCTCTGTTTCGAGAATGACCTCCAGTAACCTCGCAAAGTCACAGCCCTTTGTGCTCTGATTGGTCAGTTCTATCAGAGGGGCGGAGGGGGTAGAGCCAGGGGGCGGTTTTTGCAGCATGGCAGTATTTACAAAATCGCCATATTAATGGGTTTGCTGTTTGCCAAAACTTAACTGTAAGGCATTGATAGCACTAATAAAATGGCAGAGTGTAGGATACGTCCTTTTGTATTGGACCCCGAGTAAGACCCGGACGGTTCTGCAGCTCAGGAGGAAGAAAATCCACTTCGACACAGATCATTTCAAGACGCTTCAGTGTGGTGAGTCAAACTGGTACTGTAACATGTATAGTTTATACGTTTATACTCGGCTTTTGGTGGCCCCTCAGTGGCGGTTGTGTGACTAACTGACTTCACAGAGGAGGAGCTGCTTTTTCAGAATACTCCAATAAAAAGAGAGGATCCTCATGTCATCATGAAGGTCGAAATCTTGCGGCCAACTGGCAATGACCTATTTTTAGAGGCATCAAATCTTGTTCTAGGATATCAGAAAAAATACAATATCTCATTTTTTGAAAATTTAGGGGGTGTAAGGTCTTGTTTTCAAATTTATTATATTATATGGAAGTATTAAATCAGGGATAAGCATGATATGTCCCCTTTAAGGATACATGCAGAAATGCTGATGGAATGAGCGCAGAGCATGGACAGAAGGCCCCGTCCGTATCCAGATCCGTGTTTACCATTGAGCATAAATGGGCCTTTAAAGTGAAAGCAGATGGAAGCTGGCTGTCAAGGCTAAGAAGCACCTGTGATACATTAACATGACCCTCCAATGTCAAGTGTTTACCGTCAGAAATGTCTATCAATACATAATTCTAGAAATAGAAACTACATTTAATCTCTTCTTCTAATTTCTACCACTCCACTTTGTGCAGCTACTCACTCAATAACAAATGCATATTATCTGTTTGTTCGCTACCATGGAAACTTGGCAGTGCATGATGGTGGCCACTGAGGGGAGGTCCCTGGTAGTGTTGGAGACCATGGACTCAAGACTTCTATTATTGTGGCCATCAAAGGTTGGAATTGGCTGGCAACAGCTGAGTATGTACTTATCATTTACAGGCTAGCACATGCTAAAACTAGCTTTGTTCAGGTAGTGACTATGATTTAGAAGTGATTGGACCTTTTTTTTCCCTTAAACAGTAAAGTCAACCTCTCTTAACCCATTGACTTTCAAACCACAAGGCTAACTTGTGCCGCGGCCACACCAAACGCGAACACGCGAATTTACTCGCGCGAATGGCCTGTCACGCGCCGCGTGAACGCCCGAGTCTCGCCGCTGGACTTTTTTGACAAGCTGAGGCGTGAACACGCGAACGCGCGGTTCTGCGCATGCGGAGTAGAGAGCTCGTTCATTTAAAGACCGAAAGTCCAAAAGAGCAGCTGAAAAACAATGAGCTGTGGTTTCCAAAGCATGACAGGAGAGTGTGTGAAAGCTTTGGAGATTACAATCAATGCCTGCTGCCTTTCCCTGGTAATCCACCAGCCCTGCTTGGCTGTTCCCTGCGATCTCATCCTCGATCCCCCGAACCTCCGAACCCCCGACCACCCGAACCCCCGACCCATGTTCCCGGAGGTCTCCCTGGGGACAATGAAGGGGTGGAGGAAAGAGAGGAGCGCAGAGAACTAACATCTTTTCCCTGGCTCTGCCCCTGCCCCGCACTTTCCTCCTCTCTATCAGGCCCACTGAGGAAAACACAGTCGGACTCAGTGATAGCCCGTGCAGGCAAATCCAGCTGGGAACGAATGTTTTCAGAACTTACATTCAAAACCTGTCTCCTCAGAGACTTTCAACCAAGCCTGCTCCTTTTTATCCGGTCTCTGTAGAGTACACACGTCGTATCGTATAACTCTGGATGATGACACACCACACAGATTGTTTTCTCCTCCATCCTCCGGCGGAGTTGGAGCCGGAGCAGGCAGCAGTTGCCCCCCAATATTTTGAACTCGAGCGAATTCGCGTCTACCGCCCAAATGCGTGAACACTCCAAACGCGCCGCGCCAAATGTACGAAACGCGCCGCCTGAGGCGAATCGGCGGCTAAACGCGTCTTTGCATTGACTTTGTATGTAATCGCGCCGCAAATTCGCATTTGGTGTGGCCGCACCATTACACTTTCAAGATTTTAACTTCTGTTTTGAAAAACAACATAGTTCTCTACTTTCTTCTCATGGGAAACAAAACATTTCAAAGAACAATATTGGAATGTTTAAAAAGCCTTCCCAGAAGCAGACAGGCATTTTCATCATGAAACAGGTAAAAAATACACCATATTTTTTTATCATAACAAATATATATAAAGAACATCACAGATTGCAGATAAATATAACACAAGTAGGTACACATTATCCATTGGGACAACTGCTTCTTGTAGACATCTGAAGCCTAAAACAAACAGTATGTGTGCACAAACAGCACTCAAATCCACATTACTTTATTAGTCATACATTAAAGCAGCATGGCAAGCACATGCTTTTGTGTGCAGCAGACAAGGAGGATAGCATGCTGGGAATTTGAGCAACATAGCATGACATACAAGGAGCTGAATTTCACTCATGACATGATTCATAAAACAAACCATGCAGGTGTTCGTTCTGCTGCATTGTTCAGAATGTAACACCTGCATGAGAAGCAGTTTGAGGGATCTACTTCAAAGGCAGAATGAGAAAAAACATCCTGTATTGACCGTGGATGTTTAAAAGCAAACACTGGGCTGTTAACAGATTTTAACGGCTTGAGTCTGCTGTACTTCAAAAGCAAGGCAGCATTTTTTTTTTTCCAGCACGTTTGCTGTGGGCATCACTTTCTCATCATGGATAAATGCACACATGCAAGTACACATTATGCACGCTCACAGCCATTATTGATGTGCTCTGTTTTTTTTCATATCTGCAATATCATCAGAATGCATATGTGAAGGTTTCTGAGTGTGTGTGTGTGTACAAATTAAAAATCAGAAAGGAAAGATGAATTTCCCACAGGGAGATAATTAGAAAAAAAAACCAGACAACAACAAAAAAAAGCAATTGTACGTTCTCTAAGAGTATCATCCAGAGTGTGGTCACTGTGTGCTTCGAGAGTTGAGGCATTTCATGGATGTCGTGTTAAACTCATCAGTGAATACCAAGTGACAAACACTTAGGAAAGAAACACTTCAGCGCATGCTAATTAAACAAATGCATTTTTTTTTTTTTTCAATTAAGCCAGTCCATGTGCTTCCTCTGTCTTTTAGTGGCCAGGGGAAAGAAGGAAGTGAATGAGAAAGAGAGGTAGAATGCAGATTGAAATCCCCAAACAGGAACTACCATGTATATCCCAGCCAAAAATCCTAACCTGAATCGTCTCTCAGTTTGGAAGCCATTACTAGTGCATATATGACTCCCAGGTTAAAGCCCAAAGACAACCCAGGCAGCTGAAAGCTAGGGATGATAGAGTGCTCCCTGTATTCACACTGTCTCTTACTACTATTGTATGTTTATTAGTCCGCCTCCATGCCAGCCTTATAAAACTGGCCAAGGCCCTCTCTATCATACAAACCATTTTTCACTCCACACCACATAACCGCTTTTATAGTGTTGCCCTGCCCTAAGAAGAAATTGCTGAAAAAATTCAAATGCCGTCTCTTTTCAGCTGTCAGGGGGCAAACGGAATAGCTTAGCACCTCGTTGTTTGAAATATGAGGTCACAGTTGTAATATACTGCAAGTCCTCAACTCCATTTTATCACATCTTTTAAAGGCATAAGATGCAGCAGCTCCTGCATGACTAATGCAAGATAGATGCATTGTGAGGGACCTTTACCTTTGCTATCATTACTGTATTAATGCGGTATGGATGTTGAGAGGAGAGCACATCACAGCAGCAAAGAGCTGGGACCTCTAGCAGGGTTTCCATTATTGTGTTAATGAAATATAGATGCAGCATAAAGGATTTTCATCATGGCTGCTCACTGCTGTAGAGGTAATTAAGCACACATGCAGGATTCCATTGTGCTTTAATCACCTTTTAGTTAAAGCTGTCGGGAATTGCTTTAACCCTTTTAGCAGAGAGATACATCCCACCTCCATGATAATCCACCAAATGATGACATATTATATGACCAGTAGTCATGACTGCAAAAACTATAGATTCAAGCACCAAGATGAAAATATTCCCCTTCATCTGACTACAAAAATAATCCCTGACCCAAGTCTAATGTCCTGCAAAGATCCATAAAGCTTTGTCAGTTTCTAATGAAAGGAAGGCAAATGATTTATCTCCTCTACATAATCTTGATCACCCACATCATTAGTTATAATAAAATGCTAATAATGTATCATATGTCTTCAAGGGAAACTCATTTGTCAAACATTCATTTGAATGCAACAAGAATCTCTGCATATGTCCCTCTATCCTCTCGTAGTGCTACAGATAACTACTTTTAACACTATGGCAAAGAGTAAAGAGTTTTTCTGCTCACGTGTTGGCCCAAGGCCCTGATGTCTGGACCTTGGGTCATTTTTTTTGTTGTTGTTTTAAGGTCATATGCATGGGTTTAAGTGCGGGTGCAGTACTAAAACACGATCACTAAAGCATAGTGTGCCAAAGCAGGGAAGTTAATTGTGCTTAGGCACAGCACACTTGCAGTCATATGATCCAGACTTTAGGGTTGAAGAGTGCTTAAGCACAGTATGGTTTGCCAATGAAACTGCGTCATAAAAGTTTCAAAGGCTGCCTCATCCTCAACCCAAAATACAACTTAGCTGTGAGCTAACCGAAAACTTTTGTGAAATTCTTCCTGAAACATTTGGCAAGTTACTTGTTAAACACCACAGAAGTGACATATTATTTATTGTATTGTTTGTTTGTGTTTTGTTTAATATATATATATATATATATATATATATATATATATATATATATATATATATATATTAAAACCAAAACCATACTTTTTTCACAAAATGTAAAATCTTGTTACATTTTAAATTTTAGCTCTTTTTTATGTATTTAATTATTGTTACATAATGGGTTGTTGTTATATTTCAGGCTCAAACAACCCTAACCCCAAATGCTTACTGAGTGTTGATGCAACACAGTGGTTAATGGTGATGGCATCAGATTCAAAATGTTGCCAGTTTTAATATTTGATATGTTGTCTTTACACTATTTCCACTTAATCATTACATTGTGCTTTTAATCAACAGTTTCCGTAATGCCCCTCATTTTTCAGAATGTGGGTTGTTTTATAAGTGTCATTTACACACCAGGAAAGAACAAAGGTTAGCTTATCTGCAAGGTCTGATACAAAACGTGAAGCTTAAGGTGATGAGGAGACCATTTACAGCCAAGAAGATAAACTATGGCAGCCTGCAAGAGTAATCCTGATTTCTTTACAAAATTGGGCAATACCTTTTCTGTACTTGCATCGTTTCATATTTGCTGTTTTGAAACCCCTTCTTCCAGTATGACAACTTGTTCTCTTTAAATCATTCTCATTAAATCATTTTGATTCAAGGAAAATAGCTGTTTAGCTTAAAAGTGCACTGTGTAGTCATAGTAACAGCTCTATCGCGTTGTCATGGGACTAATGTTCAAACACGTTTATAATACTTCTGTGTTAGCTGTCCCCCATTGGTCATATGAAGAAAAATAAATTCCTCACTGAGTTAATTTGTCTATTTGTTAGCCCTGTTGAGAGATTCTTGCCAGTGGTCAACAGCACAAATCTGCATGTTTTATTATTCTGCCCCTGTAAGCTTATCCTTGCATCACAGCTATTCCATGGGAAGAAAAAAAAAAAACTAATTTCACAGCAGAATTTCAAGATTTTGCTGGTGGCCCTAGACATTTATAATTCTCCTCCTCAATTATTTTGCCTCTGCGTGTTAGACGTGCTGCTTGGAATAACCGCACACTGTGGGGAAATAGTGTGAGAGTGTATAAGAAGGTTAAAAAGGCACGAATTTAAGACACAAAGGAGTGAATAACAGCTGCCAGAATGTCCCCTTAGACCTTATAAACTTGATAAAGCAAAACATTGCTGCATAACATTGAATCCCTGGGTTAAGAACAAGTGCCACAGTTCTTAGGGTTTAGCAGAAAAAGAAGAAATCTGAGGTGCTGCAGCTTCAGCCTGTGTCAGACTGATTACACTGTGTCATGCAGCCACCGGCTTCTCATTTTAAACCACTTGTAGAAAACGAACAGCCATGATGGGATATATATTGCTGCTCCCGCTGTTGTCAGTTTGGCTGGCTGTACAGCCATGTTATCTATTACCTCCTATAAATTCCAATTATCTCCCTCGTCAGATAATATCAGACTCACACACATGTCAGCGTAGTACACATAAAAAAGCAGGGAGCATCAAAAATCCTGTGATAGCAATAAAATAATCCTGTCCTTGGATCTAATCTCTACCACCTCAACTGTAGACAAACTCCACTCCAGTATAATTAAGCTGATTTAGCATGATTTACACGCTGTGGGCAAGATAAAATAAACATGATTAGGTTAGACAAATACTGAGGTCAATATTTTTGAAGGCTGAGAAATTAATAATACATTTCATATGATTTTGTATGATAAACACTTGCACCGTGGGCTGCAAGGGTTGAATGCTAAACAGCTAGGTTGCCGTGCAAAGCAAGGATCTGGGGCCCCCTGCCGTTTTTGAGTCAAACTCTTTGTTAATTGCTGAAATATGTCTCCTATGGCACTTGTCATCACTTGAAAAGGAGGCAGAAGTGCTTTGAATTGGCAACGTCAGAGATTTTCTCGAAGATAGCCTTAACTTTTTAGTCAGTCTCATTTAGGAGCAAACATTTTCAACTGCAACTCACTATTAGAGGTTTTCCTTGGAGAAGCATGCAGCTGTGCTTAGTATCAATACATCAAATTTATTTATGTACAAAACAGCTTTTACATATCCGCACCTTTAAAAAATAGGATATTAGAAAAACTTGGAAAAACAGCATGAGCATGCAGAATGCGCACCAACATTTCTGCAATCTGCAAGATCTAGGGCAGGCTGTGTTTACAGCGATTCCAACCTGGGAAAGACTGGAACCTGAGAGAAAGAGAAAGAGAGAGACAATAGTGCCCTGCTCATTGCGAGCTGCTTATCACAAGCACTCAGCAGTGTCATCCTCTAAAATTAGCTTGTGCTGGCTGAGCACTATCTGGTGAAGATAAAATAAAGAGGGGGGGATCAGTTATGCTGCATTATTAATCTTGAGATATGGAGGGGAAGAAAGAGAGAGAAAGGAAGGAGCAGAGAGAATTGAATTGAGAATGGGGAGGGGGGGTAGTGTGAGGAAGAGACAAGATAACTTCTCTCTGAACTCTTTTTTACAAGCTATAGCTCCTGGAAGAAAAAGTAGAAATAAAAACATTTAGCTAAATGAGGTTGCCACTCTCACCTGGCAAAGCTTTAGATTTAGGTGGGTGTGGAGTCTGTGGCTAGCTGGAGGTAAATGAAAAGTCAAGGAGATGAGTGTCCCCTCGAGGCTGGTGGGAAATCACAGCAGCCAGGGACACAGATACATACAGCACTGCTCTCTCAGACACAATCACACACACCGGCAGAATCATAACTGGCTCTCTTTTATTTTTCTCCCAAAAGAGAGATTTCAGATGGCCCCACTGCACTCAATCCCACCTCTTACATGAGTCACCGCCACATAGCAGTGCTATATCTATTCTTGAGGTCAAAATTCAATTACATTGCAGTATAAATGCCTCCACTCTGTATGGTGTTTATTTTGTGATAAGCCGTAAAAAGTTGAAATGTGTGTGTATTATACCTTGACTAATAGCCTGGGGTCTGAGGATCAACTTAGCAGCCTTTTCTCCTCTTCTAACATAAGAGCTGTTACGTAAGGCATTTATATCATTTGATATTTTGTCATTCAGTAAAAAGCTACTTATCCAAAGCAGCTACACTGAATATAGCATCAAATAAGGCTGACCCAACAGACACCTGAGAGCATGTAACCACGCAGAGTCAATTAGTGAAGACCGTGCATTTGTCTTTGCTGAAAAGCATTTGCCTTGCGGTTGGGGCGAATGGACCATGTGGGCTTGATGTGGAAGATGCAAAAACAGAGAATATATGAAGACACACTAACAGTATCATATTCACCATAAAAGGCAATGGCCTATGTGATGCTCTCGAGCCACAATGACATTCTCCACTGTGAGCCATGTATGGAAATGTCATCAGAGAAAACAAGGGAGTCCATCAGTCCACATCCACAATTTATGAATTCATGCATCTGGGCAGGTCAGAAAAAAAAATAAAAAATGCCTGCATGGCACTTCATCCACCAGTGATGAAAATCCAGCCGTGATACAGCAGGGTGGTCGAGGACAGGAGAGGGTTTTCAAGATAAAGCTGCTATGAAAAATGAATGACTATTTGCAACAAACACAGTGGCTCCTGAATCATTAATGGGTCATGTAATGGAAAAGTATGAAGGAATAAATGACAGAGAAAAACCTTTACTGGGACAAACTTCCACACAACAACAGGATAAAAACACAGATGTCATTTGATCCAGCAAGGCTTAGATCAGCATATGCATAACTATTCTACTCCACGTGCTATTGTACAAAAGGAAAACAAGGAATACAACATTACACTTCAACACTGTTCAAAGGCTCTTTTGTTTTTATTTTTTTTGTTTATAGTACTCTAAAATGAACATTTATGTTTTTTGTTGTCAAGCTCTGACAGGATTTTTCCGTCAAAGCACTCTCACTGAAAAAGTGAGATCATCTAACATGTAGGGTTGTGTAATTAAATGTCAACAGAAGGCACCACTTATCTGTAAAAAATGAGTGCTCCTCTCATGACTGGAGCCAGCTGTGACTCAACTCTGTGATGCCAGGGGAAAATGGAGAGATATGGTGAAGAAAGTAACACAAAATTAGCACCAGTTACCCAACAACTGAGGCAGAGTTAGGATGATTAAAAAAGTCCTCATCAGTGAAGCAGACGTGTGAAGCAACTGTGAAACAGTAAAGAAATGCAGTGTCATATAGCGTTATGTCTGAAGATAGTAAGACTTTCTTAAATTACTTTGTATGGCTCATTTGGATCATGGACACCAAACTGGTTATGTCTTCAGCGATATTTTTTACTATTTTTGCTCCTGTGTTTGTCTGGAGATCCTACATGCAACCATGGCTGCATTGTTTACATGTGAAATCAGATGTTAGCAGCCTTCAGCATGTCAATGCTAACCGGTGCAAGGCCTAATGTCTTCCTACAAGGTAAGGAGAACGAGGTGAGGACAACATGCTGTTTCTCAGGTGTGAGCTAAGAAGTGACAACATCGACCTGTCCATTTATCCATCGTCATTGGGAACGTAAGATCTATCTCCAATAAGATGGACAAGCTAGCCATGCTAGCCCAACAACATAAAAAATACCAGAAGTCACAGTAGCATTATGCTATTCACAGCCATGGCTAACAGAGCTAACACTAGACATGAACGCCACTTTCAAAGAACTTCACCTGCTGTGAGCAGACAAGACACAGGTGACAGAGACAAAACAGATCCATATTTCACTGCTTGGTGGAAACATGGTGTAATTTACAATGTCAATATGCATCATCAGTGATTGGCATTGAAGCTATGACATCAACCCTGAATTTAATTCATTGGAGCATTTAGTATTTTGTTTCATAATGTGTTTGATAATATTGTAATCAATACTTTTACTCATATCAAACAGAATGTAGCATGGCATTATGAATCAGATTGGTTTGTTATAGAGGGTAAAAAGCACATGATGCTGAATGTGGCGAGAGGAGAAGTAGGATAGGACTCAAAGTCAGAGATGTATTATTAATGGGTAGCTCTTGTGCCACGTGCAGCAGATGCGTAACTTTCCAGCCAGCCAGCCTCAGATCCAAAAGTGGTCTGAGGTTTCAATCTGCTTCTCACTTTACACTCTACACTACAATAAAGCAACAGTACAATTATTTTAATGCCAGAGTAGGTTACATAATGACTATAAAGTGATATGAAGAGAGGCTGGAAATGATGAAAACCCAAATGTTAAAACACAAAATAAAATTTTAATAAAAACTTGGTACTGTTTTGTGAATGGATTGTGGCCTTCCTAGTGGACATTAGTTGCATATGGCTTGAATGCTTGTATGAGTGAGTGTTACCTAGAGTGTAGATGGGCATCTCCAAAAGCATAGATTATAACAGTGCATATGCTCTTCATACAGCTTCTTGAATGTTTATGCAAACTTTCACCTATTTTTAGATTAAGAAAATCTGATTATAAATGCTATAAATGTCAGAACTCTTCATCCCTAAAAAAAAAAAAATACTTATACTTAATACTTAATACTTATACTTAATATGCTTTCCCTCTTTTTTTCAGGGGTCTGTTTTCAATTTTGTGAATTTGAAATACTTTTCAAAGACTTTTTATTCTATCCATCATCAAACTTTTTTGTATCTAAAAAGCTATCAAAATTAATATGATCTTGATATAAGAAAAGTGAAGACGAAATAATGTGGCCATTACATGGATCACTTTCTGCCTCAAACTTTCTTCAAGGCAGGCCATTGAAATGGTTCAGTGCATAAACCTCAGCCTAAAAGAAATTGCTTTCTTGTTCAGAAAGTGAAAGGATATAATTCAACTGACCAAAAGCCTAAATGCAGAGATTAGATCAGTGTGAAGATCCCAGCCACACAGAGATGAGTGCCCCAGCCTGTGCCGAGGACACAGAAAAGCCTGAGATCTGTCTAAATCGCTCTCTCAGTTATCATAGCAGAGATGCAACAGGAGGATTCAAGGTCCTTGGATGATAAAGACGTCAGCGTGAGAAAAGATGAAGTCAAAGAGTGGGAGTTCAGTCAGTAGGAGTACCACACAAATAGCATCATCTTTTATATATTATCCCCCATTTTTAATGTTTTTTGGCATGTTTTCCTGAAACATATAACATTACACCACATTAGGCTATTTCCTGTATAGCAGTAACAGACAATGGGTTCTTCTTACTGTAAGTGAGCTTTCAACTTACCACTCAGGAAGTAGAAGCTCTTCATTGTTTATCACAGTGTTAGTTTAGAAACTCCTTCAGTGTCAAGTCGTGTATGGTTTAGATAAGTCAGTGTGAAAAATTCAAATATTAAACTGTATAAAAGGAGATGTTCATCTTAATGTCACATCATATCTCTGGAAACAATCCTTTTATAATCAGCAGGAGCATAGTTAAAAGGTGGGGCAACAAATCTGGAAGAGAATACCTTCAGGCTAACTTTGTTAGCATGATAAAGTGTTATGTGCTTTCCATTTGGGTTCTGATCCCACTACCAAAATGGTATATTACAAGTAACACTACAGGCTGACGTGCTAAATGATGGAAATATCTAATACCTATTTAATGGAATGTTAATTATGCATGGCACTTTAAGCCTCAGCACACACAGGTGTTTCCATTTATTGGGCTTGATTAGACCTTGTACAGAGACGGTGTGGCCCTGAACTGTTTGATTGACAGCTGCTTTGTTGCTTTAGTGTTGTTTCCTGTAAGAACAGCATAACCTTCATCATCTTCTCTCTAGTTAAAGTTATATACTGACAACATGTAATTCCAGATAAATGTGACTTTAAGTGGAGGAAAGGTGTAATTACCACTGTGTGTATGTGTATGTATATGTGTGTTTTGTTTTATACGTTAATGCCATTACTGCCTAATTTTAGCTTAACTTGACAGTTGAGCACGGCTTTGATGTCTTAAGAGGCTGCAGAAAAAGCACCATTGAAGAATCTGGGAACACACTCCTTCTTTTCTTATTATACTCTTAATATCAGAGTGATAATAAAAAGTAAACACTGCTCCATCAGAAGTCAAAAATAGACACTCACTACAAGCTCCAGAGGTCATTTAATAAAGCCTTGGTAGATAAACAATACTTTGCTAAACTATAGTGTTGGCAGAGGTTGTCTTCCTGTTTCTGTTTGAATGCCACAGTTTTGACCTGTCTTTATTGTAACGTATGATGGAATGAGCTTTTGTTGTGTTAAATGTTGTATATAGGGTTATCCTGCACTCTCAGGAAGCTTCAGTGCTGCGACTTATTGGGATCTTTATAAAATAAAATAGAAATAAATTCCTCTTAGAATACAAGACATATTTCTTGTTCCATTTTTTTTCATTTTCTCTTCCATTTTATTTATATATCAACCTTAAGAAAAATAAGACGCCCACATTTGATTAACTCCCACAAGACAAACTTTGGAACAGTTTTATCTTTTTGTCTTAAAAGTTTCATCAGCTACCAAGCAGTTAATACATCACTTCACGCTTCAACTCTACACAAAAAAAGGTAACAATGTGAACATCAAATTTTTCAAGTGTCATTGCCACAAACTGTCCCCCCTTCGACAGCAATTAACCAAAGAGGAACTGTTTCACTACACATGCTGCAAGGCATGTTATACTTTTAATCCTTTTTCAGTGTCTGGAAGAGTGATTGTCTTCTGATGGGTTTAATTCAGCTCTTTCTCTGTGTGTGTCTCCATAATGTGAAGTAAAACGATCCAGCAAATTTACCTTTAACCATGCTTTTTCAGACTGGACCAACATTGAAGAGAGTGTCTGTATGTCCTGAAAAATTGAAGTTGATCTGCTCTGCAATCTTTACTTTATAAACTACAGACATGGTCTATTTGGCAGGATTAAAAACACAGACATCCTCTGCAAATATTACAGATTATGAAATGACCCTAGGTTGCACACCAGATGCTAATGAGACTTAAGAGAGATTCCTTTTCCTTCAGACAGAACTACTACTGCCTAAAGACTTCAGGTAATTTGCAATAACTTCAAAGGTTGTCTGTAATCTTAATACTGCCTGTAATTTATGTATGATTTCTGCCACAGAACGAGACATCAGCATTTTATTGGAGAAAATTGATGAAGGATTTAAAGACAGGTTTGCACAAAAAAGGACTTGAAAAGATATAAACTTAAACTGTTTTGCCTGGGAGACATGCCCGGGTTATCATATTTTATTTGCGATAATGTCTGGAGTTGTTGTGAATGTGCAGCCCTTGCTGGTCCAGTGGAGATCAGCACACAATACACAAACATTATAGATCACATTTACATGCACTGTGCTAAGAGAGGTCAAAGGAAATTAGACAGGAAGTCATTGCACAAGTGTAACTCATCACAAATGGAGCATTTCCTTACTTTGAGTATGTCTGGGAAACCACCTCCTGGCTATGGTTTAATGCCTACTAGCTGGATTAAAGTGGTATGGATCTTCTCATCAAATGCTCAGCAAGAAAATAAACATGTTTATCAAAAATGTTAAACCATTGCTTAAAGAAATTGCCTTGAATCTGACCCTGCATGTTTTAGCCTATATTTTTCATACACATTGCACAGAGCAGTTTACGGTTCTGTATCTTGCCCAAGGTGATTTCGAAATACTGATTTGAGAGGCCTGGGATCAAACACCAGATCAACCAGTGAGTGGACAAACATTTTATCTCATTAGCCAGAGCTTGCCTGTAGTTTTCTACAAAGAATACAAGTTGCCAGTGTAATTGTGATACACCGTGCACAGCCAGATATAAAGACCAGCCTCACTCATAGCGAAGCTTTCATCTAAAGGGTTTTGACGTCTGCAGCTGCAGAAAAATATATATTCTGTTGTATCATGTTGGACTTTGTTTATACCTCATTTTGAATACAAGGTGGCTTTTTCCTTTTAGCAGCAAGGGAAGAAAATCAATAGGTAGAATAATGATGCTGTTGTCTGTACTGCTTCCATGCTTCTACTTTCACTGTCATCAATTTACAACACAGCGTTTAGAGATCAAGCTTGCTTTTTATTCAGCTGCTCTACTATGTCTTTGTGGGAGCTGCAGGGTAGAGGGTTGAGAGGATATATGCGTGCATGGTGTGTGTTTATGTTTGTTTAGTATGTGAAGAGGAAGGAAAGGTAAAGATATGAAGAAGAAACTATTACATGATTAAACGAGATGGGGAAAGGAAGGAAGGAAGGAAGTCAGAGAGCGAGAGCAAGAGATATCACAGACAGAGATAAAGCTCTTCTGAGGTGAGATTCTCTGACAGACCTTTCCAGCACACTACACAGCTACAAGCAGGAAGAAAAGAGAGGAAGGCTTTGGTTGAAGAGGTTGGATTGTGGTCCTCGTGCTCGCCAGCCTGCATAATGATGGGAAAAGAGGAAATGTTCTTACTCGGAGCAGAAGATAAAAGGATTTGTAAGGGTATGTAAGTACAGAAGAGGAGTCGAGAGAGCGATCAATAATTAATTTACTTTCAACAGTCAAGGGCAATTAACACGCTTTTTTGCCCATTACCCGGCTAAAAGGGCCGACTCTGTGGCTCTAGCCCCCTAATCTCACTGACCATTGTCACAATCGAGGATTACACAGCTAACAAATCGATGCACATGCACACACATAGATACAGAAAACACAACCAATCCCCTACACACTGGAGACTTGGATTAGAGGCAGTTTTGTATGGATACAAATGTCGAACATGCAGGATTTTGTTGCATTAACCTCCGTCCTGAAAAATAGGACGACTGAGTGATTCACTATTTGTTTTACTAACAACAGTGTGTCTCTATTATCCATCACGAAATGCAACTGCATATAAAAAATGTAATGGTATACCAATACCTGCTGTGGTCTGAATATTTAGAGCAGAACACAGACTCTCTGTGGTGTGACAGTTTGTAGCTCAGTGCAAACACATATTTTTCTGGGACATTTGTTCCACTGGCTGCAGGGTAGGTTATTGTCTGAGAGACTTTTCTACTAAAAGAGGTTAGAGGTTTGTACCCTTCACTTGTCGGAGTCCAGGAGGATAAATCTTGGTTGTCTTTATAAAATGATCAGAGGCAGCCAGGAAATGTTTGATTCTGTTTTTCTTTGACTACCTATACGCTGCTTCCTGCTCTGTGGCAAAAACCTTGACATGTTAGAGCTTCGTTGATGTTGGCTTTTTGGAACCAATATATCTTTTTGAAAGGCAGTCTTTGTCTGCACGTGCATCAATGCACAGAATCGATAAGGCAGCAAATGGTTTGATGGCAGTTCTGAAACACACACCACAAACACCAGTTTTGAGAAATGTAGCTAAAGCTGAAGGGTTTATAACTGCACTTCCTCCAGTGTTCATTTAAGAGTGACTAGTTTCAAAACAGCCCATCTCACAGCCAAAATAAATACGTTTACAGCAGGGTTTGAAATGTGTTTTACTCTGAAGATATTATTTCTCTGCCTGAACACACACTTAACACACAGGAGTTACTTTTTCCATAACGACTTACTTTGAAAGACATGAAACAGTCTTGGGGTTCATGACAGTCACTGCAGAAGGATAGTTGTATGCACATGTACAGCAAAACATTGGATATTTTATATGTTTTATCATCCACTTGAGAAAACAACAACCACCTACAATCGATGGTGTGTGTCTCCCCTTGATCTCTATTCCCATGTGAGGGATTTAAAACAGTCACACTCACAGAGAGATTCACGCACGTTTTAACTCCACGTCCAACCTGTATTGCAATGCTTCTCATGGTTTGACAAAAGTTTTTAAATACAATTAATTAAAAATGCTGTAGTTATTTGGATAAAAACATTTTAACTGCTTGAAAGCACAAGTTTTAAGTCACAAGATCCTGAAAACTAAAGAGATAGAGAGGAGCTGTTGGACAAATTTTATGTAGCCCATGATCCACTGTGATACAATTGTGGGAGCTGTATTATGTTTATGTGTATCATATCATGAGGTTGTGGGAAATACCAAGCCCAGTTTTATAATGTAATGTTCTCCAGACTTGGGACGCTGGTTTAGCTCAGTGGGTAAGTTGTGCACCCCAAATACAGAGCCTGTTGTCCTCCAGCTGACAGCCCAGATTCAGTCTCAACCGGCAGCGTGCCTCCCCTTCTTCTGCTGGTTTCCTGCTCTATCCACTGTCCACTCTTCATGAAAGCTTATGCATAACTTAAAAAGAAAAAAAGAAAAAAACTTTTTGCAGATTTGCTTTATTTGATTTGGTGCTGGAACAGACTTTGTGCCGTAAACACAAGGCTTTCTAGTGAAATAACTTGATTTGGGAATATTCATAATCCCTTTATGTTGAATTACAGCTGTGCCTTTATCAAACAGAGCTATAGCGCCGCTACTTGTGCTAAAGATAGTGCTGAGGCAAAAGGGTCAGCTTGCCCCCTGCTGGACAAACAATGTACTATCAACAAATCCGAATCATCAAAGTCATTGTTTGCTGCATTGCATGCTCTGTTAAAATAAATAAATAAATAGATAATTAAATTAATCAAACTATCCCCACAACTAATCTGTGAAATCAGCCAAACAAAACTGACCAACTGAAATATAGGTGGGGCTCAGGTAACTATAACTGGGTGTTGTAGTGATGACAGTGTTCCAACGGCATCCTAATTTCTGAGGTTTTAGTCCAGCATCATGTGCTCTTGCAGCCAGTGCACGATTTCCCTGAAAGAAATCTCCACTTCACATACACCGCTATGATCATCAGCATTTCTCATATGGAATAAGTTACCAGGGAAACACTGTTTACACACAATGAATTTACCTCAGAATCGTGATCAGACTGCAGAAGAGGCACATTGCTTCAGCTCATTCTACCCCAATATTACTTGATGCAAATATGTCACTGATTTCCTTTTTTTTTTTTTTTTTTTTTTGAAGATTTAAACTTGGTGATTTAAAGGATCATGTCTAAGGGAGCATGCTCTGATGATGGTCAAAGCTTTTTATTCAACAGACTGAATTGTAAAGCTGCAGCACCAGTGACTGCTCCTGTAGCAACAGGAAGTGAAGCCTGCACAAACTCAGCATATTTACAACAACCAATGAAGAGGAATGAGTGCTTTTTGAAGCAACTTACTCACCATGTTGCCCACATGGCCTTTTCACCTGACGGGTCAGAGCACAAATCTGCCAGAGGGTCACTGTCTTGCTGAAGGACAAATCAGCATGGATGGAAGCGCTGCTCAGAATATGGAAAAATCTCTGTTTATTTTCCTGCACAATGAAGACCAGAGGTTGTTTGTTTTCCAACTATTTTGCTTGTTTTCCCTCAGACATTACTCACATTTTGTTACTGTTAATTAAGGGCAGATGTACGGAGGCCAGCTCCTCATTACTGGTGACTCTGATTATTAAGCAGGCAAGCAAAAACTGTAAAATCACATCATTGATCTCTGTGATACAGACAGGATGCAAACTCATAGAGCACATTTTGAGGGTAAATTTAGTCATAAACAATTTTAAGTTTCAGTTAAAAATATTTTTGGTCATAGTTCACAGTAAGGAGCTGTCTAAGGCAAACAACAACAAAAACAAAGTATATTTACCGTCTTTTACGGCTGCAACCAGTTTGATTCTGACAACACCTTCCACAGCAGGCAATCCAAAAGAGACAGTTTTCTCTTTTCATGGCATTTGTTCTCTGAAAAATTATTCACATAAATGTAAGCAGCAGTTTGAAAAGTTAGTTTGAAAAAAGACAAGACAATCCACTACAGGAGGCGCCAAAATCAATACAACACCCCATTTCTAACAAGCGGTTCAGTTCAGTTCATCTCAGTATGGCATGCATTCCCACTTTTCAGTACCCTTCTGTTGGGGTACCAGACTAAACTGATCTGATTCCAGAAGGTGGCGCTACAACACTGCAGTCTGTTGATTGCGTGCGCCAGCAGCTGCTGTATTTCCCCTAGCAGCACACAGCCTTCTCTGAAACAAAGCTGAAACAAAAAAGACAAATTTCTGGATGTCTCCCATTGTTGCTCTTTGTTTACAGTGTCACGTTTTTCTTCTTCATTGGTTTTATTAGCAGGATACACTGTGTCTTGCTGCTATGGCGCCTCACAAACTGGAATGCTTGGTAGAAACAGGGATAAAGTCCCCTGACAGCTGCCTTAAAAAACTTTTCTTGTTCAAACTGCTGGGCCTACGATGTCTGTGTTGCTGATTTTTAAGTCAGTTTAAAAGATTTTGTTTATTCATCTAAAAAAAAGAGTGGGTAGTAAAACAGTTTTTAGAGAGACCATTGTTTGAATCCACTCTCATGTAACTTTATGTTTATACTTAACAAGTTGAACTAGTTTTTTTGACTTTGACTTATAACTTGAGTATTAAATGAATTGTGATCAAGTCTTGGTACGACATAACCTGTCATCAGAATGAGTACAACAACAAAAGGACCCGAAGAAGGGCTTGATGAAGACACTCTTCCTGTGCTTTGTTGAGCCTCAATCCATAAAGGCTTGACCCTGAGCTGCTTCTGCACTCCTGACGTAATGAAAGCTGACTCATGGTTGTTGTTTTTTCACTTTGCACTTCACTATTATGAGATTTCTTTTTTCCTTTTGTCATCTTGGTTCTGAGCATGATGTTTATCAGCAGTCTGCTGATTATGATGCTCCTTTCTTGACCAGTGGGACTACTAAAATTTTTAAATCGATGCAGCTGTCTGAGAAGCTCGAGTGCTTCAAAGGGAGTTAGTACTCTAGCATAAATGCAGCTGGAGTTTCAAACATAAATGATATTTATATACAAAAAAAAGATTCACTAAAAGAATTTCACAACTATGACAAACAGCATTGAGGATATAATAACATTTCAACCCACTGTGCTTACTTGCTTTTCAGTTCCTTGTTAAATTCAATCTGTAAGTAATCCTTTATTTTTATGCTTTTCAGTTAAAGTTACAGACACACAAACACTAGCATGCAGCTGCTCTTTGCATCTGTGACAACAGTGTGCACGCAGAAGCAGCTGCCTGCTTTAATTAACATGAACACAGAGGACCGCCATCGAGGACAGACATACTGTACTCTCACAACAATTCAATGAGTTGCGAAAGAAATCACTTTACAGTGGATGATCATTTCAGCAACTGCTGGCATTTTGCAAGCACTGATGCACACATTCTAGGTTTTTTTGTTTGTTTTGTTTTTTTGGTGCAGGGTCGAGGCAGCCTACCAGAACTGAAGCCAGTTTTTGGATTACTGACATATTAGTGCAGTCTGTTCACAGAGGAAGCTAAGAGATGAGCGTGGGACCATGACAAATCTTAACCTATTTAACACCTCAGGTTTTCTTGAGATTTGAAACAGGGTTTCATTTGTGATCAGAAATTTACAGAGTTTTTATTTCTGCACTGGTTCATAGTTTCTCAACAACAATCAGAATCAATCAGTACCTCATTCATTCAGCCAATATCAGTCTATTAAACTCCATGAAAGTGAAGATCTCTAAGTCTTACCTACCAAAACCTTGGACTTTTGTGTGGGTGATCAGCACCTTGCTTCAATGGCAAACATTAAAAGCAGGTAATCATCATAATGAACAGTAATGTCAGCGGCAAAGTAAATGTAAGAAGCTTTAAAACAAGCAACAGCGGCATACACTGCACAGTTGACTACAAAATGACTCATCAGTCTTTTAACAGAATGCTTTACACGCCTAGACTGTGTGATCAGTGATAATTTAAGGAAAAGGAGCCCTCCCCTGCCTAATGAAGTGACCAGCAAAGACTGGAGATAGAGCCATAACACGAAAACATAACAGGGCTGTGTCTATATTTTTATGTAGCTTCTTTTTCAATTAGCTACACTCTTGGGGTTTTTATCATTCGGTATGCTCAGCACAGAAACCTCCCCAGTGGCGCCTCACTTCTTGATCACCATCCAAGAGGCAGGCCTTCTGATATGAAATTTGTCAACAAATATGGCATCCAATGATGGTTTTCAAGGTACAGTTTTTAAATCCAGAGATAAAAAAAATCAATGGTTTGACAAAATTTCTGTTTTTTTTTTTTTTAAATATTTTCTTGCCATGGTAGCTTAAGTCAACAGATAACAGTAAATTTGAGCTACTAATGGGAGACTATGAGACTCCTGGGAAAATGATGGTAACATGACCAAAGAAAGGGTTTTGTAATGCAATATAGCCAACATATTTACCAAATATATATCAGAACTAGGAAGAAAAAAAAATAAACAAAAATCAAACTGGATTTCAAGGGCTCTGATTCTTAAACATCATGTTGCATGACTTGAGAAGTCAGTTTCAGAAAAAATGGTGAGATAAAAATTAATTCCAATCAGCCATGCCAACTCATTTTCTATGACTTATTCATCACATAGTGTTTTTAGCATACACGTGATCAACTAACACATTTCAAGTGACTCAACTGGGGATCACACTGTCTCTCTTGATGTAATGTAGGGTTTAATTAGCTGTTTAACCTTCACATGGTCTCAGATTATTTAATGGATTCACATAATAAACTTTGCAGCATGATTTAAAAACAGCTTTGTGATACCACGAGCTGACTCTGTCTTCTTGTTTTTAGGATGTGTCATACAAAGTTGCTTGTTTATTTTTTTAATAGTTTTCAGGTCCACAACCTTCAACCATGCGTCATGAAAATCAGGACAGTAGTTTTTCCATAATCCTGCCGACAAAGAAACAAATAAACAGCACAGAAAACATAACCCCCTAGGCGTGGTATGAGTGTAACATTGATAAGCACTTCAATGCATTAGACATGGACAATACTGAAAGCAGCAGCAGAAATTGAGCTTGTTTGTGCAGTAAAATGCCTTCTGCATACTTGAACATGGCTCTGTTTGAAGCAATTATGAGTGTAAATATGAGCTTCAAATCCCAGTGTTGGCTGCTTTTAGCCCTGCAGCCTTTTCCATTTTCAATGAGGGAAGAAAAGTTCAATTTATTTGCAAAGCTTTCTCCGTCAAACAAGTTTGTGACAAAGTGGTTTACAGAACAAAGCAAATCATCACAGGTTAAAACAGGACACAAACACCAGAGTAAAAAAGCAAACAGAAAATTTAGCTCCGGCTTTTAAACACTGTTTCAAATGATCTGTTTTCATACTGGGATCAGTCACAGTGATATCTCAAAGACACATCTTATTACTTATGCATAAATTCTGTTTGGGTACAGTAACTATTCTTAGCCCAAATATTTTCACTGTGCCATCTCTCCTTTGGGTTTGACTAAAATGTAGGTCTCCAGGAAAAACTGTCTGAGTTCTTTGAGTTATTTTACATAACAGTACTGTTTGCTATTGCCAACCTGTCTCATGCAGGAAATATGACAAGGACCGAAATTCAAAATTTTCAGAAAGTTATATTTATATCTTTAAACTGAATTAAAGAACTGGGAGATTTCACAGGTTAAAGATCACCAGTTGTGAGACCACTGACATTGAAGAGACTGGTGCATAATCAAACCACCAGAAATAGCCAAGCACTGCAAAAAAGTACATGAATTACTAACCACAGAATTTTTGAACTGTATGTTTTTTTGTTTTTTTGGTTTTGTTGTTGTTTTTCTTTCTTTTTTTTTAATTCTATGTTAACAAGATGGTACCTTGTTTGTCTAACTATGTCCTCTCTCGTTTGTGCTTTGAGCTAAACAAGGTATAGATATTCACTTTTGGTTCCAAACCCAGTTTATTCTGATAACAGCAAGGCATATTACAGCTGACCCAGCAACCTTTGTAGTAGTAATGAGCTTAAAAATTAATAAAAAAAATAAAAATAATAAAAAGAACACAGAAAATAGTAATGATTTCATGGTACTCGCTCACATCTCCATCTTCTGCACAATCTGCAGAGAGAATCACTGGCTCTGACCTCCTCTCCATGAACACACTTTTCACACAGTGCAGCAGGAGTAAAGTGCACAGCATCCTCAGAGACAAACATCACCCATCTCATGTTCTGTCCAAATGGAAGGACTCTGGCAAGAACCTGAGACACCACAGGCCAGTGAGGATTTCTACTCTTGAGGCCCGTGCTCACACAATAGCTTTGCTTCGTCTGCTGTGAGACAATCATAGAATTTAAGAATAGGACGAAAAAATAATAACCCTATATTTACATACTCCATGGACACCATCTCACAGGATAATAACAACATGCAGCAACAATTAATACAATAGTGCAATAATGTTTTACGGCAGAAATGGCTCCCAGAGATTCTGAGTGCAATAAGAAGATAAAAAAAGGTATGTAATTTACATCTCTGTAGTCTAAAGCAGAGAAAAAAGGGCTTCAACTATAAGTTTCCTATACACAACATTGCATGGTTAGTCATACATGTATGTCACAGTGAAAATTAAATTTGATTTAGTTTGGTTGTACTATGTCTTTAAGGTTTTGAATTTGTAGGTTATCTTCTCCTCGGGCTCCAGTCTTTCTAAGTGTTAAAAACAAGCTCAAAATCATTAAGAGCAGACTAAAACATTTAAAGAACACTACAAAATTGTGGCTTGTTATGCAACATAAAGTTGTTGTGGCAGCTGGATAAAAATTTGCTAAATGATTAATTAAAAGAAGATTATTTTTCTGATTTAGATAGTCACAAAAGAAGAGGGCAAAAATTGACCCTTGTCATCATTAAAACTTAGAATTAATTAGTCCCATCAAAACTTCTTGGCACCTGCCTGATAGGAAATCCTGAAGCCATTTAAAAGCTTGGTAAAATAAACAGGTTGTAAAATCTCTCAAAGCCAGGGATGATCTTGTGAAAATTTGTATTGTATGGTTATAAAAAACTAACTCTCAATCAAAGAAAGTCAAATTTACCTCTACTATCTTGTGCAGATGGCAGTAAACATCTCTCTTCTAAATATATACCTGACTGTAATCCACACTTCAAAATGAGATTATCAGCAACAATATTGCTGGTTACAGTTTATATTAAACTGCTACTTTTTAGCTTTCAGGTCCGGTCAACCAGGGCTGGATTGATTTATGGCAAGTCCAGGTCTCTATGACAACCCCATGCGGGCTGATGAAGTTTAGTGGTAAGAAAAGATAAAACACAGAGATCTTTGTTTTTCTTTGCTAAAAACTATTTCTATTACTAATTTTGTAGTGATTGTGGACACAGGTGCCTAACGGTCAGACAGAAAAGGACAGAAGAGCAGAAGAAAGATACAAGGGAGAGTGATACAGCCCGAGCTAAAGGCTAATAAGCCTTTAGTCAGCCCACATTCAGCAGTTATTCTGCAGTGGTCTGTTCAAACTTGAGAGTCTATCAATAAAATGAAGAGCGAGGTTTCGTTAGCTCAGCTTGATAGATGACTGGCAGGACATAGCTAACCAGGATTTACTAACGTTTTCACATTACCGACATGTCTTAGAGCACCGGACTGCCATCTGCACTAAATAAAAACAGCTACTAAACTAAATACAAATTCACAGTGTTTACTTCTTATCATGTTAGCCCACAGATACGTTAGGTCACTGGGCTGCCGAAAGCGCTGCATATAGCTGGCTGCTACAATTTGATTGATGTCACATCTCAAACCAAGAAAATGTAATCTCACAGAATGACGTTTTTAAAATGTGTACTGTTACTAAAAGGTAAAAATATCTTCAAAAAGCTTTTCACTTGATGTACATGTGTGTGGGTCCCAGTGCTAATAACTAGGTGAGTGAGTCTTTGCAACCATTCACGTGTCTTCATGGCATGAAACTCTACCATCCACGATTTGGCAAATAAGTGTATTCCTCCAGTTCTCTTCTGGTCTAGACAGAAAGATGACAAGATTATTATTGACTGTACAATACGGTTGGCAGCACCATGGATAATAGCCTACCTACTGAGCCAGGCTCAGAGTCCTCAAGAGTCTGCCGCTGCTGAGCTCCCGCCAAAGAGAAATAGTTAAGTGACATGTCTGTCATGAAACAGAGGGACTCAGCACCTCCTGCAGATGCAAAGAGCTTTCTGCAACCTCTCATGCTCCCACCTGGTCCAGAGTGGTGTCATGTCACGAGGTTTAAAAAACTCTTGAACTTCAGCATAGGAGGGGGTACAGAAACATCAGTCAAGTGGAGGGTGCACGGCTTGACTTCCCCTGTCCCCTTTGTGTGCCATACAGGCGCTGGTGAGCAGGAGGTTGACAGTTGCCTTCGGCAATGGGGGGGAATTGTAATGCGGATCTCTCTTTCTTTCCTTTTTTTTTCTCTTTTTTTTAAAGTGCCAATTGGTGGGAATATAAATAAATAAGACACCCAGCTGCTATTTACAGATATCTTCTTTCCCTGGTGTGTGCTGCTGAAGTGCTCTGTGGAATCCCAATTTCCCCACTAGAAACCTTTGTGGAGGATTGAAGGCTGCAGTCAAGAGTGACGTAATACTGCCTCCTTGTGGAGAGTGGTGAGAAGGAAAAAAATATCAACATTACTTTAAACACACACTGAAAACTTTCATAGTACTTATTCTGCAAAAGACACTTCATCTCATTTGAAGCATATAAAGTGTGTTTTCACATTAGATAAATGAGGTTCTTGAATCTTTTAGAAATTGAATGTACAGCAGTTTAATGTAAAAATGCAGACTGCAAGCATATACCTTCTCAGCCAAAATCAGTCATTAGCTAAGCTCAATCAATCACTCTGACCGCATTTTTTTTCTATCTTTTTGTTATTTTTTTTTCTCTACAATCTCTGTGTTCATTTGATTTAGGGAAGCTGACTTAAGAAGACTTGAGGCTGTCCAAGCAGATTACTAATCCCAACATATATAAAATACATTTTTTAAGACTCAGTCAACAAAATATCCGTACCTCCTGTTTGAATCTTGTTTGGGGTGGACTATTTTTAAAAGAATTATAAATGTATTGTTTGGAAAAGTCCCATATAAAAGCAATCCGTGTTGCAGTGGGAGCATTCAAGCTCATGCATGTCACACCATGTACATCAGCTGCAATGGCAAATGTCATTCACTTGACATGTGCATGCAAAGAAAGTCAGTCACATATAGTTAGATTGCATGTACTGTAAGTTACTGCTTCAGTTGGAAGCACATTCAGCCAAAGTGTTCTTTTAATAGCTGAACCTAAGGCTGCTCACAGTTACTAACACTTAAAGGCAGAATTAGCAGCATGCTGAGTTGAAAGTGACAAATCCTTTTATACTGTACTCTGCTTAAACCTGGTTTTGGGACACTGGGGCCTGATTATTAAATTTAGTGGGATTTTCTACCTAGGTCCACTTAGACCAGAGGCAACATTAATAAGCTTTTAACATAATGATGAAGTAATAATTTACAAAGTCAGTGAAGACATTTTTTTTTTCATTCAAACCTACAACGTAAACGTTTCCTTATGGTTCTCTGTCTTAGTGAAATGGTTTGGCTTTTACTTTGAGGACATATATATTTATATATTCTTCACATGAAAGCATCTTAATAACTCTTCAAAGTTAATTTCATGCCTAGCGTAAAGAGAGAGCTGCAATCATACAGCAGACACATTAAATTAACACACTTCTCCTTCCTCTGCTCACATTTTCTTTCCAGTAATGAGGAAACACATTTATTTTTCCACTGTCAATTACAGGTGTCGACTTGGATTAGTGCTTCCATCTGCCAGGACATCAGGGGCATCAAATTCACACACGTCAGATGTCAGCTGTTACCACTAAGAGGTGCTAATCAAGAGAGCCAAGATGGGGAAGCATGTTTTACATAAATCAATACTTTTAATGTAGCTGCTGGTAGAGGACAGTGATCAGGCTGCATCATCGTCTTATTTTAGATTGTGGAATGACAGGTAGAAGCAAACAAGACAAGCCTGTAAATGGTGAATGAGAGTTTCAGGTAATGTAGAGAAAAGAGAAAAAGTGGCTCCACTACACAGTAAAAGCTACAATATCTAATGTAACAGCTATCACAGAGGTAGATAATTAAATTATCCATCAGAAGATGTTATTACATTATCTGGCAGTTAATTAAATTAACATTTCATTACATTATGTACTCATCTACGGGGACATATAAATCTGACACATAATTGCTTTATATAACACACACACACACTCACACACACGTTTATACAATAGCTGGAGAAATAATCTCTCTGACCTGCGCCAGGACATCCGTGGCCTGAAGCAGTGACTGTACCTGTATTCAGCTCATTTATTTGGGTTCGGGTCACACCTGCACCAAAAATTTGAGCAACAAAAATCCACTGGGCAAGGTTTCCTGCTGTTTAAAATCTCAAGCATTGAGAATTTAATTATTTTTGTTGAACAAAGGAGGAGAAGAAAGTAAAATTCATATGTACATGATTTCAAATATTCTTTAGCTGTCTTATCACTGTGATTTTAAGTTCTTCCAGAAGCAGAGAAATTATCTTTTCATTTCCGTACCACCTTTAACCTTTCAAGACAACCTCTTCTCCAACTTCCTCTTATTCGTCTCTCTAGTGAAATTGTGTCTTGATTGATTGCATCAATTATAGTAGTGCTTGTATCAACGGCGCAGGAGGACTGTGTATAGCTTTTCCTCTTGAACAGTAGTCAACGAATGTCATAGATTACTCAAAGCCCTCGAAAAGGCTTACTGCAATTTGTGAAGCTTCATAAAGGTGACGACAGACTCCAGGCATCTATTTCTGTCAGTGAAGCTTTTACATTAGTCCCTTTGTATGAGAGAAACAAAAATCTGGATAGAAATCAAACGTGCAAAATCCCTTATTTTCTCTTAACTTTATGGTATATATGGTTATAGCCTCAGGTAAACAGAGGAACACAAGGCTGCCACTTTTATGAAAGAGGAGTTTTAAGTGATGGAGAACTATTAAGGATGTAAAGAGATAAAAGTGAGCAGTATTTCATTCACAAACAAGTAGGGTTTGCACAAAAAGTAATTTAATAAATGAAATTTTCTTGAAAGACAAATGCACATATTTTATTATATGATTTTTTTCCAACAAAAAAACAACCTGTTTCCAATAACTGAATCCTTTTAAACATACTCTTCACTGTACATTTTTATTTACAAAAGTTCTGTTAACAGAAATGCAGGGCAGGGTGTAACATTAAAGGCACGGTTTAATCCCTGTAAACAGTACTGTTTTTTTAAGCCACCTATTAAGCTTAAGTGAGTGGAAATAGTCTTTTTAAACTGAAGATAAACAAAATGTGTGCACTTAACACCTTTTAACAAAACACTGCAACATAGTAAAGCTTGTGTACTCACCACAAAAAAACAAATCCTAATATATGTTACAAAACTTGGTGAAATTTAGGTTTTCAAACGGATTTCTAAACAAAAGTTTACAAAGTCAGTCAGCTCTGTAGTTTTATAGGCAAGTTTTATAGGCAGATTTCCTTCAAGTGCAAAATCTAACTTGCTTCGTAGCACAAAGTCAGTGCCAAAATCCTATGACATGAACAGAGGCTCCAGCAGTAGCTTTAAATATGTAGTCAACCCCAAAATGGTTTGACTCATCACATACTGCACAACCTGCATCACAGTTCACAACTTTAAGCGTAGACTTGTTTGTAACTTCTGCAATAGATAACATTTAATTATATGATTTTTATTTTGTTCAATATATTCTAAATCTAGAGAAAAATCAGATGTTTGCATCAAAGTTGCCAATAAGTTTTGGTGAGGTTATTTCCTACAACCCTTAGTTACAAACTGTTGTGTTACTAAATGCAATGCTCTTAACATAAATTGTTGAGTGACCAAATGCTACAACTGCTACTGAGATAAGCGATCTTTAAACTCAGTCAATACTTCCCATTTCAAAATTAAGTGTTTCAAAGAGAGGGCTGAATGAAATAAAAATCCTTCACAAATATTCAAGTGTACTGAAAATCAAATCTGGGCATGTAAACATCTTTCACTCATCTTCAGCCCACGCAACAGAAAACTGTTTTCAAACAATAGTGCACTGATTATCATGGTAAACAAAAGCTTTGGTAAGAACACAGAAACAAATGAAAAGGAAGAAGTTTCATCTCTGGTGCAACTGTTTCTTTCTTTTTAGACAAACATGTCAGTTACATTCATGAAGAATCGACAGAAATTTTACTCTGACAACAGAAAAAAATGATGGTTGCTGGTCTTCAGGCAACAAACTTGTTCTTGGTGGTGGAACTGCTCTTTGTGGCCGTGTCTGCATGAGACTGATACCCGATGATCACTTTCGGTGGAACGCCCAACCTCTCCTTATACACACGCCTAAAGGTGGAGACAAATGCTGCATATCAGTGAGTAAACATTTATTAATTTGAGGAACTAAATCATGTTTGAAAGTCATAAAAGCTGGTTTCTAACATCAAACCCTTCCCTATTCCTACTATCAACTGCTATAGAAAGGTAGTTGAAAGAAGCTGCCCGCTGAAGCTCCATCTCTGGCATACTTTGCCCCAGAAGAGTCTTTTTACACAGGTCTGAAAATCTGAAACATGACACACGAACTTTTGACACTACCTGTAATGCTATTCAGGATCTTACACCTAACTTGTGAAGAGGATAGCTCATGTCAACTTCGTGGATCTTGGTACTTTTGGAAAAAGATTCACAAACAGCTTGCTCACTTGAATTAGCAGGGTGATGTTCACGATAACACGATATGTTCTGACAAGTGTTACTCATTTGTAAAAATATTTCATTCTCTACTACTCCAGTTACTGTTTGTTTGAAACACTGTCAGATTACCCAATGTGTGTGATGGCCTCTCTGTTCTCGTAGTCTGTGGTCCATATTGCTATTTTATCTCCTTTGGCTCGGACGTTAATGACAGCACCACACACGTCATCGCTAAAGTCATCAAAAGCTTCACCAACAAGGCACAAGAGCTGCGGGGAAAAAATAAGTGCATCATTATTGAGGGAGCAGTTAGGAGCTAATGGGGCTTTTTCAGAACAGACATTCTGACTTTTCACAGGAGGAGAAGCACAGGTGTTGCTCATAGCTTTAACGATGGCCCAGTCAGTTCTATCAAAGAGTCACAGTTGGGTTAGTTGGGTTTGACAGTGAGACAGCACATTAAATACCACAGCCGTTACAACAAAACAGATCATTGTTTTCATTTGCAACCTGTGCTTTGTGGGTTTAATGGTGCAATAAAATGAAACGATATCATCAGGACTGAACATACTGTCTCCAACCAGAACCGATCCAGGTCTGCCTTTCGCTGCTGCTTAGACAGAGTGATCAGCCAGCGTCCACCTCGTCGATTCCTTTCATCCTCCCACATGGGCTCAATCCCATCCTGTATGCAAATAAAGCTTTAAGTCACACGGCTATAAATATATAAAGGCATCAGAAATGATCAGACGAAGACGTGCATCTGCATGGATCAGATTCCAAGAGATGAAAACTGAACATAACAACAATCAAATGCAACCAAAAATTAACCCTGCGGTTACATTGGTGGTCCTCTGAACGGAATCATTCTGACTTTAAATGTTTATTTTTTTACATAACCACAGCAAAATGTTTTAGATTGATACGTTTCCCAGAAATCTGTACAAGTCCCTCACCAGGATGTTTTCAGTGAAATGAAAATAGATACCAGATTAAAGTGGATTATGCTTTAAATAAAGATAGTGCTTTTAAGGTTTGCCAGCTGAATTCTGATGAAGATATGTGCTACAGAGTTAGCTTTAGGAACAAGAAAAGTCAATTCTTTTGATTGATTTTTTAGTAAAACTTACAGAAAGGCAACCATCTATTTTTCACTTTAAAAAGGTACCAAAATAAAATTAACCACTAACAAGCTTTACCTCTTTTGATTCAGATGTGTTGGCAGAGGGTGTATGAACACCTAAGTGTGTTCACACTAAATTTGCTTGGTGAGCTTTAATACCATGGACGCAACACTCAAACCACAAGAAAAGGTCAGCTCAACTGAATCTGGAACTTTCTTTGGACAATTCTGAAACTTAACCACATACCCTGAGTGATCAAATTTGTATAAATTACACTTGTCCTATGACCTATCCAAGATAAACACCTTCCCCTTTTAATTTCTTTAATGAGTGTTATCAATGCATTCATTTCTGTAATGAGTGTTATCAATGCATTGCCTCACTTACTAACTAGTGATTCATTCATTGAATAATTCATCTGGCAACAATCAGAAACCATTCTGACTCGTAAGATATGCATTCAGTAACCTTTTCAGCATGTAAATAAATTGACTTTTCTTCACTGCAGTGCAGCAAATCCTATTCTCATAAAGCTAAAATAAGGAGCTGGCTCCCCTAATTGATTGGCAATCATACACCTCACTTTACTTCGACATATTTGAAACTTCTATTCTATTTTTAACTGTACAACATTTATGACTGATGAGCTTTAATCTCAGTCTTGACTGATCCACATTACTTATCTTTTTCACAAGTCCTTTGTGGCCACCAAAGATTAAGTAAGGTGCAGTGAAATGTTGTAAACTTACCACTGAAAAATGTGTCTTCAATTCCACCTGACTCAAAGGAACATGTGTCACTGGTAATGGAGGGTCACAGGTCACCTATGCTTGAATCATTGAGTCACTGATCAGACCATATGTCTTTGGATTGTCTCCCCTTGGTTTCTTTGTGAGGTGATAGTGTGTCCTCAGTGTATTGATATACAAGTGCACTAATGGAAACTTGTTGTTTTTTTCTTTTCAAAATGAATACAGGCCTTCAAGATTGATACTGTGACCCTGTGCAGAGCACTTTAACTTTAATACATAGCTGACATGGCAGGACTCACCTTAAACAGGGAGTAGTCACAGCCTGACATCAAGTTACTTGATAGCTGGATGTGATTGTATAACCTGCAAGAGATCAGGGAGTCTTTAGGTGCCACAGATTCAAACAGAAAACATTTCTGCAGATGGAAACAGCTTCATCAACTGGCAGCCTGTTTTAGTAACTAAAATGGGAGAAACTAAAAGAGCAATAAAATTCCACCACAATTCAACATTTAAAAAGTGATTGTAACTACAAGAACACTGCATTAAAAAAAGAAGAAGTCAATATTCAAAATATGAAATGTAATTGAGTTTAAATAAAGGTTTGATGCTGTCGCATACATAGCTGGAATATACTTACGCCCAAAAGTCCTCCACTGTGTCAAACTTGGAGATGAGTCGCAGATTAGCTTGCCATGTTTTGCTTTTGTCATTCTTGAAAAACCAAAGAGCCCACCTGATAATCAAAGCACAATTACAACAGACCAACTGTATGCCAACAGTCTTTTGATCATGCTGCTCATTATAACTAGTTTCGATGGATTTTTTAGGACATATTTGAAGCTACTGAATCTTAACACATCTACACACATCCTACCCACTTTTAAGGGTGATGAGATAATTACAGAAATGCCATATGGCTAGTGAGCACTAATTGACAAAATTTCACTCTTTATTGATTCCAGTTGACAAGATTTGAGGTGTACTCAAGCACTTGTTTAGAAAGTTTTCTGCTGTAACTCCTTGACTTTCGTGTTGGGAAAAAACAGGAATAAAAAGGAAGCGAGATATTGGCTTACTTGTTTTGCAAAGGATGTTTGATGTATGCCTCGGGACTCACAACTTTTGGAATGGTTTTGGCACAGGTTTCCTTTTCAGGATTTGTAGGAACTGAAGTTGACACCTAGAAAAACAGAGAAATGATAAATGAAAAGGAAACGCACTAGTTAGCTTTGACTCTTTCCAATGACACTTGAAAATTGATCCTTGTGCCTGTTTTCTCTTTAAAGGGGCTTGGAGAGGCAACAAGTTAACGTCAAAATAAGATTGAAAGCCATTTATCCGAATGTGGCCACCCACCAAGTTAAACAAGACTTGTATTTTAACAAAAATGTGCTCACATTCTCAAAGTAAAGTAATATTTTACCAAAGTAAAATAACGTCGACTTAAAACGAACGTCAACCATTATGGCGTACTTCGCCTGGTAGACGTCTGGTACGCATTAACATTCATTCAAAGTCAAACTGAGTGTGAGATGAAACACTCCCCTCTCTGTCTCTTGTCACAACAGATGGAATAAATGACCTAATGGTAAAATAATAGCATTTCTTCGTAGTTTTTGGTAAATAACAACAGAATCAAACGCTGGGTTGGAAAAAGTCAAATGGTTGATAGGTAAACATTAAGTTAGGAGCGCGTGCTTCACTCAAGAGTTCACGTTAGGGTACGGACTCACTGAGCTTTCCCCTCCGACAACACTACGTGCACACCGGGCATCATTACCTCCTTGTTCCCCGCATTTTGCCCGCAGTCTCTGTGATGAGTATTGACCAAACAGTCGTTGGATTTCGATGTGATACTGCATTTATATCACCTTACGTCCGTACGTGTAGAGTGCTGCTAACTTTTGCACAGTGACTTCAGTTACCTACCACAGGTGACAAGTTGACGTCAATTTTGAACCCGGTGGTTTCAGCAGACTTTTTCTGTGTGTTGGATGCATTCCTTGTGTGTTACAGTCAATGCTGGTTGTATTAGTTTATGGAAAACTGAATATTGAGTACACTCACCACCAGAGCAGTCGCCATCTTCTGGAAATCACTTCCAGTTTTTGGCGTGTGTTGAAATAGCTGATTGGACCATCTGGTGTTCTCTGTAACGCATGCGCAGGATGATTGACAAAAGTACATTTTGGTCCTGAATCTGAGTGGGACATTGTGTCCTTTCTATGTCTTACATTCATGATACATACTTTTCCCACAAGTAATACAATTTGTATTTTGGGTGCTTTTGTTTTCATTGTGCAAAATTCATGCCGGGGTGTTCATACTTTTTATTCATACTTGTGACCATCACTCATATTTTTCTGCTATAATGTGTTTGATAACTATGTAAGGCAACAATTGAACATTCGTGTTTTGAAAATAAATTTGAGTGAGTCTGACAGATGTTTCTATCTGTTTTAGAGTTGTTGTTGAAGAGCATATGCACTATTGGAAGTCTCAGTCATCCCAGTCTTTTGTTAATCATACAGATAGTGATGTCAGTACATTACATTATCTGAGTGGCTTGGTGAGTCACAGAAGTAATGTGACACAAAGGCAGGAGTAAATCAAAGTCAGCCATAAGGAGACACACAATTGAGAAAAAAATCCTTTATAGCAGCTAACGTGATCACTGTAACAGGCAGCTTCTGTTTTATTAAGATCAAATGTATGAAGCACACCAGTTTGACAAAGTTTGCATTGGTTGGGTTGCATATGTGGAGACCTGCTAGTAGTGCTTGTAATGTTGACTAGAAAGCTTATTTAATCATTTCCACTCATAAAGTTTGCTTATCTGGGTGATAACTTTATCCCAAGGACAACACATGAATATTAAATAAACTAACAAAACATTAATTTTCATTCTATGCTGCTTTTGCTCCTGTCTCTGTGATCTGAGTGTGATTAACTTAAAATCCTACAGCTTGTTTTTTCTCAGATATTGAGTTACATAATATAAAATCATAACATGAATATGGAATTCTTATGTAATTGAGTTATTAAAGTTTTTATGTGATTAAATCATAAAGAGGGGACTAAAAAGTGCTCAAACTACTCATGCCTGAATGTTTATATGCCCAGCAGCCAAAAGCCTCAAAGAACAAATGTGCAGTTTCATTCATACCAGATAGTCAGTGAGACACAAAAAGGAATAACAAAGACTAAATGCCAATCCCAAAACTTTTAATTACACTGTTTTAGTCCCACAACAAATACTGTGCTTTTAAAAATAATGTTTCTAAACTGACAGCTACGTCATCAAAACAAGTGCAGTGAAATGTGTTAATTGCTGGAACTTTAAAGGACGATTGTTTAAAGGCTGAATGTGAGGGATGTCAGTGTTTCAGGCACTTCAGAAGGTCAGCACTGCACGAATACTGCAATGAGAGAAAAACAGAGGTTATGTGCTTTCATAAATTAAGAAGTGAGGCACTTTATGTAATGCATGTGCTGCAAAATTGGACTTCCCACCTCTTTCCGGCATGCATGAGGTCAAATCCTTCATTGATCTGCTCAAAAGGCAGAGTGTGGGTCACAAATTCATCCACTTTGAGTTTCTTATTCATGTAGTCCTCCACCAGCTTAGGAACACTCTCCACACTTTTCCACCCTAATGTTCGAGGAACATAGAGACAAGATAGACAACTGTAAGTGTAAATTTGGAAAAACTCAACTGATGAAAATAAAAAGATGACGGACATCTAAAAGCAACCAGTAAACATAGTTTTTTATATCCTGAATATAACAGGTTATGTCTTTTAAGGATGACGTTTGATCAGCTAAAAGTGGACATGGTGTAACTGTTAACACCATGAAGCCTTTTTTATGTATTTATTTATCAAAAAGCCTATTGCTATCTGCACAGGGCTTGAAGCAGGAAAAAATCCTGTGCCTGAAAGCGGGGGGGGGGGGGGGGGGGGGGGGGGGGTTACTGCGTTTAATATTGTTTTTATTAATAATAATAATAATAAAAACAACATTTAACACAGTAACACTAATTTTTTGTTCACACAAACGGTCAGTCAGCGATACAGCATAAGTACCTGTGGCCATCGCTTCTGGTAGGGTCCACAATTTTGTTGTTGGATAATTATGTTTGATATGATCAAGACCGATGATGAAATGCTAAAGTTTACCTGAAATAGATTTAAAACCTTTTTAAATATAAATGACCCCTGTGCACACTCAAATAAAGACTACCTAAATCAGGTATTCAGCTCTGAAATGGTTGTGCTCCTTAAATATAAAAATATGCAGACTATTGAAACAAAGTAATTAAAGGAGGAGCATAATATTGCATTCAATGAAAGTTGTGAAGGTTGAAGATTAATTGAAAAAATAAAAACTAAACTGAAAAAGCTTTCTAGAAACACTGTCTACTTTAATATTTATTTACAACAGTAATTTTTCACTAATAAACTAGTACCATACTTTCTGGACTACAAGTCACTTCGTAGTACTATCATACATTTTTTGAGGTCGTATCAGTCAAAAAAATGCGTCATGAAGACGAAAATAACGTAGGCCTACATAAGTCACACTGGACCATAAGTTTCATTTATTTAGAATGATTTGGTTTGTTTACACTATTTCCAGAGTGAACTTTTTACATATAACTTTTTAAATGTTTGTTTATTAGGAGGTTTAAATACTGTTCCTACGGCTTCTCATATCTATGATCAGTTTCACTTCTCTACGTGTGCTCCTGTCTTCTCCTCCTCCCCTGCTCTAGGTGAGTGTTACTGGTAAGAACGGTGCAATGTGAGCTTAAATGAGCTCCATCTGATAAATGTCCTCACTTTTAACAAGTTACGGAATATTTGGCGCTAGATTGTGACTTAAATCCCGGAATCCGTTTACCATAGAGAGCAAATAAGACGCGAGTGAAGTTTTAAAACACGTTATCAGGCGCTAAACACCGGGAGCTGTCACAGTGTCCGAGACGAAGGCTGAAGACCAGCGCGTCTGGGGCGCCTCTCAGTAGAAGACTTTGCGAAGGGACCAATGAGCAAACACTGTGTGCAGGCAGTGCTCGTGGGAGTTGTGGTGTCGTAGTCTCATACTGCAATGGGTTTAGTATTTCAGATGCCGTTTCAGAAAACTACAATTAAATAATTCAACCCGCCGAAGTCGCTAGTAGGAGTGACGGTTTTACTGAAATTCGCATGGATGAAAAATACATCCATGCGCGCCCGATTGCGTGATTACAGACTCGCCGGCGGCGCAGTTTTCGAGCGGGTAGCGTGGTAAACTTGCTCTCTGAAGCCAATCTTCTTTGTTGTCCAAAAACATCTCTCAATATCACTGATTCATTATAAGGGGTTGCTACTCCGCTTCTGCTCTCCGCCTCCGTCATTAATTACTCTCTTCACGAAGCACATTTATCTGACAAATTAGACGGACAGTGCCATATTGGACGATCGTTCTGCCAGTCACACTCATCATAGACCAATACGCATCAAGCCACGGTATGACGTAGCGGATTTGGGCCGCTGCTGCTTGTTTGTGAAAGAGAGGCGGGAGCTGCTCTCTGCAGCTCCCGCCTCTCTTTCCTGACTGGTTCAGTCGGAACTCGATCGAGTGAAATCAACGGAGGGCAGCCAGACCGACCTGCAGGATTTCACAATCTGGCAGGTTTGTCTACGCCGGATTTCCGGCACTATGCCGGAGGTCTTCAAGCCCTGTCTGCAGCTCCTAAGTCTTCTTTCTCTTAAAAGAAGCTCACTTTTAATGAAGCGCTAGCTTAATCTTAACTCTTAAATAGATGCTAATCAGTCCAAATAACCCATAATTAAAATATAAAATAGCAGCAAGCTTGAACAGCTGCCACACAACATCAAGCTCTTAATGTTTGTTTTTCCCCAACACAGTAAGTCACCTCCAAAGGCAGTGCCTCGCCACACTCGGCCTGTCACCAGCTGGAACGGTCTGGTGGAGATCTCCTGTCCAGCCCCAGCCACGCCGATGATGACACTCTCACCCCATCCTTTGTGGCATGCCTCCAGAGCAGCCCTCTGGAAAAATAAATGTCATTTTTAAGGGGTGTTTTTAAAAAGCTGAATCTTAAGAATGAATATCATAAATAGTGTGTACTATTGGAAGAGTTAATTACTCTGCTTTGCATATGCACCACTCTATCAGGGTGATACATTGATTTAATAAGGCAGCTACCACTATTACCATTTTTTGATGTTTTTTTCTTTATATTACATAATAAAGTCATACTCATAAAGCCAGTATATCTCACCATGATTTGCACGTTTCCAATGCACTCAAAGGAATAGTCCACTCCTCCATCTGTCATCTCCACCAGCACCTCCTGGATAGGCTTGCTATGATCCTTCGGGTTCACAAACTCAGTGGCACCAAATTCCTTCGCTTTCTCAAACTTTGCAGGGTTGATGTCTACACCAATGATCCTTGTTGCCCCAGCAACCTTGCAGCCCATAATAACAGCCAAACCAACAGCTCCAAGGCCAAACACGGCACAAGTGGAGCCAGGCTCGACCTGATGGTGAAAGAATCAGAAGAGCAATGACTAAGCTAAAATAGTGAAATAGTTTAAGCAAAAGCAAATATTAACTTCTTATGTAATTAATCCATACACCAAAGAATTACTCAGTGATATCCCACAAGAGTCTTGGAATACAGAATGTACTGAACAGACAGAACAGTGGTAGGCCATGGCATGAAAATGTATTTTTTTGTAAATTTTCAAATTAGTTCTAACTAATTACATGTAAAAATGTGATTTCTGGCCCAAATAATGTCTCTAAGAAAATAACAATAACAGCAATTATAGGCAGACCTCTCGGCAACACTTGTACATTCAAATCAAATCTGCATGATTAATAAGTGTGACCCACTTCAGGGTGAAACCTGCAAACAATGGCAAAAAAATTCCTCCCTCGTCTTTGTGTCCTTTGGGTGAACTTGTTCTGCATAACAAGCTTTAAACAACAAATAGTGTCACTATTTTCCGATGGCTGTAATCTCACTTGGGAAAGAAACTCATGCATAAGAGAGGAATACCTCCTCTGTTGCTTTCCTCAATGTTACTTTCATTTTTCACCAGCCCAGCCTGGGTTTGCTTGGGGGAAAAATAAACTTATCTCGATTTCAGATTTCAGGCTATTAGCAAGAAAGGACTCTATCTTTTTTTCCTACGCAGCTCCTTGTTCTTAAGCATGTCCCAAGTTTTTTTACCCACCTTGGCAGTGTTCAGAGCAGCTCCATAACCAGTAGAAATGCCACATCCAAGAAGGCAAACTTTATCCAGAGGAGCCTTGTCATTCACTTTGGCCAAAGAGATGTCAGCCACTACAGTGTACTCGGAGAAGGTGCTGGTCCCCATAAAGTGAAACACTTGCTTTCCCTTGCATGTGAAGCGTGAGGTGTTGTCAGGGAGCAGGCCGCGGCCCTGAGTTACCCTGAAGGTGGAGATAAAAAGATGTCCTCTTTTTAAGTATGTAGATAGAGGTAAAGCTCAGTTGCTGAGTGTTTCAATTCAGGGCAGAGAGGGAAACTCAAACTTATGATGACTCAGCTTTGGTTCATTTGCCTTCAGGCATATAAGGCTACAAGTTCAACAGTGCCAGGATGCGAGTTCTGACACAAAGAAAAACACTTCACTAACTCAAGGTTGCATTTTTGTCTGGAGGTGTTACCTGATTTTCTGGCAGAGGTTGGTCTTGGGATTTCTGCAGAATTTGCATTCCCCACATTGTGGCACATATAACGGGACAACAGTATCACCTTGGTGAAGAAAAAATAATATTTCAAACCAAATTAGTCATACATATTTTCAACAGCATTAAAATTAGAAAATATCAGTATTTTATCTGAAAGCTTTGTACCTGGCTTAAATTTGGTGACACCCTCACCAACACTCTCAACTGTTCCCGCTCCTTCATGACCCAGGATAACAGGGAAAAGTCCCTCAGGGTCACTTCCACTCAGGGTGTAGGCATCAGTATGGCACACCCCAGTGGCAAAGATCTAAAAGCACAGTGTCATTAAAAGTTCATGGTAAATGTGAAGGAAGAATTGCAAGAGAAAGATTTGACTGATCATACGCACTGATTGAGTACTGACGGATACAAGGACTGATACCACTAGTAGTTTTAATACATAAAGTTTTGATTATTAGAGACGGATCATATTGAACATAGGCAGCACAGTCACTCTGCGGTTTAGTCTAAAATAAAACACAAACAACTCTGAGTTTACAACATTTTTTTCTCTAATAAATTAACAAGGGTCAAAAAATGAACAACAGTCAGAGCTTAAAATGCACTGAAGAGCAAAATAAAACAATCATTCATATAGTGTGAACAGGACTTGATGCACATTTGCCGTGGTGTCAAACCACTGCAATGTAGCGCCAACTACTGGGGAGGAGGACTTGAGTACTAGCTGCTGGTATCGGCAGCCTTCACGAGAACTGTACCTTATATTGGCCCGATACCAATACCTGGTATCGGTACTCGCCCATCCCAATCTAACTTAAAAGCTTAAACTTCTTGCAGTTATACCCTTACTTTCCTGATTCTCATGCTACGAAAAGACAGCAATCAAGAAAGACTTTCCCATATTATCTGTGTTACAAGCAAGAGTCCTATCATGTGCATGGAGTTTGCAAAGTGTTTTTGCAATTAAGGTAGTATGTCTTGGATTGGTTTACCTTGATACGGACTTCGTGGGCCTTTGGTGGTGCTACTTCCACCTCCTCAATGGATAGAGGCTTCCCTGCTTCCCAGGCAACAGCTGCCCTGCACTTGATGACCTGGGGACAAAGTACAGATGGTGTTTTAATCAAACAAAGCGTGTGAAGTTAACTCACTGCAGGGATAGGTTAATATGAGACTTTCAGTGAGTAGTGAGACAATAGTTGCACCATGGGCTTGCCCTTTGAACTGTATCCAAGATAACGAAAGAATCAGAGATTTCTCTGATTTACTATTGGAATCATACCTCGCTTAATCGCCACTTCTTTTACTAAATGAATTAATATAACGGGGCAACATCCACACTATGATTTACAACTTCAAGTGTTTCTGACGTCATATTGATAAACAATTCCATGGACACGCTTTGCAGCAACTTGCATACCAGTTAAATCTGACCACTGACCAAAGATTCCCGTTAAGTCATCGACAAGTGGGTCTTTGTACTTGTTTATTCAGCGACCTCAATATGTGCACGTTTGTTGAAACAGCGTTATTATGCAACTAGTGAATTTAATGCGAACCCCGTTTGACTCACCTCATACTTTAATGCATGTTTTGTATTTTAAGCATATTTCATGAGAACAGAACTTACTTTCCCAGCTGTCTCCATGTTCGTTTCTTCGGCACGAGATGGGGGGCGGTGCGCGGCCGTAAAGGAGTCAAGATTTGGACCAATCAGAAACGAGGAGTTACAGGCTACGCGTGACGCAGGCACGTCGAGGTTTTCTGTCTTTTAAAACACAGCACGGCATACTACATTGAACACATTTTAATAACTGTCAGCTCTTTGTCTTCTTAATAATATTATTGCCAGAAAACTGTATTTTTCTTTTCTCGTCAAAAGGCTTATTTCAACATCAATCCACATTGCAAGAAATAAGGCAACCAGTAAAACTACTGGAAACTAGATAAATCATTAGTGTCTATTAAGTCTATCCTTGACTACACTGTAGGTATCATGTTGCTCAGTTTACATGTTCAACTGCAACTATCTACCAGAACACGACTGTTTATACACTAGTGATCTTTGTGATGGCAAACAACAGTCAGCCTTTGAACTCAGAATTATGGCGACACGTCATTGGATGGTAAATTTAAGTTTTCAAGTTTGTCATTTTTTTATTTTTTTTTATTTTTTTTTTTTTGGGGGGGGGTAATTATTCATCAAAAAAGACAGAGGCATAAATTAAAAACACATCCACAGAAGTCACAAAAATGGTTCCAAATTTCCAAAGGAAACAAGAGAAAAAAGAGACAGAGTTACAAAGTACCTTTTAATCAAGGCTTTCAACTCAAAAATGTACAATTCTCTTCATAAGATTTTACAAAGTATGGATATTAAAATGTTTTTAAATCACAGCACACAGAGTATAATTTCCATTACATCACTTAATCTGAGGAACTTAACCCATGACAGTGTATGAATGTGTCACTAGAAATTTTGGTCTGCTGTGGTCTAAAATTAAACACATCTAGAAGAAAAAAAATAACAACTGATAATGACATGCCTGTTTACAATGACCCCCTCACAGGTCGCAGTCTTACATCTGAACCTTTAAATAAAAACCATGAAGCTCAAACGTGCATTTCAAGGTGGTACAAAAATAAAAGTCCATTCAAGTCCTACAAAAAGAGGCACAGTCCATATTATGAGCCCAACAGGCCAGGCTTGGGCCTTTCACTTGTAGAAAAGAGGACGAGGATGAGACCATCACACATGACCAGTGGCGTCAGGTTATCTTCCACCTATAAATAAACATAAGTAGAAAAAGATTGAGTAACTTAATCTGAGGAAAGAAAATGGATGTAATTTTGTAAAAGGACCCACCTCTAAATCCACGTCCACCTCCTCGGAAGCCTCCTCCGCCGCGTCCACCTCCACCTCGACCACCTCCAAATCCTCCACCTCGTCCACCTCCAAATCCTCCACGTCCACCACCACCCCTGCCACCCCGAAAACCACCTGATACAAAAACAAAGAACATTTAATCCAATTTTCAAAGCTGTGCTATGAGTGGAGAGAATAGAACCACCGCATTGTCCCATCCTTACCACCCCGACCACCACCTCTTCCTCCACCCCGGCCTCCTCTTGGTGGGCCTTTCTCTCCTGGAGGCCTCGGGAGGAATCTCTGCAGTGGGAGGAGCTTCATTGGATCTATGTAAAACTATGAAAAAAAAAGAAACTGTTACAGAAAGCAACACAAAGGCTCTCTACACTTTTAATAGTGAAAAATGACAAGGAAATTTTGGACTATAAACAATACCTTTTGCAGTTTTTTAAATGAAGATGCCTTCATATTTTCAGAAAGTTTAACTGAAAAGTACTGCAAGGACAGGTTAAGGGATCAACAGGATTTTTAGCAGTCACATAGGTATTAGTTCACAATGAGTTCACCTCTAGGGGTTTGGTATTAACCATAGGTTATTTTTGGAGAGTCTGGAGATGGACAAAATAAAGTAAGAAAGGATACAAAGTCTCTGAGCTGGCCAAATATTTCATCCACCTTCCCAATCTGCTCCTTGTTTTCCAAATAAACTGGAGCATTGAAGTAGGGAACTTTGTTTTCCTCTGTTGTACACTTGCACACAATGTCATCTTCACATGGGTGCATGAACTCGCCCAGTGCTGTGGAGGAGAAATGAAGCAAACCAAAGAGTTAGCTGTTTAAAACGTAGTACTCCCATCAGGAGGAATGATGAATTCCAGGGTACACCCTGCAACAGATTTAACCATGAAGTTATGCAATTGGGGCATTAAAACTGTGGTGTCAAACTCTGAGACATTAAAAGAAGGAAAGGAGTTTGAAAATTTTCAAGCTGAGGAAAATCTAAAATGTATAATATCTGATGCATAATATTGTTTTTATGAGCAGTTTCTTTATGTTTTATGCTCCGATTGTGTATCACCTTGGTTACCTCCCAAAGCTATATTTAACATATACATTTAGGCTGTATTGATTATGGTATCTTCCAAGTAAACTGCTTCTGTACATGTTCATTATGCAGCAATTTCGGTGAATACACTGTTTTCATATCCTATGGCATCATTAAGAGAAACTAAATTAATCTCTTCATACTTCTTGACTGTGTTACGCCTAGGCACCTCCTGTATTGTTGGACCTAAAATGGGCCTTATTTATAATCAGTGGAAAATTCTAAATGTTTACTGGAAATCCAGTTACACCAGTTGTGGAATTCTACATATAGGAGGCTCCCTCTAAATTTATGAAATATTACTTGTATTACAAATGATATGGAGTTGAAAACCATCAATAATAGCAATAACATTGGCTATATTTGAAAATGGATGAACAGTGCAAAGTCTGATTATATAATGTGCAAAGGGAATTCACTTGTGGGATGGCACACGCATGATTTTGTAGATGTATTAGTTTGAGGAATTAAATACAACAATACTGCTCATCCTTATACTTGTTTAATTCCAAATTCTACTCCTTTGAGCACATGTTTTACAGCAGCTTCTTTACAGAGCATCATACTGTATGTAGTAATGGTGCCATGATAAGCGTCTGCATCATCGTTTATTCCCTGTTGGTCTGTGACTGTATGATCTTACCAACAACATATTCAGGAGGGCCAAAGTCTTGCTGCCTGTTAAAACCACCTCTGCCTCCACCTCGTCCAAATCCTCCACCTCGTCCAAATCCTCCACCACCTCTTCCTCCTCCATATCCCCCACCACCTCCTCGACCTCCTCCTCCTCGATTAAATCCTCCACCTCTTCCACCGCCTCCTCCTCGTCCACCTCCTCCTCTGAACGACATTTTGCTTCAAGTTTTTCTGTAAAACAACCCGACAAAGAAAAGAACAGGGGGGGGGGGGCATCAGAAAAAACAACAACAAAGGCAATGCCCGTTGGAACTGATGAGAGGGATTTGACTTTTCTGAAGTTAAGTCATTGCATCAAAATAAGGCAATTACGCGTTAACGCTGTGGGTTATGAAGCATTGCACAGTTAAAGCTAACATGCTAACTTAATTTCGGTCATTCAAACTGCACCAGTTACTTAAAGTTTAACACAAACATAAAATAAACGGATTTCAATTCATATAACGACTGTGTAAAGCTTGTAACACCTTCTCTACTCACACAGGATAAATCCCTCACAGTTATTTTCAGATAGATGCGGCTATTTACTCCAAGCAACTTCCATGCGATGGCAACACGTGTGGCAGTAGACAGTCGCAAAGACACACTCAGTGGCGGAAAGTGTCGCAAAATTCGAAGCCCTGCCGCCATTGGGTGGAGTCTGTGGAGTCCACTTGATACGTTCTTTTGCGTTTTAGTCCCGCCCACATGAAATGCATAAAGAGATATCAGGAAATAAGAGAAAGGATAGAGGATGAAATCTGTTTCGAGAAACATTGGATGTACATGAAGATAAAAAGAAGAGAATCATCAGGAAAGATGAGAGGAGCACCAACGAGGCTGAAGTTGGCATCCAATAAACTGGCACCAGATAAGAATTTTCCGGTCCACCTTAAAAATGTCAAATCGCCTGAAGATGGCAGTATTCAGTCGTTTTCCTGTGTATTTCTGTGTCTTTTTCTGATCAACACCACATAAGAACAACTCCTAATATAAAATCACATAATAAAAAGACTTCAAATCTGGATTGATTCAATCAGAGCCGAAGCAGTCATAAATTCCCTTATTTGTGAAACCTATATTCTATTTGTGAAAATGCAAAAAAGGCACATTCCACTGATTTTTGGCTCATCTAGACCACATAAAACCTGGTCCAGGTCCAGAACCACAGCACTTAGACTCCTCAAACTGGGACTGAATTATTCATTGCATTGGAGCCTGAATTTATGCATGCATAGACCCCTTTACTGTTTGTAAAGAGTTATAGCCTGATTGTTTCGTTAAATGGTGAAAGCTGGGGTAATATGTTTTGTGTATTTATTCTGTTTTATGACACCTCTTAGTGGCTCTTATCTGTGGTTGTCATGTTAGTCCTTTCCCCTTGTTTTAGGTTTCAGATCATTTCGAGCAGCTGCAGCGCCCAATCGCTGAGTGATATTCAATACTGGGGTGTGTCTGTCAGTGAAAAGACTTCCGGAGGCTGCTCTCTTATCTTATCGCCTCTTCGATTTGTCTCCTCCATCATCTGCCCTCATATCGACGTAACGGGTTTGAAACGCTACGCGTTAGAAAGACGGGTCTGAAAATTCCTCTGAGGGCAGCTCAGACTTAAGTTGAGCGTTTTGGGGTCACGTGTGTCCATGATATTTAAAGGGACAGACGCGTAGTTAGATACTCAGAAAAAAAATAGATTAGTCAGTGTGATTTGACAGTTTTCAGTTTCGAATAATTCAGAGCGACGAAATGTATGCTAGACATTTACAGTGAGATAATAACTTTTACACAACAATTTAAGGAAGTCTTACCGGAAATCCTGCACAACAATGTCAACAGCCGGCCAGGTATGAAGTGTATTGATCAACTTAATACTCTATCTCAAATGTGATATTGCATTTTGAATTAAGTATCTGGAATTAAGCTGTCGTTTCAAGTAAACCCGTTGTAAAACTGTGTTTAAATTATGTCCATCACACGTACCACCCCCATGAAGTAAAAAAAAGAAAAAAAAAAAAAAAACTATCTTTCACTCACTCCCACACAGATAAACAAACATTTTATTTCCTCGTCCCTAGGCGATCAAGTGCAAGGCAGCTGTTGCATGGGAGCCTGGGAAGCCCCTGTCCATCGAGGATGTCGAGGTGGCTCCCCCTAAGGCCCATGAAGTCAGAATCAAGGTCAGTTGCATACTGTTTGGGTGGTATGTACATAAAGCAGAGTTAACCAAGTCAGTGATGCAAAAAAGTTTTAAGTGTTGAGTTACTTCTGGAACCTTAGTACTTATCGAAAATATGCAGCTTCCTCTATTAGTTTCCTGTTTTGTGCCCCTCACATAGTCCTCTTAAAAATTACACATTGGTCATACAAACGGTCCTTCAAGCCAAAATCCAAAATATATAATTCACAACAAGTAAAGATGTATAAAGTAAAAAAAGAAGAAGAAGAAGAAGTTGAGACACAACAAAAAGCATAGTTATTACCAAAAAAAAAATAATAATAATCTTGGCTTAAATATTTCCGGCCTACTACTGATCATTTCTGTCTCATTAGTACTTTGTCGTTCAGATTTGTTGAAGGTAATGGTCATTTTAAGTACTCTCCAGCTCTAACATCCTGTGCTTGCTAGAAATATTGCTAATCAGATGTATCATTATCTGAAACCACCTAATGTATCGGTGCCTTTCTTGTTTGAACAGGTTGTCGCCACAGGTGTGTGCCACACAGATTGGGAATACCTTTATGAGAATAACAAAGGAATGAAGTTCAGACCATTCCCGTTAGTTCTCGGCCACGAAGCAGCTGGAATAGTTGAGAGTGTTGGTCCAGGAGTGACCAAGTTCTCACCAGGTGATTTTAAAAACCCCAAGAAACAGGACTCAGTTCAAACTAATATCCTGTTTAAAGAGGCTTTTCTGTGTTTTTTTCCTCTCTGATTTCACAGGTGATCAGGTTATTCCCCTTTTCCTGCCAGAATGTCAGGAGTGTGAACGATGTCGGAGTCCAAAAACAAATCACTGCAGGAAGAACTGGTGATTTCATAACTATGTTAACACACATTTACTGTCATTTTCACACTGCTTTTACTAATTTAATGCTGTAATTTCATTCTGTCATTTCTGTGGCTTGTAGGGCAAATATGCAAGGTGGTGTAATGGCTGATGGTACAAGCAGGATAAGTTTCCAGGGTCAGCAGCTTTACCAGTTCCTAGGTGTCAGTTCTTTCTCTCAGTACACTGTGGTTCCTGATACCTCTCTCACAAAGATAAGGTCTGATGCCCCGCTGGACAAAGTGTTTTTGCTGGGCTGTGGTGTATCTACTGGTTATGGTGCTGCTGTTAAAACAGGCAAGGTAAGAGACATAAGCAGCTCTGTCCTGGCTGACATTAAAAAGGTGTATGATACAAATTTACATGGGTGCATTTGGAAACATGACCTCTGCTACATTTTTTAGCCCAATAATAATTGTAAACCCAGAGGAAAATGCAGCCTCAAAAGTCAGCCAAATATGCTGGAACAAATGCTGCAGTTATTTATTTTTTCCACTAGATGGAAGCAGATGGTTTTAAGGCTATGGAAGTGAGCATGATAGTTAAAAAAAAAAACCTCCAACCCCTTCTGTTTCTCGTATCTACTTTTGCTGAACAAAATTCAAAAGCAAAATAAGGAAGGTTTTGTCGGAAAAGACTCAATGTCTGTGAAATACCTTCATTGGGGGACATTAAGAAAGAGCCTTATTATTTTTTCAAGTTTGGATTTAAGCACTACACAGCAAAGAACTGTCAGTTTTGTTTATTTTGGCACCACAGTTTTTTTAAATAAATGTTTAGAAGCATCTTAGGAGGATAGGATGTAGGATATCCTTCCCTGCTTTTGATTGCAGTAGCCAAAGTCATGTTGAACTTTGCAGTGGAACATGTAAAAAAGGGCTTCTCTTGCTCTGATCCTCTGTAGATTCAAGTAATAACCAGTTCTTGAACTTTGTCAAGTAATTAATATTTATGTTCATAGTTTGATTTACTTTTGTAAGATGTAAAGATCAATCAAAATTAATTTCAATCTGTCTAATAAGCAGCTAGAAGCTCAGTAGCTGTTGAAAACAACAATTCTACACTTGCGAACAGTCATGAAAATGGAATGAAAAACTAAAATTGCTCAAAAAGACTAAACAGTATAATCACTAAGGCAATGAACTGCTGTCATCAGGTGTCTGTTAAAAGCTTCATGTTAACTGACTCCCAATTTTTTTTTGCATCCAGGTTGAAAAAGATTCCACATGTGCTGTATTTGGGCTGGGTGCTGTTGGGTTGGCTGCGGTCATGGGCTGCAAAGTTGCTGGAGCCAGAAGGATCATTGGGATTGACATCAACCCTGAGAAGTTTGATAAAGCCATAGCGCTTGGAGCAACTGAATGTGTCAACCCCAGAGATCATGAAAAGCCCATCCAGGAGGTGGTGCTGGAGATGACAAACGGAGGAGTGGACTTTGCTGTGGAGTGTGTCGGAAGCCCATTTGTCATGGTGTGTGACTGTGTCTCATTGAAGTGTGAGGCTTTATCATTTTTGTGTTATATTAGTTTGGGACTTTTCAATGTATTTCAGGAATACTGTCAATTAAACAACCTGATAACTTATTTTTTTCCTAGACTGCTGCTCTGGAGTCTACAACAGAGGCATGGGGTCTGTGTGTCATTGCTGGTGGGACTGAGACAGAAACAATGGATGTTGCTGTTGAAAAGATCCTGATGGGACGCACTTTGAAGGGGACGTATTTCGGAGGTGCTTTAAGATTCTGTGTATTATTATGCAAGTCATACAGAAGCATGTCAGCTGTTGCATTTGGTTACATGAAACATGAATTACACCACCTTTGGTAAATGTCCAAAACCCAGCACGAAAGTAAATTAATAAATGTTTGCAATTTTTATTATCCTCTCTCCAAGGTTGGAAAGGCGTGCAGGATATTCCTAAACTGGTGGATGAGTACATGAACAAGAAACTGAAACTGGATGTGTTTATTACAAATCACCTCCCACTGGCTAAAATCAACCAGGCCTTTGACTGTCTGGGCAGTGGAAACGGGTAGGACTTGATTGATTTATAGCTGATACATTATAAATTACATGAAATGAGTCTACGTTAGTGTTTAAATGAGTGATAGAATCAGAGTTCTGTGATGACTGAACCTGTTTTCATTAATCCACAGTTGCATTCTCTTGATAAATCATTATTTAATTGTACAAAAAAGTATTCCCTCAACAACATTTCCTGGTTATACTGAGCCAGTACTGTAATTTATTGTTCAAACTGCATTGGCAGTCATCGATCGAATCCTCTTTATATTAGATGATACATTTCTCTCTGTTGTACTAATTATGAGGGCATGCATCAGCTATTTCAATAACTGATCAATCTTTCAGCTAGAAAAGCACTCAGAGAGCGCAGACCTCCGCCAAGCATGTTGTGACTCTCACGCAACACTTTAGTCCTACTTTAATGTTATACTTCCTTTCAGCAGACTGTCGGCTACAATTTGGTGTTAGTTGAGGATTTGTACGATAATTTGTTTCCTGAGAGTGTTGAAAATTATGATGACCCAGTACATATTTTATATCCCGGAGCTTAGTATCCAGAATGTTGCCAGGATCTGGATTGTACTTTTACATCTGTCAGAATTTATCCTGACCTTGTCTTATATTCTTTTGCAAAGCAATCCCACCATTTATTGTGGAGTTATATACACATAATGAAAACAGCCCTATCTCACAATGATTAAAAGTCCTTTAAAAAAATCCTGGATCCAGACGGTGATCTGGATCATCTCCAAAATTTAGTCACTTCTTCTTTATCCCATTTTAAACTTTTCCAGAAAATTATATGAAGATCCATTCTTAACTTGGTTTTTTGGTCACAAAATATACTGTTATGCCCAATTTGGACAATCAAATTTCAACATTTTTGAAAAAGAGTATTCTGCGAAGAGACTTTAAAGTTAATCGTCTCAATGTTATGAAAGCATTTTTCATTTTTATAAGCTCTTAACCTTTTCCCCCCATTGTTATTATTTTCAGGATCCGGACTGTGATCAACCTGTGATAGATGAAGGCTCTACACCCAATGACTACCTACTAAGATCTTTCTTCGTAGTTATATTTTATAAGCAACGCAGCAATATATTTTTTCAAATGTTTGTTTTGTTTTGATTATACAACCTGGTTATCTGCATTTAACTTTGTAGCTGATGAGCAAAATGGCCACTAGGTGGCAGTCTTATGTCATGTAAAACAATCTTTGCTTTTTTGTAGTGCATGCCACCAAACTTTAAAAGTATTATGATCCGATTTTGACATTTATCTGCAAATATTTTTGCTCTTGTAATCAGATTCAAGATTAGTATTTTTTTTTCTTGTAATAAAATTTGATCTAAAGGGAAAAACTGCATAAGATGTTTTTGTAGTTTCGTAAGGTGGAAAAATGAGAGACAATGCCTCTCCATATAAATGATTTGTAACATTACCTGTCATTTTGGTCCTTAGATCATTGTACAGATGTATGTTGAACTGAAAATTCTTGTACGAGAGACAGCACAGGGACACAGGAAACAAACGGTTAAATCTGTCAACAGCTCCAGAGAAGTATCTGCTTCATGTGGTCAGGCTTACCAAATTTCGTCCTTGGTAATATTATATATTGATTTAATATACAGGGACCTGACAAGGAGGGCTAACATGACAGTTGTGGGCTGTCAGGGTAGAAGACAAAAGATTGTGGGGGGGATGCTTCTCGGTTAAGAGCTGAAATAGCTGCTGGAGGAATTTGTTTTCCTGAAGTTCCATCAGATCAAATGAATACGCTCAGCAGGGTCGTCTGCTTTTCCATCTTTGTTTAAAATGGAAAATAAATTGCCAGCCTTCCTTTGCCTGTGTGCTATCAGTTACAACTAATACAGCCTAGATTCCCTCCCCCTCCCAGAGAACCCTAAAGTAAAGAGACTTTTGGAGACATAGAAAACACAATAATGCAGAAAATGGAGAGGAAGATCAAAAGAAAGAGGGAGACAAGTCCTGACAGGTGGTTATGTGGCTGTGCACCCTCATCTATAAATGTTAGACGTGTTCACAGATTTATAAGGCTTTCTTGGGGACATGTGTCTGAATGTCTGCCCTGTCTACGGGAAAAACTAATCAGAGAGACGACCATAAGTCTCCTAAGTTTCTCTGTTTGTCTTTGAACTTCAGAACCTCTGGAATCGTCACATCATTGTGCAACTGATACATAAGATCTGAATTACAACCAGTGCATTGTTCACATTTTTGGAAGTCTTTCCTGTCCATTCTGTCATTTTTCACATACAACTCTGCTGGAAGCTTCAACTTTCCCAAAGCTGAACAGTGATAAAAAAGGAAGAAAAAAACATTTGCAAATAACATTACCCTTTCTATTTCAGTGTTGTTTTTGTCTTTACCTCTTTTGCGTTTATGTCATCCTAACTACTCGCTCAGACCTGAGTCTCCATAAAGATAATTGACAAACAAAAGAAATGCCAGATGAGGTAAATGCCATCATACAAATAAAAAGCATGCGGTGGAGAAAAAAAATGTCATAAAGTGCTGCCTCGCCTTTCACAATATTTGGATTGGGATTTAGAGATTTCCACTTATTTATTAAGCTGTATCCCTGTGTGACTGACAGATGACGGCACATTGAATATGATGAGAACATTAAAGAGCGAGTGGGAAAAACCCTGCTTGAACAGAACGTGACTGCATTGTGAAGACAACACAGGAAATAATTCCCCGTACCCCTTTCCATACAGTAAACAATATTTATGTCACATTATAAATGCATCAAATGCATACCGACAAGAACTTTTATTATTTTGTACAATGGCTAAATGATGCTGTCACAAACTTTTCTGCACTTGCTGGTGTGATGGTCTCTAAACTATTAACATCCTTAAACCTAAACTGATGTATATCATTCATAAAAGACTGCTTTAACGTAGATGAGAATAAACTTGAAGGGAAAACATGTCTGAAAGAGACATAGTCAGACACACAGAGACACAGAGCAATGGATATACAGTCTAACCCCAGCGGCTATGGAAGAACGGCCCACTTAAGTCAGTAAAGACTGCCAGTGTGAGGCCCCTGTTTTATCAGCAAATCCAGGCCATTATACGACTAATGCCAGGCATTGGCTGTGACATCCCTGGTCTTTCTGTGACACCGTTAGCTTTAGCTCCTGTGGCAGTGGAATATACCCAGCTTCACCTGGGGACAGCATAATACCGTAGACTAAGCGTTTTGGATGAGTAAGTTGCATTCAGCTGCATAAAAGTGAACAGTACTGTAACAAATCTGGCACTTTCATCCCCAAAACGGTCATAATATTAAAACTTTATTAACTGCCTGTTTTTCTCTCTTAGCTTTTTTTATGACAAAATTACAAAGGGCCTTGAAGGGATTTTAAGGTTTAAAACTGTGAATTGATATATTTTATAAGACAATTTTTCAAGCTCCTTTGGTAAAAGTAAATTAATAAAATCAGTGTTATAGAAAATAAAGAACACTGTATAAGGAGCCAATGGTTATGCAATTAGATTCCAACACGGTCAGCAGATATGGTTTAGACTCATGAGAATTAAGTATTTAACTCAGGTGTGCAATAAATACATGACTTGCAAATAATTGTTTTTCAGCTGCCATGCCGAAATTAAACTAAACTGAATTAATTATTTTATTATTTTGTCATTTGATTAAGTAATTATGACAAAATCTCTTTTTATGGCACTCTTTAGAGTCAATAGCCAGACACCTCACAGATCTTATCACATTAACACTGTTCTGGAAATTGACTGTATCACTCTTCCAACTGTAGTCCATTATGTTCTGTATTTTTCTGTTAATCACACTGTCAGATTTTATCTTTGAAATACAGAGGAAATTCAACACAATAAGACCACACATGGATGTCATTGAAGAGACACACAAATAAGGACACACATATATAAAGGGTTACATGCATGACAGCTTTAAGCTTTTGTTGTGTTTGGTCTGACAGCAGCAGAAAGGTAGTAATTGAGAGATTAGCTCTAAGGTGCTATCATGGCGCTCCTTTGTTTGGCGTCTCAGTTATCGGTCACACAGAAAATTACTTGGATGCGTGGGAATGAGTCATACAGTGAGGTAGTTAGTGTAGTTTACCGTAATTTGGATTTTTTTAAACCTTTTGTTGTTGTCCAGCATGGTATCCATAGCAAAGAGTGTGCAGGGGCACACAACGAGTAGCAGAATCTTATTGTACGTACATAGAACTGGGTCAATACCTCACACACTTTAATTTAAATGAAATTCAATGATGGTGCAACCCTGAAATGATCGAATTATTAATTACTGGGGAATTTGACATAGAGGTCTTTACTGAACTTGTCATTGGGAAACGTATACCCGGTCTTTCCCATCTCCCAATGCTTTTTGCACCAATCCAACACACCCAGTCAATACAGTCACTTCATGTGGTTTTGGGCTCAAGGTAGGGGAGTCAGTTCTCCCAGATCTTTTGTGTTTACCTTTAAATCCCTGGGAAGAAGTTCACAAGTGTGAGGAAAGTACAGGAAGATTTCCCCCAGCTTCCCCCTAAACCTGCTCAGTTTACTGCTCCCATGTTCTCCACAGACACAAGGGGCTCAGGTAATTCCTGGGAATGTTTATGGATGGCTTGGGGATTTTTCTTTCTTTCTTTCTTTCTTTTTTTTTCCTTAATTTTTTTGTATTTTTTGTATTATTATCTTTTTTTTGGTGTATGGTGCCAAAATAAATGTATCACTGCCAAGAAAAGTATGGGCTGTGGTTCAATTAAGACTTTTTATAACGGTCACAATGCAATAAGATGTGGAATATGTAAAAGGTATGCGTTTATAAAATGTCAATGTCTTCTGTTCTCTATTTCAAGTCACTCCTCAACATTAGTGTCAGGATTTGTATAGTACTTAAACTTTACATACTCGAAACAATTGACCAGATTTTAGAATTTGCAGATTATGAATGGTAATGTGACACTGCAGCAGAAAAAATGCCACCAAATCACAACTTTATAACTCAAAAGTAATCTTTTTTATTGGACAACTTCAATCAATCAATCAATCAGTCCTTATAAACTTTTCAGGACAGAAATATTACCTCCTTCTAATTTAGGTCAGTCTGGAAAGTGAAAATCCGACTTTGATTTAAGTTATAAATGTCTAAAGAAAACAGAATTATGTTTTATCTACAGTTTTTATCCAATTATCTGCCTTTTTATATATGTATGATCAATATCAGTTTATTTGTCCCTTTGTGCTTAGTGCTGTGAACATTAAAATGACAATAACCATGACATGAAAGCAGGTCGCTTTTTGGATACTTTAATGATACAATTAACCATCATTTAAAATCATAAAAAAAAACACATTGCACAGGCAGCTTATCTGAAACTGCTTCGGATGAAATTTCTGTAAATGCAATGATTTCTTACTCATAATAATGATTGATAGTAAATCTCTTGCACCAGGAAAAAGAATCATTTTGCACTTGTTGTGCTTGGCCCTGAAAAGTCTCTGGCACGTAACCACCAGTGAAATATATCTCACAGTGTTGCTTCAAATGAGTCTCAAGGTTGTGGTTGGACTTAAAAAAAAAAGAAATGGGGGAATATAGTGAGTCATATTTACCGAGTTACACGGCCACGGCAAAGTGCATCATTCTGTTTTTCTCCCTCTCCTCCCGACAGCTCACTGTTGTCCAAAGATGAGGCTCCCAAATCACTGTTCATTGGCTCGCTGCCAGGCCACAAAAGGATTGAGCCAATCCTAAAAAAATACACTGCATGCTGAACACGGTTGAAACACTTCTTTTTGGCTGGTAATTGTGGTAAAAAAGAAAAGAAACCTGGAATGATCCATCATCGGTGCTTGGATCCATTACTCATTCCCCGGCATCCCACAGTTTTCAATTATATATTTGGAGGCAGGATTGCAGCGAGTAATGTTTAATTTACATTGAAGTATTTTTGTGTATTATTGCTGGATTAATGGGCCAAAGAAAAGTACACAAAGTGACAAAGATTTATAGATTGTTTCTCTGCTTCTTTAGCTTAACCTCACGCCAGCCTTTACAAACCTGGCACAAAGTACTGTACTTACCTTTTCAAGATCCAAGCCCCAGTGATGTTCAGATTTTTTTTTGTTTGTTTTCTCCCACTGCTTCCTTTTTTAAAGGTATGATAATCTGAACTTTAAAATTTTCAAAACATTTTTTTATATATCTTTTCATTAAAGCTACTGTAAGAAGATATTAGTTGGTCTTGAAAATGACTGGAATTGGCTGCCCTTTTATGAGCAAAAGAAACAATCCCTACAACCAGCACAAAAACGTATTATGATTAGTATTTGAATATCACTGCCAGGTGGTAGGTGTCAGACAAAGTGAGCACAGTGGAAAAAAAACACCTTTTCTACAAAGCATGAAACGCCATGATTGAAGGGATGGGCTATTGAAAGAAAGCACAGTGATTGTTTTCTGAATGGAATTCATAACCTGCACGCAAACTGGACAAAATCGGAAAAAGAATGAGATGTAACAATTTATTCACATGCGTGCCAAACTCAACACAAACCAAAAGTTACTTAGAGGAGCTTTAAGGGCAACACTAAGCAACATTACCTACAGCTTATTTCCCACTAGAATGAACTAACTACAGCAAAGGACAGCAAAAGATGTTGCCTACATGGTATAACAGCACAGAAATCAGACTGAGAGCAAACATCTGCAATGATTAGGCCGCAGGCTCTCGTGTTAGTGTTCAATATGTAAATGCATTCAAGGACAACTTATGCATATATGCAGGTGTTTGGTTTGAAAAGAAAAAGACTTTTCAATGCTCTTGTTCAGTACATTGTTTTCTGGTGAAAACATTTCAGCTGTACATATATGTATATATATTATTCATCATGCTGTAAATCATCTGGCCTGACACCTACACCTTGAAGTGGTTTGTAGTAGCAATAAACAATCAGCCCAGTTGAGTTTGTAGGTCACAAAAGGCATTCCTGCAAACTTGAGCCTGTTTCATAACCAGTTAAAAATTCCCCCCAGCCGCTTTAATCTGTTAGTCGTCAATTCCTAATCCAAATGCTTCCCAAAAGTATAACCCATTACACCAATATTTACGTTTATAAGCCGTGCTGCAGGAAACCTGAATGCCTTTGGGAGTTCAGTTTTTAAGAAGGTCAACTTATCTCCCTGAAAAACACACAGATTTAAACTTTTGAGATGGATTTAACATGAAATATGTAATCCCAACCAGGGAGGTTTGGACTCGGACAATATTCCCTCAACCTCACACTGAGAGAGCCAACAGTTTGCTGCCACCACCTCGGCTACGTCGCTCTCTGTCACCCCTCATCTTAGCTGGAGTCTCTCTGTGTGCTGCGTGTTTGCCTTTACTTCCCAAATCCCTGAGAGCAAACAGGAGCATGGGCAGATTAGCTTAATATCATTGCTGGCACTAAATACACAGAAATGAAATGTCATCTGTGTCCCTGGGTATAAAAATCAAAATAAGAGAGTCAAACCAGTGCTGCCCTGTTAGAAAAAGAGAAAAGGGCGTCATTTCAATCCAAAAATAATTACATATTGATGTTTGAAGTTATGCTATCTTTCTTTCAGTTCATCCGACGACTTCTTTTTGCGGCTAACCCTCTATGCTGATGACACATGCCTTTATATAGAAGGCTAATAGGATTAAAGTTTGAAGAAAAAAAGTCAAAATGGATTTTAATCAATAATACCACTACTTCTCTTTGTACAGCGTGTGAGTCTTGAAGAATAGGCAAATGACTCGGAATGAGAGCTAAAGCTAATAAGCAGGCCAACACTAATCTCTTGAACAAACCTTCTCTCTCCCTATGTGGCCTTCTTTCTTGCATTATAAATAATGTATATTTTGCCAGCAAGCCCAACACCTCAGCATACACACACACACACACACACATACACAACACAGCACAACACAATACTCCCCCTCGATGTCTCTTTGACTTTTGAGTTCAATCTGGTCCCTCCCCCAACCTTATTGGTTTACTTTAATTAGTGATATTGAAGGAAGGGGCAAATGAAGAGGGGTGGTGGTGGTGAGGAAGAGAAGGACGGGGGATTTGGGGTGGCGTAAATACTGAAAACAAACAAGAGAGCTGAATGGGAGGGTGGCGGCGGCTGTAGTCCCGATGCCGCTGCGCAGACGGAAGGGGACACATGGTGTAAGCAAACATTCGTAATTGCATTAGATTCCCCTGGCACATGGGTAATCTAGCCTTCCCCCTGTCCCTGAACACAACAGGACACATCTACCGCTTCTCTCACTCTCTTTGTCACTCTCTCCCCGCCACAAATTATTAATGTTAAACCCACAGTGCTGTCATTGATCATTCAGCAGGTACGACAGACGTCTAATTATCATTTATGGGACTGAGGTGTGGAGTGTGTGCTCACAGATTCACTAGCTGATGTTTAAAAAATGTGACGAGTATTTGAATGCATCGATAAATGTGTGTATGTGAGTGTGTGTGTCTGTGTGTGTGCGTGTTTGGCAGTGTGTGTGTGCATGCATCCCATTTAACAGTTGTCCTGTTTGATATTTCATTCCTCAGCCCACATGTCTTGAGAGTATGAGCAAACACATTTGCTTGAATGGGATGTTCCCTGAGCAAACGAGGAAAATCTGGCCTTGATATGAATATCAGTGACAGCCAATGATAATTAAGACGAGTTGTTTTTGCTCATTATTAAGATGTCCAATGCATTAACACCCTATGAGGTGACAAACATGGCTTTAAACTCATTCTAAAAATGTTTAAAATCCACTTCCATCCAAGAAACCTTTTGGCCTCTCTTTATTTGGGGCAGACACGTCTGCAGTGGATGTAAGAACAATACAATCCACTAGGTGGTGGTGTAATATCCACAATGACCAAGATCCACACATCCACATAATAAATACTCCAAGCTTATACTATCAAATCTTTTTAAAACTTTTGTTTGTCACTGCAAATACACAGGACTTTTTAAAGAGTTAGCGCAACAAAAAAGAGCAGATTGCTGTGTTTGCTTGAATTCTGCTCGTTAATCAAAACTATACTTTGTCTATTATTCAAGTGCTTATGTGCTCTGTATTTTGACAGAATTCTAGCTTTACATTGACATTTCGGAGATATTCCTCTTGTATTTCTCAGCCTTAAATTTCTGCGAGTAGTCTGCACTAGCAAAACAAGCCACAAATCCAAAATAAAGAGTACAATAAAGAGCCACACCATCTTGAATACAGGTAGCAGAGAGCTCCTGCACCTGTAGAATGAATGCTGTCATTTTGCACAGTGAAAGCACATCTGAGTCAGTCTGAATCAAAAGGGTGCAAGAGAGGCTGAGTCAGGTCATCAACACAAACATGGGTTGAATGGGACGGTGAAGGATCTGTGATGGTATTTAGCGGATATGTGAGGCTTTGAGGGAAAGCTGCAGTGCCAGAGGGTTTAAATTTGTGTGGCCCCGGAGCTGGTGCAACAGAAAATAAACAATGCTTTCCAGTGATTAGGATTTTATTAAGGCACACAAAGTCCCCCGGCCTATATGAGCTTCACGTTGGAGGAGTAAAGATGCCAGTTGAGTACTTTTATCACCAGCACTGTCAAAATAAAGGTTATTCTTCACAGTAAAATGAAGTGTCATTGATAGCCTTATGTTGTTTCTTATAGATGAGAAAGGACCTACAAAAGCTTTGCATTCAATATGACTTCATCATTTAAAATCCTGCTGATCACGTGAGTGTTATTAACCCCACAGTGCACACAATTAGCTTCCTTTGAGCGACCCTATAATCACCTCCATTTGGATTTAGATTGACTCCCCACACAAAATGTCTGATCTCTAATGACTGACAAACAAACAACAAGGAGAAGACAGAGCGGAGTGCCCCGGGAACACCCACTGTGCTGCTTTTAAACTAATATCATTTAAGCCCCGGACACCCCAACAAAGTCTGTCATGTCTAACCTGGCTCCTCACCTGTTTGGAAGCAGCCAAACAGCCCAGGGTAATCCCTCATCCCCGGGGCACTGGAGGCAGATTTACCCACCCCAGAGCTCCATCCTGCCCTGACAAGTTAGCGTACTGCAGGGCCCATAGAACACCCACATCTTCAGCAGCTAGTTGATGTTCACTTTGGGGCAGTTAGCTCAAATATAAAGAGTTTGAATAATTTCACAAAGAGGATATGAAACAATGACACAGCAAAACAGAAATGTCCACTTGAATGAGCTTTAAACTATACATCTGCAAGAGTGCAAGTAAATAGCAAATCCCCAATCTAGAAACATTTGTGAAAACTACAGATACTGCCTACATAATATATTTTGAGATTTATGAGTACCATGATAAAACATTTCATACAATTCATACTTTTGGATCACTGTCATTGGTTTCAGAAAAACTGGAATTATTTTGAAACTATTTAATTTAGTCAGGTCATTTAATCTATAAACAGGCCATAAAATCGATAACAAGAAGCAGATAATGTGTTTGCTTTTCTAAATTATGATCTGTAATCTCACCGATAACTGTAAAAAGTACACATTTACTGAACTAAGCAAAACACTTAATATTCACAGTTTGTGCTCAGTAACTAATTTCTGCATCATTGTTATTCACATGAGGGAAAAGGGGAGGGTTTTTTGTTCACATTTATTTTACACATCAAGGATATTAAATTAGTTATATTTCACAATTTGGGGTTAATCATGTATTTACAATTTACAGTCTTTTTCAATAGTTAAATTTAGTGGAATGAAGTCTTAAAAAAAATTCCATAAAGCTTTGAAAAAGAAATTCTTCACAATGATGAAGAAAAACTAAAGGTACTTCAAAATAAACTGTGAGTTGAAGTACTTGAATAAAGCTTTCAACTATTAAAATTAAGAGAAAAAAAAAAGTTTGAGGTTTTTGTCATTTTTATAAATATGGTGCATGCCAAGCAACAGATTTAAGCATGTGTTGTATTTGGAATCTCTGAACAAAAACGCATGTGACTGCAAACATTTGTATTCACAGATGTTATGTAGCAAAACATCTTGCTATCAGGCAATGAAACATTAATCTGAATGAAGAAACGGGGAGCCGATTGATTTTTTTCCCCTCTCGGCTCATTAAGAAAGCAGGTTTGACAGCTGTGGAGTTCGGCTGCGCAGGGATCAGCTCTCTAACCGCTAATTGGGTTGTTTTCAAGGAGAGCTCGAACTGGAAAATGTTGCTTAATGATCAGTTATAACACAGTTTGTACTGTGGAGACACAGAGACAGCGCTTTTGTTGCCCTAGATCAAATCTACCACATTTTGCAGAGTTGTCAAAACACAAATTTAAAAAGGGGGCATATTATGAAACAACAAATAATTTGCAAAAATTTCAGTATTTATTTTGACATAAAATAGGATGATTTAGTTTTGATGTAATTGCAGGGGTGGTGCAGCTCCACAAGGGGGAGTAGTGTTGCACAAAATCTGTGAAATGCAGTGTCTGAGACAAAGAACCAAGTAATTCTGAAAAGTTTGTCATACAAAGAGAAAAGAAAAACATTTTAATATTTGATTGTCAGTTCTTGCCATGATGTAAATCTGCATATTTCAAGATTTATTTATTTTATTTTTTTTTTTCTTGTTTTCTCTTCACCACAGGAAAAGTAAAAGTGGAAATAAGTTTCATCATTAAACAGAATGATACAAATGTGAGTACTATGAAAAATAAAGAATATAGAGTTGAAAATAAAATATAAGACCAGTTTGCATCAGTACATATATGTCAAAGTAACAAGAGGTAAGACAAAGGTAAAAACAAGGTATGAATCAATATTAAAATCATGATGAGGTTTTTGGTAGATGTTTTGTCTTACTCGGTTCTCACCTTGTGTTAGATGTACCGACTTGTTTTTTGCACTGTGAATGGTCAAACCAAATATTAAAAAAAAAAAACTTCACCTTGCATTCAAGCACTGATTAACAGTAACAGTATCCCAGTATATAGTTGAACAGGTATTTAAGGTACAGCCAGTTTGGTATCATTGTGTTCAGCAACGTGCAGTTTCTATGCAGATGTGTAACCACGCACCAGCAGTTGTGCTGTGCTGCAAGCTTCCTGTATGGTAGTAAAGCTTAGTCTGTAGCATTACTGATGGTTGTAATGTAGACAACCATCAGTATAAAGGGAAAACTGGTCCCCCTTATTATGTGCACAATATGCTATGCCCATCTTCTTCCAATAGAATACCTCAACACAAAGGAAATACATTACATACCCAAAAAAGTGTTATAAATATGTTTTATATATTTAACTTTGTGCCAAATATTCACAACCAAAACTGCTAACTTAATAATTAAAAGAAATTTAAACTTTATCAAGGGTATTTTTTGTGACTTCTAAAGTTTGATGTTTCTTAGTCAAATTAAATGTAAAAAAAAAAAGAAAAAAAAAAGAAAAGAAATAAAGATAAATAACAAATCCATATCCCTTTATTTGATTAAGTTTAAAAAGTTTTCGAAAGACGATGAATTTCCCTGTTTTTGTGCAAGTGTCTATCAGTACTGATTTTTTCATGTATTTTTTAGATACTGTCTATATGATAACAAAATAATGAAAAAAAAATGAATAAAACATGATTCAAAAAAATAAATAAATACATAAAATAGATATAAAAAAAAATCAAAACACTGTTACTTGACTGTGCCACAGAGGCATCATCCCCTCAAATCCATTAGCCTTATTCTTATCTGCAGACTATGACCACATTAATCATGTGTCCACAGCCAAGCCTTTAAATAATATCCAAACTTCCATGTTCATCATTTGTTTTAATGTTCAGATAAGATATGAAAATTAAAGTAACATTTTATGGCGTCTGTTGAAGTATTTACAGTGGATGTCATTTATCTCGATCAACGTGGAGAGACTGTCGGCTCCTTCATGGTGTTTTATCTTTTACAGGCTCTCATGTGTTTGTATGTGTGTGTGAAAGTTAAAAGATGTGCACAAACACTGTTGAAGCCGAGTTTGAGCTGGCTTTGTTTTATTCATGCCATGCGTGAAATTGATTTCCTTTCAAAGATTCTTCCCTCGCTCCAAAGTTCATTTGGACATTTTGTTTGTTTTGATTTGAATCCCTAAAATCCCCCTTCACTCTGCTAAGAGTAAAACAACTTATTAACTTAAAAACAATAATTTCCCAAGAGCATCACTCAGGGATGCTTTTTGCCAAGAAATTTTCTTCTCATCCATTTCATTTCTTTGAGCGTTAATTAACAGAACGAGGATTTGGTGTCCTTGAATCACTCAGAGGACAAGTTCGAACCCTATCAGCTCAGATCCAAATAAAAACGAGTATGTTCAAACTGGGAACCAAAACATAAAAGACTAATGAAAACACCCTCACTGCCAAAATCCTGATGGCAACATTTTTTTAGAAAGCTAAATGCTGCATAAATATGTGTGTCTGCATCAAAGGTGTGAGCTCTGTGATTTGGGAATAAAAGGACTGGTCAGGGTGTTTTCCTATTGTTACAAGGTTTTAACACTGCTACACTTTTTTTTATATGCATAAGGCTTTGATCAACAGTTTCAGCTTTTTTTACTGTATGAAAGTTTAATCTGAGAGTTGAGCCAATATTCAATCTTTTTTTTTTTTTTTTTAAATTGGCCAGTATTCATACAGAAAGTTACTATTTTAGCTTCAAATCAGTTTCATTTCAGGCTGTCTCTAAAACAGTGTTGAGACTATAATAAAAATGTGATTTAATGGACAGTAGTTCAAGAGGTAGGGTCACAAAATAATTTCAGTGTTGTAGTACAGTTTTTGCGGAACGTCTATGATTCATTCAGTCATTGTTCAAATGCCTTTGTCAGAATTATGTTATAATTTCTGTTACGATAAGTTACAGTTAGACAGAAAGTTCTATTTGTGACTTTTAGAACTGCACAATATTGAAAGTCCAGAAAATGACAACAAATAAACCAGTAGTGGGAAAGAATTACCTGCACTTTTTGATGTATTTAAGTTCTAAGACTAGAAATGATATACTCTAACAACTGAGCTGATTAAAATATCATTATCATACATTACAACACTAAAAGCCAACACTGCAAATATAGGGCCTAACCAAGGGTGTGTCCAAGCAATTATTTATCTCATGTTCTATATTTCTTGGTGTATAGTTTTAACTTAAATTTAAAAAAGAAAGAGAAAATATTTAAAGCTTAGAATTTTAAGGACTCAGAAAATGTATGAAAATATCTCCTTAGTTATGTGTTTTTTCATGTAAGTACATGTGACAGGTCCAGAAAAAATCATCTTTTTCAAGATTCTAGATAACATAAACAAAAACACAAAGTGTCCTGCTGCTGTAGTTAGCAAAATGTGCTTTACAAGTCTCTTGGAGCAAGAGTAATAATATCCTATTTCAAAGTCACAGTATTATAATGTACTGTAGAATTACAGTGTGACACTTAGTGGTAATGCTGAGAATGGACTTTTCTGGATCTTTTTTTTTCCAAAAATAAAAGTTTATAGCACCAACAAAGATGTGCATAGAAAGCTCATAGCAGCTTGTTCTGCCAAAATTATTGACTTTCCCACCTCTGTCACAGCTCCTAACCAATTATGGTTTTGGATATTGGGGTGGCCAGACAAATTTCAAGGAAGTTCAGGTCACCACCCGCTACACCTGAACTATACTAAAAATTACATTTGTCATCACAGTCTATAGATGATTGAAACATGTAAAGACATTATGTGCAACTCCCATGTTACACTAATGCAGCAGACATGTAACTCTGAACAATAAACAGACTCCATATTGACTGACCAAGACAGTGTATGTCATATATACCAAGAGGAAGCTAAAAGATGTAAACTTGACACTTTTGCAGCTGACTTAATCTAGTTTAACACCAGATTTAACCTTAAAACACTTCACAGAACGAAATTCATGCTTTTGTACATGTGCTTGCTTTAACTCAAAGCAGGTTTATACCGAGCTTGAAGATCTGTCGTGCCTAAATTACGACCACAAGTGATGAATGGCTGTGCTGTATGGTAAATATGTGCTTAAAAAGTAGTCAGTGGAAAACACATCATAAAATTTTATGACATCAAGGCAAGAGTACAAGGAGGGCATCATAAATCTCTCTGCTCTCCTCCTCAGGAACCATTCGCTCACCACATGGTTCTCAGTCAGGTGGAGGAGGTCTGGATAAAGGTCTCTGACCTCTCAGCAGGTGTGTGAAAACACTGTAAACATGTCAGGTTATCTACGGTAAAATATTTGTTAAGTAATTCTTTATTATTCTGAGTTGAAGCCATGAACATTTATGTGTGTCACTTCAGATCCTGCAGAGTCTGGAATCAGGAGACTGAAGCCTCATTTGCAGCAGTGAGGAGCTCACATATTCAAGAGTGTGCGTGCATGTTTCAACTTTACTTCAGGTAAACCCTGAGAGATTACCTTATTGTCTTTCTCATTTACAAGACAGGCCTGAAAAAATTGCCGGCAAAATCACATAAGCACTGAGCTGAAAATTTCTGAGTCCTCAGCAAGCAACAACAAGCCGGCAGGTGACAAATCTGAACAGATCTTGGATAAACAAAATATACACAAATCTTTATTTAGTTGGTTTTAAAGGAATTGTGCTCATTGTATTGTGCGCTGAATGCTCAAAATATCAAGACTTCGCCCAAAACTCAGTTTCACTACCCAGATTTTAATACCCCTTTGCCTGTCTTTGTAATGAACACGTAGAGACAGAGGAAGGGAACTTCACAGCATTCATGTTAGCGAGGGTTGTCATGTTTACTGTACTGCACATTATACTCTTGTTGTCACTATTCCAGGGGGTTTCCAGTGATCCTTCACCAGTGCATGTGGTAACATGGAAGGTAAGAGAGGACTTACCTTCAAATGAATCAGTCTGTAATTGTGTATAAGTATGATAATCTGAGGGGTTAGGGTTAAATTTGGGACTTTTTAGTGTTTAAGATGTGATACAGAAATGGTTTCTCAGTCCACAGATGATCACCAGTTACAAAGCAATTTCAAGCAATTAGACTTTTTCCCCATGTTTCATGAGTATTTTCTCATGTGTTTGTTTAACTTGAAACAAAACAAGACATTCTGTTTTTAAGAGTGCAAAATGGAAGTTTAATAGACCTTAAGATGACTAAACTGATAACATTTTAAACCATTATCATCTCATAAAACAAGGGGTGGTTTTAATTGTTGTGTGAGCTAGGTAAACACTTGATCACATGATGAACTAAGATAGCACAACAAACCCTTTGTCAGCAATACTTCAACATTTTGTGCACACTTCAATATTACAGTGCATATGATAAGACAGTCATGTATTCAACCGTAGCGGCCGTTTTGCAGTGTGCATTACAGATAATAATCCCCTACTGCAGTATTTCATATTTTGATTTTCAGAAACATAGCATATGTTACTGATTATTCTTTAATTCATATTTTAGTCAATCAACATTCTAAAACTAAATTGATAGCACAGAGCTAGAAGGGTGTGGGCCCATCTATTGTGGTAAAACAATATATTCAGTATGGTATTAGCTAGAATCTTCAACTAATCCTTTCTACATTGTCATTTATATGCAACTCCGTGACATCATATAACAAGGTAAGGTTTAGGGATGTTAGGCAAACAGCAATGTTGGCTAAATTTTACAAAGCTAAGTACCAGTTGAAAACTAGCTCTTCTGACTCCGCCAAGGTTGGTCTATGGTACATTTCTTTAAAGGAGCTGTAAGGAGTTTGAAAGTAATCTTGAAAAAGGCTCCTTTCTAGATATATGCCTGATCATAATCCACACTTGAAAATGAGGTTATCAGTGCCAATATTGCTGGTTACAGGTTATTTTAAATTGCTACTTCTTAGCTGCCAGTTTGGGTCAACCAGGGCTGGATTGATTTACGGCAAGTCTAGGTCTCTATGACAACACCAACTGGCAGACAAAGTTTAGTAGTGAGAAGAGATAAAACACAAAGATCTGTGTTTTTCTCTGCTAAAAAGGATTTCTGTGACTAATTTTGTAGTGTTGGTGGACACAGGAGCCTAACTGTCTGACAGAAAAAGGACAGAAAAGCAGAAGAAAGATAAAAGGAAGAGTGATACAGCCCAAGCTGAAGGCTAATTAGCCTTTAGCTATGTATAGCTGGCTGCTATATTTTTTTTATGTCATGTTTCGAACCATAGTGCTAGGTAACTGAACTAATAGATATACCTTATCAGTGTATTGTATCCAGTAAAACTTTGTCTTGAACAAAGAAAATTTATTTCAATCCAATCTCCATTTAATTCCAAAACAAACACGCCTCACTAAAAGTAATTTACAACAGTGTGAAGAGACTTCAGGCCACAAGGTGGCGAGGGAGTGCAATTAAAACAGATCCTCCTCATAGCATCTTTAACAGCTCACTTTTACGTTGACTTAAGTATGACACTGATACAAAGTATAAAACTTTAATGCATACATTCTTAGCTTAATGTGGTTTTATCTTTCTAACACGATATATGCTAGATATAATGATTGCTGGTTGTTGGCTGAATGTTTATGTTAGCTTTTTGGACCTAGCTGCTAGGGGTTATAAGAAGAGAAGAGATAACTTGCTTCCACTGGCTACTGCGGGAAATCCATCACGTTGTTATTGTTAATTTTCATACAGGTACTGATATTTTATACTTTGGCAGTTTATTTGAATATACTTATCAGATCTTTAAGTTGTCTTGACATAAAGCTCACAGTGAGTTAAATTTGTGGGCATCTACTTTCATATGATCAGTTGTTGGTTAAGAAACCTGAGGCATCTGCGGTATAACACTTCTGCTTGCCATTTTGTAACCCTTAAGGCCTCACCACTGACTAAACATGGTGGTACCCTGACAAATTCAACACTCACTCCCTCACCTACTCACTCCCCTCACTGCTATTTCAGCATGTAAGAATATACAAATGTCACAGCCACAGCCAGAGAGCTGGGCACTCAGCTGTTGATTGAGGGATCACCAGCCAAATGGGATGTTGCCAGTTCCAAAAGGTGCAGAGATGGAGATAAATAGCTGTGGGGCTCCTCAGCGTTACTGAGGAATGTCACCCAGTGAGGAGCTTGTGGTACAAGTCTGGAGACCAAAAACAAACCCATCTTCCTTCTCAGTGTAAGAGGTAAGAGTAAGAATGATGGTCCCTGCTCCTTGACGAAAGGTAAATGGATCAGCTGACACTCATCTCCCAGGGCGCTCTGGGGCTTGCACAGTTGGCTATGTTGGCACAAGCTGTGAGGTAGAACAGACACGGACCAAAACCTCTGCAATGCTGAGATGGGAAATATGTGTGGCTAGAATAATTTCATCCTTGGAAAGTAATGCCTATCAACATGTTCTTCACACTGTTAGCTATGAGGATTAATCTTGAGGGGCGCTCTATGCCTAGCCAAATTTATGTCATGAGAGGCCTAAGTGCCTTGGGCAAGAGCAATTCAGTTATTTTACATGAAAGGTTTCCTCATATACATGTATCTACTGATAAGCACGCATTTATTTTCTCAGTGACAGATAATATAGATGGGTTTATTGTGTGTTTGCAAGAAAAAAAAATCATATTTGAACTTCTGTGAAGGAGAAACCTCAAAATCTCAATTAAATACCAATTTTTAAAACAATGCTTAAATATTCAGCCAAATAATTGATTGTTAAATCTGATGTTTGTCAAAATGGACCAGCTCTTGCCTGTATCATGCGCTTCTTGAACCTCCAGCAGCCTGGCCACCATCCTGCTAGCTATTAACATTCCCTCTCTGAGTTCTAATTTTTCAGATTGTAAAAGCAATGCACTGCAGATAATGAGCTCTGGCACTTCACCAACCATTGTTCCTCTGGACTTTTCAGTATTTGTTTGGCAACTGCTCCATTCTCTCAACAGGCCACTTAATCAACTGTAGATCCCTCTGAGGGACAATAGCATTGTTGAGCTAGCTCTGTTAGCCCTCAGGGACCAGAGCTGACATTTGTTTTGGACTGAAGTGACCCCCTCTGCACACTTGGAGAGGTAGTGTGACATGATGGATTTTACAGGTGTGTATCCTTTTAAAGATGTCATTTTCAAGGACAGTACATAATTATTTTGGTGTAAACATTTAAGTGAGTGAGGCTGCGATATTGTTCACTACCAAAACCATTTCATACTAAATTAATATTTCTTTTGTTTCCCCAAAATTCAGGAATCAGGGAGAGGTGCACTTGGACACAAGACACAGTCTGTTCTTTGGGAATTCCAGGAGAGAAAAAAAGTTTTAAACTGTGTTCCTGTGAGATGATTCCCACTGTATTCAGTGTATTCCGAAATGTGCAGCATCAGTGCAGCTGTGCAGCTCTGGGACAGTAGTTATTAGGTATTAAGCATGCATTATCCCATAAACTGGTATTTTGCATTGGGGGGGAAATATAAAGTGCACCCTGTTGTGTGCAGTATGCAGTAGTGCCGCCTGCACGGAAGGTCATGATGGCACGTTAGAGACAAAACTATGGCAGCAGTGTCACTATCATCGTCTGGGTAAAAAAAAAAAAAAAAAAAAAAAAAAATGGTTTCATACTAGTATTTTAGTAGCACCAGTTTAAGTCTTAGCCCACATAATTAAAGTCTTACACACTATATTTAGGAGATTATTTTGTATGAATGTGCACAAAAAACAGCTTCATATTGCCTTCTGGTAGTACAAATTTGTCCTTAAATTTTTGTTGTGCACTGTGTCGTGAGACAAGAATTTCTATATGTATTAAAGTTATTTACATGCAAACATAGTTGCATTAAACTTTCATTTATTTTTTTGTATTTACATTTTTCTATGAATGCATTTTGTCCCCAAAGAGAATTGTTGTAAATTTAGTCCTTGTTTGTCCTGTAACCGTCATCTTCAACTGATGGCAGAGGTTAAGGTCAGTTAATACAACCATTAATTAATCTTACCTTTGAGGATGAAAGTTCCATCTTTGTTTATTTTGATCCTGCAATAGTTTCAGCTGAATCCTATACAATGTATAAATATTCGTCTGGAATTAAAGTTTCTATTTGTACAGAGACTGTCAGATTTAAGTGTTGTTTTTCTGGATTTAGAGTTTACCTTCAACACATTACAGAGAACTGGGCTTGGCAGAGCAGTCAAATGCAAGGATGGAGGAGTTTTTACTTTGCTGCAAGATGAATTTGAAGATGGATTCTATGAAAGTCTGCCGTCTACAAACTCAAAGGAGGTCTGAGAGGAGAAATCCCACCTGTGTGTGGGTGTGTGTTTCTGTGTGTAAAGAGGTGTATGTGCACATGGTGACTTTGAAGAGACTTTGGAGATAGGCACATGATCCTTATAAGTATATAAAGAAATAGTATTAATCTAACATTTGTAGTTATATCCTAAATGAATTGGCCATAATTAACATGAAATTGATAAACACAAACTAAGGCTATTAATATAATTAACGTGTTGTGTTGTAGCTCAGTAGCTATGAGAGCAGGCTGTTACACTGAGGATATGTGGAATAGACTCACGTCTGCGTCTAGGACTGCATCCTAACAGCAGGCTAAGTGTCAATCCAGAGTAAACATCTTGGGCAGGTGTACCAAGAGCCAAAAATCCATCGCCAGCTCAGCCGAGGCTGTTTGGATCTGTGCTGCTGCTCCACTGAAGAGTCTGGAGGAGAAATGGAGGAGGAATAACGAACAGAGCTAAAAATGCACACGGAAAACAAGTCCATGTTGTCTTAAAGCATGACAATCATTCATTAGTACACTTCATTTGTTTCTTTGTTTTGTTTTTATATTGTTCTGTGATATGTTTATGTGAATAAAGGTTTGGTACGTTTTATTTCATATATGACACATTAAGCAAGGCGCTTTATCCTCCCCTAAATTGGGGTTTGAAATTTTACATCACACTCATGTTTTTCACATGTATCCATTACATTTGTGCTACATGATATTACAGATTTAATTCCAATTTTATTGATTTAATTTTCATAAATTGGCAAAATAAAGTTCTCTGGTTTTGCTGCAAAGTGGAAACAAACTTAAAATGGAAGACTGAGCAATTTTCTTTAATTTCTTTTTCATGATTGTTAAAATAAAAATCATCACAGTGGTATTAAATTTCACTGCTTTAACATTTAAATGTCTCATTGTCTAACTGATAACTGTATTGGCACCACAGGAAAAGCTTTTCACACACAATAGACTGCATTTTATTGTTAATACTGGTAAATTTATGTATTTACAGAGATATAATTAGAAGAACAATCACTATATAAAACACAGACGTTAACATGAAATTAGGAAAAAAAATAAGAAAAATAACATCTGTTTATTTCCACTCAGGTTAGCTATTCAGCATTAGCATGTCATTGTTTTATAGTGCACATGTATTTATTCATCATACCAGGAGGGATTCTGTCAGATGTAACAGAACTCTAAACGTGTGTTTTTACAGTGGTTGGTTATAAAGAAACTTGACTAGGAATCACAGGTGTTTTCGTAATAAATAGTACTTGTTGCTTTAAATGTGTAAATCCTTTTGTAACAGCCAGACACACAACTATGGAAATATTTGGCTCCTGCTTTGTGAGACAAAATGGCTTCTTCTTCTCCTCACAGTAAATACAGAAAAGAAACCTCAAAACAAAACAGTCGAGAGGATAACCATTGATCCCCATCTAAGCCACGCTCAATCACACTTAAACGGGGCGGCTCTTCCTACCAGAGGAACCAGCACAAACCTTTAAGTCGACAGCTAATGCCCGGTTTAGTCGTCTCTCTCCCCCTCTCTCACTCTCTCTCTTTTCTCCCAAAAACTGCCATGCTACAACTTAATACAAGTCGAGCTCCTGCTGAGCGGCTGAGAGCTTCTATCGAGGCCTGACTTCACACTCTGGGGCTTTTGCTTTCCATTTTGTTGCCTCCATTCTTCATCTCATCCCCTCCAATTTCTTTTTTGCGGGGTCACCAAACCCAGGGACAAAGTGTGTCTGCCCCACCTCCTGATCCTCGGACACTAACACCAAGACCACCACGCCACACACAACGCTGCAAGATGACATTTCCTCACCCCGAGGCCACCCCCTCCTTTCTGTCTCGCCTAATCCAATCAGCAAGGCCTGAGTTTTTCTAATATACTGGTGGTCTCATACTCTGACTTTATCCCTGCAGCTGTGCCGGACTGCTCATTGGCAAGATTAAGGCCTCCTCAGCTCCTCTGATCATGTATTTCAATATGAATGGGACCAATAAGGGGGTGGATTATGGCTTAGTTACTTTGGAAATCCAAGGCCCCCCTTTGATGCCCCCGGGTTTGAACAGCAATGGCAGAACCCTGCCTGGTCGGCGTGGCGTGGCGGCAACGCCACCTGGCAGTCAAATGTTTGCTCATATGCGCTCATTAAACAACAGCACTCTGGCAGTGTGGGTACTGACTGCGGGCCCGATGGCGAGCCGCGGCCGCGACCAGATGGCGCAGTCACCAGTATGCCAGGTGGGGTTCGTCGTTCGGTTGCCACTCGTGAGATGCAGCATGGACGGAGGATGGGGCGATGGGGGGTGGATGTGGTATGTTGGCAACCAGGAGAAGGATAAACAAACGCACATTCCAGTTACCTACGCACATACACACTCTACTCACTCTCATTTTCTTTCTCTAACTCAGTATCACTACTTTTTAGATATGCACCGAACTTCTGCACATATACACTAATTTGCTTCCTTAATTTTGCACCTTTTTGACCTTGACTAAACCTGATGATGCTAACATTTCTTCATCATTTAGTATCAACTCTTTTTCAACATTAAACTTTAACTCTTTTGAAGATTTTAATGCTTGTTTCCCAAGGTACACAGACCTATTTTCCAAGAATGACACACTCATCTTGATCACTCAATTTGTCAAATATACACTTAAAATACACACACCAATTTTCACAGGCACACTAATCTCTACGAACACATCTTCCTTTCTGCACTGAGCCACTCTCACTTCAGTTACTCCACAGATAGATTTGGATGCACACAAATTTTTACAATGTCTTGTTCTTGCAAATCAATATAAACATTTTCATGCATGCATTTGTTATATAAAAAAATAAAAAATAAAAATAAAATAAAAAAACTAACAACTTATTTATGTCCCATATATTTCTGTCTGTACATATTTACTTTAAATTTTGATTTGCATTTATGATGTTAAAGGTCACACTGTGATTCTCTTATTAACAAGGAAAGCATTCCTCAGTTAATATTTTAAGTGTACTTGAATGTTGTCATTACTGCACTCATGTGTATATATATATATATATATATATATATATATATATATATATATATATATATATATATATATATATATATATATATATAGTATCTGTGCATGTCTGTAATACAAATGTAAGTGTTGAACAAATGAAAGTCTGATTTGATTGAATGTAAACAAGCCCTTAATGCAGAATTATCAACACTGCATCATCTGATCAAAAGTGATCCCTCATGCCCACTCCACATCGTCTGCATGTTGGAGAGCAGTTAAATTTGCTTCAAACACGCATTCACACACTGAAGTGTTCTGAGAGAATCGGCCTCTCTACAACACGGCCCCTTACAGAGGGCGGGCAGGGGTTTTCATTACTTACAGGGGCCTGTATCGTCTTCTCCACCGGCCCTCCCTGCCCCTCACATCTCCTTTGTGTGTGAAGTGCTGGAGGTGATTAATATTTGTTTTCCCTCCTCTGTGGGAGAGGAAGACCCAGCTGATCCACTGTGACCCTTCCTTAATCCCCAGCGGGTCGAGCCAGTTTCTACGCTTCCTTCGTTCTCCTTTTTTGTTAGATGTCTACTTTACACTAACTCTCATGTCAAACCTGTGACTGTTTTTACACTCAGGTTGTTTTATGAGCTCAGTTTGGTGATACAATATTTTGCTCTTAACACCAATTCTGACTTAAAAGCTCATCAGAAAAATACTGATTGCCCATTTTTTGTTAGCTTTGTCTAACATCCCTTTCTCGGCTACCCATACTATGCTGCCGTTTCAGACTACCACATATTAACTAATCTGCAACTAGTAGATTTTAAGGCCGACTTAGTCCACTTGGATCCAGTTTTCAGCACTCCAATCGTAAAACTGGTCAAACTCCATTAAAGACGGGAGATGTTGAGTTAGACTTCTAAATTGACTTAGAAACTGCAAACAAACCAAACTAAGGATATTAACTGAACATCTCTGAGCAAAACAGCTGGACAGGATGTTGAAATCCGCAGTTTTCTAAATACATGTCTCACCATCAGGTACGGACACAGACTTCCATGTCAAACATTGCCTTTCAGCCACAACTCGGCCTCTCTGCTCCGCAGGTAGTTTGGACAGCTTTGACAGGTGAGGAAAGTATCTTTCTTAAACAGCAGGATATCCTGAATTGGTTGGCCTAAAATGACCAGGTTGAGGGTTTTTGGGGCTTTGTAGAGGCCAGTGGAGAGGGTGTCTTGAAGGATTGAGAGGCTCGCGGGCTCTATTGAGCACTTGATCCTGTTGACAGATATACTGCTCCCTTTGTGACCACATGGCTGTGATGGAAATGGCAGGTGCAGTATGGGTAGCTGATGGAAAGGGGGGAAAAAAAATCCTTTCGAGCGTTGTGTTTCAGCGGTTGTAAAAACACAGCTGTTTTCAGCTTTGTGAAGCGGCTGCGCGCTCGGTTTCCAATTCTCTCTAGCTCCTTGTTGCCTTGTTGGCGTCGTCACTAAACTCGCAAACACAGTCTTATGGTCTTAGCTCTTTATAAGAGCTTTAGTTTGAAAAAATGTACAGATCAGTATTAACGATCAACACTGTTAGATGAAAGCTCTGAGCAACTGGCTCCAAACCTGCCTCAGAGTAACTGATAGTAATGGGAAACTGCGCGGCTATTTAACACACAAGCATATTAACACAGGAAGAGAGGGAATGATTTAGTCACAGCTGAGCTGAAACAAAACAGGTATAAAGAAAAGATATGTCAATTATTATGTGGAAATAACCGATAAAAAAAACGTTAAAACACCAAAATGTTCCACAGTGGACGGAACAGGGTAATACACAAACAGCACTCAGGTTGTAGTACTTTTATTTCATACCACTGTTGATCTTTTATTTATATGCATTTTGGAGAAAAAATAAATATGAAATAAAAATACTGTAACTGAAGTAATACAGTTTTTCCTACCACAGTCAAGTTAAATAAACAAATGTGTTGTTTTGTTCTTGACAAAATCTGCACTTTAAAAAGTAAAATAAATCTCTTTTATATTTCATGTTACCACAACATTTTCAAAATACACAGTGTTATTATTAATATTAATTTTCAAGTTTACTATTGTCATTATTACAAGTCATATAGAAGAGGCTGATTCTGAGGTTCTAAAAAAGACATGTATTATAAAATGCCATAAAATGACTTTGAATTGGAAAATATTAAATTCATAAACTGCAGAATATATTTGAAAAGCATGCACTGTGTGTGTGTGTGTGTGTGTGTGTGTGTGTGTGTGTGTGTGTGTGTGTGTGTGTGTGTGTGTGTGTGTGTGTGTGTGTGTGTGTGTGTGTTTCTTGGCTTTAGTTTAACAATTACATCACACATATTTTTAAATTCAAAGAAGCATATTTTAAAATTTAAATACATTTTTTTAAAAGTACATAAAATGTGTTTTTTTTTTTGTGTGTGTGTTTTTTTTCTCCATGTTGCTTAACTTCCTCCCCACAGCGGTTTCTGACTGTTTCTGACCTGGTGTAGTCAGCTGTCTGTGGGAGTGTGTTCAGGGGGAGAAGAAAAGCTTTTAGCCCTCTGTGAAGTTGTCTAATGAGCGGCGCCGAGAGTCACAACTCCTCCACAAATTACTTTTTTCTTTTCCACCAGTCCTCACTCCTAGCCTCTCTTTTTTCTTTATCTTTTTACCCTTCTTTTTTTTTCTTGACATCAAATTGTTCCGCCATCTCTTTGGACAAGCTTTCTTACCATAAATTTCAAACGTGTTCCATTTTCCACTTTTCAAAGCTCAGTGGTAGACATTGAAAACAGGGCAGATCATACAGATGGTTGTGATACCAGTAGAGAGGTATATTGTTCAACATGTTAACTCATGACTTTAAGAGTAGTGAAAAAAGCAGGGAAAGCAAGTCAGAAAGAATGCATTTGAAAATAGATATTTTCTTTCTAACTGGCATTCCTCTACTTATAAAGTTATAGATTCTGTTATTATATAGTATAAAATGATGAGATATAATGAATGAATGAATAAATTAATTAATTAAATTAAAAAATTTATCCTTTTACTTCTTTGAATCTATTTGTCAGTTTTACAATAAGGTTAAAAAAAAAAAGTTCAGTCTTAAAAAAATAAACTATACCATCAGATAGAGATATTAAAATACAGAAAACTACGTCGCTTATTTGTTCTCAATATTTCTCTCAAGCAGTTAATAAATAAGAGAAAGTTCCTTAAGGTCAAAACAAGAAAGAAAGAAAGAAAGAAAGAAAGAAAGAAAGAAAGAAAGAAAGAAAGAAAGAAAGAAAGAAAGAAAGAAAGAAGTAAGACGGAAAAAGAAAGCTACAGCTGTATTTGCAGAAAAAAAAAACAGAAATGTTCAATTTTATGACTGTATTAAACTGCCGTTTATCTCAGAAGATTTATCCTACAGTGGTAAAGCTTAAAATCTACAATGACCATCAAAACAAGGGGACTGATGCATAGGGGCTACTTGTGGGTGCCAATGACTAATCCAAAGCTGGTATATGTCACCATGGATCGAGCATTGTGACACATAAATTGTCTTCTGATGGGCAGAACTGAGCTCACACTGCTCACTGTCACTTTTCACTTTCCCATCACCCAGCTATCGTACCTGCTCATCTCCCCCTGGCTTGAACTGATGAATGACACTGCAGTGTGCAGCGCCTCACTGCAGGGCCATTTGTGGGGAGATAAGAGAGACTTCCTGGATTAAGGAGGTAGTTGAGGTACATCTCCAGAGAGCCTGTTTGTTTGGGTAAGACAGCTCCTTCATTACTGCAAAACTGTGGGAGGCTGGGAAGCCAACCTGTCTCTGAGATAGCACGGGACTGCTGCCAAAATGTACTTAAGCAGACTGAAAATGCAGCCCACTCACCCCACATGCATCTCATTTATTATCAAGGATTGTCGCCAGGTAATAAGGCATTCATATGAACAAGAAGCTGTATTCATATGTTGCATATCTATTGTAATGTAAGACTTAAACTGCACATTTTTTAGGTTCAGATTAATTTTAAAGGAGTTTTGCTTCATGGGTGGCCCAGCATGACCCAGCAAGTCGCGAGTCCCCATCTGGATGAGTCACTCTAAAAACCATAAACTGACCACTGTGTTTGTTTACAAGCAAACAAGATTAATAATACTGGCTGCAGTAAAACTGGTTTAGATACTTATCTAAGACAGAAATATCAGAAAATAAGAAAAAAATGCAACTGGAAGCCAAACACGACCTTTCATATTTTAAAACAATGTGCGCGTTTAGGGCAAAGATTAATGCTTTTATTTATTTACTTATTTTAAATGCACTCACTCATAAGCATCAAGTCATGCAACAAGCATCTAATTCAAGCTGGCAGATTCTACCATGAGTACTCTGTGTGTCTTTATCTTATTAGGCTGCTAACTGGTTCACCAACCTTTACTGTGGAAAAATTTGCATTTTACTTTTGAATTTTTACTTTTTACTAATATATAATGGATTTTTTTTCTGTTTCTCTACACATGAAAAGTTTTCTTTTCTCCATAGCTCAGACTTTCGCTCTAACACAGCCTTTCCAGATAGGGGATATAAGTTAAGTTTTTATGAAGACCAAATAATTTACCTGTTTTTATTGATGATAAATCCTCTTTCATTAAATCATCAGTTATTCACAGAGGAGTGAAGGACAGAAGAGTGGCCATCCCAACATTCCCAACCATGATCTTTTGTTTGTGTCTTCAGTAGTAACTTTGGACAAATGTTTTTTTTTTTTGTGGTGTCAGAGAAATAGAGAGGGGTTTTATATGAAATTTCATACTTTAAAAACATGCTCATTGTTTCTATTTTAACTTGGGCATGAGACCACAGACTCTTAACTGACATCACTGACTGGCTAACCTTCTTGGAAGAGCAGCATTAAAATATACCAGCCAAACAGAAGCACCCTGCTCCGTTCTTCAGTGCTAAATTTTTTTTCTTTCACTTTGCTAACTTTCCCAGTCATAAAGACTGTCCATAGCATGAGAGCATATGAACATATTTTACAATATGTCATGTTAAAAAGAGAAATATGACTTTGTAGGATGGCCACAGCAGAGGGGTTTTCCCAAGTATTGGTTTCTAGAAAGCTCAAACTAAACGTTATTCACTTTTGAGTGGCAGGTTTTCCAGACGCCCCTGAAATTAGTGCCCCATTTTGGCCACACCTCTGTGCAACAGCCAAGATGATTTGATAAAAAAAAAGAAGGCTTACTAACACAATTTGAAATTAAGGTAACACATCTGCAAAGTTTTTAAATGATCACTTGGCTGTGCACTATGATTACACAGTAAACCCTTTGTGGCAACTTTAAATCAGAGTTATATTTTTCATTCCTATTGTGACAGTGCAACAAGCACGCATGGTTCAAACAGTCATTAGCTAGGGTGCAAATCATGCCACTTAATCATCAAACTTTAACTTTTCTTGAAAGTCACACACACAACACTTATTCATTAACTACAGTGCAAGAAGTGAAAACATCTGGCCAAAAATCTCTTTGTAAACCTCAAGGGCACAATGTAGTGTTAGCGCAATGTAGCAAGCCCATAGGTCCATTTGGCCCTCATCATTTTCAACAAGTAAATATTCACCTTGTCTGAGTCCAACAGAAATAGAAGTATTCACTTGCACAGTTTTGTGTTCAGAGCTGTAGTACTGTGTGGGGCCTCTTGTTGCCCCAGTGGCGGTGAAGGGGGAATTAGATGTAGTGTTGTCTGAGTCCCTGTTAATCCTCAGCTGATTAGTGGAATTCTCATCAGGGCTCCTTCAGAGAGAGTGAGGGAGAAAGAGTGTGGAAGAGGGAAAAAAGGAGAACCAAAGAAAAGCGGAGCTGAGACACACCTCCCCACCTCCCCTTAGTCTTCCTGGTTTCCTTTGCCAGTCACCCCCACCGCAAAGGACCACAGGCCTCTGTCTCCACCGGCCAATAAGATCTCAGGCCCTCGGGTCACCTGGCTCACCACACTAATCCAGACTCTGCCTTGTAGATTAGCACTTTCCCTCTCGCAGCCACTCTAGCCCAAGCCCTGGCAAATCCCGAGGTAAATGTCGAAGCTTCCGGTAAGTGGGTGAGCACAGCGTTGTGCAGTGGATTAAGGAGAATAGGATAATATTTACAAGCCCATCGCCAGTAGTGATAAGGCCGAGGATAAACAGTAATGGTCCCTCTTTAGCCTTTTTTTCTTCCACTCCCTTGTCACGGCAAATGGTTAAATCTCTGAATCCCCGTGTTTAGTGTCTGACATTGATGTACTAAATTAGTCAGCTGTGAATTAGTTCATGTCACTCATCTCGCCTTATTCCTGCTTAAATGGATAAACAATAATTAAGGAGGATTCTAATAAGAGTCAAATTAACAAAATTGGTTAAAAATGATTTCTTGTGATGATGAATGATATTTTGTGATAATTTGACAAAATCAGTCCTATGAGACATTCGGAGCAGACTTGGGATTTAGATGGAAAACAGTTTGGGAATTAGCTTTATGCTCAAGGGTGCTTACAATTAGGCTCGGTGTCAGATTGTCATAGGGAGAAAGATGTGTGATCACACAGACTAGAGATAGGCTCCTTAACTTCAACTGTACTTCTAAACATGAAAATGGATGATAACACTCATTGACGTCATATCTTCATGATTAAATTAAATATACAACAACTTTAAGCCGTAACTATAACTTAAAATATAATGTAAATAACTCATACTCTGAAAAATCTCAATACCTTGTCTTTATTTGAGTTCTTGGTTAAAAGATGACTTGTTATTCTGAAAAATATATGTTTGGAATTAATGTACTTTAAGCAACTAGATATTGAAAACATTTTATCTGACATGAATTTTTTTTTGATTATCTTTATTAGAGTAAAATATTTACTTGAAGACCATGCACCACTGCTGAACATAATTTTTAGCAAATGCTGCAAAACAAGCATTTTTAACCCACACAACAATTAAAGGACAACAGAAAGAAGGAAAAAAAAGCACTAAATGTGTTAATAGCAAACCATAACCCAACAATAGTTTGTTACAGATCTAAAACTGCTAAATATAACTCCATAACAAACTCATGTTGTCACTGATTGTGTTTCAAAAAAATCTCAATACCATCTTTGTTTATCTTGGTATTAGCCTAAATTTAGAGCTGTCCCATGCATGTTTGCTAAAGCTGTTTGCAAAACTGGTTCTGTGCTGGTTAGTGGACCAGACTGATGGAGTGGCTTCTGTTGTTGAAGCTTCTCTGTTATGTGAAGGTTATTTTTATAATGCTGGAATGAAAGATGTATGCATTTCAAAATAAAATAATATAGATGCTTTTTTTCCCCCACATCTGTTACAAACCGGGATACTTTCTCAACTCATTTTCCAAAAAAAAGCTTTCTTTCCTCTTTCTTTTCCTGTTTTTTGCTCCACTTCTTTAGAGTTCTACGTTTAAACAGAAATAAATAACCTCAAACATCAGCATGAGCATGTCAAGACAGCTTGTAGAATTTCACAAAAACTTTGGATTGACCCATATAATTTGCAATCACTGGACTCAGAGTGCTGGCGTTATTGCTATTGTCCATTTAACCTGTGCAGCTTAACCACAGCTAGAGATGAATAACAAATAAAATGAATGTCAGTAATAACTTATACTTAGCATTTTTCCATAAGCAGAGATAATACATTTAAAAAAAATGAAACCCCAAACGTTGCACTACGAGTTGCGTATTTGTCTCATAATACAAACCATGGTTCAGGAAAAACTAACACTTCCCTATAAAATAATCCTCAACTCCAAAAAAAAAAAAAAAATCTTTTACCTGCATTGCATCATGGTAGTACTAGTGATTCTCACTCATAATTCAGACAGCACCACAACACAACATGATGTATTAACTTAATATAACTCATTACATCAGCCTCATCTTCCCACATGATGGACGAGTTTCCTCTCTACTGTAGATGGCACTGTTAACCTTGACTTGCACTCAGCTGGGACTTTTGTGTTGAGAGAAGTAGAGCAGGGTACAAACAGCAGACGTCTGTTCTTTATTACAGTTCTGAGCCCCGGGAGAAATTAATTAAAGTGAGGAATAATAATAAAAATAATAACAAAGATTATCTTTGTCATCACAGTTATGCTAACAACAGTAATAGAGTTCTGAGAGGAGCCGAGGCTGAAATAAACACCCTGCAGCTTTTATCTTAAAGAAAACTGAAGGTACAGCGCTTTCTTTTTTCTTCCTCCTGTGTTTTTCAGAGAAGTGGTGGGGGTGGGTGGATGGGTGGAGGGAGTTTTGGACAGGGGAGGTTAGGGCCAGAGTGAAAAGCAAGTGTGTTATTGTAACAGAGCTTATGAGGGAGTCAAGAGGAGGGCAGTGTGCCGATCGCACGCTAGGCTGCATGATTCACAGAAGAGGCCCGAACACGAACCCTCTGGACCCCCGCCTCGCCTCCCCTCCTTCCATCCAACTTCCCCTCCCCTCTGCTTCTGAAATCCCCACAGTCAGCTCGCACTATGAGAGTAATACCAAAGTGATGGCGAATCACCTCACGTCACCTCGTGTGGGTGACTAAGTCCATCTGGGGTTGATTGGCACCCTAACCTGTGGACAACATCAAAACAGACAAAAAATTATCTCAATTTATGGTGTTGTTTCTGCACTCACGGTAGACAAAACATTAGTGTGACCACTGAACTTCACGTGGGAAAATAACTAAACAAAAGCAGCAGGATTGTTCTTTTCTCACACAGAGATGGCACTTCTAGGGAGTTTGTTTTTTAAGTCCTATACAATGATGTTAACAATACGTAATAAAATACGAAGACAATATTTGTGGGGAAAACCAAAACAATGCAAAAGTTGCAAAAGGGAAACTTTGGTGGAGCTTTTATGCAGCCAGAAAAAAAGTGGCTTAGACTTGGAAAAAAAATATAAACCAAAGCGAGTGATTACATAGTGAGGGTACCTTTAATCATTTTCTTATAGATAAAGACAAACAAAACCCTACAATGAAAGAAAACACGTACACTTAGAGCTGTTTTTTTTCTTCCAGAAATTCAAGTGAACACCCTGCTATAAAATCTCAAATCACAAAGTTTCTCAAATGCTGAAAAGTACTCTGACCTCGTAGCCATGAAATGTAAAACCCTGAAAAAGCTGATTTAACGGAAAGCTGAGTTCAAACGTAGCAATTATACCCTCACTTTTTCAAGTTTTCCATTTCTGAAAATGACTGTGAGTTCAAAAAATATTATCTGAAACTTCAGAAATGATCTGCTACAGCCGCCTCACCCTTTTACATCACATGAACTGATGAACCCATGAGACAAAGAAAACCCAGCCCTGTCTCGTGACCGGTACTCGAACCTTCTTTCATGTTGCCTGCAAAAAAATCGCAGGATGACTGACTGACCTCATGAACTGCTGAGATATTATTTTACATCTGCGTCAGGCCGCACCCTCGCTGCCTGCTCGTGAATGATTCAAGACAGTTGAGCAGATCGCTGCATCAGTTCCTGGGCTCTGTGACAACACAAGCGCCGGTCACTGAAGCCTAATCTGAGACATGTGGCTAAAAGGAAACAGGGACAGTATGACTAAAAGAATGGTCAGTAAAGGATCAGTAAAGTTTTCTATAATTTCCAAAACCGAGATAATCTATTGACTTTTGAGGGTTGGCAGATTGAAATGATATTAGTTTCTGCAGATCATCAATAGTTAATTCAATGAAATTGTAATGCAAGTTGGCAAATTTGCCCAAGATATGAATTCCTGATAATTGTGTGAGATAAATGTTCTTTGTCCTCTTCACTTCTCCACTATCCAATTAGGATTGGATGCCCAGAAAATGGGATGACTGTATGCTCTGGAGCAAGATAAAGTTAGCTTAGCTGCTCATTAGGTATTTCCTTGAGCCTTCTTGTAATATTGTCTCACCAAAGTTAGCTTTGTTCTGAATTACTAATCAAGTGCACACATCCGGTGTTTGATGAAATTTTACCTATTCCCAAAGCATTTCCTCTTCCCGCAAAAATTCATTAGTTTCAGCCAGAGAGGGAAAACGGGGGAGACGTGCGCATATTGAGTTGAGTAACTTTGTCTCTTTTTTTTTACTCCAGAACTCATTCCTTCCATCTTGATAACACTATGAGCTCTTTTCTTCCCAGTGAAGTTTCTTGTACTCTTTGTGGTCCCTTCATTCCAGCACGTCTTGGTTTTGTCCCAGGAAACATCAGTGAAACTTTGAGAGTGGGGGTTGAAAATAATCAGTGTGTTGTCTGTTCTGTGGACTACCTCCCTGTTTTGACTGGAAATGGGCCCCCATATGGGAATAAGGTGAGGGAAAGGTTACAGGCACACATACATTGCAGGAAATATCCCCTAAACAAGCATTCAACCTGAAATGTAACCCTCTGAGGATAAAATAACAGCTTTTGGGATTTTTGTTTTCTTTATTTTAAACACATTTATGAATAAGCGCTTAGATGTAAGGTTCTGCCATAGCAACGTTTAATAACCAACATGGCTAGGTATTGAGCTGATGTACTGATGCACATCTCAACCCTGTGCAACCACCGATACTGACTTAAACCACATTTTTCTAATATCAAGAAACTAGTGTATGTTTGGTAATGTGCCATTATTTCTACTGCACACTAGTGACTGATCCTAATTGTACAACTAGCACCACGAAAAAACAAATTGATCAGAATTTTCATGTTAACAAAGTGGGATAATTTGTTCATTCAAATAAGGCTGTTTAAATTGATGAAGATAGATACATAAACATGCCAACAAGAACAGATGAAAATCCTCTTCCTCGTTTTATTTAGTGTTTCCCTATGAAAATGAAGGATTTCAACATTCATTCATCATCAACACAAAAGTTACCAAAGTTCATACGTTACAAACATTTCTGGTAGCTAAGTTCATTCAACACATAATTCAGCATACTTAACTTCTTTTTATACACATTTCATTTGAAAAGCCATCAATTGCTGCAACAAGGTCTGTTGCCTCTATATATGGGACACTTCAGCTGCCAGCTTGACGTGTTGCACCTTTTTACCCAATTCATAATGTCAAATGTTTTATAAAACTTTGAAGATGTCTGTCACTTTTTAACAGTGGACTTGACAAAATATATTTTCCCTGTACTTAAAAACCTGCAGTCATTGTTAAAAGAGCCATTTTACCAAATAATGGTTTGTTCCCACAGACTGTATCATGGGCGTAGTGACTTCACCCATTTGTTTCTGAAGCAGAGTTCTGAAGCCTAGTGTCTGTTGCCATACTGTCAAGGTAACTCAGCCTTACTTTGGTCAAGTTATGATGATGGCAAAGAGGCAGAGTTGAGGTGAGGTTTTTGCTGCTTGCTAACTGCAACAGTGAGCCCGGATGTCAGTCAAGTCAGCTGTGCCCTTCATGAGACAAGACTTATACGTTTGATATCTTTGACTAATGTTTTTGTATTGGTGTGTATGTGGTTTTTTCGTTCTTTTGCAGCCTGCCTTATGTGGATATTTGATGAACTGCAGCACTGGATCCATGTTTTCACACTGGAGGATGCTGCTTGATTATTCCACAAATCTTCACCAAAACATTATACTTTTGACAAAAGGATGTTATTTTCCACATAATATCCAAAATGTTTGTGGCTGTGATCTTTAGAGTTTTCTTAGTTTTTACTTAAAGATTAGAGTTTTTGAATTTAAAAAAGAAACATGTTTGTTAATAAATACCCATAAACATGGTATATGTCTCCTAGTTTAATTACAAGGGGAAATAAGTAATTTTCAACCCACATTCCCCCATAAGCTGCGGTGTTTGAGTCATTATGTTGGAGACTTTTTGTTGTATAGAAACCAGAGAACTGCTGGGTATGTACACAGCAATTACATCTGAGCACCCTGTGCTGAATACATCAGGAAAAATACTCCGAGGGTCACTGCCCAAGGGATCAAGCTTTGCCCATTAAAACATCATCAGACAATTCAGTTTATTTAACTAGACATATGATTCTGCTCTGCTACTGTTTACCCTTTCCACACTGGAGAGGGAAAGATAATAGGGTTTTCAAATCAAAGGGAAAATGGAGACTGTGATAACCAAAGGGTGAAGTCAGCACAGGCCAAAGGTGCATGTACGGATGTAGCAGATTTATTTATTTGCAGTGGGGACTGAGCAAGGATGAGCATGGAAAATGTTTAACTTGCTCCTGGGGTTTTGGTCTCCTTCCAAAAGGCTTCATGTCTGTCCTGGAAAATATTCTGGAGTTTATCTTTCCAGACTTCAAAAACATGGATGGGCTGATCCTCAGAATTATTGCTTTGTTGGTAAAAAGACTTTTGAATTGGTACTATGCGTTCTTTTCAACCTTCCTCTGCAGTTCTCTGCCCATTTATGTTGTAATTTCTTAGAGCTTTAATGAGAAGCTACAGCTTGGTGAAGTATAAAACCTGACACATCCATTTTTCTCACCTTCATCCAGATAAATCAATCAGCCTGAACACCCACATGGCGCCCCACTGGCCGATTCTTTCACCCTGGATGGTCTGCCACCCTGCTGCATGCCCACCCTATCTGGAATATTTCTCTCAGATAGCAGATTTGCTCCCTCTAATTGTCCTGTCAGTAAACCAGTAGCCTCAGTTTCTCTCTCCCTTCACTGTTGCGTGTCAGCCAGTCTTATAACATGCTGCATGATGAGTGCAGATAGCGTCTTTGTTCTCGAGGAGCGCCGGCTGTTATCATTGCTGAGCTGTGTGTGGAGAATGAATAGCAGGTCTCCTGCAGGCCAGAGCCGGAGCACACTTATAGTGCAGGCAAAGGTGTTGGAGGAACAAAAGGATGAGGTGGGAAACGACACATTTAGGGCATTAATTCAAGACTGTCCTCTTAGAATTAGACAATGCTCCAGTTTGTACCTCTTAATTTACCATAAAAGACTTTTAAATTTAAGTTGTGTTCTGCCGTGCTTTAGCTCAACTTGAAGTGATTGTTTATTAACTCCTCACAATAAAACTAAAAATATACAAATAAAACCCTAATAAAAGGACTGACGCTTGTATCTGCTGCTTCTATTTGGTGATTATATTTGAATCCTGTACACAGCAAAGTCAGTCACAATCTTACACTCCAACTCCTGTTTGCAACATGTCTTACTGTAAACAGACTATAGGCATGGTACTTGTTCAAATGTAACAACATGGACTCTGAAATGCTTTTCGCAGCTTTGAGTCAGTATTTTCCCTGTGCATTGGTCACAAAGCTGCATGTGCAGAGGTTGTCTCAGAACAAACTTTATACCCTTTCTTTGCAGAATTATTTTCCCTCCAAGCATACCTTATCTGAACCTTACCCCTGTGCACATCCCCCTCCTCCACTCAACATCAATCAGGTCTGTGAGAGGCATTGAGGTAATTTGTTAACCTTTATCCAGAGACCTCTATTGACCCCTAGATCACCCTCAGTCTGACAGTGAAAGCCACAGACTGGGCTTGTTCTGGGCAGGAGACTGCAATGAAACATCTTGATCTGACATTGTTTGGATATTAATGTGTTTAAAGATGTAGCATTATGGTAAAAAAAAAAAATAATACACATGACTATAATAATAAAAAGATGCAACACTGGAATTTTATCATGAGAAAAAACATTACCTCTATTAAACAAGAAGTTTCATACCAGAGCACAGTTTGACTTTCAGACTCAGTTTGGTGATAAAACAATAAAAAAAATCATATTATCTCTTTTTTTTCAATTATGTGGCGAGGCAAAGATAATGCAGCTCATTTCTCAGCTGGATTATTATTCAGGGCACAGCGCTGGCTCACTGCTAACTCTGAGAACAAATGCTCTATGCCGATGCATATTCATGTGTTTAACATACAGACATGCATTCCTAATGATGAAGGAGAGGCTAGAATGCAATAAAGCTCATTAATACTTTTTACCATGCCAGTCAGCACTCAGCGAGGGAACGCTGCAACACGCCGTTAAATTGAAGCAGATTCAATTTTCCAATAAAGATTGACTCAATGTGAGAGGAGAACAGAGAGACTGAAGTGTACCTGCTGCACTTAGTTGATTCTTTTGTTGGAAATTTAAATGTTTTTTTAAAAATTAGGCAAGGTTTTTCACTTTAAGAAACTACTGTACTCTTAACTGAGTTGGTTTTCCCTGAAACTTCTCTCATATAATGTTAACATTTAAATACCATTTTTTAAAATATCCCTTTATGGGTATTCCAATTTTGTCTGTTGAGCTAAGTATTGCCTGATCCTCGTAATGTTAAGCCCACTAGATTAATTCAGAGAAGGTGTTTCAATCAAGGGTCTTTCAAAAGTATAATTATTTTTTCTACAGGTCACAAAATGCCAACAGTGACTGAATAAAGGAACAACTAGCCAAAAATAAGTCAAAATCTTTTTAGAGAAAAGAAAATAGCCTTCTCAGAAAGCTAGTTACCTTGCATGACTAACACTTTTTTTAATGTAAAACCTCACCACAGTACTTTCTCTCAGTAAAGTGTGGGTTCATAAAAGCTACCAAAAGCTTCCAGGGCTCTATTTGAATCTAATGCAGTTATGTCAAGTTGAAAAATCAGTCAGCTAATGATGACAGCTTTCATGCTATAAACAACCACTCCTCATTCCCTGCCTTATCAAAAAAAAAAAGGATAGAGCTCTGAATAACTGGAGTGGTTTGTTCCTTTTACAAGCTTTTCCCACTATAACCTCCTCTTATCTCTATACCTGCCCTGTCACTGTTGGTTTTAGGATCTAACACGAACCAGCCCCCGGTGTAAGGGAAGAGACAGCCAGACGTCTGTCCAAACGCAGTGGGCAGGCATCAGTAATGGCCATGGTCTTTGTTTATAAATTATTAATGATTTTCTCCTCTCGCTGTCATTTTGGACAGCCTGTGAGACGAGCCGATGCCTCTCCTGTTTGCGTGGCAACGTGCTCCTCAAACAGATTGCAATTTATTCCTCTGCAGTTTGTCCGTCAAGGCTAACTCTGACAACATAATCCCAAACTAATCCGCCATGTTCAGTTTTTCTTGTTGGCTCTCATGCAAACCGCTCTGCCAAATCCCGCTACCTGTCAGCCTGGCCTTGCGATGGGGAGCCCAGACGAGCTGCCAGCCCTGCTGCAGTGGCTCCCGTGGGGGAGAGAGAGATAGGCGGGAGGGGGGCATGGTGTCTGGGTAGACTTAACCCCTGCCTCCCTCCCTGTAATCCACTGTAAACAGCCAGAGCCTTAGAAGGGCTAACTGCACTAATCAAGCCCCAAGCTCGCCCAGTCACTATCATACACAGCACCCTAAGAACTAGAGATTTGAGCAGCTACTGCAGTGTGTGTGCAGGGTATGAGGGTCTGTGTGTGGAGCAGAGGGGCCCATTGACAGCACATAATCCCTAAGGACAGAAAAAGGTGCCAACATGAGGTGAGGAAGGGTGTCTTACAACAGCCAAGTATAGCTAACGAAGGAAGTTTCCATAGCAAACATACACATTAGGGAAAGTTAGAGTGCTGCACATTATCATTCTCGATACCTCCAAATCCAGACCACATAATCAGGAACATGACACCCTCTTCTTTTCCCAGGATATGCTATTATGAGTCATATTTTACCGTAAAATTTGTAGTTGAGGTGCATAGAAAGAAGAAAGACACCTACACATTTCCAGGGGCTGAATTTAACTGCAGTATTTTCCTTCTGAAAAACCAGCCACTCAGTATTCTCTCCTCATCTTTTAGGAGCGACATTTGAATTTTCCTCACATACTCACTGACTTTCTGACAGTGACCCAAAAAGAAGAACATGAAAGGCCTGACAGTTGTCAAAGGCAAAGGGAGGCACATAGCCAACCCCACCCCCAATAAATACAACAGAAAGTTCTAAAACTCTACCAACCGGTGTTTTTGTGACCCTCTTTCCATCTTGCTGGTAATTAGATTTAGTGAGACTGTAGTGGTCTGATGGGTTTGTAGCTGGCTTGGCAAAAAACCCAAAGACAACTTCATCAGTGTCGCTTCAGTAGATTTACAGACACAAGAAAAAAAGGAAATATGTTCATAACTGACCCTAAGAATTAAGGTTTGATCATCCAAGAAAAAAAAATCTGTCTATTAAAAAGCACAAAATTCAACTTTAGTGTTCACCTGTCTTGAACAAATTTCTAAGTTCTATTTTCTTTTTTCTCTTTTCCTTCTGAAATGAACAGAAGTGTACAACAATGTGGGAGATTAGTCTACAGCCAATCTGAAACTATATCCAAATGAGCAAAGATCTGGAGAGGCGGAACATAAAGTACACCTTACTGTTCTTATCAGTGAAAAAAAAAAAAAAAAAACGCAAACTAACTGGGACATCAACCCAGTGGGGGCCAATGTACACACTTAAAACCTTGGGGCTCCATGTGGACACACTGGCTCCTGCTCTGTCTTACACTGCAGATGCTTCTTCCACTTTCCAACCGCTGAGACTGTGGGAAAGCTCTGGACAAATATGTTTGCCACTTTAGTGCTTTAGATAAAAGTGGCCTTCAAGGGTGGAGCTTAGGAGAGTGTTGAGATGGCGGTGAGGGAGCTGGTGGAACTGCAGGGCAAATGCGAACATGACATGTAGGTGATAAAAGTCCTTCAGTGGGTTAACACCAGAGCTTGTAACCGGGATTGCCCCGAGAAGCCCTCTTAGGAAAGCCTGGCATCTGCACGATAGCAAAAGCCCTGGCGCTCACACACAGCAGGTCTGGAGGGCGGTTTGGACAGAAGCAAACAGAACACCTCAGAAAGAGATCTGGGGGTGAAAAGAGCACATGTTGCTCTGTGAGCGAAAAAGAAAACAGTTTTTCTTCTTTTCTTCATGTGCTGTGGCACGGCTTCACATTTGTTCGCATCTATTTTCAAAAACATATAAACACTCACAACTAGGTATGAATATAATTTCCTTTAAGTTATGCCTTTTTATAAACTGCTTTGAGAAAGCCACATAGTCAGCTCCTGGTGAACCTAATGGAAACTCTTCTCCCCGTTCTCATGTTAACATACTTCTGATCATCTTAACTGTCTCTGTATGTGGAAATCAATAAAACAAATCAATAATTAAAATGAGTAATCATTCTCCAAAACCAGTAACTGTGTCAGCTGCTTAATATTATCTCAAACTTTGATTCACAAGTATAAAAATTAATAAAGTAGAAGAATGAGACCTGACTGGCTGATCAGTGAGGTGTAAGCAGGAAAATAAAACAAATTGGCTTTTTGAACTGCAAAGTGCCACAAAATTTCTTAATAGTGTTCACTTACACTGATAATGATGTTCACATCAGGATATCTTGAAAATTAGCAAAACTACATGAGAGATTTACCCTATATGAAGCTTCAGTTTCACGTCTAATGCTGTGTTCCATTTGTACTGGGAAGTTGAAATTTCTGAGTTCCGAGTGGGAACGCCAAGCTGGAACACCCCCCGAGGTCGGAATTTCTGACTTGTAAGACAGAGCATGCACACCACCCCCTGATTTTCCAGTAGGAAATTCCGAGTAAGTGGGTAAACAGTTATTAAGCTCCTGTTATATTCTTTTTATTTTAAATTTCTGACTAGTGTTTGTCGCAATAAGTCAGCCAGTATTATTCAAAGTTCGTATACAGAAATACTGCAGTTAAGGCAAGTTTTTCCGACCTGGCAACTGGAACGCTGAACTTAGAGATGACATCACTCCCACTCCTGACTTCCCAGTTCCGAGTACAAATGGAACAGAGCATAAGAAAAGGAGCAGAGCTGACTGGGATCCAGTGTAGGTAATAAGAAATCTATGAATCCAACAGATATGCAAAGACTTTATCTGTGGACCCTCTGCTATCTTGTCCTATATCTCATATCCTTACCCAATAAAGCACAAAACAAATGCCACAAGACCAGTGAGGACAAGAAGAAAGCAATAAAAAGTGAGTGATGGCCATTGATATTCCAGGCTGCAGAAATCCCACGTCAGGAGACTTTGCTTGGCTTTACATAAACTGGGTAATAAATAGATCGATCACACATAGCAAGGGAGATTCAGGTCACATTAAGTGGTGGCACGTCTGCCCAGCTATGTCTCATTACTCAGAGGGCGCTTCCCTGGGGGAGGACTCGCATGTCTGTGTTTTGAGGTGGCGGATGGAGCACTTTACATGTGGGGAGACAGGAACGGTACAGGAGGCAGCTGCTCAGGACTCATGACTGCTGTGAACTGAGACACAGCCACAGAGTTTATTAGTGGTACAGGTGAAGTAAAACAGGATTGACAGATCTCTGATTCAGTTTATTTAATAGTCTAGAGACAGCTGAAACAGAGGTTTGGAGGAACATTTTACACTTCCTGGTTGTTCCAGAAGCCGCTAAATAAGCATACAGACAATGCTCTTCTACGGTGATAGACATAACTGCCACATTATTTCCTCTTACTGGTTAGGTAACCTTAAGTGCTTTTTACAGATACTATTTGTTTGGGGGGATTTATTTTTGAGAAAATCCTTTTACATGAAATATCAGATACTAATTTGATTCTTATTGAGTCCTCACTTATTTTTTACCCCCTCAATAATCATGGATAATTCCAGACAAATAAAACTCTTCCATTCTAACAATAGTACAAGACATTTCTGCTGTGTCAAAGCCCAACCCAAAGCCAGCGACTCCAGACAGAAATGTGGCCTGGAGTTAGATGGAGGGAGAGACCACAATAACAAAACAATCCGATTTAAGATCTGGGCATAACTTGGTCCCCCACTCAAAACGTGATTTTTCTATACAGTTATTTCTTGAAAGAACTTTCAGTATCTCTGTTTGCCAGTATTTTTTCTTCCCTGAATCTCTGTACATAATGCAGAAAGCGTAAATCTCTGTATAATACACATCTAATGCCAATGAGCTAATGAGCTTATTGTCTTGTGGCAAAGGCCGGTTATCATTTTGATTCATCCTTCATTGGATTAAGGGCTCAAAACTCACTTCATTCACAGGTTTACCAATTCCAAAGTCATGATCAGAAGCAGGATTTTAGCTCTACTTGAGTTTATTCTTTGTTAAACCCAATATTCATCGCCAAAGCTGATTGGCTTTAAATTATTCAGACTCTGTCAACAAGGCTCTTCTTGCTGAAGGGAGCTCTGCATCCTCTTGGCTGGCACACTGTGTAACCAAAATCCAAGCACACTTTGCCAAGTGTAGCTTCTGACCTTTACCGTCTTGTTGACCCCCTGTGGTATATTGCAGCGCAGGGGATTTCCCATTTGTCACTGCCCAATGCTGTAAGGCTGAGTCCTGCTGCCTTAGATAGCAGTTTGATTTACAGTGAAGTGGGGAGAAGGCTGGTGTCGCTGGTGGGATTCTGCCATAAGCCGATGCTGGAAGTGGTCAGAGGCGTGTAAGATAGAGTTTACAGTTCTAAGAAGGACTCGGGGTGTAAAAGGTTGTGCACGCAGGTGACATTTCCAGCCAGGTCTCATTTGGTCTTGGTGTGCTGGCTGCTTGTGAATGGCAAAGGCTATCCAAGCATCTGGGTGGGCATTAGCAAGTCTTCAGTCTTGGCCCCTCCTGCCTCGTAAATCAAAATCTCCGATGACATAAGAGGTGCTGCATAGTTGTCTTGTGGGAGATCTTTATCGAGGTGTACTTGCACAAGATAAACTTGATGCTCTTAGAGATAGGGTAAAGGACATTTAATTTTGGGTGTAGTTTGATACGACCCCTATTACACGGTACTCTGCTGGTGTCACATGTTTTTTCCATTCAATCCTGACTGAGAACTTTAACACAAGTAGGTTTTTAAACACACAGCGCTGAGTTTCAAAATAACCGGGGTAATGGCAAGTCTTCAAAATGAGTGAAAAATGAAAGTGACCATACGGCACAATTTGTCGAGGGCTTTCACATCCACTTTTAGACCCCTGGTGACTTCTCGCTAACAGCTGCTGTAAAACACAAATTCATCAGATAATCCCTCCAAAGCCCAGCGGTCAAGCTGAGGCATTCTGGGTCTCGAGCACTCTCATAAATGAAATACCACCTGCACCAGCAATTTCAAACCTGCAACAGAGTAAAGTTATATTTAGGTAAGAACATGAAGGACCTTGATCCCTTAACAAAATAAAAGCTTGACAGCTAATCTCTCCAACAGAAGTCAATATTGTTGAAGTCTGATGATGTACAACAGGGGGGTCATGAGGACTTAGACAAGCAACCGCCAGTTGTATTTTTCAAAGAGCGGACAGTGGGCAATATCAGACGGATCAGTCCATCTCCCTGTCTGGATGTGACTTTGACAGAGTGCCAATAGTCCTGCCATACCACCAGTCTGTTTAGTTTGATGGAAATGACGTTATTTGGCTATTTCAGAAACCCCTTAAATCCACATTAAGGCTCCAGTGCTTTCATTCTGTGTTGTTATTTTAGTTGATAAGATTCCTAAGTGAATTATGACTCCAGACAGCACCCTTTTATTGATTGGAGGGCTGTGTCGCAGTGGGTTTGTGCTCATTTAACTCTGCGTTGGCCTTGGGATCAAACCAACTGACTCAAGTGAGACATCCCTCTCTGGAATATTGTAATGCACGAGTATTACCAGGAGCTCTACAGGCGAGTTACAAGTGAGCCTTTGGGACTCACTACATCTTCTCGAGTCATATCCAGAGATTACGGTCAAGTACAGTCAACATGCTTAGTGCTTCAACTTCCCCGTGTCCATGCGTGGCATGGCTCTGCTTTGCATCCATGCTGCTTGCATGAATGTGGTAAATGTGTGAGTTTGAGTGTCTGTACGGTTCACATCCTTGCACCTCCTCTAAGAGTCGTATGGAGGAGGAAAACTGCGAGCACTCACTCCCTAGTGCTCTGCATTTCCTCAAAAAGTGACCTCGGCTAGACTACGAGCAGATTCCTCTGTACTTTAAACAACACTCCCATTACAGCTCTTGTGAGTACAGTAACAGGTTTTCATAGTTCGCCTTCAACAGTTGCACGGCAGATGTGTTTGAACATGCCTCTATATTTCTGTACAAGAGAGGATGGAGTGTAGGTACGACCATGCCCTTGTGTATAAATCACTTGACCTAGACTTAATGTTGACCGTGGATTTATGCCAGCGTGAGAGGCTCCCGATGACAATGTATCTGCCTTAGCCATAATGGATGGTACACAGAGCACGCTGTCATCTGGCAAATATGCTCCCCGAATGGATCTCAAGTGGGGCGGCGCTCTGCAGAGGGGCGGCCGGCGACTGAAAGGGGGAGAGATGGATGGTGATCTGCTCAGGGTGGAGCCATCAGCTGCAGACTCTCCCCCACAGCTTTTTGGAAACTCAAAGCATTGCTTGAATTAGACCAGCCATCAGCACCACAGTGGGTTGGATGGACCAGCAGATTGACTCCCACTGTGCTCTAAGCGTGAGGCTAGCTCTGCAAAAATAAGAGTGGGAAATTCAATGCTCTGTGTTGTCCTATGTGAAAATGATGAATTCCTTCACATGTGGTGCCGCTAGAAAGGACCAGAAAAGAGCCAGTCAAAGAGCCTGGTGTACTCCACATACACTGGACTCAGCTTTACACTTGGTTGGAAGTCAACCACTTAAATCATCTGTTGTTACTTTGATAACACAAAGAAGAATAACATTAGAGCTGTTTGACGTTGATCAAGAGAAATGAAAGCACTTTTTTGAGGGATCAGATTGAAACCACATGCTGCGAGAACCTGATACACTGTACAGAGAGACAAATCCACCACTGGACCAGACTATCAGAAAGCATAACCTCTTCCAGACAAACTGGAGCTATCAGCAGGGGAACAGAGCTGAGAACCGTCCTCAGACCGCCGTGATGAAGTGTCCTATCGCTAGGTTGTCTCCAAGAATCAGGGACCCCAACTCCACTTGAGATGACCACGAAACATGGACAAATCTTATCTGTATAATGAGAGTGTGTGTTGGTGAAGTGTTTCTCACATATTTCATTGCTATATCTAACAGGAACAATGTGTACTTAGTGGCTTTAAGGAAAACAAACTTGGTGGAAATACAATAAAATATTCACTAGTCTCTACATGCATCACTTTTCTTTTGTTAACTAATAATGAGCTTTTTATATCTACATAAAAACAAAGTTCATTGCAATCTTGCACTGCCCTGTTTCTACATTAGCCTGTAGCCACATTTAGCTTTCCAGTTTTCAGATGTAAGCGGTTCCACCAGAAACTGATTTGTGACTCAAATTGAAAGTGAATTGAAATTGAAAAACTAAAGGCAACTAAAATAAGGTTTGGCAACAAACCTTAGCATCATATTTACGTCACTCCTACTAATTTTTCTGGCTTATGTTCTGCAGCTGCAGCTGAGATTTGGCTCAATGATGAGTTAACAGACAATATCTACACTGCCTCCTACCAGATACTTAAACCACTCCCAAAGGTCGCTAGAGACACGTAATGCCTGTTTTATTTCTAAATGAAAAAAAGCTCCTGATAGGCTTTATCAGGGACGTGCATCAAACATGAAACATAAAATTTGTGAGATTTAAGATATAACTGTAGGGATATTACACAAAGATGACAGAGCAGCTTAGAAAGCAGATACCCGATTAACATGGAGAAGAGAGGATTCATGTTAAAAGATGGGTGCTGTTTGATTGTTAAAATGATCATCAGAAATATTTGAATAAGCTGGAAACAGAACCTCAACTTAAAGGTCCCATTAATTGAAAAAATAGATTTTTTTTTCAGATTCTGTAACCTAGCCTTCAATAGTCACCCCCTTACTAGCAGCCCCATGAATATGTAAGCATCTGTATTTTATATGTTGCCCACCCACTGGGTAAACATATTCTCATTGCCATAGCATCCTCACCCACTCAGATAGGTACATAGATAATATGGTTAAAAACAGAAGCTGTAAATCCTAGACAGAAACTGAATTGCACTTTGTTGGAAATTAATTCACAACATTTCTTTCAAGAAAATGGCAAAAAATGTCAGCATACAAGACCTTAAGGTTGCCACCTTAGTGGAAAACATTAAATTGGACATCAAAGGTAATCTTAATGTTTGAGTTTTGAGCAAATCAGTAGCTTCCATCATGCATTGTTGTCTCGAACTGCCAATGTTTTAGTTGCAGTCATGTCCTTAATCTACGTGCCATATTTCCACAGTGTTGATTGGCAGAGGTGAAAAATTCAGACTTCTTTCTACAGACTGATTTGAGTTTTCTATGATGGTGCTTTTGCTGACAAAAATAAACTACTTTTGATATGGGGCTTCAGCCAATCAGAATCAAGCTAGGTCATATTTAGTTCAGTCTACTACCTTGTGTGTAGATAGTACAAAAAGAACTGTTTTGCGGTCTTCATTTTTTTTCTGTTCCTTGTAATTTCTTGTTTTATTAAACTGAGAAAAAAAAATCCAAGAACATTTGTCACAGGCTTTAGATGTATGTACTTGTGCATGTTTGAACTGTCAACACAGTAAAATCAACATGAATGAAAATGCTTATAATTTGCCATATCTACAGTAAATTAAACTGTGCTCCATTTTTTGCAGAGGGAAGGTTTATATCACAATAACACAAGTTTTTCCTGACTCATTAGAGCCAGACCTCTTTGCTCCATCTCTCAGATGTTTAGTTTTTTTTACTGCACATAGCAGACCTTAGTGGCGTGGACTCTCCTTTCTTTTGGGTCATGATTGTGATATTTACAATGCCAGACTTTCACAGGTCTATTATGAGGAGGGTATTTTGACTCTGAGGGTGCAGATAAACTATAAATGACAAAGTGAAATGATGGACACACAGCTGAAGGTGACTGTAGTCTCTAATAATGTGTTCACAGTCCGGGCACTTGCTGCTTTCAGTCAGTTTACAGAGCGCAGTGTGTGAAGTGAACACACACTCACAGTAAAGGACCCTCATGATTTTGTCACAATGTATTGCTTGCAAAGTAGGCGAGGATCACGCTATCAAATCCTCACAAACACACATACGTTAGCACACATGCTCTCACACACTCTATAATCCTCTCATCCACCCTGTCTTTTACACTCCCCCCTCATTGCTGGCGACATCGCTTGTGAAGCACGGACGCTCGTAAATTCCCTGTCTTGATTTTGTTAACCTCTACTGTGACCCGTCACTTCTCTGCTTGGCGTTCTAGCACCCACTCAGTCACAGATGAGGCCCTCCTCGCCTTCGCAGAGACCAGCTCGAGGGCTTCTGCAGCTCATCGCTCAGGCTTCTGGCTCAGCAGGATGCTGTGGCCTCACTGTGCCAACACATCTTAGAAATCTGGGACACTTTTGGACTGGATAATAGACTTTTAAATCAGGTGTAGAAATCATAGCCCCACACAACAGTTCAGTGAAGGAAAAAGTAGCTCTTCGGAAAAAACATTTGGTTATTAGCCTGTTAAAGTACAAGAAGAAAACTGTAAAAGAGCCTTGACATTACAAATCACCTTGAATAATATGTTTTTCTAAGTAGATATTTTACAGAAACTTGAACGCATTAGTAAATGTAGTCACCAACATGACGTGAACTTTAACTTTCCACTTAACTACATCCAAACAGTGCAGAGGAAGATAAAGAAGCATTTACAAGGGTAACAAATCTCATTATTATTATTTTTGTTTTATTTTTGGATGCTGTGACTTTCCCAACATTCAAACCTGTCTGTCTTTGCATGCAACTTTTAAAAAACAAAGCCTCTATAAAGCATTCTTCACTCAAATTTATCTCTGCAACAGTCATCAGACCGAGTGGGAACGTGTGTGTCTGTGAATGTACTATACACAACTCTCTGTGTGTTTACATGTTCCGTCTCCTGAGGTCATCAATGTGGCATTTTGTTTAGAGTGATAGTGATAGGTGGGCTGCCTGCTGTCATACGTTGTCTCTGTGTTGAAAACAATGTGTGTAAATCTGCAGCCACATAGAAATGATATGTGGATGAATGTGCAGTACGGTTTCCGCCTTGTCTGTAGGGTTCATTATCTGGTGTTTAACAGTCAAGAAAAATCAGTGCAGGGTCCAAAACAACTGAGAAAGCATCAGCATTATTTTCTTTGTCACCAAAAAAACAGGAGTTTGTATGATCAAGGAGTGGAAAGAAAGTCATGATGTTCTTGCGCCACTGGTGACCTGGTTTCCTGGCTGTGGAAAACTTTCACCATGAAAACAGGATTGCAAACTCGTCCATAATTTCTCTTTGACTAGAGATCCAAATTCAGGCACATATTTAATCAAGGTTTTTTAATACCCAGTATTAAAGTTGATATTTAAGTTTTAGAAGTTGATGACTGCACGCCACCTCATATGTCTGCTGAGATTTGGCTGGTTGTAAATTTGTGTTCCGTGTTTTTTTTTTTCCCCCAGGATATATGGTATTTATTTATCTTAGCCTATATGCCTGATGGATGACAGAAATGAAATTCATCAAGTTTTTGTATTTTTTTAATTTTCGACCTTTCAGGGTTATAAGTTAGGATATTCTGTACTTAACAGTTCTTTTTTAGTATTTTTTTTTGTTACTTTATGGTAACTTTATATTTTTCAAAGTGTGAGTCACCACTGTGAAACAAGTATGATACAGCAGACCAATATGCCAATATACCAACTAACAGATAAGGTATAGTTAAGGTTATAGAGTATATAATTCATTCATTTATTCTTAACTTTTTTTTTTTTTTTTTTTTTTTTTTTTTGCAATACTGCTGTTTCATGAGTATATGTTTGCAAAGTAGCAGAAACTCAGAATACTGTTAGAAATACACCAAAGGTTTTCCACATTCAAGTGCCTGTTGAATCTACTTTAACACTTGCCTTTTCTTTGTGCTGATGCTAGCTGTGACAAAAACTGCTTCATTTTCCTTCAATGCATCTTTGTTGTGAGGTCAACGTTTCAGGTGACTGACAATATCGGCTTTGTTCATCTCTGAAAACCCCTCTCACAGGATACATGTGGCACATGTGGTTTTGCAAAAGCAATGGTGTTATCCTCTGAAACACTAAAAAACATCCATAACAGTGATGTCATATAATAATAGCCTAATAATTTATAAGACCAACATATCAGTTAGGAAAATAGTGAAAATGGCATTAAATCGCTTCTCTCAAATAACTGCTGTAGAATGACTTTAATCTTGACAGTTCATGTAAAAAAACTATTGTGGAAACATGATCACATGTAAAAGTCATACATTTAAAACTTAAAAGTAAGAGTAATAAATAAAACCATCAAAATTATCACACGTGAAGTACCCCTCATTTACAGAATTAATCAGAAATGTGTATAATTAATCTAAATGTGTGAGTCAAGTACAAAGTGGGTAAATACTGCAAGGTATGTTTAAAAGCTCAGTTACTTGCATTAAGACCCCTTCACCCCCATCCTGTGATAATATTTCCGCTCTGTCACAGTATGACTTTCGTTCCATTTGATTGTCTGTTTAGATCAACAGGGATCCAATTAATACTTCCGCACAGGATGACCTCTTTTAGTCTCTGCACAGTCACTGCTACACCTGCCCCGCTCCTCTGATAAGTCCAGTATAAATGTAGTGAGTCGGCCTACCAGTGCTATAAAATACACACATTTGTTTGTTGTAGACTTCACTTTATGACCACGCGTGGCCTGTTTAACTCCACGAAAGATGACTTTAAAGCAGAGACCAGATTGAGTCTACAAATAAGTCTGCTCTCTGTGAGCTGCAGGATTTACTTTTGGTTTGTCAATCTCTCAGCGCCATGGAGACGGGGTCATGACACCCTGCGGCGTCACAGCACCAGTCCTTACAGAGGAGCTGCTGGTCAGCTCAGTGAGAGAGGGCTTCCTTTACCTCCTCATGTCTGGTTTCACGAGGTTCACATAAAGGTACTGCCCCTTTCCCTCTGAGGTCAGACCCCCCTTCCATGTTGGCCCCTGTGCCTGTTAGCTGCAGCGCTAATCCAGCAGCGCTCACTTCCCGCTGAGCAACAAGTCTGCGACTTAGTGACTTGGCTGTTTGTTGGGAGGGTTTCTGTCCTCGCTGCGGTAATTGGTTCATCCTCCCCCCTATCACTCACCTCTATAAGATCTTTGATTGGCCAGGCCTGCCAAGGAGGAGACAGAGCAAGGGATTATGGGATGAGAAGTGGCCTTAGAGAGAAAGTCAACCTCACAGCTGAGAGAAAATCCTGCAGAATTTTTCATGAAAATAAAGAACTTTTTCTTTGTAGCCGCAAGCTCAGTGTCAACTATGTCGGCTTTTTTCCAAGATTTGTTTGCGGTTCGTGGATCTCTCTAACTGCTCTGGCAGTAATATGGCATCTGCACAGTATCTCTTCATCATGAAGAAGAGGCTTAAACTGAGATTAGAGATATCTTCACATCAGTATTTGGTTTTATCTCACGCATTTATCATTTTAGGTAAAAGTTGCACTTGTTTTGAGTTTTTCCACAACAGGCAAAAAAATGACTGCAATGACTGATCTCTTATAATGTTGATGAGTTTAGGGATTATTTTACCAAAACTTTTAATCCATTAGAATATTTAGTGCAACAACACAATCACTGTACAGGAATTATAAAATCTGATTTTACCTATTTTTTTGTCCATCAAATATTTCAGTGTAAGCAATCAGAGCCTAATAAGAGTTTTGGGTTACAAATGCTTTTCTGCGTTCCACTCGTGCCCTGCTCACCCTGTCAGGATTCCAATATGCATAACTGACCATTAAAAATGCTTTTTCTTACTTTTTCCTTGTCAAACATTTGTGCTGCTGTGGTGTGAGTGATTAACTTTCATTAATAAGCTAGTTATCTCTAATAATGCAACATTTATACTACTACTATTACGACCATTTTTTATGGTCTCGTTAAACAAAGTAAAAAATTGAGGCTTTTAATCAAATGTCAAAAACTTGTGCACTGCTGGCAATAAACATCAATCTTTAACTTCAGTCTCTCATTTTACCTTTATTTCTTGTTGTAATTTTTTTACAAACTTCCTGACAAGCACCTCTTTTTTACATTTTTAGTTTAATCCTTCTAAACTGCCTCATATTCGTCTAATTAATCAGCTTGACAAAGTTTCCTGGCTGTTTAAAGGCTCAGGCCATAATCCAGTTATAAACCAAAGAGTTATCCTGCTTCTCTAAATCAGAGATCAAAATCTGCAAGTCTTCTTTCATTGACTGACATTTTCTTTGAATACATGGAGTATCATGAGACAATACAAACTAAACCAAAGCTCTGATTGTTTTCCAAAGCTGGTCATGTCTCCTCGCCTGTTTGTTGATAAAAGTGCTGCACAACAGTTCTGAAGACTAATGAAACAAATGTTTTTTTTTATTTTGTTTCCACACCACAAAACTATTTTCAGTGAATATAGGCTTAAAATGATATGACAAAACTATTTTTTAACATTTCACACAGTATTCCTGGTTTTTTTTTTTCTATCCCGCTTTTTTTTTTTTTTTTTTTTTTTAATTGGAGTGAATTCACAAAAAGAGCAGAGAGCACCTTTCAGCCCTTATAGCTACTGTCCCAGTAGGTGAACAATCATCATGATCAGCATGCTGTGTAAATCTATCCAAATATTAGTAGAAAGGGAGTTAAGAGGATAAAAAAGGAAACATGTTTTCGATCATGGACCCTGTGACAGTCGGAGTCACTTGGTGTCTGCACCGCTGCTTTAAATCTGCCAACCAAAAGAGAAAAATCTCTCTGAGGACCCCTCTGTGTCTTCCTACAGAGACATTTGCTTTTCTTTCAGGCGCTCTAGAGCTCCTTTACAACTGATAAGACGACCGCATTCCTGCTCAGTCCTGCAGACCAGCCCTACCACTGACCCCACTTGACAATGTCCAGTCACGAAAGGCTCCAGTACTCACCCAACAGAGACCCCCACCCTCCACCACCCCACTCACCTCTCTCCCCATCTCCCTCAAACCAAACACTCACCCAGGCTGAGGAGAGTGGAGATAAGGAGCAGTTCTCTAACTGTACTCTACACTGGGCCTCCGATAACTGACTTTCTGGAGATACGTTTGAGTTATGTTCGACACTTTGAGTGGATTAAGTTATGTGTGAATATGTATAGAAAGTTGGAGAATGACAACTGACTGATTCTCTGCATTTCTTCCGGAAACATCGATAAGAAAGCAGAAGACTTTTTGAGCTGTTGAAATTGTCCATAATCTAAGAAGTGGCTTAAGTGGTTTCAGTTTTGGAGATTATGATGAGGGTTACCCAAGCCTTGTTTTGGCCTTTACTTAACTAACAGACGACAAAAACAGAGGTTTTGTTTCTGGCAAAATTCTAACTTTGTATGTATCTAATATTTTATAAAACTTATTTATGATCAACAAATTTATAGAGACATGAATGGAAAAGTGTTTTGTTTACTCAGGTAATATGTGGGAATAATTTGCTTCATTCAAAGCAACCAATAACATTTTTGACTCTGTATAATCATGTCTAAATCAATCTTGGTTGTAAAGTAGTTGTTTTGGTAACTGAGCTGGATGGTGTCACGTGAGCTACTAGTTGTAACCTCCTCATCCTGCTCACCATGTCTGGGGCCCAGTCCGCTATAACAGCCCGTTCACTATACATAATCACTTACATAAGTGTGACCAGTTATCCCCACAGTCTCTCATGATGTGCCCATTCTCCTCACATGTATCTTTTCTAGACAGTCCTGTCACTCATCACAGTGTGTAGGTAGTTACTGATAACTCCAGTCTCCCACAACTAACACACAGAAGCCAGAATCTGAGGATTCCTGATGACAGGTTTTCATCACCATCAAACTCCCCGTTCTGGCCGCTGGAACTAAACATGTGCTAATTTTACTCCCTGGTAAAAGAGAAGAAGATGAGAACCCAAAAAACTCTCATGTCATTCAAAAAAGTGAATAAAATTCATTGAAAGAAAAACTTTGGTTTCTTCAAGACTGTAAATCTTTCATTCAGTTTTATTCACCTTGTGGTGTAACATCAGTACCTCCCTGATGACCTCTTTCAGAAAAGCTTATAGTGTGTTTTTGAACTTATTTGGTGCCAGTTAAAACACCACTTTCATCCACTTGTAGATTAAACTGAACCCATAAGATTTAGTTGAAGCAATTAAAACTGGAGCCTTTTTGGACCAAATGTGCACACCGTGTGTGTATGAGCTTTATCCTCTAAAAATGACACAACATAACAGGAGTACTCGAGATGACAACATGCACACATTGCCTCGGGAACAGTAACAGTGAAAAACCCTGCAGCCATGAGTCCAGTTGGCCGCCGCAGCATTTTCAGGTTAACAGAGGAGAGAAATCAAGTTGCTTAGTCCCGTTGTAAACCCTAGATTAACATGGTCTTATTCAGCATGAATTGGCTTACACAAGCTGAGGCGGTGGAGCTAAGAGTGACTTAGAGAGGCTTACACTAGCTCGTTCAGTGTCTGGGACGGGATGGAAAGTCTCCTGTGGGAAGACGGAGAACAGCAGAACAATATTTAAGCCGGCCATTTCAGGAAGCCGCAGGATCAAAGAAATTAAGAGTCGCAATTCGTTCAGTTGTACAATGAAGAGTATGTCGCACCTCCCCTGCACAAATGGTGCAGCCAACTACAAGTTCTTTTTTTTAGATGGGTTTTGGACAAATTAGACAAATTTTACTCTTTCAGCTCAGACGACACATGAACAAAACACAAACAACTTATTTCAGAGATATCAAAGGACATTGATTGACAGAATGGAAACAGCTGAGTCATTAAAAAAATGAACCTAAGATTTCAAAAACAGTGATTCATTGGTGTTTGCTCATATTCATTTACATCTTTGGTTTCTTATGAGCCATTGTAAATGTACATATATATTTTTAAACATTATCTGCTTTTAATTTGTGCTGCAGCAGATCATTGTAACTAACTTGGTATTCTGATTCTGATCCAGACCAACATTGCAAGACAGAATAGAAAGCAAAGCGCTTTACTAGAGCAACGAAGCCGATGAGTCACATGTATACCTGTCCATGCTGAAACACTGACAAGTAGGAACTACTGTACTGTATTATTCATGAAGGCATGAATAATACTTTAAGTGCTGTGAGTGAAAGTGAAATGATAACTATAAGCAATAATTCTAAACTCCATTCTGTAACCTCAGAGCAACAGTGTAATTTTGCAGCTGAAATATATCAAAACTAATGCACTAAATACTCAAATCCTCTAAAGCTACATAGCACTGCATTAGAAGTATCTGAAGTTGTGTTGCACTTGAAGTCTTGTTCTTAATAATCAAAAGTTTTTTCATGCCTTGCTGAAAATTGGTGCAGGTATGTTTTATTTTGTTATCACATCCTTCCTGTGTCTAAACGTTACCCAATTTGTGATCTCATCTGTGGATTCTGTGCACTGTTGCTTCCTTTCTTTTCTTCAACAAAAAGATTCAGTGATTGATCCTAAAAGTCAGCTCATAAAGCATAACAAGCATTTAGTAGCTGTAGCCTGGTTTTAGTGTCTTATCATTCAAAAAGGAGCAAAATAGGAAATTATAATTCTTCACAAATCTGAGAGTTTGGGATTTTACCAAAAAAGATGCAATAGAAATGATGTAAATGATGCAGTTTTCATAAGAAAGCATAAACAACTTCAGCCTTGCAGAATTTTTAAATGTGTCTGATGAAGCTTGAAATATTCACACCCAGAGTCATCAGCTAATGCAGGTTTTCCACTACCAATGCCAAAACTATGACATAATCCCTTTTAAATGTGTCTCCCCCCCCTCTTTTCAAAACACTCATAAAGTCTCTGTATTTAATCTTTTCATGTATTTAGAGGAGTCTTTAAATTCAGAAACTCAGCTGCTTGGTTTCAGAAAGTATACTCTCCCTGTTGTTTCCCAAGGCTGGGAAAAACGTCTGTTTATCACTCCGGCTGAATCTGTTATTGCTCTTGATGTATTCCTGAGGCCAAATCCAGCTGAAGCCAAAGACTGTCATTAATTTAATTCCTTGATAAAACAGAGTGGCGGTTTTACTGCGATCTTGACAGCAGATGGACAGCGTTGGTGGTGGTATCGCACTCCTCTGCCCCGCCTCAGCAGTGATGTCATCATTTCTCACCATATCAGGCCAGTTTGATTCGAGGTCTTTAACCTTTTATGGACAGTCATTCATTTTGAAAGTGTCAGCGGTATCAGGAGTCCGGACTGTGGAGTGTGTGTCAAACAGACTGTCAGTGACCCTGCGTGACCCGGGGCTGAACAATGAAGAGGAGATAAGAGACAGAGGGGCCTGCTCACAAGTTCATGCAGGGAAAAAATGTATGAAGAAATATTATAAGACCATATGAACATATCTTAATATCTAAATATTTTTTCAGGATATTTTCGTAGTGCACGGGCTCCTTTTTTTTCACTTTGTAGAACCATAGTTTGCACATATTGGCTATAGGCACAGCAAGCTAGGAACTTTATGCACACATACTTGGACCTTAGACTCCAGAGAGATGAGTGCCGATGCACCTTCAAACTTGAGTTTCAGTCAAGTGATCTGCAGCATCAAGCTGACATATTATAAAGCAATAAATCTGAAATATAAAAACACGCTTTCGCCACCATATTGCATGATCATCTTTATGCAAGACACAAATGACATCTGAATGGTCTCCTGATACAGGTCAGGGTCCTTAGAAACTCTATCACTGCAGTAAAATTTTTGGAAACATTGTGACAGATCTGATGAGTTCATTAGCACCAATATCACCTCCAAAAACTTGCAAGTCATGCAATAGATGCGGGTCAAATAACTCTTGAATCTGCGGGTTGCATTGCCAAACTAAACATGTTGACAGTAAGTGGACAGCAGGAGCTTTAAAAGTCATTTGAACAGGAAAGGTTGACCTGCAAAATGTTTGCTGGGTGGGGTGTAACAGTCCATTTGGGGTTCAAAAGAAACAGTTTCTTCAGTGGAAGTTGTTCAGGCTCTAGTGGTCTTGCAAGCGCATAACAACTGACCACTGGTCTGCACAGATTACACAGTCAGAGCTGGATTTTTTCTTTTTGCCTATGACTGTGACTAATTCTATAATATATATGTAAAACTGTATTTTTTTCTGCAAGAGGCATGTGAAGCAGTTGATAAAAATTCCCCTTACAAAGGATAAAATCAACATAAAATCGTATCACTCACGTAAACAAACGGTCACGCTTAGATTTGTCTATTTTGTGCTCATATACCTCTGGGCTCAGCTGTGTATGATAATAGCAAGTGCAGAAACAGACAGGTGTTTGTTTGCTTGTTGTTTTGTTTGTTTTTAGGCTCACATGCTTTAGCAAGAATTAGGCTCCATGGCAGCTTCAACTCTGTCTCATAACAGACACATTCTTTCTTATGTGTTTAAGAAACACTGTAAGAAAGCTTTAATTGCTAAGTTAGCAAGTAAATAATGATTTATTGCTATCTTTGTGGACATTTTAAAACTCCTGGTTCTGTTCCTGTGAGGCTTCTTAGGGCTGTTGTCTCCCTCTGCTGCTCTAAGATGGCAACTACACCACAGGGAGGACACTGGTTGTACTGCGGTAATGCTGTCAGAGATACAAAGACTGAAACCTGAAGAAACCACATCATTTGCCTCTGAGTGCAGGTCAGGACCTGTGTAGTGGTCTTGGACAAAGACCTGGCTCATGGAGCCTGCAGGTGCTGGAGTCACAGTTGGTAATCCTTCATCTGGTCTGGGCTGTGGTTTCAGTCCAAGCTCCACTCCCCACAGCCAAGCCCTGAGTCTTCTGCTGCTCCTCCACTTTTGGTGTTGAGCAGCCATTTTGTACGTGGAGCTTTTCCTGCGTCTGATGTTAAAGTTGTGCAAAGGCGTGCGAGGCCACCAGTGAAGCCTGTGAACATTGCCTCACAACAACTTGTTGAAGGATGGGATTTCAAGCTCTGACTCAGCGAGACACAGTCCGGCGCCACTTTCGAAGCTCGTCAGAGCACGGGCCTTGAGGCAAAGCTTATTGTCCACAAATTGATCCAACCCCCTTGGTTTTTGTTTATTTAAATGAGACTCTTAGACCCTGGGGTGTTTGTTGAGGAAAAGTCAGAAATGCCAAATATCTTTTTTTTCCCTCTGTCTTCCTTCTCTTTCGTCTTTCCTTTCTTCTTTTCTCTCGCAGCCCCTCAGCTTTTTGAGCCAAAAATCCTTGGTAAACATCCCAGCTCGGCAGCTTTACTGAGCTGGGTTCTCTTTCAGAGTGCCCCCCCTTTGCACTGAGAAATCTGGGTTCCAGCACAGTTTCAGTAACCTGTAACTTTAAGTTTTACAAATTCATGATTTTTTAAAAAGATTTAACAATAAAGTCATTGAACTCCAAAAAGATCACCCTTGTCGTGTAGCTTAGGCTAAAATTCTCCCAGCAGTCATTTTCTTAAGTGAACAGTAACTTTCCTGCTGTGATACAGGTGGTCTCCCAGAGGTGTGTGGGTCTCAGTTTTAGGATTCAAAAATTGTGTATTAAAGTAAGTTGCAGAGATAGCTGCTAGGTCTCCATAGTCATCATAGACTACGCTCCCATCCCGCTTCAGTGTAGAACATGAATATGTCAGGGGCTGCTTCTCATAAAGTCTGGGCAACTCTAAGACGTGTAACAAGTGCAGAAAATGGTCCAAAATGTTCTATTTCTGTCCTGTTGGCCTCCTTTGATACTGTAAGTGTTGGTGCTTGGTGAGAAAACAATCCTGGCATGGGAAAAAAGAGATTAAAGAGTCCATCAATGTAAAAAAAAAAAAAAAAACTCTTTGGCTATTTATTATTAAAAGGAAAAAGTTTAAATCCTTTTTATCCCTTTAAAGGCTGTGAAGACATAGAGGTTTTAATTTTTCATAATAAGAATAAGAAAAAGAAAAGAGGCTTTGGCAACAGACGCCCATTTTTTTTCCAAAGTATTTCCTTGTTCATTTGTTGCAGGAATTAGGACACATCTTGGGACGATCCATCAAAGAGAGCTGCTCACTTTAGACCAGGACTGTACAGAGCCGGTATGCAGACTTCAGCCCTGGACTTATAGTAGCTACAAGTGGAGTAAATCATTGGACCGAGCGGCTGCGTGGGCGGGGCATGTCACAACAGGGAACACAGAGTTCAGCCATAAATTAAACCGGTCAACTTCCTGATGCTTTTATGTATTTTATGCTATGGGAACTGGCTTTAAACTACTGCAAACTTCTCAGTCACAACTTGCAGTGAGTCCGCAGGGCTCTCGGCTGTCACAGTCAGTCACAGGTGCTTTTGTGCTGCTGCAGAGTGAATTTACACATGGAGGAAGAGCCTGCTCCTTCTTTATGTCTGACTTAGATCCAGCCAGAGGTCATGACCCCTCGCGTGTTCTGTATGCAGTGTAATACACCAGGAGAAACCTCAGTTATATCATCCACTTCCCCTCTCTCTGTTTACAATGAAACTAATATCATTAATACCGTGACTGTGCGGCTCCAGCAGTGTCACCAGCTTCAATAACACACTCATCAACATGAGTCCTCACTCTCCCGCTCCTCAGCAGGCGTTGTGCATATTAATTGGAGGGTATAAATTACAAGTAATCACTACCAGGTTTTTTCACCGTCAAGACAATTGGCATTTACTCATCCCTCTTCCTGTTTAAACTATCTGCTGGAGGAATCGCAAAGCCCCGCTGCTTATTTTCCAACGATTAGCTGTACATCAGCATTACCACCTCAAATCCAGCAGTTTCACATCCAGCATTAAATGGGATGAATATTGATCTGCTAAAGAGGATTTATTTATTTCATGCTCTATCCAAAGATCAACTGCTACCAGCTTTGGACGGATCTGCGGAGGTCTTACCGAATAAAGCTACTGCATACATGACTTTGGACTTGACATTTTAGGGCCTGGAAGAAGACCAAACAGTAAATTCACTGCAATAATCCCAGATAAATGGGATGATCACTACCAAAGCTTAGATAGTTAAGTGGCCTATGCTTAAGTCCAGAAACGATAAAAGCGCTTCTCGAAAGAGATCCCGCATGTTGGAGGCGTGGTCTGCGGGGTCCTGAGGAAGGAGGACGCCCACCTGAATGCTGCTATCTCTCCTGCTTAGCACCAAGACATTTTACCACACAGGGTCATGCAGAACAGCATCTGTAGAAACAACCTTTAAATGGCTCTGTGTACCTGTCCGGTCTTTAATTTCAAATTAATTAATACAAGCATTAACATTTTGTATCTGTGAGCTGAACATTCTACAAGTCAGAGACAATTAGAGAGGGAGTTAACTATCTTTCCTCATCTCAACTTCAGATTTTCAGGGACATAAATTAATCTATTCCTTTATCAAAAAGGCCCATTACTTCAAACAGTTCCTCTAACTCCCAAACAGTGAGTCATTCTTTTAACAAATGCAGCTTTGGTCGGTTTTCAACTTTTTTTGGATATCCATTCAGTATAATTCTCCCTTTAAATATGTTTTAAAAAGTCTCCAGAGCCTTCCTGGTTAAAGAGACCAATGTTTGTCCTAACTTTTCATGTCCCCTGTTGCTTTTCCTCCATTCTTCAAAATAAAGGGGAAATCAACTCAATCATGGTATAAATCTTGCTTTAGAGAAGTCTTTTAGCAGCATATTACAGCCATCAAAAGTTTCATCAGAGAATTATGTCAAATTCAGTATCAGCCGTCTGTAACCTCGTGTGTAACCACATCCAAATTCTCATCCATAAACAGGCACACTCAGGATTTAACCCCTCGCTGAACTGTATGCCGCGCAGGCTGGTCTTAATATTTTGGTGCTGGTTAGCAGCAGGGCTCAGCGAGCTGTCACAGGGCTCAGCTGGGTGGAGCAGAGAGAAAGAGAGAAAGACCGAGACAGAGACAGGCAGAGCAGAGAAGTGGCCATCTGGAGAGACAGGCCGCGGGGTCACATGGTGGAGTCACAGACAGGATGGAGCTCAGCTGCTCCGTGTGTCGCTGCTTCAGCCTTGAAATCTTCTGATGCTGCTCTGAGCGGCTGGGGATGGAGATGATTGAGTTCTGAGGAGAATTATTCAGACTTTTTTGGTGGTTTGTGTTTGATGTTGGCTTTTATGGAGCAGTTCTACTTTTCCTTTTCTACGTAGAGGCTGGAATCTTTCAGAAAATTTAGAAAAAAGTGTTGAGTATCTAAGTAACTACCTCTTTGAGCCACAACACTTTGTTTTTAAAACTTTTGAATCTTGTAATTTACATCACTATTATTCCCTTACTTTTTTTTAGTTCATTCATATAGTTTTAATTTTATACTCACCTTTTTTTTCTGATTTTGTCTGAGATCATTTTAGCTTTAAATTTGTTTTAAACATTTAAAATCAATCATATTTTTGATTAAAGGTATCCATGAGAAAATGTAAAGTCTGTTTAGCAGCAGCTGAGTGAAGAATGAAGCAGCAGATTAAGCAACCAGTAGATGGCGTCTGATGCCTGCTTTAGACATGAACTGTCCCACCGGCTCACTTTGGTTTCCCTGCAATTCTACTTTTATAATCCTAATAACAAAAACACAAATTATCAAATTTCTTTTGAAATACAATTGTCAAGTTGAGCTTAAATAACCACTCCAAAATTAAATATAGGTGTGAAAATAAAACTCAGGATATGGTTTGAGGATGAAGACATTTGCTTTTCTCACAAGAATCTTATTATATTTTTTTATTCCTGTAGTTTGGTTTTCACTGGAGTTTTAAGATTTACTTCATCAAGTTTTTAGGTTTATTTATGGAATTATTTATTTTCTAAAATGATCTTTTAGTTTTTTGGGTTTTTTTTAGGTGGTGTTTATTTTTTCTGCATTAATTTTTAGTTTCTATAACTGTTTTTAGCTCATTCAAAGAAGTGACTTTTCTGTTTTTGTAGAATTTAACATTGCATAAAGTTTGTAAAAGACTCAGGCCTCAGATTAAAATTGTTCTTAGGAGGAATAACTTGGTCAAATCTATAATAAAACCAAGTCAGTATTGAAATGCCTCCATGCAGCAGTCTGTCATGTCCGTCTGAAGCCCTTCAAATTAGACCAGGTATTATGGGGGAGAAGAAATGCTTTAATTGAGATGTATTTGATTGCAGCTTTAAAAATGACCCCGGCTTCTTTCTCCTTAAACATATGAGTCTGCGCTCTCGCTGTTCGGCCGTAAATTTCCAACACTGCTGGACATTGTCTTTTTTTATGCCCCGATCCATCCTTCATACATGGCAGAAAAGTGTGAAGGCCTTCTGGGAGCAAGAGGAAGACGTGCCGTGGCAGTGAGCATTCAGCTGGCAGGAAGCAAGGATACACAGGCACACACGCATTAACACACACACACACACACACACACACACACACACACACACACACACACACACACACACACACACACACACACACACACACACACTGAGGCAGATCACTGGATGAGGAATGTCTCCAGGTTGTGATGGTCGGCAGATCAGGCTCACATCAAAAGACACAAAGAGCTTGTTCTACTATTTAAGTAACACAACCACAACAAGCTATTTTTATTAGGTCATACAGCTATCTAAAACACTTCAGTTGGAGGAAGTACTATTTAAAGATGGTTTATAATAACATAAATGTATATTTAATGTTTCCTGTTGAAAGTGACCAATATCAGTTCAGTACTCCCACAGTCTTTGAAATATTGTTTTTATTCAGAAACTCAACAATAAAGACTGATAATCATCTTTTTTAAAACCTTGGTCTCCTAATTTTTTGTCATGCTTTTGAGCATGGATTTAGAATTTCTGTATTTATTATTATTTTTTTTTTGTATTGGCATGAAACTCGCCCTTTTTTAAGCATTTGTTTATTTCTGTATGGTCACACTTTGAAATGTCATGATAAATGTTTCTTTATTGTCTTTCAACTTGCACAAAGACTTGTCCGTTCAAAAACAAGCTTCAAACAGTGTAGGGTGTAAAAAAAAAAAATAATAAATTTAAAAAAAAGAAAGAAAGAAAGAAAAAAGAGCCACTTTGTCACACCTTTTACGTCAGAAATAGACATTTTCAGAAGAGTTTGAGGTCTTTTTGCATAACCCCTCAAATTTTAAACGTCACTGCCTTGTTGAAAAATGCACACATTCGATGTCACTCTGTGCATTTCTTTGTAACAAATGAAGAAATTTGGAGAATCTGTCTGAAAAATAAAGACCACACAAGAAGACAGATGGCCTCTGTTTTGCAATCAGCTTAACAACAGGACAACAAAAGAGCAGTCACGCCTTAGATAAAGGTGCTTAACCTCGGAGCATGCTAAGTGCCCCTCGCTCCATTACCACTTAATAGGCCTAATCAGTTTTGGCCCAGATTAGATTTTGAATCTATTGCCACCAAAGCACAGTGGCATATTAAATTAGTGACTTCATTAGAGCGAGCAGGGTCATGTTGTGTGGTTGGTGTTCCTTTGGAATAATAGCTGTTATCAGCAGTGGTGGAAGCACTTAAGCTTCAACACAATGCTACTGTAGCAAGGGATTATGGGTGTGGATGGTGGGGAAGCTCTGTTTGCATCCTTGTTTTGTAGTACACTTTTCTTTATCGCAAAGAAAACACTCTTTTATTTCTTTTAAAAAGTAGCATCAAGAAATTACACATTATGCTGCACACACCAAACTGTTGAATGATGTAACATAATTATGTGTGTTAACTACAGTTATATGCCCTTTTTATTTCCTCCAGTATTTTTGATTCTTCATGCACAAAATCCACTGTGGTGTTCCTTTTCAAAATAAAACTCACATCTAAACCTTCCTCATTATCATCAGGGCCAAAAGCTTTAAATTTTAAATAATTAAAGGCTGAATAGGAAGATGAGAAAGAGTGGATGATAGAGCAACACTGTGATGGTTCAGCTTTTACATGGAAAGATTTCTACAGCGGAGTAAAATCTGTCACTGGAATCAAATGCAGAGATGCATGCCACACACTAGTGGAGCAGGCTGACCGTGAACATCCACCCCATCTGATAAAAGGCAGCTGTGCAGCAGAAATAAAAACAACATCATATATGAGCTGGTATTTAAAAATAAATGCAGACAGTATTCATCATTTTATTTCAGACTTTCTTGAAAATCTGTACTGCTTATATTCAGGGTTGTTGTAATTAAATGATGTCTATGTCATTGTCTTAATTTCACACCAGATTAGAGTTTAAGCCTGCATCTATTCCCTTTCACATTCAAATATACTGTAAATATCAAGAAGAAACCCCTGAAATGAAAAGTTTAATATTGATTTGATAAGTTCAGAGCTGCAACCGTTAACACATCACCACATGGAAAACAAAACCACTCAAGCCCAGTTACATTCATTATATAGATATAAAACCCACGTACGAGGCTTTAGAAAGATGAGCACATCACGGAAGAGCCGACAGATAATCAGACAGAGCTGCACTCTTGACACGGCTGAGCAGTGCATGAATGTTTTCTTGACAAATAAAAACACTGAGATTCACTGCAAGGAGCAATTTCAGGCCCCCTGCACCGGTTTGAGGAATCAATAGCAGGCAATGGAGCAGGTTGGGGCCTGGATCGATATCTGACGATACAATCATATCTTACTTCTTGACACTGTGTCTTCAGCTTGCTGCACATGGGAGACCCAGGATGAGCTATGGGCCGTTCAATGAAAGCAAGAAGGGCAATATCAAAGGTTTGATTGGTGAAGTGGTATTTGTGTTCAAAAACACAACCAAATAAACTAAAGGTAATCTCTTTAGAGGGTTTAGTCTGCAGGTTTTGGTTATTTTCATTATAGATGAAGACTTTCCGCGCATTTCAACTTGTCTGAATTCAGCTGTTGAGAAATGTTAGTGGTTATACCCTCCTCGTGTGAGCCTTATTCCTAATACAATCATATTTTTGTTGCATTTGGCTAAAACCATGCTAGAATAACTAAGACCCAAACATTTTTCATTCTTTTTAATTGTAAGAAGAGTTATACCTCCCCTCATCAAACACATCTCTTGGGCTATTTTCATGCAAGTTTTGTTATTTAATTCTTGTGCTTTCTGAATGATATATATTAACTATATCTGAAGAAGTTTGTTGCCACTTTTGTATTATCTCCCAAACTAAGTAACCTTGTTTGGATGTCATATCTTTCCCTGAATGGGATTAAGGATTGACCTTTACTCACACATGTATGTTTACATGAAATTTTGTTGAATCTGACCCTAAAATCAACAAGGATGTCAGGTTTTTCTAGAAGCTATTTTACGTGTATCAACTTTGCAAATACTTCTGTAAATTTTCAAATCTGTAGTTTTAATCTAGGCTGGAAATTTTAGTCTGGATGTCCAAACTTTACCTAAAAGATACCTAAATGTGCCTTTGACGAGTAAATGTTTTTACAGCATTTTCAACATGTTATGGTTCTTATCAGAGTATTTTTTAGTGGGCCTTGGTTTAGAACACTCTCGGAAAACCACGTCAGAATAATTCTGCAACTGTTTTTGTATTTCTTCTCTCTTCTCCCCAACATGACGCAAACCCTGCACTGCCTTGCAGACAGCCTCAGTGGCAGTCGATGATAGATTAATGAAAAGGGCTCAATCTCGGCCCCGCTGGAGGCTTTTGCACATGCAGCAGAAAGCACTCAGTGATGTCAGGGTGGTTTCAGAGAGCTGGTGGTCACAGAGACGCACGCTCAATCATATATGGACATGCTGCAGACAGGAGGGGAGAATGTAATCTGATATATGAAAACTGTAAACATAGCCGAGCGACATGGACTGCACGGGTGTTTCTCTCACACCTGCCCTGCTGATGATTGCTCATACTCTATAATGAGCGTACATTGCACTGGTTTCAATGGCATTTAGAGGGTTAAAGGCGCTTATATGAGAAGCCTTGAAAACAATAAGCCTCCCATGTGATTTAACAGTATATCCTAGGATTTAAAACTTGGGCTCTTTAAAGTTGTATGTGAAAGCCCTTAAACCTCACCACACCCTGGAGAGGGAAGCTGCTTTCTTTATAGTCTTACATTGACTTCCATGGACTCCCGATCATGAGTCACCCTGTGTGCGCTGCCATCACCAACCCCCCCACTCCAACCTCATTCCCATCTACACCCACCAAAACAGAGTGCCTTAGCTTTTAATGGGCCAACAGGGCTTGGTTTGTACTGCAGTGGCACATGCGTACAGCCAGCGCAAACCAAATTACTGCTGGAAGAAAACAGCAGAAGGCAATTAAGTCCCAGTTAGGCGGATCATTCCAGGCTTGATTAAGAGGGTCAGCGGAAGGAGGCTTCTTCTTTTCATGTCTGCTTTGTTAATTTATCCTTTTTTAATTACACTGATGAAAAGCACACAGGTTACACTCTTATCATCAGTCGTCAGTGGCTGAACAGTAAATTAATGAGGCCCTGTGTGCGTAAGCGGACAGAGTGTGCACATACAGTATGATGACATCACTGGCACATCCTCACACTGGCATGATAGCATCAGAGATTAAAATGGCTGCCTGAAAGTTTACATTGAACGACAGTCAGAGAGTCTTGGCAGGGCTGATGTTACACTGGAGGTGCCAACATGATGGCAATTTTGAAGCAAAATAATCCCATTTGTTCTAGCGGTGTCAGATGTTCTGGTTCTGCAGACTGTGTACCTAATGAAGTAAGCATGCACCATTTATCCCACTGCGGTTCCATGGCTCTAATGCTGCCATTTCTTCTGGCCAAAGGGCCTCCGCATGGTTTTGATTATCACTTATCGTTTAAACTAAAGTCAGTCTCGCTCCAAAACGTGCTTTCAATTCAGTGTCTGTCTGTCCATGCAGGAAGAGTATCCTCTGCCACAGCAATTTTATGATCAGTGATAATTCTGAGAAATGATGTCTCTATGCCGGTTTGTCATATCACAAAGGCCTGAAGCAAACTCTTACAGCTGCAAAACTAGCCGATGTTTTTGATTTAAGGTTGGTTGGGATAAAAAACATGACTGTTATTTCTCTCCTATGCTTTTAGGGGGAATATTTCATGGTCTCAAAACCAGATTTTTTTGTGTTATCAATTATCAAACATAAGTGATGGTTGAAATTTAATACAGGCCATGCATCTAGCGGTTGTTTTCACATATGGGCAGTGGAGTAAGGATATACAGTGGTTTGGTCTTAGACATGCAAAACAAAGTTGAACTCAATAAGTTTAGAAAGTGAAAAGTATACATAAAATCAAATAAAAAATAAATAAATTAAAAAAAAAAAACAAGCAATCAAAACAAAAAAATGTCCCCGGAGAAAAAAATCTAACCAACCAGAAACAAAGAGATCTTAACCTTTTCACTGCAGGTTTGTTGCTTTGTTGTTTTAAATTAAAGCTCCTGTTAGGAGCCTGTGGATTTTCAACTTTGGCGCCTCCCTTAGACAAACCAGTAAGTCCAATAATTGGCTGTTTATCTACTAATGTGACACCTACAGGGTGGCAGCAGCTACATGTATTAAGCATGAAAACATAGAAATCACCAGTGATTTTGAAAATAGCCTTGTTTGCCAATGAGCTGCACAAGGAGGCATCAGCAATAACAGAATGTTAAAAAAGAAATAAATCAATTAAAAAAATAATAAAAAAACAAGAAAAAGAAAAAGAAAAGAAAAACTCTGTATAGGAGCTTTAACAGTAATAGGGTCTTGGTTTTCAAATGTCACTATTTTGGATCTTTTTTTTCTATTTTTATTTCAATTATCAATGAGTAAGAAATTGTGAAGCTGGAACCTGCTGTGAATGGGACAGAAATATTCTCTACTGGGTTTTAACAATAGAGAGAGCACATCAAGTTCATGTTCATGGATACTAGGAACAGTGCGGGTGCGCACACATCAACAGATCAGGCTCAGCTGGGGTGCTCTGTTTCCTGATCAAATGTTTGTCATTGAAAACGCACAGGCCGGGGAAGAAGAGGTATCATAGTAGCTTTGCTTTCTCTGCTGTTTGTTTCTATACAGTTGTCACTTCTGTCGTAAGCTAGTCTGTGAGGCTAATCGCAGCTAACTCCTCAGAACCTCAACAGCCCTCACCACAAGCCTCACACCACCTCATCTCATTCCCACATCCCTGCACCCTCTCTCCTCACCACTCCCACATCCACCCTCAGCAGCCCCATCCGAGCCCACCCTCACCTCCTCAATCCACTCTTGGATCATTTCAATTTGCATCCCAACTGGCCCCGGGATTCCCCAGCCCTGTTAAAAGGCAGGCTATTTGTTGTGCTCCGCGGTTAATGCCGCGCAGAGCTTTAAATACCCATATCAAATCTTGGAGGCTCAACAGATTCAGTTTTGCAAACCTGTATCGAACAGAGGTTCAATCCGTCAGCTTAGAAGTGTACACTCCTTAAGTTGTGTGATAAGGTAAAACCAATCACTGGATTAGGCTCTCTCTGTCAGTGACGGTGTATTTTCAGTGCATGGTGTTGCTTTGCTGAAACAGGATAAGCTGATGGAGTAACATTACGGTGCTTGAGATTTTCTTCTCTTTCAATAGGAGTATACTATTAATGGATTCTGAAGCCAGTGTATGATGCTGCTCTTGTAGATGTGGATAATGCATTAGCATTAGCTGTGAAAAGCAGTTGGTGCTGGATACCATGAGCAATCATGCTTCAAAACCACAAATTTGATTGTTTTTATCATGCAAATCCAGCGAACTACCCGATAAGATTGATTGAGGACTTAGAGTGGGATTGCAGTGTTTATTCTCATAGAGCTTCACACAAACAAAAACTCATCCTTTAGATTCACAAGCACAATTTTGCACAGCATATGGCACATTCATAACTCAAGAAAAAGAGAATCTTGAGAGTCGGCTGCTTTTTTGAGACTCCTCTGCTTTGTTCCATCTGGTTTTTGAGGAGATGTGGGAGTTTTTTTTTCACTACTCTGCAAGCTTGCATTAAAATCATGATAGGTACATAAATAATCACCCAACTAAAATATAGGCTACGACTTGTGATTCCGATGTTCGAGAATGTCTTGCATGAAATTTGAGAGGAACACAAATCCATGCACAAACTGCAAAGTACAAACCAAACGTCCTCTCCCTTTCTCCACTCACATGGAGCCGGCTTTCCACTTTGTCCTGCCAACAAGCGTTCCCTGGAAGCTCCCCGACTGACATTTAACGCTCGGTCGAACTCACACTTCAAGCCTTGAGGCATCGTTTGTGGACAGCTATGATCCAACTGTCATATTCCTTTTTTTTTCTGTTGGTTTTGCGTGAATGCAAAGAGATCACTGTGGTTATTGGTGATGAAAAGCCCTTGGACGACGTTTGACGACTCAAGTGAGAAAACTTGAGAGGCCGCTTATTCAAGTTTTCTTGGCCCTTAAAGAGCCAGAGTCCTGAGTATAACCACAAATTTACATGCAATTGCCTCAACACTTCAGTATGTGATGCACAATTAGCATTGTAACGGTAATATTTACATTTGGACACTTTCTTTTCCCTTGGTTTTGAGAGAGTCTAAGGGATTGTGGAACATTTAAGTGGAGGCATTAGTGTCTGTTCATTTACAACGTTAGGGACATGACTCAAGGTGATTACACTAAATTATTATGTTTATGTGAGCAAGTTTGAGTAAGTAAAAGACTGGAAACATGCTGGATCATGTGTTTCTTATAAAAACAGTGTAGTTCATTGTAGAAATGACATGATAATAAAGCGTAATAAAAGAGTTGTGAAAAATGCTGTAAATTTAAAAAGATGGCACTGTGTGATTAAAAAGCTCTGCAAAGCTCAAGCAGTCATTAATTCTAACCTTGAGATGGCATCACAAATTGTTCATATGAAGCAGGTTTTGGAAGACTGTAAATTAGAGAGACACAAATTTGTCAATTTATTCCTGGATGTTTTGGTGACTCAGCTTTTCAGCTTTTTTTTTTTTTTTTTTTGCTTTAAAAAGCACATTGGTAATTTTGAAAAAGTAGACAAATGCTTTGTGTAGGGACAAGTCTCAGCCTGAAGCTGCTGTCCATACACTTCATCTCAAGCCCCCATGTAGCAGCTGGTGGTCCAAGTCCTCCCCTCCCTCTAACCAGTCCATCCAGCATGGCCCCTCAGGTTAAATGGACACAAGACCTGAAAGAAGAGCATCAATTCCTGGCCATTAGCTGGTTGCTATGCTAATCCAGGGATTACATGTGGAACATTTGCCCCACTTAAGGTTTTCCCAGAATTTCTGACTAGTTACAACAAACCATCTCACAGACCCTCTATGTCCCACAGGCGTGCATGAATCTTTAATGTGCCTGGAGTCAGACCAGACCTGATGTCCAGACTACACATGTGGTCACAGTCTGAAAAACAAAATGCTGAGACAGCTAAAATGGCTCACAAATATTTTTTTGTCAATGAAGTTTATGAGATGCTTCTGCCAAAAGAGACATCATTTAACTAATGCCAACACAGTCTGATAATAGATGGTGGGCAAGCTTCCTTTACCCAGAATTATCTTAATTTCTTATGGTTTGATTTCAGTATTTTCCCTTTTTAACCATTTTGTAATAATGCAAGTCCCTAGTTGCATTTATCTCTTTGAAATATCAACAACACTGTTAAATTACAGTGCTACTGGAGTTATTTTCATTGTCCATATTTTTTTTTTACAATATCTCTCACTGGTAGTAAGTTATGGTTTAAAAAAATCCTGGGGTGGAAAAAATATATGATTTTTCATTGAGCTACAAGGTGTGGCTGAGAGATGTGTGTCAATCACTAGTAGCACTGTAATAGAAAACTTTGGTACCATGAGCAGTGCAAACTGAAAAAAAAACACAAAACATATAAAGAAAGTTTGATGACAGAGTTATTCGTCTGATTGAAGTGTGGTGCCAGAACCCACAAACAAGACCTCACCTGAAAAAAAAAACAACCCTTACTCTTCCTCTTTCATGATTTATCATCAAACAGTACAAATTACCCATTTTGTTCTGGCACCAAGATGAGACACTTATTTCAAAAGCGTTGTAAAAAAAAAAAAAAAAAAAAAAAAAAAAAACTGTCTTTGAAGGCACTGGTGATGACACTTTGGTTTTATAATACATGCTGCAACCAATCTGTGGTGTGTGAGAGTAATAACAACCGGTGTCATTCATCAGTTTACCTTATTTTGCTCAATTTAAGTTTCCCTGGTAAAACCACAGCTCTTGGCACAAGAATAATCATCAGCAAACACAACAAGGAGGATGTGAGCACAGTATTATTGTTCCCCAGGCCTGAGGCCAGTTAGCATGCGCAAACAAAGCAATGCTAGTAACCAACAATGAAACAGGTTGTGATTGCTGCACCCTTAAACCACTCAAACACCTGGTGATGTCCATCAAACAAGACAGGAGGACATGTTATTACTAAATGCTAGAAGAGCAGCTCCAGGCTGAGGATGAGCTCCTGTGCAGAGATAAAAATCTTCACTTCAGGGTTGTTTGTCAAGATTTTAAGTACAACTTTTGTCATTTAGGGTCACATTTAGAGAAACATCAGAGACAGACATTAAGTGTATCCAGGTGAAATGTATCATTCCTAAAGAAGGGGGGTCTTACTATTGATCTGCTGACCTCTTAGCAGCTGAGTCCAGCTGAGAGCTGATGTTGACCCAGGACTGAAGATCTATATGGTTGGTGCTTCTGTCAGTGTAGAACAAAGGATGGTTTAGTAATATCTAAACATTTGCTCTGGGGTTTGACCAGCAAAGAAAAACTTTAAAAACAGCCAATAAGAGGGCAAGCCACTGTGTTTTGAGACTTAAAATCTTCACCCAAACAGATACACAATGACAAATCCACACCAATGCCTGTCACATGATCCTACTGACAGTTAGTACCTAACATGGAGGCTTTGCAGTTCAAATCATCTTATGGTCACTACATTTTATATCATCATGTAGGCACCTCTGTTAACAAATAACTTTTTTCTTCATCTGGAGAGAGTGAGTGCAAAACATTTTCCACCTTCTACAAGTTTCAGCTTGAAAAGTCATTACACACCTGTTTTATGTGTACGTCTACAGAAGCCAGTACATTAGCCAGCAGGCAAAACGATCTGCCAAGGTGATTGTTGTTTCATGAATTACCATGCTGTAACCTTCAGTATGCATTACAAAAAAGTATTGTTCACAGATAACAGGGCTGCTTCTATTGGAGCATTCATCAAACAAAAATCAGTCTGAAGTGTCAAAAAGTGCTTCCAGTCACAGACAGAAAACAGTATTTCTGAGGATTTGACTGACACAATCGTTTATTTTTCTTTATGATAACTCTGGTAGTGGGGTTAACAGCATTTTACACTTAAGGAAGCAATAATGCAAATATCGAACCATTTATAAACATGATCCAGAAATGCCAGTGATGTCTTAGACCCTTAATCCATTTTAAATAGACTAAAGCAAAGTGGAAACCTGTCCTGTAGTCTGACGTTGTCTGAATTCATTGGTGTGACACGCTACTCTTTTAATCTCAGTGGTACCAACCAGCTTGTGATGAGCGCAGAGTTCAGAAGTCAGCATCTGGGATGGTATGGGGATGCAGAATTGCCTATGAAGGCACCTTTTGAACAATACCAACAAAAACCTTGCATAAGATGGCAAGATGCAATCTACAAAGTGCACATAATACAACAGCATGTCCATGTAGATTCTCATTCAACCAGGTCAAACTGCTGGTGCTTCTCTGAACAGCTTTTTGATAAAACTTCTTGGATGAGGGGTGAAATGTCTGCTCAAACTCTGGAAAGTCTGGTTGCCTTGTTTTTGAGTCTTTAGACTACAACAGCTTGGCTTCATACTAACATATTCCTGCATGTGCTAAACTAACCTGCCTACAGTCTCAACTTGCCATCTATTGAAAACATTTAGTGCATCATGCTAAAAAAAAGTATGACAAAGGAGACTCCAAATTATTACGCAACAGATATTCTATACTGGGCAAAAAAGGACATTTTACTTTCAGAACTCTAGAAACTGGTCTCCTTTGTTCAAAAAGTTCCTAATGTTGTTTAAAGAAGTGATGAACCACAAACAGGCAGCCGTCACATTGTTTTTGAAATGTGTTGCTAGTATCAAAATAAGGTAGTATTTGATACATTGTCTTTGCATCACTTTCAATTCAACATAGGTTTTTAATGATTTGCAAACTGTTGAATTAATGTATAGCAATATTTTACCCCTAACCCATTTTAATTGCATGGTTTTTATTTTATTCTCAAAACATATAATATCTATCTTGCTGCAATTAAATAGTTTGCATATCTATCAAAGTAACAGGGAGGAAAAAAAACTCAGTGAACGTCTCACTCTCATTGTTGGAGATGGTGGGGCTGCAGCCTGTCGCTCTGTATCGATCAGCCTGGTGTCTGATGACATTTGCTTTGGTTTGTTTTTTTTGGTTATTAGAGTCAACATGGTTAGTGATAACAATATTTTATAAAAGTAATACCACCAGAAAATGGAACAAGAATGAAATTCTCATAGCCAACAGCCTGAGATTGATTTGTTTTATATTCATCTTAGTAAAATTACAAGCTGAAACATGATAGCACGGCAGTGATAGAGTATGCAAAAACATTATTGACTGTGGAACTGTGAAAATCAAGTCGAACAATCTAATCAATTCTGGGCCTGTTTCCCAGCAAACAAAGCTGCTCTTCAATTTGATGTTGATCCCATTTAGATTAAATATCAGGAGTACAAATGGGAGCAGAGCTGAACTTAATAATGCAGAAAGGACAGCATGATCATTTCAACTGAGTATCTTTAAACTTCTGTCAAAGTTTCTATAATTGGTAGAATGTATGAATCAGGAGTACAAAACCTTAAGAGCAAATCATGCTCCATCCAGGCTGACATAAATCCAAAAGTAGAGATATGTGTGTGCTAATGTGGATCAGTTCTGCAAGTGAGCAAACTATGATGTGATGAAGTCTTGTGCAAAGTGTCAGCAAAGTTCAACCAAAACAGGCTTCATTTGACTGTCTGCCTCTCTCCTGGCTTAAAGCATGATGGGAAAATATTTGTGTGTGTGTGTGTGTGTGTGTGTGTGTGTGTGTGTGTGTGTGTGTGTGTGTGTGTGTGTGTGTGTGGTGCACAAAGGCATGCGCACACACGTCTGCCACCGATTATGAACATACATGATCCCCTGGAGAAAGACAATAACATTGGCATTAAACACCCTGCGAATCTGCTGCTTTTTAATATATCTGAAATTATGTCAGGAAAAACACTGGAACATCACACAAAAGCCACAGTCAGTGTATAATGCTATCTCATAAAGCTACAGATCTCTCCAACAACATTGACATAGGGAGCAGGCAAACAAATGTCAGCCCCTATAACATATGAAACGCATAACATAACCAATTTCCTCCTGTCAATCAACCTGGAAGTAATGACGGACAGCTGAGGATCAATAAGTCACAATTGAATTTTCGCGACTCTCAAACGTGTCTCGTTCTTCGTCATGAAAGACAAATGTCATGCTGCCCCGAGCTGCAGGTTGAGTGTAAAGATTTATTTTATCTGAAACACTGGAGTCTATTAGGAGCAACTCTTCAGACTCTTCTGCTTGTTTAACTGGTGAGCACACAAGAAAAGCATATGACGTCTGTGTTTACCCTTACTGTTAAGTACTTTCGATACTGGCTTTAGGGCCTAAAGCGGCCTAAAATGCAGTATCAGTTAGGAATCAACCAATGCAAGAAAAACCAAAGTACTTAAGTCAGATGGATCCCCAGAATGTACAGGTATTTATTTCCCAAAGAAGCAGCCTTCATAGTGAAAATATGTACTAAGATCTAATGTAAAGGAACATAATATTTGAGTTTTGGTTGTGTTAATTTGAAAAGTTAAGTATTGGTTAACATTTTCTGCTTTTTTTCCCTCACACTTTATCTAAAAAAAAACAAAAACATTTTATTATAACTTCTAAACCTTTGGATCTTATTTAATTTCATTACAGCTTTGATTTCCTAGTATTTTATAACAGTTTGCTTTAGTAAGAATTAGTTAATGTAAAAAAAAATAATAACATTATCTCTAGAGAATTTGTAGAGATGCACTGTAGATTGAAATATCAGGAAATTGTATTTTTCCCTCTATTTTTTGACATTTTTTTTCAAATTAATTTCAAGATAATCTAAACAAAGGTTAAAAAATAAAAAATAAATAAAGGTAGTGTCATCACTAAAAGGAGAAAAAAGAAATGTATGTTACAAGTGTTAAGCTGACTGATACCACAGGGGTAGGGGGGTCTATTCTCCTGTTTATCAGGATTATTAATGAGGAAAACTAGGTACAATGAATTTGCAAGTGTTGTAAAATAGAGTGACCAATAGTGAAGATTAATACCTAACAGGAGATTCACAGTCTTCCTTGTAGCTGAACCATCTTCAGTAGTTTGTGATATTTTCATTTTTTTACCTTGTTTCAGGACAAATACTTCATTTCCCCTCTGCCCTGGTGCGTTAACTGTATAATTTATGTTGTGAAAAAAAAATCTCCAGCATGTACACAAAACTGTATCTTTCTAATTTATTTCCATACTGGAGTAAAAGTTCCCATGACCCCTGTCTTGAATGACACTTCCAGAGTCTTCTCTACTGTCAACCGCCACTGTAGCGGAAAATAACAGAGGTTGAAACTACTGAGCATTGCGGTCTTTGTCTATCACCTCATTTACAATACGGTGCCCTCTGCCTCACATAATCAATTAAAAGACGGCGGGGCTGAAGAGGCACCCTACCAGTCACAGAAGTTTACATCAAAAGGGAGAGACGCGTTTGAAGACTTGCTTCATCCTTGAGAGTCTTCCCCGAGAATGCAAGGACAGATTTAGTCACTGATAGATGTGGTTCTGGCCTACTTCAAGGTCTCGTCTAAAAAGGATCAGATTGCAGCGCTGCATTGTAGTACAGTATTTCACTGCTGGCTCTCTGTGAGGAAAGCACAGGCCAGGAAAGTCTTCACCTCTGGGGATGCATATTCGTCTTGATTTTACATCATTTAATTAACCAGCCTTTTGAAGATCCATGACTTTTTGATGTGTTGTCTGCACCTTTAAATACACCTACATTACATGAGATTCATCTCCACCCCTGACAGGCCCCTGCAAAAAAAAAAGCTGGATGTCATATTCTCCGTAGTGGAGCTTTGTGAGAACAGGCTGACAGTGACAGTAAAAATTATTATTCCCAGCGTTGTTAGCACCATTTTTGTCCCATCAGCAGCATGTCAACCCTGTCACTCATTTTCACCCACGTGTAGGTAAATTATCCAACATCTCCCAACATACTGAAGCCCCCCTGATGGAGAGGAAGGGGCTGTCTCTAAATTGAGGGCCGTTTTACGGTCTAACAGCTGTGCCGGCAGTATTGATTACCGAGCACCCTGAATGGGTCTGAAGAATTTTTTATGAAGTGAGGAATTCTGGATCTGTATCGCTGGCGCCAAATGGTAGCAGCCACAGGAAGGTCTAGAACAGCCCTACTGGCTATGGCCAAGATCCAGGATACGAATGTGTCCTGTTCACATGCATATGCCAACAGAGTCCATTATTTGATATGCACTCTGCTATAAAATGGTCCATCAGCACTGCAACCAGATATATTGTTAATGGCCGGCTCTTTATATGTCGTCTGTCTGTGCTGGGAGTTATAACACAAGTTTGTTTGAGTTCTTCATGCAGAGAAATTGATAACTCAATAAAATAAAAGTCACTGCAGACATTAAAGCTGTAAATCATACATCTGGGCAGCTGCAGGAGTGAAACTGAAAAATGATGATTTATGGGGGCGCACGCTGTAAAAAACATCAGCAATGTCTGACCGCATGCTCACAGAGCTGGACTCTAACATCTGTGCTCCTGAGAGTTTTTTCCTCAAGATGTCCTTGAATTAAATTTAGAGGTACCATGTTCAAAAATTGAAACAGCATTACTTTGTCTGGTTAAGTACCACACTTGTTTTAATGTTACATTTTTATTGTCTTCTTCTTTCATATCTTTGTTGATATGATGATATTTACGTTTTTTGAGATTTTGTATTATTCAACAATTGTTTCTGGTTGCAGTTCGAACATAAGCTAATTATAGTTTACTGCCACACCCACACGTATGCTTTTATACTTCCTTAAAAGCTTTAAAGTTTTATTTTTCAAGAGTATAAACTGGTACAGACACTGAGATGTTTAACAGTTAATCAGACAACAGCATGTGCTTTTACATCTGCAAAAGTTGCAGTTGCAGTCCAAAGCTAGTTCCACTTGTTTTCTGTGTAAAATGTAACTCCATGGGTCTTTCCTTTTAAAGTTCTTCCTAAAAAACATTCATCAGTTTCAGATCTTAAATACTGTTGATGGTTATGTTGTCTGTGGACACTTTACTGAAGCTAATTTAAGAAAGCTGGACCTAGCAGAATGTCTGTAAATCAATTGATCTACAATCTAGTTGGTTTTTATGGTCAATATTGCCAATGAAAAAGCTGACTTTAGCTGTAGCTGAACTTGAGAAAACCAAAGTCAAATGAGGCAGGAAACACAAACTGTTGCTTGTCATTCCATGTCATGGGGGGTATAGGCTAAAGCTCCCTGAAATATGATAATTAATGTTAGCAAAGTACAGTAAAGCTGAACACTTAAAATATTTGCTTTAATAATGTTGTATTACATACATTTTGGTGGCATGTGGGTTTGTCCAAAGTTTTTCTGTCTTCTGGCTGCTCTATTTCTTCTGACTTGTCTTGAGCCTTTTGGTAGCACAGCTATGTATGTTACAGATCCCAACTACTTACTTGAAGAGTAAAAATACAGGGGAAATGTATGATCAAAAGGCAGGGGTAAGCCCCAGGTTGTGTGAAACAAAACTTTCCTCAAACACATATTCAGGTTTTATGTCAACTGGTCAAACAGTTGTTGGATATTTTTTGCAGTGGACTCTTTTGGTTCCCAGGAATCCTCACGGCCATCAAAACAGGTGGCTTGAAGCTGATTTTGGAAAGAAGACAGGCAAAAGTGAGAGCTTGGGAGCACAGGTGGAGGAGTAACCCAATCCATAAAGAACAGAAGATGATCGTTCTTTTATAGGGAGCGCATAAGGGTGCAAACATGAGCAGCATCCATTTATAATGTATGAGAAAGTATGTTTCAGCAACAATAAATCAACCCCATCCCTTTGAGTGACTCAGTATGTGTGTGTGTGTGTGAGAGTTGGTGGGCGGATGTGTTTACTAGTGTCTCTGTGTGTGCGCCAGTGTTGATGACACAATAGCGTGGCTGGCGTCTGGCTCAAGCTGAGTTATGCAGAAGTTGTTGGTTGTTTTGCTGATCCCTCTCTGTCAGTGTCACAAGAAGCGTCATCAATCATCAGAGACTGGGCGATCAGACCACCCTCCCCTGCTGCTCTGTGTGTTGGCTCAGATGCTCCACTAGCTCTGATCAGTATGCGAGGATAACTTTATAGGCCTGCAGTACATATGATGTCAGGTCTAAAGAGAAACCACAGATCACAGACAATGCCTTATAATAGCTCAGGGTCACTTTAGGCTGTCAATACAGACTGGAAAATTAATAGTGAGATATTACTCATACTTTATTTTTAATGTGTCATTGACATGAACACATGCTTTATATTGTGTAGTCTAAGTTTCACTATTATCTTTTGTTTAAAGAAAGGACTACTCAAATTTTTTAGCATCGCATTCCAATAAAACATTTTAGACTCATTTTGCAAGGTGAAAAAAATGCTGAGTATCAAAATCAACACTGAAAATGCAGATATAAGCTTCTCCATTCCAGGAATTCCTCCCCCAAAATCTGGCGCCTCATCACCCACAACACAACTCAACCGCCGTTAGTTCAACCAAAGATTCATTTGAATAAAGCTAGAAGAAGCAAGGGTGGGCTCGAAAATGGAGCCAATGCAAACATGTAAACAAAATAACTGCAGTTCCTGAAGTGTCCACTTGAAGCAAGCTCTAATAATAAAGGAGACCTAGGAAAAGCTTATATTGAAATGAAAACTTCACAGAAGAATGAAACATGTTTAACCCTCTATGGTACATTGTTACTCTTGGCAGCATACCCATTTTTGGCCTTTTACACTTGCACAATACATCTCAGTTTCAGTTAAGTTCAGACTTACACTGTAGGCTCTGGTCTACTAGAATGAACTTTGTGAGCCTTCTTTACAGAGCACAAGCTTCAATCCTCCACACATTTTTCCCCACAATGAAAAGTCTGACTCCTGAAAGCAACAGAAGTGAAATCTTTCATAAATGGTTCATGTTAAGTTGGATAATGTATGTTCAGACTCCTCAACCCATTAATTCCAGTGCAGTGTTTCCCAGTTTCCCAATGGTACAGTGTTGCCTGCAGACAACGTTCAGACATGAAATCTTCAAAAAAAAATTTTTTTTCTTTTTTCTAACTTTTTGCACTTTTTATGACATGCATTGTAAACATTTTAGGCCATCAATCATTTTCCATGTGTTTCTTTTTAAAGTGTTGAAATATAAATAAATAACTATTTTTTTTCATTACTGACCATTATGGTTCAGTGTTGCCTCAAGGTAACAAACAAAAAATATATTTTTTCAAAATTTCCTTATATTATGCTTGTTTGATGTATTTAAGACCTAATAAACACTCAAAACATCTTTTTTTCTTAGTGGCATCATTAAGCGTACCATAGAGGGTCAACGCCAGGAATAAAACAGGTTTTGGTCTTGATCTCAACAAGGAAAACTTTCTGTGCTAAAGACAAATAGCTGGGTTTACATGGAGCCTTACATTCCAATTAGAATTGGGTTAGAAGCCCAAACCAAATAGATATGCTCCATATAAACACCTCAATTAGAATAAACAGGCCAAAACCAAATGGAATTTCATTTGGTTTCACAGGGGTAGAAAATTCCTTTCCCCAAACCGATCAAAAGTAAAGTTTGGTCATGTAAACGGTGAAATGGAGAGTTGGGACCTGTCTGCGCATGCTCTGCCTTCATGTACATGCACAATACAAGGAGAAGGGTTGACATTTGGGTATATATATATTTTTAAATGTTACGATGTTATTCCTCCCTTAAGAGTGAGTCCTAGACAATTGCAGACAAATTACTTATCATGTAAATTAGGTGATGGTGTCATTAAATGACTCTTAACTTCTGGGACAGCCAAAACTGACTTTTCTTACAGAGGAGTTGGCAACACCGGCTGCAGACCTTCATCCATGGCTTTGTGGTAGTGTAAAAACAATTGAAACTACTGTGCTAAATAGACATCAGACCTTCATCTTTGATAATTACCTGATGTTTTCAAAGATCTGCACGTGTCACATGTCTGTAAAACTGCTGTTTTGATTAAATGCCTTGTCAACACCAGACTGGAATAGATCACATCACCTGTAAACAGTTGACCTGAGATCTTCATTTGGAACGATTTTAATGAGAATGAAAAAGCCTGCATGTAAACCTGGCTAATGACTGAGATGATGACCTAGGTTATTTCAATTAATACTGTGTTGAATTTAATTTTGTGTTACAGATATTACCAACCATCAACTTATGAATGTCTCAAATTTTTCCCAACGTACACACACTGATATTTCCTGCTAGGAATATTTGGGATTTTCAACCAAAAATGTGTCAACAGCTTGTCCTCTGCCGACCACTAAATGTGATTGAGGCACCGCAGTACAGATAGCTTTTTAAATCCTTGATGTTTGTGTATCAATGTTTCAACCATTTAAACATCTGCTTTGCATTATAACACCATGGTGAAACCACAGCGAGATTGCCTTTGAATCAAGCAGCACAAACACGTGATCAGGACAAAGTTAGGAGAGAGAGACTGTTCACATGACATGGTCAGCCTGTCTGTACTGTGCCAGGTGTGCTGTCAGCTATTGCCTCTGACATTTGTTATCTGTTAAAAACATCTGGTTTCAGTATCCACCCTCAGAAGAAGAGACAGAGAGAGACTCATAGTTGGGGGTAGCAAGAGGTCAGGGGGTAGAGTTTGGTTTACCCAACAGAAACTTTTACCAATTCACATTAAAGCATTTCTGTCCTTTTTTTATTTGAAAAGCTTATGTCATGTTTTTGTCTTCCCCGCAAATATCTGCCTCCTGAGAAGCATTTTTCATTCCTGTGTTTACAAAGAAACCACACCAGTGTGTTGCCGTGAAATGAGTCGTCATTCCAGCCGAGCCTGACAGGGAGGCTCTCCTCCCCTCGGCACACGAGCAGCAGGGCTCTCTCTGGTCTCTGCCACTGTAGAGGAGGCTGTTGACAGAAGTAGAGACAGGCAAACACATGTTCCCTCCAAAATACAGAGTGGGGGAGGAGGGAGGGGTGTGCTTTTTGTTTTCAAAGAGGCCATTATCACTGCAGTGTACGGCTACCCCTCGCTGTTGTTTGAGGAGGGGTTTGTCTCACGGTCTCCTCTTGGTCCCAGCTGAAACTGTCACAGACAAATGATTGAAACCATCTCTCTGTGGTGTACACACACACGTTTGAACTCCCACACGCATACAGAGATGAAACCACACACTATACTCTGAAATCACAATTCAGCAGATCTTATATCACATCAGTTATGAGTTTAAGGAAGGTAGTTCAGATAATGGTCTATGTTTAGCAGTGCAGTTATTTAATGATATAACCTATCTACGTATCTACATTTGCTAGGCGCCGCCCCGATGTGGCTGCCAGTTACAGAAGCTCTCTCTTCCTTGTCCGTTTCTTGTAAATTTTTCATTTATTTTTAATCATTTCTGCATTTGGAGTGGATCTTTACTTTGGTTGATTTGTTTATTTGCTATGTCTTCAGAGATATTTTTACTTTTTTTTCTCCTGTGTTTGTCTGGAGATCCTACATGTAACCATGGCTGCATTGTTTACATGTGAAATAAGCTGTTAGCAGCCTTTAGCATGTCACTGCTAACTGGTGCAAGGCCTGATGTCTCCCACAAGGTGAGGAGAAGGAGGTGAAGACGACATGCTAGTACTCAGATGTGAGCTAAGAAGTGATAACATTGACCTGTCCTTCCATCCATCGTTATTGGGGACTTTACCTCCAAGATCTACCTCCAATAAGATGAATGAGCTAGCTGTGCTAACCCAGCAACAGAGGGAATACCAGAAGGCAGAGTAGCATCATGCTATTCACACACATAGCTAACAGAGCTAACACTGGACACCAACACTGCATTAGAAGAAGTTCCCGTGATGTGAGCAGACAGGATACAGGGGACAGAGACTGAACAGACTGCTGAAGAAGCTCAGTCCTGGACCCTGTGGAGGCTGGCTGACTGGAGGATGATGGACAAGCTGTCATCATCTATCTTGTTATGGACCTTTTTGCACTTTCTTTAGACTTTCTTACTTTTTTTTTCCTGATTGCTGCTGTGACTCCTCCCGAATTGTCCCTCGGGGATAGATAAAGTATTTTCTATTCTATTCTATTCTATTCTATTCTATTCTATTCTATTCTATTCTAAAACAAGGAGAGGGTGATAGATTTAATTTATTTATCTATATAAAATATTCCTACAGACATGCTTAGAAAGTCACGACTCTAAAAAAATTCTGTCTCTGCCCCTGAGTTTAGACTTCATATGTTTAAGGTAAGAGTTGTCCTCTTTGACCTCGATTAATGAGCTCATCAGGTTTTACAGTGCACCTTCAGAAAGTGGGACAAAATAGTAATACTGTTGTCGATGGGATGCAGTCTCTGTGACCCTGGGGGAAACATTAACATTTTACTTTAAATAAACATTCCTCTGAACAGATTCCCTTTTCTTTCCTCAGTGTGGTATTAATCCTGCTCCTAACGTATGATGGTTATTTAGAATAACATATTGTAAGGTTTCATTATAATGTAGTCTTGCAATCTGTCATGGCAGGATTGCTGTAATGTGACATCATTGCTATCAGGGGCAATGTATTAACATCATATCATGTGATCATAGGCGCTGATTTATAATTGAGCTTATGGGTGCTCAAAACTTACATTACTGCCACTTTAATAAAGCAGAGAAAATTGGTGTTTAAGCACATCATGTTATTCAAAAGCATCACAAGTGCACACAGATGCTAATCTCACAAATTTTACACAACACCAACATGTTTTTTTTTCTTCTTATCACTGCTATTTAATCAAAGTAACAGGCTCTAGTGGACAGAGAGATTGCAGTATAGGCTATCAAATCTTAAATCTGACTTCCCAGAGACTAGGTAGTTGAACAATGTGCTGTACTTTAGGCCATCAAGAACTGTCAGGAGCTGTCTGTGGTTCTTAAAGTTAATGCTGTAAATCAAGACACGCCAATCTGACAGCCATCAGCATCTGCAAGGGTTTACATGAATTTCGATCAATCATTTCTGTTCTTACTGCTCCCCATGTAGCTTTACAAAGAAGGATATGATTATAAAATAAAGTTTGCTGTGACACGTCAGATAAGTAATGACCCCTGCATTAGTGGCACATGTTGGTGCTCAGGCCCCGAAGCACCTAAGGAATCAGCCTCTGTGCATGCCATACCATATCTTACATATCGTGTCTTATCATATCATCATACCACATCCCATCTAATTAACCATGTAGTGTCATATCATATTGTCATAATATGTAATATGCAGCTGATTATATCTTACTGCACCGTGATGCACCACATCACATGGCACTGAATCAGATCATATCATGTTGCAGTATAACACATTCCAGCATATAGGATGCCGTGAAGTTTTTACCATAGAGAATCATATGTTGTATATGTTGTAACATATCATGTTGTATCTTATATGAGCACCCATTGATTCCCACCCCTTATACCTTATGAAGCAGAGAATCTTCTAAAATCATATATGATGAAGAAAGTCAATTACTGCATGCTCTCCAAACCCTTCAAAGCTGCTCTTCACAGACTCACACAGCACTGATGCCACACACACACACACACACACTACACACACATACCCACACAGGGGCCTGTTACCACAAAATGACAAACTAAATATTTGGGGATGGTGATATCATTCTGCTAGGCCCTCATTACCATATTCTGAGGCATAAATGTAGTTTCAAAGACTCCAAATCCCATCTCAGCAGATCTGCCAATAAGCAGAGTCTGTCCTCCAACTGCCACAGCCATGCCAAAGCAATTTGTTTCATATATTGCTTTTGGAAGCCAATATGTTTTAATTAAGGGGATACATACGCGAAAACAACACCATAAATAATCGTCTCTCCCCACCCATGACAAAGGAATTCATCTGATCTTTCCTCTTCAGTCACAGCATCCATACTTCATTCACTAAACCACTGTGGTCCCCGATGGAGGAAAGTATGGTTTCTTGTTTGGGCTAAGGGAAGATTCATGCTACCTTCGGCTCTGTACTTTTAATGGAATAAATATCATCAAACATTTGACTCCACCCAGGTCAGCAGCTCAAATCTTTTCTTGGACAAAACCATCTATTTTCTTATCAACATAGAAATTCTCAATGTTAAATGCTTCTTAATCCCCCTTTAAAATGATCTTTTCCTGATTGAAGCACCAACCCTCTGAGGGAGAGCTGGATGACTCTACAACTGAGCCACAGCCTCCTCCAATCTGATGAGAAGCAGCAACAATCAGTTTGTTTACATGCAGCTTATGAAACTGGACTGAGACCTTAGTCAGTATGACACTGGCCTATGATGAAGAGACTGAGACCAGACTAAGCATAGACCTGATTGCGATTGTTATTGGAATGTGGGTGGACCATAGACTGTATAAAACATGGACGTAGTCTCGCCGACGTCACCCCTCTATTTCTGAAATGGAAAATGAAGCACATCGGCTATCATGGTCATATTGGTAGAGGCGAGGGCTTTGCGTACAGCTATAGGGCGCATGTTGGTCATGTGAATTGAGCTGTGCCTCTGATTGGGTGATCTTAATATCCTCTGAACTGACAAGTTAGAAAAAAATTCACCCCCCTACAGTGTGTGCAGATAGTAAAATTGGCGATTTAGACAGGAGACGTTTTTTAACCAGGCTGTATAAAGGTTAACTTCTGCTTTGAAAACTGCTTTTTTTGGCTTGTCGTGGATGTGATTTCCAGTACTTCTGGAGCCAGCCTCAAGCAGACACTCGTAAAACAGCAGATTTTAGCACTTCCACATTGTCTCATATTCTTAGAGCGGAGGTTGCCGCTTGGGTTGGACTCAGCAGGTCTCGGCATTCTACATGACTAAATTTTACCCTCAAGAGGAAGCAGATAACCATGAAAAATAGGGTTGCTGCATTTCAATACAACAAACACCATGGCGTACGCACACACCCACGTACCTTCATTTATTCATACATGCATACATTGGGACCCCCTCGAAAATGAGATGCTGCATCTCAAGGGGCCATCCTAAATAAATTCAAATTCAAATTTTAAACATAGCTAAAATGTTGCTTCCTCTTTTGGGTGAACTGAAACTACTACTACTCTAATATGCATGTAGCCTGGCTTATAAAAAGGAATTGAAGCACTGTGAGACGTTCTTGGCCAGAAGTCCAATTCTCTTCTCTGCATGTATACGCCATATACTGTATAAAACATGGATGTAAAGTAAAGTGTGTGCCAATGGTAAATAAGCATTTTAGACTGGAGACATTTTTGAGCCAGGATGTAAAAAGTTTTTTTTTTTTTTAATGCTGTAAAAGACTGTTTTTTGGATGGTCTGCACACGGTTTCTGGTCCTTCCGCGGCCAGATTCTCGATGAACAGCACCCTTTAGCACTCCTGCATAGGCTTCATTTTTTAAAACTGGATGACAACATCCCTTGGTATACGCAGATAAGACTAGACCCTCTGCTGTGACCTTAGACTGAGCTATGACTTTAGTTGGACTGCTGTGTGCATGTAAATGTATTGAATGACACTTTTCTAATTCTCCCTCAGAAGCTTGGTACTCAGGTTAATATGAAAAACAAAGCTGTAATAGTCATAACATCACCTCCCTTATACCTTGATGTAGAGTCAAAATCACTTATTTAAAACCATATTTAAATAAGTACAGTATATCAGTTTATTTGGCTTGTGATAACAGTTTTTTGTTGCTCAAAATGTCAAATCAAAAGCCGAAAGTTCAAATAAGTCACACTTAACTGATAAAAAATACAGACTAATGCGAATCATCACCAAAAAACAAGTATGGTATCACTGCTTTAAACATTAGGATTGTTCAAACATCTTTCCCTATAAATTGTAGAATCTTGACTCCATCACAGGCCTTTATGAGGTAATTAACTCTTGTTCAGAGCCTGATGTCTTTCCACTGTTCAAGTTTTCTTGTTAATTGTTGAGTAAATGCAGCTGATTCCTTTTTTCTCAGTCCATCTCCAGCTTGAAAGAAGTTTCGGACTCCCGCTGAGTTGTGGTGGATTTTCTTCCCCCTTTCTTGATGTCTAGGCCTCCACATTTCCATACATACAGCGTTGTTTCATCATGGATTCATTTTTAAAGCTAAAACAAGCTTCTTCTTTTTTTCTTCTTTCTGGTCATGAGTCAGCTCGGGTAAATGGATTTTCCATCTTACTCTTCATAAAGGGGGAGTATCTTTCCTCTCCACTCCCTGTGATGTCAAAGTACAGTCAGTCATACAGAGTGAGCGCTCTGTTGGCACCCGTCGAACACACAGTGTCGCCCCAAACCCAAAGGGATTACATGTGTGTGTCCTCTTTGTTCACAGACATCCAGCCGCATCTGGCATTAGTCAGTCCCCCAGTGCTACTTTATGGAGACAAGTGTGTTGTGTGATCAAGTTTCCCAAGCTTCATTTATTAAATCAAACAGTGCATCACTGTGATTTGTCTTGCATTTTCTTCTCTTATTTTTTATGAGGGAAATATGGCAGAAAAGATACAAGGCCTTTCATATTTTGCAGACAGTAAAAGGGAGGGAGGAAGATGTATTAGGGGGTGAAAGAAGCTGAAAAAGAGAAGTAGGAGAGAAGCAGAGGGAGAATGATAGAGTGAGAGGTAAAGTAAAAAAAAGAAGAAGAAGAAGCACAGACAGGAAAAGGGAGGAGAATGGAGGCCCTTCTGCTCCCCTTCTCCCCCTCTGTATCACCTCAGAGGGAGAAAACATCCTCCTGCCAGGTCGTTTCTCATCATTTGTTCGATTTGTGCTGATGCTCTTTTATTTTCATTAAAAATAAGTCAGAGGAAGTGCTTTAAGTTTTACATCACCTGCCCTCCCCTGTGGAAGAGGATGAATATCTGTATGCATGCAAAAATAGACTCGGCCTGCGTAGGAGTATTGATGTATTGGTCATGCACTTGTATGCCAAAGAACTGTTCCCTCATTAAAAAAGATGAGTGCAGTGAAATACTTTTGATTCAATAAAGAACAAATTGATTACAGTTAGGTGTATTTAGATTTCAAATGCTGCAGCAGCTGTGATTTTCTTTTGTCCTGAAAAGTCTGAGACCGTTCCGTCTTATTTATCATGAGATGTCTGGAGATGGAAACTAGAACCATTATTGTTACTTTCCAGAAGCTATTTATCACTCTGCTTTAGGTCAGAGATGCTCCGTCATAGCCCACACCTGAATATATCTCATGTTACCGAGTGGAATCAGGCTGATATGAGCTTGTTTCACGGTCACTCCAAGAGCTGACTCGGATGTTCCTGATGCCCTGATTCTTGTGCATTCAGTTGGTGTCTGACTGATCAGCTGTAACATCACAACCTCCTTCCTTATAGCCTGGTTGAAGAGGTATCCAGCACCAAGACATTAGCAGCTGATCTTTAAAGTCCTGGAAGTTGTGAGGTGGGCCCACCATCGACTCTACTTTTTTTGCCCAGTACATGATCTTGGATTAGATGGAGATCTGGGGAATTTGGAGACCAAGTTGAACTTGTTGAGTTCCTCCTCAGTTTTGACGCTTGTGTGCCTGTTGAAGATGCTTGGACAGGGGCCAGTATGGACTACATGAATGGCCTAGAGATATGCAGCTTAGTACACAACAAAACATAAAACAAAACATACAACATAAATGTGTTTTTTGACACCTTCTTTCACCAACATGAACTTCTTTCATAGTTTGGTATTAAGACTTTTGGATTTGTTAACAAAAATAAGTCTAATCTTTCAGTTTGCAGTTTATAGTTTTAAGAAATGGAACTGTAATCTTGTAAAATGTTAACCATTTACGTGTTTTGTAATAACATACGTAAGCGTACTAAGTTGCTTTAGGTGCTACCTTTTGGCGTACGTATATCTGTTTCATTTCAAGTTAAACCTGTGAGAGGAGCACATTGCCCATCGGTATGTAGCGGTTGCTAATGGCTAATGTAGTCCGTTTACTGTTTGTTTAATGTATGAATGTATGTTGAAGTTAGTGTTTACCACATGGTTTAGCGGTAGTTGGTTTGTGTGACTGTTAACATAGTTGTGCTTAAGTTTTGTGGGGTTTGGAGTGCTCAATGAGCAATGTAAATGCTAAGTGGCTAACACTCCTGGCTAGCAATTTTAGCCATAGCGAAGCGGTAAATAACGAGCACGCAGCTGGTTTGCTTCATTAAAAAAAAGAAAGTTAATGAGGTCCTTAAACTGTATTAATCCACTGTGGAGTCTGTTAAGTGTGACCTGCTAAATCTTTTAATTTTGGGATCAGCACTGCCATAAACTCTGTGGCTCCATAATAACTCCTAGTGCACATGCTCAGTCACTCTAAGCACCCTGGATAATGTTGTTTCGTCTCACCTTACAGCTTCTGTTGTATGGGAGAAGGCATTGTGTGTTTGATGTGCATTTATGTGTCTTATTTAAAATATTATAATGTAAAATAGTGACAGTGTTTGTATTGTGCTTCTTTCTGTGATTTAGAGAGCGTTATGCTCATTTATTATTTTTGTGTTTTTCAGGTTTATTGACCTGTGGTCATTTTGATGTAATAAAAGAAACAAAAGGACTAACACAAGTCATTACTTGTGTGCTTCCTCTCAAGCTCATTCGAAGAGCTGAAGTTTTAATAAGTCCAAACATTTGGGCTCCTGTAGCTCTCCCATTGGATCAGACCCAACATGCTAGCCTTCACCCCTCAAAAAGATCATCAAGCATTGACCTCCCTTCCTTTGTCCTTCTTTGGTGTCTGGACTGAGCCCTGTAAGAGTTTAGATGCCCAGACCCAGTGCAGGCCATAACAGTTTGGTCCATGTCAAAGTCTCTTATATCCCTACCTCTCATGCAGTCCCATTTTTACTTCTTCCAAAACCTTCACTTAACCTCTGACCAAAACTACAGAGACAATGCAATCATACTTGGGTTTTATACCATTCAAGAATAAACATGACCTTTGGAAGCAACAGCCTATTTTTCTGGGCAGCTGGTGTAGCCCACAGTTAGTGACAAAGGACTCCCAGCCAATCCTTACCCAGCAGCTTGAGAAGCAAACACCTGAGCATAGATTTTTATCTGCACCTGCTTTGGTACAACCAATCAAAACCTGAGTATGTCCATTAACTAAAGTGAAAATGAGAGTATGTCAAATGAGAAGCAGGTGCAGTCCTTTTCACCTCAAATCTAAAAGTCTAAGCTGCAAAAAAAAAAAAGAAGAAAAAAAAACTCAAAAGGAACTGAAAACCCTAATGAAATTACTATCCGTGGCTGCTAGTTGCCCACATCTGTTTTCAACCTCATTAGAAATGTATAAAATAGTTAAGTGTGTTCCCTAAAGGTGTTGTTCGTGATTGGTTGTGATCTTGTGATAGCTGCATTTCAGCAAAGGATACGAAGTGGCACTATTTTAAGGCATTTATACCTCACTTAGCACCCACACCACCAGTTCCCAGTTTAACACCGCACTCTGCAAACTGTGACCGATCACTGTCAGCCTCTGACACGTCCACCGTATGAACACTGTTGACATTAATTCAGAAGGAAAGTGAAGAAAAAAGTAATTTCAACTCATAATTTCAAATCAAATATGACTTGTTAACCACATGTCTGACATTTTTCTCATGAACACCCTAAACGCAGAGTTACCTTACAAATTTGACAACCAGGCAGACTCCAATTTTGGGAAATTTTAATGATGTTTGCAGACATGGAAATGTAAAGTGACTCACTCAGTGGAGCTGGTGCAGGGAATATTGAAGCCACATTAATCATAAGGAGTTCAAGTCCATCAGAATTTTGATTTATAAATTCAGGTGCTATCTTTTTCTCTGTTGGATAAATGTGTGTAGTTGTTGGTGCAGTTTCATCATAATCTCTTCCACAGGGGCTGCACGCATCGCTGCCGGAGCATCATCTCATTAGTTTGACTTTATTCTTATTCCCATCAGGTCTTTTGACTGTGAATGAGTATAAGAAGCAGGCCAAAGGGTCACTGGTGACTAATTTTCTGAGCACTCATAGATTGTGTAAGTAATGGAGCACTTATTGCATTCGCTCCCCCCTTCACTGCAAACAAGCCCCAAAAAATCCATACAAATTCCCACACGCAAGACAGCACCGAGGGAGGAGGGAGCAGTGGCCCATCTTAAAGACAGCAAGTGGTTGGGAATGGGCCTAATGTGCAATTTTAAATCAATATCTTTAAAAAAAAAATGCCTACCTACGACAGCATCATCTAAATATCAATAGGGCCTCTCGGTGCTTCAGAGAGAGCCCGGTGCGAGGAGACACAGATCCGAGGTGCTTTGACCAAGGATTTCACATGGAGGAATCGGGTTCTCGCTGCCTCCCTTTCAATTTTAATACAGCGCCGTACTTGGCGCATGAGGTTTAATAAAGTAGCACAGTGTCTGTCAAGCCAGGTGTAGCTTCAATCCTTTCATATTCTAAGTAAATCCCAAAGAAAGGTGTTGAGGATACCAGCAGAAGAAGACAGACAGGTAGAGAGGGAGGAAAGGAGGGAGAGAGGGGGTATGCGTGTTTTCTTCCCTCTCACCAGCCTGAGGTACCATATTTTTTTTCTCATTTGCAATACTGTGGGTTTCAAAGCAATGTTATCACGAACAATGTAGCTTCTGTGCATTTCATGCTGGAATTTAGTGGATTTTCTTGAAGATGACCTGCAACTCTGGGTCTCTCACAAACCAGTGTTTTACCAAGGAAACTCACCATATCATCACTCAGGGAATCGATTGGAGGTGTATTATTATCTGATTCAACTCAGAAACATTCTTTAACATCAAAACCAGAAAAACAGCAGAAAAAAATCACCTGGTTACGTGACGCTTTTAATATTGAACTGCAAAGGCCATTTGTAGTAGAGAAATCAGGATCAACATCTTATAATTTTTCATTTATTATTATTACTATTATTATTATCATTATTATTATTTATAAACTTTTGTTTTGGAAAAAAATCTTTTAGGATTTGGGAAGACAGCTTATTCAATTGGATGACTCGAGTTTTTATGGTTGACCTTCCTCCTCAGTGTAGATGTTGGCATATTAAAGCAGGACTAGATATGTGACATGTCACAAAGCTTGCACAACAAAAACTGAATTTGAAAAGTGTTCATCTTATTTACAATTTAAGAAAAATAACTGTCTTTAGTTATTAAAAAATAATGAAATCTGAATTGCTTAAAAAACTGCAAATTGGGTAAAAAAAAAAGCCTGACAGGTTTCTTGAAATAAGAATGTTTTACTTCAAGAAATTTGACAATTATATATATTTTTTTATTACCCAGCACTATTTCAGTTGATGGAAGATGGTAAACTGCTAGTTTACAAACCTGACATTCTCTTGGAGCCTTTACACCATGTAAATCTGTTTAACATTGTATGATATTATCAAACCTGGGATTATTAATAGACTGATCCAGCCAAGGTTAGAAGGGTTTGTCGTGGTGACCCCTGGATGACCCCCCCTTGCTTTGACCTGGGGGCGCTCGGCCCGACTGATACTATGAGTGCAAAAATTGATTGGTGCTTTGATTTGAAGGGGGCGTCTCAGTGTGGTATTGACAGCAGATATCAAGTCTGGACAGATTAAAATATAACTCAAGTCTTTGAAATTGGACTTGAGTTGAACAAACAGGAGTATAAATAATGTGCACAGGGTGTGTGGAGAGAAGGAAGAAACAAACCTTTTGATCATTTCAATATAAACCCCTCTTATTTTAAGTGTTTTCATTTTCTAACATCTGCAACATTTCATGAAATCTTTATAACTTGTAAAATGTTTCCCATTATCTGTCTTTGAATCTTGTTAAATCTAAACCACAGAGCGTCTGCTTGAGTGCTGCTCCTGTTAGCGTGACAATGTTTGGCCCCTGGCCACCGACATGTTTTATTTAATAATGTGGGAATTTTCTTCTGTTTTGCTTTCATTACAGTGTAGGAGGCTAAAGCTGAAAACAGAAACAGAAAGCCAGTCTCTTTAAAGCCTGAACTTTACCGCCCAACAACTGTCAGATGCAATATGAGCATCTGGATTCAAAACGGGAGGCTTTTTTAGCAGGATGTCTGCTTAACGCGGCTGTATTCTTTTTTGAACACGCTCTCTAAATGTGTGTGCTCTCTTTCTTGTGTTTCTTGTGGGAGCCAACATCTTCACTGGTGACCACCCATTGCAAACCCGGGGAAGATGCTAGCTCTGGGGTCCAGAGATTTAGGCTGCAGAAGGAACCAAAGCCAAAAGCCGCAGGGGAGAATTTCCGTGGCTGGGTTGAAAAATACCGCTCAGGCTTTGGTAGTCACAGGGACACGAGGAGAGGGGTGAAGAGGGAGGGAAATTTATTTCTGTTCTCTTGCTCCTGGGCCAGTCCGCAGGCCCATGTATCAAAAAGACCACCGAGTTTGAGATGAGCCCATAGGCCGAGTCATGGCAGAGTGCTAGACACAGGAGAGTGATGGTTGGTAGATTGGTGGAAGTGCAAATGTAAAGAGCACTTTAAAAAGATAAATATGTGTCTTTACAAGTGGGTGAGTTCAAAGATTACCCTTTGATTTGTTGCCTGAACATTAAACGTTAAAACAGGAGTGGATTTTAAAGGAGGAACAACATATTTTCCAAGAAATTTAGAGTGAAATCACTTAGCAGCTTTTTTCAATTTCCTCTCCTACCAGTGTTTTCAACTGATGTGATCAGAAGATTCAAACACAACCAAGAGTGCTCTCACTGTTATCACACAAAGAAGCACTAAAAATAGTAGCCAGTTATGTAAAGAGTCCAATATCACTAAATCTAATGGATCTTCAGGGCTTGATTCATTCGAGAAACTTAAGAAAAAACATGCCCTCAACTAAATTTGAATTAAAAACATAATTCATGAAATCCCATTTTACTGACAAAGCACAAACTTGTGATGACATTGTAGGCCAAGGCTAATTTCATGCCTGACAAATTTTCCATGAAAGAACCAGAAGCTTGCATGTGATGCATTCATGAGGCAGTCATCGCCAGAGACACAGTGCATTTTTTTCCTCTCGGTGACGAAACATCAACATTTGTCTCACGGTAGTGGATCACTGAGAAATTGAGTGGATTTCATCTGGGAGTCAGATTTCGCCGTCTTTCTTCTTCCCCGCTCTGAGGCTGGATCTCAAAGCAGATGTGCCTCAGAGGCACACGGCCATCGGGTTGGAGGGTGAAGGCTGGTGTTAAGGTTAAATTTAGAGGTTGGAGGTCAGGAGAAGGTCAGGGTTATGGTCAGGTTGAGGTCAAAGTGGGGTCAAAGTATCCAACCCCCTTAGGGCAGAATTTAAGTGGTCACTGTTTACCTCTGTGTCCAGTTAGAGGGACATCACATCAGGAAATTGTTGCATGTTGTGTCTTGAGTGTGAAAGATGAAGAGATAAGAAAATTAATTCACTGATCTGAGTCCGTAATATCATTGTGTAGCATTTTTTTGCCAATCATGTTTCTATACACTATCTAAATGTACCTTGCTTTGAACTCATAAGTAAGATCATGAAATATAACAACACACATTTTACTGCTGTCATCTTTTTTAACCTCTTAAGACCCATTTCTGCCTCTCAGACACATGATTCTTTGTTTTTTTAAAACTTTGACATATTAGCCACATTTAGGGACACTGCCCACGACGTCTTTTGGTGAAATAACAACATTACACCCACTTTAGTGAAAAAAGCAACGTATTTAAGTTCAATAACACTACTTACAAACAACTAATAGAGAACTCATAACACTAATAATCAAACTTCATGTACAAAGACCAAGTTTAGTTATTATACTTATTAGGTCTTTCTTATCCCAAAAAGCAAGGTGAATTAAAAATCGCACAACAGACAAAAGCTTGATTCTTAAGAGGTTATGGCGAAAGGAACCAGGAAAAAGGGGCCAGATTTAGCTGAAATTGGAATAACAGTCTCTGAATACCAAACTGTATCACTTAAAAGGACCATTATTGTTGTTAAAAGAAATTTATTTTGTCTAAACAAGTCTTGGAATTAAATCATCTCTAAGGCTTCACCCAAAAATTAGGAAATCCAAAGCAGTGTTTAAGCTTAAGTTGTTTGAGGGACTATATCAGCTCTGCGACACATTTGGCACTCCCTTAAAAAATGTTTGCTCCTCCTTCTTGTTATATGGAGGACATCGAAGCATTTACAGATTGTTTAACAATCTTTATGGAGTATGTTCATGCAGCAACATTCAGAGAATGCCTTTGGAGACCAACTGCATCACATCAGTATCTCTAGAATCACAAACTAGGCATTAGTGCATGATTTGTTGCCTAAAATATACCATGATTTATTTTGCAGGACACTTTTTAATGTCATTAAGGGGTTTTGTCTTAACCTTACGGTTGAAAATACCTTTTTCAAAGTGGACATTAAACATGGAATTATCTTTAAAACGATTGGTTAAGTAACATGATGTTTGTTAGCCCGCTAGCTATCTGTTGCTGGGCAATAGGAGCAGTGCTATGCCACACAAGGGGCAATAGAAAGAACAGCTGGTGACATAGTCATGGATTCCTTCATAGACCAGTCCGTCTCACTTCAGTTTGGGCACAGCAGCTCTGTAGGCTATGTGAAAGAACTCCATCCTTACAAAGATGCCCCTGAATAAGGACAAATTTGTGTCCATGATTTATATTCACACTGAATCAAAGACCAGTTCATGTATTTGCTACAAGTCTCTCCTTTGTCTTTTAAAAGAAAAATCAAACAGCACTCTGCTAACTGTGTCATGGGAACTTTAACAATGAGTCCTTTCCCGTGACATGATTTATTTAAAATGCCATGAGAAATATTATTGATGTTTCTATGGTATCTTGTGCCAGTTGTTGCTAACGTCACCCTTGGCTTGCGGCATGCTGGGAAACCTTACACCCTCCAGAGAGGAGGACTTGGGATGAGGCTGTGCACATGTGTCAAGCTGGGGGGCACAGACAGACAAACAGACAGACAGAGGGCCATATCAGACAGCTTTCCCTGTCATGTCCCCCTACCACAGGACAGCAGCAGCCTCCAAAAACCAAAATTATACTCCTCAGAGATGAGGCAAAGACAGCTAAATCTGGTGCTGTCAGACTGCGAAATAGTCCAAAACACAGAGGGTTCAACACTGTGGCAGTATGTGTTTATCATGTTTCAAATATGTCCGAGCCAGACAAATCCACTTAGAGTTTCCCTCAGAAAACAAACCCAAAACGTTTTGTGACAGGTCAATCAAAAAGGCAAGCATGGTCGCTGAATAAATCTTTACAGATATGAGGAATGACAATCAAAGAAAGATGTCGTTTACTGGATTGTAAACTGTCTTATTAAAGGTTAAGAAAGCACCTCGGGCTGCAGCATTCAAGGATGCAAAGAAACAGGATGAAAATATTCCAGATTCATTATCTCCTTTTCATACCAAATCTCTATTGTATTAGGAAATCCAACCAGGGGCGTTCTCTGGCTTTGGAGGGCTTAAGATCTCATAAAATCAACTGTCACCTGCTTAGTTATTGGGTGCTTACAAATAACCAAGATGCATAACTTGAGAAAGTACCAGTCCCCTAAACCCTCTCTAGCAGGAAGAAAATAAGCTCCTTTCAATGCATTATTAATATTTTGCCTAAAACTCAGTCTGGACCAAACAGAGAAGTGGATTAGCCAGAGGAATTTAATATAAAATTCATGCCTTTTCTCCCTCTCACACAGATATATTCAGTCTGTTGTTAGTTAAAAAGCCACGGCATTCCTCGGCGCTCTGACAGACTCGACATATGACGGCGAGGGTGGGAGCGGAAAGTGTGTGGCCCCGCTGACTACCATATGTTGTCATTTAAAATGATATTTTCTGAAGTTAATGTCTAACACAGGCTGGACTGTCCGTTTATAAATGGACAGTCTCTAGTGTTAATTTCATTGGTTGAGTGGACCCAATAAAAAGGTCATTATGCCTGGTTTGTGTTTAACTCGTGTTTAATTCCATGCCGCCAGAAGAGGGGGGAGCTGTATTGATTAAATGACACTTCAAGAACTAGTTGTTTAATAAATAGGAGCCTTGTATTAGACTGGAGAGGGGCTGGCCAAAAAAGATGGCTTGAAATAAGTGTCTGAGCTGACAGCGTGGGGAGACGAGGGAGAGGAAGGACACAAAATGGAGGCTGGGACACTTCAGGCTGATGTTAACAAGCAAATTAGCCACAGCGGGGCAGCCGGGACCAATCAATAGCCCCAATAAAAAGTTGGTGCTGACCACGTAGTGTCTGCAATGTAAACTGCCCGGCCCCTGGGTCCCCAAGGCCAGGCCAACAATAACCTACAACTGAGCGAGACACAAAAGGTATCGACACGGAGAGCGCTTCAATTTCCCCAGACGGCGAGGCCCTGTCACATCAAACTGGCTATTAGTCACAAATTCTGCCTGCCACCGATCCATCCCCCCATCCTCCAGGGGGACCTTGTCAACTTGAAAGTTGTGCCGCTGGCAAAAGGACATCTGGTTCCACTGTAGTGTGTGTTGAATACAAGAGGCCAGGAGCTGCCTGGCTGATAAAGGAGAACAAACAGGGCCACTTTAGACTTGTCAAGCCTTGTTAGAGGCAGCAAATGACAAAAGAAGGGAAGACATTAGGAACAAGAGCCTGTTTTTATGGCTCTGGTAAAACAGGGCATGAAGGTCTGTTGTAGTTACATTGAGCCCCTGCATGTAGGATGAGGTATTCTGACATGAACATAAAAAAAAAGAAAAAAAACTTGTGAAGACCTGCCAGTGGCAATAAATGAAAATGTAAAAACCTTTCACCATGACCAGGTGGAAGGTTTGGGGCTTCATATCATATGTGACAGTGTGTATCAAGATACAACAATGACTGCACAATGATGAAACTACAACAGCATGTTGCTATTTAAAAAATAAATAAGTAAATTAAAAAAAGTTTAAATTTCACTGAAAAATGTGTTGTTATATAAAAATTCAATCTATTCATAACTGGAATCTGTGTCTGATATTATGGGATAGGTCAGAACAGGATATGGTTGGATGTGGTACATCTCAAAACAAGACAACATAATTAGCGTATTATGATACAGATGGTACAGAAAAGGTACTGTGAAGTGATATGTGATACGATACCACATAACATGGCAAAATTGAAAAAAGCAACACATGACATGGTATGATACTATACCATACTACTCAAAGTCATTATGACATGACTTAAGTATGATATGACATAACAAAACACATCATAATTGTAAACAATATGGCCCTACATGACACAAGATGTTACAACACCATCAAAAATGAGATGACCGATCACAGGAGGAAATATAAAGAAAAATGAGTTTTGAAAAATTCCTTCTTAATGGTTGAACCAATAAACACATGGATAAATAGATTAGGTAATTAAATGAAAATCAACTTGTGCAAAGGGTAGCACATTATTTTTTAGTCGCTAAAATCAAGTGAATTTAGCTCACGTCTGAGCATCTTACATTTGGAAAATAAAATGTGAGAAAGAAAATTTGTTGTTTGTCATGATTAATCGCTGAGTCTGTGACAAACTGCTTTACTGCTAATAAGTTATTCTGATTCCTATCTAATATCCAACAGCTCCTTCATGCCTACAGTCCTTTGCATGAAGCATGCTTCACATGTTACACGTCTGGCTCAACTCAAAGTACCCAATCCGACATGGCTGTCAGAGGCGTGCGTGTAGCCTTGTAAATTTCAATCAGCGTCTCACAGCAGGATGCCAAGGTTTTCGGCTTCATTTCCCTCCATGCTGAACAGGTGGTAACAGAGCGCTCATCACTCAGCGCTGTCTGAGTGATCTGTCACCCCCGCCATTACTGCTCTATTAATTGCCCCTGGTGTTCATGACAAGATGCTCAGGCGCCTCGGTTAATGTTTAATGTGGCGACGCCTTGAATCAATGCGTGTTTAAAGAAGACATGCCATGCTGACCAGGACTGCGGGATCGTGCCATTGGATAGTTTGAGGAAGGAAGTGTCACATCTTTCTCCTGCTGTTGGAGAAGGCGGGATGTGTTATTAAGTTAATTGACTCAGACGGGAGAGTAAATTAGAGGCTTTTTTTTGCTGAGCTATTTAAACTGTCATTGCTGTTAATCACAGGAGACAAAGGGCAGATGGTGAGACACTTTAAATCCCTTAAAGATTGCAAAGAGATGAACAGAAAACAAACCAAATGTGCAAATTTTCTATGCATTACACCTCTTAAATGTATGTTTTTTAGAATGCAGCATTAGCAAGAACAATAAACCTTTACACAAAGTTTTAATGGAGGCTGATTTAATTAGATCCGATCATCCCTCAGAACATGCGCATGCTCTAAAGCGGGATATTTTAAAGGAGATTTATGATTCTATTGCATTTGCCTCTTGATCGAGGTGGTATCATCTGGGAACAGATCTGGAATACAGATGAGATCTGGCGATGGCTCAAAAAAAAGAGGGGGAGATCAATTTTAGAGGCAAGGGGTTTGGCACATTTAATGAATTCATGCTCCTTCTCCCTCAGCCTTTTCTCTGTAAGGAGGAGAAAGATGAAAAGAAAAAGCCTCACACAGTGACCGTTAGGGAGGTGCTCTGCGGGCAATCAATCACCAATCAGTCATTGAAAGTGCTTGTCCTGCTGTTGGAGGATGTTCTTCATTACTTACAGACTTTCAATGTGGTAACGGATGTGAGGGTGAAGGTGTGTAAGTGGGAGCGTGCAGATGTGTGTGTGTGTGTGTATGTGCTTCATGGTAATTATTCATGGCGTTTTACTTCCTCTGCTCCTGATGGAACAAGTTTAAACCTGCAATATGGATGCTAGAGCCAGTTCACAGGTGATCACAATATGATCTGTGCTTTTTTTTCTGGCCTTTTTTACACATGTACACACAAACACACACACACACAGATATCCTCATGAATTTGGAGTCCTTTGTAGACCCACTGGGCTTTGTTTGATCCCTGAGGTTGATATTAGCTCCCATGATAGGCATCAGAGAATAACCTAGTTTATAAATGTGTTTAGATTCACCAACCTCAACTTCTTTCATGTGTGGGCAAACTGGACGGGGAGTTTTTTTATAAACTGAAGCTAAAACGTGTTTGTTGTGTTTTATTGCTTCAGGAACACACCTGGAGTCACTTTTTTGGTATTTCCAGGGAATGGTATGAATTTACACAAGTGCTAGAATAAAGGAGAGTTACTAACATTTAAGTATGAGCGGCATTAAAAAAAAGATCTTTGTAATTGTACCAAACTTTAATTTAATATAAACAGTTAAAACAAACTAAAGATTTGTCTTTCATACAAAGTAACATCCACCAGATGACTATTTCCCACCGAAGCAACAGACAACAGAGAGAAGCGAAATATTCAGCACTATCCCGCCGCAGATATCCCACAACTTATTAGATGCGTTGCTGGAATACCCTATTAGGAATGAAGAAGGGAGGTAGAAGGGAAAGGGGGCTTTACTTTAAATTGAGGAAGTGCCAACGCACATTTATTGGCTCTAATGTGGTACAGGCGACCCCCGTCACAACATCAGAGCTCTGTGGGCCGGTGCTGCCACAGTGAGGGAACATAATAACCTTTTTAAGGGTGCAGCGTGCTGCCGACTCACAGAATAAAGACTTCACAGTCAGCGCCTGGCGAGAAAACGGAGGGCCTCGCCCCAGATGAACATAATCTTTTGTTATTATGCTGTTAATACTTTTTCTTTCCACACACTGATCTCAAACAAACCCGCCCCCAATGCCCCACAACCACGACAAGAAAGAAAGGATTTATTTCTATGTTCATCTAACCTTGTGAGCAGAGCTGAAAAGTCTCACTGTATCAGGGGAACAGTGTTAGTTTTTCCTCATAAGATAATTAGAAACATGCTAAATCTATTTCTGCACGCTATTATTTACACAACCGAAATGAATCATTTCTAGTTTCATGCTGGGAAAAAAGAGCTGTCACACCCACCTACCGATCCATCCGATCCACCACAACCCAAAATCACTGTCATCTCACACAATCCCTTTCACCCAGGGTGCTGACACCAAGTGGTTTTGTGGTGTTTTGTCACTGAGCAGTACAGCAGCCAATCGACCAGGCCATTGATTAACAGATTGGAATTATTAACTGGGGGATCATCCATCCCACATTGCCCATGTCATTTCCATTACTGCATTTCCATTACACCTCATTTCAGAGACGAGTCACGGAGGAGAAGGGCCGCGCAGAAAAGGAAAAAAACCTCCTCCTCATTAGCATTCTAATTGAGAGGCCATCAGATAATGATCAATCAAAGCAATCAGCAAGCAGACAGGCAGCAGCACGCAGAGGAGAAGAGAAGAGGTGCATCTGTGAGCACAAAAACTCACATGGCTAACACACATGAACACACTGATGTCTTTGATTTAACACATCTGATATCCTGTTGTCATTCTGACTTTAGATTTTAAACAGCACAATGACAATATAAATACAATACGATATTCTACCTGTGGTAGAATATAGAAACAGACATGACTTGAGTTTAAAATCACATCTGAAGACAGTTTGAATGGTGTTATTGTACATTTTGATTGTTGTGATTGAAATTGGTTTAACACAACTGCTCGTATCATTAACTTGGAAACCATGGATTTATAGTCGCCAAAAGACATGTACGTTTCTTTTTATTGTGTTCATTTATTTATCCATTTATTTTTATTGGGGAGTAATCTGTGTGAAACTGGCTGTTTCAAATGGACCAATCACTTTTTTCCTACTTAAAACTGTAAATTTCAATTTTTTTTAATGTGATGCTCTTTGTGAGCATTGTATTGTTTTACATGAAAAAGAAACCCATCTTCTAAAATGTCTGATCAAACTGTTTTTGTTGCTGGTTATATAACAGATTGAGATTTATCAATTGTGTTTTTTGGGGATTTACATGTAAGTTAAAAATATCTTCTGCAAAGAAGGTGATGCTTTCCATATTGTTATCCTTAATTCCCTCAACTTTTACCAAGTGGGTTTTAGACTTTTTTGTACACTTTCTCACATTAAATTTTAAAATAAATATAACATTTAACCACCCAAAGCCACGGTGATAAGATGTTTGGTCAGCAGACATTATTTGAGCATGTGGAGGAGATAAGAAATAGAGAACACTTTGTCCACAGGGGGCACCAACATTGACACAATTCAGAAGTTCCCAAAGATGGTTGATGAGGAAAAACTTTTGTAAAGTGTCAAGTGGTGGTTGATGTATTTTTCCATGTGTTTTGAAGGTTTAAGTGACTCTGAAGTCCTGCAAAATGTGTTGTACAACTTGCAAAAATGTCTTCTCATATCTGATAAATTACCAAAAAGAAAATGGGAAAGTATCTCCTACCGGCCCAATGTGATGGACCACTAACATCAGGCAGGTATACAGCCATTATAAATAAACATGGACCCTGTTTGGAAACATGTCAGAGCTGTAGTGTTTTATGAAGCAGTGTTTTATAAAGCTATTCACATTAACTCCATAAAGCCGCACAGCCACTGCTCGCAACCCAGTGCTAGGACACTTCTACTGCGCAATTATGCAGAATCCCATTGGCTGTGATTTAGGAACTATCAGCGGGCCGAGCTGCCGGGTGCAGAGTCGAGGTGGAGAAAAGGAGGCGTCATTGATTGAATTTTATGTCGCTGTTGTCAGAGATCTTAGCATGCCAGAATTTATTACCAGCAGAATAATAATGTCATATAAAAACTGACAGAGCCAAATAGGGCCGTGCACTTCATCTCTGACTCAACCCCTCCACCTCCTCCTCTGCTGCTGCTGGGGCGGCCCTGTCACAGCCAGCCTCCATTTCTAATGTATTCTCCCTCTCTGTCTATTTTTTTTCTGAAAATGAAACATTTGTGTTTGACATTGGAGGGAAAAATCAATATGAATTTATAAACCATACATAGTGTTCGCTTCATTATTTTGTGACAAATTTATATGTCTGCCTTCCTGAAAAACCTCAGACATATAGATTGCATCTATATATATTTTGGGGAGTGATTGATTTTAGAGGACTCGACACAAAACAGCTGTCAAATTAAGAATTTCATACAGATTTACTTTTCATTAAATATATGTATTTACAACGTGATGACTGAAATAGCAATAAGACAGTAACATATTACTGGTTATATACTTTTATTGCAAGAGTTAAATTGTTCTCAAACGCTAGACCTTAAAATGCAGCTTTGAGAACACATGATCCAGACTGATAGCAAAATAAAAGTCTGATCCGTAAAATAATTAAATTTTGTAAAGAGAAATAAAGCAATGTTGGATTTTGATTTAGGAATTATGAGCTCAGACTCTTTTTAGTCACTAGTTGAGTGATGCAATGATGTTGTGTACTTTCAAAATGAAAAATGTAATCACTGCATCATCATTTAATAGTTAAAGAACTATATGTCATTTACAACTTTTGCATAAAAACTGTATTCAAAATAAATTCTTGCCATCTGTTTTTAATTTTAAAGCTCTTGGTGGAACTTTTAGTTTGTGCTGGATTTGGCGCCCCCTGTGGACAACGCAGCTCTTCTCCTTTATCTTTGTCCTGTAAATGAGATTTTTATTTTAATTTTTTTCTTATGATGGGTTATGATTTATTTTGACAATAAATCATCTCAGCTCTTGGAAGTTTTGACCACAGGAAAAGTGAAGACTCTTTTGGTAGCATACAGATAACGAGTTCGACTGCCACTTCTCTCCAACAGTGGTTTACAAATAACTACACAGTAGCAATTACGGTTATCGCTGATGGTCACATTTAATTTTTCTTTCTTACCACATACAGAGATTTATTTTATTTTTCTCCATAACCAGAAATTTGAAATACAAAAAAAAAAAACCTCTTAAGCTTGAGCTTTAAGGTCCTTGTTCAGGCCAAAATGTATGTGTGATATCTAAAGCCTGTAATTGCAAAATCAACAAACACCTTGGAGCAGGCCCTGGTACCAGATTAATAGATGTATCAGGTGCAATTCCTTCTCCTGAACCATGAACCTTCAGGTATCATGCGGGACCCTTAAGAGCCCCAGAGACACACAAACACTTAGCTCTGTCCAGACGTCATGTTAGCGCAGTGTAATTACACCCCCATCCAAAAGAAAAAAAAATGACACGACATTGACAGAGCCAAGTTATTGAATTTTCATCGGATGCCTTAGGCCACGTTGGGACTGTTCAATTTTAGCCTGAGGAGGACACACTATTACAGGAAAGGAGTTGAGAACATGTCTTCTTGTGATTGCCCTGAGAAACCATTACAAACCAACAGAAGGCCCCGGTAGGTCGGAGCTGGTGAAGAGTGGACACATGCCCCAACTTACTCACAAGCAGGCATGCATTCACAAATGCATACATCTCTAAAAAAAAAATCCACATATCCCCGTCCAGCCCACCCCATCCACCCCCTCCATGCAGAAGGCAGATGCAATTTACATGAGTTGAAGGGAGGTGACAGGTAGCAATCAGCCTGGGGAATAGGGTTAGAGGCTGACGCCTGGTTGCGTATTAACGTCTGCCAACCAAAGCCCACAGATTGCTTATACCAGGCCACGACCTCCGACCCTGCCACATATCAACCAATTGCCCTTTAGTATAATTATGTGGAATAATCTTTTAGAGTTTGATTCGAAGGAGATAGGCAGGGAGGGCCACTTCTAATTTATTTTTTTAGAGAGGCCTTGTTAATAAACACTTTTCGGGTGCAGGGCCCGTCTGGCAGCTCTAAGTGAAATACCCTCAGTACTAGAGGTCACATTTATCTATTTGCCTGTGTATCTGTCAGTCAGGCATCCACACAGGATTGGCTGTAGGTGAGGGCCGCTGGGAATGTCATTATGGAGTGATGATGTTTTAATGATTGTATCATTGGAAGAGCCCCTTGGATCTGTGAAATATCATTGCATTGTTTAGATCTCATTAAAGTTTGATGAAGTGCAGTGACAGCCAGAGCTGCGTACAACCTGATGTTCTTGTTAAGTCTTGATGTGACATTTTTAATCCAAAAGAACCAAAGATTTTAGCCAAAATTAAACTTTTAGGTGCCAAAAATGTGCTTTAAGTGCTTAAGATGTTGATGACATTAATATTTACATCCTGCTACTCAAATGTGATTATTTGTTGCAAGCCAGGCCAAGCATTGTTAGTGGATTATAATTTTTTAACCAAATTTACCCAATTTGCCGCAAAAATGCTTCACACAGGCTGTCACATTAATGACACCTTTTATGGTCTGATTATGATTTGAATATCAGGAAAACCTCCTCTGGATGGGCAGCATTAGATTTCTCCGAGTAGGGCACTCATAGATGTCTACAAAAACTGTCTCTCATTTTGCACCAGCATATGGATCATTTTTGCCAATGCTAGAGTTGGACAAACAACATTTCTGTGTAATTTACATTTTATTCGGAGCCAAAGTTTTTGTGAAAAGTAGAACAGTATGCCGACAGTAATTTTAATTATTTAATTCCAAATGTTTAATTATCACTGAGTAACTGTGTTTTTTTTGTTTTTGTTGTTGTTTTTTTCCCTATAATTCCTTGATATAGTCAGTACCAAAGACAAGAGCAGGAGCCTTGCCTTGTCATTGGCTACCGTTACACTCTTATCCCCTCCTTTTGCCTTTACATCTGTAAATAACAGCTCCCTCCTGACAGTTATATTTTTATGTTTTCATTCTTTGTCTCGACTTAACCTCGGCCCGTTAAAAAATCATGAACTTAACCCTTTAAAGTTTGGTTTCCATCTCAAACCACACACAGTCACATTAGTAGCAGGTCTGACCTTAATCATAAAGTCCCATCAGAAAGCCGCTGACCCTCACCTCCCAGGAGGACCCTCCTCATTCACACACTCACCAGGACCTCCGGCTGCCCATTTAGTGCCTTAATGGTGGGAGGCGCCCGCTCAGCCACCCATTTCATTGTGTCCCCTCCTGCCTAACACCCCCCTCTACGTGCACACACACACACACTCACACACACATATCAGGGGGTTTTCATCCACACAAACACAAACAGATATTGCACCCGGCGTCTCTCCACAGGGGGTTAACATAAACATATGTCCCTGTCACACACATAAAGGTGAAGGTTGTTGGCTCGTGTGCCCACACGTATGGCCGAAAGCAAACGGAAAGTAAGTGCACTGATATTATACATCCGTTTTCAGACTTCTTTTCAAAAGTTGTCAGCATTTTATAACCAACACTTTTGACAGACGTTCCCAGCGTTATCGGAGGCGCACAACACAGCTCCCATCCACTCTGCACTTTGAGCAGTCTGTAAAGGGCAAAAAAGAAATCAATTCCACCCTGACAAATGTAAATAAGGTCTTATCGGGGCAGCAGCAACGCATCGACAGCATCAAGCGAGCAAATGTTCCACTCGCTTGCCTGTCATTTAACTACATCAACGGATCACTCCTCCATATTTTGCCCCGAGGACACCAATCCTCCATCACATCTGCGTACATATGAGCTCTGGCTTGCATGTGTGGGTATGTGTGCAATAACCTTACATGTGTGTGTGTGTGTGTGTGTGTGTGTGTGTGTGTGTGTGTGTGTGTGTGTGTGTGTGTGTGTGTGTGTGTGTGTGTGTGTGTTCCATGTTTGCTTGGGTGAGGACGGCATCACTTTACATTTATTGAAATGAGCTCCTCTCCCTGAGGGCGCTGGTGTGGAGCTGAGGCCTGCAGCCATGCTAGCATCTATCGACTCCCCAGGATTAGGGCTTGGCTGAGGCAGCCACTCCCCTGTGGCCCCGCCGAGGTGACCCGCATGGAGACAAAGTTCAGGAGGGGAGAACAGGGTGAGCTCTCTCGGGCACAGATTAGGGGCCCTGAGTCTCCCAATGGAGACATGAAAGGGTGAAATGATACGATGTGTCTTTGTAGGCGCACGTGAACACACACAAACAGTCCCAACACACAGGCTCAGGTTTGTTCAGGCAAAAAGTCCAATTAGAGAATCACGTCGCATGTGTCAGGTTGGTACATTTCTCTGCTTGACGTTACACAAATGTCACACTGCAAGATCCATGAAATGAAAGAAATTCATTATTTGCACAGTTTAAAGTGCTTTGATTCTTTTGCAGTGTAGTGGTTGGAATGTTTCATTGGTGAAAATATGGTGAATGAAAAAAAACAAATTAGACACTTTTTCAAAAAGTAAATTTTATGGACTAGAGGATTTTGGAGAAATTCCCTTTCATCCTGAAGTAAAATAAACACTTAATATTAAGAAAACAAAGTGGTTTGGAGACAAACAACTATCATAGTTTTTGTCTGAATGAGTCAACTTGTTTAAATACTTCATAATTTAGATTTTTTTTTTTAAGTCCCTCTGAACAACTCAAGAAAATGTTTGAGTTTCCATTTACTACCTCAGTTACTGTGCTATAAGAGAAAAGCTTCACCAAACACAAGCATTAGAGAGGCAGCTTCTCAAAACCTTAAACTGAATTCAAAGAATTCCAAAAGTTCAAGGTTCCAAAAGTTAATTTCTAAATTAGTAAACAGGTTTGAACTCTAATAACCTTGTACTAATAAGACACTGAGTGGATCTGTCAAACTTTAACATAACTTATTCTATACAGTTTAACGCAGGATCATTTACAGTGTGGCAAACAAGAGTTAGGACCACCAGCCACCAACGGTCGTGGACTGCAGTTTAACAAACACATGCCCATGCTGGTCACACATTGGTCTGGCTGAGTGGTGACATGAGTGATAAGATGTCAGCTGTGCCTGTTTAAATCCAGGTTGTAGAGTATTGCAAGTGTATGGCAGCTACCATTAAATGAAGCAGAAAGCCAAGCTGTGAGCAAGTGGCTACTCTATGGCTTAGAAACAACATATGATCATCTGCTGGTTAAGCTAGTGCTAACTAGCAAAGGTGATGATGCTTAATCTTCTAGTCAGCTGAAGACCCACTGCTTGCAGCTCCAATCACTTCCTTTGTGCCTTTTTTTTCTATTGACATCTATAGGTCTACTTTACAGCCGTATTACTTTAATGACTTTTAGCACACTTCCCCTTTTATTTTATCTCTTTCATTAACTTAACTAATCATCAAGTGTTCAAAATGATTATTTTGTATATATTGTCAGTGTAGCTATTAAGCATTATTTAACTTATCTTGCTTTTACCTTGGATTTTAACATTATTCAAAGGACCAAATTTGTGAAGGTAAAGACAACCACATGATTTTATGTGTCTCTTTTATTTATCAGTTGTCTTGACGATTGTCAGGATGTTGGGGTTTGTCCTTAAACTCAGGAAAATATCCATAACTGTTTAAAATAGGACACTAACAGAAAAACACTTGATTTATAATTATAAGGTTTCTTCAAATTAGCACCCCCTGTTCCCTATGAGGCCACTAATTGCATGAAAGTTGTGTCTTAACAAGGCCATCTATTACACTGACGTATACTGGGATAAAGCTTACTGTTTTTTAGATGTTAAAGCAGTAATTAGCTTTCAGAGGTTTTAATTGGTGCTTTTGTTTCAGATAAGTCCTTTTGTCTTTGATGCTAAAACGAACCACAGAAGTGCTTAATTCACTCCTTGAATTTCCCACCACAAGCAAAAACTAAATGTGCCACAATGACATGCAAAAATTGACATTTTTGGCGTTTTCTGAAGCACTTATATTCAAATTTGCTCTCCACCAGATGAAATACCACTGTTTCTGTTTCTATCACAGACGGGGATTGACTAATCTCAAAAAGGGGAAGAAGGGGTAGCGAGGTACAAAGAAAAAAACTCCTCAAGACATGAAGTGGCTATCTTGCCTCTGAGTAGTATCATCATCATCTTTGTCTTCATCATCATCACCACACAAACCCCTCTCATCTTCGGGAGTGGAGAGGCAAAATAATTGGATTCTTTCCCACAAATAACACCTTCACCCCTGAGCTTAATTAACTAGACAGACTGCAGGGCCAGGGTCCATTCTTCTCCACTCGCGCCTGACTCTCGCTGAGAAAGAGGAAAGCCCAGCTGTTATTGCCCAGTGGCCTTTATTACCATAGCTGAACGATAATATAGGTTATTAGGGCAAGTTGTCGTAAGAGATGGTCTTTTTTTTTTTACTAGCCCCTTTTAAACTGATGTGCAGTGCTGAATCTTGCCTCTAAAAAGAATTCAGCATAAAACAAAAAGCTAGACTGCAGCTTTCATCAGTTCATACATGCAATATCAGCTTGCTATGTCATGTTTCTGCTCTGTTTCAGATCCTGTAAGCCAGAGCCCTTCACAGCTGATATACAAGACTTTTCTTTTTGCTGGATCATGGAGTAGGACGCACCAATCAGCATAAAGCAGATCCACAGGGATGGGCAATAAAACAACATTGACAAGCCAAACTTATGCCTTAAACACTGTTGACACCAAACTTAATTTCCCTGCACTACATCAACAAATTAGTCAACAGGTAAAAAGGTTTTGAGACGCCAATATAGACAGATGACGAGAGGCTCATCATTTGAGCTGGAAATCTTCTGTCTCGTGACCCCAGCTGGGGGTGTTGATGGATGAGGAAGCTCAGAGACAGACGTGGAAGTTCAACATCCAAAACAACATGGTGGTTCTGTACAGTCTTCAGTTATTTAGCTGCACAGGTATTAGTCGAATCAAAACCTCATGTTTTTCCTGTACCAAACTAAACAATAAGTTGCCCAAAACCTAACAAACTCAAAAATATCTCAACAATAACAACATGTAAATGATTGTTCTATATCAAATGTATATTTTTGTCAGGTTGATATATGCACATCAATCTTCAGCGCAGAAAATGAAGCCAGTGCAGATGTGCAAAAGGTAACATCATATTTATGTCATGTAATGCATGTACTTTGACAAAAAAAACAGCTACAACAACACATTAATTGGCAGAAATGAAGCCCTTGCATTTGCTTATACTACAAATTATGCTTCTTACTGGAGGATACCTGTAGAGGACACACCAGAGAGGTCACACCTTGTGCAACTAAAGTGGACCAACACACCTTGGGCATCATCCTTGCTTACTTTCTACAACATTTTCCTCTGTACCCGGACATAAAAATCTGTGACTTTCTTTTATTTAGTTTTGCAGGTTTCTACATCAATTTCCAAACTGGAAGTTATCTCTCACCAGCTATTTTACTGGCATGTTTGTTGCTCTGCACCACCAAGGACACATTGTACAGATGTTGATAGTTTCCGATTTGGTCAACCAGGTTAACTTTAAAACTCTCTGTCATTGTTGCCCGTTTCCAGTGTTCTGTTTACCTGTCTTGAAGTTTGGGAATTAATTACATTTATACAAAACCATTTTTAAATGTTACCACAAAAATATGTTATTGCCTCATTATTGTTTGACTGATGGTTTACGTACAGTGTGTAATGGTATCGACTAGGGCTGGGACGATATGCTATTTTCATGATTCGATTCTACTATGATTTTTGGGGATTTAAATTACAGTTCTTGCAAATTTTACTTAGCTTTTTTAACACCAGACCATTTGAAAAAGTTAAACGATGATGATAATGTCTACAGACTGTACCAGGAGCCATATTTCCCTTTAAAATGCACTTCACATGAGTCAGAGATAAACTTCTCTCCCTCCGCGGTAACTTATTTCCAATCCAGTTTATAAGCAAAGACTGAAATGAAGAATGAAGAATGGGAAAAAAATACAGATTTTGATATTGTCAGACAAAAAAAATACAGATATATCGATTTTGCGTTTTTTTTTTCTCCCACCCCTAGTATCCACATATCAGGTATCTGCATCTGCATCTTTCCTGGTCTGTCATTTTCAACCTACACAAGTATCCCTATCACCCCATAATACTGTTATCCACACCTCTTTTCTATGATTTAAAACTAGAAGAATTAAACTATAACTCACAAAAATAAAAGCCTTATTGAAGGATGACAATTTGTGCAATAGTGTCTCATCTTCACACAATCCTTTAAGGTCTAATTTGTCTTCAGGGGAAAACATGAACGACAGTAGTCAATACTCTAACAAATAAAGGCTTTGACAAGTACCACGACAAACAGACAAAGACTCAACAATCCATCACAGGTCAGCTGATACTACGATACCATTGGTCAACGCATTGAGAGTAAAAAAAAACACCCAGTTATACCAACGAAAGGGGATATTGTGGTGTGTTGTGTGGATTTAAAGGGTTTACTTTATTACCGCGGGTGTTGTTTTATGGCAGAGTGTAGACTGGATGCAGTACACCCACAAGGCTCTGCTGATGCCACCGTTCATATTATAACTCTTCCTGAGGTCCTTAGGGCCACTTTGTATGGAGGAGTTGCCATTTTGCTGTCACTGGTCCCCCCACACTTGCCTTCGCCTCTAAAGCTCCATGTTTGTTGTTCCATTCTCCTCTATATCTCCCAGAGGAGCTCCCTCATTTTAATATAAATAGAATGCTTCATCATGCAGTGGCACAAACTTCCCCATGTTGCATTGCTCCAGTGGCATTAGCAGCAGCAGCCGAGGTAGAGGAGGACATGCCGAGGGGATGGAGCACCAGTAAAAGGCAAACATGTTTTGTTATAGTTTCAAATGGCTGGCCTGGTTTGTTTTGTCTGGGAGGCAAAAAATGGAAAAAGTGAGAAATATGATGCAGAATTGCAACAAGAAAAAGTAGTCAGACGGCCAACGGTTCAGTTTGTTTCCAAGTGACTTGCTACAGAGCACAAATTGGGCTTCTCTTACACATAAAATAGAGCAGCAATCAATTCTTTCTTGTCAGTATGCCAGTGGGCTTGCACAGACATGAGGGATTTAATAGCTGACTGATGGGCAAACTGCAACTCTATTGAGAATTTTTCCCTTTTTTATGTGTCAGATGAGAAAGCCGGCAAGATCTAAGAGAAAGCACTTCTTAGCCAAACTGGACCGTGCCCGCCTCGCTCTAATCAGATGTGCACAGCTGTATCCCAAATGCCAGAGGGATCATTTGACGAGATATCTGCAGCCCCCTCTCGGCTCGGGATTTTTGCTCTCTCCTCTGTAGTGGTAAAAAGGCCTGAAAAGGCCAGCAGGGCTAGGACACAGCCCGGGGCGCTAACTGCCGATAGCATCGCCCCTGAGAAGCTCTGACTTGTGCCTTGTGATCGGTGGACACCTAAAGCCGCCACCATTGACTAATTGTGCTTCATCTGGGTGCAAGATCCATCTTGGCTAACAAGAAAGCACTAGAGGTCTTCATTTAGCTATCAAGCCTGCGCTCCCTGGGGACGGTTCTGAGTGCAGCTGCTGTCCTCGCTCCTCTCCCAATCAACACATCAAACGCCAGCCCCAATTCATTTTCCTCCCTCCCTCCCTCCTCTCCCCCCAAACGCCGTCTCTCCCCTCCCTTGCTCAATCTCGCTGCATGTGAGAGAAGCAGAAAAAAAGGAGGAAAGTTCCAGGATGGTGGAACCAAAGAGCAAAGTGAGACACAGCGGTGAATACTGAGCGGCAGCTTTAGCCGCGGCCCTGCGAGCACTCTGGATTTAGCAGGATATTTATTCTTTTATATCCAGACAAAAGAGATTGCACATGCCCTCCTGTGCTCACCAGAGTCAGTGCCATAAATCAGCGAGAAGTAGCCTGAAAATAATCAGACTCTATTATAAAGATTCAGACAAAAAGATCAGAAATAATCTGGCATAAACAAAGTGGCAAATGCAGGCCTAACCTTTGCATCTGACTGACGGCAATAATAACATTTTCTTCTTTCAAACTTGGTTTATTCAACCTCTCATGTTGGATTTATTGACTTTTTCTTGCAGCTGTTTGAACAGCTTTTATCAAAGTCTGCAAACATGATTTACTTTCTTCATTCATTAATTCTCTTATTTCCCATGCATTTTTCATTTAGTGTTGTTTCTGTATTAAACTGCATTCACAAATTAGGCTACACTTTGCATTTTCTTCCACATATTTCACCTGTTAACGCCGCTTATTGCACAATTTCTTTTTTTTTTTTTTTTTTTTTTTTTATAGAAACCACCTTGCATCTTTCTCTTTCTTATTCTCCTCTTTCCTTACATGCAGGAAGCTAATAACACACACACAGAGATAACAGCAGCAGCTCCCTGTCCTGTCAGCAGCAGCAGCTCATGTGTTTATTAAAAGCCTGCTCTGGCATATGCTTTGATTAGACTCTTAATTACACAAAATTACCTTAGTGGCACAAAAGTCTTTCTACATCCTCCAGGAAATAAAGAGATATTGAGGATCTTAACTCTTCCATTATGATCACTTTAGGGAGGCTGCTGACGTCGGTTGTGTACAGTCTCATACTGTACTATGTACGTTTATCATCCAGTGACATTAATTAAGTTTAATATTAGAGGTGATTTCACTTTTTAAATAAAGCAGGGCTGACCAGACAGGATGGAAAGGGTATTAAGCACATGTTGAGGTCATTTAAGGGATAATCCTGTTTTAGATGATCAGGTAAAAGGCTTGCTCAGGCAATTGTCATGTGTCTGCTCAATATCTGAAATGTTGGATAAGTTACATTTACCTCTTAGCCCTTAAAGCATCTCAACCTACTTTAATTATGTGTTTCTTTTCTTTGGGAGATGTCTAAAATCTTATTCTAATAAAATATCAATATATTACTGCTAATATTCCCAATTTGATATAAATTAAGGCACAAAAAAATGATAAAGCAATCCAATACTAGTTTTTGGTTGTTAATTTTTTTTTAGTTATATCCTAACTCTAACCCTGATTATAGATCAGTCAGAATCAGATCTGCATCCTTTATCCCAAGGGTAAATTTGAGTTTAATAGTTGCCATGATACAGTTTAATAGCTTAAAAATACAGCATATATAATAGCATGCACAGCAAATCTAAGATAAAACTGAGATTTGTAAAACACCTTGAGTAAATGTCTATTGTCTTAAGTATAAAACATAATCGATGCTAGGAACAGGAATGAAAGAATATTAAAAAACTGAGAATTTTACAATATAAATAAAATGTGAAAATTTAGCATGCAGATAATTTAATGTTATGAGAACATAAATGCAAAATTTGTCTACACAAGAACGTACAGTTTCATTGCACAAAATTTTATTGTAAAAATATTTGTCAAATTTAGATCCAGTCCTTGAATAAATAAATAAAAGGTAATAAACTATTGCATTAAATAACTAGGATGTATTATATACCTTTAATTAGCATTTTCAGCTGCTAAAATACTACTATACTTTTTACTATGTGCTGGATTGAGCTGTTAAATTTAACATTTGCATCAGCGTTACTTCATCAAATACTATCCCTTTATAGTGTTGACAGAAATGCCTGACTGCAGCTCACATGTCTGTGATATGACACAGAACATGACAGTCAAACTCGGAGTGTCCTCTGCGTAACATGACAGGTATCTTGCTGTATAATGTGACACCACTAATCACAGTAATCATTCGAACAGGATGCCAAACCAAGTCATTTTAGTGAATATAAATTGGTCCATTAAAACAGAACTTGGAGAATTCATCAGCTTGTTTAACTTTGATCTAAATGTCATACACGGCTCATCGATGTGTCATGTCTTTAATCATCAATAATCAATGGCTGCCAAGTATGAGACTAGTTTGCTCACAACGGGACAAACACAGGTGGTAATGAGCGGGAAAACAAAATGGTATCTGCGCTGTCACGTTGATATAACAGAGAAAATAAGGAAATGAATCTGTGAGTGTTAAGTTATTGCTGCACTAATCAATAAGCAAGTAAAAAAAAAGTCAATAAACATATGCGTAAATTGATTCAATCTGCTTATTATCATATAAAACAGGCTGGTAAATATGCAAGTAATTACTGGTGACTCTCCAATATCCGATAACCTGCAGAAAGTGATGTTCATGACTCAACATTCAATACATTACTATTTGTGAATCGATAAACGACAGAGGAAATTAGTTTCAAAATTTAAATGACAAACATTCATCTATCAATTTATTTCCCATCACCCCTGGTTTAAAGTTTTTTTTTTTCATTCTTGAATATTTTCTAAGCTGTTATTTTTCTGAAATCCATAATAAATTTTGGTGGCATGCGTTTGTTCCTCTCCACATTTTTTCCACCCTGACATCCCACTCGATACATTAAAAAAACATCTGAACACTTCATGTGTCACTATATCCACATCCCTGCCCTCCTTGGCATGTGCATCCACAGGCATCCAACTCAGCATCTTCTCAATGCCAACCGCACAACATGCCATCCTGCCATCTTTTTCCAACCCTAATTTACAGAGCCACGCAGATTTTCTCGCCTAATCCCCCCCTTTGCTCGCACTCCTATCCCGCTGGAGTTTGGGTAATATGATCTGGAGAGACGACTGCATTCCCGTTCCGTCCAATATCACCAGGTCGCTGTAGTCTCCTGCCTCCCTGGCTCTAACAAGATGAGCTGTTTTCCATTTGGGCCCTTAATGCCACTCTGGGCTTCATTTTGCAGATCCCTGATGTGCCACAGTGAAATCATAGCTCTGGACTCAAACCTGATTGTTGATTTTAAGATTACTGGGCGACAACAGGTTTCCCCCTCTAAGCCCTGTCCACCCTCGACGGGGAACCCCATGCAGGCTCTGGATGACATTGAGATATCATCCTCTGTTTCTCATCCCTTCTTTTTCTTTCTTGCTCTCTAACCGCGCTCGTCCACAAGTGCTCACAGCTGCTGGTGCCACCGCGCCGCTAAGCAGGTTTTAAGATGGGTCCCAGTCGAGCCTCCTCTCGCCCAACCAGGAGGCAGAGCCCTGGATCCAGACCTTTTTAAGTGATCATCCTTGTATCATAACAGATTAAGGGCTGCTGCTGCTCTGGATTAGGCCTAATCTAACCTTTATCCGCTCCCATCTTCACCTGAAACTTGCAGCGACCAGGAAGTCAGTCGCCCTGGCCCCGTGATATACAGTGACACTGATCTTCTTTTTTCGCGCTCTAATTATCAGGATTAAGACAAACACTTTTGAGTAATTATTTTCACATCGGATAAACATTAGGCTTGCACGGATTTAGCTGAGCTTTCGCCCAACAAGAAGCGGAGATCTGAGCGGGCTTACAGGCTCCACACAGGCAGATGGAGATCCTTTCTAATCAGGAATAACCAACAAACAGACAGAGGAAGGAAAGGCAAAGAACAAAGAAATAAATGTCCCTTTTTCATTTAAACGATTGGGGATTTTCACAGCTGAGGACAAACTGTACACATAATGCTTTGTCATAAGTATATTTACATTTCAGATAAAGGAAGATGGTATGTTGTGTCTTTTTTTTCTCTCTGTGGCAGAAGATTTCATACTCCTTTTGCATGTCTTGAATTACTGGAGATATGTTTCTTTTTTTCTTTTCTTTTTTCTTTTTAAAAGCTGCTTGCTAATGGATTTACCAGACTACTCACACATTTGGAAAAAAAAATTTTCTCATAGAAGGAAAAGGAAAGGTGGGACCATGGGAAAAAGATGACCTTCAGAGCGTGTTTGATATTATATATTATTTCAATCATACACAATTACAAACTGAAATCACATCACAGCACCAAACTGAGGCCCAGATAACCTTTTAAAGGGACAATTCCCTCAGAGGCGTGACCCCTGACCCCTGGGGCCTGCCAGCAATCTTCCGCAGGATGACTTGGCTGTGGTCGCAGAGGTTATGTGCGTTCAGCGCGCACACACACACGGACACACACTCTTGCTTTCTTTTGAGCCATTTTTGTCTGTTTCCATCTTTCACATTTCTCCTGCTTTAACTGTGTCTGACAAATAGCAACGTGAAAATCACATTATAAATGAATCCCAGGGCAAACTTTCCAGTTTTTCTATAAATCAAATACATTTTTAGACTTAACCTGAAGTAAATTAGTTAGCAATGAAAAAGAGAAATCTTTAGAATTCACCCCTGTGTATGAAAGACTATTATAGCATTTGAGAGTGAAATCTTTATTTTTCTTAGTCCTCTGTCTTTTTTAGAGTGAAATTTAGTTGTCATACAACATACAAACATCTTTGAAAAGGCTCATACTGGCGATGTCACTATCACAGACTATGGCAGGTGAAAAAAAAATGTTTTGTTTCAGTCACAGTTGAATAGTTCAGAGGTACATAAAAACTACAGAGACAATCGTCACATGCTTGCCTATTATCCTTAGTGCTCTGCTTATGCCTCAGTTTAGTACAGTGAATGTTGGAGCTAGAAACCAGGAACACAGTGATGGTTTTAAAGTTGTGGTCCTTCAAGCAGCTTAATCTGTAATGTGGCAGCATTTCAGTTTCCTGGTGTCAAGAAATAGCAAAGAAAGTGATTTACATCAAATGTGTTCTGTCCTTCATATGGATTGTTATGTGAGAAAATTATTGTGATATCATAATCACTGACATGCCAATCCCCAATGTGTCTTTAATAGGGATGATCAATATCGGTATCAATATCGGTAACAACCGATGTAAGTCATTTTTTTAACATATCGTCATCGGCTGACGTGTAAAAGTGGGCTGTTATTTACTCATTAGCTGTCGGTCATTTCCAGAGCATCTTGAGCGATCTTTCAAGACCCAAATAATATTGTTTTCTATGACAATGTAAACACCAAAACTACTGAAGAAGAGTGGACCCTCTTCTTTTATGTCTCTCTTCCTGTTTTTGATCCAAAAAAAACCCAAAACATACTTTTTTGATTGCATTCATCTCGGGCGCTGCATCCTTTGATCCTCTCCGTGGTCCTCTTTTCTCACGTCCACGCCACTCTTTTTTTCTGTGTTAAGCTACCTCAACACATTATCCCAGATTGCTTTTGTTTTTTTGCTTTTTTTTCCCCCAATATTGATATCAGTAAATATTGGTTATCGGCCATAAAAGCAATATTAATATCAGATATATCAGCCAAAATTTTGTATCAGTGCATTCCTAGTCTTTAATTCTTAAATCACAAACCATCAAAATGTGAATTTCTGCACACAAGTACAAAAGTATAATCTCACCTCAAAACAAAAAAGGCACAAATATGATAAATAAAAATGCAATAAAAATTGATTCAAATGATGCTGAATCTAAATTACTATACTTTATTATAGCAGTAAAATGCTGGCTGATCATAAAAAAAGATATTTGGCTCCTCTGAGTAAAGGGCTGTTACTTTCTGATCATAAAAACTGAGGATGATTTCTTTTTGGAGAAAGGGGAAAAAGGCATCAAGTCTGCTACTGTTGACCCAATATGGACGTGAACAACTGCACAGTTCGCTGAAATCCAAATCCAAACACATCTAAACTTAGAGACTGACATTCACTGGTCCATCTGACTTCTGCTCTGTTGTGCTGAGGTAAACAAATTCATAACAAACTACAAGTTTTAGTTTGCTATTTATTACTTGGAGTTAACCCAGTAAGAGTGCATGCTCAGAGCTGATGGTGTATTGTCACTTTTGGCCTTGAATACTGAAAGAGTGTTTGTTCAGATTGTTTACTAAAAAACATTACGATGGCAGGAATAAGCAGTGATGTCCTCATTAAAACGTTTCACACCCTAACTACAGTTTCAGTTATTGTGTTTTAAAAATACAACCCTCACCTCGTGCTTTGGATCATAGTTTAGTGAACTGTAGCTGTCCATTGCAGACTGTAACATTATTACCCAGCTGTATTAACCTTGCAAATGTAAACCTGAAAAAAGCAAAAGCAAAGCAGGACCAACAGAGATTTATGGCCAAACTAATTTTCCAACACTCATTCAGGAAATGACAATCCTGTTCCTCTGCACTCGGATTAATCTCCCTGAAGTGTGGTGAGCATTTCTGTGTTGCCACTAACCCCTCTCTACCCCCTGACATCCCCCCACTGCTAAAATGAAGACCTCTTGTGTCCACCTGCCCTTTGCCTCTACTCAGAACCAGATGTGGAGCCACTTTGATGTGGACCAAGCTCTTTTGGGTCAAGGAAGGACAAAAAACCCAAAATTGGTTTGCATGCAGCCACAACACACATAGTGCTTTGGGCTTTCAGCACAAACATTGAGTGAAATTGTGAAAAATGTAAATTCTTTAACTTTGTAACCACTCAATGATCAGTCATGTTCAGGGGGACAGATGTTCTCCTCTGCTGAGGCTGGGGGGGTCTGCTTATAGTTTCCTCTGAGCAGTAAGACTCGCAGCGAGACTCACCAGGCTAAGGTGTTTATTCTGCATGTGGCCATTACTCTACATTTTCAAATATGTCTGTTTTTCCCCTAAAATTACATTAAAGAACATTGATTCTGGTTATGACTTATAACCAGAGAGTCATTCCATAAGTGTAGCTTCATTCAGAGGCTAATGAGTCACCAAGTTACATTAGGCTGTACGTTTCTTTTTTGTCTTTTTCCCCAATAGGTCATACTTTTGTAATTTTGATAGAAAATCAAAAGCCATATTTTCTATTTTAACCTGTTCTAAATTAATAGTTAGCATCCCTAGCTTTCTACTTTTGCTATTGTTAAGTTCTAACCACAAGCACCAAGATGGTAGCAAAAACCAAACTGCCTCCCAGGATTTCAAATGGGACATCCACAAACCAATGGTTCACATTATAGTAGCTCCACTTTTTTATTTTATTACAGTTATGGTTGCAAACTCTGAATTATTTAGCTTAACTTTGTATTTTTAAAGCACAACAGCTCCTCTGGGGTTATTATTTCAACTAAATTCTCAAAAGATTAAGCTCTGGTTCAACAATACGTACTGTTATCAGTTCAGGTCACCTTAGTTCATTGCTTGGAAATGCTGGAATGCTGTTTGTATCTCTGCTTAAGCAGCTCCACCCCAGTTCTGCATGTACAGTACATAATGAGGGTCCCCTCCTCAAAAACAGCAATAAAAACCCACCTAATATGTCTGACCTCAGACTATGGCTGAAGGCAAAGGCAGCATGAGAAGGTGAGTTTCTCCTTTTCCCAAAGCTCTGTTGGAGGTAAAAGAAATCACCGAGACGAGACATGCCACTGGGCAATGCAATGAGGGAATGAGAAATTAATGGATTATACAGTCAGGAAAGAGGAATCTCTTCGCTACTTTGTTGGGCTTAGTGAAAATGTATGTGAATATGGAGCTTGAAAGAATTGCTTCAGACTAACTGTATATTTAGGGCTTTGGTTCAGGCTATTGTCCCATAATTACCTGTTGTTTATACAAGGGATGGGCAGGTTTGGCATAGTGCAGACTTCCTGTACAAACATTAAAGGACCAAAGGATCGCAAGGTTCACTGATGAGACATTTAAGCCCTGTAAAAACAAGACACACCAATGCTTATAACTTAAGTTTCAACTTTACTTCAGTGAACACTTTGTCTAATACATTGTTAAAACAAAAAGTCCTAAAAGTAGGGGGTTGAAGACACTAAGGTCAGTCATCTTTTGGGGAAAAAAATGTGTTATTTGTTTCAGGGCTCTGTAAAAAGCATGATTAAATTGATTCATTTGTGTTTAACCAAAACCTGATTTTTTCTTTTACTTCCTTGATCACTCCCCATTGGACTCGTGTAGATTCTGTACATGGGAGTGCTCGCTGAACCATCAAGTCAAGTCAAGTCAAGTCGAGTCAAGTGGTGCTCAAGTGTGAATACAGCAACGCAAACTGGGGGTTTCCAAACGTTTTAGCCCATGACCTCCAAAATACAGACTCGACAGATCAGCAACCACCTGCTCTAGGAATGCACTGATGAGCCAATCCATTAAAAAAACTTAATTCCGATCGGTGTTGCTTTTTTAGTCAATTTGTTTTTGAATATACAATAGTTGAACATATAAACTTAAATATGTTACAAACATAAACTTATTTATACATTGTTATTCCCTTCCCTTTGTTACTTAAGTGATTGAATCAGGGTAGAATTTATGTAGGAGTTGAAATCTTGGATGAGTAGCGTGGCTGTTTTCTGTGAAAGGCAGTAATTCATTATTTATGGCTGTAACTTTACTGCACAGGTATGATCACACGAGAATTTCAGTAGCTTAAAATGATCATAAATAACACTTTATCCACAAAGTATGTCTTGCAACAGACTGAACAGGATAAGAACAAGCTCTGATTAAATAAAATCTGTTTTCAGGCTGTTTTTAGGGAACCTGTGAATTTTAAATGATGTGATTCAGATGACAATACATTTGGTTATCTTTCTAATCTGGTTAGTCAAGTTGATATTTACTTCTAATGTTTGCTCACTGGGATCAATGATGAGAGGACAAATCACAAACAGAATGTCCTGTTTAGTTCTCAGGAATGTGTCCTCCTTGGTGAACTACAGAGGTAACCTCTCACGAGTCACAAGTCACAAGTCATAAGCTGAAATTAAAGGCAGTTTGTTTTCTCTGGCTGGGCTTGATTAGCAAAGGCAACATTCGGCGCACATGCAACATTTAAAAACTTTCTTAAGAGCATAAGTGCAGTTTACTTAGTCTCTTGTCACAGAGGCAAAAGGTCAGCGAGAGGCTGATGTTTGGAGAAGCACATTAAATGTTGCTTTACCCCTCCGAGTTATTTTTGAGACTTTATTGACCACAGCTGGCTTCTGTATGACTAACACTATATAATGCTGAAAGATTATAGCAGGGTTGGCAAATTATCACTTCCAAAAGTCCTACTGCATGTTCTGTTAGGAAAACAGAAAGAGAAACACACTTAGAGAGGAAAGAGGGATGTAAATGTGCATACAATACAATATTAATACAGAAAAAGGAACTTGAAGTAGATGTTTTATATCTGAAGTTTCTCATATGCAATATCACACATCCAGCCATCAATATATGTGACTAAAATACTTTTGAGGAACCCCAAAAACTAAGCACACTCTGGTTTTAGAGCATCAGAAGAGAAAGTCACTGTAGCAAAGGCCAAGACAGTCCATCTTAAGGCTTGTGTCCATAAAAACTTTGCAAGGGACAACACCTCCTTTTCAGAGCTTTTCACTAGGGTTACAAAAGTTGTCCGGTGGCATCTCCATAACCTAGACTGTTGAGCATTTTCTTAATTTTCTTAAATGCTCAGTATTTGTTTTCATACAAGAAGATTTCATTAAGAAAAGTTCAAAACAGTTGAAAGTAGTTGTGTCCTTGAGATGGCAAAACACCCAGCCTCAAGTTACCCCAAATTTGGTATATCGGGCATATTCTGACCATTTTCTGAACTACTACAGTGAATGTAGAAGAAAAGAAATACAGTGCATCACAAAGATCCATGAACTAACTTGTGAAGTCCTCTGTATTCCCCCACATCCACATGTCACAGCTCCCTCAGCGAGGCCCACTCATCATCAGCAGTAATTTGATTTTGTCGCTGACGATGACAATGATGGAGATGGTGATAATCCCCACTATGCATTCACAATGGAATATTTCCCAGAAGCCTCTATTGATCGGTACTGTTATTTGCCATGAGGATCAGTGTGATAATTAAAAACTAAACACATTTAGCATCTGACTTCCAAGTTTTTATTACCTCTGATAGTTGTGCAAGAAGAATTAAAGGTCATATTGAGGGATGGGGCACAGAATGGCCATGGGTTTGACAGGTCTGGGTTTGTTTAGGATATGGTGGACTGTAATTCATTGTTTCAAGATAGATTAGTCTGTGATGATGTCTTTACCACAGACAACCTCAGTGTCAGTGTTTTAGACTTTGTGCAAAAAGCACATAGCTATCTGCAGAAATAACAGGTCCTTTACAAATGCTGTTCAGTAACATAACAGTTGGTTATGCTGATGAGAATCCAGACAGGATGAGCAGGTAAGTATCAAAGGTAAATGTCAAAGATTAGTATCAAGGCTTGAGGGGCCAAACAAAATTTAAACAAGCCAACACAAAATATTTATTAATCTGGAAAGGCACTGGTGTCTAATCTGGACAAATTAAGATTAGTCTAAACATTTTATAAAGTATCTTCAAGTTATAACATTACCTTCTTTCAAAGGTAGTTCAAACAAAGTGAATATTTTCATTGAGGTTGTGTTTGTCAGGATTTGTTTATGTTGACATTTTGGTTGTCAGTCAGCCTTCCTCAGTGCTTTACAGTAGAATACACTTTTAGATTAGGAATATGACATTTGCTATTTTCATTACAGCTTAGTCTGAGTCAATCCCTTTCTTAGAGACAGAATCCTGCTTCCACATCTGCACATCACATCTTGCTTATCACCACCTAGGTAATGAGTAAGAGATGTGCATATTAGAATCTCTGGAATTTGTTTGACCCTTTCATCCAGTTTAGAGTGAGTAAATTGCTAAATTAGTTCAGTTTAAGAGGGTTACTGGGTCAGACATCCCTCAGTTTAATGCAGCTGTGCACATCTCTTATTGTGTGTATCTCAGAATATTTATCACAGAAAAAAATTAATCACTATTTGTGTACAGTTTTGAATTGCATCAGTAAAAAGCTGAGAATAAGCAGACTGCATTGTTGTTGTAGAACTCTTACAGAGTGAGAAGGACCCCAACACAAAGCTGAAGGAGTTTCTTGTCTATATGAACCCCTCAATTCACATTTCCGCTTAGGTTCATGTGTTTTGAGCTTCAACAGTGAGGTCCTCTGCATGCCCAGTGGTCATGCAGTGAACTGGTACAAAGACACAAATCCAGCACATACAATCAATAAATCATTTATGTCAGTCAGCACATCTAATAAGATCATAGAGTCCAACATACCCAGGCTCTAATAAGTGATAACACAGTCCATATGGCCAGCAGACCAGGACCCTTTTTTCTCCTTTACACTCTAACCACTGCATGTGCTCCAAAATGTACATCTTAACAAGCTCATTAAAGTCGTGTTTATACTTAAAATGCTAAAGGAAAATCAAGCCATTTCTGCAGCCTCTGATAGATACAAGAGTCAGCTTGTTTCAAGATATTGTCTTCACTCTTCTTCTTTATACTTGGCTCAAGGACCCCATGGAGGTTGGTGTTTAGGGCTGTGCACAGCTTCAGATAAGCAAGCAAAGACAAATGGCTTCTTCCACTGCTGTCTGGCAGCTGGGGCCCTCAATGGCTCCCTGAAGACGTAGCTCTTAAGAACTGCGGTACAGTGGTAGAGGCAGAGACAGAGACTCTGCAGGACGGTAGCATCAAACATGATGGAAAAGCTGTATACACCAAAAGGGTCAGTCAGTCATCTTTACTTCAATAAAACTCACAAAACTATGGTGGTTATTCCTTTTTCTGACTCTTTTTAAACTAAATTATTATTTTGTTTAACTAATAGTTCTGATTCTGTGCAGTTTATTAGCAAAATTAAGCTGTGCATCAGCCCTGATAGATTTTACAGTATTGGAAGAATATCTCAATCCATCAGTGCTGAGATAAAGATAGAATTATTATTTTTTTGTCTACCATTAGAACAAAGTTTTAAGTGATAATATTCAAAGAAATCTGCACATATTTAAAGAAATATTGTAGTTTTCTCCATTGCCTTCAAGAATTGGATGAGGTAAGAAGATACTAATGCACTTTTTTTTTTTTTACTGTTGGATGAAAGTTAATTTAGCACAACCAAAAGGGCACCATCCACCAAGATTAGTAAAACTTATTTTACACTCTAGTTTTGCATGTGAAATTCTTAAGGTGTTAAAAAACAATCAACTGTCTCTAATAAATGCTGTATCATTATAACCATACAGTAAAAATGAAATAAAAATATTTTAAACCAACTGACCCAAAAGCAGAGAGAAAACATGGACATCTTTGGCATACTGACTTGCTCAATACAAGAAAACCCTGTAATCAAATTTAGGAATGAAATATTTTATATATTTGAGATGATATTTTATAGCAAACACCTTATTTCCTCAGTACAGTTGTATAACTTGCAAATAAGGTGATTTTTCTTATGTAGTTACACTATTTGACATTTTAATGGGATTGATTCTTCAATTCATTGTATCCTTTTTTCTTTAGTTTAAATGTACGAACATGATTTTTAGGGAGCCAGTTGTCAGTAGGTGGATTATATTATCTCATGGACTGGGACAAGATGGTCTTTGTACCTACCCAATCCAACCAACAGTTTCATTTTTATTGGATTGGTGTTCTTGTTGTATTGATCTCTTTTTCAAAATCTGCCATACAAAGTGAATGGAGATATTTCCCAAAACGCCAAAACGATCGCTTTTAACAAGGTCCACTTTATGGCAGAGCAGATAAAATGGACCACCACTCCACTGAGCACCCATGGTCTTCTACAGTCCAACACAACTCAGGAAAGCATTTTATATCTGTAATAAATTAATAGTGTGGCCATAGGCCCGCACCAGGAGCAAACACAAGCACTCCCCTGGGAGGAGCAATTTAAAGGGAGAGAGGAGGGGGGCCGCGCATCAGGCCACCACTTGGATGGATCAAATCGACCACAAAAGACGATCCAGTAGAAATTGATGGCCATGTGTCAATGAGATGGAGACAATGAGGGCGAAAGGTAAATGTCCCTGGGTAGATGTTTGTGCATGTGCATGGCTGAAGTTTACATTGGGCCCCTCACTGTGTGTGCATAAATCATGAATATCTTCGTGGACACTGCTGTTTAAAGCCCCTTTGGAGCAATTTCATCTATTTTATTAAGCAGTGACAATTTGTGAATTTTAGTGGAAATGGATATATGACGTGTCATTGTAACAGATCTTTTCATACGTGACTGAATCAGATGATGAATGTGGCATTACTAATCAAATTCATTGAAGTAGCCGCTTGGGACTCTAACCGAGGAAACACAGATCTTTTATGTTTATGAAATGCAGCACAATGACAATAACATTACATAATCCTAAATTATAAATGCTCTCGATTGACTCAAACAGTAAATCACACAAGGGTGCTCTATCTGAAACACTTGGTTTTATACCTCAGAGGACAGTAAATCAAAGAGACATATCAACGTGAATGATTGAAGATAAGTTCAGTCGACCATAACATGGACACAACATCCACTGAGACACATCTATCTCTCTCATCACTTCATGTTGAAAGCTTTTATATTTTAGCTTGTGTGTGGGCCATAAAAATAGCACGTTAGCATTTAATTGCTCAGTGATTCCTTGTTTTTGCTGTATTTCACCAATAACCTTTTACTGTTTATAGCACAAGAAATATTAATCTTACATGTTACAATAAATGAATCACAGTACACTCAAACAATCACTGGATTTTAAAGATACTGCTGTGTTGATGATTGTGGAGTCAAGGAGGTGGAAATAGGTTCATGATGTTGTAAGAGCTTGTTGGCTCACAAAAAACTCAACTGATTTTCCTGCTTGTCTGTCAAAGAACTTTCTGGATCACCAGGGCCACAAACAGTGGCACTATCTGCACTGGGCAAGATTTTAGTTCAGACATGTTGCAAATGTTGTGAACATATAACAAAATACAAAGTTTACATTTGTTTTAAGTTTTAAGTTTTTTTTTTTTTATTATTATTATTATTATTATTATTATTATTATTATTATTATTATCATTATTCTTATTTTATTTATTTATTTATTTTTCTTGGGGGTGGGGTGGTCTGTTGTTTTAATTCTTTATCATGTTAAACAGCTTCTGGATATGACAATAACCTTTGATTCAATGGAAGAATATCCTGAAGTATGTATGAGTTATAGTGGGGGTAAAAACCAACATATTCATAAAACCCTAGTATTTTCAAATTTTGGGGATAAATTTGCATTACTGCTTGTGAAAGTGTGTGAAAGAACTTAAAATTGCATTAATGAGTGTTTCTACTGATGTTCTGTTTAAACTGGTCAGTTTAGGGTCTTCAATTTGAATAAGCAAAGCCCTGCTTTAATTGGGGTGCACATAACATGGCAAAAACATGAGCAGACAGATCCCCACAAACCTTATCCGTCCATCCAGATGACAGCAGAAATCAACCTGACTCCCAGGTGCACCCCACACCCCCACCCCCACTCCCAGTTATTCCTGTAACCTCCGAGACAATAAGGAAATGAAAAGGATTAGTGGGACTCTGAATCAACGAAATGACTTTAAATGACTTCTCTGGGTAGCCACAGGCCAGGTGCGCGGCATGTTTAAGTTGACATTTCAATTGTACAAGTAATTTGCATTCTATTTGACTCTAAATGACACCTCCATATTAAGGATTCCAACAGCAGGTTTTGATTTCCTCAGTTCAAAGATGAGCCTGAGGAACGTGGCTTAATCAAGGTACGTAGGACTCCTGTCAATCTCTGACCAGAAAAAAACTCCTCTAACAAGATAAGGTCTTAACTTCAATCAGATTCTTAACTCGTCCACTCCTGACACAAAGCAAATCTTCAACCGGTGCACCAAATCTTATTAAATAAAGATCACTAAGTGAACACATGTATCTGTAATATGGCATTCTGGGTAAAATTAGAAAAGGGGGGGGGGGGGGTGATTGCTTTTATCACAACGCTGCTCACCGTAAGGTTTAAAGCTGATATAATCCTGACTTTAGGAAAATTTAGAGTCTAGAAAATCCTTGAGAGAGAGAGATGTGTGAAAATGGAATTCTGAAAGGACAGGAAATGTATTAAAAAATAAAAACAAATGAATAAATAAAATAAAACAAAAACTATAAATTCAAGAGGTCTGGTGGGAACTGGCTTCCATAAAGTCAAGATTGTCTAGAGGTATGCTGTCATATACCACATATACTATACCCGACCACTTTAACGCATAACATTTTTTGTATTGCATTATAGCATCATTTTTGTATTGTGTCACATTGTATCAAAAAATACTTTGTTGTGCTTTATTTTATTGTACAACGGCATAACTATCTGCAACACTACTTTTTATTGTAGTATCAGTTCACTTGATATTGTATCATTAATTTGTAATAAATCTTAAAATCACAGAGAAGCAAAATAAAATCAAAAAAACAATAAGTGATTCAGCAACTGGGAAATAAATGAAGTCATTTATATGCATTCATACATGTAAAATCATTTATATTTAAGTTAAGTCAATCACGAGTGACTGAAAAAGATATAGACTGAAGCCAAGGCTTATCCGGCCCACCGTCCGCATTGTCCATCAGTAATATTACAACTTTAACTTATATTACAAAATATTGTGAAAACTTGTAAAAGGCTTATCCTGTTTTGTTTCTCTGCACCTAAAATAGGTTGTTTACAGCATATGTACCCGTTTCAATCATTTTCATGCCCCAGCAGATTTGAGTGGCTTGATCCATCTGAACACAAGGGAAATTATCTCACATCAAGTGCAGAGTTGTCTATTTATTCAAGAAAGTTCTGATTTATAAGCTAATAAAACTTGTTTTTCCAATAAATTTGGATCACTTTGTAAGTTATTACCAACAGTAAGAAGTCAAGATTTGAAAAATAAGGAAAAAGATAAATAAAAAAATCTATCTTTATTATGCATATAGATAGGACCTGGCAATTTGGTAGGTATGCTGGTGCAAGTTAAGTAAAGTCTATTTTACCATAACTTGGTTTTAATATAGAATAACCAAGGTTTTGAATTTAAGAAGGCCGGTTTTAATCAATTGTTAAATAAAAAAAACACCTACACATTCATAAGGGTTCTGAGATCTGTGTTCCTGTTACGCAGACTTGTGTAGGTGGGCAAAGAACAAGATGCGCATCTTTCAATCCAAAACTGAAACATATTGTAGCAGCATCTTTGTAGAATATTTAATTTTTTAAAACTTATTTGTTCTTTATGAGTCTTGGTTTTCATGATTTTTTATATTAAAAGGTAAATCTTTTGAAGTCCTTTTGGCTCACTGCAGCAGTACATCTTGTTGTTACCAGAGCAACATCCCACCTGAGTGAAACCACAGCATCAACACAGTCTTCCACTAACAAACACGTCATGCTTCATTATTACAACACCTTATTCTAAATGTTGAAACTGTGGTTGTGCACCCAGGGAGTGAACCAGGAGTATACTTACACTGCAGAGGGTTTTTTCTCTCTTCTTCATGGAACTCGATACTCCAACTCGAGTTGTCACCTCTCCATCTATTTTCTCAAGGTCAGAACATGATGGGTGGATGGCGAGACGCGAGACAGAGGTAATGAGTTTGGAATGGCATTTAGAGCAGCGAGAGGCTCTGGACTCACACCTGACTCATCACAGCGTGGATTCAGAAAGAATAGATAGTGTTAATGAAAATGTAGGGCTCAATCTTCAGTCCAGAGTGATAAAAAGAAGAAAAAAAGAAAGTGACAAGCTTGCTGGAAGACCAAATCTATGAGCAGTGATAGGTTAGATGAACAATTCTTGAAATTAATGACAAATTTGCATGTGGGTCAGGTTTGTGACAATTGTGTGTTGTTAGCTTGGCTAATACATGGATTGCCAAGTTGATACAAAGCCACTGTTAGCCACCCAAAATATGGTGGTAAGTTTAGAAAATATGTATATATTGTGCTAACACTGTAACTGGGAATTTTTTGTAATCTTAACAGTGTTTTTGTTAAAAATTTGAAAAACCTGAATCATATTAAATCATTTCAGCCCACTTGTTCGGAAAAAGTCACAGTAAAATGGTTTGTAAAGCAAGTCAGACTGACGTTAAGTGCTGGAGACAGAGAAACTGAGAATCTGAGGACCAGTTTACTGTAATACTTGCAGTAACTTACTGAGAAGGGACTTTTCAGTTTTTGGGGGTTTTGGGGAAAAATTAGTAATGATGATGTAAATGATGATACAGTAATGATGCTGTAAATACTCCAAGCAACCTTTTACAGTGAATGTTTTGGGCTTTTTTAGTAAAGACTCAGTAAAGAAGGTTAGACATCATATAGGGTCTGGTTGTTTCATTTATAGAGGACAAGAAAGTGTATTGTGTGAAAACAAACCTTCAGCTCTTTTTTGTGTATTCCACATGCAGTGTTTGTTCTTGTAAATGCCCTCACGGACCATGGCCAGCAGAGAAACAATCATGTTTCGAATGACTGATACCATGAATGACAGATGCTCTTCAGTTGTCCTGTCGAAGCAGCACAGGAGACACCAACAGAAATATTTTTCCAAGCTTTTTACTGCTCTCAATCTCTGCGCCGCTCTGCCATGAGGGGAGAAAATTCTTGTTTACCCAGCAGCTAACGGGCCTCGCTGATTGCTGTCCCGGCGGTAATGGCCAAGGATGAGGCAGATCAATAGCCATCTGCAGCCATTTCTAAAGCAATAACATTCACTCGGAAAACCCATTTACTTTAACTTACCTTTGCTTTCTTTTGTTTTACCATAAGAACAGCCAGATCTGATGGAGCTGGGACTTGATGTGTGGTTGTGGTTATGGTATTATACAACTCTTCTGCTATTTTTACTGAATCTGGATAACAATAAACAAATCAACTGAAAAAAAAGGTTGAGATGTTGAAACCTTAGCTACATTTATTTAAAAAAAAAAGTTCCTTTTTATAGTTTGAATCAAAATTCTATCATCGCTACTTGTTCATGTGATGGAGATTTCTTCTTTATTCATTTGACCTTGGAGTATGGACACTGATGGAGCACAGAGGCTTTAGTGTTACAGCCAAGCAATGATTGCTGCCATACAAGGATAATTCTAATTTATGACTCCAGGAGGAAGGGGAAAACACTCTATTATTAAAACAAAGATGATTTTCTGTCTTTATTTTGTCTTTTTGACAGCTTTTGATAGATACAAAAATTAACCCTAAAGTACAAATAAGTAAAGGGTCAAAAAGTCAGTGAAGTGCTCTGTCTGGTGTGTATGTGTGTCTGTGTGCGCCTGCACATGCATGTGCGTGCTCTTACTTGGAGAAAACAGGAAGTTTAATAAGAGTTTGTGTGTTCTGCTGAACTTGCCTTAGAGCCAGTTCACAAATCCTCCTGCAGTCAGAACAGCCAGCTCTCCCAGGTGAACCGCTCTCACATCAAATTATCTTCACTTCTCTCAGATAGTCAGCAAGAAAAAAAAGGGGATAAAAAAGTTGCTGTATTTGTTGATAACACTTTTCATCACCCTATAATTCAATATTCACTTCAATATTGCACTTCACCTCCTGAGTGAACCCTTGCCCTCCACCCCCCTTGTCTCGCCAGGGTTTTGTCCTCATGCGAGGTGAATTACGTCTCTGCATCTTCCCCATTCTGTGCCTGTTGTTTGACTCCATCGAGCAAACTAAACAACCGTCCTGGCTGCCCTCCATATAACCTTGCATCTAACTCCAAAGACTTCCCCGAATCCTTAGCAAAGCTTCTGGGAATGATATTTCTTTACTTTGGCACACTGCTGACCTGCTGTAGATATTTATTTCCCTGGTTTTTCAAATGACGTTATCAAATTCAGTGTGCACTACTGTGGACAATATGTCAGACTTGAGATGTCACCACTGAGTCAGTATAAGACGGCTCTGTCTCTCTGGAGATTTTCCATATACTGTACTCGGTATTTTGCATATAACAGAGTGCTCACCCAGTTCTGAGCCAAAGCTTGTACTCTGTCTGTCTGCTCATCTACTTGAGGAACATGTTCAATCTGTTCCTGTTTGTTCCAGAGGAAAATCTTCAGTTCAAATGAAGTATTGTGAAACTTATTACAGGGAACATCATTGGTCAGCAGGTTGAAACAATGAAATTTAATTTCATACCTCTAAATCTTCGGCCCAATGTAACACTGCACAGAGTTCACAGGGATTTGTAGAGCACACAGAGTTCCCTCTTTGTGCTGACCTGGCAGAGATTGTCTTTATTTTTACAAGTATGTTAGGAGCATATTCACTGTTATTAAAATTATCACATCATAAGATAAGAAATGGGAACTTCAACTGCCCATAGGTCAGGAAGATGTTTGAGTGTCTGACCTATGGGAATCCATGTGTTTCACTTGGAAATGTATATTGGTTTAAAATGAAGAAAATACATAATTCCAATGTTATAATACAATTATTAAATAGAAAACAAAAAGAAAACAAAACACAGTTTTCACTGTTTTACAATGCAGTGGTCACATTAAGCTGGTTAAATGTGCTTTTGGACCCTTAAAATGAAGATGGTGTTCTTGTTTGCAACTGATATTATGATCTCATAATGGATCATAATTGCACCCTGAGACATTTCACATCAAACCTCACCCTCTGGTTAGATTTTTTCATTTTCCAGTGAAGCCCTGTTTCCACCAAGCGGTTTAGTTAGGCTCGTCTTGGCACGCATTTTACGGCGTTTCCATTGATTAATCCCAGATAGACCCCCAAATAACCGAGGCAAGCCGTCCCACTTTTTGGCACCCCTCCGTAGGGATGCCAGATGAAACCGATCCAATCTCGGAAGGTGGAGTTACCATACCGCGCGACTGTTGCCGCAATTCTCCTGGCTGCACACAGTCCTTTCTGAAACAAAGCTTGATTGCACTTTGTATCAAAGAGCCACATGGAAATCACAAAGAAGACAACATGATGGATGCCTTTCATCATTGCTTTTTGTTTACTGTGTCATGTTCTTCTTCCTCTTCGTTGGATTTATTAACAGGGTGCACTGTGTCGTGCTGCTATGGCGTCACACTATTAAGTTGCTGATGCGGCTGTCGGCATCCAGCTTACACGCTGCCTACCACGAGGGGGCATGGTTGGTTGTGGAAACACCAAACGGTACCAAGCTTAACCAAGCCAACCTGTACCAAACCATACTGACCTAAACCAGAAAAAAAAGTACTGGGAAGTTAGGGAACTCTTCCAAACGAAGAGGAGGAAATTAATATCCTGCTGTCTTGGCTAACAACAACTTCCTCCAACCTTTCCACCCTTTTCATACTACCCTTACTCACAGCTTAGAGCACCTACTGTTCAGTATTCCTCATTTTAAAATTGTCTGCGCTATATGCTAACTGCTAATTGCTTAGAATTGCAAGTAATGACCGAACTGATACCTGGATGCAATGAGGCACAACTGAATAACACTTGTGACTGACGTTTCTCAATGCACACCCTCTCCTTCAACTGTGGATCACAGTTTTTCATAGAATAGATATCATCTGTGGAAAACTTGACACCGCAAATTAAAACATCTAGAACATGATAACGTTTGGCCTCCTCCTGTTGAACTCAGCTGTCCCCATTCTGAAGGAGCAGCCGCAGCTGTACTTGGCTTGATCTCCTGTGCTTTGCCCTAAAAGGTAGGGAACACTCACAATTAATCATCCCATATCTGCACCGCAGCAACTATTGTTTCCAAATTTAACGTGATGCCAGGCCTTTGCAGGCATCTGTGTCTCACATCATGCCATCCAACAGTAGGCGACACGGGATGTCAGCTGTAAATTAGGTGGCACACAGTGACCCCACGCTGTTCCAGCTTTGGTTAATCCGAGGCGAGGCCTGCAGAGGACACAGCAGGACACACTGATCCCTCAGACTTAAGTGTTCACCACACCGTTTATGATATTCTTACTATATCACAAAGCGTGGATACCTCCAGTGTGTACATTTTGATGGTTCAAAATGCGCACACAGTGTACAGCTTATCTGATCAGAAATGACTAACGTGAAAATGTAAGACTCTATGCAAAGAAATGCTACTCCCAGTTAGAAAAAGTCCATCTTGCAACATCATAACAAAGGTGGCAGTAGATACCCTGGCTTTCTTATTCTGATTCTTTAAACAGCAGTACTAAGTCATTATGGTTAACAACAGTGACTCAAAGAACCACCAGATCAAACATACCTCAACAAAGCAATCCAAGAATTTTGGCACATGAGTTTCGTGTATGATTTTACCTCCTCCTGTTGACAGTGTGTCTCTGATAGCATACTTTCATTTGGTAGGCACACTTTGATTGTAAAGCACTTTGGGACAAAAAGATGTTGCATAATAAACTCTTCTTCCTTAATGACAAATCTTGGGATTGTTGGTGAATGGTTGAACAGTTACCACCAAAGGAAAGACAACAACAAAAGAAAACAACACAGAGGCCCAGAACATCAACCAAATTGAAGAAAACAGACACAAAGCATCATCTAATGGCACACACTATAAGCTTTGGCATTGATTGGCACAGATCAAGGAAAGAAAACACCAACAGGGTCAAAGAAAGATGCCACTGTTATCTGGTTAGAGAGCAATGAGAAAAACATGGCAGTAAAATTAACAGCAAAAAAGAAAGAAAATAATGTTGAATCAATACTCAGTGTCCAGTTTTTTGCAGCTTTAGTCCGCAGCCGGATAATGAACAGGTTAAAGTGAACAGGTGGTTAGGTAAACATAATCCAGGTGCCAGCTCGTACTGGTGGGATTCATGATACAGATCCCCTTACTTTGGTAAGATTCTGAAAATGGCCCTGATTGGAGTATATCACGTGTTAGGACAAATGTGTTTTGCACTTATTTTCAGCTTCGTTGCATCAATTCAGAGTTAAGAATAAGTTAATATGAGCAATGAGATGATCTATGGGTGTAAGATCCTGCAAACCATAAACCGCAACATCACCTGTTTGAGTCCTGTCATAGGTTTCAGTCAGAGATCCCCCCTTTTCTTATAAAAGCAGGAAAAAACAACAACCAAACAACCAAAATCCTTAGTTGTTTATCCTATTACCCTTACTCTGTTCAATGTATTTATCTTATTGTTTGTCTAATTTTTTAGAGGTAACAGTAATTATATTAAAGCAACAGTACGTCATAAATATTTGTCTACACTTGATTACTTTGAACGTGGCAAATTAAGTTTGAGTTACACAAGCTTGCATGTATATCTTAAGGTAATAGAGACATGTTTGATGTTTGATGGTAACTTATCAGTCAGTTTAGCTCTTGTTAGAGCATAATAACTTGTTTAACTGTTAATAATAATTACCTGTTAATAACTGGTTACGCAAAGCTATTTTACAATACTTCAAACATTTGCTATCCACGTCTCCATCTGTGAAACGGTTGAAAGGATCGGCTGAGTGTTTTTTTTTTGGTTTTAGAAACATTAAAGGTTAAAAGCTGGACAGTAGCAAGAACAACATTCTCTGCATGTGTGTGTGTGCTTGTCTTTAAATAGTTCACTTACATGTTCACATGTGTCCCTGTGTGTGTATCTCCTCTCCATTGTGTCCATAAACTTTCCCCACAGACCCATTGCCTTTATCAGCACAAAGCTGCCTAAACAGCTGCAGCGATCCAGCAAGAACCACAAGACAGCTGGTCATCTACACACACAAACACCCACACGCTGTGACACTTTAACACACACTCACACTCACACCCACACACGCACATTTCCTCTCCTCAGCCTCTTTCCAATCCTCTTGTATCTATCCCAGGTGGAATTGGGTTGAACAAAGGCATGATGGGAAGGGTGTTGTTTGGTGCTGGATGGTGGAATCCTCCCCAAGGTGACCTGTGAGGGCTGGAGTGGGGGGATGAGGGCTTTTCACGCTGTAATGGACTGGTGTCACTCTGGACAGAGATGCTCAGCAGAGTAATGATATCATCTGACGCTGGCAGGTAAAAAATTGCTGCGACGATTTATTTTGGGTGGATTTTTTTTTTCATTGACGGAATTGAAAGTTGACACGGTCATGATGATATGATATGATTTATTTGTTTACAGAAATTTTATGACACCTAAGCCAGAAAAAAGGCCACTAAATTTATTCAAACATACACATTTGCTTGTTTGTTTGTTTAGCTAGTTTTGTTTTTTTGTCCTCCTGCAATTTTTTAGAGTTTTTTTTGCATGTGTTTGTCTTTGTCTTACAGTTTGCACTAAAAACAATGATGAAAAAGTCATGCACAGATTGCAGTGTTTTCTTACTTATAGGGGTGAAAATACTGCATGTTTTCATATGCTAAGACAGTAATTTAGTTCTAAATCTCTTTGCAATAGTGCAAATGTGCAGTTAAAAGACAAACCTCTTTTCTCCTCTAGGATTCACTTTTTCATAATAAATAATGTTAACTGGGTGTTTATCATATTTTACAAACTTCTCATCATGAAAAATGTCATATTTTGATTCCACAGTGCAGACTTAAGATCAAAACATTGACACTTTAAATGAGTGAATAAGAGCATAACAGAGACATCATGTGAACACATTTTGATGAATGCAGTTATGCCTGTATATGTGTGTGTGTGTATTATCTCCAATAATTAGTCCAAACACACTGTGAGACAGGGCACAATTGCAGCAGACAGATAATTAGCAGCTACACTGCTCGTAAATCTGCCCATCGCCGGTGATACTGTATGTCAATGAGGCTCCACAGACTCGCATGAGATCTGGATCATGCTTTAATTACCTTGAAATGAACCAACTTTGAAAAAAAGTATCCTGAACTTTCATATATATTGATCTTAATTATTTCAGCCCCAGAGGGTTCAACACACATACACATTCACACACACACAAAGTGAAAACAGAAGAGCGTTTCTGCCTCCTCCTCCTCCTCCTTCCGCCGTCTTCTTACAGAGATTTTGCTCTCTTGGTGTGGAGGTGTTTAGAGGAAAAAAAAAAGAGTTAAGGAAAAATAGCCTGGGGCACCTGGCAGAGGATTTGACCTGTTCCCTTGCAGTTGGAGGCAGAGAGGCGGTAAACGCACTTTTTCCCACACTAGCCATATTCAGGTTTAAAGATTGGAGAGTGAAGCGGCACTTCTATAGGTGAAAGCCTTCATCTCTCCCTCGCCTTCAATATGTAGGTGCGTGCAGTGTGGAACAATCCGGACATTGTGCCGACCCGCCCCATCTGCTCTCAGCTTACACACCCAAAATAAGATAAATAATAATAAGGGTTTCCACGTTTATCAAGGGTCCCAGGGTCCGCCGCGTCACGTTAATTTACTTTCAGTCTTATGGCATCACAGCTAGTCACGCGATGGTGTGTTAACCCCCTTGATGATGTATTAAGTTGGATATATAATACGCCGTAATAGATGAAAGTTCAGCCATATGAAAACTCTCACTCGGCCTCTCTGTTTGGTCCTTTGGGGCTCCATTTAATGAAAAGTTTCGAGTTCTCAGGCGAGGAAAAATATGATATAACTTCTGATTTTAAGACAATTTTATTAATGTGGCTTCTTTGAAATGCTTTGCCAATTTTATGTTTTGAACAAGGCCCAAAACTTCCATCAAAACATCTTTGGGTTAGGGTCATAATAAATCAATATAATTACAAAGAAAACTTGTCTTTTCTTTTGATTTAACATGCTACAAAAATATGATAAATGAATTACTATACAGATGCATTTTTATGCCAATCACACCATCTTTCTGACAATAACTCATGTTTTCCACAATGCTCATGGTGCCATGGGATAACGCTATGATTCTACGGCATAGACTGCACAATAACCATATTTCATATTTTTCTCTGGGAGCACATGGAATCGCTGACAGCGTTTTTCCTGCTCTGTATTTTCATGGTGGAGCCGTGCCCGATGATGGTTATGATAATTTGATCTGAGAAGACACAGAGATTTGAACTAGCAGAAAGAAGGATGCAAATCCCTCAGTAAATCCCTACACTATATAGCCCGCAGCCTGCCGGGAGAGTTTAATATCTGCTGGAATGATTAAACTGAAAAGGTGAAACCACCATTGTAGTAATAAGAAGTAGGGGCTGTGCAACAGGGGTTGGAGAATGGGCTAATAGTTTGCACTGCAACTCTGACCTCCAATGTACACAGGCAAGTCGGAATACTAATTTCACCAACATGCATGCATCGTTCTTTTAGTCTTTGACTCAGATCTGGACATCCTGCACAAATGGAGCAATAATGTTTTTCTTTTTTAATTTGTTTTCTTGGTGTTCAATAATGAGAAAGGATAAAGTACGGCTTTGTTGTTGTTAAAGGATATCCTGAAAGAGATAATCTGATAAATACAGAAAGGTGGATTTATAATATTTTTGGCTTACTTATGTATGATTACATGACACCTGAAATATTTAGCATTCAACAGCTGTACAATCAGTTTCTTTTGATGGGTATTTTTTGAAAGACAATTATCAAAAATACAAGTTAGTTAGTTAGAGTAATTCCTCTTGGATTTTCATGGTCATAAATCACTACGTTCTAAACGAGGATAAAAGATTAACTTTATAACCACTGTTGGACAAAATCAGTCTAAAATGAGACAAAAATGAAAAAGTATTTAACAGCCATGACATCCAGAAAGATTAAATAATTAAGTAGAGGACTAAATGACAAGAAGTAATGACTGAAAAGGGTAACTGGAGGAATCAGTGGAGTTGCTAAAGCAAAACAGTTGTGGCATTCTGGATGTATGAAGCCTCACTAACTTGATGTTGTATACTTTACAAACATGGCATAAATAACATGAGGTTAAAAAAAGTCAGATTGCTAAATGACTTTAAATATAGGAAGTAAATCACACGCTTTCACCATAAACATTTCTATAGAAGGGGGCAGTCAGTAACTCTCCCAAACAAGGCTATAAACCAGACACCATAAAAAAAAAACATTTATGAAATTCTAGATGTTTTTTTTTCATATTAGGTTAATTAAGGATAGCCCAGACCCATTAACTAATGACATCACAATCTGTCTCTCTGATAAAGTATACCAACATACAAAATCACAGTAAAGAAGAGTGAATCAGTGGTTAATCTGAGCAGCCAGGGCAAACATTCATCAAACAATTCAACGATGATTTTAAAAAGAGGTTGGGGACAGCATTCCTATGTCTCTGTATCTCACTCTCAGGGTGCATTGGTAAGACCCAGATGTATAATGGTGCCACAGATGCAGATTTGTTCTATTTTCCCAACTGTAAAGGGCATTTAGTGTGCTGCTTTTTTTTACTTTTTAAATATTGACTTGTTGGGCACCTTAAGAACTTTCCAGTTTGAGTGTCTTCCTTTTTTGCTTTATGTACAAATGACATAAACATCAATGTACCCCAAACCATGATGGAATATTGAAAAAAAAGACTGGCTTGTGAAGTTATTCTTCCATGTCTTTTCCTCTTTTTAGTTATTTTTTATTCTGTAAAACAGGGCAAAAAACCCCACCAAGACTGTCAGCTAACAACACTGATCGGCCCACTGAAGTCACATTCTATCGTGCGAGTTTCTGTGGGAGCTCATATCGATGTAATTGTTACCACAAACACGAAGCGTGTGGTCAAGCGGTCTTATGTTCATAGGATCGTGATATTAAAAATCAGTCCAAGCTGTCTATCTTCATATGAGTGTGGTCTCCTGTGGTTTTAAAATCAGTAAAGATCCAAAGTTGTCAAAAACAAATGTAAAGCAACACAGCTTTAATGTCACTCCACTTTCTGTGAGTTTAAAGTCCAGCATGGTGCTGAATTGCTTGTGATCATAACCTCCAGAGACCCAGAAGCATTGGCCATCCCAGTGGGGTTTGTTGTTTCAGAATTCAAGGCCATTCCTTGTTTTTTTTATAGTTGATTATATTACCAAACCGTGAGTGTATATCATGGTTGTGAAGCTTTTATAGTGCATGAAAGGAGCCAATTTGATTTGCCATGATTGTTACTATAGCCACTATAAAACCCACTTCTAATATACGATACAACAGATACTTCATAATCTCATCCTGTCTAGAATTCTGCCCTTCAGCCACAAAAGTGTCCCCCCCTCACATGCCACACAGAGTATAGCATATCTTGGGGTCTTGATTTACAAAATGAGTGGGCATGGAGTCGCCAGCTATGTCTCCTTTGCTGCCAGTGTGGAGATTTATTGGACGGGTGTAGCACGCTATCCCAAGATCCCATCACCCGTGTTTAGGCATCAGAACCAACTGGTAGAAGTCACCAATGCAGAGACAAAGACATGATCCCTCACTGGCTTCCCACCCACGAACTGTATGCAATATTGGATAACACCTGCATATTAGACAGTGTTATAGTATATATATGATGGTCATGTCTTCACACACAGGACTACTGCATGTCTGATCATCTAGAAAGAAGTACGCCACATTGTGAATTTGACAAAAACATCCTTGTTTTCACATCTTATTAATTTTTTTTAGGAAGTCTCTGATTTTGACTTGGACCATGCTTGCTGTGTTTGACGGCACATCTGGTACCTGTGCCAGGTTATGATCCTGTCGCGTGCCACCTACTAGAGCTGGGTGAGTGTTTTGCCACCATATTCCAATCAAGCATTATGGAAAATATTAAAAATGCTGTCATGATCCAGTTAAATCAGTCTAGAAAAACCCTTCATGCTCTGATCTGTTTTGCTTTGGTTGGTCAACAGAACAAAACACCCGGCTGACCCAGCACCACCTGACTCCACACCCTTCATTAAATGTCTATTTATAGGATTTATAAGTGTAGACCTTATAAAAACCCATTTCACTAGAAGTAAACCTGATAGCACCCCTGGGTGTTCTCAGAAAAAAATCACACAACAATTTGAGGTAATCAATTTTCAGTGAGTGAATGAATTATCGTAACATCAGCTAGAGTTAAATTTCTAAAAAGGCAGTAAATAAGATACAAAGCCCTTTCAAAACACCTTAAAAGATGAGAAAACCCCTTTTCCCCTCACCTCTCAATTTCCTCTCACCTTTTGAATGACAACTGTTTTTTGTTTCCTGGAAAAAGCCAGAGCACACTAGTGACTCATGGTACTTCTTTTTTATACCCATCGTCTATTGTTTGTACAACTTACAGCTTTTAAGCAGAGGTGAGTTACACATCATAGCAGAATTTGGTATCATCTTGGAAGGTGGTGAACTGTTAAAAGAGAGTGTTATGATGGTAAAAAAAAAAAAAAAAAAAAAAAAGCTGCTAGTGGGACAATACGCAAGCAATGGCAGAATACATTTGTGTTCCAGGACTTGTGAGCCAATCTGAAAGCATGTGGGACAAGAAGTACTTCAATTTTAAGTCCGGAAGACTGGAGTGTACCACACACACACTCACACACACTCACCAGCATGCTTAGCCCACCGACTCAGGCACAGCAAACAAGAAGCAAGAGCTTGAAACTCTTCGCTTTCATTTAGATCACTTTGGAACATTTAAGGTGAAATACAACAATGGACAAAATCAAGAGGGTGGTAATGTGCAGACATCTTTCAGTAGGTATATTTTTGACGGTGTGACCAAAGTTGAAACATTTTAACCAGCACCACACAAACACTGCTGTCGCTGCAGGTGGGGAATTTATAAAAAGTGATGCAAACACAGCTCCTTTTAGCATTAAAGCAGCTTTATATGTGTATACAATATAACTTTAGAGGACAGGAAAGTGGCCGAGTTGCTGGATTTAGACAACGTTTGAAGATGGCTGAAAATGTGTCATCTGCGTTTCAGTAAAAAAGTCATTCTAGCTCTTTGAGGGTAAAAAACTGCACAAGTTGTTTAATGCATCTTCAGTAGCAGCTAGAAATGACGGCTCACATCCAGAGCTACTGATGCAGTTTAATTTAGGTCTGTGCTCACAGGGCCTTGAAAATAGGTTGTAGCTCAATAAACCCAAAATTTGTTTGTCCATGATTCAACCCCTTCAAGGAAAGTTGTGTTCCTTAAAAAAAAGATATTTAAGGGTTATTACAGTAGAATCTTTCCTCTTTTTTAAGACATTTGGGGTTGTAGGTTTATGCATTGTTCTATCTTTTAAGGGTTTTCTGTTTATGTTTTTATAGTTTGACACATATTTTTGTTTGTTTGTTTTTTTTTTAAGAAAATAAGTTTGAGCCTGAATGGTGGACACTAGGATATATATAAAAAAATATATATACCGAATCTAGATTTTTGTTCCATGATATGTAATACTACAGTTATACTACACTGTATAAACCCTCCTGGGTGGCTTGTCAGTAACTGTTGAAGTCGAGTCATGACCTTATTTACAGTAACCCCGGCGAATTAATACAGGAGTATGCTTAGGACCAAGTGATGCATGTAAGCTGGGTTAATCTACTGTTTATTACTCGTTTCATGCTTTATTACCTGTTGTAACATTAAACCACCCCTCCAAACACACCTGCATGTCAACCTGCAACTGAGAATGAGAAATACACTTTTATCTTTCAGTATTATCCTGCTAAACAGTATCCAGGCACAAAAGCAACCAACTCGCGGGGTAAATGCAACGACTCATTCAGGCTCCATACACAGTAATTCTGCTCGAGCCCCTTTAGTCTCTGCTGGCTAAATCCTCTGTTAGAGATAGAGGCTGGGTTTGATCCCCTGCAGGATCTCAGTTTATCTCTCTTGCAAATCTGCTGCCAGATGACAGGGTTAGCTTTGTGGACCGTGGCTGCCCACGCTCTCTGAAAGATCGACACAATGCTGGGTGCCACGGTGTTTCTGCTCTTTTACTATTCAGCGATGATGGACAAAGACCAGGCTTGAAAGCCAACTATTTATGTTTGGAAGAGCAATATCTGTTGGTTTTATTCTATTTTTCATCATATAAATAGTTTTTGAGTTAAATGTTTTTACAAAATTTGACAAAATGGATAAAATTTCACATAAAACCCCTAACTGTTTTATTTTATATCTCAGTTTTATTCACCAGTGAATTTCATTATGTATGACACATAAAAATGATGTATAACTTCAGGATATAACGCAAACTTAATTCCATCTCAGCAAACAAAAATCATATTTAATCGTGCCCCTTTAGAGCGAAAAAAGAAACAAAACAAAGGAGCAAAAGTAGAGCAGCAATTTGCAGAAATGTGAAAAGAAAAAGAAGTTTTATTATGTTTACCAACACAGCCAATGTCAGTACACTACTGTGTGCACTACATATTCCCAGTCACTGCTGTGCTCATGAACACACGTGTGTTTCTTGTGTCATCATTTCATCAGCGCCGTGCAGCCAGCTGCTGTCGCTGCTTGCTCATTAAACATTTGTAGAGTCAATACAAATTCCACCAAGGCTCCCTTCCTCAGTGCAAACACTGGAGAATACAGTATGTAAACGCTGCCGCGCTCATCATGCATCTATGCAGAAAATAGAGCTATCTTCACACCGACTGTATCAATAACTGGGGGGCACAGGGAGGGGGTCCAGAAGCAAACCTCCGCATTTCATTATGAGCAGGCGTCGCCTCCGGCAGATGAGGAGGTCTGATGCAGTTGACAGCTTCTGTCTCTGCAGGGAATTGCTGATTATTGTTAAATGTCAGTAAAATATCTAACCAGCATGTCAGAGTTCTTCTGCTGAGTTTTCTGTGCACAAGTTTTACACCAAGTTCCTTAAAAGTCAGAATAATATGTGCAAATATTGGCACATTTATCTAAATATATAATATCCATCACACATTGCACTGTAAAGCTAAGGTAGATCATATTCCTGTATGTTTTGTTTTTTCTTGGCAGAATAATTTTAACTCTCAAATTTTTCATCTTTTTTCCTTCCTAAAGATTTTACCTTATTGTAACAAAATAAATTTTTCTCTTTTTTTCCACAAAAAAACATTTATCTGTCAACCTAAAACATAAAGAAAGAGCAGAAAATAGTGTCTGATCTCTCCTACTCAAAAAAAAAAAAAAAACTTCACGCGGCTTGCCAAATCAAAGTGAAGTCCTGTGTCTGGTACGAACAAAAACTCTGTCAGATATCAAGAACAGACCGAACCCAAAATTGTAAAGCACTGAACGACCCCTGCATCCTTCGAGAAGAGCAAGATTTTATATTTTTGTTGAAGTTTGGGCTTCAAAGCTTGAAAGAATTGTTGATCCAGGACAGGACACCAGCTTTTAAGAGAGAAGGAAGAGTGACAGGACAAAGGGTGCCAGCCACAACTAAAGGTACCTCAGTAACATGGTAGGATTTGTTTTGACTCAAGGAAACCAGGGCAGGAAACAGAAGCAACAGGTTTTCCAGCCTTAGTCCAACAAGATAATCAGTCATGATCACCCTCCTCAGGTGGGGTGAAGTATTCCTTTACTGTCATCCTGACCAGCAGCTCCACAGCCCAGGTGACCAATAACTGTTACTAAGCCTGGTCTGCTATCAGTGTTGTTCTTGAAGTCCAAGTTCGGGATGGATCGGTCGTACACTGTGTCGTCCTGTGTCCAAGTTCAGATAAAATCAGAGCTTTGAGCTTAAAGTCTAGTTAAATCTTGGTGTATAAGTGTGTTTTAATGGCTGGAGAGAGGAGGGGCTAAAAAGCTACAATATCTGACTTGATGGCAAATTTTTGATACTTTGTTTTCATTATGTAATAAAGTTAAAATGCAGTTTGAGCACAGTACAAAGGCTCAAGAGCCAGTCAGAATGGCCAGGCTTTCCTGATCTTTTTTTCTAAAAGCATGCTTACAAAATCCATACCATTCATATTACCCTTGTATATTTTGTCTGTTAAACATTATCAAAACTGAATTGTTCATTGAGAACGGTTGTGTTTGGATGCACCTGAAATACATGTGTTCCAATACATTTGTGATGTATAAAGATGCTCTGCTGCCACAAGGTTAACAGTTGTCTATCATAAATTATGTGTCATAAATTATTGGCTGAAGCAGTAATACCTTTAAATTATGCATTTAGTGCTTACATTATTGATCTACTGTATTCTGTTTGGTACCACCTTGCAAGGCCCTTGTAGGTATTAAGGCAATGTTTAGACAAGATAATAATAATTTTATACTTGAAGTATTTTCTATGTGCTGTTTTATAATAAATAAATAAATTTACAGTTAACCAAACAAAAAAAAAACTGAACTTTCATTTGTTTCATATCCTTTTACATCATTTCTTAAAAGTATATCATGTACATGCATCCTTCACATTATGTGTGCAGGAATTCTCAAAATCAGAGATCATAGGGGACTGACAGCACATTAATTTTTTTTTTTTTTTTTTTTTTAGTACAAATTGCATTTTGCATGATGCTGAAATGATAAACTGGAGAAGAACAACATCAAACTTTAAAAAAATTTTTAACAGTATGTTTACGAGACTGATATTAGAGAGCACCTCCTGGTGCATACGCTTTGAGCTTCTTCTGACTTCATCTGCAGTAACTATATTGACTGCTACCGAGAGTAATTTGGCTACTGGTCTGCCGCCTCCGCCCCCGCACTGCAAGAGTGAGAACAGCCTGCTGGGAAAAAAAAGCACTCTGGGGCCTGCTTATCAACCATCTTCCTGTGATCCACTCTTGAAGACCTCAAACTCAAGACTGAATAAAGTTTTGTTGCAAAAACTGTGAATCATGATAAAATGATTGCCTTTGAAAATCTATTTGAAAAAATGAATGAGGGTCTCTGTCCACATTTGTCAAGTGCACTGTTAAGTTTCATACAGAATACAGACGAGCAGTCAAAAACAGATAAAACCTTAATGTTCAGAAGCTCAAAAAACAAAAGTGAGATCCTGAGAGCGCCTCCTTGTTGGCAGGTTATCAAAATTATCTCAGTGAAGACAGGTTCTCCATATACACATGTCATATGAGTTACCGCCTGAGCTGAAATTGCGTGATTCAACCAGCTAAAGTTCACAGGGTAGAGTGTGCAAACACCAAAGTTCGTTTACTTTCCCCCCTTCTCGGCTGACCTCGAATTTCCTATGTCGCAGACACTTTGAAATCCAGTTTGTTTTTGGGCCCTCCAAAAGACAACACTCTCACTTTTTCATGGCGTAAATTCTTTCAGGGGGTGAATTACAACAACAGATGCAAATAGTTTGTGTATATTTGCTCAGATGTTTTATATTTGATGTTTTTATGACACAGATATCACAGGGTACGGTGGGCAGATTTTTAAAAAGGCAACATTTTATTGTGAAGGACTTAACCTTTCTCATCAGTTGAAACAAGATTTAGGAGATAAGGCAAAAATGTAACCTTAACATGAACCCTGTGTGAACGTATGACCTGCAGTGGTATGATCTGCCTCTGGTGTAAGGCTAAATAAGTCCAATGTGTGCCGAATGATTCAGAGAGAATCAACATTTATTGAACTTATCCGTCCTGAATCTGAGTTTGCTTTAGATGGTATTACGGATTTCATTAGTGAAACGTAATCAAATTTACAGATGAGACGAGCAGTGTTGGCATGTGATAAAAACAAAAGTTTACAATGCAGTGTCACTGTTAAGATTGTTTTTTACCCATTTAGCACCCGAGGAGGTGAAGTTTACAAGAGCTGTGGTGTGCAGAGCGAGGTGCCAGACAGTCAACACTCGACTCCACTAAACAAAAGTAAACACAAGGTCCAAAGATAGCTGATGGCTGTCAATCAAACTCATCCCCAGCTGCCCGCGCCTGTCAGCCATCACTCTTTTTTTCCCATGGTTCCCTTGGGTCAGAAGATCCCTGCCCCATGTTTTTAGACAAACAGATCAGATTCCTCCTCAAACAGGCCGCTGCCGTCTCTTTTGATAACAATGTAATAATTCAAAACAAATGATTCAGCTCTTTGATGAGAGCGCTTTTATGGGTGACGAAGACTCACCCTCAACCCGACATCTGTTTGATTTTATCTCCACAAACTTTGTCCTCGGCTGAAAAATTTACAGGCTCTGTCCGGAGCAATGTTAAAGCTGGCTAATAGAAGAGCAACAAAGGCAGAGACACTGGACAGGACAGCAGGTCTTAACCCTCAAAGCTCGGGACATAAAGCGCACTTAACCTATGCTTTACAACACTGAAGAATGCAAAGACCATGTTTTCAGTGGAAAAAAAGTTTGGAAGTTCTAAAAAAGTGACATTTTAATGAATAATCTACGTTGACCATCACACCAATAATTAACAGTTAGACAATAGAAATACAACTTTGGTTTAATTTCTATTTGAAGAGAATGGGCCCTTTATCATAACTTAAGTTTAGCATGAGCTAAAAATCCGAGTTGCCATTAGCCATTGCTGAACTTGGAAAAAGTTTCATGAACTTCATTTTAAGTTTATATGTCAATGTGCCACTCTGTTTTAGAAAGTTTGTTGTGCATTTGGGCAAAATTTGACTTGAAATAGTTTTTATAGTTTCTAAGATTAGATCATATCATTGTAGTTTGTGTACAATAGGTGCAGTAAAAGGAATATACTGTGTCCTGTTCAAACTGTATTCATAGAAAGTATTTTGAAAATATCAAAGAGAGACATGGTGGATGTGTAAAATTCTCAAAAACCTGAAAATGTAATGCAGGTTGGAAAAAAAAAATGTTAACTTCAGAACGTTTTGGAAAATCATGGACATCTACTTCACAAAAACTTGTCAGACATAATATTTGGTAACCAGCTTACTGATAGGTCAGTGTTTATCTAGTTACAAGCTCTGTTGCTTGGCTTAAAAAAATGTTTGACTCTTGTTTTAAAATCATGGAAGAGTCATGGAAATGTCTTGGCAAATGAACCTTAGAGCAGGTAATGGATAAATGATTGTTTTGTCCTCTGAGGAGGACCCAGTAAGACACAATTTTTCCAGCTACTCAATGAGCTACTTATTTTTTTCTGAAAATCTTTCCAGAGGGACTCTGAACATTGTTTGAAACTTTGTTGAGTGTTAAATTTAAATTTCATGCTAAGACAGTGAGTAGTTGCTAAAGCTCATAGTGTAAAGCTCATATAAATCTGTAGAGTCAGTATTTTCCTAAAATATATTATTTTTGTGCTTATTAAGTGAAATATTTCCTGTGGCATTGCAAAGTTGAAAAAAAAAAAAACATTGGTTATCTCCTACACTTTCCTGAAACATGTGTGAATGAAAAACATGACCAAAACCTGGTTCCCTCTTAATTCTTCATATCAGCGTTACCTTCTCATGCCTCTATATTTCTTCCTTTGACGAGGGCTGGGGGGGCTCGGTGGTGTTGGGGGAGCTAGGTTGGGGCTGCCTCTGCTCTAGACCCTGGCCGTGGTTGGAGCTGTATGCTAAAGCCATGGTCAGGCCCCAGAGATTTCCAGCCTCTTAGATGCCTATAACTCATCCCGAGCCCTGCTTCTGAGGGGAGATTTTCCCCCCTCAATCCCAGGCCTGAAATATCCTTTCAAAGGCCGCAGACTGGAGACAGATATGTAGGTGTTTTAGATAAGGTAGGAATTGCATTAAAGGATTTTTCCGTTTTAAAGCTGTTGCCATCTTTTTTTGCCCTTTCCCATAGACTTGAGAGGAGGAGTTGAGAAAGGATGGGAAGAAGGGGTAAAGGGGTGTACTTTGGGACCGACTAGTCCGTACATTTGTGGTCAGTTCACAGCTCATAAAAGACTAACGCTAACCTCAGTAAAAAATTGAATAATGTAGAGTGGCGAGAGGCAGCACAGAAGCTTCTCAGAGAATATGAAAGTTATTGACCTGAGTTGGGAACCAAAGCCTCCCAGCTCATTGATCTCTTCACAGAGCTAATTAAAGGGCAGACAGATGAATCTTCATGTGGAGGAAAAATAGTAAATTCAGAGTGATGAATTTTTCAGACTGATGAGGATTCTTGCCAAATGCAACCGTCAAATTAAAAGCTCTTACCCCAAACCTCAGAATGCTATAATTTTATTTTGCAAAGCTGAGTGTAGCCAAAGAGCAAGTTAGTAAAAGTCAACAGTCTCACTCAGGCTGCAGCGTGTGAAAGTGAAAACTAGTTTAAACTCTTTAAACTCCAGCGTGTATTTCGGTGTATGCATGGCATCCCCAACCTCTCCTCTGTTTTATGAGATTACACACGACTTTGGCATTCACTTAAAAAACTTAATAATTATGTGGCCTCTTTTTCCCCCTGAACCGACTGTGTTTACATTCACCAGCCTCGAATGCACACAGTCCAGTCCACACACACGGCTCCACATGTCGCTGTTAGGGAGTGTTTGTTGGACTGGGCTACAGAGAGATTAGTCGCCTCGTTCCCTCTGGATGAGCAACGTTTAGCCAAAGCAGGAAAGAGCTCGGCGGCTCATTTTCCGACAGGGCTATAAGACTGATAATGATTCTTATTTTACAATAAGCTGAGATTTTACCCTGAGAAAGAATGCTAAAATATCACTTAGATTTCCAGAAAGTTTCACTTCAAGATCACTATTACACTCGCTTCTCAAAACTCAGTGTAGACTTTTTCATTTGACTGCTACTTAATCTGAAAAATATAGTCTCTTAAAGACAAAGGATTACAAAAAAATATGTGATTAATTTCACAACAACATTACACTATTTTCCACAATTTAGCTCTTCTTCATGGCCTAAGATTTAGCAACATATAAAGCAAAGGAACTCGTTGAATAGTTTGTTTTCCTTAAAACAAATCATAAAAATAAATCAGAGGAAGTTTAAAGACTCTACCTTTCCGGTTGTAAGCAGATGGAACCATTTAGATAACACAGTCATCATCTGGCAACTTTAAGTCATAAAGGAAGAAATGTGTCCCAAAGTATTCTTAGTAAAAAAACAGCATCTTTTACTTTAAAAATCTGTAAATATATCAGCGGTTACGGCACAAAAACATCCAGTCATAAATCAGAGTATTTGAAACCCTGCAGAACCAAAGCCTTGATATTCACTGAAATAATATATCACATATCTCATATTGAGAAAATTACAGGCAAGCACACGCAGTGTAGGGAAGGGCGCTGGAGTAGACAGGGACTATAGGACCCACATGGTCCAAACCCACACATCCGTGGATTCGTAACGGCATGGGAGAGAAAAATAAGAAAGGGAGAGAGAGTCGGGAAAGTTGCTGAAAACATGCGCGTGCTAGTGGCAGAAATCAAGGAGGGAAGGAAAACCAGACGTTAAAGTTCTCAAGGCATCCATCAGGGACAAAGTGCTCCTGTCTGAAATTCTTCTCAATTTAAACTCTGCATACCGAGACGACTTCCTTGAAGCTCTTTAAGGTAAGACCAGCTTCATTTCTATTCTTTGCCCCTCCATTGTGCTATTTTTTTCCACCACCTCTGCACAGCTTATTGGCTCATTTGTTGTTTGGTGGTGTACATTTTACTTATTGAGCAGTGGAGTTTTGTACAGCCTAGGCAGAGATTAAGACAAATTCTGATAAGGACTGGAAGTTGACTCTCAGCATTAAGGAGGATTAATGTTTAGCTCTGTGTGGCAGGGGCCTTCTCAGTGGCTGTGTTTACGCATGTGTTGCAGACCCTGCATTAATCCGAAATTAGTATAAAAGATCAGCTGTGGCCACTGAGGCGAACCTTCACAGGGCTTAGGCCGGTAATCAAGTCGCACTTTGGGACAATGAGTGCCTGGAAGGTCAATGAGAGGCCTGGGATGGAGGGATGGGGATATTGAGGGTGGGGGTGGGAGAGTGGTGAGGGACTTTTGGTGACCACATGGTTTAATTTAGGTTAGATCCACATACACACATGGTTTGCCCCCATAGAATCCACCGTCTCCTCTTTATTTTGAGCGTTCATGACTATGATTTGTTTTTCCTTCAGCTGCTAAGATGTAAGAGTTTATAATTCAACACTTAAAAGACATTTCTTCCTTTTTCCTTTAAGCCTGTCTGAAATCTTATACGTGTATTTGATGTCACGCGAGTTTACATTTCAGCTCACTAAGTATTAGCTCCATCACATAATTATAATGTGTGCAGAGGGATTATAACAATAAATAGTATAAGACTATCGAGCTGCTTGTAGCGTATAGAACAACATCTCCTGTTCCAATGCAAACCAACGTAGAGTGGAGCAGAGGCGGTAAGAGAATCACAGGAGATGTCTCGGCTCCAGAAACCATCTTTTTACAGGAAAGTAAAACTGTGTCAAATTGAAAACAAGCAGTATGAAAAAAATCAGCGGTGCCAAAGTAGAGCTGGCTGGTGCAACAGAAGCAGCAGCACACTCAGGAAAATAAAATAAAGGAAATATAGCTCAGTATAAACCGCAGCCACTTGCAAAACTGTTGATATCTGCATTATTTTGTATATTTAAACCACTCAGACTGCGAGAAGCCACACTCAAAAGCTGCGTCCAAAAAGGAGACAATTTTATTGACATTTTAAATAAGGCTCACCATACAGTGTGTGTAGTGTTATAATGTGGCCAAGTGAATGTCTGCTGCTGCAAAAAGGGTCAGAGGAACCTTGTAAATACTTTCCAAACTACATCTATGACTCCTTGAATTATTTATTTATTTGAAGGGCTTTTATAGCGCCTGGGTATATTACTGTGCCCTTGAAAAAGAAGCAGAAAATCATCTGCGCACTGGCACGTGCCACCTACTACCCTGCATTAACTTTTCCACAGTAGTACCAAAACGTCTATCCTCTGTGCACACATGTTAACAACAAACAAACTACAAATGAAAGGGCACCAGCGCAGAAAAACAACAGCAACACAGCCGAACGATAATTTAGGGCATTTGCACCACATTGTGGTGGAAGCAGCTCTCTTCAAGTGCCAGCAGGGTACCAGCGAGAGCCCCCCACCCCAGCCACCCACTGCTCCAGCTAAGATTAGACAAATTAAACACTATTATTCACGTCACTCCCGCAGCTGGCCTTTTAAGTGGTTCTGCGTTAACTATCATAATGGTTTGCTTTGAAAGCCACAGTCTTCTCCTTAATTTACATCACGAAAAAGCACTTTTGGCCAAGTCTCAGTGGGATCTTTTCTCCACTTCTGCCCTGAAGTTGCAAAGAGGGAAGTAGGTTTTCTTTACACTGCAGTTTTACGTGTCAATTTGTATGTACATAATATTAAAAGCCAGGAGACATTGCTAAGACTTGTGTTCACTAAAGTTAAATTTTAACAGTTTCAGTAAAAGCTCAACTTTTGGGGGCATTTTGGTTCAAAGTCAGCTCTACTTGACCATCATGTCCCATGTTTCATCCCTTACAAAAAGACATTCCTGAGTGTGCCCGCTCAGACTGATGGCTGTGGTAAATCGCTCCTGTCTCACATCCGTCCATACGTTTTTAATGTAGCCTCCTGTTGGGAAAAAAGCTCTTTCATTCTCTCTGCTGTATCCTCACAACCTGATAATGGATGTGGTATTGGCCAAGACTCTGTGGACTGAGGGGACCGGTGATGGATAACCTAGTTTCAGACCCATCATCAATGTACAGCATGTGCCTTGTATCTGTGGTAAAATGCCCCCCCTGACCACACTGAGCATGCTCCAGAAACATGTTAGGCCAGTCCTTGACTTCCTGTTTGCTGTTTTACATTTTCAAGCTCACAGCCAATAAAATCTGTTGTTTTAGTGTGTCACTCTGACATTGGATGATCATAACACAGCAGACAAGGTATAATATTATTGCTACATCAAAGGCATAAACTACAGATCAATTGAGCTCCTTTCACACATGTACTACAAAGAGACAGAAATCTATTGTGGCATTAACCCAGATTATCAATTTAATACATGCCACAGTTTTGTTAACTTGAGTCTCATCCTCCTGAAGGTAGTGCCCACCGAAAATTGAACAATTTAGGAATGAGAAAAATTCTACATGCAATCTATCAATATCAGTGATGATTGCGTTAGGATTTAGGATATTCTCTTTAAGTCAAGGTTTAGCTGCATTTTTTTTTTTTTGGTATATTCGGTTGCTTTTCAGCTTAGAACTAGACTAAAATGAGGCTTTTTTTTATTTCCTGAAATGAAATAAACCAGTGGTGGCCAACTTGCGGCTTGGGAGCCACATGTGGCTCTTTGCGTTTCGGTTTGCGGCCCTTGATCCATTCATAAAAATATATATGGAGTTATGAGTAGCGGTGTGCCGATCAATCTTAAATATTGATATACTGATGCCAATTCTGATTTAATACTTAAGTTTCAGTTTCTCTTCTCTAGTACAAATCTAAACACACAAACACAATAAATTTCGCTTCGGAAATTGGAAATGTATTGATTTTCATTTTTATGAAATTTCGTTTATGTGTGAGAGGAAGTGTGTTTGTAAGACCACGTGCGTGATGTGGCTCTTCATAGTTCCATGGTAGTTTTTGTGGCTCTTGGTCTCTGACTGGTTGGCCACCCCTGAAATAAACAGTCAGAACTTTTTTTGATACCATGAGCTTTTAAAAGTTATTATTCCGAGGTTTTTACTTAGTTACACTATTTTGTCAAAATTTGGAAAAGATAAATGTATACTAGTTTCTTTAAATGTACACACTGTGGAGGACAAGTTTGCATTTTATCTGAGGGACACTGTAAAACACAGATTATAGGCTTGATCATGCTGTTATGACTTTGGGGTCTTGGTTTTATCACCAACTCTTGGAAACCCTCACAGTTTGTCTCCAAAGAAGGAGCCAGTTTCTGGTGTCAGAACCAACATCATCGCTGCAGGAGCCGGGAGAGCAGAGTAACGCAGCCTGCCTTTCGCTCCCCTGCTCCAAACATTATTACCTTCAAGATGTCTTGCATATCAACTTCAAACCAATCACCAGAGAGCTGCACAGGACATTTGGAGGAGGAAGAAAAAAACCTCTTCTGTAGGTTGAGACTGTATGTCTATAAAAATAGTGAGAGAACAGCACATGCTTTGGTGAAACTTGATCACTTTGTCTACAAAATGCAAATCGAGCTGGTGTGATGAAACACCCGGTGAATTGAGTTGCAGATTATCTGTGGATTATAATTTAAATGCTCGTATCATTAGCTAACTGAGGAGTTCTGCTTTTATATTGTTTCTCTTTCATTTTGGATGAGAAAGTTAGACTTTTAAATGTAGGATCTTTAAATTTCTCTGTTTTTAGAGCATTGAAACGATAACATCTGGTATAATCCTGTCCAGTATCTCTGTAAATGGATTTTTAAATCAGGGCACTTACGATTTCAAACATTTTTTTCTTCATGTTTCATCTCTGAATAATGACTCAGTCTTACGAAGTGTCCTTTATCAGTGTGTGGTGAGACTCAGCACTCCAGGAGGTAATTAGTCCGAGCAGGGTTAAACCTGTGACACCATTAGAAAACAGCTGTACGACTCACCATACAGCATGAGTCTCCTTGTCCCCGAGTGTCTGGAGGAGCTACAGGCGGCTGGTTCTCATCCTCTCTGTGATGATTTATGTCTGACACATCACAGTACAGTAAAAAAAAGGAGCCAGTGTATAGAAAATAAGAGGCAAGGGGGAAAAAAATATGCTCTTCACATTCACATGTTTTGCATTTCTGCCTGCATGGGCGAGGATGACATTTCATTTCTTACCCCGAGTCATCTCTAAAGGGCTAATTCAATTTGCACTCCAAGCTGTTTCTAATCCTCTCTCCCTGCTCGATTTTTCAGTGGATGCAGGAACATTTGGTGTCTGATTGTCTTTTAATGTCGGACAAGGAGTAGTTTTTACACAGCTGGAGGTAAATCTCAGGTATACAAACGTCCCTTATACTGAGTTCATTGTGTTTCATTGACAACTACCACTTTGCAAATTAACTGATAAACTGCTTTATCAGTGTTCTAAGTGTTTTTTTTTCACAGATTTTAATTTTACATTATGAAGAGTTTATTCATCTCTGTAAAAACTAAGTGAGCTGGTTTCACTAAAAAGATGTTCACAGTCTAGATTTATTATGCAATTTGGTTGTTCGGTTCAGTGGGTGGTGCTTGATGCTAAAACTGCATCAACTGCCTAAATGGATGCCATAATTAATAAACTATGTCAGTTCACAGATAAAACATTGCACAAAAAACCACATAAGTACTGTTGGGAAAAATATGTGCTCCCAGATGAATAATGTGTTACATATTTGAGTATTTAAAAGTGGAACGCCATGGTGTTAACGCCAGAAAAAATATAAGGAGGAGCTTTGCTTTGTTGAAGAGCATAAAATGTTAAAGTAGAACATGTGGCTGCCATTATATATTTAGGGTATATAAATTACAGCGACACAAGATAACTTTCTTGGATTTGGGGGGTATTTTGGAGGTGTCACCCTGCTCTTAGACATACAGCTAACCTTATAGACCAGTGGTCCTTGCTACGTTTTAACAGACACAAGCAAGGTATCGATCTTTTTTTCCAAGTAGGTTTTTTTTCTTATACACTATTCAATGTTGCCTGTCATCAAGTCTGGGGACCAGAGAGACAAATATTTGCTGCATCAGAGGCCAGACTTTTTTCTCCAGATGAGTAGAGCACATATCAGAATCACCCAATCCAATTGTACAGTATCCAATTGCAATGATGCAACTGGATACTGTATTTCAAGAACTCTGCCTACAGAGTTGAGACAGCAGGCCCAAATTGGTACCCAAGGTTGTCTGTGTGTTCTTTTAACCCCAAACCATTTTGACATAATCATCATCCTGTTATTTTCTTTGACGTCTAAGACGGTTTTAGAAAAGGAATCTTCACTTTTCACACACTAATAAATATTAATTGTTAACTGATGATTCTAGTGTAAAGAGTGAGCTATGAGTACTTGAAAGCATTCACAACACTTGAGCAACACGACCTTGCTCCACCTTCTGTAAGAGAAGTAGCAGTTCTGTTGCCTGAGCATCTATATTTGTATTGTGGTCATGCACGATCCATTGTGGGATTGGAAAAGCACACAAAATGCCAGGCTACAGTATCCAACAACTGGTGCTGACTGTTGCCACGAAAGTTCCTTTTCATCCGTCACTGGCTGGACACAGAGCCCACCTGCTAACAGCCCGCGCTAAGTGATCCTTACCCACTTATGTGTCGCGTGTAAAACTAATTTTCTCATATTCATTCAGTTAGCCGGTGGCTTTTAAATCAAACATTTTCTTCTGTGACATCATACCACTTTTTTCTATTTGGATAAACAAAAGGTGTCTCAAAAAGTTGGTTGTACTAGAGCCAAAAAAATTGTATCAGCTGCATTTTTGTTGTTATTGTTTCTTTTAGTGGCACTCAGGCAACTTCAAAGCATTTTGTCCCTCTGATGCAAATGTCCATATTGTAAACCTAAAGATTGTGCTTATACATGACAGCAGCAGCAGGGAGTGTCTTTGGTGTCTGAGGTGAACATTAGCATTTGGCATGTGAATCTAAGTGGCACTGGCACGCCGCAAAAGTGAAAATAAGAGGGAATACTGTACAATTCAAATGTTCTTAGGTTGTCTCAGAGGAAAATACTCGCATGTGCAGAGTGTAAATAAATAACCCAGAAATATCTGAGTTTCAGACGTCTGCCAAGTAACCTGACACCAGACGTAATAGCAGAGATAAACTGAAAGTTCTGTCTGTGCAGCCAGTCAGACATGCTATGGGAGAAGTTTCTCTTTACCAGCTCTGCACACCACGTCCCTGCACCGCATTTCTGTCCATTAACACATCCAGTGTGTACGCATTCAATTTGGGAGCGTAATAGGAGGCAGATGAGCCACGCAGTCGCTCCCCTCGCAGTCGGGAGAGACCCTGCAGGAGGGTAAATTTGTCCAACTAAACTCATCCCAACAGGGGGGAAGCCCTCAGGTCAGAAGCCCTTAAGTTGAGGCCAGCAGACACTCCTATGAGTTTGTGATGAAAACCGAGCGATCCATCATCGCCGGCACGTTCGTCTGCTGAGGGACTGTAAGCGTGCTGGGGGCTCCCACAAGCCTCCACTTGATCACAGTTAAGCTGAGCTACATGGGGCGGCAGAGCCATCAGTCATTATGAAAATGGAGGGGAACTGAGATAAGCTCCCACATTAAATAATTAAGGTAGATCCTCAACGGGACTGGGAAAGACGAGATGTTCCAAAAGTAAAAGCTCAACACTTGGTATTGCAGATATTGCAACACCAGAAGGCAACATGGCCTTTACGGGCTGAATTTTAAAAGTGGAATACTAGGAAATAACTACATAACACAACATGACGGATTTACATAAATATGTGCCACAAGGATGAAACTTTACAGTTCTTTACTGTTTGTTGAAAAACCTGGAATTGTTTATTTGGAGTACCCATTTGTTGAGTTAAAACTGAACAATAAACTTTTTTTTTCTTGTCACCACAACCTGAATGATGGAGGGAGTTGAGAGTTTCCTTATGTACACTTACTTGTTTAAGAGTTAGACCACGTTAAAAACCAGAGTAAAACTTTTACAGACTTAAAAAATATGAACATGCTCTCAACTTATAAACTTAGCATGAAATCCCTGAACTGTAAAGACCAACATGTAGATTTATCTATCAGCATGGCATATTGATCAATCTATTTTAAAAATTAATTTGTAAACGAACATGATTGGAAATCTATTACCCTGTCTAATGGAGATGTTTGTCTCAATTAACACTACTTAATATCTAAACATAGCAAAATATCAAACTATGAAAGTTGCAACAGTTAACTTTTCCCAAGATTCAACTCAAAATGCTTAAGTTTAACTGAGGGCTCTTTTTTTCTTTTTCTTTTTTTAATTTTCTGTAACAGCATTTTCTGTACCACCTTGTTTAACACATTTGCTGATGTGACCCCCTGTTTTCCCCACGAGCACAAAGGTAGCACCACCCCTCCATCTCGGAGCCGTGCTGAGTCTGGCTCTGATTACTCTGGGAGCTACTGCCTCCTCTGCCTGAGAAAAAACGCTGCTGCTTTAAAATAAATGTTATTGTTTGTCACAGAAAACCAATCCGATTACTGTTCCGTCTCTCAAACGCACACTTAACGCCGCGCACCGGCCTGTATTTACGCATGTGGTTTTCATTCTGTCTCCCCAGCAAGAGGGGAAACGGACACCCTCAGTTTTCATCTTTATTAAGTCACACTTTGGGTGTAGGGTTGAAATGGAGGCTGTTTACACAAAGTGTTTGGCAATCTTTGGGAGACAATCTGTCGGTCCACATCAAACAATAGATTGAGTTTCTCAGGAATGGGCAGAGGAGACAAGGAAAAGACGGCTCCTGTGATACTTGTGACGTCTGTGTTTGCTCAGCCTGACAGTGAAAGTGAGGAGTTGTTAAAGTGCGGTGTGGAAATTGCGTACAATGACAGTATCATTTCACATTAGCTAACTGTGCTGATACGACAGAAGTGAGCATGTGTGATTTTGTCTTAAAGTGTAGCATGTGGCTGATTGTCAATAGTCTTTAAGGTGGACATTTCTACATTTCTGTGCATCTCCTTGATTTAGTAAAGCAAACACACACAGTCCTAAAGTAATGACAATTATAAAAAAAAAAAAAACAGCAGTGCAATTAGAGATCAGATTAAAGGGTTAAAAAGGCACCATAGAGGAGAACCGTCCGCTGGGTCTGCCAAGGCTTAGAAGTCAGACTGTTCAGCTTCAAATGTCAAGCAGCCGATCGTTCTGTCCCAGCGTGGCTCTGTCTCCCCAGGCTGCTTCTCATAAACTTCACCTCCATGGGACACCTCTATTTGACACCCAACAAACCAACATCACCCGCCTCCCAGGGGAGAATAAAAGATCCAATATGTAAATGTTGTGAAAGGACCCAATTAGGAAATGTATCTTGTTTGAATGGAGTGGTAATAGTTTAATTTCAAAAACATGTTCTCTGCCTCCCTGGTAATGTGTCTCATGTGGGGCTGTGGCTTTCTGCAGAGCGGGGGCTGGGTGGGTGGTGAAAGAGGAGGGGAGGGGGTTGAACGTGCTTGGTGGCAAACATTTGTTTATGTTTTCCTCCTGGTGCATCATTTCAAAGGGGAGCATGCATGCTTCATCTCCTGCAGATTAGAAACACATTGCAGAGCGCTCTGTATGGTAAAATGTCAAACCAAGTGTCATATCACGTACGAGAGGGAGAGACGGAGCATTATGTAACGCAGTGATCCTAAAGAAACAATAACTTTTGCATTAATCAGCGAGGCATCAGCTCATTTGGTTTCACTTAAATCCACGAGGCCTCCTGGTGAGCAGGAATAGATTGTTTTTCGGGACCCCCCCGCTCCTGCTGAGATGGGGGAACTGCTATGCATCTGTGGTAGTGTGTGCATTTAAAGCACTGATTGAAACAAGGGGAAAATAACTTAAGAGAAATAGCAAAACTTAATATGAAGCCGACTGTGGAGCATCACCGTTTCCTGTTCTCCTTTTTAGTTTCCACTTGCACTCTGCAAAACCCGAGCCCACAGTTTAACGAGACTCTACTTATAAATGCTGCCATCACACACTACCAGAGCAATGTCCTTGAACAGACCACCATCCCCAAAACCAAGAAGGAACTTTTAATTTTATTTTAATTTTCTTCCAAGTAGCCCCCGCAACCAATTCCGCTTCTATTTAACAGACATGAAAAACCAAATCTTTTCCCATTTTTGATTGAATCATAAAAAAATACTACATGAATCAGTCTTTTGACATTTAATTTGAAAATGTGTCTCTCTTCTCTACCTCTGGTGCTGTCAGGTTTAACATATTTCTGAATTAAATTAGGGTTTTAACATTCACGGGGAGTGACATTTATCCAAGTCCTAAAAGTGGTCATGGACAAGGTTTTTATTAGATAGAGGGAAAGTAATTTTGCTGTGGGATATGAGCAAAGAGGAACCACTGCTGCATTGGGAATGGTTCACCAAATTAGAGAATTGATGGTGAAGAAACATGAAATGCTGATACTGCAATTATCCATGTTGGGCTCTTTTCACACATGAAACGTTAAAATAGAATTAAACCCGCATGACGTGTGTAAAAATCTATCTTGTGTTTTCAAGCTGCGTGGTATATACAGAAATCTTACTGGAGGTGGGCTGGAAAACAGTTTGCATTAAGTTTAGGTTTAAAGCTTGTGTTCACACATGCATCCAGCTGACACTTAAAGGACTTCAGACCACAATGCTTGTTGATTGTTTTCTATTTCCTATCTGCTGGTAAAGTAGTTGTTAAAGTGGTAAAAGAAAAATCAAATAAAGTGTGTTTTGTCTGGTACTTCATAAGACTCTTCATAAAACATTAGATTTACCATATTTCCCCACCATATTGTTTTCAGTTTGTGTACACACACCTGCAGACGGTGAATATGAGACTGACCGGGTGTTATCAGTGTGAGCTGCAGTAGCCAACAGCAGCGAGGCGCTGGGCAGCACGGGGTGAACACGCTGCTGGGCAGGGTGAGGCCTTATCGCAGCTTTAATTTTTCTCCCCAAGGTGAGCTGGGAAGAGATCAGTGGCACTAAACCCTGGGAATTACCCTAGATATTGGCCCCCTGTGCTCTGCAAATGAAATCCTGCCGTCTGCAGGAAGAACATGGTGGTTAACACTCTGAAAATCAGTTTTTGTGCAGACCACAGCTGGCGAGAAGGGGCGAGGGAAAGTAGTGGAGAAAGGAGAGGGAAGGAGGAGGAAAGAGGCGGGGGGAGGGTGCTTTTAGAAAATCGACATTACTCATAAGGAGAAAAAGACAGAGGAGGGAGGCTCTGCTCTTGGCCTCACTTTAGTCTGAAAAATGTCTGCACCAAACTATATCCATATTATTTTGCAACATGACCTATATAAATATTGTCTCCTCAGTGTGTTAATACGTGTTTGTTGACGTCTCAGCACAGACATGTCCAGACATGCTACATGGAAAACAGACACGTTAAAGATATGTGACAACAAAGTGTAGTTTGTAGTTGTGCTAACTAAACTAGTCATGAAACCAAAACCAGGGTCCAGCTGTCTGGGGGTCTGGGTAGAGGTCTTGGGGCCACAGTGAGTGGGCAAGTGGTGAGATGGAAATCACTCACTGTGATCATAACCTTCACAGTCCTGGACCTGAGCAGCTGTCAGGCTGGCGCTCGTCTGGATACACTTCAAGCATCAAGAACGTTAAGTCTTTCAGATTTATCAACAATCTTGGGGTCGATTTTAAATAGGTTTAATGAATTTTTGGTGTAACTTTGTTTTCCCCTTTTTTATCAGCTTATAGACAATCTGGACATTACAGCTTCAGCTTTTATCTCATTTCCCAGCAGTTTTCCCTTTATTATCCAATTTATCACCGAGTCATGTGACCCTGCAAAAACTGACAAGGGTCTAGCTATTATTTTCTTCATCTTTTAAAAATAAACTATTTTATATTGATTAACACAACTACCCCCCATGAGCTAGCAGCTAGGCGCTAATCTTTGTGCTAATGTTATTCACTTACCTTCTACTACCACTGATTGAGACCTTGTTAGTTCTATGTGCAAATTTACTTCACCACTGCTTTGGCCAATCAGCTGAGCTTGATCATGGGTCCTTCCCCCCCCCCCCCCCCCCCCCAATCATAAAAGACTTTATAAGGGTCGAATCTTCTCTTTAGAAACTGAGAAATCTATTTTGATTAGAAATGAGTGAAGACATACCCAAATCATTTCTGTGCTTTCCACACTATGACGCCATATTTCTTGCCTGTTTGACATTAGTCTGTATTGAAAGCTGATGTCTTAAAACAATAAAACCTTTATAATAGCTTCACTTCGATTTGGTTAACCTACTTTTGTGTAGGTCAAGTTAACACTGTCTCATCATCTTTCATCCCCTTGGCACTATAAAAATGAGTCACTGCTGGCCTTAGTCATGGAGGGTACGCTCATTTTACAGATAAATGGTGCCTTGTGTTGTAATAAATATTGAAAAGTTGCTACAAAATCCTGAATGTAAGATAGTCCCATTTTTTCCAGATGTCTTTTAAGAAAACTGTCTTAGATTTGGGTCAACAAATGGTTGAATGTCTGAACTGCTCTCCCCTTGTGAAAATAAAAGAGCGCTCACTGACATAAACAGAATTGTGTGCTTAAATTTTGGCACAAAATAGCTTTACATTAAGTGCAATAAACTCTGTCTTTTCCAAACTTCTCAAATATACTATTTAATCAAGAAAAAAAAACACCCCTGTAATTAATAAATAAATAAAAATGGTGAACTTGGTTTACTATGCCATAAGTTATTATGTAAAGAGGAGGGGAGGTTTTTCCAGTTTGTTATTAGATGTGGATATCATGAAGCAACAAACAGTTTTAAAACATATTTTTGTTTTTAAGTAGGTAACAAAGTAAAGTAGCTAATGACTTGGAAAATTAATCATCAACAATTTTTCCCACCAACTGACACCACACGAGAGGAAACTGTAGATGCTGTTACATTTCAACACTCACTTGTGTCGGTCTCAGTTTCTCGGCCTTGCTTAGATATACACCCATACACCCAGCATGCATATACACACACCACATACACACACACATCATCACCCACAAACACATACCCCCTGGTTACCCCAACACACACTCACAGATAGTATTTATAGATTCTTATCAGGGTGTAAAACAAGCCGGTCTCTCTTTAGAACACCTCTCACCATATTCTCCCAAAAATAGCAGGTGCCCATCCAGCCGGCCACAGCGGGAGGATTCAGAGCTTGAAAATAAATGAAAGGATGTTTACTCATCGCCAGAATGAAATCAGTGCTAATCTCCAATCAAGTCCAAAAGGCAGATAGTTAGCAAGGAGAGGCTAAAAATAGCCAGGAGGGTAACACATTCCAGCTACGATTGAGCTTAACTTTGATCTGACTCTACGCTGGTCCTTGTGCTCTGAAAATGATTAGCACTTCTGTACAGTGATTTAGGACCTGCTATATTTAGGTGAACTCAAAGGACATAATTTGATGAGTACAGAGTATTAGTGCATGTTCCAAAGTTCAGTGGGATGGAAAATGTGGAGTGGTGGGGGTGTTTGGAAAACTGATGGAAAGCTCAGTTGGAAAACATAGTTACCACAATCACAACTGAAAAATGACCTTGGAGATGAGTTTCGGTGGGATGGCTTAGTTTATTTACCAAAGTACAAATGTTTTGATTGTCACTGAAAGTAATAAAGATAGAGTAAAGTTGAGGAAAGAAGATATTATCACAGTATTTCAACCCCGTATAAAGTTGTGATATATTGATTTGCAACCATTGGTTTGGCTCCTGGCTGGGATCCTTAAGCGCACATCGTTCCTCAAAAATTGTACTTATATTTAAGATGCAGAGAATCTACATCAAAAAGTCAGCGATGATGTGATACTTTTTTATACTTAAACGAACTTGCTTCAAAACCAGCCAAAACACTACTTTTCATGTCAAGATGCCAAAATGTCCAGGTTGAGGTTTTGTCCCACAACAACATCACTTAATAAGAATCATTATCACTGATGCTAAAATGATTCTCAAAGCTGATTTTGTTTTAGTATCTTTGTGAGACTGTGATTTTTCTACATTGCTGAAGAAGGAGTGAATTCATCATGTGATCTTAAAGATGCTATGAGGAGAATCTGTTTTAGTTGCACTCCCTCACCACCTTGTGGCCCGGAGTCTCCGTACACTTTCATAAACTACTTTTAGTGAGGCGTGTGTTTGTTTTGGAATTAAATGGAGATAGGATCAAAACAAATTTTCTTTGTTTAAGACAACTTTTTACTGGATATAACGCGCAGGGGTAAGGTATTTATCAGTGCGGTTACATAGCACTGCGGTTTGAAATGTGACATCAAGCAAACCTAGCAGCCAGCTATATGTTAGCCTGGTGCTCTGACATATCTGTAGGCTAACGTGACAAGTAAACACTGTCATTTTGTATGTAGTTTAGTAGACGTTTATATTTAGCGCAGCTGGCAGTGCGGTGCTCTGAGTCAAGTCCATAATGTGTAACGTTAGTAAATCCTGGTTAGCTGTGACCTGCCAGTCATCTACCAAGCAGAGCTAACATAACCTCACTCTTCATTTTATTGATAGACTCTCAAGTTTGAACAGGCCACTGCAGAAAAACTGCAGCATGTGAGTTGGAATGAATATTATCGCTAACAGTTTAGCCCCTGTTTTATAACCCAAGCTAAAGGCTAATTAGTGCTGTAGATCAAACCGGTCCTGGATGACTCAAACTTGAAGCTAGGAAGCAGCAGTTTAAAATAACCTGTAACCAGAAATATTGGCTCTAATAACCTCATTTTGAAGTGTGGATTATGATAAGGCATATATCTAGAAGGGAGACTTTTTAAAGATCACTTTCAAACTCCTTACAGCCTCTTTGAAGCAATGAGTAGTTACTCAGATATGCTCCTTAAGACAAAAAGTGTCAAGGCAAATGAAGGGCTGACATTGCAAACAGTGCAAATAACTGATTATCTGCAGGTTAACAGTCACTTTAGGTCTATTAGAGTAACAAACTGTGCATATGTAGAAGCAGTGCATTGGCTTAATATTCTGAATGCATGTGGAGTGGAAATTTAGTGTTTGTTGCCAAGTGGTTTGGAGGGGCGTTACCTGCTGCACTTTGGCAGCTCTGAAGTGTTCCACACATTCTGCCATCTGGCCGTATGCATATACTTAGAGTTAATAACCATGTTGGTTGACTTTAAGGTAAAGTGATTGTAGGTAATGGCTCTTAACTGGGTTTTGTCAGTTCATAAAATCTTCAAATTGTCAGTTTGTAATACCCGCTTTGGAAGAACCAATTCAAAGTAGCTTATTTATTCTAAATGAGACTTCACTTGTAGAAAAGATTCTTGTAACCAAATCCACAGGACTCAGCCAAATATCTTTTTCTGTGGTATCAGAACAGTGTACAAAACCCAACAGTCGGTAGGTCAATAAACCATAAAAAGTATTGACTGACAAACCAGGATTTTAACCAGAGTTTTTTCTTCTTGCACACTATTTTTAGTCCCAATTCTTAGGGCAGAAAATGTCTCACATGCAGATGTATTTCTGCAGTTTAAAGCTTACAATGTGGAAAATTGGTCTCAAATTCTCATTAATCTCTGTTAAAAAAAACGTGCATGAAACTAAAAATGAAAAATGCTGAATCATGTTTCATGTCGTTTCCTATGTCTTTTCTTGATCAAGATTTATATTTTTGTTGTTGTTCATGTCATATTTTTATCTTGCCATTGACTCATTCTAACCGCAGATTTCTCTTCACAAATAAAAACAAAATATCTAAATCAAGCTCAGCTCCATCTAAGTAAGAAGAAAAAGAAATGGCCTTCTTCGGTCTGGCAGGAAATTATCTCATCTCATGTTGCTCGCCCTGAAACATACACATGGAGAGGGCAGACGTCATAAAAAAAAACTCTATCCACCTGTTGTCCTGACATTGGGGGAGCATTTGAACCCCACCTGCAATTCCTCGGTCTGGCAGACTGTGATGTGTGTGTGTGTGGGTGTGTGTGTAGACCAAGTGTGTCTCCCCATAAACAGGTGGGGTTCCCCGACACAGATATCAAGTTCCTGTCTTTGATAACCCATTACAGACTTCATTAATTTCACTCACTCTGGCCACGCACTCGCTGCCTGACTAACTCACTGAGGAATTTTTGTGTGAGCACACCTCTTTGGGCTTGTGTAAGTTTTACAAGCAGAGATTAACATGTGTGAAAACAAATGTAATTTAAGCCTTTATTGTTTTAGAAGGGTGAAGCGGACGTGGCTGGTGTTGAAAGAGCTGTCTGTATCAGGCAATGTCGTACGATCCCCGATGACTTGTGACAAAAGTTTGTGTTTTGGGGAAGAAGGCATACAGGAGGATATCCAGAAAACAAAAGAAAAAGGGATTTTGTTTCTCAAGTTACGCAGTGAATTAAGGAAAGCAAAGAAGTTGTGAAAATCCAGCCTTAGCAGTTTTGTTAATGGGTCTCAAGAGCTTCTACACTCCTCTTCTTGGAGCTCTTTTAAGCCAGGAAACACAAACTGCACACACACTGCACACACACACACACACACACATCTCACATGTGTACCTCTCCAGGGCTAATTTGTGCTCCACTTTGTTTTCTTGACATTGATTGGTTATTCTTGAAGCACATAGGACACTCGACACCGCAGCCTCTTTGATTCCAGTTGTGCAGTGAGTCATCTCTGTGTCTGGCAGATGACACAGTGGCTCGAGGTGAACTCTGTCCACTCTGCCTCTAAAAGCACGTCCAGCAAACCAACAGAACAATGCCGGGGATTAGGACGCTGAGCTAAATTTAAAGTCGCAGAAGAATCCAAGCGAAACATACAGACCCCTCAAAGCGATATGTTTCTTTCAATGGTTTGTTTTATGTATAAATTGTTCAGAGATGTGAACTTTGGGCATGTTGAATAAAACATAAAATTGTTTTGGTGTGTGATGGGTTAGGGCGGGGTCATTTGGGGCCAAGCTTCAAAAATAAATTCAAACCAAAAATGATGGATGACAGTTGCTCTCAACCAATTCCAATCTTACAGTTTAATATTGGATTTGTCATCAATGGAGACAATAATTTATATGAGAACCACAACTTGTTTTTCACAAACACAGTCACTCACAGTCACTTCAAATATTGTGAAATGCAGCCTATAAGGGCACGGCCTTTTGAAGCCAAGAAAACTGAAGATTTTGTGGCACACATGACTATGATGTTGAGATAAATATTTAGAAGTAGAAGTTAAAGAAAGTGATATTGGAACAAATAATGATAAAAACTTGAAATACAGCCTTGTTTTGTCAGTCTGGGTAGATTCAGTGTGATTTACACTGGGTTTTCAGAAACACAGCAACCACTCAGGGTCATAAAACATCTGTTTATGGCATTATCTGTAATGCCAGTGCCCTGTAAGTACTGTCCTCTTGTTAAATTCTCAGTGTGCCCAGACACAAGCTCAGCCTTGACACTTGAAAGCAGACGGCTCACAAAGAGGAGCGACAAGTGCTGGGGCATGAACTTGACCCTGTGAGGGGGAGGAGGACAGAGCTAACAATGATCCGTCTTTAATGTCAGGACAAAAAACAGACAGTTGGCTGAAGTTTCAGCCTTCTAGCCAATGGTGGGAAAACATTTTACAAAAATCAAACATTCATTATAAACTGTGCAGAAAAAATGATATTCCACCATGTTTCTAATGTGCGTTCCTGTGACGCTTTGGTCTTATATTTATCTTTTGTTTTTGTACTGAAATCCAATTCCACTGCTGTGTGCCAGTGAAAGAATCTGGACTTGACAACTACTAATGGGAGAATGAAACCTCCTGCGATCAACGAGCAAATAGGAGCCACTCGTGTAGCATTGTTCAAAGGATATCCATGTCAGTTATTTTTAGAAAGCTATACCAAGTATTCAAAAAGGTTTTCATAACGCAGATCCACAGGTCACTGCTGTCATATTTTGTCTTGTTGCTCAGAAAAGGAGCAGCATCTGTTGGGACCTATAACTCTGCGTGTTGTTGTGGCTTTGAACTCTACTCTGATGAGTCAAGCGTCTTGATTTAACACAGAGAGAAACGTTTTCTGGAAAAAAAAGTTGAGGTATTTTTGGCCTAAGTGCATACGGAGCATGTGGATGCTTGATTTTCAAGATGATTAACGATGCAGAGACATCCATAAATCTGTAGTATTGAAAAGATACAAACATACCACAGGGGCCACTGTGCACCAGGAGTGGGAAGTTGTGGATAGAAAATAAAACAAAGACATCTCATCAGGCAATTTTTGAGCTTCCTCTCAGCTGAATATTGATTCTTGAGGTTCATTGTAACTTTGAATGCAATCTTTAGCAGTTTAATGCCATGCTATAGCAGCTATTCCATTTAATTAACAGGGTCAATCATTAACATACCTGATATTTACACTCATGTTAATGCTCATTGTTTGTTATGAAGCTAATATTAAAGACTGAAGAAAAAGGATCGAGTAAAGAGAGAAAAACTCCCCCAGACGTCATTCACTTTTGATTTTGCTGCAAACAGACAGCGGGATTTACATTTATGTTGTTTCATTCAAATCGTATTGATCTCTGCTCCTTTTGATTCGTGTTTTCCTCACTCACAGCCAAATCCTCCCACACAGGCTTTCCTTTTGAAAGATCACTTTCAGACAGTTTAAAGATGCCAGCCGAAGCTCAAAGAAATTATTCCCAGAGAATATTACTTTAAAATGAGTATTGATTCCTGCTCGCAGAAATGAAGCATTATGTGGGTGTTGAGTGGAGCGGGAAGATACAGTGGTGAAAAATGACACTGCGTCATGAGCTATCAGTTACAGTGGCTCAAAGAGAAACATCTGGTTGGACTCGGCTCCAAAGAACACAAACCCCAGCTAAGGAGACTGCATAAGTTGGGAGCAGACAGCCTTCAAAACAAACGCCACCAGCTTTGTTGGCTTCTGACACAATTTGCTCGAGGTCTTACTCAGTTTCGTAGCCAGGAGGTCTTACTATGATCTCCAGGAAAACTTCTTACAATGCACCACGCCAAGATAAAAGAAAAAGTGCTGTTTCTGTGCATGATAACATACCCACCCCAAGAATACGGTACATTGTTACCTCTTTGGGCACTGTACATAGTTGAGCTTTGGAGTAATCCATCAACCCAGGGTGAGAAATAGCCTTCTATATTTGGCGACTGTGTCTTTAGCTTGTTCTCTCAGTGGGTACAGGGGCAGCTGAGGAGACAACCATCTCCATCAGTCATAAACGCTGGCCCGAGGCCCAGAGGTCCTGTCACTAAGAGGCTTAAACCCAAGAATCTTCTCCTCGTTCATACAACAGCCAAGCAGGTCAAAAGGTTCTGAATAATTTGCATGGACAATGAGGCTCTGACTTTATGAATATCATGTGATGATATGCTGTAAGATGGACATATTGAATCGGCAGTAAGTATTAACAAACCTGACTTGTTACTTATTCAATCTAGCTTTTCAATCACCACAGAAAAAGTAACAAATTCAAGGGGAAAAGTATTTCAGAGTATAAAAATCTAGATCTTTCACAAGGACTCATTATCGGACATGGCACTGAATGAGCTATTCAGAGCCAAGTCCAATTTGTTTGTCAGTAAAATGTTTGACCAACTGAAGATGATTTTATTTGTGGCCTGTTCATCCCAGTTATCAGCCATCTCTGTTAAGTAACAAGAGTTGGCGGTAAACATGTTTTTATTGCCGTTGGGATTAGCTTGTTTTCACTGGGTGTGCACATGGTTAACTGTACAATAGGAGCCAGCCTTAAGTGGACATTCAATGAGCTACAGTACTTAGCATGTCCATATAATTTCCCAAAAGTTGCCAAATTACAAAGTTTAGACACACCCCTGGCCACATAAATTAAAATGTTGTACCATGAATAGTAATGAGAAGCTTGTCTCTGCAATTAATTCATCCCCTCAAATAAAATTTACCCAATAGCAATCTAAATGCTGATCAACCTGGATGCAGTTTACTGGATGCAGTCAATTCTCTATCATGAGCCCAATTTAGGGCATTAGACACAACCACCAGCCACAGAATACGAGCCCCATAAAACTCAAGTGTAAGGCCGGTGATAGGAAAACATTTGAGGAAAGGAGCCCAAAGCTGAGGATTGGTTCTGTAACGCTGCAGGGAGACCACAAAAATCTGTCTGTGAACCACGTCAAGACTGTGATCATTATTTCACTCCTTTCTCCAGCTTTTCGTCTGCATGCGTTTACCACCACATCAGCATTTCTCCAGCAAATAAAACCTGAAGGTATTTCTTTGCCTTTTCAGAGCCCATGTCAAACCCAGACGGCTTTTTCTCCCACTACGAGACAAGGTAGCTCATAGCAGTGGATGTTCAATCACAATGTGCTTTTTATTTTTTCAGATATCTTTCAAACTGAACTACAAAATGATGCAAAACTGAACATGACAGAAACAGAGTTAAAAACACATTTCTAGCAAGGACTGGCTGCAAATGAGGTTTGCAAATGTGTACTATGGGATTAAACATGCCATTAAATCACTTAAACAGGAATCAGGAAGTTTACAAAAATGTTAACTGATAGCTAAATCAAGCGTCCATTTAAATAATTAATATATTTTTGTTAAATGTGGCTTAAGTTGACTAACAACAGATGTTTTAATCCATGTACTGTATCTCATTTGATTTTGATTACACAAGTGTTTACAAGTGTTTTGTTATTTAACTTGACTCCATTTTCTAGTACTATAATTTAGGTCCAGTGTTGAGTGGCATTAATCAATGATAAACTGGTTAATTTATCTTTAAAAAAAGATGAATGGCTCCCTCACATTAAATCATCATTTGGTTATTGTTCTTTGAAACGTAAACATATCATTTCATCCGAGTCAGTTAACCCAAAGTATGTGCACGATGTCTACAGTTATGGTCTTGGATGTTTCTGATCTGCCCAACACTGAGGCATTCTCTGAGCTGGAACATAAATATGCACTGGCAAAGGCTGATATCTTGTGGTTATGCAACGTATCCCACAGAGCTACTCATGGCTGAATGATTGACACATCAAGTTTAAATAATGGTGTAGCCATCCCAGGCTGTCTTCAAAGTGCAACTGGTGCAATTTCTGAAATGTAAAGAAGTATCAAACTCTGGCACTGCACTACAAGCTGGAACAGGGTCTGCAGCTGTATTAACTGAATGTTGCAGGGTGGTTTGAGAAATTGTGCTTTTATCCATTTTAAAATCCGACTCTCTGTCCAAAGTGGGGTATACATTTCAAATACAACTTTGAGCAAGAAATCATCCCTTTCTGTATTTCGTTGTAAATGCATATGGTTTCCAATAAGATCAAGTTCAAAGCCTACTATGAAAAGTACTATGAAAACATGTTTCTTTTTCTCAGGTTACATGAAAGAATGGCACATCAACTTCATATGTGATCCCAAGGAAAAACCGTGGTGCTCAAAATCTGTTGTTATGAGAACTTGTAGAGAAAGCTAGAGAAGCAGGCTACAGTTATGTGCAAGTTAGCCGCTAATATGTAGCATGAGTCAGTGAAACAACTTGTCAGCATATTATTACTCGCTTAGACACTGAGTTAGTTTTAACTAACTCCATTTTGAAAAAAAGAAGTGGTCAAAATCCCAAAACAATAATTAGTACTGTATCAGCCCAAACATAAGACCATTTTTTTTTATTGTAATCAAGGTCTAACCATTGACACATGCTGATAGTTGTTCACAGTCGCCAAACAGTTACCGCTCAGTGGTTGCAGTGATCCGTCAGTCACAGCTGAGATGCAGTGACAGGAGATGAGAAATGAAGAGGCACAGTAATTGTCCAGAGCAAAGTGGACCAAACGTTGGGCAAGTTAACGGACAACTGAGGCAAAGTTATGATGCTAGCTTTAAGATAATGGCAGCCAGTGCAGCAGAGATGTTAAACAACTGTTAAGCAGAAAAAAAATGGAGTTAAGGAGTTTAATGTCTGAAGATCATGTGTCCCCAAAAAAAAGAATATATGAATTGAGGAAGTAATGAAGACATACCCATTGCCAGAGCTGTCATCGGAATTACATTTGAAATACAGTCTCTGATTGTATTTAAAGCCAGAAATGAAAGCAGCCTCTGACTATTATTTCAGTTAACATCTCTGAATTTCACTCTGAGTATTTTACCAGAGATTGGTTTTAAAAAGACAGGGTTGTCTTATAATCGGAGTCGTCCTGTATTCAGGTCAATATGGTAATTACAAAAACACAAGAAAGATACACCAAAAAACTGGACCGCCACCCATAGAAAATGTCCTGTACCAGTCTAAGCTTTCACTTCTTCCTGTTGACAATGTGGCAAAATTTATGATTGCAATAGCATCTGTAACAACATTGAGGACATTTTAGTATTACCAACTTTTATTTTGAGAGCACACAATTTTGAGTTCATGGTGAGCGACTGACCAGTCAACAGCAGATAAAAGGAGACATCTGGTGGAAATAACATGCAGAAATGAACAATAAATCTTAAAACACGTACAAAGAGTGGTTTCAAAGAGTGAAGGTGATCAAACTGAAGAAAACAAACCACATCTGTGTCAAAATTAGATTACTTACCATGTACTTGGTTGTGCTAAAACTCAACACAAGAGCTGGTCTCACACATATAACAACCTCTTCACTTTATATTAAAGGGTCATGCAAAAGTTATATTCAAGATATATCAGTTTTGGTTTCTTTACAGCCTAGCAATGTCCCAATAGCTTGTCGTTGGTTAGCAACGACTTTTTATATAGGTTAAAGAATCAACAGAACATGAGTATATAACATAATTATTCATTATACACACTGTTTGACTTGCTTTATGTGTTGTATTTCTGTCATATATTTTTGTCTTAGTTGACTAAAACCTTCAGAAGCTACTCACAAGCATTTGCTAATATTATCCCACTGTTGCATTGTCTGCTCTAGTTATAGCAGACAGCACTTGTGACTCTCAAGAGTCCTCACTCCCCCTCTTAAGTTGACCACCACTGAAGCCAAGAGAGGCAGTATGAAGTCATCACGAAAGTCAAGAGCTACTGTGCCACAAAGTGTTCAAGGAGAGAAGAAAAGTTGGCAGAAAATCAGTGTTGTGTCACTGGAAAGGATTTGCAAGTGGGAGGAGGGAGAGCAAGGGGAAATAGGGAGGGAGGGAGGGATCGAGAGAGGAACTCAGGCTGAGGCGGAAGAGGGATGCTTTGGAGGGAGGGAAGGAGGGCGAGGGGGAATACGTTGGAAGAAGAAAGTAAAATGCAGAGTTAAAACAAGAGTTCTAGGTAGTAGAAGAGGGCAGAGGAGAGTTGTGGTTGTGAAGGGGAGAGAATGGCGGTGTTGACAGAGGAGGTGAAAGACATTTTCCCTGGCTCCAGGCCCAGCTGGTGTCTACGCTGGACCGCCGCGGGTGTCAGATCTTTATTCCAACCCTGGAGACAGCTGGAGGTGTCAACGCCGCGCCAGCCTCAGTTATACCTCCCCACAAAACTCAGCCATGTGTTTGTGCTTGCAGCGGCCCCACTGTCACAACAAGCATATATTGTATTGTCAGAGTCCTGCTCATCTATCACTGTTTACCCCCACAAACAGTTTGGTTTGTCATCTCATCTTCTCTAGCAACATTTTTGGAAGAAATGGAAGTGGCTGTTCTTGAAGCTGTAAAATAGCAACTTGAAAACCAGAAGTCACTTGTGGGATTCATAATCGAGCGTGACAAGACCCAAAAGAAAAGTTATAGGGAGGCTTTCATGCCCCATTTACATTGAAACAATCACTCACTAGTGGGGTTTCAAATTCTCGAGAACCACGGACATACAATTCAGGGGTTAACCCTCCAACTACAATTCAAACTGGTAGGAAGGCATTTTATACATTACTTAATGGATTCCAGAGGAGAGGATGGCTCTCCACTATCATGTGTTTCTCTGAAACACTCACAAGGTCCTTGAAAGCATTACAGATTTAAGTAGAGAGAATACATTAAAGACTTGCAAAAAGAAAAGATTACATTTCTGATTTTTGTTTATTTCATCTTTTCACTTGAAGTGTGTCCAATGAGGCAGGAAATCCTGTATCCAAGACTTATTTCTCGTAAGAAGAAGTCCATGCTGTGTAAACGGGAGACACATTCCTGTGTAATGACGTTAGTTCTGGTCTTATTGGTGAATCCCAGTGATATGACAGTCTGAGGGGAATCTGGTAACGGTAGCATCACTTCCAAAACAGTCAGTTTAATATTGAAGTAAGTTTCAAAACTCCCATAAAAAGGTGCAATAAAGTTGATTTATGGTCTTGGGTAATAATTTATGACGAGTGAAAGTACTTTTTGAAGAAAAGCAGGTAATGTCTGTCCTTTGTTGGGCTGCAACTCCTCCAGTTGAGATTTGACAGATCCCTCTTCACTCAGCTGTAGTCTTCATCAAAATAGTGTGTCCATTTCAGAGAGGGAAACCATTAACTATCTATAAATCAGGAAGGATCAAGGAACTGGAAACTGTGGAGTGATCACTTTAAAAGGGTGAGCTGCACTTTTTGTAAGTCTCAAAGAAAACGTTACATGTGTTTTGGCGTTAAAAGATCGAGAATAGATGGTTTGAAAGTATGCAAATAACAATGTCTGAACCCAAATCATACTTTCAACAAGGCTGCATTCCCTTTTGGGACAAAAAAGATGCCCTCTGTGGTGGTAAAATATGTTCCCAAAAAGCATAAAATATATTTTTCATATTACTGCACATCCTGCGTGAAACTCAGGGAGCAGATGTGTTTATGGGAAATGGGATGCCTAATAAATCTTGGGCATAATGTTATTGAATTAGTAGGGACTTAGGACCAGATACCATATTAAATCCTGTCTTTTCCAGTTCACTGCTTTTGATAGCAACATATTAGAGCCCCACATGATATACTTGCATATCCACCACCATTTTTCATCACCTTTTGCGAGGCACTGGCAAGGAGGTGACGATGAATAATAAATGAGTCTGAGTTTTCTGATGGAATTTCCATTTGCACTGTGAACAATTTTCAGGAAAGAGGATTTACACTTAATACCTCACCGTGCCCCTTCCGACAGTTGCTGTTTGTAGCACAGATTAACGCTGAGATCTCCATCTCTTCCGTGGCATGATGTGATATTTGCTGCCATTTAAAAAGATACTTATTAGTCTGAGGACTCAAATCTTGGATGTTCAGGCTGAATTAAAGTGTCTATCCCTGGAATGAATATTGGTAAAGCATTAAATCTGCAAATACACAAGTCTAATGCACAGCAAATAAACACATCATGCCCTAATACAACAACTTAACAAGGGTAAATCTTATGACGTCTTATTTCTAACAAGTCTGTGTGACTGCTTTGGTCAGAAACAACTGCAGTATTAACTCAACAATGACATTATTACAGCTACAAAAACAATGATGGCCATTAGTTTCCTTTGTTAGGCAACCCTGTCAAACTGCCAGTGTCTCTACAGTAGTCCTAAACTGACAAGCAATGACTAGAAAGGGGAAGTCGTATTTTCTGGAGGCATTTTTTGAGAGGGTGAAGGGAGCTAATTCCAGTTGGTTCAAAATTCACATCAGTCATTTAAAGGTAGAGTCTGCAGGATTTTCTTAGAAAACAAAGTGTCAACTTTTACGGGAATAATCCTACTCAATCAAGGGCCTCTGCTTGCTTCCAACCCCCCTCTTTAGCCTGTATATTGATATTTTGGTTGTTTCAGGACAATTTTGAGCAGAGAGTAAGTGTGATTACCTCAGCAAATCATAGTGCACCCAGTGCACAAGTGGCTTTGCGTGGTGATTAGCGAGTGGAAGAAGCTATCCCAAGTGGCTACGATAGTGGACGTAGCAGGGAGAAAAAAAAAAAAAAAACATAACGAAAGCAAAACAAAACAGCAAACAGATAAGACCGTCACTCGCTTTCGGACACTTGGTGAGCAGCATGGGACGAAGACTGATGCAAGTTGGCTCTCTACTGAGCAGGTATGTGTCAAATAACCAAGCGATTAGCTTGTGCTAACATGCAAAGTCAGGTGCATGGCTCTGGAGTCTCCCCCATGTAGAAACATAATGCTGCAGGTGGATGCCAGGGTAGTGAATGTGTTCACGTAGCCACTGTCGGAGGCTGTGGGTGTTCACTGACGCTGGCACTGAGCCAAAGAGGAGGAGCCCAGTTTGAATTTGTGTTTACTATCAAATAAGGAAAATTCCTGCAGACCCTACCTTCAAGATAAACCTAAATTTACAGCTAATTGTTTTATTACAAAGTATTTATTAATAGCAAACACTTTAGAGTAATTGTTTATAAAGAATCAATCTGAAATGTTTTTCTCTGTATCAAGCCTTGTTGATACATTTGTTTCTACCTATGGTGTAGCAACATCAAAGTACAATGTACACTGTCATAAGAACTTCATCCTTGTTGGTTCAAGTTTGTAAAATGCTTTGCATTACTTCTCCTAAATGCTAGTTACATTCTTGTTGTGTTATCATTTGTAAGGTTGATCCAACAAAGACAGCTAAACTTGGTAGTTATTGGAGATGTTTCACCTCTCCTGCAAAAGGCTTCTTCACTTCTAAATAAAATGGTATCCGTTTGCCAGTGTAGTCACATGAAGTCCTGAGCAGAATTGTTAACCTTAGATACTGAAAGTCGTTTGCTTAAATTTTGACAGAAAGGAATATGAGGCTAAAAATGTCCCAGCTTATTTTAAGTGGACAAACAACCCAAACATTAGTACAACTCCAAATTCTGCTGTTTCTGCTGAGAGCAGATTTTATTCATAATGTGTTGGGTACTACGGCACCAGTATATATCCAATAACAAGTAATTCACAACAAATATTTCACTTTGCTGAAAAGAGTTAGGGCTTAGCCCGACTGTCACTGCAAGTGGAGGCGGCAGCTGTCCACCAGAGTCACTTAGGTTCATCCTCTGGGTGACCAGAATGTCTGCTTAATATTTCACAGCAGTGCATCAAGTAATGGTAGAGATATTTCAGGCTGGATCAAAGTGGGGGGCCGACAATCCAATCAAAGTTGCCATAGCTAGTAAAAGCCACGGTGCTTGCATGTCTACAAACTGTAAAACTGGCTAGCCATGCTCTGAACCCTGATGCTGTATGTATTTGAAAGTGCAGGGAGAAAATGTTGCATTCATTTGGAACATATTTATAAAGAATGACCGTCCATTCTTTTCAACTCCTCCCAACCCAAAGGAGCTATAGATTGTGAGGAATATTTGGGATGAAACTCAAGGGAGATACAGGATAAATATCAAGGGATTGATATTCTAAACATGAAGTAAAAAGGAAAAGCAGGCACAGTGTCTGACTTTGTTGATTGACAGGTCCTCAGAAGTTAAAACACCAGCACAATGACTTCTTATCACCCAACAAGTCCACAATAATCCCCTGTCATAAACTTCTTTCATGCATCACCTCCTCGCCGTGACCTTTCCTCTGCTTACAATGTCTGCCGCGCAACTCCAGCCCACTGTTCCTCAGGATGAAAACAGAAGCCGAATCCCTTACAAGCAAATGTAAACAAGCTCACACACCCTCACATGACACATCTTTCCTTTCTTCCCAACATGGCTCGTAATCGGATGCCTGGATGCCCCTTGCCATCCCTCATTACCCAGCATTCCAGGGGGCTACATGCCGAGGGCGCGGCAGAGAGACTGGTGTGAGGTTGGCGCGGGGCCAGGTGACAGTGATTGATCGAAGTATGATTGATGGCTACAGCTGATGCACCAGCTCTGTTTTCAATTGTTGTTGGATCTGCCACTTCTCACCTTGTAAAAGTGCTTTAAGGGGAGCTTTGGGATGAATGAGGGTGTGGAGTTAGAAGTAGAGGCTGATAAGTGTGAAAAGAGGTTGAGTGGTACAACTTCATGGACTTTGGGCGACTTAACATTAGCTTATTTTAATGCCTTTAGATGGCAAAAAGATGGCTTTCCTGGCTGTTTAAGAGCTCCTTCATTGTTTCATATGTGACTGTTTTCTGAATGCACAAGTGTGTGTGTGTGGGAGTGGGGGGGGGGGGGGGGGGGGGGGGGGGTGAAGCATAGACCTGCAGTACAAGTAAACATTGTCTCTATGACAACATTATACAATATTTGGCGATTGGCATCTAACTGACCATTCAAGAATGTGAAAATTAATTTGACCTTTATATTGCTATTTTGGCATCCAGCGGGCAATGCAAGAACTCAAAGACCTGATCATTGGTACAGAGGCCACTGTCTGACTCAACAGAATATTTTGAAACAAAAAACTTAAAGCAATGAACGATACACACTTTGGCACATCTATGGCAAAAAAAGACAAAGAAGAGAAATCTAAAGATGGGCCTATTGGGAGGATATATTGGCCTTTAAAAAAGGCGACGACTGTCTGTTTTATGTTTCAGTAAACACAATTCCATCAAGAAGTTCTTGTAATTTTTTAACAAATAAGTCCAGTGTCCAATCATGTTAATGCTCCAGATCTATTTGTGCAGCATTTAATTTAGTACTGTATCACATCATACCAGGTAATGTATTGTATCATAGCAGAATAGGTATAACCAAATAATATGAGGCATGGCAGGCAGCGCCTAGAGAGAGACTTTGTTCAGGTAGTCGTATTATGTCTTTAAAAAGGTGGAAATCTCTGCACATTAAGTACCGTTTGAGCCATGGGTATTAATGAACATCCCTGCTAATCCTCAACCATTACTGTGACCATTTTGTTCTTTGAGGACAGCAAAAATCCAAGCAGTTTCCATGCTAAACGGAAACACCCGTTCACTCCTTCCAAGTGTTGGATGTTTAGCTGAGGTGAACAGGTGGTACCCTCATTCCTCCACCCCACTGCCCCTTTCCACAGCTCCACTGTCCCTGCTGGGAGCTGCATAGCTGACGCCTTTGCCTCTCTGAGTTCCTGCTTCGCAGCCAAGACAGGGTTGCTTTGTGTCCCAGCAGGGAGGCAACGTAGCAGTAGAGCCAAGGGTGCTGCAAAGCATGCCAACAGAGAGTAAGGAAGGACATAGGAGCCTCATCCATGACCTTCTGAGACACCAATAGCTATCTGCCCTTTAACTGCACTGCATTGGTCTTATATTGCATCGGTAGAAACAGAAACATAAGGCAGCTACTGTAAGAAGTGCTTCATGATTTCAATTGATTCATTTCTAAAGCTTAGTGTGTATGTAGCAACAATATGTTTGCAGGATTTGGAGGCGATGTGAAAATTAAAAAGTCAGGCTCAAACCTGACCTTTTTATCAAAGCCACTGATATTAGACTTTTAGAAATTATTGCTACATCTTCATGGGATTTTTATGAAGAGTGTGTTGCATCCAACTCATACTGATTTGGCCGCTCAGGTTCAAATGCCACAGGGATCAATGCTTTGTAAGCTGAGTTAATTGGAATGACATCTAATTGGGTGCTGAGAGACAAAACATGGGGCAGTGGGTATGTTTATTTGTTTTCCAGTCCAGAGGTTTAGGAAATGTTTGCTCCTTGACATTGCTTTTTTGATATTGACTATAGAGATGAGAATCTACAGTGAACAAGGTTTCAATCTTGTCTTGGCATGACACTCCATTTAAATCAGATCAATTTTTGATTCCTTTAAACCTCAGAAAAAGATAATGCAGTGTTTTTCTGTTTTGTTTTTGAGTCATAGGGAAGGCTGTAAATGCTGATCCTACACAGAAAAAAAAACCTTTATAGTATTTTCGTTCTCTGTGGCCACAGATCAGTTATGGAGTCAGGAGTTGATCGATTTGTTTCGCCTAAAGAGCCTTGAAGTTGAGTGGGATTGGTGACAAAGCCATGGTTCTGTTAATATGGGCCCCTGATGACCTGGCAGTATTTGAACTGGCCTTCAGGTCCAGTGATCAGACAGCGCTGTGTTATAACCATGAGCACCATGGAAGGGGTTAAGACTCAATCGCACCCGCAAGGGCCAAGCCTTCAACACACCAGAGGATCTGCGATCGTCTTTGTGAGGATCATAGACCTACAGTCTGTCGACCTTAGCTGAATTCATGTCTCACTGGCCATTGGGAAATATTAATCATTATCTGAAGCCCAACATTCAATGGCAGCAAATCCAGTCTTAAAATATTTTATCTTCCTGGTCTATTATCTTTAAAAAGTCTCTGGTTTCATTTTTCTGTGTACTTCCTTGTAGACAAGTTTCAAATTATCTCAAGGTGTCTCACTCTTTGACCAGTCTCACATTTATAACAGATTTTCAGTCTAGGTAGGCAGCTTCTTGTAAGGGGTATGGCTCTTTGCATACATCCAGGTATGTTCATTTCCATTTAAGTAATTCATTAAGATCAATTTGAAAATTAGATCAAACCTCATTTTCAACCTTCATTCATGACAGTGACAAAAAGAGTTTGACCAAACAGTAGAGTCCTGTGGATAATGGAATCTGGGTCACCTTTACTTAATAGAATAGAATAGAATAGAAAATACTTTATTTATCCCCGAGGAGAAATTCAGGAGTCACCGCAGCATTTAAGAAAACAAAAGTAAGAAAGAGTATAGAAAGTGCAAAAAAAAGTCCATAAGAAATTAGATGACAATGAATTAGAAGACAGCAGTGATCCATCACAGTATGTCTTGATCATCAAGAATACCAACTGTTGTCCTTGCATGGAGAGAGGTCAGCAATACTTGACTGTAAACCATTAACATTGTGTCTGTTAGTTGTGCAGAGTAACGGTATGGGTTCAAGTCAGATGGGTTACGTCTGTCATAGAGCTGAAACGATTCCTCGAATGATTGAAGGTACTCGATTACAAAAATTACTCGAGTAATTTTCTCCGCCTCAAGGAATCGTTGAATTTTAAAAAGGATCTAAGATTGGTATTTCAAATAGAGCTGAGGCCATATTAAGAGAGTTTTCAGACCCCTCAAGCAACCTCTTATACAAAATAGCAACTAGCAACAAATCTAGCTTCTTTTCTGGAGTTTGCAGACTAATGGGTCATTCTACGAAACGGGTGCCATTTGGGTCCGCAACATTTGATGAGATATACAAGGCACAAAAAAAGTGTCAAAGTGTGTTAACAGATTTTGGAGCAACCAAAGCAAGTGCTCTTATTGACATGCTGTATCAGAAAATTCTTTTTCTTAAAGAGAAAATTTTTCATTCGAAAAATAACTACTCTAACTAAACAAAAATGTTTTTTATCCGATTACTCGATTTATCGATGGAATTTTCAGTAAAATACTCGAATACTAAAATATTAGATAGCTGCAGCCCTAGTCTGTCATAAACTCTTTCTTTCACAGCCTCAGTAACCCCCAGTCCTACTCAAACAAACGTGAATAACATTTGTAGTGCTTGAGCTAAGAAAGTAGGATCTCTGCTTCAACAATGTCTTGGATATTGCAGAGAGAAGTAGAAGATGAAACAATTTTGTTGCATCAATTAAGGAAATTTTCATTTGGTCTGCCAGTATTAGTCAAGGTAAACAAACATCTCTCCACAACATAATCAAAGCTTTAACTAGAAACAAAACAAAATATGATCCAATTTTTTATATTTATTTTCTATGTGACAGTACTTGTGACAGGGATGTTAAGAACATTGGGGAAGAACCACAAGAGTTCATAGCTGTATCAACAACCATGACAAACTGAAACTGTTAGCTTTGCACAAAAAAACAAACCGTTTCATCATGACAATGTTCCTGTAATTCTTGAGAGGATACTGTATTCAACCAGCTGTGCAGAGGACTCAAATATTAAAGGGAGTCCAAGTAAACATATATATCAGTAGTTTTTCTCATCGTGGTGACTTTCTGATGGAATTTGTTTCTCTTCAGGATGTAAATACAATAACTATATCAAAAACTGTCCTCTATTAGCTCACAAGCTAATTGAGTGAGCACTGCACGTTATCATAATAGTTGAGTTGCCTTAGTAAAGATATCAGAAAAAAGGATTTTAAAAAATGCAGATGAAACTTTCCGTGATCACATTAAAGAGGGGGTACTATGCTTTCCTATATTTCTGATAAAGTAACACGACTGAATATCTTTACTAAATGTGAGCAGATTTTCAAACAGCTACATTATCTTATGTTTCTTATGTTATGTTGACAGTAGAAATTCCAGAATCTGTCTGAAAACTGCTTTAAATGGCCCATTCTTTAAAAAGAAAATAAATAGTGTGATATTTGCGAGATCTCTAGATCATCCTGAGACTAGCAGAAATGACAAGATTATCCCATAAGGATCTCCTGACTGGTTTATGGCATGCACCAGGGTCTGCTTATAGACATGTCTCCACACAGCTGGCCAATCAGACGAAAGGGGGTTCGTGGAGTTGGGGGCTAAAGAGACTTCAGCAAAAACAAGTGACCCACTCTGTAAGTGTTAATTTAGGTACGTAATGGCATTGTAGAATAAAGCTAGGGCACTTGTTACAAATACATGGTGGTTGTTGAAGTTGGATATTTTTTGGCATGTAAAATGTGCTCTCAAGCTGTTGTTGTAGACAGAGAAAAATATGTAAAATTGAAATGATATCAAGTTGGCCTGATCAAGAAACCTTCATCGGTGGCTGTCAAACATTTTCAGTCGAACTCTTTATCCTGCTGTCACAGGCAGCAGCACACGCTGAGTCCAGCTGCAGCAGCTACACAAGATGGCACCACACAAGAACCACTGGATGAATTCAACTTCAAAGCAAGATGTTTTTTTTGTTTGTTTATTTTTTGTTTTAAACTTTTTCTGTTGCTCAAGTCAGGACTTGTGCATTTCTTACATTTCAGTGAATTACTTTCATCTAGATTTCCTAACTCTCTGTGTTTGGTCATAATACTCTAATCACTCTTTATATTCCCAACAGAGATTTTCACACAGGGCTGGGATGTGATCCAATTACAAAGTTATTCATTTCAATGATCGGATTTTGCATGTACCATATTTATTAACATTGCACAAAAGTAAATGCTGCAAAACCACTTGAAGAGCCTAAAAATTGTCCTGAGTAAGTGCTTGTCCCACCACACATGCAAAATGAAGTCATGTGTACCACCGGGGATGCACGGTATTCGCGTGATCCATCACATCAGGCGTTATCACTCATATAATGAAGGCTTTGGTTCCACTCCCATGCTTTCTTTTCTCTCCCACGTCTTAGATATTTTCCCCCAAATAATAAACTATCTCATCCTTTTTTCATTACAAAAGTATTCAAGCTCTGGAGCAGCCTGAAGGTCAGAGAAGCTTTCTTGTGACCAGAAGGTCATATGGCCTGAATCTGGCAGATTCACTGTGAAAATCTGGGCGTGGGCTTGAATGAATACAGGACGGTGTCAGTTAAAGTTCCCAAGATCAACCCAAACAGTGCTTAGTGGCTCTCTTACAGCAACTTGGAGTAGTTTATTACCCCCTTTCACCAGCAGATACATATGAAAATCTCTGTAGATTCAGAGTTAAGCAACCAATTCATGTTAGCGGGAACTTCTGGGGATAATTTGTCTCTCAAATGATATTACTCCATGTTTTTGATAGTGAAAAGATAGACAACAGGGTAAATCTGTCCAGCGCTCATGGTAAAACCTGTTAGGCACACATCAAGAGTGGAGGGAGGCAGAGGGTGGGGGGGCGCAGTTGTGTGAAACAATCTGGAACGAGATTTAACACTCCTAATTACATCTATCAACAATCGGGGCTTTCACGTCAAAGCCAATGTGTTTCCTGTTAGCAGAACACCATTCGTGACAGCCCTGCAATTAATTGAAACATTAGAGAGAGGGGTGAATGCTCCGGGGGGGTTATGTGGCCTTGGCTGACGCGTCGCATGCACTGCAGCCCCCAAAAGACACAGAAAACGCAAGCTATCCAGGCTCCACCTCCGCCTGTAGCCTCGGTGTCAGCAGGCTGGCTTTGCTCTCAGTCAGGGGGAACCAGATGTAACTTTGTACTCAGCATTAGCACTTGTATCATGTGAAGGCAGCCTTCGCAGACATTTTCCTGCCCTGACAAAGTTACTCCTCAGCTATGTTTTATTTTGGAAGGGTGTTCTTCAGATAGTATTAAGCAGGTATCTATTTTCTGGTGCTCATATGAATCATTGCCTTGTCATATGGAGGGATGAAGGTATAAAGGGGAAAGGGTGATGTATGGAAAGCAGTTTCAGAGAAGGGAGTGGTAAAGCTTGACTTGACGTGATGTGTTGACAGACACTATTATGGTGCCAAAGGATTAGATGTTTGATCACAGCCACAGCTTGTGTGTCCTTTAGTTAGACACCAAGGCATCACGTAGATTGGCGAAGCCTTTAAAACATAAGACTAGATTTTTATCCAGCATAATACCAATTCTTTGCTTGGCCTAGCTCCTCAAAAAAAGCATTTACTTATTTTCACCAATTTCACCATTAACCCAGCTTTAAAATGTACCAAAAAGTAAAGTTTTGTATCCACCAAAGAAACACGCTAAATTGGTAGTGTGGGTGCAGCTCAGGCTAAGAAAGGTTAACACATCTAACTTGATGCACAATCTGCAGAATCAACACCCCATGCTACTCAGACAAATAAAGTCAATATATATTAAAGGAGCAATATGGCAGTGTAGTAAATGAAACATGTCGTTGGTGGGGAAATAAATTCAAATATTTCAGTTACAATCAGAGGTGTCATAGAGAAGTTCAACTTTCATTGAAAAAGTCAATGAATGAAACAAAAACTTAGTTTGTGGAAGAGACATGTTTTGATATGGTTAGATTATTTCAGAACTGTTTAAAGGTAGGGTCTTCAGGAATTTTTGTTACTTGTTGGTAAATACAAATTCTAACTATGCCCCTCCTCTTTGGCTCAGTGCCAGCAGCAGCACACACCTACAGCCTCCAACCATGACTATGTGAACATATTCCCCAGCCTAGCAGCCACTCATAGCCTTGCGTTTCTACATGGGAGAAACTCCTGAGCCGTGTACCTGACTCAGCATGTTAGCACAAGCTAATCACTAGCATGTCACTCTTCATCCCATGCTGCTCTCCAAGTGCCCAAAGCTTTATCTGTTTGGCGTTTTGTTTCACTTTGATTTTTTTTTTTTTATCTGTGCTACGTCCACTTTCGGAGCCACTCGGTATAGTTTCTTCCACTCGCTGTCATCAACATACAAAGTCACTTGCGCACTGGGCGCTCTGCAATTGGCTGATGTAAACTTGTCTACTCATGTCCCGAAACAGCATACAGCAACATCAGCACACAGGCTGTGGAGAGGGTTTGAGGCAGACAAAGACACTGATACACATGGATAATGGCCAGAAGTGATAGATGAGCAGGACTATTTCTGTAAAAGTTGAAAGACTCTAAGAGAGCATTTAACTTTTTAAAATTGGTTTTTATTTACCCCTTTATTTATTTATTTATATATACATATTTATTTAATAAGGGGATTACAGAGCTATGTAGTTTGTATTGATTTACAAAAACACAGACCTTACTGTTATTTCCACTGAATTCAATAACAAGCTTTGGTATTATTTGCACTCCCAAGGGTTATGACACATCTGTGATCTGTTATCATTGCATCTCTATTGGTAATTTTTTTTTTTTTTTTTTTTGAATTGTCATGTTCTGGCCTTCATAATGGGACTTTAATCCACAGAAATAAAACAGAGTTAAACTGAAGCATCCTTTCTGGAAACATAGTTTTTTGCAGACATTTTTATGTACCCAAGAGACTTTGCAGTCATAACACATCTCTGACCAAGCATTTGTCTGTGTTGTTCACATAGTGGTTAGTCATTTGGAAATGATGTTTCAGAACAAAGTACTAAATCCAGACTGTCTTTAAAGAAATGACTTTGTACAGACTGGAGGGGCTCTTCTTCCTCAGTTTATCCATCACTAAGGAAGAGGCATTTTTCTCATCAGTCCCACAACAGTTTACATGCACATATGTGTCAGTGAATCTGACATGATTACTGTGTAAAACTTTTTTTTAACGTTAGAAATCTCATGTAGTGATGAAAGCCTTGTATTTGGTTATGTGTTAGTGTGACTCTTCTGTGTGTTGTCTGGTTTGTTACAATGGAAACTGTCGGTGACATTCACAGCATGCCAGGGGTCAGCAGCGCCAGCCCGAAGCACACTGACACGTCAGTCAGAAGACGTACTTGGAAACAATCTTAAGTATTATTTATGAGGCTGGCAACTGCCATTACAATGAACTATGACATCACCTAAGCTTCGCCCATTAAGCTTTTATTTGCAGCAATGTGGCACCTCGCACTTCAAAGCTGTCCGCCTGGTATTCCCTGCACCTCCGACAGCCTGCAGCTAATTACATGATCTGATGGTTACACAAGGACGGTTGTGACTGGATGCTCACTGCTGGGACAGTAAACGTGCTCACCAGTACCTCAACAACAACAGCTGCTGTGCCCTTGAGCAAAGTGCTAAACCCACAACTGGCTGCTCATTTGATGTGTAAACTGGGCAGCTTCAATTAAACATACTTTTATGATGTCAGACAAACAAAGGAAAACAATAAAAATCTAGGTTATCTACAGGGGACTGAACACTAGAAAGGAAATATTCAGGAATCTGATATAGTACCAACTTGAGCTGTCCCAGGATCATCATTTCTGTTGCAGACAGAGATCCCCACCATCTGACTGGACAACTTTTCGGAATATGAATATCAATCTGGTGGCTTTCAAGACCCAAAAGTCAGTGTTTTGCAAATAATGAAATAGTAACATTTTCATTTGTAATCACTTTAGAGTGACAAATGACCGACTGTAGCCAAGGAATTAGCTTGCTTACCTCTGATCAGACTAAACTTTTTTGTGTGTTTTAAGATGTTTTCATTTTAGGGGGCCTGGTGGTGTTTGCATTTTCTAGAAAAACAATTGAAAATATGGAATTCATGATCATCTGCAGGTGAATACTTTCCAAAACCTAGTTTTCCATCTCTGTTATAGCCTTACATCCACTGGGATGACAATTTCACCTACTGGACAGCAACTTTGGAAAGGGCTGATGTACTTGCACATAGCAACTTTTATTTATCTGTTTATCTGTTATCGCTGCTCAGGTTCAATTGTTTTGAAGGAAACAAAAGATGTGAAAAAAAAAACATTTTTAGAATATATGTCTACATGTGGATGAATAGATATCCTCAAATACTGGAGAGACCTGTTTCAGATTCTTAAACCAAAGACAGTCACTGTTATTGTTTAACTTTATAAGAAATAACAAAAAAATCACAGATATTGCATTTTCTTTCAATACTCAAGTTTGCCCCCTGGGATCTCTGTACAGTATAATTATTATCCCTCTTTGATCTTTGAATACAAGTGGGCAGATTCTTTGATTAATTGTCTTGTTACGAAACACGCCTGAGGTGATCTGACTTTCAAGTGGTAGAGGAAGTACCACGGAAAGTGTCAGACCAACAAGAGCAAACTAGACTGGAGATAAACTGTAACAGGGAGTTCTCAAACAGGTGTCCACCTGCAGCTGCTCAGGTTATTGTTGAAGCCTCGGTGCCTAAAGATATCTCCACCTGTGTCATTTGAACAGTGGAGCTTTTGTGATGTGAGTGTAATTAATTCTAGACACCATACACAAGATTGTGCATTGTTGATTACAATTTGAAAGAGACAAAAAAACAAGATGTTGACAGAGGCTGCCCTTTATCTACAAGGTTTTGTTGTCTTGTATTTTTCTGTAACAATGCAGAATTCTCCTGCTTAACATCTGTTTTTGCAGGAAAAGCTTGTCTCAGGTACACAAAGGAACATTGAAGGGCATAGCAGATTGTTAAATTCATTTACAGGTTTTCTTATATGTATGCATTGCATGGGGGATTTTTCTATTCATTTTGGTATATTGATGCTTAAAGAAAGGTATTCTGCATTGTTTAAGGTTTAATACTGCCCCTCTGGTACCCTCGTGGTAGCTCTACATGATTTACAGCTCGAAATAATATCCTATTTCTCTAGCACCAGTGTTTTATTATTATTATCATCATTGTTATCATATAATAATAATAATAATAATAATAATAATAATAATAATAATAATAATAATAATAATTATTATTATTATTATTATTATTATTATTATTATTATTATTATTATTATTATTATTATTAGTTTCACCCTCTGAAACTGAGTTTTGAAGCAAATTGTTTGTGGGGACCGTACTTGAAATAGGGCAAGCTTTGAGCCTCCACACTAAAAGCTATAGTGCACCCACTTGTCAATCAGCTGAGCTGTGCCTCTGTTTATGTAAACTTGTAATCTTAACATCTTCTAAACTGCCACACCAGAAAAAAAAAATCCCCATACATAGTGTGCTATTAGAGAAACTAGCCATTGAGACGGGAGACAAGTTTCTTTACCCGGCTGTAAACCTGTTTATTTCTGCTGTGAAAATGGCTTTTTTGGGTTGGTGTGTATGTGGTTTCCAGTACTTCCAGAGCCAGCCTCAAGCGGAAACTTGAATTGCAGAATTTAGCACATTCACATTTTGACCGGAGGTTGCCACTTGGGCCCAACATTCCAATATGTCATGTACTATTTAGGAAACCTTATGTGATGATCCCATCATTACAGGACGTGTCTTTAAGATCTTGTGAAGATCTTGTGCTATTTTGTTTAGAGGTGACCATTTTAAGCAGTTTGGAAACTAATTCATGGGTATCTACAACACACAAGTTTGTAGTGGTTTGAAAATCTGCAAACATCAATTGCATTACATTGTTGATAATCTGTGTTTACATGTCTCCAATCCAAACCAATACATTACTTTATTTGTTACAATTAGAGACACTAAATAGAACTCAAACGCACTTTTTGAACAGGTGTGTTCTTCTTTCTGTGGCCAAGTTATATAGAATTTGATTCAAAACCCATAGATCAGTCCACCTCCACAACACCGACCTGTAGTCTCATGAGGCCGTGTTTGTACTGTTTGACAGAAATCAAAATTGTCAGTGGAGAGAAAAATGGTGAATATGTATACCTTTAATCCCCCTCATCCTGCTGTTAGGCCAGGATGTGTACCCCAGTCTACAATAATAGTCTGCAATGAGAAGCTTGAGTAAACACAATCAATGGAAGATACTAGCATATGCACCGCCGAGACTTCTGAAGTCCCCCCCTTTTTTATTCACCCCTTCACGTTTTCCATTACACACCCCTACCTTTGTGGGTTTCCAGGCAAATTACAACCTGAGACAAAGGTATTGATGCAATATTACATGTGGGGAGCAATAAAAGGTAATGTTATCAGAGGCACAGGACTGTCTTTGAAGAAGGACCTGATTCTAGCAGAGGGGTGCCCTCTCTGTGTGTGTATGGTGCTCCTCCATGCTCTCTTACTCCTGGATTACAATCTCTTCATCCATTATTAATGAAGTTAAACTACTAGTGGCATGCTGAATGTGCTGCATGGGAGATTTGTAGCTAATCCAGCGCAAAACAGCCCCAGTCACATAATGAAGGGAAAAAAAGCACAAATGTCAACAGTTTCACACTGGGACTGGATTAGACACCCCCACCTCACCCTCCTCACTCACGGCCTCGCTGTCTTTCTTTCTTTCTTTCTTGCCACTTGCACAGATGCCACAGATACGGTCCAAGATTTCCATGCTTTAATTTTTCTAATCAGCTAATACTGATATGAGCACCAAAATGGGATTTCATACTTCAAAAATCAAAACTTTACACTCAGTCTGAATGGACATGATTACTTGCTGTTATTTTTGTATTGCCTAGCTCAAAGGTGTATGACAGATGCCTTTTATTTTGTGTTTTGACAGACATGTAACTAAGAAAGGCTGTATGTGATTAACCTTGAACTAAATACTGATAATTTTAGGAGAAGATAGAGAGAAATTGATTTTTAACATGACACAACTTTATTCCATTGACTGTACAGGACATGGACACAGTCTCTGTGGTGTTAACCCATTAGTCTGAGACGTCTGTATTTGAAGTCTTCATCAGTGGTCTCTAGCCTCTTTGCTAACAGCTACAAAGTGCTGCCTGTAAGTCAATCCACCCATTCTCTTAATTGGGCAAAATTCACAAGTTAAAAATCTTTAAAAAAAATAATAAATAATGAGTTTGAGAAAAGAATCATTAAATTTTAGTTTTAAAAATTGTTTTGTTTAATTTTTTTAATTGGTGTGTTTATGATTTCAAGTGCTACAGCCACGAGCCTCAAGTGGACACTTGATGAATTGCAGTTTTTTTGATACATCTGCAACAGCTTAATACTTTGAAAACCAAAGGCTGCTTCTTTCTTTATTTAGTGTTCTTCAAATGATTCATTTCTCAAAAAAAAAAAAACATCCAAATGAGCTCAGCTGATGTCTGTGGCAGCTCAGCTTGCAGCCCATCAGATGTGCTGTTGAGATTTTTAACATAATGCTGCTTTCTTGAGTGTAGCCCCAACAAATTAGACATTTTCTGACGACACTCTGCTGCTATTTTTTAGTACGACAAGCCTGGATTTTTTATTTATTATTATAATTATTATTATTATTATTATTATTATTATTATTATTATTATTATTATTATTATTATTATTAATTTTATTTATTCATTTTATTTTATTTTATTTTATTTTATTTTATTTATTTATTTATTTGGGGGGGGGTTAAAGACAGTTATTGCTGGTAATAGCTACCGTGCATCCATGGTGGCAGTTAGATATGATTTTTACTGGGGGCAATGTCAGGAGTAAACAGAGTAAACTATGAAAGCCAGTGTAATATTTACAGATGAAGCAACAGAAACCCAGACAGTGGTAAGAGTGATTTCTTTCATATCAATAAAGTTTTTTTCAAGAGAGACAAAGAAAACCATCCATGGCAGTGTGTGTTATAATTATTATGAGGTTTAGAATTCGGGCATATAAGATCAAGACTCTGAAAGGGAGATTCACCAGAAGTCAACCTTGAATTTTATGATATAGTGAAAGTCTTTCAGTTATTAGAAGTAGATTATGACTCCTTCCTTCACCTTTTCTGTCATGTTCCTTCACCAAAGGATCAGTTAATGCATTGTGTTGAACTGAAGACAAAAGGCCAAAGAAACATCAAGGTCTTCATATGAAGTAGTCCAACACACTCCTCCGACAGTTGTAACCCTGTTCCTTATAATCAGCCACATATAAGAGATGTGACACAGAGATATACAACACATGCTGACAGCATGAGTAGATGTTGACCCTGCTTCATCGCTGAGGTTCTAGTGTATCACTTGTAGTCTGGCGACTGCATGGGGTTGGTCGTTGTGTTGTGGTGGAGCACTGTGCTCGTCTGTACAGTTCAGCCAGGCGATGTGGCTCCATGAAAAGAAGAGACGAGCATGAAACACTGGAACTAATCAGAGCACAGGATGAGGGAGCAGCATCCTGATTTCAGATTAGACACCCTCCGTCTCTGCCTTCATTTCTTTTTCCTTTTTTTTTGTCTTTCCTGCCTCTTATTCTTTATCTTCATCACTCTTTAGCTACCTTTTTACTTTTTTTATGTTCAAGATCTTATTTCCTTTCTTTGTGTTCTCAAGACTATTTCTCTTTTTGTTGTCACTTTTTTTCTAAGTGTTAAAGAACATTATAACACTCAACTGCCATTTAATTATTTAATTAATAAGTTTATTTGTTTATGAATGTCCACCAGACCTATCAAAAATACATCTTTACAAATCATGTGCAAGCAAGATGTAATGTTAAATATTTCTGGTGGGGCAGTGATTGTAACTCAAACTTGTGTTCGAACATGATCTTGCATGGTGAAAGAAACTTGGTTTTGACCAATCTACAATGTTCCTTTTTAGACTTAACAATATAAGTCTAGTAGTAAACTGACCCAATTTTCTTTCTAGAAACTGAAGCCACAAGCCATAATTCAGTCGAGGAAACTTCACATATATATTTTTTTCCAATCCCCTGCGTTCATAAGAAACAAATATGAAAGTTTCAGAAGAGCCAGAATGTTCTGAAACCACATTTTCAATAATCAGAAGAGCACATCTTAAATCATACAGTATTTTTTCAGTTGCCTAATGTTGCCAATACTCTTAAAACATCCTTTGTCAAGTTGATAATGCCAAGCTAGGCACAACACCTGATAGTTTCGCTGCCCCGAAAGGTAAAAGAGACTAAATTTAGAGAGGAACATGAGGTGGCACCTGAAAAAGTAGGAAGTGGACTAAAAATATTTTTCCATCAAAACGTATTTACTTAAGTGTCAGAAGGTAGAGGTGTGCGCCCCATACTGAAAGGCCATGGTCCTTGACGCAATGGTCCCCATGTCCCCCTCGATATAAACACCTTCACACCTGTTTTAGTTGAATGTGGACGTCTAAGAATCTGCTCCTCAGAAACGGCAAGATGGACTCTAGCTGTTCTTCTTATTCCACTGAAATGGAATGAATCAGCTCTATTCTAAAACCATTTAGATCAATGTTAGTTTATTTTCTACATCATTACACAGTCTGTTCCCTTCTGTCTGAATCACCCTCTATATTTCTCCAGCTCCTTCCCTCTCCTCATGCCCCCCTCCCCTTTCTCTCTGCCACAGCAGACCAATTAGCACTAATCTGATTTCAGTTGTGACCTTTGGGTGCTCTCAGGTCTGCTGACGGGAGAGTTAGCATGTAGCTGAACTGTTTTACATGTTATCGACGGGCTGGGAGGCATCATAGTCATTTTATCACACCAATTTCATTCTTGGCCGATTTCCCCTTAAGCAGGTTAGTGGCAGCTTCCCATTGATTTTTCATGTAATTGATCAGAGACCTGCTTGAGCAATTTATTGGCCTGCTCACACCTGTGATTAAGGCCAGGGGCTGCATGTGTTTATGCATGCACGGACTATTACTTTCCCCAAGATCAGCCGCGTGCCATAAAAGCAAGGCTGTGCTGTCTGTCTGTGTGTGGCTGTCAGTTTAATGAATGCTGTCTTAGTCGCTGGGACATTTTTAATCTTGCTCGACCAAAGCCATGTCATGTCCAAAGTCAAGAGGAATGGAGATGGGCTCGTCTGACTGACCAGCAATGACAGGAGTTAATGTGTTCACATAAAAACATGGACCAGAGTTTAATTCAAAGTAATCCTCATTCATTTGAAGCTGCTTCATGCATGGGATTAATATTAGAGCAGTCAGGGGGCCAAAACCACAATGACATCAGCTAAGCGTTTTCTTTGGAAGCTGAGGATAGGATAATTACAGAAGAAGACAAAGACGAAGAGCTGAGTACTTTTTAAATATACACCACGTTAGCCGGGCATGTCGGGAGAAGTGAGGGTAGCCTGTCGTGTAAGTCGTTTTCTGGCCTTGCGTAAAACGTTCAAAAAACCACAAGCCATGTTGCTGGGTTGGAGTGCTTAGCGTCAGTGCAGCTCGTCTCCCTCTGGTACTGTGACAGAGCTGGAATAGCAAGGATCAGGCATAAAGCCGCTCAACAAGCTCAAGAGCTATCAAAGAGCCACCCTTTTAATTTGCTTAATTTACAGGCAGCTTTTTCACGAATAACGTTCTTGGAGAGATACTTGACAAAAGGAAACACACACAGGATATTTCTGCCTGGGAGAGGACTCATCTGATGTTTTGTTTTTTCTCCTCCTCGTCTTAAAAAGAGAAAGTCACACCCCACTATAAAACTAAATTCCTTCTCATTACTGTATCTAACATATTAGCAGTACATAAACTGATTTGTTTTAAGATTTGTGGCTCTGGAAACATCAATTTGACTCCAAATTTTATTACATGGCCACAAAGTGTTGGCCAGACATAACGCTAGGCGACAATTGCCTGTGGTTTGAGGCTAAAGCTGAAAAGAGGAGGAGAAATCAAGCTGGTTTTCTGCAGGCAGACTGTAACCCCGAATAATGGAACCACTTCACGTGCACAAGCATTACTCAAGCTTCAGGAGGCAACAGGATGATTACAGTGTATAATGCACTGACTTGTATATTTCACTGGATGCTGTGGGAAAATATTTAGATTCACATTTAATGGCAGCCTTAAAGGGATAAATAAAGTAGGCATGGCATGAGGTGGAGGAATAAGACATAAGACTTGTCAGATCTGTGTTTTTGTGATGAAATCTGGATATAATTGATGCTTCACTGCAAAGACTTGGAGACTGTTTTTTTCACCACTATAAATCATTTTTCTTTCGGGTATATCTTTCAAAATATGTGCTCTTCTGGGGTATACAGAGCCTAAATACTATGGCTCAGTACAGTCCTTTTTCCAAAAACTGCTTCTACATAGAGTCAGTGTTGTTTTGGCTCTACAAAACTGCAGTTTTGACACCTTTTCTTTACATATTGGATAGTTGGAGTGCTGCCCTGGTTTGAATTAATGTGAAAAATATAGCTAAAGGGGCAGATAACAGATCCAAATAGAAGTTCGTGAGAAAGCTGGCGCATTTTTAAAAGAAGCAGAACCACACACTGGCCTCAGGTTTAAACTCTATGCATCTGTTGAGGCTGACTTGCAGGCAGTCCATCATCTCTCTTCTTTTAAAGTGCAGTCTTGAATGCGTGCTGATACACAGGAAAGCAGGGAAGAGTGATTTAAAGTCCTCTCCAGTATGCAGGAGAAGGAAAAAGTTGAAAATGTCCAACTGTACTGACGCTGGGGGGCTGATGTGCTCGTTAAGAATCAGGAGAGAGCATCAGCAGAGCAGGTCACCCTGTTTCTCACATCACAGCCCCATCAGAAATTCTTTCAAGTGTCCTTCTGCGTCGCCAAAGATGACAACGGCGAATCGATAAGCGCTTGAAATGAAAAGAAGCCGCCGGTTTGCCCCCGAGGCGAAAGATTTCATACCCGCCAGCCTTCTCTGAACTTCAGGCATTCCTCTGCACCTTCCTGCGTGAGAACGAGGAGGCTCTTGACTGATTTTTTTTTCTCTCACTTTGTATAAGAAGGTAAGAGGAGAATATAGCAGAACCATCACGCCTCTCCAGACGCGGCTTCGCCCTCTTTTCCTCCGCGTGCAGGCAGGGTGTGATTTAAAGATGTGCATGCTGCAGGGATGATGCTTTTCTGTACTCGTTTACTTGCATTTCATGTGTGCGTATGTGCTTGTGTGCGCGTTTGTCCTGCCTCTCGTGCATGTGCCATATCACAACATCTAATATTACAAGTGCACGGGTCAAATTTAGAAGACCAAAGCCAGCCGTGTTGGCAAATATGCGCATATTTATTTTTCCTTTATTGGTTTGCATTTGACCAGTCGCACTCGGTCTGCACACGTGTTTACGCGAGTGGAAAATTAATAAAATCTGGCCTTCTTTGGGCCTTTGAAGAAGAATAAAAGGAATTTGTGTTTAAAAAAACTTTCTGATTCAAAGGCTTTACTTCTGATTAAGCAAACATCTTTTATGTTGCTGTTTTAAACGGCATTAACCCATTTATTTACTCCTCTATAAAGCCCATATAAGGCTGTGGAAAGCGTTTATTATTCTATATGTGTGTTAGAGATACCATGACCCTAATGCAAGTTTTTTTTTTTTTGCAGGGGGTGTGTTGTGCACGTTTTGCTTCAGTGTCCCCTCTTGCAAGGAAATTCCCGTGTGGATGTGCGCATTAATTACCGCTTTAATGGGAGTATGACTAAAAATGTAAAAGAAGGATTAGGCACAGGGAACGCGGGGCCTACGTCCGGTCTGCTCGCCTCACTTAAGATGCGGATGGAAAATCAGTCTGTATCTAACGAAACGGATCTATAAAGAACATTTGCATCCGAGCCAGCTGTTCACTTCATCTGCACATAAATCCGCAACACGATAGGGCTCTGTCTGGCTCTGGATGAGGCTAATGCATCCATTTGAATACCTTCTCTTGTGTTCCTCCTACCTCTGTATCTTCCAAATGTTGAGTTTGTCAAACATGTTAAATTATTTTTTAATCCGCGAGCTCATTGATCATATATTTCGTTTAATTGTGCGTTAATTAGATTATTATTTTGTGGTTGCATAATGGGCTGACACCTTAATCATATTCTGTGACTAAAAGCAATCCATATGCGTATTAACTGTTAGATTTAGTCATAAATGTGTGTTGTTTATTTAGCGCGCAATTTGGATAATGAGCAGTTGAGCTCCTTGTTGTAAATTGCAGGTTAGGTTCAGGCAAAGTGAACCGTTATATGTTTTGCATGCCTGCACTTCAGATGGTGCACTGTTACAGTAAAGGCGTCGGGGCGGGACAACAGTAAAGTGCTGTCACTGTTTTGTTTGTGTTGTTTTTTTCCTTCATGCGTGCGCCTTTTAAACGATACCGCCCTGAGATTTTTTTTTCTTCTTTTAATTGTTGCTGTAAGTTGAGAGGCTCTAAGTTCACTCTCTGCTAGACTTCACAGGCACAGTCGCATATATACACAAACACACCCCTTTAAAAGCGCGCACGCACAGACACATAGACATAGCCTACACACACACACACACACACACACACACACACACACACACACACACACACACACACACACACACACACACACACACACACACACACAACCGCGCGCGGGGTCCCTCTCTCTGAGCTCAAAAGACGGGGGAAAAAATGCCCCACTCTTGGAGCGTCATTCAAGGGAGAAAAAGTTAAGGAAGACAGAAGAGGACGAACCGAAAGGAGACTTGCATGAAAGCGCCTGCTTCTCCTTCTCTCCTTTTCTCCTTGCTCTGTAAATAGATGGTTATTTATGCGCATAAATGAAACAAACCTAAAAGCGAGCTGCGCTGCGTCTCCTTTTTTTTGGATAACGTAGCGGGGGAACCACATCCAAGAACCAAGCAAGACATTTCAGGATAGTAACTTCAACCATCAGCGTTACGGGACTTTGAAGTTATCTAAATTTGCGCTAGAACGCATCTCCTGGTGCGCTAGAGTGTTTGGACGGTGGGATTTATCTCTTCACTGTAGATTTAGACGCCCACGGCTTGGACAAATCAAACCTCATCGCAGCAACTGGTAAGTGTAGCTGAGAAGCAGAGGGACGGGACATAGAGATAACTGTGAAGTGTGAGTTAATGCAAGTGAAGGAATTTGTTCCACGTTGTGATTTTTTTTTTTTGGTTGCGTGGTGCGTTCAAAGCAGTGGTTGTAGCGTAAAGAAGCATGAAGAGATGAGAGGGCAGGGGTTCGCTTCACAGGTCGGTGGATGATGATGGTGATGATGATGTATCATTTATGGTGATGGAAAAGGGAGGCAATCAGAATTTAGTGTAAAGACTAATGTGTAGAAAATTTAATAAATCGCCAAATATAGGCCTATAATTGTTGTGGATTTTAGAATCATATTATTCTAGCTTGTCAAAGTAGAACTCATGCATTGTTAGCTTAAAAGTCAACGTAAATTAAGAAAGACTGTAAATCCGTTTGCATGTTTGAAAGAAAACGATCCTGAAAACTTAAATTTTTCTTTACTCTCCAAAGGAATTAAAAAAATCTACCCTGCTAATTAAAAAGTGACGTAATTTAAATCGTGTTTCTTCCACCCGCATCCTCGTGTAATATAATAGGAAGAAAATATGGCTTTAAAAAAGGCGACGTTCACGGTCTCGCGCCTTTAATTAATACAGGACCATATGGTGGAGGTTAGTCGATTCATCTCCCGGTAAAGGCTGCAGTCTCATGCTCTACTGTGTTAATTTCACAAGTAAAGCCAGTGTGAGGCCATGCCAGCTTTCTGTCTGCGCTGGGCCTCGTGCCACGTGAGTCACTGACTCATATCAACTGCTGGTGGTGAGAGAGCGCGAGGCGTCGTGCACTGAGAATGAATAGATGAAGGGGATTAAAATCACTAATCATAATAATAATGCTGCTTTGCTTTCAGATCGCTCCTATTGGGCGTAGTCTTTGGCATATGTCAGAGAGAAAATGAAAACATATTTTTAGGTTTTATTATCATCACTGTACAACCACAAAAACGGCCTATAATAATAATAATAATAATAATAATAATAATAATAATAATAATAATAATAATAATAATAAAATTGGAGTTTAAATATTACTTATAAAAGGTTCATTAGTAATATATTTGTCCTGTATAAAAATGTAAATTACTATCAAATATTTCGTTTGTGAAATTGTTTAACCCTCATTCTTCCCCTTGTAAACTTTTCACTTTCATGGTTTTAGAAAGCTCAACAAAAAGGAAACGAAGTTAAATTGATTTTTTTTTTAAATCATTCGATGTTGCAGTTTATTAAATAAAGTCAAAAACTTATATCACAGCCAGAGGTGATTTCAGAGGCCTCAGAGCAGCCATGGAGCAGGCTGAACTATTGGAGGGTCCCCTCATTAAATCTCACTGATTAGATAACACGGGGCCGCGTGCAATAACCTCCCACCTTACAGCGTGACCCCCGCTATTTCATTTTGCTGTGAGAACACAGGAGAAGGAGCAGAAGAAGAGAGATTGTGCAGGTACACGCAGTAAAAACTTAACCTCCAATATCTTCGTGTTTGAAATGAAAGAAGAAGAAAAGCCTCGCAGATGATGTTGAGCAGGTGAAGGGAGGAACTGAGGAAAATGGTTAACAGCATGACTGCATGCAAATTCCCCCCGACTTGAATTATCATAAGCAAACAGTGTGAGCCTGGACTAATAAAACCCCATCTGTGTAACTTCATATCGAGGTAGTAGAAGGGCTGCGATAATGAATTTTGTAATATCCCACCGACAGACATCTCAATCAGACTCTAATCCCGTGATTTTACTCCGGAATCACTGCACTCCCAACTGCTGCAGGCTGCTGCACAACAGCAGAGCCGTGCAAAACACGACGGCTTTTACAAATTCAGAAGGTGAACAGAAGAATATCAGCCCTGGAAAATCAAAGAACAATCTACGACGTACTGTAATACGGACTTTGAAACTGATTTGTCAGCAGCACAGTGCCACAGTGCCATAATGATGTTTTAATAGCAGAATACACTTTTTTTCCATATTAATTATTTAAATGAGGCTGATTGCTTATATAAATGTCTTTCTCTAAAATAAAACCCTGTGCGGATGTAATCCACAAATTACGCATATTTTCGCTTTTAAAATGCACATTTTTGCAAAGGTTCAATTTTTATGCAATCTCTCAAATCCTCACCCAAACATTCAGAATACACTCCATGCCTTTTCTCTTCTAATAAATGTATTGTGTAACTTCTTAACTCTGGCCTAAAATGTGCTTTTTTATTTCGCACAGGTCTTTATTATTCCTACATTTTGTATTTAAACATTCATCCTTTAAACAAAAGGCTCATTCTTGTTTTTGTGTTTATTTGAGGAATGATTTATTTCAAAATTGTAACTGGCAATCATCATCACAGGGGGTTGTTTATTGTCCGAGAGCTTCATTATTGCTCTTTTGTCTGTTTTTTTGACAGAAGCAGTTTCCTTAAATTGCCATAATGGACTCCCACTGCCGCAAACTGGCCACCACCTGCGCGCAAATTGGTGAGTATGTGATCCCTGTGTCACAGTAATAGAATTCACGTTTACCCCTCTAATATGAAATGAAACTGTTTTCATAGATTTAATAAAGAAGATTGTTCCTTCTATAGCAGAGTTCTTTTTCTGGAATTAAAAATCTTTTTGCATTTCGTTTGGAAATTGAAAGAGGCTTCGAGTTTACAACTTGTAATTTTTTATAAAATCTATTTCACCATCCACAAAATAGATCCAAACATTCTTTATATTTATAAATCATTTTTGATGCTACATGGTTGGCTATTTTACTCAAACTTTCTGTTTTGAATATATAGAAAAAAAATCTTAACAACCTTAATCAAAAGCAGAAAATCTTGATTTCACCGGAATGGCTCTGCAGTATGGATGTAATTCTCACAAAATATTGTACTTCTGTTCTCTTGTACACTGTAATCAGCGTTTTAAAACCCTCAAATCTAATACCGGATTTATTGCGGATTTAATCCGGTTCTTTCAGTCTTTTACTCTTGATAATTTGGCCTCTACGCTTGCAAGCGCCGTGGAGTGATTGAAGGTGAATCTGGTTGTTTGCTGTGTTGGAGAGACACCTGGTGGTCAAATGGGAATCTGCAGATAGACCCGTCAGACCATCACGAAGGAGACTTGATGAGCTTTGCAGTGATTTTCTTTAAATTCAACAACAACAACAACAAAAAAAATCTTTGATTTAAAACAAACTGAAGGAGAAAATTGTGTTAACAAAAAAAAGCATTTATTATTATTATTATTATTATTTTTTTTTAAACCATTTCAATGTTATTCCTCAGAAACTTCAAGGAATTAACCCACAACGAGAGATAACACAAAAGCTGGAAATCCCTTTCCTGGGATTTATTAATCAGTCCCCACTGTTGGGTGGAAATGACATCAGGTCCATTTGGGTCTCAAATGAATAACCAATAACTCTCATTCTGTTTCGTTTAGCCGCCATTGATATGTCTGTGTGGCAGAGGGCAATGTGAACAACCATTGATTAAGAATAATAAGATAATAAGATATAACCAGAGCAGCAGCGTACGCTATTATGCTGTAATATATGCAGTGCTCGTTGGATTGACTCCGGGGAAAACTCGACGTATAATGAAAGCCCATTCGTGAGCAGGAATATACTAATGGATGAATCTGATGCGTCCTTAATCCTATGTAAAAAGCCTTGTCGTCCCCCCCTCTATATTGACTGAATTGCTAATTAATGGCCCTCTATGGCGGAGGCCTATTGCGAGTAGTAATCCGCAGAAGAGAGATAAAGCATTCAGAAGGTAGAAATGAAGAGGAAAACGATAATCCACTTCAAGTTTAGTATTAAAATACGACTGCAAAAAGAAAGGAGCAACAGACGAATCGTTGCTGCTGGGCACACACGGAAACGATTGTCTACCACATTATTGTTCTTAACAAATAGTCCTTTTTACAATTTCCCTTTAATTATTATGTTTATTTTAAATAACAAGTTTTATTTATTTATTTATTTATTTTACAAACTAGTTATAAGAATAGTTACACACACACATATTGATAAGAGCCACATTCCTATAATATAACACGTGACTAATGTCCATTTCAAACATGCATCATCTTCAGTGAATTACGCACAGAGCGTCCAAACAAGGTTTTACCGCTGCGTGTGAGAGATGATTGGCTGCCTAGTTTTGATAAAGAAGCGTCTCTTCCCTCCCTTAGTGTGTGTGCGTGGAGGTGTGTGAGTCTCTGTGTGTACACAGTCTATGGTTGGTCTGCTGGTATTTATATATCAGGGGCTTTCACGGGATTAGCCCAGTAACTTCTTAACATCGCCAAGTCCAAATGTGCCGGCTGAGTGGGGCGTACGTCTGCCCACGTGGACATGGGAAGTGTGTTACTAAATGATGAAGATGATGAGGGTGAAGACGTTGAGTGTTGAGTGATTTTTGTGTTAAGATTTACGCATGAAACAAGCCACCCTTTGCATGTGCAAGTCCCCACTTTTTTCCGCATTTCATCATTCACCTGTTACCCAGCTAACATTTCTCCATAGCCAATCTCCCAACCTAAAAATTAAACTCGCACTTGTTTGATCAGACTTGTTTGCTTTACCGTAACGCATCACAATCTTCGGGGAATTATAGGTTAAAAATGTGCCGGCATATCAGCTCAAACTCATTAGAAGTCCTCCTTCAGAAATTCTTAAGCAAATGAGAGTCTTATCAGATTAAAAAAAAAAACACTACAGGAGAGCTGGATAAGGGGACCAAACGCAAAGTGTGGAGAGAGATCCAGTTAAGCACCCAGATAAAGTAATCCGTCGTCAACAAACTGAGAGTGCTCCGGTGGGGTTGATTTAATGGATATTTGAACCCTAACTCCGAGAAGATCAGGAGGATCGCCTCATTCGACAACTGGTATGACTGACGATGCTTTTCTCCCGCGCATGTCCGCTGCACGCAACGATGTAGGGCATAGTAAACCACTTTGTGCCAGGTTTTTAGACTTTAGAACGGAAATTAACTGAGAAGTCTGAAGTTGCGCAGAATACTAAAATGCCCAAATCCTAGTCAGTGGTGCTTGTTTACATTAAAAGAGGTTTTACGGCCTCTTTACTTCCTGATGCTCAATGTTTTATAATAGTATCTGTCACTTTGAAAGCACGCATCCCTGTGATGGGCGAGCTCGGGCTGCACATGGGTCCTTTTAACATACTGCACATGTGTGGCAGTTAGCGTCAGTTGACAAGTGCGCACAGACATTTTTGGAGCAGACTGGCACTATCCTGCTTCTCCAGGCTGCATTTTATTTTTCTTCCTTGAATGTTCTTGCTTTCAAAGAATCACTGCGCCGTGGTGGGTTTCTGTGTTTGCACTGTGCATATTTCTCTCATACAGCCTTCAACACAATCCGCTCAGTGGCTCGCTTGATCCACACCAAGTCCCTGAGTAAACTGCGGTGACAGAGCCTGCGAGCACGCAGCTCAGCCTGGGTATCAATAGAACGGCTTCGTTTTACTGGGCCACTGGACCCAGCTCATAAAATGAGGCCAAACTGTGTTATTTTCATTTTTATTTGGTCTTGGGCTGCTGCGCAACTGCAGCTCGGAGCGCCGCGGGTACACCGTGCGTCCCATCTCTCTTTACATGCTTTTATTTGGAAGAGAAAAAATAAGCGCCGGTGCCGGCATAAACACATTGGCACACATATCTCGTTTCTGTAGGCTCCGGTTGGTTGCTCCCACCGTCATATCCACATGGATGTGCCTGTCAGAGAGGATGGGCGGGCGCAATATGGTGACGTGGGGATCTAGAGAGAGGCGGACAGGCTGTGGCAGGCAACAGCTGAAATGAACAGAGCAGTGGAGTGTGTGTATGCCTCTGGATCTAATATCACCTACCTGTCCTTGTCACTCTGATAGTCAGCCGAGGTAGCCGCTTGTTTACAGCCGATGCTATGGCAGCATTCAGTGGTCTATTTTAAAGCGTTTCCAGTTAAACCAGAAAGAGGGAACCTCAGGAGGAACCGCTCAGCTGTGCGTCTTTTTGGACATCTGAACACATTCCGCAGACGGACTTTCCGCCCATCTTTGCTGTACTGAAGGAGACTTAACCGCTTTTGACAGACAGTTTTTGCGAGCTTTTACTCATGAACTCTATGAGGGACCCATTAAACATAGACCATCACCACCTAACGGGGAATAAACTCGCCTCCACGCACCACACAGCTCTGGCGATGGCCTCTAGTTTACAGCCGCTACAGCGGACAGTGGACTCTAAACACCGGTTAGAGGTGCACACGGTGTCGGACACGTCCAGCCCTGAGTCAGTGGGTAAGAAACGCTCCGGGTGCAGACCCTCTCAGCAAGGCAAGCAAACGAATGTGGTCCCGATAGCAAAGAATGGATGGTTCCAGTTAATCGGGATTAAGAGAGTCAGGCATGCATGCAAATAAGCGATTTCAGCTGTCATTTTACACGCAGTTAATCAGTTGTGACAGTGGCCCGTGTGCGATGAGGAAGTGAAAAGTTTTTGTGTTGTGTAAATGAAAGACAGCTTGTCTGTGTCATCTTGAATTAGTCAGGTGTTTACTCATATGCTCCGTGTCAGGTGAAATCACAAGGTCAGCGAAATCTCATAAAAAGGGGAAAAAAGATAAAAAGAAAAAGAAAAGTGAAACCAGGAAAAAGTGTTTGGACTGTTTTATAAATCAAAATATTTCATCAATAGCGAGGTCTGGCTAAAAGCTCAGCCGTCTCCTGAATGCAGCTTTGAATCTCCCTGACCCTGACTTCATTTCTCTCCTACTGACAGAAAAAGAAAAGATCCAGAATAAAAACGATGACTCCTCAGACGACCCGTCCAAAAAGAAGCGGCAGCGGCGGCAGAGGACTCACTTCACCAGCCAGCAGCTGCAGGAACTGGAGGCCACTTTCCAGCGGAATCGCTATCCGGACATGAGCACGAGGGAGGAGATAGCCGTGTGGACCAACCTCACAGAGGCCCGGGTCAGGGTGAGTACTCCCCAGGGTGCATTCAAAAACAATTCCCGTGTTTAATTTCGGATGATCTGTAGAGACTACCCGGTTAAACTACGAATACCGTTTACCTTAACATTATTACGCACGGACGCAAACTTTACGCACAGCTGTTACACCCCTGGAAATAATGCTTGACACAGTTTTTAGCGGCAAAACAAATAATCAGAGTCTTGTTTAAATAAACGTGCTCAAATTCATTAGATAGTATATGTTTATCTATGAGGCTAAAAATAATTCTAATCCTCTGCACACAGCGCTAAATAAACAGCCGTGGCGAACGCTATTTTGTGGTTCTCGTCACATTTTAATCTTTACAGTAATGTAGTAGTAAAATAGGACACAAATTAACTCTTTATTTGCTTATTTGGTGTAATTACACATTATTAGGTTGTTAACAGTTGAAGCTATTGACATTTGTTGGTGGCAGATACCATTCATGTTCTGCTGCTCGTGTGAAAGAGGTGCAAAGCTTGTATTTTGCGATTGTCGCCCTGGTGTTGTGTGATTAAGGTCAGCAGAGGAATACACATCCTTTCCACTTAAAGATGGTGCAGTGACAGCACAGTGTGTATTCTACGTAGATAAACACGGAAGCAAAGCACGAGAGTACTCTGCAAGATTACAGCCTTTAGATTTGAGCACGATTCAATTATTTGGATTATATTTTTCGTTATGCACGTTATAGTTTCAAAATTAATACAGCGTCTCTGATTTGATGGCATAGGACCGCAGTGCGGAAATTATTTAAAAGATAGGCTAATGTAATTATCAAAATAAATTACTAACCATTTTTATTCCTTTGTTTCAGGTTTGGTTCAAGAACCGGCGAGCCAAGTGGAGGAAACGGGAAAGAAACCAGCAAGCCGAGCTCTGCAAAAACGGCTTCGGCCCGCAGTTCAATGGACTCATGCAGCCCTACGAGGACATGTACCCCAGCTACACATACAACAACTGGGCCGCCAAGGGCCTCACGTCGGCCTCTCTATCCACCAAAAGCTTCCCCTTCTTCAACTCCATGAATGTCAACCCTTTGTCCTCGCAGACCATGTTCTCCCCGCCAAACTCCATATCCTCCATGACTTCCAGCATGGTACCCTCGGCGGTGACGGGCGTGCCGGGCTCCAGCCTCAACAGCCTCAATAACTTAAACAACCTCAGCAACCCGTCCCTGAACTCGGGGGTACCCACGCCGACGTGCCCCTACGCGCCGCCGACCCCTCCTTACGTGTACAGGGACACTTGTAACTCCAGCCTGGCCAGCCTGAGACTGAAAGCCAAGCAGCACTCGAGTTTTGGATATGCCAGTGTGCAGAATCCGGCCACTAATCTGAGCGCTTGCCAATACGCTGTGGACAGACCAGTCTAATACCTACCTGCACTGCAAAAAAAAATCACCACCCTAACACTTCATTAGAGGCTGGTAGTGGCGCTTTAAGTGTTACTGTTCTCTGAAGGGGAGGGGGAAAGTCTGGCTGGGAGATAATTGTATTTTTCACATGCGTTTTGGGAAATTTCTTGTTCATATGGCTGGTTTGATACTAGTCTGGCTGTGTTTTGCATTTTTCTGACTTCATTGAAAATATAGCCACTTGTTCCTTGAAAATTCCCAAACGCACCCAAAAATTATACTTTTCCAAAGTTCTAGGTTAATGCTTTTATTTTGAAAGGGGGATTTGATTTGGAGGAGGATTTGAAGCCAGGTGACTTGTTTTGGTGGACATTTTTTGCAGTGTGTGGGTAATTACAAACAGCCGGCCACAGGAACAAGAGACTACTATAACTACTTTTTTTTCTTCATTTTTTCAAAAAAGGGCACTAGAAGACTGAACCACTGAAGCAAGCTCACCTCCAGCTCGGAGTGCAACTGAGACGGGAGATTTTTCGGTTTATTCCCCTTTTTGTGATGAGCACGGGCCTGCTTCACTGTCAATAGAACGGCCTGTTTTCATTTTTCTAAGCTCGTCAGGAGGGTCTGTTTCTTTTCTTTGCTTTCTCTGGTGGATTTCTGGACGTTAACTGTTGACTGAAAAAAAGGTTGTATATATATTTGACTTCTCATCTTCTGTTTTGTCGAGGCGAATGCGCTATAACCCTCCAGTCCTCTCCAGGTTCAATTTATCAACGCATGTGGAAGAAGAAGAAGAAAAAACCCTTAAAGGAATCATGTTTTGCTTGCAAACAAAAGGGAATGTACATACTAAAACGCACCAGTTGTGTGTTTCTAACATATTATAAATTTATTATTAATGTCTGTGTGAATATCGATTTAGAATAGCAATTCTGGATTAAAAAAGAAGAAGCATCAAAAATGTTCCTGCGACAGATTATTTGGTTTTTGCTCTGTGTATACTATTTGGTACGGAATTCTGTTTTTTGTTTTTTTGTTTTTCAAACATCCAAAAAAACTATTGTGTTTTATTTAATGGAAGTAAATATATTGTTGAAAACACTCTTCTGATGGGGGGCTTTTATTGAATCGTTGTGTTAGTGGTGTGTTAGCGGAGTGCAAAGCAATGACAGTCTGTCTATAGCCTTTCGATTATGTGGGGTACTTGTGCGCCTAATCTATAGAGGAAAACAATGGGCCGCGCCAATACACATAGTAAGAACAGCGAGATGCTCCGTCAGATTAACTGCTGAATACATGTCTGCTGCTCAAAGAGCCTCGGCTGGTCACTGGGGCTTGAAATAACACGGGAATCAACAAACAGAAGTTGGACCACACAACAGTGACGACAGTCCATTAGGCTTGTTTTTACTCTGTGTTTGATCTCACACTCTGAAGGGGATTATTAGAAAACAAGCAACATATTTAACCACTAGAATCAGAATTAACTTAGGCTAAAAATATGAATTTGCAACAAGGCGCCTACCCAAAATCATGATTAATTCGCAAAACGAGCTACACTACCAGTTTATTAAATCTAAACTGATCATTAAAGTTGCTGTTTTTGAGTGAAGTCCGTTTCTTAAAAAAGCTGCTTTTTGTGTAATCTTAACCAAATTTACACACGCCTTGTGTAGCTATGTTTGCCTTTGCATTGTCTTTCTTTTCTCACCCGGCACTGCCTTTTTTTTCTTGCTTTATGTCGCGTAAATCCAACGAAGCCCTTCAAAGCTAAGGTCCAGGGAAACTATGATTCACAAGCTTGGGCAAACGCGCGCACAGAAGTGATACAGAGGTATGTGGGCCGAGGCGGGCTGCAGGAGGACGAGGAGGCGGGGAACGAGGGCTGCTTTCTCGGTTGCAGGGAGAGAGGATGAGCCGGTGTGGGAACACAACACACAGAGCAGAAATTAAAGGTTTACAACAAACGGGATGAATTTTTGCGCACAAATTCCAGCATTTAATATCGATCACGTGGTATCGTTGCCGTTTTATATAATGCACTTTTGCAATATATGAAAAAAAATATTCTTTTTCAAATATGGCCGCCTGGAGAAAGAGCTGATTTAGCATCTGATGTCACTCTTAAAGAGGCCTTAGGTCATCTCTCGTGGGGATTATTATGAGGAGAAATGAATCACAGCTAGTCCCAAGTGTTGTTTTTACTAAAACTACTCCATAACAAACGTTAGAAAAACATTACACTTGTCTTTTCACATGCATGAATACATTTGATTTTCAGAGCTGACCTCCTCACCCCTCTAACAATTAGATTTCTCCGTTAAAAGAAAAGAAAAGCACTGGGCTTCTTTTGTTGCACGAGTGTCACCTTTTGATGGAGTCTGTAACGTGGAGTAATAATCAGCTGACAGGGAGGATAAGCTTCGGCTGCTGTAGGGGCGAATACGCAAGTCTGCAGCCTCAATACACATCACAATCAACATGAGAGAAGAGGGTGGCCTGAGGAGAGGAGAGAGGAGGATTCAGACGGAAATGTTCATTTGGCTTAAACGGTGCTCTGGACTACAGACCTCTGGCCTCTCGTCTTGTTTCCAGCCTGCACAAGGTAAGAACTTGTTCAAGTATTGATAGGAGATGGATTAATAAGACTGCATGTTCCCTCTTCTGTAAATTCCAGATTCTGCAGAGTTTTTCGTTTGAAAAGCTTGTTTTTTTTTCAACTATGGCTGCTCATATTCTGCACACGTTTTGGTTGAAATTTATATTCAGACGTGCGTAAAACCAAACCTATTTTGAAGTCTAAAACTACATGCCTCGCTGGTATAACCAGGCGTAATAGCACCTGACAAACATACATAATAAACGGTACCAGCATGCACCCAGTTCATGTTCCATCAAAGACACAATTATCAATCTGTGTTCAAACCAATTTCGTCCTTTTCTCTGCCTCCATTTCCGGACACATAAAACACGCTGCTACATCTTAATGTGAGATTTGTTCCGCTGCATGATTAAAAAAAAAAAAATCCAATGTTCAGGAACACACCGAGCAGACACAGCCCGCACCTCCTCTACACTCCAGCGGGAATTCAAACACACCGCGTGGAAGAGCAAACATCCAAACATGAACCGTAACACCTCCAATCTAAATAATTAACAGTCTCCCAGCGTCACGTTCAGGGGAGACTGTGGAAATAATTATTCTGAATGGTTTTATCAAGAAGATTGTTTCACATTTACACGCTAATGAAGACTTACAGTTGTACTGTTGTGTTAAAATCAAACAGGCTTTTCCAGAAGTTTCTCCACGTTCGGAACAAAAACTAAAGAAAAAAAAAGAACTAAAAACTGAATTAATTTGGATTTTAAAACATTGCAGAGCAGTTAGTAGATTCACGGATTTGTTGTGTTTATATTTAGTTTGGAAGCAGTTCAAGCTTCCAAGATTACAAAAGGACAAATATATCTATTTTCATTTATATTTGAGGGATAAAATAGTGCAATTTCGAGGTTTGGATTTGAGCCTTGCAGGAGATTTGGGGTCCATTTTTAAGACTAAAATTAGGAAAAGGTTTCAGGTTATATTTTTACCACATTATACAGGAAACAGCGTGGTACTCCTGAGAGTCATGGTTGAAAGACAAGAACCAGGATAGAGTGTTTCAGAGCATGCATGGTGGCTCTGATCAATAGTTTATTTTTGATGTGAGCAGTGATGCAACAGGCTCGTATTAAATCTCAGCAGAACTCTCCAGCTGGAAAAAAAAGTAGCTTTTTAAACTCAAAGACTACAGATTTTGTTTGAAAGGACGGATTTCAGTCATTTTTGCCATTAAAAATGTTTCTGTTCATTTTATCTGAGGAGAAATAAAATGGACATAAATATTGTATTTACTGGAGTCTGTTACCTGCATATGCACATGTTCACGCTGATATAAAAATACAATAGACCACATATGAGGAGTGTTTGCATACACTTGTGTTTTACACACACAGAGTGTTCATTGGTGTCTTTTATTCTGCAGTGCTGTAGCAGACAACAAGACTTGATGCATGTTAAAGAAAAGTAGAGTCCACCTACAAACACAGCTCTGCTCTTAACTCTTTGCACCATGAATGCAACAGAAAGAGAGGCAGAGGGACAGGGAGAGGGCTGCCATCTCTCTGGGGGAGGTGGGTGCTCCAGGGTTTGGGGGTTTGGCTCCGGACCAATGGCAGCCCAGCGGCTTCAGCTAAAGGTCACATGGTGCGACCTCACACATTCTCACCCTCACCTAAAGGCCCCAAGAGAAGTTCTCCATAACAAGATACAGGACAGTCCATTTCAGCCATGGCCTTACGTAAACCTCAAAGTTCATCCGACCTGGACTGATTTTTTCTCACCAATTAATTCAAGTTAAGCAGAAAAATCAGCTTTTGATTTAGCACAAGGATTCAATAAAATTCTAAATTGGTCCAAAACTGAGATTTGCGTGAAAATTTCTCTTTGCTGGTGATAATTTACGTCCACATCCTTTAAAAAATAGGTGCAAACTTGTTGGTGTTTGTTGCATGCGCATGTGTTGGCTGTATGTTCTGCACCCTATGTGTAGATCTCCACACCCATGTACGCATGTGTGTATCCCTCCCTCTCACTGTGGGGGCTCGGTGCTGTTTGAGGGCAGGCGGCTGGCCAGAGCGTGTGAAAGCAGATAACTAGAGAGAATTTTCATGACGCACACACTTCCTGCTCTCTGAAGTTCTATGAAAGAAAGATGAAAACAAAACACACATCTGAGATGTTTGCTCTCCAAATCAATTTCTACACATTAAGCATGCTGAAAAGATCAGGAGCACGGCTCTCATGAACCTTGAAATGATGGTGGTGGGGGGGGAAAGCGCATGATTTTCTTTGATACAGGAACCCTGTAATGGTTAAATATTTCTAAATACAGTTAACCTACAGGGCATATTGTATATTTTGGCACTGAATCCCTGATATTAGTTAAACGGACATCACAATCTGGAGTATCTTAGAGCTAAAATGTAAAAGCTTGAGGTGTTCAACAACACTACTTTACTCCCAGGTCACCGATTGGACCAATAAAGGAGGGAGAAAAGAGCGAAAAGGCCTCAAAGTCAAACTCTATACAAGAAGAGAAGTGACAGTTTTGAGATTGTTTAGCAATAATACTTTCTATAGGACACTAATCATTCTTCATGGTTGCAAAACACACTTTATACCATCAAACTGTGCAAAGAAAGCACAAAATAACACAAATAACAGAACAAGAAGCCTAAAGGAGCACGATGCATCTCACCTCCTCCTCATGCCCCTTCATGTTAACTTGACGTGCCTAAAGCTGCTAACATTTTAACCGTATCTACGGCATCGTGTTCAGACACCTTCGGTTTACACAGTCTGCCCCAGATGGCATCTCTCAGCGCTGTTTTCTTTCAGCCTGTCATCTACTGTAACGCCTTAATTGACGTTTACCTCTGCTGGCTCGCTGTCAGCCACCCAGAGTCAGAGTCTGAGGAAAAGCCTGGCACAAGAGTTTCCCAGGCTCCTGCTGCAGGAAGAAAATTACACCTGGGCATGTTTGTTTGTTGTCTTTTTCCTTTTTTCCTCCCTGTCCCCATTCTTTGAAGTCCAATTTTCCCTTCACATGCATGATTGGCTATGAACATATGATAGTGTAACCTCATGCCCTGTCCACTTTGTATCAGTTTTGTGGCACAGAAAAATACAAGTCTGTCCATCCCGTTGAATGTGCAAAAGACTAAGATCAGATAACCACAAATTCTGCTAGTACAGATTCAATTCTGAAAACTTTTCACTGCTTTACTCTGACTAGAAACTGCAAAGTTTAATGCTATTAAAAAGTCAAGTGAGTTCTTTTTTTTATTATTACAGCACCAGTGGTCTGACATGCGTGCACTGCCGTGCAAGGAGTTACACTTAATGCTGATCACTATCCAGCTGGAGAAACATGGCCTCTACAGGCATCAAATTTACAGCATTACAGAAAAAGTTACATCATTTATCCTCTGTAATGCAATCTTTAGTTCAAAGCTAGAAGTCAGAGGAGGACGTGTTTACTCAGTTTGGACTCCAATGTGCAGCAGTAACTGTAGAAAGACAGGATTTATGTACTCACAAGATTTAAATGTGGCAGATAAAGGCTTTTTTAGCAGCAGTGAAATGTTTGATCAAACACCGAAATGTCATTTTTGGGCAGTGGTTTGGCCAAGTGGTTAAGTCACATGTAAACAGAGGCCATAGTTCTCGAGCACACAGCCCGGGTTTGATTCCCGCATGTCACTCCCTGCTTCCTCACACCGTTTCCTGCTCTATCCACTGTCCCATCTTCTACAGGAAAAACTTATAAAGCCAAAAGATAAATAAAAGACAATAATGATTAATAATAATTGACCAACTCAGATAACTATAGTAAAAAATGTATGACCTTGAGAAAAAGCTGAAACGAACTCAGATTGTCCATTTTTTATAATTTCTCACGAAAGGGGAAGTTGGATTTTAACTCGTAAACGCTGATGTTAAGAAAAAAAGCGTTTTAAAGGCTTTTGCACACCAATAACGATGTAAATTATCGGCACAAAATTGCAAAAAAATTGAAAAGGGCCTCAATTTCATTGGTTATTCTCCTGACTTGTCAGCAACGAGTGTCTTGATTGGTTGGATGTGTACATGTCGCAAGCGAAACTTTGGAAAAATCAACTGAAAAAATAAAAGCCGCAGCAAAAGAACATTGCTGGTGTGAAAGTTTGCATTGAAAAACAAAAGGTTAAAAAAAAAACAAAAAATGTGCAAAATATTCACATAAAAAATTAACGTCTGGTGTGCAAAGGGCTTAAGAGTTATGGCATGGGTTGATAATGTATTGCATTTAAATCTTGGTATTTCCTGCCCTGCATTCAGCTCCCAAAGGAAAATACAGACAGGGGGAACTTCATGTAACACCCGAATACAATCTTTTTTTTTTTCCTTTTAATTTTTTTTCCAGAAATCAGCATCAATTCCCCAGCAGTCCTCAGTTTTGTTCCATTTGGTTTCCTTTTGTGATAACAACTTGGTCTTTTTGGCTTATTTCAAACATATCAACAACGCATGTCAGAATCTGCAGCTCAAAAAGCCGAAGATAAACATAAGTCTTCCAAACCAGCTTTAAAAAAAATAGTACAACTCAGTTCAAAACCACATGAAACAGTACTCTGTTTTAAAATATAAGATTGTGCCATGTGTAGTAAATTAACGTCACCTTACGCCCTCACGTTCGAAATAAATCTTCCAGATTTTCACAGTATGCTTTTACCACGCTGTACTTCAGCAGGCTGCCGTCTTTTGCTTAAGCCTTCCTTGGAAGTATATTTAAAAAAAATTGGCTGATAGCAGAGCAAATTTGCGAATTTGTTGAATCTGCACTTTATTGGACACTTGTACAACGCACACTTTGCCTTTTTCTGGACTACACACAACAAACAGCATCATTCATGTCTTACACTGAGCATTGTTTGTTGAGAAAAGATGAAATAATAACTCTGATGCTATCTGTGTTGAATTAGTGACAGAGTTAGACTGTGACACCTCTGACACAGCAGGGCAGTTGTACCAAACCCTCCCTATTGATAAACATAAGTTGGCTTTTGTTTTCATTGCCTAAACTCATTCTCACGGAGACAGAGTGTGTAGTTGCACCACATTTTCATTGTTGTATTAAACATGGACAGATCCAGCAGTTTGTGGTTACCAGCTTCACAACAAGCAGTCCATGCATAAACAGCAAGTCTTACAAGCTCTGCCTGTTCAGTTACTATAAGTGCTCAGCTGGAGTGTGAAATGTTAACTCCTTGAACTAATACTTTTTTAATTGCTTTCTCATAAAATTATCATCAGATCTGTTTTTACAACCATAATTAGTTGCATTTTGTATCTCTGAACACACCCAGCAGTCAAACATTCAGCATAGGCTCAGTTTTGTGTTCATGATCAGTCGTTTCAATAAAATAACTCCTACATAGATACAGAGGGAGGCCATATGGTAATGATTCAAAACAGCGCTACTAGGATCCTAATGAGGGATCAACAGCGGGCAGAAGTATGACCACATCACACCTTCAGAGACCTTCAGCTCAGCTGCTCCTTGCCTGTGGAATACCCTCCTGACCACATGAGGTCTCCACAAACAACTGACTACTTTAAGAAGGGCCTGAAAACCTTCCTTTAAAAAAAAAAGTTTTCCTTGAAAGCATTTAACTTGTTTTGAATCTTGTTTAACTCTGTAGCAATTTGAAATCCTGGATGAAAAGTGCTTTACAGATAAAATTTATTCCTCATAATATCGTAATTAGTAGTAGTAGTAGTTGTAATCTTTGTCTCTGGCCAGTTTTAAAGCTCATGAGGAACTTCAGTATGATTCAGTTTTGGTGCCCCCTGTGGTCAAAGCAGTAACTTGCAGCTACATGACAGCTGTGGTTTCAGACATCAAAGGCAGGTGGATAGAAACAGTAAATCTTGTGGCTAATGGTCCACTTAGCTTTTATAGGTCATAACAAGGCCTCACTGTTTTTAAGAGTAAAATCTTTGAAAGCGCTTTAGGTAAAAATGGCTATTGATCTTTTTTTTTTTTTTTTTTTTTTTTTTTGTAATACAGCGGATTAATTGCCATTTACACATATTTATTATGACTTTCAAATTATTTTATTTGTCATATTTTTTCATTTTTTTTTTCTATCAAAGTGGTTATCCATAATAAATCCTGTGTGCAACACTGACTAGTGTATTTGAATGACGATAAAATCAATCTTTGAATCTCTCTGGAACCAATGGCTGCCCTCAAAGTTCCAGATAGCACATTCTTAACAGATTCACATTGTATGCAGTCATTCAGTTAAAGGGAACATATCATGCTGATCCCTGATTTAATACTTACACATAATGTAATACACTTGAAAACAAGACCTTACACCCCCTGAATTTTCAAAAAATGAGATATTGTATTTTTTCTGATATCCTAGAACGAGATTTGATGCCTCTGAAAATAGGTCATTGCCAGTTGGCGGCGAGATTTTGACCTTCGTGACGACATGAGGATCCTTTCTTTTTATTGGAGTAATCTGATAAAGCAGCTCCTCCTCTGTGATGTCAGTCACACAACCGCCACCGAACGTATAAACTATACATGTTACAGTACCGGTTTGACTCACCACACTGAAGCGTCCTGAGATGATCTGTGTCGAGGTGGATTTTCTTCCTCCTGAGCTGCAGAACCGTCCGGGTCTGACTCGGGGTCCAATACAAAAGGACGTATCCTACACTCTGCCATTTTATTAGTGCTACGGTGAAGTTTTGGCAAACAGCAAACTCGCTCGGTCTGCCTCATCCAATATGGCGATTTTGTTAATACTGCCGTGCTGCAAAAACCGCCCTCTGGCTCTACCCCCTCCGCCCCTCTGATAGAACTGACCAATCAGAGCACAAAGGGCTGTGACGTTGCGAGGTTACTGGAGGTCATTCTAAAAACGGAGCGTTTCAACAAGATCTTCAGAATGGCCTAAAATGAGGATATTGAGAACGCTATTGTGGGGCAATGAGGGAACTAAATGACTTGTACTGAGGGCAGAAATGCTTTACAGGCATCCTAGTCTGGCATAGTGAAAAGGAGAAACAAGCATAATATGTCCCCTTTAATTGTGTCGGGGGGGGGAATTTTTTTCTTAGCTTAGTTATTGACTATACGTTTTTAGATTTTTATTAAAACAGTCTAGAAATAGCCAAGTCATAGCATTCAAGTTTTATCCCAGAAAATACCCACAGCTTTTATTCTGAGAGTTTTGTATTGTTTTTCCAATGGATAGTCAGTGACTTCTTAACTAAGATGAGCCTAACAATGCACAAAGACCAGAAACTGGGGGAACAGCTAGTATGAAATTGTCCAGAGATTAACAAAATCCACTCTGGTGCAAATCCAAATGTGACATTTTTGTTTAAAATATACAAAAATCAAAGTGTAAAAGTAACCAATTCTATTTTTTTTTCTATGGGGGCACATGTCAGATTTATTTAAATAGGTGTGTTATGGTGTTCATCCAGGTTGCCTGATTAAAGGTTATCACACATCTATTATCTTTTAACATGCTGTCCTGCAGGGTCACAGGGGGTTGGAGCCAATCCAGACTGTCATTAAGCGAGAGGTGGAAAACAGCCTGGACAGTTCACCAGCCTGTCACATGAGTCTCTAGAGGTATTCATTTGCTCATAGAAAAAATATGGTGATATGATGTCATTATGATGATAACAAGATGATTTAATGAATCTATTTTGTGAACTGGTGGATGGATTTCTTGGAATGAGCTAATCATTACGTTTTTGCCCACACATCTTTATGATTTGGATCAAAGTAAGTCAAACAATACAGAATCCTGAATATAGCCATCTTTACAATGACAAGGTTGTGAACTTAAACACAATATCAAAATACAAAGAGAGAAAAAGACCAAATACTGTTCAACTTTTACTTCTTTCCTTGTTTATCTCTTTGTGCGTCACAGCTATGTAGGTTATGCTTATCCCATATCTGTACATATAGCAGGGAAATCTGCAGCTACCTCATCAAAAAAATAAACCAACCCTCCACCTGGTGTACCTGTTGGCTCCACTCATCCACCTTTGCAGCCTCCAGCATTTCCAACCCAACAAGAACAGACGGTGAGGAGAGCGACTTATTGGATTGGATCCCATGCAGCAGTGACTTATACGCTCAACCTATATGTCACAGATGGTGGGATTTCAGTGTGGTTGATATAGGAAATCCACTAAGAAGTATTGATCTTTCTAAGATCTGCTCTCTCTGCCTGATCTCCACAGGATCTGAACATCCGCAGAGACCTGGAGGTGTGCAGCCGCTGGAATCTCACTCGGCCTTCTACGGCTGAAGTTGAGGTGATATGACACATCATGTTCACTACTGATTCACCAAACAGCTATGATTACATTATCCCCCTTTTGTTACAAAAAAGTCATTGTATTAACACAAACTGTAAAAGGACAAACCTGGACGGTTAGAGTGCTGCCTACAGCAGCTCAGGCAGGAACAGAAGTCTGAGGAAATTTACTGATGACTCATTGTTTTCTTGCCAACTGATCTCAGGGTAGATTAAGTTCAAAACCACAACAGTAATAATCAGTTTTGCCTCAAAGATATCACCAAAACACAAGAAGAGAACCTGCAAACAAATGACCTATAATGGGATATCTGAGTCAAGTGCCACCCATTGTTTCAACAGGCATTCTGCAACTAGACACCACATGAAAGCGCCTCTGTCTACATGCTGATTTAAAGGATTTACCTGCTCATAAAGAGCACTTTTGATATAAAAAAATATGAGGCTTGTCTGTAATTATGACTGGGATTGGTATCTTAGGGAAATAAAACAGACAGACTTTGTTAGTATTTGGAAATAACCGACCAGGGAATAGTGAAAGACACTCCCCCAAAACACATAAAAATACCTGCATGCCGAGGTTGTGGAGTAGGAGGGTTGCAAAAGAAGAAAATGAAGAGAGGAAAAAGTGTGTTTATGTCATTGTGGATCTACTTTTTCTCTGATTCTACTGTAGCTATATGGTATAGAATTAACTGTAAAAACCTTAAATTTAAATATGATCTTAGTTACTTGTTTGTATATTTATTTCTCCTGACTCACAGTAAATATTCAGCCCATGTTTCTGAGAACAAGACTGGGATAACTCAACTGTCAAGTTGGTCCCTCCTTAGGAGCTTGGCATAATTTGCAACAAAGAAAAAAACAACACTACAGCCTCTGTCTGAAAAACTTAGGGTGTCATCATTTGGGGCAGTTGTTCTGAAACAGTGAGCAGCTCCCCTCAAAACCCCGGTTCGTTTGGGCACATGTGAACACAGCAATCACTCTCGGATGTGGGAAAAACAAGTTGATTGAGATCGCCAAAAATAGGTGGTCAGCTTGCTTCCATTCAAGCCCTGTGGGGGCCCTATGCAGTGGGAACACAAACGCCCCAACATCCAGCACTATTGGCTCATAACAGTGGTTCACACTGAAGTAGAAGTGTAGCAGCAGTAGTATAGCAGGATGAGCTCGGTTGACAACTGTTTAGTCAAAACAGTAGAAGAAGAAGGTGTTCAAGAGTCAACCAGAGCAGCCAAGAAATAAAGTGCCTTATCGACGTGCCTTAACGCAGTCGGGACTCTTAAAAACTACATATATTGATCATATAGCACACACTGGTACATGAGCCAGATAAACGCTATAACGTTAAGTAGCCACCCACATTGTTGATGCTCCATGGCTGTTCTTCCCTGTAGAAAGCGGGTAAGAACACGAATAATTGAACCAATGAAGACAAAAAAAAACTCCCTACCTTCGGGGCCTGATTTCTGACCAATGAGAGAAAAAAATCGATCGCAAGTGGCATTTGTTTACTACTTTGGACCGCAAGAGACTTTTGCCTTGTGAACACAAACAAACCAAGTGACAACCGCTACAATTGTATAATTTTTCGCTGAATTGGAAAAAAGGCAAACAAGCCACAGGTGTGAATACACCCTTAGTTTTGTGTGCTGTCTCTTTAAGGCCCCCCCTCAACAAACTCATTTCCCTCTGAATGGCCAGTCCTCAAATGTGTTATAAACAAGCAGTAATTGCAGTTTCTTGAGTGTCCAGTTGAGGCTGGCCCCTGAAGTACCGTAGTCACATACACACCAAGCCAAAAAAAGACATTTTCACCACAGAAATTAACATGTTTACAGCCTGGTACAAAAAAAATGTAGTGGTAACTTTTCTGACACCTCCAGCTTAGAACCCAAAAAGTCAGAAGGATCATGACGCCCCGCTTTCACGGTCCGTATTCATATTGAATGTGGGTGTTAGCTGTTAAGCTGTTAGTGTGGAGGTTCAAAGCTTGCTCCATTTCTAATATTGTCATACCAGATGATGGGAAACATTTTTCTGGTTTTAAATTAGAGAAAATTATTACATTTGTAATTTTAGTAAATAGGAATACTTGATATCTTTCAGTCAGAGTCCAGAGTGACTGCACTACCCATTGCTCACCCCTCTTCTCTGTCAAGTGATGGTAGCTTTTGAGGACAGGAAGCTCCTGAGATGTCTGGTTTTAACCATCAAAATTCAGTAAAATCAGAATCAACATTATTTTTGCGCACTCTCTTTTTTGTTGTCCAACAGGTTTGACAGTTTTTTTTTTCCTTTTTTTGGTTATTAACAGTATTTATTTATTTCATAATCAGTTTGTTAAGAGAAAAACAACTCAGCCGTGGAGCTCAGGGTATGTAATCTCTGTTTGCCCAATAGATAACCCAGTGCACAGACATCTCACTTGGGGGGAGAAACAGTCTTCTTCTGATTTCCTGGACTGTTTGCCAGTGATCTGCTGTAAAATTGCACAAGCAGGTTGCTGGAACAAGTGCATAAAGCTACTATCCCCTTTCCCTCTCCTATCAGTGTGTCACTCAGACAGTTTTAATCTCTGGTAAGACAGTCACGTCCAGCTTTTGTCGTCTGCCATGTAAACTCTGGTGAAAAAGCGACCTGCTGCCTCTTCCCCCAGTCTCCACAGCTCTCCTTCATTACTGCACACGGCAGGGGAGCCAGAGCTCACGGTGAGGTAATCCCTGCTGGAAGGCATCACTATATACTGTCATTAATAAAACAGCAAAAACACACACATATAACCTACACATGCAGGATTGTCTGAGAGATGAATGGTTGCAGCAGCAGCATCTTGTACACTACAGATGCAGGTTTATATCTCTCTGCAGGAGGTGTTATAGAGGCTCAGGGTTATCCTCAGTCAGCTAGAAGCATAGACTGCTTTGTTATTGTTGGTTTCTCTGGTATACTGCTGTGGGGTCTAATGCTGTTTACTTTATTTCTGGGTAATGCAATCATCTATAAAGCTGCTGTTGCTCCTCCTGCAGTGAATTTTACCTTTTAACACTGACTTCATTGTAACAGCCTCCAGCAGCAATGAGTAAAGTTGATGACCTCGAATGAGTGTGTTCATGACCTCTTCTTCACAGTTTAACATCTAAAGTAGCCATGTATGAATTCAAGTGACTAGAGGATTATCACCTTTGCTCATCAGAGTTATTAGTTGTTGGTTCAACTCATTACCAATACTTTTGTTAGTACCAGCCCAAAATGGTGGTCATATGTTATGCCTCTGCATTGCATCCACTCACCACTAGCTGGGGCTGTTGCACTGGTGCTGCCAAAATGCCATTAGATTGTACTATCTGAATAAAAACAAGATGAGAGACTTGTCGTTTGGTTCAAAATGGATGTATGTTCACTTGGATGGAGGAATGTATGACCAAACTGCATAAAGGACTGAAGGCGGTGGTGCTAGCTCTTCCAGTGTTAGCCAGCCTCTGTGAACCACTGTTAAATTGTTTGCCTGCTTACTGTAGTCCCGTGTTCAGTCTCTCAAAATAAATTGTGATCAGTTTGAACTGTTTTCTGTGTGATTTCTTACCTTTCATCCACAGGTTATAAGTTGCAGAATATAACCTGTTTTCCTGATTGATGTTTTACATATTTTTGTGTGGTCTTAAAACAACTGATTGGAGGGTGGAAAAAAAATACAGAAAAAGGGGAAATTAATCAAGTTAAAAATATTGCTGGAAGAAATAACTTTTTGTTCTTATTTTGGCTTTCTGTTCTCATATTTATCATCATAAATATGATGTATTGTAACTAACCATTGTTACTACTTCAACAGGGCTGTTTGTACAAAATCAAAGTCTAATAAATCAAAATAACTCAATTTCTTTCTCAAACCATGGGATCAAAGATCTTGACAAAGGCATGGTATTAGTTTGGTTTAGTTTACTTTACTACAGTAAGCTCGGTTTGGAGGTCACATGTGTATTACAGTCCTTGACTAACTGTAGGATGACTTTTCTATTCAACGCACTCCAGCTATTTTTCAGATGCTGTATTTGAAGATTTTATGTTGTTGCAATTTAAAAGCTGAGATAATAATAATTCTGTCATACAACAATGATACAACCTGAATCCAAGAGCTTACAAACTAAGTATAAAAAAGTAAGACCATTAAAAGTTTCATTATTTTTGAGGTGTTTGTGTGAGTTCAGCTCTTTGAAGTCTGTTCAGCCATGTAGTTCAAATGGGACACCAGCAGAGGGCACCAAAGATGATTAAAACAATTAAAATGCAACTTCATTTGAAACTGCAATGTAGTCTTGCAGATTTTTTTTCAGAATTTCAAACCTTCCAAGTTTTTAATTTTTTTAACAGAGGTTTACAATGAAAGAGGAAGAGTTATATATCTGTGCGTGTGTGTATGAATGTGTGCATATGTACATAAATATATAATCTATATGTTTTTGCGATAAAAGTTGAAGACCTATGTCCTTAAAGTGTATCAGCTCCCCACAGTGAGTGTAAAGTATGTTGGCAGGTGACTTGTGAACAATGGATTCTGTTTATATTCAATCTGCTGATACCAGTCCTGCATTAGGCATCTCTTCACTTATTATATAATTAATGTAAACACAGTCTATAGACCTTGTTGTTTTTATTTTACAGACCTATGTCTTTGTTGGTCTGTGCCCTGTTTTCAAAAATAATGTAAAACTCAATAAAAATAAAGTTATAAAAAAAAAAAAAGAAATATGAAGAGTTGATTTGTTTTCTCCGTTGGTACTTTGTTTAAATCTAAAGCTATACAGTATTCTTAAATAAGTCTATGCCTGTAGTGAGGTTCAAATGTTTCAGCTGTAATTTTAAATATTCTGATTCAGTTATAAGCAATTTCACACATAAAATTCTAAAGTGATCTACATGTTTTCATTTTTATTGATTGCCACCTGGGAGTAAAAGTGAGCAAACATTCTGAATAGGGATGGATACTGAATTGGGTACTTTAGTACAAACTGTATTATTTCTGTAGTATTGAGAACCGATTCATTTAAAATCAAAAGGTACCATGTTTAGGTACCTTAAAGCATCCTTGTGACTTTGAGGGAGTGGAAGAGTAGGCGACTTTCTATGCTGGACATGTACAAAGCATTACAAGTTTGTATAATGTAGAATAAATATGTTAAATCGAAAAATTTCAGGATTTTATTATCAAAAAACAAATATATTTACTACCACAAAAACACACAAAACTACTGATTGGTTCTGTGGAGTACCAATACCGATTGCCAGGTACTGAGCGATACCAAATCATTTCAAATGAGAAAGGTACTAATCCCTTATTCTGAACAACAAATTCAAGGTAGTCTGACTGAAACATGGAGTATAAGAAAAGGAGAGAAGGAGAAAGAAAGGTGTGTGTGGGAGGGGGCTTCAGCTCCCTCCTGGCCTCTGACGTGACCACAGCACTGTATTCTGCTCACTTTATGAGGTATCATGACAAGTAATGAAGCGGAAAGGTCAGGGGAGATGTGTTTTTATCTGCTCTAAACCAATAGGTCACATTTCCACTTTCCACGCCACAACTCTGTGACTGCAGCTGCTGCCCTTTTGGTTAAAACAATACATTCACCTCAGACAGTCATACATCATATCACCAATTCTCCATCTTATTGGTAATGTCACACAGAGGGCTGCTGGGGGATATTACCGAATAGATTTACAGCCTCAGATATCATATGAACAAAGCGTAATGTAAGCCATACATTATGAATCGAATTTGTTTGGCCCAGATCTGATATTTTCAGAGCAAAATTGATCTGCTGGGGTCAGGGTCTCACTGAGCCCACTAGATGGCAGTATGCTGGTGAATAAGAAAGTCCTGACTACACTGAGGCAAGTTTCAATGCAATTTCATGCAATAATCTCATCATACAAGGTAGCAATGACTTGCTATACCCTATTCCATGTTAAACCCCTAAAAATCAAATTAAATAATATTGCAGAATACTTCCTGTTACTGTAAGTATGAGTCATAGCCTACATGTTATGTTACTTTAAAAAAGAATACAACTGTGGTGTTGACATTAGAGGTAGCAGCACATGCATCTCACACAACCATAACTCCATTTATCACAGTCCACCTCAGTGAATCCAGATGGCTGAAGAACTGTGTTAACAAACTCTTTGAGGACAGATGTGTGTCTGCCTAAGGGGAAAACACACACATGGTGAATAAGGCACGCAAAGCATAAAAGAAGAGAAGAGATGAGCTGTGTGGTTAGAAAGTGCTGATTCCTCAAAGGCACAGGTGGGGAATAGGAGAAGGGAGTGCATCCAGTGACATAATGATGTATGACTCGACACGGACGGTGGTCGTGGGAAAAGCCGCTCTTCCCCTTCTCCTACAGGAGATAACACGCAGCAGAAAAAGGGAAATTCAAGCCTCTTAGTGCATCTCCACACAGATCAACATCAGCCTTTTACCAGCACAATGTGCAGGCCAGACAAGAGGTCATTTATGGTCATGAGTTATCAGGACAGATTACTGTAACTGTCTCTGCTCTTCTGTTGTGATGGCTGACTGATCTGAGGAGGCAGCTCACAGCAGAGGCTCTGATTGTATAACACAGAAACTAAGCTTTTATTCTTTTTGCTGGAACATCCATTGGCGTTAAAGGCTGCTTTCAAAAGTCCAGAAAACTTTTATGTATTTAAAACATTTAATCTTGTTTGATCGTATGCCCTGAAAAAAATACAGCACCAAATTTGCAATCCCTCAGTCACAGACAGAAAATTTCTGACTTCAGATAAATCACTTGGTCTTCCTCCTAGGTCTGCCCCAAGTTATGTGGGTCAGTGATTCTTAAAGTGGGGTCCCAGAACCAAGTTGTCCGCAGAGTGATTTAAAAACAAAAGTGTGCAATATCATTGAAAAGCATAAACTGGGAGTTCTTGTACCATCCAAACCAGCTATTTTTCCCAATAAACCTGCCCAATTTAGTTTTGTGCCATTCTGATATGACTGTGACTAGGGATGGGTACTCCATTAAGTACTTTTATAGGTACCGACCGAATTCTGTCAAAAGTACTGATTCATGTAAAATCAAAAAGTACCATGTATAGGTACCAAAACGCATCATTGCGACTATGAGGGAGAGGGAGAGGAAGAGTAGGCAGTTTTCCATGCTGGACATGAACACAGCATCACAAGGTTATATGTTGAAGAATAAATATGTTAAATTGAAAAGAATTTACATTGTATTATCAAACAAACAATATTTTTTACCACACAAATGCACATAAGTACCAAAAATTGGTACCGCAGAGTACCGATACCAATTGCCAGGTTCTGGGAATTGGTACCATATGGTTTCGAGTGTGAAAGGTACTAATCCCTAATTGTGACACACTTTCACTTCATAGTGAGCAATGATAGAAAAAAAGAGAAACCCAAAACGAAAAATACCTCATAGCCAACATTTTCTCAAAGTTTACAAAAAAAAAGTTATTGGAAAGTATAAATGGTAGCCTAATCCTACCATTGCAAAGTACTACATAGTGCATGATTACATAGAATTCATATCACGCAAATCAATATTATGATCATGCAAATCAATAATATGATTTTGAGAGGGTCCTTGGAAGAATGTCTCACCAGAAAAGGGTCCTTGGTCTGAAAAAAGTTTAAGAAACCCTGATCTAGCTGACACTTCAACAAAAAGAAAAGGTGCCCTTAACTTTGGAGGCTGATTGAGTTGGTGTATGTTTATGCAAGCAGAATATTAACAGAAAAGATAATGATTCACATAAAGAAAATGTCCTCTTGAATTAAAAGTGTAAATTTGATAAGAGAGCACAAAAATGCAAACATGAATTTTACGTCGTCCATAATTCTAGGCTGCGCTGCAACAAAGCTTAACCTGGATGCCATAAAATCATGAACTAAGCCAACTCATCATCAGCAGTTGTTAGTCTGATACAGGAATCAAAGTGGTGTCTTTTCAGGGAGAATGAGCTGGAGAACAACAGCTGGTCAATGAGAAGATTTGCTCATAGCACACACACAAACAACTGCCAGCTCCAAGTCCCAAGAGAGGGAAAAAACTACAAACAAATGATCTGATAATTTGTAGCTGACCCTTGAAGTGTGTAAGAATGAAGCATAATTTACTTTTGGAGTAAATCCTGAAGTGATACAACACAGAAAATACAAGAGCAAAATTAAAAACCAATGATTAGAATAAAAAAATAAGATGAAGCTGATTTTAAAAGCAATGTTATCCTTCGACAAATAATGTTTTAGTCCTTTAAACAAAAAGAAATGATTCAGCGGTCTGTGGCGTCTTATATGGTCGGAATGCTCCATAGAGATGGTTCATGAGAGTGAAAGGCTCCATCCTTTAAAGTGTAGAGCTAAATGCTTGGGGATGGAGGCAGTTTGTGGGGGGGGGGGGGGGGGGGGGGGGGGGATCTTGTGGTGAGCGTCTTCATAAATGCACTGATGTGTTAGTAAGAAGGTTTTCATTCTGTGTGAAGCTAGTGTAATGATTGCAGGATGGGGGGAGTGTCATATTTTCACACTCTCATCGATCAGTCCACTAATCACTGGATCAACCAATCAATCTATTTAAAAGGGATACTACCATAAAAAAATTAGATTATTTTTGGTGTATCAAGGACTAAACGTTCCTCCTTTTGGTCTGCAAACTTGAAGATACCAAGTGTTTATCATTGTTGGATGCAAGGTGGTGCCAAGGTCAAAGGTCAAACTGTGAAAAAAAAATCAGCTTTTCAGTCTGCATTAGTACGGTATACAGCATAAGGCCGACTTAATCTATTACAAATACACAAAACTTTGCACTTTTGTGTTTGATGTTCACAAAAAAGCAGCTTAGTTTTTCCGGGTCAATCAACCTGAGCCTTTCCACTGAGCGATTCAGAATATTCTGCTTCAACACCTCCACTGTCGAAGCCTCACCTTCAGATAACTTCTCGGCGTGCTCAGTCACACACACACACACACACACATTCCCTCCATTCCCTGAATATTCGCAAGTGACTCTCCCAACTACAAAGGACACAAATCATGAATGCATGAGCTCTCTGTCATTCAGCTCCAATGAGCTACACTCCAGGTGTCTGACATGCTGCCAAACTTCGAGCACAAGACCACGTACACAGTGTACATAGTTAGACTGAAAATACCTCACAAAACAAACATGTAGGTACATAAGTTCAAATCCATCACTAATATGTTCCCCTGACATCACCATCACACTGTGATAATGAAATCCCAGCTGCTGCAGTAACACTTGGGGCCTCAGCAGCTGATGTTCCACAGGGAGACTTTAAGATGATATGTTTAGACAGGCAGGTGAGAGGTCGCACCTCTTACTCCTGCAGTACAGTTACCCTCTAGAGACACGAGGGAAGCTAATGACGCTATGATGAAATCTAAAAGCTGAGTATTTTGGGAAGCGTAATTAGGTAACAGGGGAGGAAAAGTGCAAGAGTGAAAAGGTGCAGGAACAAAAGTGCAGTTCAGCATCCAACTCAGAGCGAGCAGATTTATTTATGTGCACACAGAGCCTGCAGCCATATGCCTCAGCAGAAGAAAAAAGGAACGGGTTGACTGTGATTAAATCACTTCAAAGCACATTAAATACAAAGCCTGTCTACTATGTAGAAGTAGATGTGAGCAAATATTAGACAGTTCTACCCTCATACACAAAGCATCTCCAACCACTGTCATGAACATGAGTTTGTTGAAATATAGATCAGCACAGAAGGAAACCCAGACGTAGCAGCAACAGAGCCCAGTGAAGTCATGGGAACTGGTCAAGCAATGTGTCAGTCTCACACAGCTTTCATTTCAACAGTTAAAAACAACCACTTCTTGAAGCAAATGCTGCGCATGAGCAAAAAGCTGCATCGGAACATAAACTGAGGCAATGGCCACAATCCAGGCCTCAAACCAGCAGCACTCCTTTCTAATGTATAGAGCGTGGGGCACACTGCTGAAAAAATCACGCCAAGAATGTAAAAACAGAAGCAACACGTACCTGGTGAAGTGTCCAATGGAAAGGTTGCAGTTAGTTCCGTAGATCCATAAGTTAGTTCCATAATAATAGTTCCATGGTTCCCAAAGACAGCAGACCAGAGTGATTCTAGTCCAAAGGGCCCTTCGAGGCCAAAGGTGAAGCGAAAACGTCGGGTGATGCCGAAGAAACTGACAAACTATTCCGTCAAAGAAGTTGCACACCCCCACATCAAAAGTGGGGATTCCAACAGATGGGTCTGGGTGATGATGATATATGGCTAACTGAGTTACAAACATTTAGCGAAGTGCTACGTCCATCACGACGCAGCTTAATTAGCTGACAAAACAGGGCACCGGGTCGAGCACGTTTAAATTGACCACTGAGCTTCAAAGGGGCGGGTTGCACGTTGATGGACGTCACATGATCACGTCAGGTGCCCACCTGAAAGGCACCGGGGGGATTTCCCCTTAAACACAAGCTTTAAATATCAGTTGTATAACCAGTAGTCTTGTCTTTCTATTAGTTGGAACAGATCTTTTGTAAAAACCCCAAACTTCAACAAATCTAAAGTTAAATGAAAGGGAACCCGATTGGGGTTTGAAATGTTAAAATAATTACATGATTGACCAATAAAACACGTTTTGAACATAACTTAGAGTTTTGAAGTAACTAATATAACCAACCAAAAACAGGCTCCCTTTTTCAATGCAACTTGTGTGATATGTAAAATGTCAAACCAATTTAATTTAAATAAATGTTATTCAATTCCTACTTCAAATGAGTCCGGTTTATTCTTTAATGTTGTCTTTTCTCAGTCTTGCTGCCAGCAATGACAGTTAATTCAGGGCAAAGGTGGTAGAGGCTACAACTTTGAGACACACACATGTTGGGGCTTCGTGCAGAAAGTCCAGGCCTTTAATGAAAATATAGTTTATGTTTCTTTTTGTTTCAATTAAAAGTTGAGCTGTTGTAAGTAAAACATATTAAATGTCATCAGAATAAATGGTTCCTGAAAAATATGTTGGATCCCTCCCCTCTGCCTTATTGTCCTATATTGCTTCTTTCACCATGTTCCAAGCTATGTGAGTGGTGTCACACTATCTTGATAATTACTTGCCCCAGGGACAAAATATTTTGAAAATTGTGTGCTATAAAACTGCTGTAGATCATTGAAGGTTTTAAAAGATTTGTATCCATGGTCTGAACTATTTTAAAGTCACTGACAAGGATAATACATCATACATTCATGAGAAATAATTAAAACATCACATCTTTATACACAGTTTAGTAAAACTGGGCAAATACTTGAAGGATGCACAAATTACATACTTTGAATAATTCTATATTGATTTAAACACAGTAGATTTTTTGCTCCTCCACATTTTAAGTGATATTTGCTTACATGGCGAGAGTGACAAGTGGGTGTTAAAGTGCAAGTCAGAGAAGGATTTAGCGGAGTATAAATCAGTGTGTTCATTTCCAGTCAAGTGAAATCGTGTACTTCTACTTACCTTCTTGCATAGAATAATGTATGAAATATTTGTTTTGTACATGGTGCTGGAGTGATCACATCTATGTATTTTTACAGTTATGAGTGAGAATGAGGTGAACTATCTGATGATGATGTAACTATATGAAGTTCATCCACAAATGCATGTAACACATTGCCTCTTTTTGTTCAAACAGCAGATTTTTTGGACGAGTGATTGCGAATGATATCAAAGGTAAATGCAGTAAAAGTTCAAGAGAAGCTGTAATATCATCAGCTCACCATCCAAAGGTTAGTCTGGCAAAGGGCACTGTCTAGACATCACCAGTGAGTGGGTTTAACCTGCAAAACAGTCTGTAGAGAACTTCACTTGATAGTGTGGATTTGTGTACATGTACACATGTGTCTGTGTTTGCTGGATTAAGGCGAAAGTTGAAATGAAGTAATTACATAACAAGGTGATGAAAAACAACAGCATTGAAAATGCTTGAAAACGGTTTATGTTGTTTAATAAACAATCCGAGATATATAATTCACTTAAAGCTAATTGACAACATATCTGAAACAAAAAATATATTCTTTCAGAACTTTTTTAAAGACTGCACAAGGACGACAAAACACTGAAAAAAGTGGCACTGTCCTTATGTGCAGTGCAGTACCACATGGGTCAACAAAAGAATGGATGCATGAATTTAATTTTACAATTCATCCTTAATATCCAGTTCATATATTGGTACAGATCTGTTTAAAGTGGGGGAATTCAAACTGAATTGTATCTTTGAAGAGATAACAAATACGGCGGCGTTAAGACCCGGAGTGCACCTCTGGGAGGAAGAGGGCGTAGGCTCAGCAGCCGGCAGAGAAGGAAGGTGCAGCGACCGCCGAGCTGCTCGCGCACAACCGCGAGGGGTCCTGGCAGCAGCACGAGCGATGCGAGTGGAGGGTCGCGAGGAAACACACTAAATAGAAACAGCTCGGCCGGGTTTCGTTTTGTTTCCGTAGCAGTGTGAAGATTAAAGGCAGCGCAGCCAGCATGTCGGTGCTAGCTCTGCAAGAGTACGAATTTGAGAGGCAATTCAACGAGGACGAAGCCATCCGATGGATGCAGGAGAACTGGTGAGGCTTTTTGCACGATGTTATGTTAGCTACCCGGTACTCGTTCAAAATCAATACACTGAATGTTGACAGCTACAAGTATCTGCAGTGTGTACGTGTTAAATTTAAAGTGAGTGCTGTAACGGCGCACATGCATCAGCCTCGTTTACCAGGATTAGACCGCGCTGTATCCTGTTATATCAGACTCTGCCATCATCCGCAAATTGCTGCTTGTGTCTCAAAATGAACAAAATCACGTAGGCCATTTGAATTTTCATGCAACCGAGAAGCTCTGCCACTCTCCACAGTATCCACTGTGACATTGTGCATCTTTAACGGGCCGGATTTGTCCTTGATTTCCTGTGATTTATTCTCCCAGCATCTGTTACCGCGATACTACTATTGTAAAGGTCATCTATGGCTCCAGCTGCCTCATTTATTTAGAGTCAGCCACTGGCCCAGTAGCATATTGAACCAAGCCTGGCCTCATGCTGATGAACTATATCCTCCTTAGTCATCCCTTTATCATAGATGATGTGACTGTTTTTCAGTGAAAATAGTGTGGTGTAACTTCATTAAAAGACATTAAATACCTAAGTACAGTACTATGCTAGTGCTTTATTACTACCAAATAAGCAAAATACTGCTTTTTTAAGCATGCAGGTCAAAGCTGAAGGCAACACACTGAAAAAATATTGGTATGTTTTGTACCCTACATAGAGCTAAAACTGCTTTAAAATCATTATTTAATACTAATGTTTCGCCTTTTTGATATGGCAAGGATTAAAACGAAAAAAGATACATATTTTGAGGAGTTATACACAAAAATAGTGTAAGAACTCCAACAAAGTAGTATGCTATTAATTATTTAGACTGTAAAGTACTGGGAGGACAGAAAAAGTTGCTATCATTAGCTCCTATGGACAATTTCAAACAACTTGTTTTGTCACTACCACCCCCTCAAATCTTCAAGATCCATCCCTATGTTGAAATGCAACACACAGAACTATGAAGGTAAAATTAGCACTTCTAATTGCTTTGGATGGTGAAGAAAAAATCTCTTATCAATAGACAAAGTAATGAACAACAACAACAAAAAGATAATAACAGCCTTTAGTTGCCCAAGGCTCTTCTCCAAGGCTCTACACACACTGAAATGTCATTTTACACTGATGTTTCACTTCTACTGCTAATGCTAAGTAAATATTGCTGTGCAGTTGTGTGCACTGATGCATTTTCATGTGCAGGTCCAGCCAAATATCCATTGTGTGCAGTTATCAAGGGGTCAGCATTGTCCAGGTCTGTGCTAGGTTAAGCAAGAAATGGTTCAAAGCAAAACAAAATGATTCATGCGTAAAGTTAGCACAGGCTTCATTAAACATTCAGGCTGGGTTTGTAGAAAAAGCTGCACATGGTAAGCAGGAGGGATTCAGCTGGCTTTTTCTATCTTCATTTAGAGCTGGGAAAGTCTCATTAAGTGAATAATTTTCAACACAGAAGTTTGAGAAGCACTCGCTCAGACAGTTCAAGAACAGTTTGGTTCTTGTTCAGTGAAATGAAATCTGTGCTTGTGTGTCTGAGACAGCATGGCAGCAATGTGTAGGAGCTGTCCTTTCCCTGGTACTGAGAACCAGCCAATCACAGCTATCTACTGATGTCTGCTGACAGAGTATTAGCCAATCGCGGTGCAGCTGATCTGAGCTGACTTGCCTCTGCTGCTCCAGTAGTGGAGGATGTCACCCTGGGCCAGTGCACATGGCTTTTACAGGAAACAGCAGCATGAAATGGGATTTGATGAGTTGTTTTTCAAATATATAATGTCCAGGGAGAAACTGACTTAGCTGGACATGTTTTTTATGGCTTCAGGGTGAAACAAAGAGGGTAAAACAAACAACTAAACAGACTAGTTTGTAGTAGTTTAGTATACTGTAATGTTCTTTCATCACAGATCAACATTTATCACATACTTTCACACCCCACCTTTATTTGTTTAGCCTGAGGCAAGGCACCTTCAGTCAGCGTCTACAAGGGTCTGAAGTCAAAAGCAACTAAGCCAAATTTCTGGAAGTTCAGGTTTTGTTGGAGCAAGAGTAACTTAGAACTGGGCATTGATTTTTAACACTAAATCTCTTATGAATCTAATAACGGTTTCCTGGGCTGGGAAAATCTTTGGTGCTTTACTGGAATTAAACAAAAACAAACAAAAAAATGGCCAATTTTGTAACAGATGTAGTGTTAAAAGTATGTCTACAGACAAGAAATTCCTGTCGTAAAATCATCCCAATTGCAACATTATTTAACGACTTAACTTCTGGCACGCCCTGAAATGTCCTTTTACATGTCTAGGATCACAGTCACACATACGAGTGTACAAGTAGTTGTTATACGGCTAGGTATTGTTCCTGTTATGATAGTGCATTTCTATACATTTGTGTTTAAAAGCTGTAAATGTAATATGTGATAGAAATAAAGGGATAATGTATGGTTTGTAGTTGTGATATAGAACCCTGATGGGTTGTGACAAGACCCAGACGTGAACCACAGGGATAATAATACCCCATTTACTCCAAGCAACTAACTCAACACACCAACACATTAGCTAAAAAAAAAACAAAAACAGATTAAATGATTATTTTATTGATTTAAAATGATTTATGAACTTAATTTTTTTTTAATTAGTCCCTGTGACTTTAAGGCAGTCAGCGCTCCATGGTGGTGGATCCATACATGTGTTTTATGGTTAAGATAACATTAAACCATCCTCACTCAACTGTCCTTCTTTGAGCTCTGTGGCTGACACACCTTTAAAAACAAACAAAATGCTACAACTTTGAACTCTACTGCTATTATCGCCAATGTAAACACTTAAAGTTTCCTTGTAGCTGTAACCTTAAGTTTCTCTCATCTGCCTGCTAATGTCGCTAGTAATGTTGTGTTGTTTGGTGTGCTGAATTAGCATGCTAAACAAAACTAAGGTTTTATCCACATTGTTAACCAATGTGATGCTAATGGGAACTGCTAGATTTTACCTCACCTTACCATCTGTGGTGTCAACAAGCAGAAGCTAAATTCTCTGTACTGTTTTCTGCAAACTGATTGGCCACAAAGTGTGATAAATTTGCTTCTAGCATTGCTTGTGTTAGTGAAAGTTCATAACCTTTGTCAAGGGGTTTTGACCAATCAGAATCAAGCATCATACACAGATTAGTAAGCAAGCAGGGTACTAAGCAGTATATAAAAATTAAAACTAGACTCTTGGAGGCGTCTTGTCTTAGGTTCTGATACACTCATCTTTCACTGAGGAGAAAAAGCCCACATCCAGAGATGGAGGATCTGTGTTGATAAAGAAAGAAACCTCACAGACCTCAGGGGTAAGTGAATTTTTGTGATATCTGAGTTTTAGATATTATTATGTGACCAAGAAGTGATAGCAAAAGGGTAACATACATTTAGATATGCCATGTTTAGTATTCATGGAAAGTGAATTTTTTTGAATAACAAGCTTTCAATAAGGAAACATTAATATAACTGGGCCTGTAAAGACCATGTGTGAGTCAGTGTAAGCTCTCTTATTGTACCTGTTCTACATGCATACCTCATAATGTTGATAATAAACATTTATTGTTTAACCCTTTAATAAAGTGCTGGAGAAAGTTAATCTTAGCAAGGCTTACAGAAATCTGCTATCATCTGCTATTATCATCAAGTAGTGAGAAACTTTATCTGTACTTGTTACTGCCTTTTATATTTCAAATATAATTGGTTATGAGCTGATAATGATCCAGAAATAGTTTTCCTTTGTTTTGCAGAGGTCTCCAAGCCATCTAATATCTCAATGAGTCCAGTTAATTTTCTATTCTTAGTGTAGCCAGAGGCATTGTAATGTTTTCTCTCCCAAAGTGGCGCATGTAATAAGATGCTAGTGTTTTTGAATGAACTTGGCCCTTAGCTGCAGTTATGCACATGTGTTTTTACTGTGTGTACATGTCTTTGTTTTGCAGGGATGAATGGAAGCTGGTACACTGATCTTATGTGTTCTTCTCAGGGTGCAGCAAACAGCTCAGCATTGTGAAGGCAGAACAATGGAGCAAATAGTCAGAAGAAGACCAAGAAAGGGAAGAAGGAAATGAGCACTATCCTATTTTCTTGTTGCAACTTAGAGGACATAATGTCCATGCATTGTAAGACAATACAAGGACTATTTGAAAGAGAAGCATGTAGTGTAGAAGATGATGCTGCTTTCCAGTCATGCAGTCAAAACACCTGCGTATTTGCAGGTAAAATTAGAAAGGTGGAAAAATATCACCCACCACATGCTGCTGTTGATGCTTTCTTGTTATTTCAGGAGTGTCAGCACTGGGGGCCTGAAAATGAAAGCGTGAAGTGAAGTCAGGTGCAATTCTGAACCTGTCACATCAGCTAGAAATTTATTAAAGCGCTCTGTTCAAATACCCTTCAATAGTAAGACTGATGATGAGGAAAGCTTAGCTCTCCTGCAGGTGAGCTGGAGAAGGGATAGAAAGGACTAAAATAGCCTGTTTGGCTACTTGGTGAGAGAGTTTCAGAAGTTTTTGCTTACATATGATCACGGTCCTGTGACAATCTCGCCAAGTTACTGACTTGTTTTTGTTGTACTTTGGTCCCTGTTACCACTTTAATCTTTCAAGCCAGTCTTACTAAGCTTGTGTTTTACATATGGTCTGCTATTTGCATCTCCTCTTATTTAAGAGGCTTGTGTTGGACACACTCAAATTTCAGCCCTGAGTTCCTGTTTTCAAAAGATGAAACTCTAAACCCTGCTTGCATTTAGCCTACACACATTTGTCTTTGTACTGAATTTACATTGAACCTCCAACTGTAATACTGTGAAATTAATTCCCATGGTTGTAATTTTCGTTAAATTAATGTTAAATTATGTATTTCCTGTTTGAATAAAGGATATTATACTAGATTATCAACTTGTACTCCTTGGTCTTTATTCAATGTTGCAATTGTTTTTGTAATTTCTGGACTTCTGGAAGGACTGAGGTGCTGCAGTTTGACCGGTTTTGTCCCAGCTGAAAGAATTAACATATATTGCAATTTCTTCATTTTTTTTATCAATCAAGACCTAATTTTCTTCAATGCAGAGCTGCCGATTTGGTCTTCCTTGGTCAGTCTGTATAGTACTGACTTATCTGTAACCATAATAAAAAGAAATCAAATGGGATTTTGAAGAATATAATTTGGTGGAGTGCTCATAAAATGGAATTGTTATCGGGAAAATGATCAAATCAGTGTGATCCTATATCGTTCTAATGTGTAGGGTACTGGAAAGGATTATGTATGCTGATTAGAGTGAGCATTGGCTTTGTGTAGGTGCTTTAGGGATTAGTATTGTGTGCATTGTCTGTCTCTTATCTCATTGCATTGAAAGAGTTTCTACATGACATTGCTGCAGATCAGAAATTGTCTGTAATGTTTGAGAACTGTCATGTTTTGCATTGTGGTGTTACTATCCGACACAGAACAGTTTTACTTTTCCCTGCTGACTCATTGTGAGCTCTCACAGACGTCATCATGTCTCATTGCCATGCAGGTGTCTAAGGTTGGAATTTGTGTTCTCAGTTTTCTGAAAAGCCTTGGGGATAGTTAGCATCCCTGCAGGTTTCTGCAGTCCTGATGGATCTCTGGTGGGTTTGGTCTGGACTGATAACAAGGGATGCGGAGCCTGGGGGATGATGCATTCAGAATGTACAATGAGATCCTTCTTGTTGTCTGCTTCCTGGGTTCTGTTTGTGTTTACACCCTCCTGATAAATGATTCAGAAGCTCTCCTCCTTCAACCGTAATATCACAGAAAATGTTGACTATGAAAATGAAATTATTCCTAGTTTAAAGACCTTATTGGAGATATGGACTGTCTTCCAATGATAAGGTTTCACTTTAAGTAACCCAACTAATTACTTCCTCTTTCTTGTAGTTAAAATGTGACAGCTCATTGGAATTAGTGACGGTCAGGTTCCAGTTATACTTGAATAGTTCAGGAGATAATTCTTCTCCTCCTAAGTCTCATGTTACTAATTCACCCTTACATTAGCCCAGTCTGTTATCTTGTTGTTCTTTGGCCCTGCTACTGGATGAGTGGGATCCATTGGATACGATGCACTTCAATTTGGCACAAGGGTATCACTTCAGTGGTGTGAATGGAGCTTGCTTCCATTTTTCTAACTGTCTTAAGCATTGAGAAACAAATAAAAAAATAATCCACAAGTTTCCACTTGAGGCTGCTACAAAAGTTTAGGATGTAAAAATGCCAGTTTTTACAGCAAAATTAAACATGTTTACAATCTGTTACAAAGTGGTTTTGGTCTGACGAGCCCTTTTCTTTACTCATACACACTTTTAAGGGTTGAAGCTTCCTATAACTCTGTTTGAAAAATGTCAATGCATTTATTTGTGTAATCAGGGGCATGGTTGAGTTGAAAGACTAACAGTCATGATGTAACTGTAGGGCCACCTCAGCTCCATCACTCCGTCTGTTGCTAGAGGGAGTGAAAGTTAGGTTGAGTCAGCATGGTGACTGCTATCATTTGGCTTCAAAACCCCTCTTAAGAAAGGTGATGTCACTGTGACCACGTTTGATATGGTTTATGACATGGTCTAATGTCACAGTGCAGGACATGCTGGAAAAGTGGATAGAGTCTATACAAATCATCGTGCAAGTGATTCCTATTTTAGTCGTTTGACTTGGGTGCAAATATTTAAGCTGTGTCTTGTTGCCACATAAGCTGCCAAGAGTTTTGGTTGTGTTCTGCTCCAATATGGATTTTTTTTTAATGCAAAACACAAAGATGTGACACATAATGCTAGTTTTTGGATATAGTCTTCAATTCCCCAGTACTCTGGGGTTTTTCCCTTGATGGTTTCAGAGTAAACCCTACAAAGTCTTGCTTCTGCACCCTGCTACCAAATGGGCAAGAGCATCACGTGTTGATGCTGATCGTTTCTGACCACTTTCACCCGGAGGTCAGCCCAGGCTTGCTGTTTGTTTTGCTGCTGTCCTTTCTTCAGCTGGTGCAGCCAGAGATGAAGATATGAGCTGGCTCTGCAGGAATTAAGTTTTGCCTAGAGGGAAGCTACACTCTAATGTCACTTTTAGATGTCATCAGGCTGTCAAAGATAAGATTTGCGGCAAACAAAAGGAAAGAGTGCTTCATTGTACGGTCTGTGTACTTGGTATATATTGTCATTCTGGATGTTGGTTGAATAGAATGTAGGATGCACAGATCCAAGTTTTTAAGTCCTGATACAAATGCTGATACCTTGGCTTCAGTATCGGTAGATCCAGTCTGATACCTGTAATAATTTTAACATTCTCTATTCCTTGATATGAGAATTAGACTGAGAACTATGGGTTTTTTTTAAGAATAAGATGACACATTGGTCAGCAAGTCAAAGGAGCACATCTTAACTGAATGGCTTAACTGAATGGCTTAACCATGTCTTTTGCAAAGAAGCCTAACATTTGTGACTGACCAATGATGTGGAAAAAATAAATACAGCTCAGTACACGGTCAGAATCCTAAAAAGTATTTACAGTATGTGGATTTGGAATAAATCTGTGCATCAAGTTATTACAGTTGAGTGCCAGGTGATATAAGCTTGAAGTAGCCATTTGTCTTGCTACTCAAACTAGGATTGACTCATGATGTTCCTAAGAGCTTAAGAGGCTAAAATAATTATCACTCAAGCAGAGTACTCATTTCCTGAGCACTTGAATGTGGGCTGTCAGATACAGAAAGAAATCAAACAACTAGGTTGTTACTTCCTACACAAGACTGATTACTTTAAAGACAAACCAGGTAGTGCATGCTGATATTGAGGCTTGATGGCATGTTTCTGACTGGATTATATCGGAGTGCTTTTTTGTCTACAGATTGTTCTGATATAGCCAGCTCTTATTGACAGCACCTCTTGGTCTTGTTTAGTGGCGTGCTGCTCATCCTGCACTTTGGCTCAGCAACTCTGATTGAATTTCCAATCTTGTAGATAGAGAATGATCCAGGGAATATACAGTTACACACACTGGAGTGAAGCTAACATCTCTGTGTTTGTGTGCACACTCACACACTTCCAGCATATTGTGCATTGAGCCTTCATTTGCAAATGTGACAGAGTAAACACGCACTTTAATGAGACAGTGAGACACCAGCTTACTGGCACGAGCTTGCAGACTCATCCTCAGACTGCAAACTCAGGATTACGTAACTGGTAAAATCTCCTGGAGCAGCTAATACAGAACCAAGTTCCACAGCAGGTTATCTAGCAGCTTTACACAACACTGTCAGTGGGGGAGGGGAGGGTCTGTGGATCATGGTCCTACATTATTATATACATATACAAACAAAACAACAGTGATATAACACCCTGTATTTCATGCATTACCTTAGTTTTTCTTCTTTACAAGCCAGTGTAGAGAGCTTCACAGCATGCTTAACAACATACGGAGAAGCCTCTGTTGTTGTTGCTGGCTTTGTAAGCTTATTTACTTCTCCAGGTTAGATCACCTTTATTTTGAGATATCTTAGATACCTAGAATGGTTAGAATGGGCCAACGCCCAGCATCTCATTCAGCACCTCACTCTGACATAAGAGTCACACTTGAGACAGATATGCCCGAGATGCCTTACCCACTTAACTGAGCAGCTCTCAGAACCTACCTTGGCTGTTCCCTCTAATTCAACACTTCAAGTGACCACCTGATATGTTACCTGATAATACAAACTGTATGATTACAGTAGTGACCTTGGCTTGCCTGTAAATTTTAAACTGGTTTCAGGGTAACAAGCTTTAGGGACTCTTATGAAAACTGTTTGAACACATGACATTTTTGTAGTACAACTGTGCTACCCAAACTTCTTTTAAGTGAAGCCACTGTCATCTACATTTTTGGAGGAAAATCTGAGGTGAAGGGGAGCTTTATGTTTCCATCCTAAGCACAAAATCTCTGCTGATTGTGTTGCTGATCCTCCCCAAAAGAGCTCTGACGTTGTAGTTTTTCATTTGTGCTGCCTTTGCCCACTTTGACAAACAGCCGAGTCAAGCCTCTTGCCACACCTCCTGGATTTATTGTCCGGTGCTGGCATGAGTCAAGAACAGAGGGGCTAGTTTGGTATTATATTTTCTTTTTATACATTTTTTTATTTTACATTTCAGCTTTTTTTTCTTGTTTTGGTATGCTTATTTGAGATTTTGTTGTTTCTTTGAGCTTGTATTGTTTGAGCTTATGTTGTTTGAAATTCACGGACAACTGAAAGGGATGTCTGTACAAATGAAACCATCTTGTCTGAGTGTTCAGTTTAATATTTTATATTATTGACATTTTTCTTGATAGGACTCTTTTATGAAATAGTTAAGAAACATGTGCATGATCTTGATTTTAAATTGGCCTGAAGTGATTGTTGCAAAACAAAGATATTAAGTGGATATAAAGATAGCTGTAATGGACACAGCTATCAGCTACTAGGTGACTGCCAAGTATTGATTGATGGCTCCATTGTGCCCCCACTATGAGTCATTTTGTTTCAGTGTAAAATTTGTCCTTCAGTCTCAGAAAACCTGCCTCAGTTGTAGTAAGATACACCATGTCCTGTGAACGTTTTTGAGGGGATCTGAATGCTGAAGGTCAGCCGGTTAGCTTTAGCTGCAGAGGCACATGGGGGAGCATGAAGGGATGATGTGAATTCACACTAATGTCTCAAATAGAGTCCTGTGACTGCACAGACGCTGCCTGGCTGCAGCTGGCACTTTACAACAGCACCTCCCCCACCTCCTCCACCAACCTGTCAGCCCTGACCATGCCCTTGGGTTTCTTTGCCCTTTTATTATTTTTTCTGACAGCACCGTAATTAATCCTCTAAACCTGCTGCTGTAGCCATGCACATCTTACCCTTTGGCTTAGTCCAACTGCACACGATGATATTGTTAAACCAAAGCTGAAAAATAATCTTGAGTGTCTATATAAAAGAAGAACGTACATGCAACAATCATTGGTGTAGTAATTGTTACATTTAATGCAATTCAAATACCAATCGTCCAATATATTTCCATACCTAATAAGGTATTTTCAACTCCTTTATACAAAGATGGGACCTCGTAACGACTCACACTTTAGACATTTGATGGTAGTGCTCACTGTGATATAAGTGAATTTGTGAATTTGAAAACAAAAATACCAATTTATGGTTCCTTAAGCCTGGCTCACACTACAGGATTTTAAGAGTCTTAAAAGATTTTTAAATCTGGTTGTATCACACACATAAAGAGAATCTTGACAGATTATCTCCTCTTCAATCTTAAGCACACATACACTACAAGATTTGAAAACCGTGACCAGCGCACACTACAGGATTTCATCAAGATTATCAGACCAGAGCGACATCAGATCCTTTCTTACTAGTATTTTAATACAAGTACTTTACTATCATTTTAATAGTTGCTTTACTAGTATTTTCATACAGTTACAGTTACATGAGCGCTGATATGTAGTACAATAGCACAGTTCTTTTACAGACGTACAGCACTCCGCTACACAGGTGTTTAACCTATGATACAAAGTAGCGGCAATATGCAGACACAAAGTAGCAAGCAAGAGGAAATGATTTTGTGTAGCGTAGCAACAGCCATTTCTCACTTACAGTTGCAGAACCGTTTGTGTTGGTGGAGCCAAATAAATGATTACATAAAGCAAACTAATTATTTCTTCTCGCTTATAACTGTTAACTAGTAAAATACACTTGTACAACTCATGTACAAGCAATATCACATGAGAGCGAGTGCTGTTGTCCTGGATATCAGTGCTGGGGTGCTTACCTGTGGTATTCTGCCCCATTATTATCTCACCTTGAATATTTAATGCGGACGCAATTTTCTCCAACGCTTGTCTTTTTCCCTTCGGTTGTGATAACCTTTGCAAGAGATGTTGTACAGACATTCGTGGTCTTGCCACAGGTCGATAAGACTGTCCTCTATCTCCGCTGTCCATCTCACCCGTACGCTCTTTGTGCTCGCCATTCTTGCCTCTGATAACTCCTGTCTCGCGGTCATTTCCGGTCATCGTAGGCGGCTTGCTCTGATTGGTTACTGTCATCCTCAGCAAATACGAGTTGTGTAATCAACCAGATAGATATCAAATATGTTTGAAAATTATCAGTGCGGGTCCGATGAGTCTGTGAGACTGGGGCTAAAGATTCATCCATCAACCGCTCACACGAGAAGATAATCTTGGCCGAACGTCAGGGCCAATTTTAGTCCCCGACCAGATTTCTTCCCTGATTGTCGGGAGGACCAAATCTGGGTTAAATCGGGCCGAAAATCCTGTAGTGTGAGCCAGGCTTTAAAGACAAGAGCAGGTTAGTTCCCTGTTTCAGAGAGATACCTCCCCAAAATCATTCAAAGTTTAACAGGGGTTAGAATGTTTGAGTATTGACAATTTTTCTGGTGCCTGTAATTACTTAGGTTTTAGGCCACGACTTCCAACTTCCTACATCATATTTCATACCGCCCCACCGAGTCCTTGAGAACGACTTGGGAACCAAAAAATACAACTGGTGTTATGAGATGACTGAGAGCATAGCCCACTGTACAAGCTGTTATTTATTTACTGAGGTTAGATTACCTAAATTTGTTGTATTGATGGCTGCCAATGTTTTTGAGGATTGCATTATGGGGGTTGTATTAGGTCTGTCTGCTTTCCACACAGATGGTTTTCCTCTGAAACGATACTACTCCTTTAACAAACAAATCATAACACCTTACCAGAATTCCTAATCCCACCCCTGGAATCTACATTTATAGTCTTAATGTGATGAAAGACAACTAACAACTTCATCTGGGTTAAATATTTGAAATGGACACACCTTAGCAACAGACCAAATCAGATCTGATTGATTGACAGTAGCATGCATAAAATCTTTGAGTCTAAAAGCCACGACTAACATGTCTCTTAAAGCCCCTGTGAGCTTTTTTACTTTTAGTTTGTGTTGACCTTGGTGCCCCACGTGGATAAGCCTCACTTCTTCTCTGTACATGCAAGAGCATTTTTTTTTTAAACAAAATTAATTTACCCTGTTTATTTCAGCACTTGAATGAATGACTCATTGAATATTTGCTGTGGAAAATCTACAACATGACCATTTCAAGGAACAGCTACTCCGTGCCAGCAGTGTCAGATATTAAAAAAGGTCATATGAAGGGAGGCTTCAGCAAGTTATGTGGTTATAAAAAGAATGCTAATGCATTTTCTGTCTGGCTATCATCAAACATAAACAACATACTGCACACTCTGTAGCATTACAGATAAGACCATACATCTCTCTGAACTCCCGACCCTCAGCTCAGACAGCAGCATACTGAAGAGGATACTAAGATAGTTCCTACTTCTTGTCTCCTTCTCCTCCTTTCAGTATGTCAACCACAGCATGTTAAGTGTTGCTCTGTTCTCTGCTCCTTTGTGTGTAGTTGAGAAACAGTGATGTAACTCTGCAGGCCGGCGCTGTTGTCATTACGTGAAAGCAGCTATTTGACTTTGACTGCACTGCTTTGTCCTTTGTTGAGTGGAGGTGGTCTAAATCTGTCAGTGGGCATCCTGCAGGAACAGGAAGGTGGCATCCTTCATTCTTGGAATTCTGGCACACAATGATGTCCTTTATCACATAAAGTACTGGATCTGTTGTTGGACTTCTGGTACTGTCTGAGTTCACTGAGCTCACTGATTGTTAGCTGGTATGACAACAGGAATGCTTCACATTCAAGCAACCTCTGAAGTTGAAAATAAGCACTAGCAAAAACTGGCCTGTACCTGTACCCAAGGGATTCACATCAGTAAAATGTGTGTCAGACATACTCTAGTATGTGTTTAGTTTCTGACTGAAATATAACTGACCTTGATATTGCATTTCACACATCCTAGTGCTCAAAGTGTTTTTTATATTGCCACATAAATGCTTGCTTTAGTTTCCTTCTGACTTACTCAGCTACACAGCTCATCAGCAAAAATCTGTATATTTTTTAGTGTGTCTTGCTGAGGCTGCAAAACAGAACAGGATGGGCTGCTGTTTGCAGGTTTGCTTTTGTCACGCTTCTGTGAGAAATGTTTGTGTTTGTGGTGTGAGCTTTGACCATTTCACCAGCAAACTACTCAACTGTCAAGTGAATATTTTGGAAAACAGCCTTATTCACAAGTTTTATCTCATCTCTTAGAAGACACAATTTTTCCCTTATAATACTCTAATGCCTCAATGCTAGAGTACAATGTTGTTCCTTCTTTATAACCTCTAAACAACAACATAAAAACAACATCTTAGATCTGGGACATGACTCTTGGGCATGTTTTACGTAACTCATTGTCCCAGGGCTATCAGTCCCAGAGCTCCTAGAATACATCAGGGGTATCCTGCCCATATGCTTTACCGAGTTGTCTACCACCAAACCATTACATTTTTGTTTCTTTTATCTTCAAGGTTGGGGTGGATTATGCTGGTTGTGCTTTTTTCTAGCACCACCAAATGCACTTACTAATGTCTCTGCCTGTGCCCAGTAATGCCAGGCTCGTGGGCACCCGCAACCTTACGTCATTTAAGTTATTTTCCATAACTTTTTTTTTGGCTCATACCTCTCCAAAATAAAACTCTGCTTCTTGTCCAACAAAACAAACACTGCTTTGGACCAAAGCTGTTCTACTTTCAGGCAGGCAGCATGCTTCCCTCAACTGCTGGTCCTGCTCAGCATCCAGTTTGTCAAGTCAGACCACCTGCGCTTTGTAACTGTGCTGAGCCCTGGGGAAGTCGTTTTCTTTAGATACAGTTGGCTCAGGTGGTGCTACGACACAAGTATGCCATTTAATGGAGCACAGCAGTGATCCCTGACAAGTCAATTTAAGCAAACACATGTCAAAGGGTGGTGGGAACTGGAACTGAATAGAAGCAATAACTGCAAAGTGAAAGCAAAGCATTTAGTGACTGTTGGAGAAGGGAACAAACCATTAAATCATTATTTCAGGAAAGCTTGTGAAGTCATTACAGCCATTGTTTGCTTTCTGTCAGCATTATGAGCTGCTGAAAAAGGACCAGGTGCATGCAGAATTAGATTTTTTTTTTCATTAAGGCTGGGAAATATACCTGTAAACTATGATGCATAGCTATTTTTGTATACAATTTTATAAATATTTTTAGTTCTGACGGCCCTGGTCTAAAACCTTTTTTAGAAACTTACAGTTGCCTATGAAACAAATAAATACTGGTTCCTATTTATGGCAGACAAAAGCAAACAACACTGTCACTGAAAGGATGCAGTTTTTGAAGATTGTCATTTTTAATATCTGAAACTGATGCTGTGGGGTACGTGTCTGACAAAGTGATCTACTACAACTTGTTGAAACTGCCATTATTACTTCTTCCAAAGCAAACATGCTTGATTTGTGATTTGTTTGACTGTTGAAAGAAAGCCTGAGTTTTTGGTTTAAACAAAACACCTCATGTATTAAACAAATTAGCAGAGTTGTGCTGTCACATTATGATGGTACGATCCATTAACATTTGTGTAATTTGTTAGGCTGATCATGAGCCAGTGGATGTAAATGTGCACTTTTAAACCAAGACATACAGTTCAATGCATTACTGACACTCTCTCATCTTTTTGGTAAAAGCCTGTGACTGAAAAGTCTGTTTAATGACATGCAATTAAATGTCTTTACTTTGTGTTCACAGTGGTAAAAAAACAAAGCTTCTTAAAGCTTCTCATAAATCAATTATTAGTTGCTGTAGGCAGGTATGTCCAGTAGGAAGATCATTTCAACATTAACTTTGTTTTACTCATGGTGACTATACACATTCGTCACAGAAGGTCTGTTAAGCAGCTTACTATAAGCTATTACATTAAGTAATTATACAAATATGACTGAAGCAGCTAAATTAAGAGATTTTGAATGTGTATAATGATACATTTATAGTTCCAAAGGGTAAATTTTAATATGTTTGCTTTTTCTGTGTTTGTAGGAAGAAGTCCTTTCTCTTCTCTGCACTCTATGTTGCCTTTATCCTCGGGGGCCGCCATGTCATGAAGCAGAGGGAGAAGTTTGAGCTGAGGAAACCGCTGGTGCTATGGTCACTCACACTTGCTGTATTTAGGTAAGAAAGCATTCAGATTACTTGCAAGAAAAAAAGAGATTGAAGGCCAAACATAAAGTAACAAGTTGTTTGTCATCGACAGAGAAGATTTGGCATATTTTTCATGGGTGCAACACACATACTCAACTCTGCTGCTCACGCCACAAATCTATGCTCCTTAGAAATGTTGCACCTTTTTAAGGGAAATAAACAGGGTTTCAAATGGTAAAAGATTTATTGCCTAAAAGCTTTGTCACAACAAAGACATATTCTACCAAACACAAATAACCTTACCCTTTTTGGGCTAAGTTTAAGTTTCTAATGTAAATCACAGTTAATTACCCAATGATGTGACAAAATGTGGTCAGAAGCTGTTTTTTGTTTTTAATTTTATTGAGACATTTTCCCTTAGCAAAAAGCTGAAAGAATATTATTGTCATAAATTAATGAAAATGGTTGATTTGTATTGCGTTTGTAAAACACAACGCACATTCACACTGCTCATACAACACTCTTTACCAACATAACTTGATCATCTGTTACTGAAGTGAGTTCTTATTTCTGTTTCATCTCTCTTTTCTTTAGTATATTTGGTGCCATCCGTACTGGAAGTTACATGACATACATCCTCATGACAAAAGGGCTTAAACAGTCAGTTTGTGACCAGAGTTTTTACAACGGGCCTGTCAGCAAGTTCTGGGCATATGCCTTTGTACTTAGTAAAGCACCAGAACTGGGTAAGTGGATCTTTTATTTCATATGCTCTGTTTTCCAATAACCATCTTCCTGTATAGCATTTCAGAAGTCAGTCTGAAGCTAAGTAAATGTTATCATCCATTCACTAATAAAGATTCTGTTGTTAGTGTAATGTAATATAGTGTTAGACTTCATGCTGAAACCTCACAATGCACTTGCAGACTTCCAGACTTGGCAGTTGCCACCATTTCAAACACAAGTGTTTTTACTACGTTTCATCAGTTTGAATGAGAAAAACACAAGCTCACATAACTGAGCATAAAATTTATTCAATAATACAAAAAATTGTAGAAAATTTTCTTTGATCTGCAACATTCTGTGAAGTATTTGTGAAACCCGGGCAACCACTGACATAAAATAAACGGGAAAAAAAATCAACTTGCTTTATATTTCTGGAGTAGATTATAAATTTTGCTCAGTCTTGGCAGTGATTTTGCTGGAGTAAAATCTAATGATATTCCCCTTCCCTCTGTTTCTGTCCCTTTGTGTTAACCTCCCTGTCTTTGTTGTTCCTCTCCACCTCATCCTCTCTCTGCATGTCCCTCTCTCAATCAACCCACATTTCTCCTCCATGCCTGCAGGTGACACTCTCTTCATTGTTCTGAGGAAGCAGAAGCTCATCTTCCTCCATTGGTACCACCACATCACCGTGCTCCTCTACTCCTGGTACTCCTACAAAGACATGGTGGCTGGTGGCGGCTGGTTCATGACAATGAACTACTTGGTCCATGCCGTCATGTACTCTTACTATGCCTTACGAGCAGCCGGTTTCAAGGTGTCCCGCAAGTTCGCCATGTTCATCACACTGACCCAGATCACCCAGATGCTAATGGGCTGTGTGGTCAATTACCTGGTGTACTCGTGGATGCAGCAGGGTCAGGAGTGTCCATCCCACATGCAGAACATTGTGTGGTCCTCTCTCATGTACCTCAGCTACTTTGTGCTCTTTGTCCAGTTCTTCATCGAGGCCTACATGAGCAAGTCTAAAGCATTGGCTGTGGCTGCCGCCAAAAAGAGTGAATGAACAAATGCCTCATGTTTAAGGAGAAAGGTGATCATGAAGAAAAAGGGAGAAGAAATGGAAAACAGGGACCAGTGACTTGAAGGTCTGTTGGGGTTGTTGGAATGAAAGATGGATGATGGTGAAGGTGGTAAGGAGACTTGGGGAGTCAGGGTTGGGGCAGGGGTGGGAGGGCCATAAATGATTGGTTGTATTTGTGCTTGAGCATCACTATTAATGTGCAGATCTAAAACGCCTCGAGGGAAGCAACCTCTCCATCGAGGTATGCTGAGAAAGCAGCGTCGCCATGATCAGAAGCCATCACAAGTGGTCTGCCTGAAGATTAAAAGCCCCTTTTTAAATTCACCATGAATAGTTTTTAAAACCTAGAATCTAACTTAAAGGACAAAAAGAACCAGATAAAAATAAATCTGCAAAGAGCATATGTTTACGTGATATTAAAAAAGGAACTTAATCTGTACATATGAAGATGGATGGAGTCAGAGCTAACTTAAGCCATCTGAGTATGTTTTTGTCCGTCTGTCGTCAGTGTTTGTCTTTGTTTTGGTCTGTAAAAGAAAATTTTGGGACACTGGTGAGTGTGTGAAGCTGCTGAGTGTCAGAGGCTGAACTGATTGGGTGAACGGCACTGTTTCTTCTGTGTCTTACATTGCAAAAATGTGATATTTTCTCAGGTCTTAGGTTATCTCTTTCTTAATACAATATGCATATCAAGACAAAGTAGACATGTTAAACAACAGTACTGACTTACAGTGTGGCCAAAATTCATCCAGTAAGGCTGATTGTATAAATGAAGCTGATTGGACTAAATGACTCAGATCCACTGCTCCTGGGCATGCTGGGAAACAGATGCTGACAGTGCCCTGCTCACCACTTGTCATGACCTCGCAGAAGTTGCCAACGACACTTGGAAAATAACTTGCCATTGATTTGTAAATGCTTCTTTGCATTAAAGGGTACCTTCCAGTGAACAAAACTTGTCTGTTGAACACTGAAGCTTAAAAGGACAAAGATATATATGTTTAGCATAAAAAAAGAAAAAAAATCAAACATGCAAATTGTTAAAATCTGCTGTATTGACTTAAAAAATAGTATGTATCTTTAATGGTGTCTGTTGTGCTATTGTGCATTTGCACTGTATCAATGTCAAAAACGTGTTGCTGAAAAGCTTAATGTATGAACAAAGAGTGCAAAAATGTGACTGTGGTGTGCCTGTGGTGTTTATTTAATGAATCAGTTGTAACACATGACATTGCAGGTCATTCTTTTCTCGTTTCTGGACTTGCAAAAGCCATAGCTGCGGTCACAGGGCAGATTTACAAGCACCAAGGTAAGCAGGTGATCTTTATTGTCATTGTTCCAGCTGTTGAAATGGATAGCATACATTCATGTTGGGATCCATAGAATCCCATAAAGCAGGAAAAAAAAACACTAAATTTAAGCAGCATAAATCTCAAATCTATGTTCTGGTTTCACCTGAGTCACTAATGGTTGGGTGTGTGAGCACTGGACAATAATGGCCTGTGCCAGGTATAAACAGCATGCGTGACTTTAGTAATTAAGCTAACTGTCTCAGCCAATTAACCGTACAGTTGTTGCTGCCTGCATTTACAGTCGCTGTACCTGAGCCCGCGCCCGGAGCTGCAATAAAAGGAGTAAATGCACAAGTTCAAAGGGTTAAATGGACACATCTACTAGTTAGATGTATTTTTGATCAGAAATATAGGCTACATGACGTGTTACATAGTAAATGTCTAGCAGATAACATATGTGTAATTTTGGTCGATATGAGATACTCCTCACAACCAATTAAGTGCAACTGGTCCAAACTCATGATCCAACATCTCCTGAATGGAATTATTTTTTAAGATTTGTTGTTAAATGGAAAGATTCAACCAATGTTGCAGCAAAAAGACATTTGACACATATCTTCAGGCACAAGTATGCCAACCACTCAGGGCTTGACATTAACACCGAACAACCGGCCAAATGCAGGTAGATTTTGGCAGTGGCTGGTAACACCGCCGCTCCCACTGGCCACTTTGGCAGGCTGAATTTTATCTCAAACATGGAGCAAAGAGACAAGCAAAAAGATGACTCTGATGATGAAAGCTCTGAGGAAATATAATTTACCTCTCTTTCATTGTCATTCTCATAAAAAAAGAAATGATTTTCTGATTACAATTGTTAATAAATATTCAAGCAGACAGTGTCTCTTGCTAAGTTTTTATCAGTTCAATTAATCCCCTTTACCATTTTATTATAAGCAATAACAAACCACTATTTTAATTACTATGTCTTAATAGACTGCATATTTTCATATGAAAGGAGCCCAATGTTACACATAACTTTATCAGAGCTGAATATCTGATTAAGGACCCGTGGATTTTAACATTGATGTAGTCTTGTTTTGAGTGTGCATAGGGGTCATTTACATTTAAAGAGGTTGTAAATCTTTTTAAAGTAAACTTTAGCATGTCATCATCGGCTTTAATAATATTGAACATAACTATCCAACAACAAATTGTGGCCAGTGAAAATACTGAGTAGCTAGTAGCTAGTCACATACCACTAGTCACAGTGGCTGGTGAGCAAAAAAGTTAATGTCAAGCCCTGCAACCACTCAAAATGGACCCACTCTTTGTCCAGATATACTAGTTATGAACTTGGACCCAAAAGAATAATTTGAACACCCCTTTAAATAAAATAAAAATAAATAAATAAATAATAAAAAATGATAATAATAATATTTTTTTTTTTACATCATAGCCTGAAGTGAATGGGCTGGTCACACTTCAAACAGTTCACAATGCTTTATTATAAATTTAGTGTAGTGTTAACCCTATAAGTAATGGAATAAAATTAAATAAACACCATTTAATCACAGACTGTACAAAACATTTAATCACTACTAATGCATCTTAATGACAAAGAAGAAGCACAAGACTTGTATCAAATTGTACCAAACTGTACTCTCTTGTAGTCATTTCGAATCACATGGTAGCCGGATATCACGTTACTCGGGAAACACGTCACGTCTAGCAAACGTTTCAAAAAGAGAGGACACGTTTTCGAAAGTTGAACTAAAAGTGTTTTATGGGTAATTCTGCTGCCAAGGTGACATATTTCTTGAGGTTGAATCAAGGAACTGGTGGGAAATCTCGGTTGTCTCAAAGAAATTTTTGGTAAGTGCTGTAAAATGATCTGCTAGGCCTTTCAAAGATAACAATTAGCTAATGCGTGACGTATCTCAAAAAAGTAATCAAGCTATGACATCCCATCACGAAATATCATAAGGATATCCTTGTTTAGCCATTAAGAAAAAAGAACTTTACTATACCGTGTCTTGTGATGCGTACCTTATTTTCAATTCCAACAAAACAAAGCTAAAATTAGTGTGTAGTTTGTGCTATTTGATATCATGTGGGAAATATGCAAATGAGATTAGCGTGGTCAGAAATCTAGGCTACCAAGCTACAGCTAAAACAAGCTACTATGGTTTAGTTGAACCAAGCTATAGCTTTGGTTGGGTCACCACAAGTTGTCTAAATATCCTTCCAAAATGTAACTCAAGACCTTTTATCCTGTTAATTTACCTTAGTGTGGGGATGGATGGATACCATATAGGAAAATATATTATGGTACTGAAAAATAAATAGATTTTTTTAAAAAAAGAAGAAGAAAACCCTAGAGAGAGTAATGAGTATAAAAACCAGAAAAGGGCTTCACTTTTATTTTGTCTTTCTGCAGTGTTAGATATGATCTGATTTACACTTACTTTGTTTTTTTCTTTTTCACCCCTGAAGAAGAACTCCAAGGTGTGGTATATGCTGTGTTACAGCACTTTAAAGAAAATATTTTGTAGAAATGGAATGTGATATACAAAAGGTGTGTTCATATGTTTTATACAGTCTATGGTTCATATTTGTTTTTCAAAGCCAACCTTGGATTTATAGATTTTATTGTGCACCACTGCCATCTGCTGGAAGAACTAGGTCAGCCTCAGTTTTTACTTTCAGCAATTCAATACAAAACTAAAAAAGGCATTATCATTTTATTATCCTTGTTCCTCTTTAACTGAACCCTTCAGTAGAAATCTACAGATATTTTGTCTGTTTCCAGGATAACAGCAAAAATAGTAGAGATTAGTCATAATCATTTTAATTCTGTTAGACTTTGTGTTTTAAGTCACAATAACCACTGTGCTCCGCTGTCCCCCTTTCGAAAAACATGTTTGTGGATTTATAATCAGTGTGCCTAAAACATTCTCTGCGACTGTGCCTCAGGAGTGAAAAAATATGCCCCTGGGAGCTCCCAGTCTTGGGACATGCCCTCCTTAGTGCCGCAGCCATAGATGCTGGCTCATATCTCTATGTCCAATACATGCATTAGACTCTCTCCTTTTCTGATTTTAAATCTGCCCAAATCCCCCAAAACTAGTGTTACTCTGCTCTGCCCAAGAGCTGGTGGGACCAAACACTGACCTGAAGGATCAGAGCAAAGCCTTTGAGTGGGTAGCTAATTCCCTCTTTAGCCCTCATCAGCTGTCCTTCGGGCAGGGATGGAGGCGTGAGCGATAAAGCAAAGCTAGCCCCATCTGGCAGAAAACTACAAATGAGGTAATACAGAAAGAATGTTAATGTTGTAGTCACTTGTGTATTTTTTCTGACTTAAAAAAATGCTGGAATACCCTTCTATCTGCTAAACATCCCATAACCTATTTCTACAGAAAAAAAACACTTTTTTATAAGTTTATTTTGATTGTTTCTACTGTTTTTCTCAAATTAATGGAAAAATCGAGGACCTTACTCATTGATTTTCTAAAAATCATTAGCATCAGAAGCTAACTGAAAATTTAACTTTTAGCTGATGGAAATAAAACTACAGCTGGCTTTTTCCTTTTTGTGTGAAATTTAAATCTCTTGAGTTTGTTTGTTGTTTTTTCAGTGACCTTGTTGACCTATTAGGTCATTTGGACTTACTGTGATAATTGTTTAATCAAATCATGAAGAGAAATGTTTATTTTCTGAACGTTTTACATTAAGAGTGAGGTTCTAACAGTTAAAACATCATGTATAAAAAAGTGAAAAATTCTCCATTCAAAATTACTTAAACATACAGTGTGTAGGCTATAGTGGCATACCGCAGAATAGAATTGATAGACGTAGTGTCACATTCACATGTGTTTGAATTTATGTTTAGTCTCCTAAAAAATTAACATAAAAGAAAAAAATGTTTTGTTTTTGTTACTTAAGAAGAGGTCTGGAGGATCATATTTATTGTGTATCAAAGGAGCTTCTTGTCCTTGGAGATCACCATGCCAAGGGATTATTTAATGTAGAATCTGACTGCGTTTCATCTGATATTCATATGTCTACACACTGAAACTCTGAAGGAATGATTGCTGATTATGAAGGATGGGAAGTAAAAGAGAAAATAAAACATATAACTCTCAAGTTATACAAAAGAATATCTTCCAGATTTAATTGTGGACGTATGATCAACAGGAAACCATAACTGTGAAAATAGATTTTGTTGGAATGACACCTGTTCAGGTTAAGGTTGTGTTTAAACTATTTCAAAGACTTAGTTCCAAGGGTTTCCTGTGAAGTGCCCAGCTCACACGAAACCTCATAGGAAAAAAAACAAACTTATATATCTGCAACTTTATTTGCTTTTACTTCCTCATTCAGCAATGGGTAATGAATATGAAAAAAAAAAAGAAAAGTCGACTTCAAAGTGTACAAAATTTGACTAAATAAATTGCTCCTTCTTGAAAGATCAAATAATTATTTTTTGTGTGTTTTATTACAGGAGTCGTTGATAATAAATGTCACAGACCAGCTTCTCCTTTGAAAATGATACCAAACTGAAACCCCTCAAGGCTCCTGCAACTTACAGTGTCAGTGACTCTATTGCCCCCTGTTGCCCCAATTGAGAAGTAATACAAGATAAATTGACGCTGGGCCCAATTTCATCTTTACTTGAAGGCTGATGTGCTTCTGTTTAGAGTGGTGCCCTAACCTATCTGTTAGCCCTAATGGAGCCCAATATATAGATAAGTGTGTCTTGCCAGGAAAATCAATATCGATGTGGCCCCTGATGGTTTTTGAGTTAAAGTGCTTTGTTTTCTGCCATTGCCTCGAAACAAAGAGCGTGTGGGTCCTTCTATTAACAGTTCCCAGTCAACCTTGAGACCAAGTCCCAGACAGACAGAGGGAGAAGGAGAAAAAGAGAGAGATAGAAATAGAAAAAGACAGATGGGGTGGTGGTAGTGGTGGTGGTGGTGGAGGAGGGTGGCAGCATTGGTACCAACATCACTAGAGCGTTAGATTTGGTGGGGGATAGAAAAGCATCATCAATGGAGCAGGAGTGAGAGCTGTGATCAGAGTGTGATGGGGTGAAACCAGACAGATCCAGCTGTGATAGGCCAAAATAATCTTTTAATTATCAGAAAATAATAGCCATTAAAAGGGCTGCTTTGCAGAGAAAAAGAAATAGTTTAAAGTGGCTCATGGTAACTTTCATCTGTCCAGCAACCTCAGGCAATTATTAAATGGGTTTGAATTATAAACACTGCATTTTTCTTGGATAGAATTTTATTCATTAAAAAAGAATTAAGCTCTTTTTTGCAGCTTTGTAGTTCCAGTTATAGTACACAGATGCTGAAAATGATACATGATCATAGCTGAATACATCTTCAATATAAATGCTGAAGGCCAAGTCTAAGCTTTAACTCTCTGATCTGTATTTAGCTTGTTCAATGGACGAACTTATATTGTAGACAAACCAGACAGAAATGAATAACAAACCAGTCTGATACAACCAACCCATCACTGTTTAGTCAATAAGCAAGCTGTTTTGTTTACTCTCATCTTATTTCTAAAAGCACAGTCCTTACCAATGCTATGCAACAAGCTAACATTCCTCGATCTTTGTATAAAAATAAATATACATTCTGCTAACAGTATCACAGTTTCCAGTATGTGTGTAAAGTTTCCCTCACACCTGAGCTGAGCGCATGTTTTACAGAGCTTTGTACTGAATTTGAAGGTTGTATTGAGGACCAGTTGGATCAAATTTAACACAGCAGATGGTATAATACAACATCCTTAAAGGAAAAGCACTTGTATAAAGTTTAAATGCATAAAAACAGGTACTGAATTGATGAAAGTACTGTGAAATGACCTTTTCTAACATCTGAAAAGTCAGCTGTGACCCTCAATGTAGCTAATTTTCCAGTATAAATGCAGGGAGACGTATTCTACAGTGCAGATGCCATTTAAAGAAGCAAGCGACCGCTTCACAGCACAGAGAAGTTTTGACAAAAAATCTGACAACACTATTGACCCTATCTCAAAGTAATATGAATATAATAAGTACTAAAAAACAACTCCGGAAATCTAAGTTTTGACAGTTTCGAAAGAAAAACATTTCTCTGAGGAGCAAATAACCCAAAGAAAGTAGCGAAACTTTGTCTTTTTAGCTGAAATAAAAATTAGTTTGGAACTTAATGCTGAATGAAGGTGGTATTGCCTTTTTAACGCTGGCTGCAGGGAAAATATTTACTTTTTGTTATTGTCTGATGACAACTGAACCCCCCCTCAGTGAATGCCGACTGTATCTGATGTCAAAAATCACTACATTCTTGAATGCTTCCTTCTGCTCGTTATTCATTTTGGGTTTTGTATTTGTTCGTTTTTATGTACATTACTTTTTACAGACTCGACATGATTTTTTTTCATATTCTATTTGAAAACGAAAGACAAACTATACATTTGTATTTCACACTGTACGTATGAATTACTGGCTACAACATAAGGTAAAGATTAGTTCATAGAAACACTGGAGTTCTGGAAAATATGTCATCAAACCAACTGTGTTTATAAACTGCTTAGTGTAAGACTTTTTATAACATCAAAACTCAGCTGACTAATGCCAGATACCAGATACATTGTGACCAAATGTGTATAGTTGAAAACTTTATCAGCTCCCCTGTCTTTAGTTTTCTTTGTAAGGTCTTACTTTGTGGTTTCAATCTCTTATTTAACACTTAAAGCCTCATATGACTACCAGGGCGCTTAGGTCATCAAACCAGTTGCTCCTGGCAGTACCTCGAACACGGCTCTCCACCCGGGGGGATAGAGCATTTGCGGTAGCGGCACCAAAGCTGTTGAACTGCCTACCTATCCATGTTAGAGCTGCATAGTCAACTGAGCACTTTAAAACACTACTGAAAACCCATCTCTATTCTTTGGCGTTCAATCCCAACTAAATGAGTAATCTTGGTTTTTTTTAATCTCTTTTTATCTTTTTATCTTTGTATCTTTTATCCCTTACATTTTATTCCCTTTCCTATCTTTTACTCTACTTTTATTGTTTTTATCCTTATCTTATTTTATTTCTGTTTTTATGCATATTTAATGTTTGGCTCCTTAATATAAAGTGTATGAGAGATTGTTTTGTACCCCTGTAAAGCACTTTGGTCAACCGAGGTTGTTTTTAAAGGTGCTCAATAAATAAACTTTGACTTGACTTGACTAGATGTCACCTTAACTGTGTTTGTCTCTGTCTGATAAAAACTAGGAAGCAGGAGGCTCAGGGGGTTCAAGGCTGACACTTTCTGAAAGCACCAGTGGCTTGAACGTTGTACAGGAATAAGAACTTGAAAATGATGGACATGAGTGATGGACAGTGGGTTTTGCAGTCTCCATGGCTGCAGCTGACACCATTGAACACTCGTATCCTCCGTTGTGTTTTGACAAAGTTCCTGTCTCTTCATTCAAAGCGTTGTCAGCTGGTAAAAAAGGAAAAAAAAACATAATGTGACAATTGGAATAATAATTTGTTGAAGCGCATTTCAAAGAAAAAAAGACACCAAGACTGTCTGCAGAGGTGAATGCAGTGCTGAAAGAGGATTGAAATACCAGTTTCTGAAGAGCAGGACGGGCAGACAGCTCTTCTTGGACAGCCCATGGGAGGGGGGAACATTCCCTCCACTTTGTTCTCCACCACCATGTAGAACTGCAGATTGATTCAGGAGGGCATTAGGACTTTTATCAGCATCAGAACTCTACTTTAACTACTCTGCAATAATCTCTAAGCCATACAGGGACTGTCTTTGCATCAGGATAATATTCAGAGCTCGATGATGATGGTCTCACCCGAGGCACACTGGTGCTGGTGCTCTCTGACATGCTCTCATCTGTCACGCTGGTCTCGCTCACATTATCCTCAGAGGGCTGTTTGTGGAAAAATCTTCTCGCTCTTCAAGATAGAAAGCATTTAAAACATAAATTCTAATTACATAATAAAATTCACTTACACAGAGATGCTGTATGTTCAGACTTTGTGATATTTTAACCCACCTTAATATGGATATGTATTCATGTCCATTTTCCAAACCATATTTATGTAAACTGTATGATACTCTGCTTGTGTATGTGTCTGTTTCAATGGAAACCAACCCACCAAACCCAAACACTGCGTAAGAGCACTTGCAGTCAAGTGCGGAAGGCAATTTGAGGCAGAGCTATTGGCGGCCGTGTAGCGTTTCCACCAGGGTCATACCTCAGCGGCTCCATTCTGTAGCTGAGAAATGACCTATTTTTATGTGTAATTGCTGTAGAACAAGCTAAACCAAGCATGTAATTGAAAGCGTGCCACTTCCACAGGGGAACCTCCTGTAGTAGGAGGTAGAGGGGGGGGGCTTTAAGAACCAAAAGAGTGGAGAATGCAAAGAGCCTTGTCTATAAGCCAGTGAAACAACCATAAAACAAATCAGCTCTTTAGAGACAACTCAGGTGGAAATAAGAGGGAGGGGGGTCTCTGTAGTTTACGTATGGCCCTCACTCAGCTGACTGGGTTTCTTGTTGCCATTCGTTCCACATGTGCTCTGCTTCCTGACCCATGGGTCATGCCACTCTGCGTTTGATAGACACCTCTAAATGCTGTCAGCTCATTCATTGCTGCCCCTCTTTGGTCCGTGGTACATGATGCTTCCAGCTGCCAGACGACTCCGTGTAACTCAGCTTATCTTATACTTGCTTATTGCAATGCAAAGACCCGTGAATACATGAATTACATGTGGATATGCTGAACTAACCTTAACATTTCTTCAAATACAAAATTTGAAAACTTAAACCCTGACATTTGTTGCTTTTTTCTCGTTCACTCCTTCCACCTTTAAACTGTGCACAACAAACACTTTGTTGGTTAACATTTTTGTACAATCTTACATGGGCCTAACTGGTATCTCTTTTCCCTTCTCCCCTCTCCCTCTCACCCGAAGCAGTAGGTGACACAGGCAGCAATGGAGAGCAGGGACACCAGTACCACCATGCACGCTGCAATGACCACGTTTCTTCTCTTTTCTTCCTCGGCCTGCTGGAGCTCCCACCACTCCAGGTCGCTGAACTGACAGCGCTCTCCCATATAACCTGATACACAGCTGCAAGGATCAAACAAGGTTACATTTCATTTGGTTAAAGCAGATATTTTATGTTCAGGTATGGCAGTCTTTTTTTATAGTTGGCTATTAACCTATTTACTCCTATACCTGGTGCTAGATTACATCTTGGCTATGGATAGCACTGCTCCACCATCCATCAGTCCATCCATTCAGTCATTCATTTACTCAACCATCCAGTCCAGAAAGAATGATTTTTTTAGCCTAATTTCATAATTAAGGGGTTTACATTTCAGTGACTAAATGGCAAAACTGTTTAACTGCTTATAACCATGTATTTATATCTGTTATTTTTTTGTCTATAGATGTTAAACGTAAGATTTTGAAGGCCATTCACAACTTTGTCATGAGAAAGTAATTTCAATCATGTGACAATAGTGACACCTACTGCCAAGACTGCTGTAGTAAAAATCTTGTTAGATAAGAAGATACAAGCCCACATTGTGTGAGGCTCAGGAAATGACCTCAAACATTCTTAGAAACATCTAGAGCAGCTGAAGACTTAAAGGGATAGTTCAGTTTTTTTGAAGTGGGGTTGTATGAGCTCTATGTGACCACTAAGGACATTAGATACAGTAGAAAGGTGTCTCCTCTCCCTCAGTAAGACACAGACTGTAATCTCTGGTGATGAGGAAATAGGCACTAACAGGGAAATACCGTACCAAATTCAAAGGCTATTTTCTCTGCCTACAAGAACTAAAATCAAAAAGTAATACCACAGTTTAAGAGTATGCTACAAATAATAATTTTTAAGTGCATTAAGTCTTCGGAAATATTAACATTTATCCGGACCTAACTAACTGGTCATGTATCCTTCCGCGCAAAGATAGTGCGCTCCGTCCCCCCTCCTCCTTTCAGCTGTAAGGAAAGTAAACAAGCTATGCTTCAGGCGCCGGTTGTAGCCTCATGTAAGTTTGATCAAGTATCGTAATTCTTTTGTTTGTACTCTAAGGATTGTAAGGCAGCATAGGAAATTCAAAATGAGTGACTATGACAGCGACGATGAAGTTCCATTCACTTTGGAACCAAAAGGATACCTGTATGAACTGGAGTACACAGAAGAAGAGCTGCTACAGATGGCGACTGAAAGGAATACGGAGGAAACATCCACGGACACCAGTTAGTTAGGTCCGGATAAATGTTTATATTTTCGAAGACTAAATACACTTAAAAAATATTTTATGTAGCGTACTCTTAAACTGTGGTATTACTTTTTGATTTTAGTTCTTGTAGGCAGAGAAAATAGCCTTTGAATCTGGTACGTTTTTTTTTTCCTGTTAGCTCCTATTTCCTCATCACCAGCGATCACAGTCTGTGTCTTACTGAGGGAGAGGAGACAACTTTCTACTGTATCTAATGTCCTTAGTGGTCACATAGAGCTCATACAACCTCACTTAAAAAAAAACCTGAACTATCCCTTTAAAATGTGAAAAACTACAAACTTGATGAAATGACCAGTGGAGGTGTATTTACTTGCAAGCGTAGGACTCCATCTCAGGGAAGTAGAAGCAGACACCCTGGTACAAGCAGTAAGACTCATGGGTGGAGGGGCAACTCTCCACTGAGTTACTGTTACTGTGGTGCTTGGTTGTGGTAACATCAGCAGGGCTCCCAGTCGTCACCCACTGGGACGTGGGCTCCAACGCTTTAGGGAACAAAGAATGCAATGTTAAATTAAGAAAGACATTAAAGCAGAATGATTTACAAATTCCTTTTAGTCCCCTGCGCCACAGTTAATGATAGTGGAAGATAAATAAGGTGGAGTTTCATGTAATAACTTGTGTATTTAGTGTTGAATCTATCTTAGTTCAACAGTCTAACTGTACAGGTGGTAAAAGATCAAGGCACACCTTGACATGTTTTCCCATGGCTGTGGTATCCAGACTGACACTTGCACAGATACTTTCCAAGGTTATTTTGGCATTCTGCATTTTTTCCACAGGTGTGTGTTCCCTGTTTACACTCATCAATGTCTGAAAGAAAGGGAACAAATATGCGTTTCACAGTTGAAAAAAAACAGTTGAAAATAGAATCAGAAAAACAAATTTTAAACTGCTAATTGTGAAATCCAAGCAAGTTTTTTTTTTCTTATTTTTAGAAAAAAATGTCTGATTAGACTTAATATGAGCCACATTCACTTGACGTGTTCTTAAAATGTCTTATTTATATACGCAAAAGAGCAAAAATGATGTCTGATTTGCTTATAAAGAATAAAAAAATCTGCTAATAGGGAAAGAAAACTTTAAGTGTCTAGCCAAAAGAAAAATATCCTCTTTGGCCATTAGCAGATTTTCTTTGACTCTTCTCCAACCATTCATGTATTTTTGTCTTTTAATACTTCGAAATTAGACATTTTCTGTACTGTTCAGGGGAATGTGTCATATTTAGCTTAATGAGACCTTTTTTTTATACAAAAAACAAGACATAAACTTCAGTTTAATTTAAGTTCATGCAATGTAAGCCTCATCCTTAAGACATTTTCCTTTCTTTGTCAAACTGCTTATTTTTAACACTGATAATCTTTGCTTCCAGGGCAGCTCTACCCCTGTTAAAGGATTTTATAGTTAACTTTTAAATCCACATCCTTCTCAGTGCTGTTACTGTTGCCAAAATGTGGAAGTCAAAGCTCTGCTACAGCTCATGAGATGAAAAGTGTGTCTGCATCAAATGTAATCCCCAAGCTTTCTCCAGGAGAATTTTCCTCGTTTCATTTAGGGCACAAAAACAGATTAAATGACTCACCTTCACATAACTGTCCATCACCTGTAAAACCTTCCAGACACCTACACGTCGGGCTGCCGGCAATCAGTAGACACTGTGCGTGAACATCACAGCGGAGCGAGTAGCACTCATTCTGGTCTGACGGTGAAAGGAACATGAAACATGACATTTAGTCAAAGCGGGAGATCCTGAACTGGGAGATGTGGTGTACTTAAATTTAAAGGTGCACCCTTACCTGACACCATTTTGTCTGTATAGAGAGTTGGCCCACTGCTTACATCAGACAGTCCAGGTGTGATGCTCTCATCGTTGAGTGTTTTACTTTGGTCAGTGGAATCATCATCACCAGAATCTATATCATACATTCAAAACTGAAAATCAGTGCCTTCATTAAGCCCTCATACTTTTTTGCCAAAGATATTAAATAAATGACCTGTTGTTTTATTGGCAACATCAGCAGGTGTGCAGCTCTTTCCATCATCTGATAGGATGGAGTGTGGCAGGCAGGAGCAGTGAGCCACTCCCAGTTTGCTTTCACACACTTGGGCACAACCTCCGTTCAGGTGGAGGCAAACATCAGCACCTTGAGACGAGGATTTATAATGACAGTTTTTAGTGCAGTAACCAACTTTTGGTATTGTTAGATCATGAAACCTGTTCCCTTCTTCTCAGTTTCTAAGAAGCAAATCTCAAAAACGATGTCTATCTGTCTGTCTGTCTGTCTGTACCTGGTTTAGCGAGAGGATGCACCATTACAATGGACGCTGGTTGCACCATGTTGCCCTTGATTCTTTGCAGCTCTTTCCCAGTTCGCTTATGGATGCTTCTCAGCTCCCGGTGCTCCCAATCAGATATCCACAACCTGTCCTCAAATACTGCAAGGTCAAAAGGTCGACCTGGATCAATCAGAGGAAGGAAGAATCCCAAGGGACCACAGGGAAAAAGACCAGAGATAGAGCATTAGGGTGAGAGCTTCTGTGAAATGTGTGACTAAAACATGTTTGAATGTTATTTATTTATTTTTTTGTAGCATTGGCCATGTAATTTAAATAGTATTTGTGAAGACAGACATTTAAAACAAAAGACAATCAATTTTAGAAAGAAAAGAAGAAGAAAAGGTGCGTTTGACTATACTACCTAACTTCAAATCTTTAAACCTGTGCATGCATGTGTCACAAAAGCCTCACCTACTTGCTTCTCTAGCAGCACCCGCCGATCTGAACCATCCAGAGCAGCAGTTTCCACCACACCCCTCTTCTGGTCGCACCAGAGCAGACGATCATCAGTGAAATCAATGGTCAGGCCACTTGGTGACACGAGGTTGGTGCTAGCAATGACAACACGATCTGTTCCATCCAATGAGGCACTTTCCACCACAGCATGGGCCCCCATATCAGTCCAGAACAGCTTCCTCAAAGAGTTCAAAAGAGCATAAGTTAAGCTTTAAGTCATCATGCAAACACTTGAATCACTCACACATTCAAAGAAAGCCTACTACCTTAGAGACACTAAACACACTTAGAAAAAGATGTGGCATACTGCGGCCTCACTCACTTTGCCAAAGGATGAACTGCAATTCCTCTTGGTTCCTCGAGCCCTTTGCTGACAAGAGTTTCCTTGTTAAGTCCAGCTAAGCTGCTGCAGTCAACAGTGGACTGGCTGGAGGATAAAAATATGCACAAGTGAAGTAGAAACCAACATTCAACTCAACTCAGTGGACTTCATTGACACACGTGTGCCAGCTACACAAACGATCACATGAGAGAGAGAAGGCACCTTGATATTCACACCCTGCAAACACTGCTCACCCTTTATCGGTCCAGTACATCCTGCGGTGGACCCAGTCAATAGCCAGTCCTTCTGGAGAGTCCAAACCATTGGACACAAGAATGTCTCTTGACCCACCATTTAAATCAACACTTTCTATTGTCTTCTGCCGTGTGCTTGCAAAGAACGCCTTCAAAACACATACAAACAAATACCTATTAGAAAAGGTGAATTAATTTCACAGGAGCAGAAAAGAAGAATGAAGTTACATATTACAGCTGTCAAAAAAAGTTAAAGATAGTGTTATTTTTTGGTGAACTCAAAGTCTCTTAAACTATTTTCTGTCCACTAGATGTCGCCAGCTGTCTTCTAAAAATCTGAATCATGTTCAAATGAAACCTTTACTCTGAAAGACTCATAAAGCTAAGGTACCGTATTGAACATCATTACTATAAAAATGCAGCACATTTTAATCTTACTTTCTTTAAAACTGGGTCGTAGTCCAAAGCTATTATTGTTCCTCTAGGCTCCTCTACTAGGCTGTGATCCCCAGAGCCATCAGGGTGAATTTGTCTTACATCCACTAGATTAGCAACTAGTAGATAAGGTGGTGGTCCTGGGAAAGAAAAAATGTGTTATTTTTGGATCAGATGGGCTGTAACAGATACAAACTCACACACCTCAAACCTTGTTGTACCATATTTATAGCACAGAATGTCTTTGTGAATAGATTGAAAGTCCTTTCATACGTGGGCTAATATGCAACAGATGACTGTGATTGTACGACTCACCAACAGCAATGCATAGTTTGCCATCTTGGTGGAGCTGGTAGCCGGGCAGACAGCCACACTGCCACCTGCTAGGGGTGACAGGAGTACAGGTCTGACTGCAGCCCCCATTGTCTGCAGAAGAGCAGCCTGAAACAGCCGAAAGTCCATTACAAATAGTTATTCAGACTCTGATTTTTAGGTTTTCTTACATTTCGGTCCCTGATTACTCTAGTGCACTGCTGTGACTGGCAAAATATCTGAGACAAGGGTATTTTCTTCCTGTCTTGACACCCCTTCCTCTTTAATGCAACTGAATACATGTTTAACTGAAAAGGACCTCTCAATCCCACTATGGATCTTCCAAGGTTTGAATTCAGGTTTTATATCCTAACATCAAAGACAAAAAGCCTTTGTGTTCCTCAATGGCGTCCTTATTTATCCCTCATATAACCTTCTGCTATCTTCCTCATAGCTCAGTATTCTTAGCAGGGACAGCATGGTAGAGCCTGATAACAGCTTCACCAGAAAGTGGGCCCACCCTGAACAGAAATAATTAACACCTCAAGCTAGTGCAAGACCTGTTTTTGGTCCTCATTCCTATTTTTAATAGTCTGTAAATTTCAAATTTCTTTTAAAGACAATTTTTTTTCCCTCCATTATAATGATGAAAAAACAGTGTATTTCATAGATTTCACTTTGAGAATGACTAATGAGCTGTAACATAGCCATACACACCTGTACAGGCTTGTCCATCCTCCTGTAGTATAGATCCCTCAGGACACACACAGACAGCACCCTCATCTGTCATCAAGCACCCATGGCCACACTTGGTGATGTTGTTTCCACACGGTGTGATCTCTTATTGTTGGACAAAAACAGATTTTTATGTTTCAAACACTAAAGGGTTTCTCAATGATTGATGATTAAGGACTGTTACATGTTTAGATTTCCCTGGGATATATTTAGTACCCAGCAGGCAGCAGATTGTAACAAAGCCAGCTGGACAACAAGCTTCTTAACCTTGCGTGCCGCTTAAATCTCCAGAAGGCAGCCCTAACTCCATCAAAATAGGTGAAAGTGTGATGACAATGCAGTCGGAGCCCAGACAGTGAGAGTGATGTAATGTTAGCTCGCAGGTGGGTGGTAACTCTGAAACCTGTGAGTTTGTGCCAGTCATACAGAGCCAGGCCATACAAGTATGAATCTGATGTGAAATAGTTAAACAACCAGCTGCTTTGTTAACTCCCCCATAGTGGTAGATGTCAGCTGTTTGCATTTCTTATCTTCTGTCTTTAAAATCTGCAAATTTGGCAAAACATCTGCATATTGTTCTTTCAGTACTAACTAAAAATAGATTATGAAAGAAATTTAAGAGTATGAACAAATAAACAGGTTAAAAGAATCGTTTTTAAAAACAGAAGGAAGCACTCTTTCCCTCTTCTTCCAATGTTGTTGTTTTTTTTTATTGTCCAGCCTGCCGCTTGGTTGCATGTTTGTTCTCTTCTGGACCTTGGCAAAGGTTGTCTGTTAAACAGCTTAGACAGACAAAGCTGCTGACCAGATATGTTCCCTATTGCAAATGTCACCTCATCATCTAATCTCATTGTGTGTGAGCCATTCCTGTTCTCTTGGCTGTGAGATTAGAATAGAAGAGGTAAGATAGGGTCCAGTGTCTTAAAATTGTTCTTAGTCAGTGCTTGACACATAACTAGCTTCAGTGGTTTGTTTTAGATAATGATTTCTTTGCACTTTCTCAGGAAGGCAAACTATACGTTGGTGCCATAGTATTAGATTGTCTGAGGTATGTGTTATCTATAAAGAATATATTGTTCTGCTGGTAGACGACAGAGGTTCATTATTGCAAAGAGGGATGACCAGACTCAATCTGAGGTTGAAAAGCTATATGGAATACCAGATTTAGAGAAATCTGGAATCCATCCCTTCTTTGTCTTAGAATGGTTTTCTTGTGGACCTTTTTAAAAGACACCTGGAAAAACCTGAAAATGTTGACTGGGAGTCTGTCATTGGCTGGTTGAGGTGATGTACCACCTTGATATAAACAGGTGCATTAGCTTCGGCATGCCTTTTATTTTGCACAGCCAGCAAAATATTGTCTGAATTGTTTGAGCTGAAAAGTAAAAAGTCAAAATGAACCTTTACTTCCTTTAATCTAACATTCCTGCTTCACTTCACCTCAGCCCCTTAGTCCCTGCTTGACTAGACCTTTGGTGACAAAGTGTCAGTGTTCTAACCCAAGCAACCTAACACACAACTGGCAGCTCACATAAGTCTGGTCTAGTGTGTCTAGCCAATGACCCAGCCATTTTATTGGTCCTGTGGGGTCAAAGTAGTGTCTAGAGGACAAATGCCACTTTTCAAAACCCCAAAAAGAAAGAGGACCTAATGTGAGACCAGTGCCGCATTTATTCTCTTGGCCAAAACAAAGTGCAAGTGTTGCTGCTTTTCTTATTTCACTTAAAAAGATTGAGTGCAACTTGGAGCAAAATGCTTTAGTAGTAGAGTTATCTGTTTGTGTGTTGCTAATTTAAGGAGGAGCTTCTCCCCCTAGAAATTAGGATGTTATACGATTTTGAATTAATTTTGCCAAACAAGGTAACAATCATAAATCATTTTTTGGACATACCTTGACACGTCTTCCTGTCTGATAAGAGAGCATATCCTTTAGGGCAGGTACAGAAGTAGGAGCCTGGGATGTTTTCACAGCCAAGCGAGCAGCCATGGTTCCAGTGGGCACATTCATTCACATCTGTGGTTTACACACACATGCACACCCACATGGATGTAAACTGTTTACCCATGTCTACAAACACACGTTTACCCCCCCAAAATAAATAAATAAATAAATAGATAAAAATAAATAGAATAAAATAAAATAAATAAATAAATAGGTAAATAAATTAAAATAAATAAATTAAAATAAATAAATAAAATAAAATAAAATTAAAAAAAGAATTTAAAAAAATACATAAAAAGAATGTATTAATAATTATTCTTAAAAGTTTATACATTCACTATTAATTGATTGAATGACACCAGGACTGACCTTCACAGTGGGTCCCCTGCTTACTAAGAGCAAAGCCTTTATCACACTCACAGGTTCCTTCCTTGGCCAGACGGGAACACACATTCACGCAGTTTCCACTCTGTTCATTACAACCTGTTTGAAATGATTGAAAGAAGCATTACTAAAACATTGTGAAATCTGTACACAGTATTTATGAAATCTAAAATTTTAAATGTAACCTGGAAATGTTGACTGGTAGTCCATCATTGGCTGGTTGAGGTGATGTACCACCTTGATGTCAACTGGTGGTTTTGCCATTGATTTAATGTTTACACTCAGTGACTGTCCTCCAGAGTTCTTGTTTACTCGTTTTATAACCCGAGATGTGGCATCAGTGTAGTATAAGTGCTCCAGGAAAATAGACATCCCAAAGGCCCCAGACCTGACCAAAGGAGAAAAACATCAAGATTTATCCCAGTTTTCTTTAAAGAAAGTCATACATTATGCTTCAAAAGTGGAAAAAAGAGGCTTACCTGAGTGGCTTATCCATGATGTGCAGAACGTTTCCATTGTAATCACAAGAGACGATGGCACTTTCTCCTTGCAGACCAAACTGAACCCAGAACAGTCTTCTGTCTTTGTGGTCAATTGTTAGGGCTTTGAGTTGTTCTCTTATTTTGATAAGCATTGTTTTCCTCTGCCCTGTCAGATCAGATCTCTGGACACTTGGAGTAATTCCACCAGATAGCCAAAAGAGAAACCTGAAACACATTTTTTTCAAAACTGAAGGCCCGCTGCTATGGAGAATTCTCTAGTGTATCCATAATGCTTTCAAAGTAGTGTGCACTTTTGTTTGTTTGGCATATATTAGTGCGAGCAAATTTTGGAAATAGAAAAAAGTTGAAATAGTGTTCTTATATAATTATTCTCTTATGGGTTTCTAGTTCTGAATTAGCTGGAAAAAAATTACAACATGATCAGCAGTGTACGACTTGATAAGAGTAACTGTGTCTTTGTTGAAAAAGTAGTTGGTTTGTGAATGTTTGGCATTTTGCACCTCTATGCCAGACGAAACATCGAGGGCTTTTAGAGTTTATGGACTGTGTGAAGCAGTCACTTGTTCAGCTTCATGTTATTGTGATGTAAGAAAAAAAGACAAGCTTACCTGCTGTTTGGGTCGATAGTGATTGAACTCGGCTGTGTCAAATGTCTTAAAAGAGTCTTTTCATTTTTTCCATTTAAATCCATTCTCTTGATTTTTCCCTTTTCTCCACTGGTCCAGTAAACACTGTTCCAAACCCAGTCCACTGCTAGGCCTGAGATGTTTCTGTCAGATGAGTAAAGTTTCTGATGAAAAAGAAAAAAACAAGTTGAAACCAGAGAAATGTGTTCTTGTTGAGTTCAAATTGACACCTTTTGACTGAAAATATTTGGTTCAGCTGAGTAAATTCAAAATAGTTACATAATCACCTGTCTGTGTGCTCGTCTCACTGATGCTTTGTAGATGACTCCTGTGTTTTGGTCAGCCCAGTACACGCTCCCCTCTCTGAAATGAAAGTCAAGTAGGATAGAACTACTGACCCCAGCAACCAGTCGCCTTTGGTTTTTCCCATCAAGGTCCATTCGGTGAATGGCTTTACCATGGCCAAATATCAAGAAGGGCTGTGAAGCTAATCAGGATAAAACATAACAGATCTTACATGAATGGTATGAAAAGCAATAGCTCAAGACACCAAAGCACAAACAGCACTGGATGTTCCAAACCCTTAACATTTGTAGATAACAGTGGTACCTCAGTCCCAAACACTTCCTTTGTATTTGTTTTTAAAATTATACATTGTTCAGTTTTAGAGAGACTACAAGCACTTAATGCTTTAATCAGCTAATCTGCTGATTAATTTCTTGATTGATCATCTGGTAAATTATGTACCAAACAACATTTTTTATGTTACAACAGGCTATGCTACCATGGTCTTGTTTGCTGCTTAATCTTCGTAAATCCCAGACATATGAAGTTGCTGTGTCAGGGGTTGATATCTTGATAAATGCCTTTTCTGTCAATCTTTTTGTCATGTTAAAGTTGTTAGATTTGTCAAATCAAAAGTCCAATTATAGCTGGAATGGGATGAATTTCAAGGGCAACTTTGCTGCTTGTGGATAAAACATGTTTCCTTGGCAATAAACTGCTCCCACCCCACCTTGAACTCTGACTTTTCTAAAGGATGATAAATGGCAGCTGAAATGATTGGTGTTCTTCCCTTTCTTAGATCCCTGCTATTGTCAAAATCATTAGGTTGTAATGGGCACTAGGTGCAAAAAATGTGGCAGCATTTCCACATTTGAAAATGAAATTGCTGTATCATACTGAATACATCACTAATAATACCGTTAGCTCTTGAGCCCATTAAACTATGTCAATCCAAGGCTGTGAGGCGAAAAAAAATCTGTGCTGTCTGGATTACTATTGATGGAAGATGCCCTGGTCTATCATGGTAATCAGAAAATCATGTGCAGCCATGGATACTTCTCTTAACGCTGTGGAATGAAGACAACAATGAGCTGCTCCTAACAAACAACATAATGACATATATGTCCCCTGGATTGCCAGTGTTGCTCAGTTGCTAGGAGGCAACCTTATGAATCATTAATTGGCAAGTTCATATGGTGGTCAACATGTTCCTTGACCTAGTTGTTGAATTTTTTTTGGCAAATAAGTATTTTCAAACCAACATTTGAGTAGTCTCAAAATACCATGCAAACGGTGGCCCTAAGCACAATACGGTAACTATAAAGGAAGCTCATTTTACATTTCCCTTTGTGGTCAAATTTATCTGCGGAGTTTGATTGGGTATTTTCAATGCTGAGCTAGTTTATGAAGTCAGTTTACAAAATAATGTTGCTCATCTAACCATCTAAAAACTAAATACATTCAGTTGTGGGCGATTTACATTACGCATACCAAGCAAATAAGGTATTGAGAGTATGGGTACAGCACTATAACTGCTCAAAGTGGAGGACTTTAATTTAAAATATAAACAAAGATATTAAATATATACTTTTTAACTCTAATTATAGTCCTCAGGATACAGCATTTTTTTCTTTTTTTTGTTATTACATAGGTAGAGTATTCTCTATTTTAAACAGTTTAAAGTACATCTCATTTCTCATTGTAGACCTATGATGTGACCAAAACCATTTGTCTAGTGCAATCTGAAAAGTCTTGAGTGAACTTTCGTAATTTGCCAAACTGTGTTTTAATATCTTATACTTGCCACTAACTTTGTAGGTAAATCCAGGGTATGTGCTGTTTCAGGCTGATTGGATGCTTTTTTCTTCAAACAAGGTACCTGGCTTCAGAGCCTGATTTTAAACAGATCTCTTCTTTTGAAGTGAGAATCAAAATAGACTAACCTAAAGATAAAGACACTGGATGATTATGACCTTTTGATCTTTCTTTTGAGGACACAGAATAGTAACTAGAATCCATCCATTAATATGAAGTACAGTTTCATAAAAATTATCATAGACAGTCATTTTTAAGTCCATTTTGCTGATTTGAATTTACCTAGCTTGATAAAAGCATCATTAAAAGGTGACCATTCACCATCAGTTATCACCATCCATTAGCTGTGAGTGTGATGGCATCCAGTGAGAAACTTTGGTTTATCCTGAGATGCACCCACTCAAGAAAAGGCCACAGCACCTATTTATGGTGTATATCTGTTTCTGTTTCTCTTCTGGGATTAAGATGAGGTACATTTTGTTTCAGAAATTTTCTTCTTAATGCATTTAATGTTTTTTTTTTTTTTTTAAACCCACCATTCTTTAATTGCATAGTTGTTAAAATACAGGTATTCAGACTGCGTATCAGAAAGGGTGTTATTATAAACCTCAACTACAGATAGGTACATCTTGCAGCTACAAAACAATGAATTTTTTTTTCCCCCACTACATGAGAAATCTATTGTTTAAATTTAAAGATATAGCTAGAAATGCAAAATAAAAATTTTCTGCTTTGATTCATTATAGAGTATTGAGAAATTATTTATGGAGCACTCTTTATAAACTGTTGAGGGTATAAAATAGTCACGGCTCAGGTGGCACTTTAAGAATAATATAATGCTCTTGCTATACTTTTTTAGGCAGCATTTCACAATTAATAGACTTCTTAGTAGAAGCTTACTCAGTATTCCACAGTAATCCAGTATGACTGCTGTAATCAAGTGACAGGAGAGGCGTCAAACAAACTCACCCACACAGCTGCTGTTTCTCCCCGTTCGAGACAGACGTTCATCCCAACATGCTGCACCAAGGGCCAAGGCTCCGGAGCTTTGCACCACAAAACAGATCAGAGCTGCTGTGATCGTTGCAGCCAACATAATCCCGGGAGCCGTCCCTACCTTGGGAGCTGCACTTGTTCACTTCTTCTCAGGCATTCCCTCTAACATTAGCACTGGCACATGATAATTCTTCAAATCTGAGCAACATTTGCTTATAGTCAGCTGGCATCTTTGTTGATAACTTCAACCCAAGGAGCAAAGCTCTACATACCCAAAGATATCACCCTCAAAAGAGCTGTACCCCAATGGAAAGATGCGGCACTTGAAAAGAAGGAGGCGATACTGCCAACCCTAAAGGAGCAAAAAGCCGTGTGTGGGACCCTCCTCACTCCTTGCTTTGGCCCCTAGGCTGCCAGTCTGTTTTGGAAGCAAAGATTGAAATTCCTGACACCCCCGTGGTAAATTTTGCACATGCTAGTCCAGCACTGGAGCAAGATCTTCTTCAAGCTGCAGTCAGTGTTTGAAGCAGAATGTGGAAAATGTAAGAAATGAGGCTGGACTAAAGAAAGGTCCGACATAACAACAACATCTCACCCTCACTCCACCCCCTGACCTATGTCCTTTCAGAATGGGGATGGATGTGTCCTTTTAAGACAAAGTGTCTAGAAAAGAGATGGTGAGATCTAGAGATATGTGAGTTTTATACAAGGCTGTATGACAGAAACTCTGTAATATGAATCCATTTATCCACTGTTGGAAAAAAAATCCCTTATAAAACTATTTATGATTCAAAACTTTACAGTACAAATATAATTTACCCACAACACTCAAACAGTAGACACTCTGTTACGTGCAAATGAGATGTCAGTTAGTCAGTCAGTGTCCTGTTGAAGTTTGTCTGGTTTCTAGAGGGGAGACAGTTGAATGACTAACTCTCAGAGAATGGAAAAGGAGGGAGCAAATTATTCCTAATTTATTTGCCCTCCTATTCTACCCCGGAGAACAACTCACAGACCCGAGGAACCAAAACCTCTATTCATACCCTCCATGACTAGGATATTGTCAGCAGCAGCATCACCATTAACCTTGTAGAGGAGCAGCAGAAGATTTACACGGCTGAGAAAGTCGCCTTGTCTCCAGACTAATGTTAGCAGTCCGACAGGCAATAACCTTTCCCACGATTTCCAGCACTGACAGTTCCACCTCACGTGAATAGAGTGAATAGACAATCACACATGGCTTTGAATCATCAGGTAGTGTGAGTGCAGAAAAGAGGCTGCTTATGTTAAATATACCAACTCATGCCATAGCTTTTCTATGGTACAGCTCCAGCTCTAAATTCCAGGAAGGTGAGTTATGTCTTTACATGACTTATTTGGCACTATGATGTTCTTGATTTAAATTCTTTACTGGCTGACTTTGCACACTTGCTAGGTTACCAGATTAAAGTACAAGGACCCAATCAGCTGTGGTACATTGATGGTAAATAAGCCACTATGATATTTAAGCTTTAAAAAAACAAAGAAATTATAGAAAGCAACAAAAAATGATGTTTCCACTTGATGTAGGTTTTTGCTTGCTGGTTTCATCTGACAATTCCTCCACAACAATCTTTTACCACAGGCTTTGCTAACACTAGTCCAAAATGATTTGGAGTATGTCGGACTTGGTATTATTATTAAAAGTCACTCACCCGTGACTTTTGCTGGCCGCAAAGATTCATTGTTTTCATTTCATTTCTGAAATTCTTTGAACTTAGTCTTGATAAATCTCGGCTTTCCTTAATTTTTATTGCAGTAATATGTTGCCTGGAAGTTACAAATTTAAGACCTATCAACCTGCAGTGGCTTTGTGGTTGGCCACAGACTAACAAGACGGATGATACATTTTTTATTACATTAGCCTCAAGACTTTTCAACATCATGCTATTGTCAAAGGATTGAACAACCACAATAACATTTGAACGGGAGCTTTTTCCAGCCATGTAAAGTGTTCTGTCATAACTTACATATGGCCAGTTTTTTTTTTTCACTCAATTCCTATAATGCCAACAAGTCCTGGAAATATGTGATGCAACCGTAAAGCTGCTCGAGCTGTATCTCACCACCAGTTGCTCTGTCCAGATTTCCTTTTGTGGAAATAGTTGACCCAATCCAGTGTCACCTGTTTCACATTAAAAAGAGATTAGATATTATATCTGTCTGTGTCTTTTACTTCATACATCTATTATTTTATGTTGTATCCATCTCCCTCTATCCCCCCATCTAAAAGCTATCCACCATCCTTCACTCCTATCCTCTATCTGTCCACCTGTCTGCCCTTCTTTTCATTCATAGTTTACCTTTCATACACACTCCAGCCCATTGTTGTCTGCCATCCATTCATTCTGTTTGCAAAAACAGCCTGGCTGTTGCCATGATAACAGCACAGCTGGTATTAGAGATTACTTAGCGCTGCAGGCACATACAGCTGGTGGTATATATGGGAACTGTTTTCCAGGTCCACCCATCAACTTATCAGGATTTACAGCAGCGTATGTTCAGATGTCCAGAGAGCGTGACAACTGAGACCCATTGATTTTCAGGATGAACACGTCTGTTCCTGTTTAGCAAAGAGTGAGCACTTATGATATATCTGTGTACCTTTGTATGCCCACTTCTATTCATCACTGACACTGATCATAATTTTACAAGAAGAACTCTTTATACTTTACTTCTACACAGGGCATCCTTTACTCAAAATGTATTCCTTACAATATTCTTCTTTCTTGTAATTTGGTCGCAATACACTAAGAAACAAAAAATGCCTATGTGAAAGACAATCCAGTGAGCGACTGCTGTGAATTGTAACACTTGTATTTAGTTTCAGCCGCCAATGCCAAACTTGAGTACTATTTTTGTCTGTTTTTAAAAGAGAAACTTGTGAAATAAAACGAAGGCCCTTGAAAAATTAACAATTCTGTTTATTAAAAACAAACGAAAAGAAATCTCCATTTAAAGATAAATTTACATGTTTGTACACAAACTTATAGATAGAGGCAATGGTAATAAGATCACTCTCATACTCTACCAAACACACTGACAGTACTTGTCATTTAAGGCAACATCTTGGTGCTTAGAACAGTGATGCTGTGAATGTTAGTTAATGAATGTTTTTCTTTGACACCACTTGACAGTCATATCTAATACTTTGGCATCTGGTTAAACTTTTAACACCTCACACAGCTAATTGGTAATACCATGCATGCTCCTTGTATCAGTCCAACAAGGGGTCTGTTCTGAAGTGTGAACTGTTCACACTTGTCAGATTTAAGGCTCCAAACATAATGGCTTAAATAAAGATATTGGTTTGATATTCGCTGACCTGACTGAGTTTTTCAAAGTTCTTTTGTAAGCCTGAACAATCTCCAGTAAATGTCTTGATGTCTACCATACTTCCCTGATATCATTTTATGAATACTTATGCTACATGGGTTTCACACTCAGAGAAAATCCTTGCCACCATTCATTACAGAAATGAATTTCTTCACAGTTTAAATCATGTAAGTGATGAAATGATTTGATTGTTATCAGTGTCACAAAAGGCAAATAAATAATATTTTAGTGAATTTGTAACTGCCATGGCCTTTTTGTTGTTGGCAATTGATTCCTGGTGTCAGCAGAGATACTCAGATCGGGAACTGTCACTCTTGTATGTCATTTGTGAGTCAATGCTTGACCTGGAGCACAGGAGCATTCGCTCTGATTCATTAGTCTGTCTCCTTGCCCAGAGCTCAGTTGGATGAGAGTTCAAGGTCCTTTGTTTCATTGAAATGGTCTCAAACTTGACATAGCTTTCCTTTTCAAGCTCCTCTCCTTCCAGGTCTGGGGTGCTTCCCTTGCAGTACAGAGCCAGAATTTTGTAGATCAAAAGTACAATCAAAGGCAAAACCAAAGCACAAGCAATACCACTTATGATGACTAGAAGCTGGCTCTGTCCACTGTCCTCTATACTGTCCAGTGTGTAGAAGTCAACGCAGGGATCCTTACCAACAGCACCACCTTTTGCAACGAGGCAAACAGAGTACCGCATTCCAGAGGAGAGTCCCTCTAAGAATACTTTTCCACTGCCAGCATTTGTTTCTACTGTTCTTTTGCTATCATCCTCTCCATAAGGTGAATACACCACTGTTAAAGGGACATCATTTGGTAGTCCATCTGCTGTCCAAAGTAACACTGCACTGCTTGCTGTTTCTTCTACAATCTTAAAATCTTTAACAGATTTTGATGCATTACTCTTCTTGCTCTTTTCATCTGCAGCAAGTTTTCTTCCATTGCTTCCTTGCTGATTTTTTCCTTGTTTGAGCGATCCCTTCTGTACAATGTTGTATGGAGTAGTTTTGGGCCTTTTGGGCACAGCAGATATTATTGTTGATGTTCTTGGGGGAGCTGTGGATGTGGCTGCAGACAAGTTGGGAATGTCCGTCAGGAAAGACAATGTTGTGCCTTGGCTGGTTGGTCCTGTAGAGTTGCTAGGAGTCAGTGGGGGCATGGTGGTACTCATGGTACCAGCAACTGAAAGAGAAATTGTGGCTTCTGCATCTCCGGCAACATTCTTAGCTTTGCAGCTGTAATTCCCAGCATCTTTGTACAGTATTCCAGTCAGACTAATGATCGACCATCTGATACCATCCCCAGGTGACTCCTGGACTGAACAAGAACACAACACGTCAACATGAGTTAAGTCTTAACAATCTGAGAGGCAGAAAACTTACAGTATTCAAGCCCTGAAAGAGATAAGCCCCAAAGAATTCAAGTCAATGTATACCTGTGTTATTGACAGTCGAACCATCTGACTTTGCCCAGTAAAGAGTTGGTGTTGGAAACCCTGTGGCATCACATCGTAGGAGAACGTTACTGCCCAGAGGAGATGTGATCTTAGTTGCAGAAGTCATAACTGATGGTTTCACACAATTGTCAAGTTCAGCACGCTGAAAAAGGACTCCTGCCAGGTTCTCGGGTCCACTGCAGGACAGGAATAGGTCCATCAAAATCACTGGAGAGTCAGTCATTTTAGAGATCTCGATCATCTTGGAGATTCTACAGTCACAGTACCAGGGGTTATCTTGGAGTCCTGAGGACAGAAAGATGTGAAAGTTGAGACTGAATACTGTGAGAGTGGTAAATTATCACAAAGGTTTATTGCTGTGTTGAAAAGTTGATATGGTTAACTATCCAGTTTCTTTGGCCTACAACCCATATGTTGTGATAATGGCAATAAGGCAAAGGCAAGCTAAGCTAAGCCAAAAGAGGAGAAACAGTTTTAAAAAAGGAGGACGTACAATGACTGCTGCGGCACACACCTAAAGCACACAATAGGTGAGCACATGTACTGGTGAATATGAAAGCCCTTTAAACAGATTAGTTTGCCTTAACAGTTGCAAAGCACCTAAGCTGGCTTTGGCCTTCCTCCTGAGTTTGGCAAACTCTCATTCCACTACTCTTTTGTTGGCTCTTATCTCAATACGCCACTATGACTTTTAACAATAGTAATCCAGAAGTCAAATCTAATAGTTTAAGTTTAAAAATAAGCTAAAGTTGAAGTTTCTTAACCATATTGAAAAATTAACTCACATTGACTTTTTTTTTTTCATTTAAACCACATTCTTGACTTATTTATGACAGACAAGGTAAAAATGTGCTCAGTGCAACACATATTGTCAAATATGCCAAAGAGGCAGTGGTCTTTTTGAGCATGGGCTGTTTTTTCCACAACCTAATCCTGTTTCTCCATTAGGAACACCACTTCACACAGCCGCCTCTCTCAGCATGGATAAGCTACCTTGCTCTCATACAGCCTATTAACAGTTTCAGACCAAGTAAACAAACACACCTATGCCAATAGAATGCAGAAGAAAACTGGTGCTTTTTGAAGTAAATTTAGTCTAAAAGGCATCCATACAAAACTTGAATTATTAGGGGGAAATACTGAGATATTGTTTTAATGGTAACAATATAGACACTCTCTAATTGGAGGGGTTGGTGTCTCTCATCAATACAATTAAACTAAATTTTACATTTGTTTCAACAACTTAGTAGTTAACTTTGATTGCTCTGATTTCTGACCTTGCAAAACTTCCTTCTCAGGCCCACTTTGCCCAGTTTTGCCCACTGCTGTAATGTTTGTTGTGTCACTGAAAAATTAGCAAGTGGTGTCACTTGTATAGATTATCTCAACAACATATCTAGGTACTTCTTTTAACATACTGTGTTGACTGTCTTGTTTACGAAAGCTAAAGATAAACTCAAAGACAAGGACCACTTTTATGCTTTCATAGCTTTCTGGTGGGCTTGGCTTAATTTTTTTCATTTGTTGAAAAGACATAAATCTGCTCTTCTTACCCATCACAAAACCTTTCAGAAAATAGTAGAAAGTTATGAAAAGGGCAATGGTTGAATAGTTGGTGGAAATTTCAACATCTTTGGTTGGAATAAATTGAAAGATGTACTTATATTCAGCTCTGTATTTTCAGCAATGTGTCCATGGAATAACCCTAGCAGTTTTACATATTTAACCCTCAGTTGTCTATTTTTTTCTATTGTTGATTTTTTTTTAAATGAAATATAAGTGGTAATTAGTCTTTTTTTCTGAACAAAATCCAGTTTTGTTGTTTTGGAACAAATAAGAACATAGAGCTGCATTCTGTCATTCTGTTTTATAAAACGTATTTTCAAAATGGCAAATTTGTGGCACCGGAGAATTTCAATCCAGTTAACAACAATTGGTGTATCTTTGGAAAATTTTTGATCACAAAAATTACTCCAAGTTGCAGGTCAACTTGCAGTAAAAAAAAATTGATGACATTTACTTCATAGGTCTACTGTTTGATTGGATTTGCGTTAAAATGAACTTCACTGTGCCTTGGACTGCAAAGAAGTGTGTTAAATATTTATCTGTTAATTAGCACCATGAACTCAACATGTCCATTATGTGCCAACTCTGCCCCTACTTAAAATAGACTCATTTCACTTTGTACAAGCTTTCACCAGCAGGGCAAGTTGGACTGAGTCAGAAAAAGCCAGACTTTAAAGATTTCAGAAAAAAGGTGGTCACAATAGTTAACCCAAAAAGACTTCTGGTCCTGCCCCCCTTTCCCTGTTAGCCCAGGTCACAAACAATGATATGGCCTTACCTAACACTACTTTCTGAGAGGCATTAGTAGAGATTGGTACTCCACTGAAAGGGGGCCAGATATCCATGAGCTCAGAGGGCAGCGTGGTTATTCTGTTGCTGGATAGATCCAAGTAGGTAATGTTGATGAGGAACGGGATTGCCTCAGTGGGAACAGCTGTGAGTCTGTTGTTGTGTAGATCCAGTGTCCTCAGCCTAGGCATCTCTTTCAAAGACTCCCAAGGAAACATGGAAATCATATTTCCATCCAGCCTGAGCTCATGGAGCACTTTGAGATTGTAGAAGCTTCCTGTATCCACTGAGGTGATGGAGTTGTAAGTAATCCACAAGTAGCGCAGGTCGACCAAGTAGTAAAAAGCCTCTGTTGGGATTCTCCGTACTGCTGTTTTCTCAACACGTAGTTTGACTGTGTCTACTGGGACATTAACGGGAATATCAGACATGTCTGGGTCATTGCAGAGCACAGTTCTGGAAATTGAAAGAAACAAGAAGTTAAGTAGTTTATAAATATAAATCAGCAGTTAAACAGTTTGCAAACAGGGGCTCTTAAAAACATGAACCAGTACATCAATGATTTTGTCGGCAGGCAAGCATTTGATCATAAATTAATTAGTCTTAGAGATCTAATTGTTATGCCATTTATTTATCCATCTGTTTATTCACACATCCATCCAACCATCCATCCATCCATTCATTCAGATTCTCCATTGTGATGTGGGATGCCTTGTATAACATGGCTGAATCTGGATGAAACCATCATGGCTGCCAAGTTTACATTTGGTTTTGCTCTTTTTAATGATATTGGCGAGAAGTAGGATCAATGAATAGACTTTATTATATATGTATGTGGCATTCCTTCTGATACATAGTTTGAACCTTATTGTCAACAGGGCAATATTAGAAATGCTCAATCCAACTTAGCTTTGAGTTTGGATGAGGTAAAGAGGAGCGACTTAAGCTCCTTTTAGAAAGCTACAAGGTTCCTGCTGGTCAGTCAAGTCAGTCATGCCCTAGCATACTCAAAAACTGTTTTTTGTGTCCTAGAGTTATTAGACCAATACCACCATGCCTTTGCTTCCAGAACTGAGCTTCGAGGGAGGGAGGCATGGTACAAGAAGATTAGACACTGAAAGATTATGTAGGTGACAATTAGGTCTTTCTCAGAGATAAATGGATTGGTGCTGTGCTACGAAATGTGCATTATGTCAATACATAGGCTGTATAGTTTTACTCTAGAGCTCTTACTCTTACCCTCACTTGACATTTCAAAGCAGATTTTTTTCGTTACTTGCTTTTCCTCAGTATTTACATTATAATGGCTGTGTTCAAACAGAATCTTCCTCATCATTAGATCCCACCTAAATGTTTCTTTCACACATACTGAAACTCTCATCAGTCCTCTTACCAGTACTGCCCTGATAAGAGTAGATGGCAGGATCATATGTACAAGCACTGCATGATTCAGAGAGGTTTATTGAACCAGCTAACCCTCTTCCCATCTTTAAGCATGTCTTATTTCTTCCAAACAACACTGACAGAAGAGGATGAGTAAAAGAACACATAGAGTCAAGTTACCTGCTCCCAGTTCCATCTGTTCGTCCATGGAAGACACAGGTACACTGGGATGGACAGAAGGGATGAGCCATACCGAGGCAGCATACGAGTATATGCACACAGAGAAGTCGACGCATGGTTTCACTGAATGCCCCCACAGTTCTCACATTGAGAAGATATCAGGAACCAACACATCCAGGTTCATTTAGAGCCCAAAAGAGTAACTCCCCTAAAAAAGAACAACAAGTAGAGAACAATGACAAAGATCTTTCAAAGTCCATAAGCAGCACCAGTACACTGACTGAGGATCTAATTACAGTCCAGGTGACCTGTCAGATTGACTGTGTGCGGGGTGTGGGGTGGATTAGTGGAGGATTTCCTTGAGTTTGACAGGGTCACACAAGCCGGGCCTTGTCGTTTAGATGTTGTGCTAATCATTCTGAAGAGGTTTCCTCTCATGTGACCCAGCCATGCCTTATAATTAGCTCAGGTACCAACCTCACTGTGGCTTTTTAAATTTAGCTCCCAGATTTTTCCTGACTGTTCATGCTCTGTCAAAGCGCTGGGTTAAGATATAATTGAGGTTATGTAAAAAAAAGTTATTCAACAATGAATTGCCAGTATCAGCCCTGATTCATTCTTTACTGTCAGGTTTTCTTCCTAATAGTAAGAACTGTGGTTTCAACAGATCATTGTCAATCTAGTTTTAAAATATTGCAATATGCACCACCCTTCAGAAACAGTTTTACCTTAAATGTAAATATATTTTCGAGGGGGAATCTGTGTGATAGATGTGCGAGCAACGTCTGTCTGGCATGAGGGTGCTAGGTTTAATCTTGGATGTGATTTATTACCTGACTGGTGGAACAGTGGTTTGGGATAGTGGGGGCAAACTAAACCAATCTGTCAGATTTTTGTGCTCACTGTGGTAGCATGGGCCTGATCCGCTTCTGCTTCTTGCTGGGTTCCTTTCCTTGAGCCTTATTTGTGATCAACATGTCATTCAATACGTTCATCTTTATAAAAACTGCAGTGTTGATGGCACATTCTTAACTGCAGAAAACAACATTTTTAGGAGTCAAAAAAGATCAATATAAGTTCTGGCTTATTTAATGGATCTCTCATTGTTCTTTTTTTAATCTCTTTTCCTTGTAGTTTTTTTTTTTTTTTGACTTGCTTACAAAAGTTACAAATATACATCTAATTTATGATTGATTTACACTTACAAAAGTGTGTTTAAATTAAAGTGACAGTATAACAATATTTACCAGAACAAATTATTAAAGTTATGATTCATTATCTCATTCATGCAAAGATCATACTGTTTACTATGTGGGCCAATTTTTGACTGCAACACATTCCAAAGTTATCACTGAGAAAGAGAGCCACCTAGTGGAATGAGTTCATCAGTGGATTTGTGATGAGCAATGTCATCCCTTCTTCTCTTAAAGAATGGTAATTCATGTCTCAAGCAATCCTATTTGACTGTCAGATATCATTCAACTTATCTGCTATTTGATATTGGTTTATATGATTGCAAAAACAAAGCACCACTGAATAACTTCCCATCCATAGCAGCACAAAATGAACACCAGACGTGGAGTATTTATTAACAAGTACACAAGTGAATTTTATTGATGCAAGCAAATTTGATCATACAGGTCAAATAAGCCACTTCAAGCTGTTGGCACATGGATGTACAAAACAGATTCAATTTAAAGCCTGCTACTAAGCATTCGTAGTGAAAGTACAAAAGACTAATACGAGGAGAAAGCTGAAAGCATTTTTTTCTTAGGTCATTACAGAGTAAGCAATGTTGGTACAGGTATTAGTTTTAAGACATGGTTGAGAGCTCATCACAAACTAAACAGACACAACTCAAAGACTACAGTCTAGTTTTAGTAACGCGATAAGCGCGGGAGGTTACTGCACATATAAACAAAGGGTTGATCCAGCGAGATGGTCAGAGGTGTAAAAATGAGAGAGGTGAAATAAAGTAATTTCTGAGTCGATAAGACTATGTTAATGCATGTCCATGCCACGAAAAACATCTAAATTCACAGTCTTTACTAACAGTACAGTTATCCAACTTTGAGTTGAACATCAACGCGCTTACATCTAGAAAGAGCACAGAAATGGTCAAATAAGTGCATGAAACTAGCTTTAAGGAACACTGACAAAATAAACTTTTGCCAGGTAATGAACTGACAGGTCGCTGTTTTAGTCACGTGGCATGGGGATGTGTTAGCAATACGGTTACCATCATGAACAACATTACTGTGACACACACGTTTCTCACATCTGAAAAATCCACCCAGGAGTGTCATTACACCAACACGTTTGATTACCAAGTTTCTTTTGGGTTGAGACTGACTGACCCACAGTGTTCTCTTCTTATGTAAATGTCAGTGCCTAACATAAATGTATGATTTAATATATCAGTATATACAGCGCAGAGTTCTGCAAAAACAGGAGTTACAGTATTTAAAAAGTTAGGAAATTAAAAAAGGGGTTATGAAAGCTTGTTTGCATGTGCTTTGTAGCTTGTGATTCAAAGAGAATGGAAACTTTCAGTCCTGAAATCGTTAAATTGGCAATGTTATCATAAAATACCCCATAATCTTTGATAGTCTAATCCCCTCTTCGACATCTATCAAAATCATTGTTTCCTGTTTTACAGGCTTGGCACATCTAGCAAATATTTGTTGATTTTACTCATTTGGTCTTTATCATCATGTTGCTATTGTAGAGCTTCTAATAGAAAAACAGATTCATAACTTTCATCTGAAGAGGTTTTTTAATCCCTGGGAACACTAGTATGACAAAGGCTTACGATGCTTTGTGGTTGCATTGTGATATTTAAAATATTTTCACCACCCGTTCACATACAGTACACAGTTCTTAAACATGAAATCTCCAGACACACGACATGAGAGATGTGCTTGAAAACCCTTTGAAACCCCTGTTGACCTCCTCAGAAATCAGCAAAAATAAATTATGCATTAGAGCAAAATGACACTTAGCATCAAATAGAAATTTAAGAAAATTAAACAATTCAACGCAAATCATTCAAAATAAAAAAAAGCTAAAATACTACTGCTACGTCTTATTCTACAAACTACACTAAGACTACTATCAGCATTAAACAACTTGTATCAAGAATAATAAAACTGCCATAATGATAATCATAACACCATCCATGAGAGAGGTATAGGGGCTTTTTTTTCATTTGAAATGCTGTTTGTGACTGAGGAGGCTTGTGTGGCGTTTCCCTCCCCAGACCACATTGTCATATGACGCACCAGTGACATCAGCAGTGGCGAGGGCCCTAGGCGCCATCCGCCCCCCCTCGGGAGGGGATGGTAGTAGAGAGAAACAGATAGAAAGACAGAAAAGAGAAAGAGGGAGAGAGGCCGGAGTGGCAGGGCCAGGCCTCACACTGGGCTTTATGTGTAAGCGTTGAGACGCTCCTTGGAGCGGGTGGAGTGTATGTCGTGAAGCTCCTGCTCCTCCTTCGACTTGATGTCCTCGTACTTCTGCATTCGACACGCGTCCTTCACGTAGGCCCAGTTGGCAGAGAGAACCATCAAGTAATGAATCTGTGAGAGGGAGGAAGTTGTGAGGGTTGCAGCAATGTTGGGTCATTTTTTATCAGTCTGGAATTAAACTTTTTGTGGTTTTGCTTTTAGTGGATGGTGAGAACAACTCAGTTATCACACATGAAAGCCTTAGTTATATTGTGTTTTGTATATTATGAAGTTGTTATTCATTTTCTTGCTTCAGCTCCTGCTTCAGTGGACTTTAAATGGAGAAGGATAGTCCAGATTATCCACCAGGTGGCAGCATAGTGCTGAATGCTGCACCTGCGTTACCATGACAGCTGAGAGTATAACCGCTGTATTGTGCTGTTATAACTGAAGTTGTAATACAGCTCTTTATTCTTTATCAGAAAAACTGTTTCTAGGCTGCTGCCCTCTTAACGACAAACAAATGCTGCTATTGTTTTGTATGCTCCTCTTCCCAGATTTAAAGGTTTAATCAGATGTGTTTCTAACGTGCGTTTGAGCTCTTTGAACGCAGCTCACTTTGTTGAGCATCAATGTGAAATGGTTGTGGCAAATTTATACCGCTGTCAGCTAAAAAAAGGCACACATGCCCATTTAAAATTGCAGCATCATCCCTGAGAAGGAAACACTTTCGATTTCCCAGAAAATGGCTTCTCACGATTTACTGAGTGATGTTTGCAACATTCAGCCAGCCTTTCGTCTGCTTGTTTCCATGACAACGACATGACATGCCTAGCGCCTCTGAGAGAGGGAGGGAAGCAAACGCTGTCTTTTTCACTGCACCAAAATGCCTTCTCTCCTCAACTCCAGCTATTCTCTCGCTGCCAAACACAACATAGACCGGCTATAAAGAAGCCACAACAACAAAGCTATTTCTTCATCTCAACTATCATCTCTACAGTCATACATGGCGCGCCTAACCCTGCAGGAATGAAGAAGTCGATCCACTGTGAAGAGAATCAAATGTTGCAGTGGCTTCAAAGATTTGAAGACTGATGTCTTCATTACACATGCCTCAAAAATAGATTTCTTGTGCTTTGAATGTGGTTTATTTCTAATGTGTTACTTGTGTTCAAGAGTCATGTATTGATTTGATTAGTCTCTCACCATTGCAATGACAGCAGCTCCTGCTCCAGCGAGGGCACAGATGAACAGGTGGAAAGTCATGTCCAGCTGTAGCAAAAACACAAACACAAACCAAAGCATGTTTTAAAAACTCTGGACCTAAAAGGATGTCTCAGAATAAAAGCTCTTCTTGCGAGCCTTTGGCTGTTTGAAAGTTCTCCTCTCAAAAGTATGCTTCACTCTGTCTTTATAAATATTGAAAAGTGATATTGGTTGTTTTGTTCCACTTTATATTTTCTGTTGATATTGTACATACCAGAAAAAAATCACAACCTATTTATGGCTTTTGTGTTAAGTGCAGATTGAATTTATGTCATCTGAAATCAATACTGATGATTCCATATGAGCTATGAGAGTAGACAGAACTGTCGACATGTGGGTGTTAAAACAAAGCATCATGGGATTATTTTCCTTGCCATAAAACAATATTAAATCATGTGCAAGATAAAATGTGTAGTTAAATATGTGGCACCACTTTGTCCACCAGGGGGCACAAAAGTCCACTGTGACTGAAAGTTCTTTGCAGGAGCTTTAACTTGCTTAAGTTTCTCAACTTTATTCAACAGCAAAGATAGTGATGTGGTCCAATCTCCATCCCTGTCATCTGCAGTTTTCACCTCACCTCATTAGAGTCACACATCTTGTAGAACTTCTCTGATCCAGCACACACCGTCTTGGCTTCAGCAATTGGCAAAATACCTAAAATAAAAAGAGAAGAAGTGTTCACACATTGGTAAAGTACAGGCCTTTATGTTATGGAAGCAGAAATGTTTGTTGACACAGAGGCTGTTAGTATTAGTATCTGCTGGAGGCTAATGGACTGAAAGAAGTGGCACTAATTAACAATAATGAGACAGCCATACAAGCTACTAACATGATGGACCCGTATCCTGTCTCACCATTACATTATTCTGGATCATTAGAGCTTACAAGACTCATTTCATGAGAAACAGTGGGTTTTTTATTATACTGTCCTTCATTCTTAAAGTTATCATTATTAGAAAAAACCTCAAAGCTCAGAATTGTGAGAGAAGATATTCACAGAAACCAAGCAGGGGCTATAACCTCTCCAAGAAGTGTAGATAAAAGCAGCACTTCAACACAGATAGTTGGTGTATGCAGCAGTGTTGGGGCACTAGAGGTCTGAGAAAGTGAGATCTGATCAGTGGGGGGGTGAAGAAATGGAGACAGAACATTCATCCTTACCATACTGGCGCGGGTCCAGGCAAAGTGAGGCCCCCTCCAGCACGGTAGCATTTTGGCAAATGTTCCAGATGTTGAAATAGATGAAGACTGGGAGGGAGGTAAAAGCAGTCACCCCGAGCCAAGCCAGCATGAAGATGTATGTCAGCATGATGAACTGAAACGACACCAGAGAGGCACAGATCACATATAGTGGTGACAGTTTTACTTCATGGGGGAAGAAATACAATTGATTTTTTTGGATCATTGTGTAACAGTTTCAGGTTTCTCTTTTAGCAGTCATTTATGTGTTTTGGGGTGTGTTCCCTTTGGATTTCTTTCTGTTTGCCTTTTTTTTTTTTTTTAAGGAACTAGCTCAGCACAGTTCATACCTGTTGTTTTGCTTTTGGTTTTCTGTAACCATGCATATAATCCTGCCCAGAAAATCACTGTGGTTACAGAGTCTATCTCACCAATAGTGAGTCCGCCATGGACACAGGGTTTAAAGAATAGGTTTCCATTCACTTCTGCAAAATTTCTTTATTTTTTAGTTAAATTAACACTAATTACACTGGTGTGGTCTGTTCCCTGATGGTACTGTGGCTTAGTTTTGTGGTTTGTTCCAGGGCATTTTTATGAGGGCACTGGGTATTGAGACAGATGAATTACATGGTGTGAGTTTGTGCTCTTTTTAGGTTTTGTGGTGTCCCCCAGCCACCTCTCGCCCATTTCTGTCAACTAGTCTCATTTTGGTTTACACATTTCCATGAGGGCAAGATTAGACATGCTCAAATTGAATGACCCTGATGACCACATGTGCCACTACATAGCTCATCTCTTTTGCCTCCAAGTGGAGCGCCAAATTTGCTTAGCAATAATATCCCAGAGATGATCTTGTTAAGGTTGCTACAGGCGCTCTCACTCCCTGTCTGACTGCTTCTTATTTGTTTCTGTTATGGCATATTAATTCAGCTAATTTCAATGAGACTTTCATTGTGCATCTGAATTGCCAATATCCCATAATCATTTCATCCCCAGAGAGTTACACCAACACCAAGGTTGTGAAATGTATCAGTCCTTGCAATGATTTCTGTCAGAAAATCAAAATATATATGGGCACAAAGAGTAGATCAGAGCTGCTCAAATGAAAGTGACACTCACAGAAACCTTCAGCCGCTCAACATTTGAGGATAACCCTTTTAGGAACAACCTAACGTTTCTGCTAGGATACCAACTGCCAGGATACCAAGTGAAAATAGAGCAGCAATGGAAGCCTGGATTTTGCAGTGATGAACGGTGATTACAAGGACTGTGTGTTTTTGATTATTACAACTGAAGTTTGTGCACTGTAAAAAACTTAAATTTTATCGTGTGTTTTTGTCTTATTTTCAGTAGAAAGTGTCTTTTCAGACTTAATATGAGGCACATTCACCTGAGCAGTCCAAACAATGTCTAATTTTAAGTTATTTACAGACAAAAATGAGCTCTGAATTGCTCATAACGAGTAAAAAATATAATAATCTGCCAATGGAACACGAGAAAACTTACTCGTATTAAGACATTATTCTAGTTTTAGCAAAATTTCGAGCAAATTTTTCTTTTGCTATCGGCAGATTTTTTTACTTGTTACAAGCAATTCAGACCTCATTTTTACCCTTACATAACTTAACACAAGACATTTTTCTGGACCAATAAGTTAAATATGGGTCATATCAAGTATAACAAGACCATTTTTACTTGAAATAAGACAAAAACACTTGACTTGCAGTTTGCATGTGCATGTGCATTAGTCACATTACAGAACATGCAACACCACAGTTTTGGCTGAGGATGGTGTCAGTTTCCAGTTCATGTGGCTGACTTACAATGAAAGTCTGTTTAAATGAAAGTCTATGGCAAACGTGCGCGGCTTGTTAGCATTGCAGGCACACACATGGATAGCTAATAGGATCATAGCATTTTTAATGACAGTGTTTAAGATTTTGATCTGGTTTCTTTTAATTAGGATTTACTCCCAATGGGGTAGTAACATAGATTTATGTTAGACATTGCCTGTAAATGAAACCTGAAATCTAAGCTCAAGTTCACATGTGCATAAAAGATAGTCTTACCCAAGCGCTGACACAGCGTCCGCAGGTGGTGATCTTGAAGTCTCCATACAGGTCTTTGATGGCGCCACTGGTGAAGAAGCCCTCCACCATCAGTAGGATGCCATAGACAAAGAAAGCTGAAGCAATACCATAGATCACGTACTTGATGATGTCAATCCTAGAAAAGAAAAGCAGAATAATTTAAAACATCAGGATAATTTTACTCCATTCAGTCTTTTGATTATTGCAGATAAGAAAAGAATCATTTTGTAGGTTTTCAAATTATCTTCAATGTCAGTAATATATCTCTGACTAGTTAATGCTTAAGTCCAGCATGGTCTGTTTCTGCTTACATGGTAAAGACATCAAGTGCATCCACAGGGCTCCGCACCACCTCAAAATAGTTCTGGAGGATGGTGACGGTACCAGACAGGGCCTCATGTCCGCAGCCGCAGAACAGAGCCACGCCAGCATACAGCAAGATAGTTGCTATGAGAGATGGGTATGGGATTCCACCCAGGCATTTGATGCAGCATTCAAGGCATCCTGTAAGACAGAGAGAAAAATAAAAGAAGAGTCAAAGCTTGTCACACATTTTTCCTCATGTTCCTGTTTTGTACAGCTGTTTTGCCATGTCAGTTCATAAAGAACTCTGATGTTTTATTCAGGACCAAAAACTCTGCCTGAGCTTTACATACTAATCCTGACCCTTAACCCCATTCCTCTTTGCCCGCTGTTCCCAGAGGCCCCTAAGGTGACTAATCACTGCTCAACTCCAAACCCAATCTACCGTTGCACAGATTGCGCTCATTGCTGAGTCTGCATCATTTGGATTCATGAGTGTAGCAGTGTCTTTTGGGCTATTTCATCTCACATCTCTGAGGACAACACTAAAACAGAAAAAGCCCAGGCTCTGTGAGGTCTTTAGGTACATCTCAATATTTTTATTACACCAACATATTCGTCTCAAAGCTCAGACAATCCTCAACCAATTATTGATGACAAAGAAGAGGTCATAAAAAATGTGCTTCCAGATCAGTAGGAATGTAAATAGTTCAATCTAACTCCATCTTCAGTGAAATAAAAATTCTTCTCATCCGTCTCCACAAGCACTATCATGGCACATTATTTCTTTGATCAGCACTCACTTTGCCGTCCTCTTTCTGTAAAGAGACCCTGCAATCGCACCATGGGATTTCATTGTCTGTTGTGGGAATGATAAAAGATTCTGTTATTGTTCATCAAGGATGTTGTTAGCACCATCTTTTTTATGGTTATCTTCCTGTCTTCACCTACATTAATAAGCAGGAGCCGGAACAACTATCCCCTCCTCCATCTCGCACATTTCCTCAACTCTCTGCTTCTGACTCTGATCCAAACCTGAGTGGAATACCAAGTAGCTGGTCTGCCTGCTGGGCTGTGCTGTACGCTTAGATGCACGGTGCAGCACAGACCCTCATCCAGACTTGCCTAAATTATCAGCACCCTCAACAAAATAATCCAGCATTACACCAAAGAACTCCTTCTTGATATCTTGTTTCTATCCAGGAACTGCATGCTTTTGTTCGAGGAATCTCTTCATCCTGTGTAGCTTTTTAAGTCTGGTTGAAGTGCAGCTTTCAGAAATTTTAGAGACTTGATCTTCCAGTTTCTGCTGTCTCTGTTTTAATCTTCTGTACAAAGTAACATGAAGAGCATATCTTATCTTAGCATATCTCTAATAAAGGCACAATTTATGCTCTAATTGATATTTAAACAAAAGGTTTAATGGAACAGGGAGCTAATCATTTAAAGGAAACTGATCTACAGTTCTACATTTTCATTTAGCAGACTCTTTTGTCCAAAGCGACGTACAACACAAGCAATAATTTAGATAGAATTTAGACATTCAAGGCATCAACTGGTAGCTGTCTCTTGACATTCCTGTACTGTCTGTGCTTTGGTATTTACCCAATACGCCCACTGTCCAGCCCAGGGGAGAGAGAGATTACCTAGGAAAGGGGTATCAAATCCAACAAACACCTCACCTTTGGTATCTTTTAGACCATCAGGTACTGACAGGGCCATGTGACACCCACTGCTGGGCGGTTTCACACCAATTCACACACAGATTGGTGTGAGCTGTTAACTTTCTGTGGGTTCAAATGACTGGGTCTTCCCATTTCCCATCTGCTCAGCCTTTTGAATGATAGGGATGGAAGGTAAATCTTGCTAGTAACACCAATGGATGGAGTGGTTTATTTTAGTCAGAAGCAAAAGAAAGGGACCTTTCAGATCAATTAAGTCATCTAAATTATATTTTATGTCTCATTTGCACAATTGTGAGGTATTGTTTGAAAACTCTTCACATGACATCCTTTAGCTGTGTTTGATATTTTGAGTTTCTGGCTATAGGTGGATTTAAATAATATGGTAACAATATAGTTTTATCAGTATGTGTAAGACTACGTGTGTATGCCATCAGCTCTTTCAGCAATCTCATTATCTCCAGTCGCCTTATCATTTCAGGAAGCAGGCAGTGACAGGATTTAGTGATGAGATGGTGTTCCTGACAGGATGAGTGAGAGTGGTAAAATGTACTCTCCTTACTCAGGGTCAGTGAGTCCACTGAAGCAGGGGTGAGAGTCTTAATGAGTACTCTGAAGACAGACTACAAAGCAAAGGTGGCTTCTATTAGTTTTTGTATTTTATGTTGTAATCACCTGAAACTGAAGCAGTTGTTAATTCCTTAATTAGCACAAACTGTTTTTCATTCAAGATACTTCTGCACTTCTGCTTCCAGGCTCACTGGTGAAACTTAGTTGGTGTTGGCCTGACCCAGTAGGGGTAACGAAGAGTGAAATGAATCATTTATATCCAAGCTTTTATCAAGGTTTATTCCCTCTTCATTATTCACATTTCTGCACACAGGCTGAATCAGCTGAGGTCTGCATCTAGCTGTCAACTTAAACACATTTACCCAACAAATCAATATTCTGATGTCACAGCTGCTTATTACAGAGCAAAATAACATAGCCAGCAGGTGCTTTTCATTATAATGCATTGCGAGCTACCAAAAAATTAAATAAATAAATAAAAATAAGCATAAAGTTGATGTGCCTTGACTGAGAGAAAGTGTTGTTTCCATGGAAACAGTTAGGGAGGAAGTTACAGGGAATAAAGGGAGCATTAGTGAGTGGTTGTAACAGGAGTGATGTTTTATTGATTGTGCGCTTTTAATTTTCTGGAGGGAGGAAGTCCACTTAGTAAAGAGGGCTGAATCAGGAAAGGGCAAGAGTCTGTTTAAAACTGCTGCTGAAATATATATTTTTGTCAAAATTAAAAAAAAAAAATTTGGATAGAGAGGATGGGAAACACACACATAGCTAAATCTCTGTCGAGTTTGATCTTTTTTTTAGGGTAGCTGTGGACTATGACTGGACTTTGCTTGGATTGCTTTATGGATTGCATTTCTAAGCCTCATCCCATTCCAGCACATCCTCTCATTTCCTCTCTATAACTCCTCATTGATCTTAACTGACTCGCAGATGGAGCTGGTGAAAAATGGAAAGTGGTGGTGTGAAACTGACTCGAAGAGCTACTGGATGCTTGATCCATAATTTAGAAGCGGCACAGTACAGCAGAGCACAAGCCTTTGGCATTCATTATTCATGCTTTTTGCTTAGTCCAACATTACCTGGAATGAAAATGAAAGGTCTCCTGCCTGATTGATCTTTGCTCACAGGTGTAGTACCGCTTGTCTTCTGAAGTACAGACCAGCAGGAAGTCAAGTTGGGAAACTGGCTTAAATGACTTTGCTTAAGCTGGTTTTAATAAGAAATGATGAATACAGTTATTCATGCACTGTGGTTTGTATTGCCTAAGCAGTCACGAACAAAAATCTATTCTGGTAGCTGAGATTGTGTAAGTTTACAGCTTTACTCATAAGATGAACAGATATTTATGAAAATTGTCTTTGGCTTGTTCCAAACAATTGCATAAAAGAGTTCACACTCGTTTCTCAGCCTCACAAATTCCCTCACTGTCAAACATGACTTAAGAGTGAACAGGGTGGCTGTCAAGCTCATTGTTGTTAGCTGCTTAGCAACATGGTACATCCATTGTCGCAGGAATATTTCTTTCTTTCACAGGACACATTATGTGAACACTTGTGTCATTTAAACATCAATTTGGTCTCTCATTTCTGAAATTTATCTCATGAAATTCTTTGTATTATCTGCTTCAGAGTGCTGACTGGTTAAGTTCACCGTGCCAATCCAGTGTGCCCCACATTCTCCCCACACAATAGGATACCTAATGTGATCCTCAAAATCTCCTGTGCTGACTTTGGGAAGTTAGGTTATTCTGATAAAACCTTTTGTCACTTAAAAATCTGTTAAGGTAATATCAGGAGCCATTAGAATACTACACTTTTGTCAGACGGGGGTGGGGATCATATCTTCATCTTGTTGCAGGTAACTTGCCTTACTCTTTTCACATTTTTTATGCCAGGAGGATATCCCTAAAGCAATGACAGCTCATTAGTTTGAGTTGTAGCATTATTTTGAAGTAAAAGTAAAGTTTAAATGTCTCAAGTTTCTTTATGTCTCTAAGAGAAATAACATAGCAGATAACCATTCAACTTTCTTTACTAAATTTATCTCACTTGCAAAATTTAACAATACTGTAACACAAGGATTAGTCTTATGAATCATGAACAAAGAGAGATTTCAGTAAATGATGGGGTTCTAGTTTTATTCATCTACAAAAAAAAAAAAAAAAAAAGCCCGACATGACCCCAAACACTGCAGTCGATTCAACAGAAGGCGTCTCCCTAATACAAAGGGAAAGGATGACCCCCCCCTCCCACCTCCTACTTCTCCTCCATCTGTCAGTGTCATATTGGACAGGCAAAAGGGACACAAACACACTCACACACTTAGACTTACTGGTCCAGTCAGCACTCATATGAGGGATGAGGTTACCTTTAAATGCTGAGAGCTATAAGACGTCATTCAAAGGAAACATGACTGGGGAGTCCGCTACACAGACAGGGTCATCAAGACAGAACTTGTTGACCATTGTTGGTTATTATTTCCAATTGCAAGTAAAAATATATATTTTGCAAGATCATTTTCCACTTGATAAGAGTTTGTTCTCTGACACTTGAATTTCATGATTTTGACTTGTTTTCAGCAGCTCATAGGTTAAATTAGTAGACCCTCCTGGATCTGTCAGCAGAATCTTGTCAGTTTATTTCTCCAAAATGTCTTTCAACTATAGTAGTAAACTTATTTTGTCTCCTCAGGCACCTTTGGTAGTCTTTTATCTGCTGCTGCACACAAATAACCAAGGATTCACATTTTTTTTATTAAGACTATTTTGCCTCTTTTAGTAATAAACTACACTGGCACCCATAAAGTCAGAATAAAATATTCTCTACTTCTTCTGATAAAATGATTTGCAAAGCTTAATTTTGGTTCAATTTTTTATGGATCGATAAATAAGATTAGAAAAAAAAATATACAGTGAATCTGAAAAAATAAATCACATTGTCACAATAATTTCATGAGAGAAGGTCAAAAATACTTTATTCTAACTTTGTAGGCAACAGTGTATAATCAACTTTATCTATGTAAAAAAATTCTTAACTTAACGTTTTTACAGTATTTATGGCAACAGCAAGATAAAAACAGTGTAGAGCAACAAAAACTAGATAAAAATGAGATAGAACTAAGTGGAGCTTATGCTGGTTGTTGGTTTGACTCCCAGACATGGATACCTGCTTCATGCCCCCCACTATTCTCTTAACTCCACATTCCCTGCCCTATCCAATAAAAACAAGAAAAGCCTCCCCCCAAAAAACGAGAACAATAGTATTCCAGTAAAGCAGTCACAAATATGAACCCAGTCAAATATGAACCATGTATTTGTGATGCAAAAATGGGACGGCCAAATGAGAATAGCCCCCTGCTTAAGAATTGGAGGGGAGTTGTCAACACTCTCTGATCAGATGCTTGAACATGATTTAAATGATTTAAGTGTCTAAAGGATTTTAACTTTGCTATTCATTAAAACTTAAATATCATAGATGTGTACAAAGAGAGTTGGATCCCTGAAGCCTTGCAGCCAAATCTTATCAAGTGTTTTTGTCTTGTTTTCAGTAGGAAGTATCTTTTTAGACTTAAAATGAGCTATATTCTCCTGGTCAGTCCAGAGAAATGTCTTTTTTTCAAGTTCTTCAAAGACAAAAATGAGGTTTGAATTGCTTGTGACAAGTTAAAAAAATCTACCAATGGAACAAGAGAAAAGTTACTTGTATTAAGACATTATCCCAGTTTCAAGTAAATTTTTGAGCAAATTTTTCTTGTTACATTGGCAGATTTTTATTACTGCTTACAAGCAATTCAGACCTCCCTTTTGTCTTTAAACAACTTGAAACAAGACATTTTTCTGGACTGTTAAGTTCGATGTGGCTCAAGACACATTTTACTTAAAATAAGACAAAAACACCTGATAAGATGTCTTTTTTTTTTTTTTTTTTTTTTTTTTTTTGCAGTGTGTGATATCCACTGGCTGTAGTGACTCACTCATAAATTAATCTCACAAACCAAAGGTTGGTCGTGTTGTCAGAGCTGTTTCCTATTACTCCTTCTCAAGTTTGAAGCCTGATTAAAGCAGTGGAGGTACCGTGTCTGACAAATCATGTTTGTCTGAACTATTGTTTTTGGGACATCTCATTTGTGGGAAAAGCTTTTCTCTTTGCCAATTTCAATTACTAAAGAATTCTTTTCAGGGAATTTCAGAGAAGCTGACAATCACACAGTCAGCAAAATATAGCTCATTAAAGCAGTAATGTTCTTAAAGATGACACTGGCCTACATGAAGTGTTTTATCTCTTTGATGCTTCCCTCATCAAATGTCTTTTTCTGGCCCTTCTGTTTGAAGTACCAAAGATATGTTACAGGCTCTGCATATTGTGCATTTATAGCCAAACAGAAAATGAAAAAGCTGCTGTGTTGGAGGTAAAACTGGATGATTTTAAATTAAAGCCTGGAAGAGATGACACTGGTAATCTAATTTTGTGTCTGCTGCTTGTTGATTTCACTCACATCACAAGGCATCTCATCAGATTCGTTTTTTTCACATCCAAACAGCCCTTATTAGTTCCTTGTAACCACAGGAGTTTTGCATGTGGGGGTGGGGTGGCAGAAAGCCTGGTCCTAGAGAGAGCGGGGTAGAGGGAGATTGAGAAAGAGGGAGAAATAGGGGAGAGACGAGGGGGGAGAGACCCTGAAAGGGGGGGGGATGGTGTGTCTGTGTCAGTCTGAGAGTAATGGGCATATACAAGTCTCATTGCTTTCCTACATTTAATGTGCACCCCCCCTCTTCCCCTGGAGCGAGCAGGTTTTTTCAGCTCCCACACGCCCCCATCTACTCCGTGCATGTTTAATCAACCAGTATGGTTGCCATGTCAACCACAGTGCAAAATCTGAGAATAGACCGGGTACTTCAGAGCCATGACCCACTTACTGTATGTCAACAAATTCAGTGGGACAATAGTGAATGAGACACATTACTCAGATAACCCCCTCTGGGTGAGACGGGACGTTACAAGCTCGGTCCACAAGCTCAGCCGCTCACTGATTTCCTCTCTTTCTTTCTTTCTTTTCCCGGAGAGATGGAAGAGTCTGAGCACGACTGCGTGACTGCTGAGGAGAGATGTTGCTTTTGTCTGAGCCAAGTTTACTCCAGGAACTGAGGGGCAAACGTCAAATACTCAGGCGAGGAGCATTCAGGCCACCTTGGGACACGAGGGTTGTTTCTTCTACTTTCAGTTTTAGTTAACAGATTGGAAAAGGGGCTTGAGTTTATTGATTGCCAATATTGGCGGCAACAAGCCCCATGGTTTGTGGGGATTAACTTTCCAAACAACAGCACATCCTCAAAGCCTGTCTTCAGTAAATGTGGCAGCAAACTGTACAGTGGCATTAACTTGTTTTCAAAGAGACTCTTACTAAAGTCTTCCGTCCACTTTTTTTTTTTTTGATCAGATGCACTTTAACTTTGCTAGTCTTTGAAAGTCCAGTATACAGTTGTTAAAACTTGCTTGTCATATTTGCTTAATTTCATGTAGTTTTAGTTTTCAAACAGGGACCCATAAAACCATTATACTGCTATTTAACAATCATCAGCACTGAGAAACCCTTTGAGAATGTTTCAGATTGAATCATTGTGTTAGGAACAGCCGTCCTCTTGTGTTTAGAAATTTAAACTGGGGAATCACTCCTGTGAGGACAACAAGAAAAACCCTCTGAAGTTCTCCACTTACGGCTCCAACAAAGTTCATTAGAACAATTGGTGGAACTCCCCTGACTTCTTCTGGGCCGGGGTAAGGTAGACTTCAGAACAATGGGCTCAAATGTTTTCCCAAAACCCTCTTGCAACTGACATTCACTAAAGTTTTCTTCTCTAGGATTTATTTCTCGAAGGGAATCTCAGAACACACAAAAAGCACATTTGATTGCTTATGTCAGGGAAAATGAGTGGATAATGTGTTGTATTTCATGCATAATGTTTTAACTTCTAGATTCATGGTTTAAATGCAGTTAACCTGTATTTCAATTGTGCTTTTTTGTTGAAACTGTTAATTTTATATTTTGTATACAAACTTAGCACTTTGATGAGAATTTGTAAAATAATACAATCAGATCAGACCATGTTATAAAGTGTATTGATAGGTAAGCCAGTAAACATCAAACACTAAGCTTAAATCGAACACATTTTTGGCCAGGGCTTATGAAAATAATAAATGTTGCATAGAATACTCTGCTTATTTGTCACCTGTGGCAGCTTATCCATCACACACTCTGTTATTTCTTGTCAAATAAGACAAGTTGATATAAGGTCAGCCCCTCTCTTCTGACTCAGGGAATTCATTTCCTCTGATTTGAGGTCAAACCTCTTATTTCACTTCATGAGATGTGTTCTCTTCTCTGAAGGTAAAGTATGATTGAATTGGTGTTTTTAGATTTAATATTTGATTTGTGTTGTTTTTTTTTTTTATCCCAAAGGTAAAGTCTCATTAGAAATGATTGCCAATGTGTCTCTACTTGTCAGTCCTGTCTGATTTCTATGCGTGCACGATGTTACAGTCTCATGTTTATATGTGTACATTAAAGAGGCATTTATCTACCCTAACTTGGAAGATGAAGCATGAGCTTTAAGCTAATGATGACATGGCAACCATCAATTTAAAAAGACAAGTGTGAACAGTTCTGCAGGTTGAGAACAGGCTCATTAGACTTCCCTTTGAAACCTTCACACGCTGCTGAATGAGGCACGATGAGCAAGAGAGGCAGAGACATGGAGAGAGAAGGGTTAGGTACTGTAGCATGACCAGCGCTTACTGAGTGCTGACACTGTACTCAGATTTGAATCTATTATGTCAGAGTAGTGGAGCTCTGGAAACAGCATACAGGCCATCATTGGACACAAACTCACTAGATCACTTTAGGGCAAGAACACAAACCCAGAAAACAAAAAGGAAAAATGTCTTGGATATGCTGCTACATGGCTGCCACAAGGCAATAATTTCTGTGTAATGTTAAAATCTAATCAGTTCTTTACCCCAAAACGCAAAAAGTTTATCATAGAATGTCCTTTAAATTCTATATACCTACATCCAAAGTAGCAAGTTATGTAATCACTGTTTCTTAGCCCAATGCAAATGTGACATTTTAAGCTTAAAGCGCATGAAACTCAGTGAACCATACACATCTGCAACAAACTTCAAACTATCTGAGTCTTATTTCTGTGCATCTTGTGCTTTTTGTGCCTTGTCCGGTAAAATCAAGGCTGTGGCTCATGCAGACTGACCACAATATCAATTAAATCATCCTCATGTGACATCTTGCCATGCTTGTACCCTGATCGGACTGATCAAGCAGAAGGACAAGCTGTGCCGGACAGAGTCTTGGCTCAGGAAATGCTAACAGGTGTCTCTTTCTCAGTTTTTCCATTCAGCTCCACCCGCATGAGCCACTTCCAAAATGTTTTCTGTTTTATTCCTTGGAGTGTAAACCAACAAAAGTGCATTTGTAAATCCTAAGCAAAGAGCTTATTTCCCCTTAGTGTTTGTATTTAGAGAACCTGCTTTTTGGACTGTGGGGTGTTAGTTTCCTTTCTGTTGCTGATAGCACTGCACTGCTACTTTTGGCCAACAACTGAAGTGAATAGCGCCCACCTGGTGCATCTGACTCATAATCTGAGATTTGCTGCTTCAGAAGAGGAAGACAGAAGGGTATTAGCATGCTTTGAGTGAACTCATTGACATCTACACTTCTTTTGTGTTTGAGGTATGGATTTGGGCTGAGTGAGTATGCAAAATACACAATCATATTGTAAATTATTATTATTTTTTATTCGCAATTTATGAAGCAGTCAGTTGTTTTTTATTCTCATCAACCTATGACTTGATTCAGATGCAATCTCTCTTTCCTTGGCTTGACATCCAAGCTAAAGAATCAAGTGTTAATTACTAGCAATTAGTTTGTCATTATAATTATTTACTTAGTTATTTTGTATGATGGTAGAGCAAGGCCTCCTATCAGGGGTTTTAACCTTTTTTTGGAAAATGAGCAATGAGTTTTTTCTAACGATCACAGATATTTCCAGGATGATAGGCACTAAATAACAATGACATGTAATGAAACCTGACAGGGCGGCTTTAATGTTCCCCTTTCTTCATCTGAGCAGTCATTTCTATCATCTGTTCTCTTCAATAACCAGGACGAGAGCTGACAGTTTGCTAGTCAGCCGTTTTATGACAGATACTCCCGGTAAGGTGATCAGTGAGCCCTGTGAGCTTTTTTCTAAATCTCACTTTGTGTCATGGGCTTCATTAGCCATAAATCTGCTGGAATGTTGTGTCATGATCTCACTTTAGATAAATGGGAAACTATAAACACTTTTGTTAACCCTTAGGGAAGGATATTTTTCAATTGGCTCACTAAGAAAACATATTTATTTCACTACTGTTAGGCTGTTGTTGTAGCTGTTGTAGGAAAATGTAAGAATAATCTGTCAAGTTTCTGAATCTAAATAGCCAAAAAAGTCTATGTATAGATTATTACAGAAAAGAAAATTGTAAATTGCCTGCTAATTCACAGAAAGGCAGAGAGGTTGGTGAAATGTTAGCATTACCCAACATTTTGATTTTGACAAAAATAATATACTTGAGTTATTACTGTCTGAATGGTATGAGAAATTTTGGTCCATGATTAACTCTATCATAAGTCCTTTCTACTTCTTGACATCATCAATTTATTTTTGGCTGAAATAGGTCCCAAGCAGCAGATATAAGAAAGCTTTGCTTGAATCCAAATTGAAAATACTTTGTTAAGAACGTGCTTTATGCTTGCCTAATTAAAGTAATTTGTTAAACTTTAGCACCACAGGTGTTCTTGAAACTTTGTGAGCCACAAAAGGAAATATAACCTGAAAATGTCTGCAAGTTTCTCAACATAAGTTATATAATAGAAACTAAACCTTTTATGTTCATTTTTGGGTCAACTCCTAGGCAGTGGTTTTCTTTGAAGCACCCTTTTTAAAGGTGCTAAAGAGTTAAGAGCCTTTTTCATTTTTCAGGTGGCTGTACCTGAGTTAATGCTCCCTCTTGATGTAACAGGTTGGGTTTATACTACCCATTCCACTTAACTAGGATGAGAGTAACCTGTATCTGTCTCCACTGCTTGAGTTTTACGCTCAAAGCCTTTCTGTTGGTGAAGTTTTGAAGTATTAGGGGAGATGGTTACATCATTTGCATATAAAGCAAACCTATCTTACATTCTCAGCTCCCCAAGTTTGTTTCAAGGCCTTTGTTGAATGTTTTTAATCTTTTGGAAAGGAAAGGTTACAGTACTCTGAGCACTTTCTGTACAAAAGTACACAAGCCTTAGTTGACCCAAATAAATGGGCATGACATACAGAAATGCATGCACAGTTTGCATGGCTGCTTCTTTCAGTTGGCTGAACATTTGTGCTAGTAGCCAAGGCTGACAGATTTTGCTTTCTGAACAGAAATGCCAGGGTACACACCTAGTAATGGCGGCTAAGTAGTATTACGTCTGTATCTGTGAGACTGTTGCTGCATATGTCAAACATTACACAGCGCCATGGGAACAGAGCTTGCATAGAGGATCCTGCAGCAATTAGCAGCTGCAAACCCCTTTAATTAAAGAAAGAATAGAACCAAATCCCTTCAGAGTGTGAATATGTCTGTCTGCTTTGTACTCTATCACTCTATCATAACCTCTCACTGTCTCTTTCTTGCACTCTCTCTAGCTTGCATCCCTTCACTTTCTTGTCTAACCCATTCCATCTTCTTCCTTCTCTGTCTCTCTCTATCTTCCTCCTACATCATTTCAAACCCTGTGAACTATTCTTGTGTTGCTGAAATGTCATCAGCAGGAGTGGGTGAAGAGAGATAGATAATGAGTACAAGAGCACCATGGCAACTGCTTCAGCTCATGTGTGTGCCTGTGAGGAGCGTCAAGTTGCAGAGAGAGGAAACACAAACATACGGAGCCATGCTTGTCAAATGATGTAAGACCAACATGGAGCGGGACAAAGGTGTGTTCTGCACCCATGACAATAACATGACTCTCACCCTTTAACCATGCCTTATTCACAGACTGCTTGAGAAGATGCAGCTTTATTCTGAATGCTGTAGTCCACTTGTATCCAACATTCTCTCCCTGCTTCTTTTGTGGGTCTCTACCATACACTGAATCATTCATGCAGGGAAAATGTGGTGGGTGTGTGAAATAAAAATAGCAATACCACTCTGAACAAAGCAAACACTGACCCTCTTAAGTGAACGAAAGAAACCCTGCTCCTGCATCAAATTCACAGTGAAGGCTGCAAAGAACTGGTGCAAGAAACACCGTCTGGCTGTTAGTTACACAAAGAGCAGAACCTGAAAGCTGCCGGATTAATAAGTGTACAGTCTTGGTTTGGTTCTTCATTCTCTGTGTTTCTCTCTCAGACATCACGACAAGCATGAAAGCCTTGAACAAAGGCGGTGCATCCCTCACTGAGGCAGTTCACACCCCTCAAACTACCCCAAACAGCTCATACAGACGTGCACCCTTCAGTGGAGTGCTGACACTCAATGGACAAAGGAATTACCACAAACAGCTGCTCTGTTATTCAGAAAGGGAAGGGCTAACATTTGGGGGATTGTCTCTGCAGAGGCACCACTCACACTGACAAAACACCCATGCCAGGTTTACTTAAGGATATCTACCAAAACATGCAATGCATTCCTTTTCTGTCTGCTTGTGTTTTTTTTATTTTTTTTTTTACCTTTCTGGGTCTGCCCCTCGTCCATGTCTTCTTCCATTGTGCTGGTTCTGTTTGAGACACGCAAAGAAAGCCTTTTTGGGTTGTAGGTTTAACACCTGCTAAATTTAAATGGGTAGTCCACAGAGCACTTGCACTTGTCTTCCCCTCTTTCTCGCTTTTCCGCTTTCTCTAGATGCCCCTACTGAGCGCTGAGATTGCCTGTCAGCTGTGATTTCTGTCAAGCGTCCGGCGGCGATGGAAGGGATCACTGAGTCTTTGTGGTGCTGTCCATTGCGAGCTGCCGTGGCTAGTGCTGAAAACCTCCTTGGTCCCTGGTGGAGAAGGAGGAGGAGGAGGAGGGATGGGAGGAGGATGAGGAGGTGGGTAGGGGGGCTGGATGGAGCAGAGGGTGGTCTCTGTTCTAGGCAGGAAAGTGCATGTATGATGGGGAAGCTGCAGATCAAATTGCTCAAGTTTGAAGAATGTATAATCAAAACACTTTAATAGATGAAGAAGGGACTGAGCGGTGAATTAAAGCCATCTTATTTCTCACACTTAGACAGTAGTGTTTATAAATATGGGTCACAGTTCCTTCCTAGACCCACCCTTAACACCCCTTCGTCTCACACAGAATGGTAAAGCCCGCCAGCCCCCCCTTCCCTGCACCGACTCTACTGCATTAACTCAACCTCCTCTTAAATAAGGGAGGGGGATCGGGGGGACATCTGATTTCAAAATGGGATTCTCCTAATCTTGTTAGTCATACAGATTCAATTATGCGATCGCCAAGGAGGTGTCACTGGATTTCTAACATAAAAACACACATCATGTGCAGATATACAGCATAAAAAAGCTGTATGCATTTTTTATTTTAAAGATTTGCAATTAAAAAAAAAAGATTCTTTCTACAGGTCAAGATTTTACTTTCAGGGATTCATTTGATGGTCATGATTCATATTCTTCACTGTCTCTACTTTTATCTGACCAGGGAAGATGGTACAAAGTCTATAACAGCAACAATTAATGCATAGCATTAAAAGGAAAATTCAAGGCTAAACCACATACTTCACATAAAGGAGACAGGAAATTGAATGGAGGGAGGACATGCTTACACATATAGTTATAAGATTATCCCACACATGAAGCCACTGTGGGATGAATGGCCTTTATAAATGACCTGAGGAGCAGACAGATGGATGAATGGAGGTTCGATCAGACAGGTGGATCAGATGAAACTTTAATGTTCCCTGTGGGAGTGTTAAGCTTCTTCTGCGGTGGAGAATTAAAGGCTTGTCAGGATTTCTTAAAATGATGGGTAAAAGCAGCTACTTGAGTACATCATAGAAATCATATTGATGGATCTATTAGGTCTTAAACATGCTGACAGACCTCCAGCTTCACAGTCTTTGAACAACAGAAGAGACACCCTGATTTAAGGACCTCTCCCTGCTTTAAGCCTACCACATAATCCCACAATCATCTCCGTCATGCTCTTCGCAGACATTAGTTTCACATTTCAGAATTAATCTGATGATTTATTAATGTAAAAATGTACTACTTTATTTATGTTTAACCTCTTAATGAAGCATCTTTAATTAATAATTCAATTAGCCTTCTGTAGCATATCGTCCTACCAGATGGTCAAACTCATGAGTCTAAAGCACTTAGTGGCTCCTTACATTTTAATTTTGATTTAGAGGTTACCTTTAGATAGCTGTGCCGGCAGCATGGCTTATACGGGATGATGTTGTCTTTCCTCTGCTCTGTCTGACTGATGGGTCCAGCACATTGATCCAGATCAATCCACTCTGGACTCCTCTGCCAGTTAGGAGACTATCAACTGGACTTTTAACCTTGTGCCACAATGCAGTGTAGTCAAATTTCATATACCTTATCAGTTAGATTAAACAAATACACAACTATGTAAATGTGCTTACACCTTCAATGTTTTTCGGTCAGTGGAACCTGTTTCTTTCCTTCAGTCAAAATTCTTTAAAAACATTACTGGTGATAAAAGCCATGTGTGGACTTTATAAGTGATCTTTTAATAGTCTCATTTTATAAATATTTGCCCATTCATAATTCACTATTTGAAAAGATACTATAAGTACAAAAATCAGTTATTTCTAAAAGTTATTTGGTGGATGACCCGACCAATCCACATAGACCAAGAGTTCCTTTGACCACACTACACCAGTTGGCAAAGTTCAACAGGGAGAAGCAAGGCCTATTCTTTTTTTCTGAAGAAAACAATTTCTAAGATTTATTTTGTAGTAATGGTGGACCATCAGAAAGAAAAAGGAAGAGCAAAAGAAAGTTGAACAGGAGGGTGAGAGAGCATGGGCTAAAACATGGGTTAAGCTGTTTGTGATTGTGCAGTTTGTTCAAACTCAAGTCGATCAGTAAAGTAGATGATCAACACCGTATGACATAACCAGGATTCACTGATGTGTCACGTTACTGACACCTCTCAGAGTAGCTGGCTGAGTGACACTAAACAGTCTGCTCACCTTCTAGACACTAAATTACGATGAAAACTGAGTTCACAAAGTTTGCTTTTTGGCACATTTCAAACAATAGCACTATGTAACTACAAATAAATACATTATGGTGTTACTTTGGTGCTTGCAAAAAGTTGTCTTAAGAAAAGTAGTGTTAAAAAGATCTGCTCTTCATTCATTTGCTTCCAAAACAAATGCATGCCTTGGCAAGAGTCATGTCCTTATGTCATCCTGGAAAGACTTCCAGTTTCAGCCAAAGGTGTCACTGCTATGGACGGTAAACAGAAAGCCCTCATGGCACATTAAGGGGGCGTTAACATGATAATGGTTTTAGGGTGAAATAGAAAAGTATTGTTGCGTTTTGGCCTCCCATTTACACGGAAATGGAGTTTTAGACAACCTAAAACACAAACTTTCGAAAACGGCCTCCAGAATGTAATTTTTCTGAAACAAAACATTTTCAGTAGGAACGACAACGTTACGCTCTGCTTCATGCAAGCGCATACAACAGTATAACTGTTATGATACACCAGATGATCAGCACAATGCTGCTTTGGTGGAAATCTACCAAAAGCCACTTCTGGACAAGGCAGTTATAGCACCAACTACAGGCCTGGCATACTCACTACAGCGTTTTCGGTCCCTCAGTGTTTCCATGTAAATTCAGACTTTTTTCACTGTGTTCCAGCATTTCTGGATGAAACGTTGTCGTGTTAATGGGGCCTGAGGTTGTGTTATTTGCATGAAGAAAAGGAGAAAAAAAAAGAGGCTTTAGGGTGCTGGAAGGGGTTTTTAGAAGAGGACATCCTACCATTCAATGTACATTTTAAGTCACTTTTTTATGTTGTACTTAAATTTGTTACAATGTGACACAATTCATCTAGTCAAACACTTTCTGCCCCTAGCAAATTAAAACTCAGGGCAACATAATGAGTGTTAATATTCATTTGCATATAGGCTTACGTTTGACTAGATATTTTCTTACTTTATTTTTTTCAAATGTATGCAGCTTTTAACTTGCCCTTTTGTCAAGTTGTTTTACAGCATGTGATAAAGACATCTTTCTTAAATCTTCTATGAGTTGCTTTTTTTTAGCTGGCCAGTTATCATGATCTGGAAACACTCAGTCATGTGCTTGGTGTGTTGACTTTATTCTTGTTTTGAGCATGATTGATTATTTCTATTATATATTTTTGTTTGCTCTTGTATCATTTTGGGTGATGTTTACGACCCCTTCATTTAAAATTAAAAAAACAATAAGGTCTTAACCTTATTTGCAATAATCTGAAGTAAATGGATGAACGTAAACAACGAAAAAGAAATGAACGCTTATTGAAGCCTGAGTTATTTTCAGTGTAATGGATGTTTTAATATTTCTTAAAGTGGTATTGTTTACATGCAGCACATAAAAGAAAAGAAAAAACTCCTTTGCACCTAATTAGCTTTGTCTCCTGGGGGTTTCAAAATGAAAAACAGTGGCCAGCAGCATCTTAGTGACTAATGTGTTGTAACCAAATTGTAAATTTGGAAATAAATCAAAGCAGCTCATTAGCCGATACAGAGGGATGATAATATATAATGAGCATTAGAAGCTGACACACACATGACCTTTTGAACGTGTGTGTGTGCATGCCAGCGTACTGACACACCAAGTGCCCCACCCTTGGCCTGGATAACATGGCAACACACTAGCTTAGCATGGCTTTGTTAACAGGGGTGGGAGATTGCTGCTGGGGAAAAGGGGGAGGGCTTTTTTTTCTGGGGGAAATCCTGAGCTTACAAAGACCCACAATACCCACCCTCCCTTCTGAACAGTGTTCTCGTCTGTGCTTCCAACAAGGCATTTACCCCCCCTGCTCTATCCCCTCACCACTAAAGCTTCCTTCACACTGTGGGCACCAAGATGCTGATAGGAAAAATCAGCAGATGGTGAAACACTTTCTTAGGGCATTTGAGGCATCCTCAGTTTTCAAACATCAGTTGCCTGACATCTCAGATTAGCATCTTGGATGCTGTTTGAGTTCTGCACACTAATGTCGATACAGACTTATCATATTCATTGGCTGCCCAGGCATATATTTATGTTTGTATGCATATGCAGCTACTGCCTGTGCTCCTGACCAACAGAAGGAGCCAAAGAAGCTCACGGTAAGCTTATTAATGTCTCCTGGTCGCTCTCCAGTATAGGCTTGCTAGTTGCTATAGCAACCAGACCCTGGATATTGTTCTGTAGAAGAGGCGTGTGGATGTTGAACAAATATAAACATCACCCTGTAACCCCTTACAGAGCTTTTTATGTAGATCAGCCCACCTTTGTTATCCTTTTTAGTGTTGAAGGATTAATAATATTAATTTGCTATGTGTAATAGAAAGGTAGTACCTGTTAGCTCATATTCACCACTTTCAGCTTAGCATCTCTATTGTGTCACTTGCTACTGACACCTGTGCTACCTCACAAAATGTATTTTTCAATATAAACCAGTGTAGCCAAAGGTGAGCTGTGACACAGAAAATCCAAATTCCGATGCTCATCACCCAGCGCCTGCAGAAATCAACAGGCGACAGCGCGCTTCGTCTTAAGTGCTGATGTGTGTTCACGCCCAGTCAAGCTGAGAGAAATCAAAAGACACCGAAAGATTAAGGAGGTCAGGTTTTACAGCTCCACTGAGGGAGGCAGTGAAAGAGGCTTTACCAGCCATTGACTGCCACTGAAAAAGATGGGACGTGAGATTTATCAAAGGTTTGCTCATGGCAGACATCCACATTTGCTCTCACAAACATTTAGCATGATGTTCCGACATTTTGTTTCAAATCCAGCACAGAGTGTTGCAAGTATTAGCTTTTCTTGTCGGCTCTTCTGGTGACAGTTCAACTGTACATTTTTTAGAGTATTGCTTTAGCATTAATAAATCTCATAGTCATCTGTGGGAAATAGTCTGTTGGGGAGATCATATCATTACAGCATTGTCCTATCTCTATTGAAAGCTGCGGCTCTTGGACCACATGAAGAGCCAGGCAGTCAGCCAGAAACACTTATCATCCTGTCATCCGTATTTCACTGGCCTCACAGCTCAGCTGTACTGTACACCCAGCATCCATCAGTGCTCAGAGATTTTGGGCCAACACAGAGTGATCTTTAGCAAAGAGTGTTTGAGTGGATTTGACATCAGGAAAAAAACAAATAATGTTCAGAGCTTTAATTATTAAATTAAAAAAAAAAAAAAAAAAGAACAAGAGGAAAAGTGAGTTGACCTGACTTTGTAGTTTTTGTTTGATTGGTCCTAGAAAATCATGCACGGTCATTTGTCTATTCACGGTAAAAGTGAGTCCAAAATACAAGTTATTTGTTATTAATGCAGGTCAGAGGAAAAAGTTTTATTATTATTTTTTTGACCCATTAAAAACCCAAATTGCATTTAGCTTGAAGTTTTTTTTCGTACATACGTAGTTAAATGTAACCACCAGTCTGTAAAAGTCTATCCTATGGCTGTAGCAGTCATTAGGGATATGTTCAGATGGGGTAGTGGTTTATCACCCTCTCTAAATTTTAAAGTTTGCCAGAAAAAGCACAAAATTCATTTAGTTTACTGCAACCTTAAAGTGAACTAAAACTTTTTCCTTTTGATTCTTATTAATTAAGATCTAAGACTGTTGCGGCATCTCTGAACACAAGAGATCAATAGCAGTGCTGCACTTTGTAGCCAACTTGCAATGACTAGACAATCAAAAACATAAAAAATGTGTCTGTCAGTCCAGAAAAAAATGCAAATTTTTTAATCTTGTGACATCACTGAAACAGCTGAGCAAGAATCACAACCTAAAGTGGAAATTATTTCACGCAATGATCATTTTTTATTATTATTATTATTTTTTTGTTAAGTTTTGACCCTAACTTTTTTTTGGTGTCAAGGCTAAAGATACATAATTCAGTAGACTTGAGATAGACACTTCGGTTCATACAAGAGCTGAACTCAGTTCAAGCAGCCAGGCAAGGAAATTTGGAGCATTAATGATTTAACTGCAGAAGAAGACAGACAAAGGCTTTCATGACTACATGCTCATGCAGTGTACTGAAATCAAATGTGACATCAGGTTTTATTTCCTCAATTAAGGCAAACCAAAGCTAACGAGATAGTTTTTTTTTTTCTTTCTTAATGGTTGCAGTGCATCAGTGTATTTTCAAAAACTGCCTCATTACTTGTACTTGTGACTCGATGCTGCCATCTAGTGTTCATAAATGCACATAACGTGAACTGACATTACAGTCCAGCTTCCAAATTAGTGTCCCTGTGGCAGATAGATCAGTCAGACTTTGCTTTAATTATGCCAACACAGCTGAGGGAAACACATGTACAGTACAATCTTAGAGCATCAATATCCATTAGTTAACCAGAGACCCTCTGACAGGCTGGGATACCTTGATCTCTTTAAAGGGAACAACAGCTCCAGTCCTTGTTGGTGAGAAACATGAGTCTGAAAAAGTTCAAAATGAAATACAGATTGTTTAAATCATTTATTTTATGACTGATTAAAAAAGGATTCTTGTTGTATCATTTCCATGCTGCCTTAGCAGACTAAAGTATAAATCTTTAAAAGCTGAGAAACCATATGAGGTTTGACACTTACTTGTCATAGAGTCTCTAGATGATTGGCTGTCATGGTTTCCATCACCACTGCTGGGTGGGACGGGATGCTTTGCTGCAAGGTAACCCAGATTGGACTTGACATCAAACCGTCCTGTCACCAGAAAAAAAGCTTATTGTCAAAATTGGCAATATTCCATCAAATTCTGAAGAAGTGAAGTGATGTAAGCTATGTCAGTCAGGTAGCAAAGACAGAAAGTTCTAACTCTGAGTGTGACAGCAGTCTGTCAGTCTGCACTGCTTGTGTTTGTTTACCTAGTCATCATAAATGACATTGTGATCATTTTCTGGGATGGTGCAGTTGATAGAATCCAAAAGATACAAAGAGAGCAGTGAAAATAACTCTCTTTTAGCCCTTAATACCACCCCCTTGTGACTTACGTGGGTTGTGGACCCTCTCTGCAGTTTTTTGCTGCAGATGCCTGAGGAGAATGACCTCTGCCTTCCTCTGGTTTGTGGTGATGTCAGGCTCAGCAAGGATCTCTGTGGTCCTCAGGTTGTTTTTGATGGCCTGAGAGGCTGTTGAGCGAGCCAGTGAAGGCAGAAGATCTTGGTACTCCATATCAGTAAAGTCTGACTCCGGACACTGGACGGCTTTGATACTTTAAAATCAAGTGTTTAAAAGAAAGATTATGTATAAATACTCAAACAGCAGAGGACAGGTGCTACACCAAACAGCTCCCATATCCAAATACTAACTGCCTTTTTGTCGTACCAGTATGACATTTCAAGCTCAAATGCTCCTCATCAGACAACTGTGGCATCTTCTTAAAAAAAGAAATGACAAAAAATATGACTTTTGACTTTTCTGTGCAAATATCATTTTATACAATGGAAATGTGTCCTGGCATCAATTTCAGTTGTGTATTCATAGTTTAGTTGGGTTCAGGTGTATCAGAAGCTTTTTAATTAGCTTTTGATTAGCTTTCCCCATTACCCACACTTTGAGAGACTAGAACATAATCATTCCAGTTCAGAGATTTAAGCTACCAAAGGACAGGTCAAAGAGGTTTCATAATATTGTCAATCCCAAAGGCAGCTGAGCTGTGACATCCCCATAACAATCCACTTGTTGATCACTCTTCATAATTATTTCTATGAACTGTAGAAGTTTTGTAGGTTTATTTTGCCACATTTTGTACTTTTTTTCACTCAGCTTTTGTGAAGCTGAATTTCTGTGTCTTTGCCTTTATGTATCCTACATTTTCACTTTGTCATGGTAACAAGAATTTATTCCCCAGACACAGATTTAAGTTGCTGATTTTTCCATTAATTGTTCTAAAACGAGGCGGTGACATATTTTAGTTGTAAAACCTTCGGATTTTCAGTATCACCTGTGAAAGATAAGTAATCCACATTAAAGGGGCAGAGTGTTGTGTGTAGTGACATTTGGCAAAACAAACCTGGTAGAACAGGAAGACATTTAAAAAAACATTGAATTATAGTATGATTATTTGAATATCATAATAAAGTGATTTTGTTTCTAACTAAAAATGAACCTTTTTAAATGCACAGAACAAACACAAGTAACATACACATGCTTGTGTTAAGTGTGTTAAGTGTGTGACAATGGGAAACATGCCACTTGTGTTGTGTGCCAAAGAATTTGTGCTGATGGATGTTTTTGATGGTAAAAACTTGACAGATGGAGGATGAAACTGATCCTGCATCACAGGAGCCTCTTGTCCTCAAAAGCCACGATCACTTCACTGGCAGGGAGGATTTTAATTTCTTATCTCTAATAGCTAGATGTCGCTCAAAACATCCCATTTCTACAAACTGTACTTACAGAATGTTAAAATTAACTCCAGCCCAGACTAAAGGGAGGTCACATTAACAGTATTTCATTGATTAAAATGAAATTGCAACTGATGCTTTACTAATAGGTTAAAAAAAAATGTTGAACAAATATCTCATAGGCTTTGAATTCCCTACTGACACATCAAAAGAAAACTGATTTCAGAGAAAGTGGGATATTTTGTGTGCTCTGTGATGGCGCAGTAGAGAAAAGTGAATCTGGAAGATGAAAATTTAAACAGCAGAGAGAGGGGGAGCTGCAGGGCTATCTATAGGCTCTCTTTCTAAAGCCAAGGGTATGTTGAAATACTTTTATTCTAACAGGTTGTCGAAAGTTTGACAGTGGGAAAATGTCTGTTTATCTTCAAGGTGAGACTAGGTGGTGAACTCGTCAGTGTTTTTCCTTTCTACTTGAGTAGATTTTCCATCCAAATCTTCCTCATGTTGTTTTTATTTTCTGTACTAAACCTTTCTAAAACTCACCTCCTGTTGGTTAGAATGGTATAAACCTCCTGCACCATCAGCTCAGCCGCTCCTGGTTTGCAGTGAATGGTTCCATCGATGACCTCTTTCATCAGGTGCAGATTCCTCTTCTGCAAAGACTGCAACAATATAAACATATCTGGAACAAGCAGTCTGCAATCTGGAACACCACCCGCATGAATTATTATTTTGCATTACGTTGAATGGGTACTCTGAGTTTAGTTTTATTGTGGGGGAGTGAGTTGAGCTGTGTCACCGGGATATTTGTGTCGCAGAGTGAAGTAATTTAAATGATAATTCAGGATACTATGCATGTAAAAGCAAAATAAAATGATACTAAATGCCACACTATGCCTTAGAATTGGATGTAACCCACCTAGATATGGAACTAAACAAAAGACGTGTCTTCTTACACATTATATTTTCAGATTTATTCTTCCTCTTACCCTCTCTATCTGGCTCCAGTTCCTCTGTTTGGCAGAAAGTGATGTTCCTTTATCAAATGAATGCACTGGAAACTCTTGGGGGTAATAACAAGAGAATATCTCTGCCACAAGGTAACCATTGGAAAAATCCCTGGAAATGAAAAGCAGGGAGAACAGACAGAATACTCACTCAACCGAAAAAATCCACTTTGAACAAGTTGCTGTCCTGGCAGCATTGGAAAGCACTGATGTTTCTCTATCTGTCATTGTAAATCTGTGCACCATTAATCATCTGCTGTTTTGTGGTCCTTGATTGTAATCCTTTATGATTCAATTCATATTTATTCAAATTTATTCACATGACTTTCTCCTTTAATGTTTCGTTCAGGGTGTTTTTTTGTTGTAGATGTTTTTGATTTCAGTTATGCCTTTTCCTGGTAATCACTGTTTGGCAGATTCACAGGAAGCCTAAATGTGAGTAAATGCCTTATCACACCTGCTATCAGTCATTGATGAGCCAGTTTTAAGAAGAAAACCCCCCAAAAAATGTATTTATTTTTAATCTAACTCAAGCTGACACAAAGGATTGATTTAATGTTTGAAGTCTGTAATTCCAGCAAAGAACGATGAACCATCAGCATCAGGCTGGCAAAGTAATGGTTGTAAATTTGAAAAAGCAAAATTAGAATGCCATCACTGAATTGGTATGATGTGCCATTTGAAAAGAGGTGCCAAGAAGTATAAACCTACCTATTGGTTATTTTGTCAGCTTCCTATTAAATATACATTATCTTGGGTTTATTTTAACATGAATTCAAACTTGAAAATTCGTGTTTAAAAATACTCCATCTGATTATCTATTTTGTTGTCTTTGCCTTGAAAACGTTTTTGAATAACCATGTTAATATATAGAATTTATTACAAATTGTTAACTTAAGTGTTAATTTTAGTAATATGTGAAAAAAATGAGTGATTTTTTTTTAATTTTTTTTCTAAGACCAAGTGTTCAACCCCATATTTTACAGAGCAAGTAGAAAACATCTGCCGTTGGTTAGCTGACGGGTTCCTTTGGTCGTCAATGAGCAAGATCGCTCCATCCGACTAAAACACTAGTTCACCTTTGCATTTTCTACATTGTCTTATTAAAAGTTTAAGGTGTTTCGGGCTTAAATGCTTCGAGTATGTACGTTGTTCTGGTCGTAAATTTAGTTAACTACGGTTTATGACTTTACCTGCGCACATTCTTCGGATAAGATGTCAAGCTCAGACTCAGCAGCCATTTCAGTACCTCTCTTGGCAGTCCTTGCTTTTTTGGACCCTGAGTACACGACATGCTGCCCTGAGCCCACTGAGAACTAGACTCTATAATTCCTTTACTTCTAATTTTGTATGAAAAATAGCTATGCAACCACGCCAGACTTCTTACCAGGCCAGAGCCACTTTAGCTAGCATCTGACACAATGGTCTTTTTAGTTTACGTTTTCATGGCAACGACACCGTACACTTCTTTGGCATGCAGCACACAAACATCGCTGTGAGTCTACTGCCCTCTAGAGGCTGTTATAATGAGGGACAGTTTCACAGAGTACTGAGTAGCTGGCAACATTAATTTTAAGATCCAGATGTGTTTTGTAAAGGAAGATTGAAGTGGTTTGTGACTGGCTTGTGCTACAAATAAAATGGTTTGATTATCTCTGCCGAAGAGGTTATGTTTTTGGGAGAGTTTGTCTGTGAACAACATAACTCAAAAAGTAAAAGGATCTTCAGGAAATTTTCAGGAAATTTTCAAAATGAGATAAGGGAGGAGTGATTAAATTATGGCGGTAAACAGGATCACCTTCTTGATCCAGGATTTTTTCAAAAGGATTCTTTATCACTGTGAGATAGGGCCGTTTTCACCACATGTGTATATAACTCCACTATAAATGGTTGGATTGCTTTGCAAAAGAATACAAGACAAGGTCACAATAATCAATCATTTAAAAAAATTACCTAAAACACTTCACTTTTTCTCATAGTTAAAATCAACTTCAGTCTTAACTTAAAACACTTTTCAGTATCACAGCTGAAATATGAACAGATAGCATTTGAGGTTTCACAACAATTTAATCAGTGAGTATTGTGCAATGTATCATTAAATATCAAATGCACACAATGAATAATCATTTACATACTTTGTGCATGTATGTATAACTTCACAATCTTTTTATAGTTTTCAAAGTGCATCACTCTCTGGTAGCTACTATATAGCTAAAATACTGTCTAAGTACAGCACACCTGAATGAAAGTGTTGCTTTGTGTATTATATTTCCTTCACCATCATTTATCCAGGGACAGCCAAACCTGCAGGTTCTGTTTTATAAACTAGTGTTTAACATTCCTCCACAGTGAAATATAAGATATGAGCCATCTCCACACAGCTTACTGCCAGGTACTCAGTGTGAATACTCTGTGACTAAGTCCACTTAATTATTCTTCTTGCTCTGACTGGAGGTGAAAATTAAAGATAGGGGAGTGTTTGGAGTTCATTATCTCTTTTTGTTAGAGTTTTTGTTCTTTAAGTCCCACATAGGTGGACACTTTGTCATTGGTACTGCAGGTAGCTTCTGAGCCTTGTTGGCAGGGGAAGATGGGAGATAAGATGCAGCCTGTCGCGGCCAACGCAGCTCCTGATGCAATGACGACACAGTTGGCTCAGCAGCCGTGGTGTAGCTATAAAAAAGACAATTAAGTATTTTAGAAGCTGGTTCTAACTCTTTGAAAGATTGACTTTAAATTACGGACAAGGAAAGTCATGATCCCAGACTGTTGTATAGAACAGAGGAGACATCGGAGTTACTTAAAAAAATATCAAGTCTGAAGAGTTACTGTACCTTCATAGAGCAGTAGAAAGCCTTCTGTTATACTGCTGGATGGAGCCACATCCACTGGCCTCTGAAACTCTGTGTTCCTCGCATTAATGTCTGCGCCAAAGTCCAGCAGTAGCTTCACAACTGCTGTGCAGTCTTTTTCTGCAGCTGCATGTAAAGGTGAATCTAAAGATCTACCTTTCTGTACGTTTGCACCTGTAACAAGGATGACATGATAGTTAATTCTAGACAGTGTAGCTTAAAAAAAACATCTTTAATTTTTGATACTTCCACTCTGAGGCATCATTATTGCATGATGTTGTTGTAACCTAGAAGGTACTGTGTTTCCTCATTTAAATTTTTATTCACCAGCCTTCCCCCTGACACACCAAGTCTACTAAACAATTTCTTATATTTCAAATAAACTGTTTTTAACAGCCTTGAGAGAAAGGATGTGAACTTGTCACTTTCAATCATAAGTAGCAAAATGTATGGGCATACAAATACCTTGGAAATGTTATTAGTCAGCTGTGCCCTACATGTGGCTGCTATAATGCTCTCTACTAAAATCACAGCATTTCTTCATCAAGGAAGATACTAAGCGTAAAAACACAACATTTTGCTCTTTCTGATTGAATTGACCTTATATGATCTCTGGAGAGACACTGATTTAGAAAGAAATTACACAGACTGCTTCATCCTGCTAGTGTTTACCATTTTCTTACTGATCAGAATAACAGACAATGATTCAAGTCTTTTTCATTTTGCTTCATGCAGGATGTGTCTGTCTATGAAGCTAACAGTCCACACTGCGCTGCAAGCTGACCTTCCCTCAGGAGTTTCCTGGCACACTCTAGCTCTTGGCAGACACAAGCCGTATAGAGAGCTGTGCCCAGGTGAGGAATGTCCGTGTCCACATCTGCCCCCCAAGTCACTAGGGCCTCCACACAGCCGTAATGACCTGGAAGTAATGGAGCATGGAGACAGTAATCTGTGAGTGACAATGTCAGATCATTTTCCAAGCTGTTGGATTTATTTGAAAGGGCATTTTTCTGCTATAGAGTGCTTTGTGTCACAGCTAAGGACACAAACATGGGTTGTAAGACAGTGACAAGTGTAAGAGTTGAACTGATGTATTGGTTTATCCTACACCAAGTAATAGATACTGTGTGACTATGTTTGAAAATATGAAATATTGAATACATTTGGCCTAAATACGATGAAATTGAAACACTTTTTCCTTCTTAACACTGAAACTTGTTAGCCAGCACCAGATACCCTTCCAATACTAGTGTGATTTACAAAAAACTTACATATGATGATTTCTATCCTGGGCTACAAACAACTTATTTGTCTACAGATTGGCATTGCTACTGTCAAAAGTAGCTCAACTTGAAGCAAGAAACTGCTCTTATTTGTGTTTTAACCTTTTCTTTTCCTTGAAAATCAGAAAAAGTAGCCCACAGTTCTTGTTTTCTTTTCTATTATTCTTGTTGCAAGTGGCAGTCGCTTATCATTCTTGTATTGACGCATGTTATGAGATACATGCCCTGACTGTCATAATAGACAAGACCAGAAACCATAGTTTTTAGGGGTGGGAGAAAAAAAATGATATATCAGGATTTTTTGTTAGGTAATATCAAAATTGTGATTCTTTGTCAATTCATTTTTTTTTAATTTCAATTCTTCATTTCAGTCTTTTTTTAGAAACTGGACAGGAAAAAAAGTTACCACTTTTCTCCAGCAGAGGGTGAAATGTTTCTCTCTGACTCATGTGATGTGCATTTTATGGGAAAATATAGTTCTTGATATAGTCTGTACACATCATAATCATCATTTAACTTTTTCCACATGGTCTGGTGTTAAAAAAGCAAACTAAGAATCGCAAAAGTTGTAAATATCAAAGAATTGCAATTTAAATCAAATCAGCACCCCAAAAATTATGATAGAATTTAATCGGGACGATAAAATATCGTCCTAGCCCTGATAGTTTTAAGAATTTAAAAGGCATTCACAAAATTAAAAGTTGTATCTTCACTAAATCTAAAATATATTATGATTCCTCACATGAAGGAGTCACCTTTAAGTAGTCACAATTGACATAAACTCAAAAGAACAAAAAAGGAGTCGCTAATGTTATTCAGTGTAGGATATTTGGTGGCAGTATACCTTTGCTGGTGGCTTCATGTATGGGTGATGGATGGTATACAAGGCCCTGTGGTTTTGCTCCATTTTCCAAAAGAACTTCAGTGCATGCCACACTCCCCACAGCGCAGGAGTTGAACAGAGGGGTCACTCCATCAATTGTAGAAGCGTTGACCTGTAGACACAACTTTTTTTAATCTCTATTTTTAGCCCTTGTTTAGCCATACAAGTGGACTAATAGCAACAGCCTGAGGGAGCTGTTGAAGGGGAACAACAGTGTAATAGCTCTACAGTGACTGTAAAAAGAAGACGGATGCATTACTCATCTGTGACCCATGACCAGAGTCCTCAACCATGGCATTGACATTTGACCTGTGCAGCATAGCAACATTAAAGACTAATACGTGACTTACATTCGCCCCTGCATCGATGAGCGCTCTTACACAAGCAACATGGTCTCCCACACAAGCTTCATGGAGGGGTGTCACATGGTCAATGGTCAGAACATTCACATTGTGACCCTTGAAACAGAGTGAAAGAGACAGACATTACAAGGAGCATTAAGCATTACATGACCTTTGTCAGCCTCTATTGGTGAATGCCAGAAATTGCAAGGGCATCAATGAATCTCCTCTTATTAAACAGACCTGTCCTCTTCAGTTGAGGTTGTCCGTAATTGACAAACTGTACTGTACAGTCACATTTTAACAATGGAGATAAATAAGCTGAAGAGTGGAATCGATGGGGGGACTTGTAGAGAGAGAATGAATCACTGTGAATTACAAGGCTTTGTTGGCTTTGTAGCTGAACTGGCTCAATCTCATTTGGTTCACTTGTCAACTGTAAGGAGTGGAAATTGCAAGAAGGAGAGGATGTCGAATCCTTCTGTTTATTAGTCGTAGTATTGATCAACAACTGTGTGATCCCCTTGGATGCAGTACAAAATCTTTACATACCATTGCTTATTTTATTTAATCTGTGCTGCATTTGTTTAGCTCCTCTTAAAGCCCTTGTTAGTACTTTCACGGTTGCCCAACGAGTCATGGTAGTGTAAAAAGATTTATTATTGATGGTCTGATTTTCACTGTTTATATTTCAGCTTTGCCATCTTCCCCTCAGCCCCCTTTACCAACAAAAAAAGCAGATGTCAAAGCAGGAAATAGCCGGAAAAGGAAGTTTCATTTGACAGCTTCAGCAGCAAGCCCATGCACCTATTAAATATTTATCCTTCATTATTTATGTATGTATAAAATATCAGATTTACTTGACAACACAGTGTTTTCCAGGAAAAAAAAACGAGTTATTTTCAAAATAAATTATAGCAACTGGCTTGACTTGAACACGGCCAAATTGTTGTGCTGAGATCTAAAGATGCAGATGGGACAAATTGGGTGATTAAAGGTAATAACAGATAACTCTTGTGATACCCTGCTTTCATCCACAGCTCTTTTTCTGTAACATATAAATCAGGAGTATACAGAGCCTCAGATGTAGGCTGAATTGCTCAAGGGGATAGTTCCAATAGACTCCAGGTGCTAAACTGACAGGATACACATGACTCTCCCTGGGGATCCTCTTCTCTTCACCTGTAAAATGAGGGTCCTTAGAGCCAGAAGGCGACCCTGACTCGCTGCATCATGTAAGGGTGAGCGGTCTGCCCAGGATCCTGTTGAGAGGGAAAAAAAATGAGCTGTTATCTAATGTGGTTGTAATCAAATTTTCAATACCAACTGTAGCAGCAAATTAAAATTTTAGGCTGGTGTCGATGAAGAAGTCATGAATTGACCTAGAAAAAAAACTGAATGGAGTTTTTTGCTTGACTGGTTGTTACTAATGTGTTTAACAAGGATGCTGAAGTTGTAATATGTTTCCTATTTTTATGTTAGCTTTTATATTTGAAGATAAAGATGAAATATCACAGTTGCATAATAAGCTCCAATCATAAACCTGATTTTGTCCCTCCTCATTATTACTTAAACTCTCAGATCATGTTTTCACCTTCGTCATTTAACAGTCAATGCATTCAACAGCACCTTATTGTGTAAATAAAAATACTTTTGAAGTCATTTTGCAGTAAACTTAGCAAAGTCAAGCCCCACTCACAAGTTAAATTAACACCAAATCCACAAACTGGGAAAAAAAATGGATCACTCTGCACACCTGAGTCAATGTCCAGAATAACAGCCGATGCATTCCATACATTCTCATCATCATTCTCATCTTCCTCCGCTTTGATCATAATTTATATATAATAACTGACCTGATGTTATCTAATATAATCAAGGGCGTTTATTCATGCAGCCTGTTTTCCTTGACTGACATTAATTTGAAATACTGGCACAAAGACTCAGCTACAGACATCAAACAGATCCCTGAGAACGAGGGAGACCATATCTGCGGGACTGTGACTAATACCCTAAGCCTGGATAATTAGTATTCCATGGAGAGGGTCCACTTTAAATTAAACATCTCCTTGAATGATAGATACAGATTATGTTGTCGCCGTGTCTCTCTTCCCCCAGAATGTGCCTCCGAACCTCCTGTCCCTGAGAATGTGGAGTGTTGTTTTGGTTGCTGTCTGAGTGTGAAAGGGTGCACTGCATAGCTGGGAATGGAAACTAGGGCAGGGTGGGGGTGCAGGGGAGGAGGAGGGGGGATGGGGGATATCATGACTATGTTCTATTAATACATTAGAGAAAAAGAGCAGCAAGCCTACAGTGTCTTTATTAAATACTGAATGTACATTTCAGTATTAATATGTGGTTTATAAGCTAATGACAGAAAAATACACTATCACTCAGATCTACAGTGTTTTCTAATGTGATTACAGTTCATGGCTGTTATACTCTTTGGAGACAGATTGCAGTATTAATAGCACATTTGTAAACATGGAAATAGTGAGTAGGTGTGTGAGCAGGGGGGAAATTTAACTTGGTTGTAAAGGAAACAATGTTTTTATTTTCAACCTGTGATCTTATACCCTATGCATGAGGCCAAACATTACTGCCTTATGTGAATTGTAAACTTATTTGTTTGTAACTCTTTGAACAAATTTGCTTCAAATACACTCATCTTTATGGCTAAAAGAATAGAGTGAGTGGAACAAAGACGTCTCCATGCAATTACAATTCAGCTATATAGAACTTTTGTGATAACTAAATATACTCACCCTGGTGTTGACCATAATCATAGAACTCTTTAGATATCCTGGCAGCCTCTTTACGGTTCCCACGGACTATGTAGAAGTATGCCAGCAAGTTGAGCGAGATCTTAACAAAAAGCTTAAAGCAGAAAAGTGCCAAGATGCTGAAGTATACATTGGACAACTGAGCCGCAAAGGGCTTGTTGGTGAAATCCACACTTGAGTCTGACATTTCCTCCTGCACGTTACAGAGGGTCTTTGGTTATGATGAAGACAGGATCAGATGCCACTTCAAAAAGCACAAGAGTAGCCTACTTTTTCTCCCGGTGCACTGGCTGGTTGGCTGATCTGACAACGTACAGGTTGGAAAAAAAAATGCAGTGCAGCTGCTACTGTGCCTGACAGCATGCACTGCAATGTTATTGTACTGTGTGTGTGTGTGTGTGTGTGTGTGTGTATTTGTTGGTATGTTAGTTCATCAGTTACACAAGCTGTTTTTAATAAAGTCATACTTTTTTCTGTCTCTTATGTGATATTAAATGCTATTTACCTAAACTCATAATGTAAAATTAGGTTTTTATTATATTTTTATGCACCATTTAAACATCTTTACACTTAGTCTGTTTATTATATTTTAAATTGGCAACGTTTTAGCTCAATTTCAATTATAGTTATCATTTTCAGGTCATTTTGAAATGAGAATCAAAAACATATTAGATTCCAGGTGTATCACGACTATAGCCCAATTTGATATCAAATATAATTTTGATTCTAACCATTCCTATAACCTTTGACGGGGGTGCGTGTTAATGCTTTACTTTCTGTTTTCAAGGAAGCTCGTCTTAAACGCCGCGCATGCGCTGTTGTTCCTTCCTCACCTTTTCCGCGATCATCAGTTTGTGTTTGGTGTTTACTTATCATCTTGATCACTCAAAGTTTATAACCGACATTTTCTCGTCAAATGAAGGGGGGACACTGGATTTTAGTTGCTGCCGTGAAGTTATGCACACTCGCTTTTCCCTCTTGTTGTCAAAATGTGAGCACGAATGAGACTTACACTGATTTTGACAGCTTTGCAGAGGATTTCGACACGTTCAGGGAGCACTTCCACCGCACGTATGAAGTCAACAGCGAGGAATTTCACCGTCGTCATTTCTATTATCAGGTAGGTGACACAACGGGAGGGAGACAGAGAGACGTATAGAAAAACTGGTCCTGCACGCTGCTAAACTCAAGTCTAAAAACAAACTGCTGTCTACGTCACTGCCAGAGTTCGGTGTAGACCACGCCCACTAATGTATGGGAAAGTCATGTTAATATTTGGCAGCATGTGTGACCTGGACATAATTTTGTCTGTTATATGTACAGTTTTTCGGAGAGATGACAATTAGATGATTTGGCTGTACCAGATGAGAGTGAATGGAAGCAAGAGAAGTGAACTTTGCATTTAGAAAAGTTTCTCAGACTCTGTCACTTGGTTTTACCTGAGCTAACTAAAAAGCAAATTATAGCATTTGCTGTTATCTTGCAGTGGTTCACACTGTCTCCTGTTTGCCTTGTAAAACTGGATAAAATATCAGTTTTATGGTGTAATAATTTGTTGTTGGAGACATTTAGTAGTAGTTGTAATATCATCTTGACTGTTAGATTTTGTCCTTTTGAATTCTGCTGTTAAGTACTGAGAGATGTTGAAAATATTTGCCACACTCAATGCAGTAAAATTGGTTGAATAAAACATTCTTACATTCATGCAGTTAAGATTTTTTTTTTGCTTTTCCATTATGGCATTGATTATCAGTTGTATTACTTAAATGTAGCAATGAGTTATCCAATGTCGATCTAATAAATTTGAATCTGATTATTTGATTGATTATCTATTTTCAGGGTGTTGACATTTGAGTAGTTTGTCTGTAGTATTAGCATCCAATGGCATTTTTTTCTTGTTGATTTTTTTTAAAATCTTTTTGTTGAAATATATGCAATGTTTTAACCTGACAGCTTGCTATGACTAAATGAGCATTCATTTAACCTAGCTCTGGTTAATTTTCTATTTTGTTTAATTATTTATTTGTTGTTGTTTTTTCTGATGCAGAACTCTATACAGAGACATGCATACCTACAGAATTTCTCCTCAACACTACACTCAGCCAAGTATGGCATAAATAAGTTCTCTGACCTCTCACAGGAGGAATTTAAAGGTAAGCTGCATTTTTGGACTTTAACTGATTTGGTTAGTGGTGTGTGCAATCCATGTATGTTTATTTGCTGAATCTTTTTGACAGTTTGTACAGAGAAATGTGTTACCTTGTTTCGTCTCTGTCCAGTGGAGTGTTAAAAGACTTAACTCAGCTTAATACTAATACACTTTTGAGCTGAATGCACTCAGCCGTTGTTTATGTGTATCTATGACCAGGTTTGACTTTGAACTGTCTCTGTTTTGTACAGATCTCTTCCTGCGAGCTGCTGCTGATAGAGCTCCTCCTTACTCTGGGCCGAAGACTGAGGGTCTGCCAGCCAAATTTGACTGGAGGGAAAAAGCTGTGGTGGCACCGGTCCAGGACCAAGAAACTGTGAGGTTTTGACAAATAAATGATATACTGGGTTTTTTGTGTTGACTGAAACATATCTGTATGGGGGCACAGTTCAGACATATCCAAATAAATAACAAAGTCATGTGTCAGAACAAAATAAGTGGGTTACATCCAGTCAGTGTACTCTTGGGGACATCCAGTATATAGCATTTCTTTTTCGGCATACCCTCTGGGAAAAGTAGGAAAGTTTTATTTTTGTCTTATACAAACACAAATAAATCTCCTTCACTAAAATAATATACCTTTGTTGAAAAACATTTTAATAACTGAGCATGAATTCTCTGATGTTCAGAAATAATGTGTTGTGGGAGACGATGAGCTAGAAGTTCAAGGTTTCGTTATAGCTGCTATCTTGTTTGGCTTCCAAATCTGTGATGGTTTTACAATATCATAATTGGACATTAGGGCTTAATTGAAAAATAATCGAAACCGACATTTAGAGCTTCTATCCGACATAAAACTTCCGTGTAAATTATCAAGATTCTTCCCTCTTGTTATTCTTTCCCTACTAATACACCAAAATTTGATTTTTTTTTCCCACAATACATTTCCATTCTAGTTGATGTTTCAATTCTATTGTTTTAATGAACAACTTTCAATTGTTCTTCTGAGCATGTTCATTTCAGACACTTGTTTCGAAATTATACAGATATTTACTAAATAAACAGAATAAACTGAGTTGAGAGTAGGATTGTTGCGCATTAACCAAAGTCGACATAGAGGGCTCAGTTAACCTTGAATTAGATTTTTGCCATAAACACGCAGCCCTATTGGACAAACATGTGTCAAACAGATTTGCAGGATACAGCCCTAAAGCCTCATAGGACATGTTTATCCATGTTTAAGGGCAGATCTCCAAAGGAAGAATCTAAAAGCAAAACATACCCAGGATGTGTTGTGGGAATTAAATAACAGTCAAGGAAAAGCAGGTAGGAAATGATAAAGTAAGCCATTAAGTCTGACTCTTGCTAAGAGCGCAGAGAGAACCTAGGGACATGACAGCAAGAGAGGGTTAGTGAGATGGAGCTGTTGCTCGTGTGCTCTGAAGGTTCACTTTCCGTTCCTTTTGTCCTTTATCTCTTTAGCCAGTCAATTTGCCGCCGGGGCTGATGTTTTCACTGTAAAACACTTTTCCTAAGGGAGAAAAATAGCCTATACAGGTTTGAGCCAACATGGTAACACATATTTTACTCCCTTTATGTGAGGCAATGCTTACCACTGCAAGGAAGGCTTGTGCTTGACCACAATCTCCCCCTACACTGCTCTCCTGCAGTTTATCTGCCAAGATTTCTTTCCCCCTATATTCTATTTTCATACTTGGGGAGATGCTGAGCTACTACAGGAGAGATATCTTTTGATGGAAAGTCAGAAAAATAAATGCAGCAGCATGCACAAAGACACATAACATCCAACCAGTCATAACGTAGATATCACAACGTATATCCCCCATCACCCTCCTTAAATTCTTATTGATCCACTATTCCCTTATCATCCACTGCATGATTTAAGTGCAATTCATCTTTTTAAGGAGAGAGCAGATGGTTCAAATGTTTTGTAAACTCAGCTCGTATGTATTTCTAGTCCAAGCAATAATAACTGATTTGAGTTTCAGCATTGATTTTTAGCCAGGGAACCATATTGAGCAACTAAATATTGGATTTTTACACGGAGCACTCAGGTTTTCATCACATTTATGGGAATTTATGCTGAGGAGGTGAACTGAGCATAGTTGCACAGTATCATGTGGAAACGAGATCGGCTGCAAAGATGTTTTTCAGGAAAATGAACACTCCTACATAATGAAAAAAATGTATATTTCTGTGAAGAATGACTCACATCATTAAAGCAGTATAGCACATAGTAACTATCGAATTAGCTTTTAAGATTAAGAAATGAAGCAGAAATTAAGATTTTCCCCAAGACCTGTCAAACCTAAAGTGTTTCTGTCAGTAGATGGCAGCAGAAAACAATTAGTCACAGTTCACTGAGACTGGACAGATCCTCCCACTTCATCACATGCAAACAGCCACACAAGCTTTATAAACTAAATAACGTCTTTAAAAAGTCTGAATTTGCCTTATTTGAACCAGGTTGTTAGATCACAGTCTTAATTTAGGAAACTTACTAATTTCAGTTTGGCTGATTTTTTTTTTTTATATCTCCAGGTTTCTCCTGTTTCCTTTATTGTTAATCTAATTACCATAATTTTATGTTTTCAGTGTGGGAGTTGTTGGGCATTCAGTGTTGTTGGTGCCATGCAGTCCGTCCATGCCATCGGTGGCTCACCATTAATACAGCTCAGCGTGCAGCAGGTTTTAGACTGCTCCTATCGGAACAAAGGCTGCAGTGGAGGCTCCCCAGTCCGAACGCTGAATTGGTTGAAGCAGGTTGATATCGAAATGTAACATGAGGTCTTTTTACATTTCCTCTGAAGTTGTTTATAATGGGCGCACTATAACGCAGTGCCTAACACTATGCATGCACAGGAGATAAATTAATGTTTATCAGCCCTCAAAGTGAGTGCTGTTGAATGGAGAGATTTGTGAGAAGATTAAATTTTACCCCTTTGAAATAAGGCAAGTTGTCTATGTATTCCAATCACTGAGATATGTAGAGTTGTGGCAATAAGCAGAATTGCCTCTACTCCCATTCTACATTCAAACATAAATTAGAAAACTGCCTATGCCAGGATCTTTTTATAAGCAAGATGAATGGGTGTTTTGTATTCTGGTAACATACTCACCAAGACAAACTGTTTCCTTTTAGACCAAAGTAAAATTGGTGCCTCAGAAAGAATATCCCTACAAGGCCAAGACAGGAATCTGCCATTTTTTCTCTCAGTCACATGGCGGTGTGTCAGTGAAGAACTTTACTGCTCATGACTTCAGGTAAAAAACACATTTGCAAGTTTTTCACAAGCAATAAAAGCTAAAAAGTAACAGCGTTATATTTGGGTAAAATCACATGAAATTTTTATTTGGTTTACACAGAGTACCAAGGGCAGCAGAGTGGGGAGGGGGATTGGTGCTGTGCAATGACAGAGCTCAGTGTTTACTGAGTAAACATGGATTTCTCAGAAGCACAGAGGTTCTTTACTCTGGGCAGAAGTGACTGTCTCACTGTTATCTTGAGTTAAAGTGAATGGAATCGCTATTTAATATTGGACATGATCGTGACGCATTCACCTTTTGACTTACAGCTTGTTATTTTTGTTGTGCTCACTTGGATCTGAATTCTTTGTCAGATTTGTTGAAGCTTTTATTTTTGGTAGCCTTAGCTATCACCAGTTTAGTTATTTCTGACAAACCGGTGAATATACTATGTTTCTTTTTTGGTTTTTCTTCTCCAGCACTCAACATATAGTGGTTGTAACATTTTATTTATAACACTTTGCAGAGTCTTAGACATAGCCTATTTCTGAAAAACAACAGCAACACAATTACAATACAAACATAGCCAATGTCATGTCACCACTGACATATCTCTTTATCTCAAATCACTCAGAGGTCAGGGTGCTGGATCAAGCTGCTTGTGTTTGGGCACTTCTACAAGGTCAAGATTGTTGGGTCAGCAGGATGACTTAACCTCCTAGTTAAGGATTTCTTTCACTAGATCTTTACTGCTGCATAGCAAAAGAAAAACAGCATCATAAAATTTCAACATGACAGGGCAACTCCTCTCTGCTATGAATGGGGATATAAAATCCCTTCATTCAATAAAGTTTTGGCACAGATATGCACTCCATGAGCCATATGCCATGAGAGTGGTGCAGGAGGGCATCACAGCTACCCCCAGTGGGAATCATCTGCTGGAAGAAGAACATGAGTTTGCAGATGGTGCCTTCATATGGGCTACAGAGAGAGAATGAGGAAAATACCAGAATTCTGAATGAAAAGTGAAAAGTTGTTCTAGAAACACAAACGTGACACTAAAGAAATAAGCTCTAGAAAAGCTGTAAAGAGTGATAACCCATGTATGTAGCAGCCTTGTGTCTGGAGAGTGTATTTTAGATAGAATGCCTCTAAATTCTTGCCACTAAAATGTACATTTTTCACTTTTTTTCTCTCTCAGTGGTCAAGAGGAGGCCATGATGGGTCAGCTGGTGGAGAAGGGTCCCTTGGCTGCTATCGTGGATGCTGTCAGCTGGCAGGATTACCTTGGTGGAATCATTCAGCACCACTGCTCCAGCCAATGGTCTAACCATGCCGTCCTGATTGTTGGATACAACACTATGGGTAGATGTTATCACAGCATTGGAAGAGAATTGATCTTATCTAAAAAAGATAGCACAGATTCTTACCTAAGATAACATCTACCTTTTTTTATGGCAGTAAGGTTTCTCAGCCATAGGTGCAGGTAAAGTAATTCAAAAAGGAACTATAGGCAAGATTTAAAAAAAAAAAAGAAAAAAAAAGGTCAGTCTTCATCCCAGATTAATGCAAAAACAGAAAGAAAAAAAAAGTCTCTCTAAGTGCAAAAATGAAAAGCGAGAGGGGTAAAGAAACTACATAGTAAAAGCTGTTTGGATCATTATAGCCATTATTAATAATTTTCATCATTGTATCGAAAGAATGAACAAAATCTTCTAGTGTATTTCAACAGTCCAAGGTTTTGTTAGATACAGCCATTTCTAGAAAATCACCGAAGTAGATTAGAAAAAGTTTCATCATTCCACGCCACAGTTCAAACATTGTGTTTTCATCCTGTTTGAAAGCCGAAAATGAAAGTCCGATATTGTGAAAACAACTTTTGTAATTTGGGCTTTTACGTAACTTCACCTTTGATTTCTTGGTTCTGTTACTCCTGTTTCGGACATGTTGTTTGGACAGAAACTTGTTCAGTAAACACAAGTCTGTTGTGTGCTCTCGTTATATAATTGTACGAGATTTCTTGGCTGAGACCTTCTGATTGTTTAACTACTTTTGCAATGCCAGAATGTTACCAGATCTACCTTGAAGTTTCTTTCTGGGCATAGTTTCACACACATTAGTATTTTACAGTTTCTCTGCATTTGTTTTCAACTCATAATTCTGGTTTTTGTTGGTATTATACAAGTGATTATGTAATGGTCTTAAAGGTCGTATTTGCAGTACTGTCATACACTCACATGCTCATACACCCTGTAAATAAATGAATCATGTTGTGTGTTTAAGGAGATATTCCATACTGGATAGTGCAGAACTCATGGGGGACCACGTGGGGAAATGAGGGGTATGTTTATATAAGAATTGGTGGCAACGTTTGCGGTAAGTATGATCTTTGCCTCTTGTGATTTTCTGTTTATATCTCCCTTTTAGTTCTGAGTCTGTCTATAACTCTGCCCACTCTCCCCTCAGGGATTAATGCGACATCCTTTATTTCTCTTCCCAGGTATCGCGGATTCTGTGGCAGCAGTTGTTCTTTGATGAGATTGTGTGTTTATTTTAGTTCTGCCATCATGTTTGCGTAACTGACTGCGTGTGTGTTTACTGCTGCCAAAATTTCAATCATCTGTTTGCCTTCAAGTGTCACTTTAAACAGTGTTTTTTATTGTAATGTCACCAAGTTACATCACCAAAACAAAATAAATCACTTTTTATGCTGATAAATTTGGGCTCTTTCATGTAAGATGAGCACTTAAAACACAAAAACAAGAAAATAAAGAACAAATGGATACATTGTACAAAATGTATCTTATTAAATATATAAGATAGATACACATTACAGGTGATATGGGTTATAAATTTGTATATACAGAGATCACATCAATCACTGCATAAATACATACAAAATGAATTTAACAGAAACTATACAAAATGCATTATTACATTATCTACATTATGTACATATTTAATGGCTCATATTTCATAGCTTCACATTAACACTGTGCAAATTGTTCTATTCTAGGTGTTGAGATTGATTGTTTATACAGAGCTTTATTGTCCTTTTATCTCCTCTCGCTGCACCTAAGCCACATCCCAGAAGTCTGAAATGGCTTCCTCTCTGACACCCTCCCCACGCAGACATGAAAGATAACGCGTTTGTAAAAACCCATCATCGCGCACCAGTTTGATCACTGCTCTCAGCGATCCATTTGCTTTCAGGTCAGTCACAGTGAATCTGCATAATTTTATAGAGAAAAACATCAAAGCACATCTAATCAAGGAGCCATCTGCTATACTCTGTGACCGGTCAGAATTAGAGATTAGAATAAAATAGCCTAATTTGACTGTTTGATTTATTCAGGGCTAGTCACAAGTTAGAAGGGTATGAACCTTTGTACTGCAGCCCGATGAAGGTAATGAACTAATAATGTGCTTTTCTGTTCTGTGTTCAACAATACCTGGGATGTTTTGCATGCTTTTAATGTTACAAGATGAAAAAGAGACTTTAACCATTGTGCTTGACACCACTCTGATAATTAACTTGTGATTCACAGGTTGAACCATGAACTTCCCAAAATATTTCAGACTTCTTAACTAATAATACCATCATGACATGGTCTAAATTATATCTTGCTAATAGATATTTCAGTGTTTGATATGGGTAGCTCATTGTCAGACATGTTCAGTCCTTCCTCCCCCGTGCTACAGGATGCAACATAGTCCTAAAAGTTTCATCACCCTGTGAAGTATTTCAGTGTTTTATGCTAAAATAATATTTTTTACCCTGGCCTGATTTCTTCAGAAAGAAGACCCTTTAGTTTTTTTGTCTCTATCAAGTATACACCATATCTAATGCAAATCTGAGCTCACAAGATTGAAAGTGTGTCATCTGAATACATGCATGCTCCTTTGCTTTTGAACAACCTCCTATTCTCCCAGACATCTGTCACAAAAAAGAAATTATCTGCACTATTGTGAGGTTAGTTATAGAGAGAGAAAGGAAGCCAAGACAGACAACTGAGACTCCCCTTAGTCAGAGTCTTCACTGCTGCAGTACGAGCTGTCGCAGCATTCAGCCATGTAGAGAAACGTGTGAACATTGGGGTTCAGCTTGGGCACCCAGTGGCGAGGCACCAGAAATGTTGCCAGGTTGAACAGATCCACAAACACTTTGTAGCGGTCACTAAGGGCGGGAAAAAAATAATCTGTTAAGCATTCAGCTCATGTACTCTCTCGATTTAATGCAGCATCTGTTTTTAATTGTTCTTGCTGAAGGACAAAAGCTAACTTAAACAGCTCTGAAGTGTATTAGATAGTAAAGAAGTGTGTCAGAGCTAGTTTCAAATGAACTTTTAGCGTAGTTTGTTGATGTCAAGAGGAAGTGACCAAATGACAGGTTCATTTAGATAAGCACAGAGTAGCAGTGTGCTTTCCTTATCTAAATTAACTGTGAAGTGTTTAAGATACCTTGAGTGTAAAGTATTTAATCAGTAGGTTAAAGTTTAAAGTGTCATTACCTGACAGTTGATCTAAGGTAGTGGTAGCCAGATGAGCCCCCTGTGCCAGCTTTGCTGCCAATCATACGATGCACCATGCATACATGATTGTCTGGAGGGAAGAAGGCAAAAACAGAGACACTCAGTTATGTGAGTTGTGTTTTCTTCAGCATCTTTGCCTCCAAAGAATTGTTATACATGAGAGCGTAAAAATGTATTTCGTTAAAATGATTTTTTGGGCGATCAGCAGCTGCAGAGGATGTTTTCTGCCTGAGCTCCTGAGCTAACCACAGCTCTGTAAACTCTGCTAAGTTCAGCTCTGCCCTTGGGCAAAATATTAAAGCATCAGTTTCTAGTACTAGAAATCTCATTTTCCCCTCCTCCTGAGTTTACTTTTTCTTGTTTGCTGGTGAGCATATTCAGCAACAAACAGTGAGGCTTAGACACTTACATCTCCATTTTGTCATGAGGGTGTCGATGTCCATTAGAGAGGTGAGGAGTTGGAAAGGAACCTGAAACCTGGGCTCTTCTCTGAAAGGTGAAAGAGAAACAGATTTCAGTTCTTGAATCAAACTTCCTCAAGTGGTAAATAAAGACTGGATGATGGGTGGGGTTTATTAAAGCTGTAAAAAAGGGCCAACTATCACCTTCACACCACCTGTAGAGCAGTTAGCATCTTTTACCCCATGGTTTCAAATCAATTATCACCATCCAGTGGCTATCTCATGATGCTATTTACACTAACGAAGCCTTAATGAGACTCCACGTTGCTCAGATTCACACCTTGCTCTCAGATGTTGAAACATAAAGAACAACTTTCTGTGTTTCACATTAAGGCATTGCTTCCCCTAAATGGATGCAAAAGTTGACGTAGGATGGTAAATTTTACACGTGAAGGTGTGAAGTATCCCTGTCTCAGAACTCTCTCCTGTGTGCTGTTGAACCAGATGCTAAAACCCCTGCTGCAGCTTTATACTGTTGACCAGAGTGAAGCTGTGGTCAACAAAGCAGTGTGTACAGGGCAGCTCTCATGTGTAGGTCAACTTTACAAGTCTCATGCAAACAGATGCACTGTGTGGGTGTCGTTTCACTAGATAATTAAAGGTGAAGAAATAGAGTTTCTTCAGGCAATTAAATGTGATAGAACATTGTTAGAGCCACGTACCTGTAGAAGTAGATCATCAGAGCACCCTGGAGAGCCTTGTAAGAGAGCCGCCTCTCACCTTTAGCACAATGAAAGAATATTTTACTTCAAATAAAAAAGTAGTTGGTTTTATTCACATCCTTGTGAGCCAGAGAATAAATGTTGAAGCCCACGTAGCAACACTGAGGGCTTGTATTATGTGGAGTCAAATCTCAACCACACTTGGCTAACACTGCACATCTGATAATCAGTTTGAAGAAGACACACACCTTTGCTAACGAGATGGTCATGGCGCTTTTCATCAAACAGAGACGTGAACAGCTCTCTCTGTTTGATCAGCTCAGCCATCATTTCCTCCTTCTCTTCGGAGTCTGGCTCTTTCTTAAAAAGATAAATAAAAAAGAAAAATACAGTCCGTCAATCATCCGTGCAATCCAGGGGGAGCAGAGAAAGTTTGCTCCCAAAGCCAAAGTCATCTCTTACCTCGATTTTCTCCTTCTCCAGATTCAACCCATCAAATATATTGATTTCCAGCTTTTCCCAGAAATTGAATCCATCCGCCTCCAAGCCAGGAGTTCTCTCCAGCCACTCCTGAGAAGAACAACCCCGAGTTTCATCACATTATTACTCTGTACAGCAGCAGAAGGACTGATCCACAGCAACATAGAAAAGCAGCAGCGGTTTACAGCAGAGTAAAGGGGCCTGCTTTCATGATGTCTTTTGTAAGTTTAAAAATGGATGACTATACACAGGTGTTTGGTGATTGTTAGACGAACCTCAACCAGCTTCAGGAGTGGTGGCTCCTTTTCAGTGGCGAGCAGCATCTCACTGTCATGACCCTTGAAATTGTCTCTGTAATGGCGTCTGTTGTAGGGAACTCTCTGGTTGTCTGGGACTCCGATTTTGTTCTCTAACAGCCGAAACTGAAGGCTTTGGAATCCAGAGGCAGGAGCAAGATATTCTCTACATGGGCAAACATAAACAAACAAATCAGCGATTAGGGACACAACAAGGACACTCAAAAAAAAAAAAAACAACAACATTATACTGGAAAGCTGCTTATAAAAATTTAAGAGTTTAGGTAGAGAGTGGAGAAAAGCCACTTTCAGTTTACCTGAAGTCGAAGAAGTCCAAGGCTGTCATTGTTTCCAGTACAGCAAACTGGTCGACCAACAGTCTGAAGATCATTACAATCCTGTGGATGCGTGTGTTCACTTTGAGCATGTTGCGCTCATCTCGGACCTGAAAAATAGCAAAATATTAAAGATAAAATTAACTCATAATAGTACAACATGCAATAATAAAAAAACAAAAGTGTGACTCCATTGGGGCTAATTTAGATCCAGTCCATCAGGGCTGTACTGAAAATGTTTGTGTTTATTCAAGTCTCTTTTAGGCCAGGTTTGCCTGACAAAAATGGAAATCAGTCAAATAAAATACCTGAACTTTTTTGAAAAATGTTTATAGTGAGACTTTTCTTTAAGACTACTCTCAGTTTATTCAGATTGTTCCAAAATCCAATCTTTGGCAATGAAGTCTAGTTTAAATAACTAAAGTGTACAAAAAGTACTTTCTACTTCAAACTGAAATATTGGAGTTCATCAGAGTTCAAAAAAATTGTTGCATAACATTTGTGATGTTCCCTCTGAACAGAAAAGTCACTTACATGTCCGCTGATGAAGATGTCTCGCACTGAGTCAAGCTCAAACAGAATCTGTTTGAACCACAGTTCATAGGCTGAAGAGGAAAACATGAAGTTTTAACATCATAGAATACAACATTCAAAAAGCAAACTTTCACTGTCTTAAGTTTTTAGCCTTAAAGGGTTTTAAAAAAAAAAATCTGCATCTATGGTGAAATAGTTCATATCATAAACATTCAAAAAAATACTGTAAATGCATTTCAATCCAGTTAAATCACTCTACACATAAAGAGCTTGGACGAAGCAAATGTCTCAATAAATAATGTTTTACCTTCAGGCAGGAAATGGAAAAATACTCTCAATCACAGTAAAACCACAATCGTCTTACCTTGATGGGTGACAATGAAGAGGTGCTCGTCATGAATCTTGTTACCCTTTACTTCACTTTGCAGCACTTGGGCTGTGACTATTTTGTCAAGCTGAAAGATGAAAGAAAATGAAATGCTTGAAAAAAAAAATAAAAAAATTGGCACAGAGTATGGAAAGAATGAAAGGTTGTGATTTCTACCTGCAGGTAATCTCCGTAAATGATTCCTCCTTTACTGGCCTTGTTAACACCTGCTTGAGAAGCATCGTCTTCTTCTGCTGGTTTGGGAGGCTTGTTTTTAAATAACCTGCAGTATAAAAAGAAAAGACTTTTTCGTTACTCTGTTAACCCATCTTAAACTATGTTGATCTGTTAATCTGAAAAAATGAGAAAAATGGAAAGAGAAAAAAATGACAAACGTACAAATGCCTCTTCTCAAAATACGGGCATCCACTCATGATTTGTCCAAATCAGTTGCAGAAATGTTGTGTTTCTCTTCCCTGGTCCAAATGTACTAAAATTTCCCACAACACAATCCAGAGTTATAAAGACTCACCTCCGCCAATCACAGTCACACTACAGCCATCATCCGGCACACCTCTATTTGCCCCATGGAGCTGTTTACCTTGAACCGGGACCACCTTCTGGACTTTGTATGACCTGTATAAAGAACAGTCACAAGACCCCTTTGAAGTAACATAATGAAAAAGAAAGAAATACTCTAAAGCTTTAAGATTTAAAAAACAAACCATCTAAAATATACTGAAGTAAAACAAGTGTCTGAATGGAGATGAAACAAATAATATCAAGTAAATGGTCACTTGCTTTTCTGTTTTGGTCTTGGTCACATGATGTCTTCAGTGTTTGTGCTCACCAGTATTGACATCAGCACGTATGGCCACGAGCAGATGATAGACATGTTTATATAAGAGTATGAATGCAAGGTGTGCAGACTTGATGTGTAACTCGTGTACTGACATCACAAACATGAAGTTTGAGCTGGCAAACTTAGCATGCTGCTGTTTTGATGATAAGTTTAAAGAGTTTTGCCAGTAAATGACACTAAGTTTCATTTTTAGAAAAGGAGGGTTAGTTAGTTAATCCACACTTTCATACTTTAAACACGTACTAAAATGAAAGTGTTCACCAGAAACTGTGTAAAATCAAATCTAGAGGAGTTGCAACATAGTTAAAATTTATATAGACACATTTTCCTAAGTGGCCCTTTTCCTCTTTCTTCTTATGTCTTTTGCTGCTGAAAAACTATAAACATTGTGTCATACATGTTTGTCAAAGTCTTTCTGTGTTAATCACGCACTGTCCGTCTAGGTCACTGGACTCATCCCCAAATATTTGAAGTTTGGTTAATGTGTGCTTTACCTCGGTGACCAACAAGGTTACAGAGAGTGCAGTGACAATGCATGTGTTCCTAAAGAAAGTACATTTAGCATATGTTTGTGCTCATTCATATGTATCTGAGAAATTTGATTTATACATACCCCCTTGGTGCAGGATATGCTAGCCATCCATAGCCTCTGACAAGCTAGAAATGCAGTTTCTGTGTGGCCTGGATTAATAGCTGGGGAGTCCACTACAGTTCATTGTAAATATTTGTTTGGAATCATTCACTTTTGGCAAGAACCGATGAAAAGTTACCACTGTCCCTCCCTACCACCTGATCCCAAACAAAGTTAACCCAGTTTCATCAGTTTAGGACTCAGACTTCACAATCCACTCGCTGTAAATCTCTCCAAGATCATTAGCACCCTTGTTTTTCACCCACTCCCTTTGTAGACTCCTCAGCACAGTCCCAACAGCCTGTGCAACTGTCCTCAGAAGATCAGAGGGATGATAACAAGCAGCTATTTCTGAATTGGGACATGGTACAAGCCAAGCAATTTAAGGCTGCGGAGTGAATAAGAAGAGCAAAGGCAGCCCAAAATTCTTTGTTCTTGTTCTCTTATTGCAAAGATGAATAGGATGCTTCTGGGGACTGGGTGCAGAGGATGAGATAAGCGAGATAAGATGAGGCCTCTAATGTAATTCTTCGAAGCCTTGACAGACCTGTCTGTCTCACTGATAGGACACATGTGTCATTACGAAATCTACACCGTCTGAGTGAGTCACTCATTACAGGAAAGTTTGAATATAGCTTTGTTTTTATCTAACTGCTGTGTAAAAACCCCTAATGAAAGATAAACTATCTCCCCTGTATTTCCTTGCCCCTTGCCCTTATACTCAGTAGGACTGCAGCTTCGTATGTTTATCATGTGTCTACTAGCGGCTGCTTCCTTCCTTCCTTCCTTCCTTTCTTCCTTCTTATCAGGTTTAATGTTATGCTTTCTGTATCCCAAACTACTATTTGAACAGCTTTAACAACATTGACTTCAAGCAGTCAAACTTTGTCAGTTTGGTTTTCATGGAAAGAGCAAAAAGCAAACCAGAAAAAAAGCCGTTATTTGTGCTTTTTGTAAGATCTTTACATTGCTGCTCTACTTTCTGAATGTCACAAGAAGTATTATCTTCTCTGACAATCTACTGTGTAAAAATATTTATTATGATATGCAACTGACTGAATTCTTAAGTGCGTCTGCTGTGAAATAATATGAACATGTGTCAGGTCTGTTTGAATGTTAATACTTCACTGTTTCTTTGTCTTTCGGATCATTTTTTAAAGAAACACTTTAACCATTATCATTATCAATCTATACTTTCCATTGAACATGTTAATGCAATGTTTGTGTACTCCTATTTGTTATTAATCTACATAAATCTTGGGTTTATGTCTCTGTAATGGCCAGTCATACCCAGAACCCAGTCATTATCATAATGGCTGAGTTGAATACCTGATTCTAATTGGTCGACACTCAGCACCAACATTCTTTTATCCCCTGACTTATCCCCCCGCTGGGGACATGGCACAAATCTCAAACCATGGCACACTTGCATATCAATTCATTTACTTTTGTAAATTAAAAAAATGCACTGAATTTAATTGTCCTACCCGTGATTACATAAAGTGAGAGTTATATGGCAAAAATGCAATGATGCATTGGTGGCGTTTTGTTCATTTAGCACAGCAACTTGAGGTAGAAATCCTTAATAAAACAGGTGCATTAGGGTGAATTTTTTGAACTAACTATCATCTAAAGTTATGTTTTCCAGGAGCACAATACCTTTATGTGTGAAGAAGTAATAAGAAGCTGATGCCAAAGCCGAGGACAGCTTGTTATATGAGGATCATACGCCAGACCTTCTGTGATCCCAGGAAAAGAAAGCCTGATGGACCTTTGTGATGGCTGTGGTTGAAACATCATTATGTGAAAAAGGGAGGTCAGCTGTTTTTTTCTTTCCCTCTTTTTTTTTTTTTTTTCAAAAACAAAGTCCTGATGACCATTGTATGCTTGTTACAATACCATCATACTGAGCCTTTTTAGTTTTTATTAAGAGTAGTTTTGAGCTAAAAATGAAGGAGTAGAGGAAAGACTTAAGGTTGATCCTGACTGATGTATCAAGGACTGTGGCCTCTCTACATGGGACGCCTGCTCTACCAGCTGAGCCAAACCCAAAAGTTTGTTTTTAGACTTCTTACACCCAATTTTAATGTTGTTACACTTCGATTTAATTCATATTACCGAATGACTTTGGAGAAATTGCGTTCCCCTCCTCCTGTAACATCCGAGGTTGAAGTCTCCCACAGTGAAATTAATTCTGTATATTTTTTTCAGCCTCTGCACAGAAATACTTTTGCGATGGAATTCAGGTTTTCTGTCACACCTCAAATTGTATTTACCTCTGCAGGCCCTGTTGATATTGTGTTGAAGGGAAAGTCTACAAGCTGTCAGCAGAAGGTGAGTAAAAGCAATAATGAATGCTATCACCTTGTGTGCATCGGAAAATCTAATAAGACTGGTTGTCAGAAAGAAAAAAATCGGCTTCGGTAGAAGTCATTCAGGGACATCAACGCTCCAACATTGAAATGAGTTTTGCAAACAATAGACTATTTGTTGCAATGTACACCATCAGTGGTAGGAAAGTCAGTATAAGATTAAAATCTGTGATACCCTTGAAGGAGCAAACAGCCACACTGTTGTTTTATTTACTAGAGGCTCATTAGAGAGCTCAATCTGTTGACTGTTTCATATGTTTGTAATTATTTAATCTGCTCAGTTGATGCACTTGCTTGCACAACCCTAATATCACATTGAGGATTCTGTATTACCTCTGTAAATATCCTGTGTATCACTGATTTTTTCATTACATGCACCTCTTTGTCATATGCGTATATCAGCAGGGCAGCTTTAAAATAATCTGAATGGAGGTCCAGGCCTGTTCCCTTAAATTCCTCAGAGTCAAATCTGTATGACAGCAAAGACATTCTAGCAAACTGCCTTCATAAATCTGAGATGTATGGCGTCAAACTCCAGCCTTGCTCAAGTTATATTTGGCACCTTAGTTCCTCTTTGGTGTTGTAATGTTTGATTGTGCCCCCAAGATGGATTGCAAAACCATTTCATGTTTGGAACTGCGATTCAACATGGCTACCCTCGCGTTGCATGCATAAAATGAGGCTCAATTGAATTATGAAACATGCCTCCTTTTTTCTCTTTCTCTGATGTGGTTATTGCATGGTGCTTTTGGGTCTTTGATGTTCTTGCAAAGTCGTGCCATCTCTTTTATATAAGCCTTTGAAGTGGGTCTAGTTACACTGCGTAGTGCTACGCAGCACTGTTGCTTTGGCAGTGCTGACTGTGGTCACAGTGTGATACTGCAGCAGAACTGCAGATCGTTTCAATATTATTGCTTTATCTATTCCATTTGATGTCTCTTTGAATTAACCTGGAACTTCCAGAAGTGATTTTTTTGACAGAGGTCCCTTTCAAATCTCTGCCACTACCCAATTATTTGAAGATAAAACTTTTCTAACTTTGAAAGTGTAGTTTAGACTACATTTAATAAGTACACAAGAACATACAAACAGTCGGCATGAGGCCTTTGTGAACTATGCACTTTGTACCACTAGGGAGCATCAGAGGACTTTTAAGAGAATCAAAGATTTGAACCCTTGATATATTGCAAAGTTTTTTTTTCTTTTCAGCAGAGCTCTGATATTCTTTGTAAAGATATATCAGAACAAATGTGGGTTCCTTTAAGTTCACTGCAATTTCACTTAGAGTGAAAAACAGACTTGCTCACAGGAAAACTTTAATAAGACATTTCATTATAGGTGGGTGAGTTTACCTTCTAGGAGTTTGATGATAACTTTAAAGGAGTGTGTTTTTAGGATTTTAGAATCAAAAAGATGAAGCTTTGTTAAACTGCACATTATTTTTTCCATATATATATAAAGAAGTTGTGAGATGTAGCAGATAGGGGGTCATAAACAACAGCATAAAACAACCTTTGAGCAAAGAATATTCTCCTCCCATTGGGTTATGGATGCTGTTTGAAGTTTACCATGAAAAAGAAAGTCTTTCATTTGAAGGGGGTTGTTTCAGCATTATGTATTCCACCATCAGAGCTCCTCTGCGCTTTGATAAATAGCACTAACATTGGTATGGGGAAGCTCATCAAAACTTGTATGCAATATTAAAAACTCAGCCATTGTTCAAAAATAAACTAATATTCACAATTCATTTTGGTTGAGCAACTAACTGAAGCTCACTGTCTACATCATTGTTCTGACTGCAGAGCAAACTTCTGTTTAAAGAAACTTAAAATAGCAAAGTTAATGTCAATGCTGTATTTGTTTCAGCTTTGTAAGTCAGAAAATGTAGTTTTAATCATTAATGCCATTTGCGATTTGCTGATTTTTAAAACTCTAAGGCAATGCATACATAACTATTTGGTACAACATTAAGCATTCATGGTATGCAAATTAGAGTCTGTGAAATTTTTCCACTTAAAGACGATTTCTCACTTCCCATTTGCATACATAAACGTTGATTTGTAAGATGGCAACAAAAGGCAGAGCTTTGACTAATTCAAAAAAACAACACACCAAGAAGAACCCCAATATAATTTTAATCCATGAGTGCATATAACATTCAAAATAAAGTATACCTACCGAGAACATGGACGTGATCTATATCTGGATCCACTGTAACCTTGTTTATGTGAGATGGGTTCATGAAATATTTGTGTAGATGAAATATTCATTGGACAGGAAGCCAGGTCAAAAGGCATTATGCCCAATAAACATTAAATTTAGTGGAAATAATAGTTAACTGCATGTTATAGATACATCACCACTTGTAAATACTTGTCACTACATGCACAGGTTTCTGTTAATTACTTAAACAGAGCATTGTGAAGAAGCCCCACATAAGCCATGTTATAAAAGGAACAGAACTGAAACAAAAGAGAAAAAACATGACTGAAAACTCTAAGAAAATAAAATCTAAAAATCAAAATCAGTTGGACTTTATTCGTCATGTATGAACACAACATAAATTACTGTTAATATGACTAATACAGACATTTACTCAGATTCTTAAAAAAAAGACATAAAACTCTTGCATAATTTACAAAACATGGTGTCCCTGTGCTATCCAAGACACATCTGTGCCCCCCAGCCCCCCAACAGAGTTTTTCATTCGTTCACTGTCCTTTTTTCTTTTTTTTCCACAATGGATATTAGGTATTTAAACACGGAAACTGTTTTTCTTCTTTTCTGTTTAAAAACATCTTAAAGAGAATAAGACAATTTGATGTTTTCAATGTTTACAGTGCTGAATCTGATATACATAGTGGCTGCTCTGTGAGGATATCGGTAATGTCAGAAGTCTCTGATTCTAAAAACAAACATTTGTTCAAGGACATTGCTTGTTCTCGCAGTGTCATCTCTCCAGCCCCGTACTTCTAGAGAAGTGCAGATGCGCAAATGTAAACATCTCCCTAGCTCTGATAATACTTTCCGTTGAGCCAGACTTTTCTGGATAGAAACAAAGCAAATAAAAAAAAGAACGTAAAACACTAAAATTAGCTCACTGTGTCCCAAAGATGCCTCTATCCCTCTGCTTTAGAGTCCAGAGTCCAAAAGACTTGTGCAACAGAGGAACCGACCTGTAATTGCCATGTTAAGGCTTGGTGTAGTTATACATTTACTCTGCAGTCCCTAGGTCACAATGCACAGCATTGCCATTGACCCCTGTATTTTTTTTGTCTTTATTTTTTATACAAAAACACATGGACACTCAGGGTACATACAGCAACCTTTGATTACAGCTGCTTTTCTTTCTGTCTGCTAGTATGTCTCTACCAGTGAAAGTCTCTTTGGCAGAAAATGCACCTCGTATTGTTACCTTTTCCCAATTTCACTTTGCCGGAGAAAGTGGATGTTATTAGCACTGTCTGCTAATTCTGGATACTGCTCAATGGAGAGCACATAGTACCCATCATACCCCAAAACTTTTCCACTACTTAAAAGCTGCCTCTTTTCTCCCTCTGTCCAAGGTCGAACCCCCTCCTCACCATCTCGGACCCGCTGCTGTTCTCTGGCCCACGCTCCAGCAAGGGCACGCTGACGCGCAAGCTCAACAACCCGTGCTTTCTCCTCATCCACTGTGGATCCATAACGGATATGCAGAGCCAGATTACCAGCTCGAATCTCCACATCTGCGAAGCGACGAGTCCGACTATCCATGACTGTGGTGGACTGGGAAACAGTCACATTGACTCCGTTCTCCAGAGTCTTGTGTCCACTGGTGAGGTGCATTGCAGCAAGGTCAGCATCTGGAAGGCCTGGCTTCACAAAGTAGTGCGTGTCACGCCCTTCTATCGTGAAATGGAGGTCTTCCAAATAGAAAGCATTGTTGAGGATTGTCGCAACCTTGATGCAGTCCTCGCTTGCCACATTGAGTGTGTGAGTGTGAACACTGCCTTTGTAGATAGCGAACATAACAGCTCTTCCAATGGGAGACATTGCTGCTGAGAACCACAGCCAAGACTTTTCACCCCTGCGACCTCGAGTGAGATGGACCTCTGGCAGCCGCTCGAATGACAAGAGGGAATGCGCTTGTCTGGTTACTTCCTGCTGGACCCCAGAGATAGACTGTAGGAGGAGTGCAGTGAAACGTTAACGCCTGAACATGGCAGAACCTGGCTTTCCAGGCCATTTAGAACCAGCTACTGCTCTGCCTCAGAGAGTTTTTCATCCCTGTCTAATATAATGGTGTTTTCAAGCTGGTTCTTCCAGCCAAAAGCAGATAAAACCCCATGACAATTTTGCAGCAACACTTTTTTGCGTAAAGGCCTAAGACCAAGAATCATAAATAGCTCCAAAAGATTGTTTTAACAGTAGCATCACCCTAATAATGCATATAAAAGTGGACAAAGTTTATTCAAATGGTGACTAAAACAACAAAGAAGAAAGCAGATTTTTTGCTTTTTGGGAGTTTCATTATGCAAATAAGGCCCAATTAAAATTGATAGACTATGAAATACATAGCTATCCAATTAGTGGATGGCAGCTATAATGTACTGCTGTAAGACAAAAACAATGGAAACAACATTCATTTTGTTGTTTGTTTATCTGATTCTCCTACATTTCTTAAGCATATTTTAAGCCTGAGGATTATGATGGTTGCTTTTCCCTGTTCTGTTAACTCTGTGCTTCATTTCCACGAGAAATATCACTGCTACCCACCGGCAGATCATCCCAGCGCTGACTCTTCACCAGTTCATAGGATGGCATGCTTAAATCGAACTTGGGAACCGGATACCCAGGAATGGTGTTGTGAAGATGAAAGCCAAAGGTTACAAGCCAGCTGTTCACATCTGCTCAAAAGAAACGAATCAAATACAGAAAGTTAGAAAGTATGACATCAATACCCCTGTGCAGCAACATATTTTAGGAGATAGAAGGAAAAAATGTTTCCAAAGAGGATAAAACATGTCCAGTAAATGTTAATTAATTGAGAATTAAAGCAAATTAGTAATTATCATCAGTAATTACTACTAAAAGCTGCAACTGTAATAACTCTTACCTGCAACATACTCCTTCATTTCATGGACTTTACTGATTGGGTTGTTATTTCTGAACATGTATAAATTAAAGGGAGTTGGTTCTTTGCCAAGCTTCTTCCAAGTAGAGACATCTGGTACAGTCCACCTTCCAGACATTATATCATAATCCTGCTCCCCAAAGTGCAGCAGTTTAGTCAGGGGATCATAAAGTCCTCCGTGAAACCCGAGCACAAGCTGGAAGTCTGGGTTCGAATCAAAGTAGACCTCACCATATGCCGTGTACTGGAGCTGTTTGACCAGAAGGCCATTGCTAGTGAAGACAGCCAGAGGTGTGCCGGTGTTATCGCATGCGATGTAAAACTCCTCCCCACTGCTGATTTCCATAGCAAACAAGTGGCCTTGAAGGTCGTAGTAGAGCGATGTGATCTCTGAGCTGGAGTGGTTGTATACATGTGTAATCCTGGCTGGGTAGCTCAAGTCTGCGTAGAAATACTGCAGGTGCTGGCCCAGGCTTGTCTTGGTTGAAACTCTGCGTCCAAGCCCGTCGTAGCGATACTGAATTGTCCAGCCGCTACTTTTGCTGTAGACTCGCACCAGAAGTCCTTTAGAGTTGTACTCAAAAATTTCTGCTCCCCTCTGACGCAGGAAACCATCCTCATCCATTCTGTACTGGATATCTCCGAGGCGAGTGATGCGATCTCTCAAGTCATAGCGTAGAGGAAGCAGTCTGGCACTGTTTCCAGCATTCAGCAGATGCAGATTTCCATTGAGATCATACGTATAGCGCCACATCACTTTATCGTTCAGGTACACGGTCTGGAGCTGGCCGTCTACATCATATTCATAACTGTACTTGGTGGTGTTTGCAAAGGGGCCAATCTTGATTTCTCGTTTGATGACTCTGCCTACGTCATCATACTGGAAAGTGATCCAGTACATCAGGGAGCGGAATATCTCATACTGGATCTCCTTGATGCGCCCATGTGCATCAAAGTGCTTGGTGTAGGTCATGACTGCAGTGGATATGATCTGATTTATATCATAGTAGATCACCCCGAACTTCCCAAACTGCTCAACCTTTCCTGAGATGTCGTCAAACTGATACAGATCGATTGGTAGTGGAGTTTCATTGATGACACCTTGCACGCTGGTGACCCGCAGGCTGCTGTCATAGGTGTAATCAAAGCGTGCGTTCACCATGCCATCCTCACTGAAGCGGAAAATCTGTCTATCTACCAGGGGACCCACTTGCCGGTAACGGATGGAGCAGATAAAACCTTCATTCTGCAGGTTGACAGTTTTCAGCACACCTGCTGTTTCGTCGTAGGTGAAGCTGACTCTTGTGCTGTCATACAGAATCTCTGACAGTTTGTTCTGGCGGCGGTACCTGTACAGGACCCTTCGGCCTGTGCCCAGGTGAGCTACTCTCAACAGGAGGCCATCTTCGCTATAGTCTACAGCCACTGATGCGTTGCTCTCTGGAGGGTGATAAAGGTTTCTGTAGTAGCCCACTGAACGGATGGTCTGCATGGTGTAGCGGGCTACACTTGGCATTGTGACAGCAGAAAGTCTGTCCAGGGAGTCAAAATCAAAAATGTACTGCCGTTGACTGTGGAGCAGGAGAACCATGGACTGGAGGGAAAAGAGCAAAACAGAAAATGTTTTCTTGAGTTGTATAATACATATACATATTATATGTGTAATGCCAGGCAAGTCTGAGCAGATATTTCCTCTTTCTGAAAAGGAGAAGGAGGGGAAATGAAAAATGCAATAGGTAGTGTTGACTTTTATGGCTGCAAGACAGCAGCTGGCAGATGTGCTGCAGATTATCAATGAAGTTTGCAAACCTCCAAGTATATTTTTTGTCTTGTAGTCAACGTCAAACACAAGCCTATTAATTTTAATATTCCAATACCCACAAACTTAATTAATTTACAGTATATGCAGTTTGAAGTGTGGGCTGCCTTTTCAAGGTGTACGACCCCTCTGGTGAAAATGTCACGCCAAGTCATCCGTAGCTACACAGAGGTTCCCTGCGCTCCCTGAGCTCCGTGTGTTCCTTATGTCAGAGTGTTGACATGGCTTTTCCAGGTCACGCAATGACAGGATGCAGACAGAGCGGGCTCAGGAAATCTCTGCATGTTTTAATAGCTGCTCCACTCTCCACATAAAAACCAAGTTATTTTTGTTAAGAGATGAATAAAGATATTTTTCACTGTCTGACATGATGTAACAACAGGCTGCGAGATGAGATGAGTAGTCTGTTTCTTAAATAAAGAATTTGCACATTTTATTCTTTCATTGTCAGTGTATGGTATAATATTCTTTCTTGAAAACTCTACAGTTTTAGAATATTTTTCATTATTTGTCAAATATGACTCCTTCATTTTTCACAGAATACTCAAATTCTTGTCTACTCTCTGTAGACTTGGAGACCTGAAACCTTAAAGTCTTGATAAATGACACAACTATTCATAAACGTCTGAACATTTTTATACACGGTTGTCAGAGAGTGGAATGAATTTGACATCTGAGTCAATGCCTGTTGGATTGAATTGTGCTCTTGCTGAGTTTTAGTTAATCATACCCTGCCAATGACTCAGTGTGTTGTATCTACATTTAAAGTCTTTTGGTTTCTACCTCTCTGGCTGTTAAGATGAGGTTTGATTAGACTTTTTAAGTTTCAGCCAGTCAAATTCTAATAGTTTCATATGTAAAGCAACATTATTTAACATTCATCTCATTGCTATTGCAAATCTGATATACAGTTTAATTTTGACTCTGACATTAAATGCTGCCTACAAATATAATATCAGAAATGGTCAGAACAGCTGAATAAATGAATCAGGTTATATTTCCATGTCTTCCTTCTCAGTTTGCTCCTGAATTTTTCTCAACAGGCATAAGCTTTAGAGATCTACAGATTATGGATGCCTCCTTAACATTTAATATCTAAATCTTTAAAACGATGTTATCAAGTCAGCAGGCGTGGCAGAGTAATTACTGTGTTTGCTTGGTGTCACTGCATAGAGTATAATCATGTAAACTAAAACTAGCATTTTCCTCCTGTATGTTTCAGACTTTCTTCACCCTGATGTGGTAATGACAAGCCTGCTGGACAGTAAATCCAACATGATTTCCCTCCAGCTATTTTCTCACCTGCTCCAGGTAGGTATAACTCCATATCTTCCCATCAGCAAACACCCTGGATATCAGACGGCCTTGGCTGTCATACTCGAGTCTCTCAGTGGTTGGACCCCTCTGCAGGGCGCTGATTTGCCCACTGCTGGTGCGGCTCACATTAACCGGCAGTAGCTTACTGCTGGGCATCCACAGCACTGGGTGGCCCGCTGTGTCGTATATAATCTTTAGGAGGAACTTCCTGTGGTCATCATAAATCTTCTCCGTCCTCAGGGTACGATCGTAATCGACTGAAAGAATGTTCCGTCCGTTCACCTGTGAACAACATTTGATTTACATAAGAACAAAGGAGGACGAAGGACAGCCACTAATCCTACTCTCCATGACAACAATCTACACCTAAAAGATCAAAGAACGTACAGGAAACATATTTTCAATGCGCTGCGCTTACCAGACAGATTAATAATGAGAAGAAATCCTCATCATGACACTGTGCTTTGTGGCTTTAAAAAGTTTTTCACAAGAATTCTCACTACAATTGTCACAGAGATTTACACCCTCTCTACAAGGCTCATTAAACTGAGAGACACTGGCTGTTGTTCAGGTACACTTAAATCATAACCTCTTAAATTTAATAGGTATAAAAAATTACTCAGAGGCAAAGCAAGCGTCCAAAGTTGAGTTCATGAAGTACCTTTAACAATAAATTTGGCTGTCATTTTCTACCGAGGAGAAATAAGAGAAGCTGGACTTGTTAAAAGGACCAGACCATTGATATTCCTCTGCCTTAGGGATTAAATTTGGAGGCTACTCCTTCACTTCAATTTTAAGATTAAGATGCTTTTTTAGGCTTTAATAAAGAGTGAAGCCGCTGCAAACAACAACAAAAACACCTGTCAGTTTTTTGACAGTTTAATCAGATTAAAACCTTTATAAAATTAATTCCTGTCCCTTTCTTTGGAACTGTTGCAACATATTAAGATCTAATTTTATGAAAGCAGATACCTACTCTTGTATGCTGATCATTTTCATAAGCCACAAGGAAGAAGGAAAAGAAGAAATAACCGAACATACCCTGAGTTTACGCCCAAACACGATTACTTTCCCTCTGGCTTGTTCTTTGCGGAAGCGCCATTCAACCAAGTTTTGCCCACTCTCCCCTGGCAGGCTCATGTTGCGTCTGGCCACAGTTGGGTTGGCAGCTCCTGCCAGGATGTGGGGCTCTGTCTGGTAGTGGGTGTCCATCCCGTTGGCATAAGTAATCCTCAGCGAATTGTCAAAGCCCACTTGAAAGCTACTTCTACATTGGTCTGTTGATGATAATAAAAAGAGCAGCTTGTAACAGAGGTGATAACAAACAAGGATTTATGCTTAAGATTTTCCCCTGAGCAAAGTTTTGGGCGTACTTAATTATACTTTGAGTCCATAATATGTAAAACTAAATAGTTTTCATTAAACAGTGCACATGAATGATGTGCTGAAATAACTGGACCATCTGGCTCTGGCAGAAAGTAGAAACCATTTAGATACAAGGTTGATGTGTCTCCCTGACACTCCAAACCTGCACACTGAGAGAGTAATCATTTACACTGTCGTCTGTCAGACCCTCTGAGCCGTAATGATACACGACTTAAGCTTACTCAACATTGCCCTGGCGACCCTTGAAACAATGACAAATAACAGCTTACAAAGTAGCCACCAGAGCCGGGAACACGACGCTTGTTGTCTTACCCTGAGCCAGCGTGTAGAAGGCACGGATGGTTGAGGTATTCGTGGTGATGCTGATTTCCTCCTCTGACATGGAGCTTTCAATGTCCACTGTCAAGGCGCTGTAGATGTCTGTGTACAAGTTATTCACCATTCCGGTGGGGAATGTCACATTCATTAGCCGTCCCTCACTGTCATAGCTGTTGGAGAAAGAGGACATCAAATGACAAAGGCGTGATAAGTATGAGGGCTCTCGGTGCCACAGTGCATTCAATTATCATCTCTTTTATATTTGTTGAGGAAGACAATCGACTTTATTGTAATTAAAATGTCACTTTTTTTTCTGGTGTTCAATTTCTTGAGCATAAGTGAGGGGGTGTATCAACCCAAGGCGCCATCCAAATATTTGATATGGGAGAATGACACATCTCATCAGCCACCCTTTTCGCCTTGGTTTTATATGACTGAATTCAATTATTTGCTTGATTGATATGTCATTACACTCTCAACTGAATGCTTTGCTTTTTTAGTTATACTGGGGTATCATTTATGCTGTAATGGGACATGACAGCGAATTACACAAAGGAGAAAAATTCAATCACTGACAGGACATGCTGCCAAAATAAAGTGTCACTGGATAGATGGTCCTTTTATTACACATTTGGCTTTTTCTTTTACTCCATTTCTTACTATTACCACACTTGACTATCCTGTTTTAGTCACATGGAAATAAGAAAGGGTCGCATACTTTGTGGATATTAAGTTGTTATAGTCTAACTAGGCTATATTACAGATCTGAGGCAAATTTTATAATTAGGTTTCAATTAAATGAGCAGCCTAAAGCAGTGTGCAGGTGAGCCCCAATTATAGAGTAAACTGGAATAAGCAATGAGAGAAGGCAGAACACAGAGCTGCACCGGTAGCTAAATCTTTGCCACTTGGTTTCATTAGGTTTTAGTTTAGCAGTTTTTAGAAACTAGTTTCAGTCCCAGCTCAGTATTAGGTGACTTGAAAGCTCAATGCGAAATCCTTTTTTCAGCAAGGTTGTTTGTGCTGCTCTCTCATCCATTTGAAGCAGGGAATACTCTCCCTGAGCATTTAAGTATCTGCCAGAAAGCCAAGTGCATTTGCTTACATAATTTCTATTAGTATGCACAAAATGGGAGGTGTGTTTTATTTGAACCATGGGCTTGTTCCAGATACAGAAAGCTTAAAGTGACTGTGACCTAAATCAGTCTCACTTTGGCAGCAGTATAAAAATGTGCACAGACAGAACCTGCCACTCTGAATTATACTTACTCGTAGAAAGTTGTCCAGCCAATCTCTGAAGTCTTTGTAGCCAGGAGACCGTTGTTACCATGGTAAGTAAGAAGCACCAGCTCCTGGCCCTGCGCTGTGAGTGTTTTCAGTCCACCGTTGGTGCCCATGGTTAGCCAGATCACTTGGTTGTCAGGGGCAACAATACGCACGGGTGTCCGGTTTGGATCTCTACGGATTCTCAGAGTGTTTCCGCTGCTGTCAGTAACAGCTGTGATGTCGTTCTCTGTGCTGTAGCTGAAAGAGTATTTCAAGTCCCCTGTGAGCAGGCTTGCAGTGTGCTGGTGGGTGCCATTGCTGTCGAACACATAAAGCTCCTGGGCATCAGGGGAAGCCACTTCATATGTGCCCACAGTGGTAGTCAAAGTTGGCCCATTTCTAGAGATGGCCCGGATGCGGATGTTGCCCAGGTCTGCCACATAGAGGGTTCCATCTGGAGCCGCCACTAACGAAGATGGAGCATTGAGCCTCGCATCTTTGGCATAGCCGTCCCCTGTCTGGTAGCAGTCGCAGTTGGCATCGTTCTTGCAGTCGCAGTCCGAGAGAGCCCCGGCCAAATGCGTTATCTCGCCATCCACAGAAACCTTCCGAATCCTACTCATCTTCCTCTCATCTGTCTCTGCTATGTAGATGGCTCCATGGTAAGATATGGTGATGGAGACAGCAGATTCCAGAGGGGTTAGCTGCGCCCTTTGACCACCAGCCACACCGCGCTCCAGTCCGGCCAACGGACAGTGGATGGGTCGGCCAGCTGCGATGCTCACTTGACCGTTTTCTGTGATGCGTAGCACGATGTTGTTATCCAGAACATACAGCGAGTTGTCCATTGGACTAACTGCGAGGTCTGTCGGCCACTCAAGAATCACCTGGAATCCAGGAAATCATCACATTAGTCTCAAGTTATTCCAAAAGGTTAACAGTTTTCTTTTAGGTTAAGGTTAATATCTACCCACTCTAAACACACATGACCTATAATTGCTATGCAGCACAAAGTGTGGCTCATCATTTAAGTGATGAATAAAATGAAGTTTAGTCCAGGGCCCTAAAAGTAATCTGCTATGAGCCAGCATAGAAACGACAACAAAACATAATGATATGATTTATGGAGGAACCCAACCTAACTTTTTAAAGTGCAAAGTTTTCTTCTGTTTTAATGTGCTAGAATTTATATGTAGAGAGCATCATTTAATTGGCCTGAAGGAAACAAAGACATAACAATCCCACAGCTTCTGGGTTTAAGATTAGCTCTTATCTTTTTATGAAGCTTATACATATATTTCTAGGATAATCAAAGCCACAATGACTTTTAAAACATTACATTTTGTACTCTTTTCCCTTTTTAACATTATAGTTAAGACATGTCACTCGTAGGATATTAATGGAGTGTAATGTCATTAGTTAACTCCTTTTATTGACACAGTATAGTTAGTGGTTCATGCCGTTTTGAAACTGTGTTGTAATAACTGTTGCTGCAACCAGAGGTGGGAGCAACCCGCCGGTTGGTCAGTTCAGGTTTAAATAAATAAATAAATGTCAAATTAGATCAAAACTAAGCAAAAAAATAAAAATAAAAAAAAATCTCAGCAGGATGGCAGCATTAATCACATCTTGGAAAAAGTACAAGCAGATATCAGAATCCACCCTGGCCATCTATTACAGTCTGCTTTTCAGAAATGTGTCAGAGAATAAAAAGCTGTTTATAGTAGCACAAATGACTGGCCTGGCCTTCAAACACATAACTGTGTCATTAAAACTGTCAAAATGCTTTTGAATTGTGCTTTTCCAAAGGGTGATTAATAATAAAACACAGTGCCTTTAAGGCTGCCACTAGTGGAACTGCGTAGAGCCAATTCTCTTGCTGGGATGCCTGAGGAGCCGCTGTCTCGCCAACACTGAGTCTTTATTGGCTCAAACCAAATGACTTAGTAATTAGCAAAAAGTGACAAGCTTAATCCTTTGTCTTTATGTTCTCTTATGTTTTCTCTTTTTATGTTCTCCACCCCCGCACATACACAAATTGCTTTCTCTGCTGTTTATGGTCAGCATAAGGATGAAAATGCCCTTATGCTGACAGAAAATACTCTCATGTTTTCTCTCCTGCTCAGTGCATGTCTGTTATTATCTAATCTGTCAAGAAGACAGTTGAGCATTTATAAACATGTGTTCCAGGGTTACTTGCACTTTTACTTAAGTAGCTGTTTCTGTTTAGTTCTGAAGTGTTTGTTTGAAGCCTTGCGTGTGCTTTTGTAAGGAAGCTGATCAGCATTAAAACATCAGAAATCTAATTAAAATGTAAATTGGTTAGTTAAAAACAAATTGAAAGAGCACTACTATGTCTGCCGCACATATGTAAGAGGTGATAGAAGGTACAACCTGATCCTGAGGCACTTTCACTCTCATCAGAAAACCACACTTAAGAATTCACTTTCTGCAGATACAGGATACAGATGGTGTGAAGTGACAGTTTTTATGTGATAAAAGCCTTTTTGGCTTTTTATTTTTTTTCATTATTCATTGACAGTACGAGCTCAAAACTCTGGAAGAAATAAATGAGGAGAGATATTAAATTCAAGCGCAGGCAGTTTCTTTGGAAGAGGTTTCATGGTATTGTAATGCTATAACCCATTGTGTGGGGACACAGCACTGCTTTTATATCTCCTCTTGTGCAGGTAGATGCTAAATTTTGTTGGACAAAGCCGGCTACCATTACTTCCTGTAAGAAGCGAAGGTTTTATGTGCTACAGCCTCCCCACTGGGCCCTGCTTCATTATCATGTATGGTGTAAGAGTCCTCAATCCTGAGTATTTCCAGTGGAACACTAAACACTAATTCAACCCCAGCCACATCAAAACAAGCCCCCCAAACTGAGTAATTATTCTTCCCTCCATATCATCTGCCGTGACCTGAAAACTCATCTCCTCAATAAACACTTCATGTCTCTACTTCCTGCCTAAATCACATCTTCCTCCTCACTCAAAATTCTCCCCTGTACTTCCAGAGAAAATGGTCTGCTCTTGTTGGGTTAAGAGCAGAAAACTTTTTATTCATCTCTGATGAGTCTTCACAGAGAACTTTGTCTTGCTGGCGCTGTAGGAATTGGAGCTTTTTTTCCCCGCAAATGTCATATTTTACCCTTGATAACATCTGTCAGTGTCTATTTTGTATTTAACATTTGTTTAACCAGGAACTCTATTCGAAGATTAAAGTTCTCTTTCTAACAGTACCCTGACTCAAACAGGCAATACAAGCAATGTCACTGAGTAATGTCACAACAAAGATAACTGGAAACATCTTCTGAGCCTTAAAGTCTGATTATACAACCAGAAATACTATTAAGAGAAATAATTCATAAACATCCCATCCATGAACAAACTGAACATGAACATTAAAAAAACACCTCAGGGTGCTCTTAAACCATTGGAGAAAATGAGTTGGAATGAGCTAACGGCATTAAACAACAAATGAACAACACATATGTTGCCAGATTTGAATATTCTCTGGTTTAGCAGCTGAAAGAGGGAGCAGGCAGTTTCTGTTGCAATGCTTGAAATTCCCAGAGAGAGACCGGATTTTGCAATTTTAAATTTAATTGCATAAGGAACCAGACTGAAGGAGCAGCATGTAAAAAAGGTCTTTTACTTGGTGGAGGAGAGAGTTTTGGGACTGTGAATAATAATATATCAAGGTGGTAGATTCATAAAATGGGTCTGTATGTCTTACTCAACCTGAAAAATAACCCAAAAATATATGTAATGGAAAAGATGAGGTACACTGCATGTGTATAAGCAGCTACAAAAGGCTGTACACCAGTGATGAGTCATGAGCGAGGAAACCTGAAAAAGGGTGAGAGGGGTGGAGCACAAGGTGGCACTGTGACATACTCAGTTTGAGCTCACAAGCAGGGTTAACAACTGTCTGGCACTTGGAGGCTCAAGTCACCTGATTTATGTCCATGCTGTTGTCGCATGTCAGGGGGCGTGCAGACGTCAGGTCGTTGGAGCCGAGGAAAGTGGACATGATGCCGTTCTGGTCCACCTTTCGGATTGTGGTGCCATCAACAAAGTAAATCATGCCGTTCTTGTCCACGGCGATGCCTGTTGACATCAGGTGCGAGAGGGGAGAAAAAGAGAGAAGATGAGAAGAAAGGAGGGAATAAAAGCCCTGTGATAACAGAAAAACAGGGCTGATATGGGCATCTCTGCTTGCATGACTCAGTGGACAGAACACGATGGATACATGTGTCAAGCTTGCCTTCCCATTATTCAGGTCACTGCAAAAAGCACAGCAGTCAATAATTCATAGGCTGCTTTTCTGGTATTAAATAATTTCTAAGGCAGAAGTGGGAAAGGCTGTATTCATACGGTATATATGCACTTGCCTCATCTTGTAACCCTCCTCTCTAAAAAAGGACCTCAGGAGATGGGGGTGTCAATGAGGGCTGAGTTTTTGGAGGTTTTCTGACATTTTTTGGACACTGGCAGCCATCAACAATCTGCACACCATTTGAGAAATGAATGAGCGAGAGAGCGGAAATGACAGCTTTGGCCAATTTTGGATGAAAGGGGTTGAAAGACAGGCAGTTGCCATGGTGACAACTGTGGACTAAATTGTCTCAATGATTGAGTGTCAGCTCAGAGTTCTTAGTTGCAGCCGAGCCAGTGTGGAGTTGCAATAACCATTTGTCCCAAACTGGGAAAATACATTAACAGGGCACGACAGCCTCCTCATCGCTCCCTGTGTCACCCGGCTGCTTAATAGAGAACAGCACCTATGGGATTCAATCATACCTCACATGGAGGGAGACTATTTTTTATTCTCCACATTGGTTTTAACATGCTGGGGTATTGATGTTTATCCCAGAGACGTGGAGCTGCTGATCTGACGTATAGTGGAAGATTGCTTGGTGTATTGAGGATTTAAAATGTTTTGAATAAGCTTCACTTTCAGTTTTTCCCCTCAGACTTTGATTTCTTTTTCAATGAAGCCTTTAAAAGCTTCTATAGAAGGTGAGTGGTTTGGTTTGACCTGTGGCTAGGTCTACACAAGATTGCTTTCTGCTAAAACATTGACGAGCCCAGGGAGCCCACGGTGAATCTTTGGGAGCTGGCTATTTGACGGTCTGAGATTCTCAGACAGATGAAAAGTGTCACATTTGAGCCGAGTTGACCAAATGTCTGAGGGGAGGAAAAAAATAGGAGCCATCTGCTGTTTCTTCTCCGGTCTCGGCTTCCACCCACTCCATCATTAGAGTCGCTCTCTCAGATTGCCTTCACTCGAGCCTTTATCACCCAGCTGAAGCTGAGCTATTGCAGTTGGCATTCAGAGCGGGCAACAACTAACGCACAACAATTCATCTTCGCCTTTTCATCCAGAAGACTTTATGGAAAAGTGAGCAATCCAAGCACAAATGGCAGAAACAGTCATGTGCTATTTTGAATGTGAGCTACCGGTTGTGAGTCGTGGGTATGAACTTTTGGATTGCTTGTACTTTAAGCTTGAGATGCCTGTAGTGTTAACTCTCACAAGATGTGTTTGAGGGGGAAAAACATCAATCATGTCAACATCTCCACAGTGGTTATTCCAAAGTTATGCAAAAAAAAAAAAAAAATGTTTCTGGAGGTTCAAACAACTGCTTTTTTGATATCACACCATTGCATTTTACAAACTTTACACTTGCATTCTGTTATTGGCTTGCTAACATCGATATCTGACTCACATCTGTGTTGGCACAGTAGTGCCCATGCATTTAAATGTACCACTACTGTCTCTAAGAAACCCATCACATTATCCCACCCCTACATGTCAGCACAACGTTTTCATTAGTCTGTACCTTTAGGTCCAGTGAGAGAGGCCTCTGGAGCTTTGCCTCCATCGCCACAGTGGTTCTCATCAAAGGGCAGACAGTGCTCCCCCGTCCCTGCCACCACCTCTGCATTGGACTGCAGATCCCTGGTCCCGGTTAAGGTTTTTGGTTTGTAAATCCTCCGGGAGTTGGTGTCTGAGACGTAGAGCTGGCCAGTGACTGGATCAGTTGCTAGGTAATACCGGTGTGCTGGGTTGTTACTGTATGCAAGACAAAAACTCAGTTATGCTTTCTTAGAATATTGCGACCTTTTCTTAGAGTGTGGCAAGATAGCCATTTAACCTATCCCTATAATGTGATCTTGTGCTAAATATCTAAAAAAAAAAAAAAAAAAAAAAAACATTCAACCCCAACTGACCCTGAAGAAAATAGAAACCATCTAACCAAAACCTGGAATCTTTGACAGAGCTGATTCATGTACATCTGTCTGAGAATAAAACGTGTTCACTGTGCACTCCAACATTTAAGAGACTGTAAAAGGTTAATTGTTTCAATACTTAATTCAAGACCTGCATACTTCCATATATTGTTTTAGGTGTAATGGAATCAGGGGACCATATTCAGACTGTTTTTTAATTGCTCTGAAAGTGATGGCAGAAAGTTAATGCGGATTTCCCGTCAGGTCGTGTTCTGAGCATTTAAGCCATCATTAAGGCCGTTATTTTGTGAAACGCACACCATACGTGCCTAATTAAGTGTAACTGTTTTCTTCCAGTCCAGTTGCAGCTTAAAATATAAACCTTATTATCAACCTCACACAAGTAGCATAATTGTCATTTATGTGGCTAATGAACTGAAGAAGGAAATAATGTCTGTTTTAATGTCAGGAGAAAAATGTTTGAAGCATCCCCTCACATACACACACACACAAACACACACACCAATACACACACAGAAAAGAAAGTAGAGACATTGGGAGGAAAAAAAAAGGAAAAAGAACGTGAGACAGCAAAGGTTGAAAGGATGGAAGTCAAACAGAATTCAACAGGATACCACTGCTGTGGGTTTCCAGTGTTCAAAGCCACAATGACAACTTGTGTTCTGGATCCCCTGTTGGGAACAGCCTTCAGAAATAACAGAAATGACTGACTTGTGTTTAGCAAATGCAAAACCTAATGAAAATCATCCTGCTCTGCTCATTAACATTGACAGGTTCATAATGGATCTAACCTGTTTGAATCACAGTGCCGATGTGTCAAGCATTAGTGATCAAAGATCGTATAGCAGATGATTGACTGTTAGCTACACAAACACAAATCTAATTAGAAAACCAATTACATTTTCATTTTCTGTTATGGTGTTTTTTAAAATCATTCCAAATGCTGAACAACTCTTGGATTCAAGTGCTCTAATAAGCCAGAGTTGATACATAGCAGGTGCTTAAGTGTCATTAAAGAGCTAAAAACAGCGGCAGTTAACATAAAAAATAACTCACTCCACAGTGCAGTCATAAACATGGGCTCTCTGGTTGTACTCCAGCTTAATGGTACCTCAGTCAATACTGGTTGGCTTTTAAATGGGATAATGTGACAGCAAAATAAACGTGGCAATGAAACGTCTTTATAAAATGATGAGGATGAAGTCATAAAAATCTGACAGTTATTAGGAGTTAAAGTGAATGCTCAAAATAAGAGTTTTAATGAAGTATTCAGCCAGGCTTACCTTGGTAACCCTTTCTTTTACAGTGCACTTAACCTTCAGTATGTAGGCGAAATGAGGGAAACATCTGAATGACATTACACCCAACATAAAATATCAGCAACAAGTCGTAAGATTGCAAAGCTTCTAACATTCAGACAGATCTAAAGGGATTCTCAGGGCAGCATTATGTGGACTCTAGTCTGAAAATGTCCATTTCTCTAACTACAAGCAAAAACTGTCCACTGTGCTCACAAAGTCCCAACAAAGTCCCCATCCTTTGACATGATGAGTAGGGTAAAAAGTTTAAATACAGTTTTATTGTTGCACTGCCGAGTTAGAAGTTGTAAATGTAGAAAGAATTACAAACATTTATCTTTTGACCCCTTTCCATCTGATTAGCCACTCATTATACAAGGGGTATCAAAAGTCTAGAAGGCTGTTAGCGATATCTTAAGGTAAAACCAGGAAGCTGACGTAGAATAAGGTTTAATGAAATAATTCGGCTGCTTCATAGCAAGTCTTGATAGTATCACATAGTACATTGATTTTATGATTTAATGAATTTAAACATCCAATTCATTTTAATTTAATCTGGCAAAGTAACAACAGTTTTGAACAGGTGCAGTTGGCAGGACACATTTTTGAGGCATGGTCTCATGTCTCTCCAGATTTTCACTTTACACTGTTTTTCAGTTGCTAATCAGTCAGGATGTGGCGACACATTAACGGTTTGCAAAATCCCCTTTCACTTTTGAGACCTGCAACCTTATTTAGACTTTTAGTCTGGACCATTTTGACATACCCTTCTCTACCAGATCAAGTAGAAACTGAGGCTTTTTCACTTTTAAGTGTCCTCCTCTGAGATTTTACTTCCTTTCACAAACTTCAAAACCATCATGCCTGTCCACAGACCTGTCCCAAGGAGCTAGCGCAGGTGCAAGTTATCTCCTGATTGGACGACCACAGAGTCCTGGCAGTGACTGGTAAACAATTAAATGCTTCCAACTGGACCATGGTTTGATAAAAACATTCCAGGTACAAATGCAATTACAGGGTTCTGAATCTACAAAGAGGGACTTAATACCTTCAGACCAGGGTGTTATTTAGCGATGGATAGGGAGAGAAACTGATGTGCACATCTTCAAAATCTGCACGTTGCACTCATGACTTTTCCAGTCAGCTTTTGTGGCTCAAAACAGAAAATCTACAAAGTTCAAGATGTAGAGCTCAATGCATTTCTTTGAACCACTTCTCTTGTTAGTCTTGAAGTTTTAAGAACTGTGTTGGAGTTTCTTTTTATAAAAAAGACAGTAATTTCTTCAGTTCTGTTTTCTAATATTCAGGCCTGAAGTGTGTTTGCTTTGGTTAAGAGAAAAAAATATAATAAATATATATATATATATATATAAAAGAATGTGCTGCTGCCTTTGAGGAGTAATCCATTCAAAGTTCACAAAAACAAACCCAAAAGAAACATGCGTCTCATGGACTGACTATGACCTGGACATCAGAGCTACACGACACCTCTGGAGAAAAATCAAAACAAAGTTTATTCAGGTGACGGGTAACAAACTGTGTTGCACTCCACTGCACCGGACAGCTTTATTTATCTTCTCTGGTGGTCAGGTGGAGCTTACAAGGAAATGCTCGGACACTGGCATTGATCAAAACTCTGCTGCGTCTGATCTGAGCTGCTAAAAATAGATGAAGGGGGAAGAAGCATCCTGTAGCAGAGCATGAAGGAGGAAACTGCAGCTGCTGGCAGCAGACAAATAGATTTAAAAATTTATACAAAAGTCCCTAATTCAGGTCAGAGCAGATGAAGCACCTTGACAGTCAGCTTAACTAAGCAATCCCAGTCTACTTTGCGGTGTTTGGTCCAGTCAACTTCTAACAAACTCATTTCCAGCACTGCTCTTAACTTTATCTGATAACATAATTTAAACATAAAGTATTTGAGTAACTACCTTACATCTGTTATACTGTAATTAAAAAGGTTTACTATCTTACGATTTACTGCAGTGCCATTGTATTTGACTGTCACATGTCTTGATTGTACCTATATGTCTTTTTAATTCCACATCCATAATTTAACTTTCCAGTTCTTTAGTGATGTAAAATTTGCAGTGTATGTTGCAGCCAATTTGCGACTGTGTTTTTTTTTCCCCACAAACTGTGCTCTCCGCCTCTTGTTTGGATGCAATCAAGCTTTAATTGTTTTGCTATAATTACATGTGGTAATCATGGGTTCTAAAGGCGACTGTAAAAGAAAGAGTTCCCAGAATGAAATGGAGGATGGTACAGATGGTGATGTTTAAAAAGCATGCACTAAGACAAAACACCTACCTGTGTCTAAAGTCTTTATTTCTATGACACGGAAAGGAGAGAAGAGTAAAAGGAGGGAAGAAGAATCCAGACAGTGAAATGGGCAAATCTTTAAAGGATACTTTTACTTCTCATTTCCAAGGTTGTTGTTTACCCAATCACTTTTCTTGTCAAAGGAGTGACTAAGAGCTTTAGTTTGATTCCTTTTTTTCACTTTAAGTCCTGTTATCCTCATTGAAACCACAAGTGGTGAGTGCCAACAAGGACTCAATAATTTAGCTTTAAAATGCAGAGACTTTTTTTTCCACCCCCTGTATTGAGTGGAAGAAAAAAAAAAAACAGCTGAGATGTAGAAAGCCAAAGTATCCCCCCGAAGAATCAACACAGCCACCGGAGACGGAATCAGGCGATGACAAAATTTGTTTGGCTGAAAGTAGAGAAGCGAGACTGTGGCTGAGAGTCGCAACCCCACAGAGAGGAGGATATGTACTCCCATCTTCCAGAAGCCCATCCTGCATTACCACTGCTTTTCTCTATTTGACCGCCTGTATTGAAATATTGATTCTGCCACTTGTTACGTTGGCCACTGAAGCCAGAATCTAAATACAGACTAACAGCAGCTGAAAGGGAATCCCAAATGGATTTAAACTCTTACGCAACAAGCAAACCACTCTGATGTGTAAATGTTTGAAAGAGACTAACACCAAATACAAAATAACCAAATATTTTGCAAGCAACAGAAACATGGGGTCTTCATGAAAAACCAAATTTTCTACTTTTATATCAGCGCTGCAAGTGGCTTCTAATGCAAACTTAAATTTTCCTCAGTGTGTCTTTTATGTCAGACTAAATTCCTTTTAGCTAACACAATTCTTCATGGCAGTGTTTAGTGTTTCTCTCCTTGTTAACAGAGTAAACAGTTGCTTGGAGACACAAAGCGTTTCTTAAACCATTATTTATCCTGGAAGAGGGTTGCTGAGCATGCATTCTCCTTACAGCGAGCACCCTGCTTCCCACTCAGGGTGGAAGACATTATGAGAGCTGCAATTTCTATCATTGCTTCACTGGTGGAATGTTTTGTGTTTTATTCATATATTGTCGAAAAGAAACGCTGAAAAAGCTCATCAATATTTAAAGACATGTCTTTAAATTGCTTCTTTTTTCCGATCAAAGGTCCAAAACAAAACTACTCTTCATTTACTCTTGTTAATGAGGCAGGAACACAACTAAACCTCATGTTTCGGTTTAAACCAACAATTCCTTGACTTTCTATCTCAAAATTAAAAAAGAGAGAGAGAGAGTTATTAAAACAGTTGCAGTTCAGTTATATTGACTAAGGGCCTGTGTCCACTGAGAGCATTTTTTGCCTTGGTGGCATCAACTTTTTTTTTTTTTTTATATTTAACGACCTGTAAACAAAACCACTCTCATCAACAACTTCATGGGTGCTCTTTCTTAATGTCACAGTTTGTCCTTCAGGGTCAAATTAAAATTAAGAGTGAGTAGGACTTCAGATGTAAACAACAACGGTGAAGGATAAGGTCATCAGTCTTGTGCTGCTGCTTATGCCAGGATGTGATTCCCTTTCTATTGTGTGGATGTTTTCTTTGTAATATTTCCTTAAATAGGAGTAGATATTTAGCACACAGAACAATACACAACAGATTTAATGCCCAGGGGAAGAGGAAGTGCCTTAAGACAGCTTTCCTAACCAAGCGAAATAAGCAAAGCCGGCATTAAAACACTATCAGTGGACACACACCACAGAGGATATTTTCCCCCTACACTACCAAACAGAAATGTCAGCAAAAATCACAATCAAGTATCTACATCCACCCAGTTAATCTCAACACTTAGTTGAAAACCACTTAATGTTAACAAACTAGTGACCTGTGTCCCGTTTAAGCAGTTGTCATATGTTTGTCATTTATACCTCTCCTGAAAGATGATGGCCAAATGTACATTTAATCAACATCTGCCACGCTGAAATAAGCCAACTGGCCGAATCAGAGTCCTTGCTGAGGAAAGCCAACTTGGCATGAGGGTGTAAATCATCCCAATTACACGCTGAAGACAGGAAGTCTTTCCTAATTATGGAGATGGATGGGGAAAAGATTTCAAATTTCTATGGGTAAGGGAAAGACGTGTGACTGAAGGTCTGTCGAGCATGTGTTTTATTTGCCCTCCATGCTGCAGACAAAATGTGATTTGTTAGATCTGAAATGTAGATCGGTCAAATGTAGCATTATGAATTATGTCTCTTTAACTGCTCATACAAAACCCCATCCTACAAATTCAAAGTTACAACCTAAACCTTATATTGCTTAGTTTCTTAAAATATAATCTAATATGGGAAAAAAACTCCTCCCAGTAGCCTCTGATCTTACCTCAGCTCCATGATACTTGTCACATTGCCGGATGGATAAATTCTTCGGATGTAGTTGAAATCTCCGACGTACAGGCTTCCATCGATGCCCCATGCTAGAGCCACAGGCGCTAACAGCTTGTTTCCTTGGGCCTGTCCGTTACAACTGGGACACGAGATGCTTCTGCGTCGCCCATTCCCCATGACAGTAGAGATTACAGGGGGCTGGAGGGAGATGAACTGGTTCTCGCCGCTGCCTTTGTAAAGAATGCCTGTGAAAACAAACAGCAGTTATCTGTGGGTGTGAAAGCATAATTGGTCTTTGTCACAGTTAGCTGACTCTGGACTCATAATTTATCCTTTATTTAACAAGGCATTCTCCTAAGAGGAATATTCTTATGAGTGTGACCAAATCAAAATTAAATACACAGAAATTAACATATTTTGGAAGGAATTTGACATTTTGGGACATATTCTTGCTTAATTCCTTGCCCATAGTGGAATAAGTAAACACATGTATCTGTTTTAAATAAAGAGCTGGAGCCAAATTCAGCCTGAATACAAGAAGAAACATGTGGCCTGGCTAAAGTTGAAAACTCAGCCTCCCTAATTAAAGACGTGTCTCACTCATTTCTACTGAACACAAAAAGACACACATGAAACAAGCTGTGGTTTTAGATGCAGTAACAGTCATTACCCCAGCCATGTTAAATTGTTCTTCTCATAAAAGAGATGGAGGAAAGACAAGCGTTGCCTTTTCAAATTAATAACTCTCAGATATTAATCCAAAAGTTTGACTAATTTAACTTATGAATTCTCTCAAGTACAGAGGAAGTAATTTCCCAGTGAACTAAATATGGCTGTATATGCAAGAATATATTAACACATCCATTTCACTGAAGTTCTCTTCCTCCACACTGAGTGCAATAGCTGACTCAGGTTATTGCAGGGTAAATGTAATTTCACTAAATTGGAACCAGAGGTTAAACTAAAGCAGAAATGAACAATCCTTTGTGGTAACTGCAGTATTTTTTTCTAATTTGACAGGTTTGATGTGAGGTTTTGAGTTAGACTTTAGTGTATAGACTATTCTTTATGTACCAAACTGTTGGTTACATATGTGTGAACAGTCGCTGGTTTCTTTAAAGCAAAAGCATGTTGGTTAACACTGCCTTCAATTTTGGTGCAAAGCAACTCACCTTTGATACTTTTTTGGCTGTAATAAAATCGATATGTGACTTTTTCCACAGATGTATGCAAAAGATATTGTTGTGCATCATTTAACCAGAAGATGGCACTCTAAGCAACCACATAAGTGTGATAATATCAAGTTTAGAAACTAGGGATAGACCGATTATCGGCCGGGCCAATTATCGGAGCCAATATTTGGCATTTTGAGGCATAACAGCATCAGCCTTATGTTTAATCCAACGGCGGATAAGAAACAAATTTAAAACTGTGTTGTTTCGGCTCTGACACAGCCGCCCTGCTGTCTGCAGTCACTACTCTGTCCCCAGCACTGTCCCACCCACAGTACCATCTGATGGTTGCAAGCAGAGCCATGACTTGGGAAAGAGCCAATCAGTAGTGCAGTTATTACAGTTATTGCAGTTACAGTGAAATTTTGGAAAACTTTAATTACTGTAGAAAACTTAAGCTATTTAATTTTTATGTTTTCATTTAACTTTATAAAACATGCTGCTAAGCCTGGGAGCTGTTTAATTAACTCATGATCAAAGGAATTTGAATGAAGTTAAGTGTTGGAATTTGTATTGTTAAAAATTTTGACACCAATATTTGCACTTTGACTGCAAATTAATACTGGCTCCAAATATTGGTTATCGGTCTCGGTATTGACCCGGTCTATCTCTAATAGAAACTTTTTTGGATCGTTGGTATACAAATGACAAGACTCTTCAGTTCAAGACAACAAGAGACCCATGTTGATGGGTAGACGGGTAGATGGGTAGACCCATGTAGATGGGTAGACGGGTAGATGGGTAGACCCATGTAGATGGGTAGACCCATGTAGATGGGTAGACTAAGTCTTGAGAAGAACTGCTTGCGGACAGTGGATCTGTACCTAACAATCGTAAAAGCTACCCCTAGGTTGAGGTCAACTGCAGCTCCAGTAGCTAGCTTTACTGCCAACTCTACACCATGAAAACAAATGTTAGTAAAAAGAATTACACAGAAACTCAACTGACTCATCTTAGCTTCTGTCCACCAGATAATAAGGTTAAGAAGCTGTTAGCCTCTTTGCTAACAGCTGTAGTGCATGCATCAGCCAGGTCACCATGCCCTTTAATAGGCGAAACTCATAGCTTCAAAAATAATGAGTTATAAAATAATTGACTGTACAGCGTGTGCCAAGCAGAGGTTTTCCTCAGCTTTTGGTAGTTTTATTTGTTTTGTTACTTTTTATATGAGTGGAGGTCAGACAATGGCTCAGGCCATTGATAAACATTCACATACATATCTTTCTAAATTTGACTCTTTAATATTCATAGTTTTATTTTTCCGGTAGAGCTACCAATGTGGACTCAACCTGCCACAGACCAGAGGTACAAGTTTTTGGTACTATTATGATTTATAATTAATCTTTAAGCTTAGGAGGAAGCTGTATTTTCTCAGACACAAAGAGACATTTAGTGCTAATACAGTGCTGTGCACCTCCCTTTATAATAGAGGACTCACCGTATTTGGTGAGTCACAGTTAATATTAATTATTATTTTAGCAAGAAGCAGATATAGCTGACTTTTCAGAGGAAGGGGTTCTGATACAGTGGGACTCTCTTCAAAGGGGAAAAAGCAGATCAAAGAGAAGAAGTGCATGCTGGAAGCCCTTAATTATTCACATCCAACAACTTGTTTGAATTCGCACTGCCTCTGTCCTAATTACTGGATCTATGGCACCACTGAATGGCCACATAATGTCGTTTTCCCTCAGCGTTCTCCCGCAGGCCATCGTGAAACTCCATGTGTGTGAAACCAAGCGTGCGGTCAGCGCTGCTCGTCCCTTCTCTGATTAGTTCCTTTCAGTGATTTAATTGATTGAAGGGCAAATTCAAATGAAAGCACAGTCCGGTGAGGCTCCTGACGGTGCGATCTGACCAATCTGTCTTTTGTATCCCACAGCATTAAACATGAGCCTCTAACAAAGACAAATAGGTCCCGGAGACTGCTTTATGAGTGACGCCATCAAATGAACGACCTTGGGACTTTAATTGAACTGTGATCCATGTGTCTGCTTACTGAATGGAACACACGGGGAGATGGAGAAACACTCAGCGAGCTTAAAGGTTGACGCTACATTCAGAGACAAAGCTACAAATAACAAATAAGCTATGAAATGTGAGTAGAATTTTAATTCCTGTTTGTGTAATAGCTCCTTAACATTCACAGGAAAGACAATTCTAATATCCAGCAGCCTAATGCAGTGTGTAGGACATGGATCACTTGCAGCAGTACAGCAGCCTCACATTTTGGCTGACGTTCAGGTTTTTTTTTTTTTTTTTAAAAAGAAACATTTAATACCGAGGTCATTTTGGCACGCCGCCGCAGTTCTCTCTATTTACACTTCCATCATAGTTTACTGTACACACAAGTCTTACCATAGGCTATTAGACAGCGTAATGGAACGAATTAAATACAATAATCAATCATCAGCAACCCCCCACAATGCACGCCTAGCACAGTGTGGACACTATATACTCTGTCACTTTCATTTCCAACTTCTGCTGCTGTTGTGTGAGGCAGATCAGAGTGAGTGAGCAGATTAGGGTTCAGCTTTCTTCCCTCAAGGACACTTGGTCATGACACATTACTGCTGATGACTGTTGCAAGGATCAAACTTGTGACGTCTCAGCTGGAGTGCAGCACTGATGGGAGTTTGGTTTGTGACTGTCTGACGCCCCAGGCTGAACAGGGGGACTCCCACGGTGTCCGCACTGAAATGTCTTTCGAGTCATTTGATGTGTTTTAGACTTTTATTCTGTACTTTCATGTCACTTTGTTCTCATTTTGAAGCAGAGTTTGGGTGACATCTATAGAGCTGCAAACAAAAGTTTCTCAAAAATAAGATAAAGCTGCTGCTTTCTGAAAGCACAGAAACACAATTTAAAGTTTGGCAGAGTTTTATTTTCTCACTTTACTAAAGCAGTTCTCCCTCGGTGGGTTTTCCAGAGGAGATTTTGAATCAAAGCTGGAGTATGACAGCTGAACGGATGAACCATTAGGGATGTGTGGGCTCATTGATTATTAAATGAATGTGTGGAGGCGTGTGAATGTTGGGGTGAAGTCAGTACGTACTACTGAAGTCATCAGTACTTTGCTTTACTATGAAAAATCTGGCATCCAGGTTATCAAAAGTAGATGTGTTCTTTACTCAAGCAGAAGAATAGATGTGTGTAAAAATAGAACTGAACCGACATGTCGATTGGCTGTCTGTTCAAGAGCCAAATGAACCTCACGTCAAATTTAAGGTTGACTTTTAAACTGAAATCCTGTCACTTCAAATAAAACACTCTGAAAATAATGAACATTACCTTTGATTCAATAGAACAAGGAGCATCCCTGCTCTGACTCAGCTTGGATGTTGTCTGCAATGTAAGCAGTTTCAGTTCTACCCATGCCACTATAAATCTCTTTGAGCCTGTTGTCTCTGAGATCACTCCGTGGCTCTTCCATCCAGGGAGCACACAGCCCGTAGTGTCATGTAACTGCACATCACGCAGCTCTTGCTACATTATTTAACCCTCAGACACAGTTAGAGTCTGACAGTGACATGCGATTTGGCAAAAGGTACATAGACATTGGAAACAAAGAGCGAGCATTGAGACGTAGATTTAGCGTTAAAGGAGGAGGAGAGGAAGAGACCACTGGAGGATTACATTTCAGATTTTTTTGCTTTATTCCCATCCTCTGCCTACACAGTCTAAAACTGCAAACCAGTGCCTCTGAATGCACATTGTACTCATTAAAGAGCAGTTTTTAAATTGATTCCTGTCTTAGACTCATTAAAGACGGTAATTATATGTTTGATAAAAGACTAATTTAAGTCATGTAGTCAGAAGGAAATGCTTTAATGCCAACATCACAGCTCCCAGGATGATTAATGGTACAAACGCAAGGCCGAGCCTCCATACCTGATAAAAAAAGTGGAGTGCCCTGAGCAATGTCACCTTGGTGACACACAGAGAGTACAAAGATTGGTAGGGGAGGAGTGAGAGAGTGTCTTAATTGCACCCTGTCCTTCTTTGTTCTCCTCTGCACTGTGTCGTTCTCTAAGATACCACCAGGCTCCCTCTGATCCTCTATGATAGAGGCTAAATGTGGGCAGAAAAAACCTCTCTGCACGAGTGCATGAGATGTACAGTAAGTACACTCCATGAGTGTACTGAACCCTGTGGCTGTGTCAAAAAAGAATCAGCTATGTTACCCAAGATAGAAACAAGCCGCAGATTGAGAGGATGGCATATCCACTTGTAATGAAGAAAGGAGGGGCAGGAGGACAAGACTAAAGCACAGACACCAGCAATTTGCCTTATCTGGCTCGACAGGCTCTGGAGAGAAGGAAGAGAGATGTCTTTTTACTCAGGTCTTTTGCCACAAATGAGGGGAGAAAAAGGTCTCAGATGTTCCAAGTGGTGCAAAATAAAGCAGTCACATAACAAAGAGCACTAGAAATTGTCTCGAGCCAAACTGCCATGCATCTGTAGAGGACCAATGCTCACTAACATGTTTGGGAGGAGACATTAGTCAAGGTTTAAAGCATTGAAGAATCAATACTGGAGCAGCAATGAAGGTAAATGGTGAGATTTGGATTCATCTTCATGCTGACCGAAGATATCGAACCGCAGTCCTCAACCCCCTCCTCCCAAAAAGAAAAAGAATCCACGTGGGCCATAAATCTCAAATGTCAAAATGTGGCTGAATGCAAGACTGAATAATTCAGTTTGGATTGGAAAAAAAAAACATGAGGGGAAGAAACCAGGTGCCTACAGACAACCTCTGTGGTTAAAATTCATAAGTGTGAGAGCAAAGACAGATGAGATTACAAATAGGGTTATGATACTTTGATGTGAACACAGCATAAACTAATATACCATGTCGCTAACACAAACATCTCTCAGTCTTAAGAAGCTCAGTGTGTTTGGGATGAGCTAAAAGGATTGTAACATGAAACCCTTTTGGCAAATTGATTAAGCTCCTGTCAGACAGGGGCAGGAGAGACTCAACAGCACAAGTTTGTGTAACTATTTTTGAGTATTTTAAATTTAGTCAGACTCTGCTATTTATTTTGGGGGCGCTGCCGTAATAAGACAAGTGAAACGTGTGGAAAAAGCCTGGGGGATGCTGCAGTATTAACTGCATAAGAGAAACTCAACACCATCTGGCTGTTGTTTCATTTCTGTCATCAGTGTTGCCATGTAGAGGAACATCCCTGCACGTGAGGGTTTTTCATGCTCAGTAACATTCAATTTTCTGATAAATCCAGACTTGAAGCACGGCTCGGTCTAATAAAGGCAGCAGCATACATTAGCATATCACACGTCGTGCACCTATCTGTTGATCACAAACGCATCTCACAACAACTACAACTCCAACTGTGATGCTGCCACAGTGAAGGCTTTGGAAATGGGGCCGCTATACTTTGAGATGGGTGGGATGAAACGCGACGCTCCGACAGCAGTCAAGCTAGAGGCATATTGCGGCGCTCTCATGCACACTTCACAAACTCCGCGCTCACGATGGCTTGACAGATTGGGTTCGGCGATGGGCCCTTGTGTCTGTTCTTTTCATGTTCGACAAAAGATGCAGGACAAAGTCACATCAAGGTTTGAACAAAGTAGAGGAAGACTCATTTTCAGAAACTGCATCTGTGACATGTTTTTTAACAACCATACCTGAGAGAAGACAACCTGGGCAATATGCAAGATGTGAGGAGAGTGTTACACATGCAGAAAACATGGATGATGTTACTGTGTGCTGCTGCGGGATGAATTGTGTTGCCCCTGCCAATTGTGGGTGCACATGTAGGATGCTATAAAAGCCTAAACACAAGAGGGAGGAAACATGGATCACCAGTTACACAAACATTCCTCCTTTAAGACAGATCTTCAGTTGTTGCCAAAATATCTGGAAACAACCTCTGAGGTTTGCGTACAGCTCGATGAACCTGGTCAAAAGGACAGCGGCTTGGTCCAGATTTATACTTTTGTGCCGGCGGTTGCAGAGGAGGAGTAAAGATGCTCTGTAGCTCCACCAGAGCTCATGAAAACTGCCTCGTAAAAGTTACTACACATCCGGGCTGTGGCGATACCACAGAGAGACCACAAGGATTGTGAGTGGTCAGCTAGGGTTTGCACTTCCTCCAGTGTGTTTTTATTCCCAAAAGATATGAAAAGTATACATGCAGCAATTCAACTACAATATCAGCAGCATGAATAAATAAAGCTGTAGTCTGTTTTCATGCACAATTAGCTGCACACACACTTTAATGTTGTGCTGTTAAACCACTGAGCCTCATTAACCTCTACAACCTCCCCAGAACTACTGCTGCAGCCTAATAAACTACCACTATATTAATCACAAACAGAGGGTATCCTGTTAAGTTCTGCATTTGCAGGTCTTTGAACATCAGACTTCGTACTTGAAAGAAAATAACTGAAATTTAATTTTAAGGCGGTTCAACCATCTTTTGCACGGAATCCAAATGCATGAGCAGCACAGTTATTACTGGAAACTTCAAAGTGATGCAGTCTGAGATGATGTGAGCAGCTGATGGCCAACCTGTTGCTTGATAAAAAGCTTACCTACAGCTACATTTGTACTTTTTTTCGCTGCCTTTTGAGGAATTGACTTTATTTCTGCATACCAACAGAGAAGGAATGAGCAGAGAGTGATACTCCTACCTGTAAGGTGAACAGTACGACCCCTTATTGAGTGAGCGTGGGTGTGCGATACAACTCCAAAGAGAGGAAGAGGTGCAGAGGCATCCTAAGGCAGTGCTTGATGTTTTGCAGGGAAGTTAATAAAGGAACGGTTCTTCTTAAAATTAGATTCTGCACCACAAGAGGAGGTGATGATAAATTTGCAGCATGGAGCTCCATCTCCACATTAAAATGAAAAGTTGTGCTGAAGGTTTATCTCTCTCAGAGTGATGAAATTTGGTTTATCTTTTCTTCACACAATGACCTCTAAAAAACTTGAATTTTTTGACAAATGATGGCATTAAATAGGTAAGATTAACACAAAGCCATTTCAGGACAGCTCACTTTGCATGCAGTCAAACCACACTGTATTAAAATCCCAAACTGATCCAGGGACTACAAACATACCCGCCAAATCAGTCATACAATTCTGCAGAGGAAGGATACATTCATAACTAGAAAAGCTCTCAGAGAGCGCAGACCTATGCCAAGTATATTGTGATTTTCATGCAACACTTCAGTCCTACATTAATGTTACACTCCCTGCTAGAATTTGCTGTTAGTTGCAGGTTTGTACGATAATTTGCTACCTGACAGTGTTGAAAATTATGATGACCCAGTACTTATTTCATGTTCCGGGTCTTAGTATCCAGAATATTGCCAGGATCTTGATCATACTTTTGCATCTGTCAGAAATTATGGTGACCTTGTCTTGGATTGTTTTGCAAAGCCATCCCACCACTTCTCATGGAGTTGTACACACATATGGTTAAAACAGCCTTATCTCACAATAATAAAGAATCTTCTTAAAAAGTCCTGGATCCAGACAGTGATCCAGATCACCTCCAAAAATTTATCACTTCTTTCTTATCCCATTTTGAACATTTCCTGAAAATTTTATAAAGATCAGTTGGTTTCTCTTTGAGCTATGTTGTTCACAGTGAAACAAGCAAACAGACAAACTCACCCGAAAACATAACCTCCTTGGTGGAGGTAAAAACTCTTTTATCTGGAATTATTCCTCTGTTTTATGTCTTCTGTGTGGAATCAAACTGAAGAAACATCCATCATAACCTTGCCAGACTCCACTGCTGGTGCTATCGCTTAGAGGACAAAGCCTCCAGACAAAAGAATCTTGATACTGTAAATTCCTAACCTTAGATGCATTCATTACACAAACAAATTCTTCAACCTACCTGTCGGTTAAAGGTAAATACAGCTGTTTGATTAAATCACCCAGTTAGATTGATGTTTAATCCTGGCTTAATTTAGCTCCCTCTTCTACTATTCGTCCAGACATTTCATCAGGTGTTAAAATCATTTTCCAAATCATTTCTTTATCCCACTAGAAAGTGTGTCCAAGACACAACAGCTTTCGGGCACATTCTGTGAGTAGCAACGAGGAGACAAAAGTGACAAGAAAGCACCTTGGTGTAATTCGACGTGAGTCAATGGCACGGCATGAAGTGTTTTCCCCCCTGGTTTGGGCTGGACTTAGCAAGCTGAGTGTGTACTCACTAAAATAGATCCATTAAAAATGAGAGAAGGGACTCATTAAATACCCGCTAGAACAAAATCAACATACGAAAAAAAACCCTCTTCAAAACAGTGTAAACCTAAATCCCCAGTCATGAACCTCGTTCTGACAGTGTGAGACTAAGGACTGTGCTGAAGGCCACGAGCGTAACCTCGACTATTTCCAGATGAAAGGGCCACAAATTGTTTTGGACAACTGGAACAACGAAGTGGATTTAATGTCAAAACAGCAGCCTGGCAAACTGACAATGCACTCTACCCGGAGGCCTACTTCTGATGATTGCAGTCACATTACTGCCCGCACTGTTCCAACAAAGCAGTGAATTCTCCACATTATAACGCCAGATCTCCTGGAACCAAAACCCAGCAAAGACCCAGAAAGCACTGTATGTATATTTGATGGTTTCATGATTCAGTCTCTCATGTCTCTGTGCCAGCCAGACAAAGACAAACTCATGTCCATTTATTGTACTTGGCAATTAAAGCTTTTCTGATTGATGACAGAGCGAGAAATTAATTTAGTTTGTTGAATTAATGCGAGAATTAAACATGACGCCTGTTCATCAAAAGCCTGAGCCTTCATGTGCAGCAAAAGACGGCCTTCTTCCTAAAATAGCTGAGTAGTGTGGAATCACAGCGAGCCCTGCACCCTGGTGACACAGTCGCTGATTTATTCTGTCATTACTGTGAATAATTGGCCCTTCAAAACGCTCCTCTATTATCTTCAGACGCAATGACGAACCATATTTCATTTTGATTCAAGTATTTATTGCAGCGATTCAGTGTTAAGACCACCTGCCTGTAACCCTAACAGGCCACCTATCTCTGCCCTGCATGCACTCACAAACACTTTTTACGCATAAATGAGCATCTCTTACCATTTTGAATGTCCAATATGTGGTGTTTGTCCAACATCCATCCTCCCATGTTGGAAGCATCCAGCTCGTAGCCTTGCAACACCGCCGTCCTCTTCTCCCAGAGCACCACATCAAGGCAGGACTCGTATTCATATCCCACGGACACTGAAAGCAATGATGGCAGATGCCCGTGGTGAGCAAGGTTGCAGCCTCCTTACCTGATACTTAAGGCAGCAATGAGGCTTGTAACCTATAAGACATTCAGCACACGTTAAGGCTGTTCTCTGTATTCCCTGGCTCTGCTGCTCTCGATGACTGTGTCGTTTTCTCCAGCTGGGGTGATTTTAGAAGACCTGTGGGGGTTTCTGTGTCTCACCTGCACAGTTTATATTTCATGCGCTCTCCCCTCATTTGTCTGTTTTATCTTGTGTAAATGCAAATAAACCTGGAATGGGGTGTAAAGTGGCTTGAATTAGCAATAAACAATAAAGGCTCAGATGGTGCACATTATGGTAAATATCATTAACTCTGAGCCATGACTGAATCCTGTTAATGTTCAGGCCACAAGGGGTTTTGTCCACTCTAATACATACACTGGACTGCCTTAGCATTCATTCGCCTTCTGTGTGAGACAATTCAAAGTTTGTCTACTACTAATGTGATAGGTGCGAACAATGATTAATTTTACTCTAATTAAAATAATAATCAAGATATTCTGCAATTTATGATGCAGTACGATATTCTGTTATTGTTTGTCATTAGCTTTTATTGCCCCTATTGACTTTTATCTTCATGCCACTGCCGCAAAGGCAGTGTTTCAGTCTTTGCACTTCACTGCGGTTGTAATTTCATACATGCAAAACAAAAAGTCAGCAAAAGAGCAGTGGCCTTCAAAAACTGCAGCACCGGGGATTTCAGAATTTACACCAACCTGCTAAATCTTTATCTCACACAATATCAAATGAAGGGAAATAAAAAAATAACCTAAAATCAATCTTCAAAAGTTCATCCAAGGTTCACTGCCTGAAGGTAGCTGGAGTATCTGAGTGTGAACCTACGCTCACACAGCATCTCCAGTCAGCAGCTTCACAGCAGGCACTCACCCACAGCCTCCGCCAGGCCAAAGACCCTCTGATTGTAGGCGTCTGTTTTATCCCAGATGAAGGTATACGAGAGGTCAGGGAAGGCAGGGAAAGACTTCTGGAACTGACGGCCCATGACGGCCACCATCAGGTGCACCTTCATCAGGCCGAAGGGGAGACGGTCCTGGGTCAGGAGCACCTTGAGGATGGGCTTGTAGCCAGCTGCCCTGGAGCTCAGGTAGACCAGGTTCAGGTCGCTGCCTGGTATGGCTACTTGCTCATGAAGGACCTAAGATTTTAATTAGCAGTCAGACAGATGCCAAAGGCACAGTGTGAGGTGTGTAGGCTTAAATAACAGGAGCATTAGGTGTTTAATGGTATTCAATTTGGTAGAATAGCTCAAATTATAGGATATACTGCATTATGGTAATGTTACACATTAAATTGAATCATAAGGTTTTGAACTTTCTTCATTGGGTTCACTATCATCATTACGCTTCAAGCAGTTTAAAGCAATAAACCAAGAGCAAATCTGTTTATGTGGAAACTGAGCAACATTTTCAAGCAGCTAATTTGCTCCCCATCGTCTGAACCAGTGAGGAAAAGATACTTTTACCACTTTTACAGTTGTCAAGTCTTACGCTGTGCTCACATGGATTCAGAAAGCTAAAAGACAGAAAACTGTGACTGATTTTATTTTTTTAGAGTGACTGAAAAGGTAAAAAAAGACAAGGGAGGCAGAGTAAATGAAGTTTGTGTAGGTTAATGCAGGACATGGATGTCGTATACCTCAGCTGACAGGCTGATGTCCAAATCAGTGTTCCTGACCTCACTCAACCAATTACACATCTTTATAATGATAGAACGATGAATTTAAACACGCCTAAGCTCTCACCTATCACTGCTACTTCTTTGCTACCACCACTCAGCTGCGCTGTGAAAGCACTGCATCCTCCACCTCAGCCTCCTATTAAGTCTTTATGTATGTATCTTATACACTCACCAGCCACTTTATTAGGCACACCTGTCCAAATGCTTGTTAACACAAATTTCTAATCAGACAATCACATGGCAGCAACTCAGTGCATTTAGGCATGTGGGCATGGTCAGGATGATCTGCTGCAGTTCAAACCGAGCATCAGAATGGAGAAGAAAGGTGATTTAAGTGACTTTGAACGTGGCATGGTTGTTGGTGCCAGACGGGCTGGTCTGAGTATTTCAGAAACTGCTGATCTACTGGGATTTTCACGCACAACCATCTCTCGGGTTTACAGAGAATGGTCTGAAAAAGAGAAAATATCAAGTAAGCGGCAGTTCTGTGGGCGAAGATGCCTTGTTGATGCCAGAGGTCAGAGGAGAATAGCCAGACTGGTTCAAGCTTATAGAAAGGCAACAGTAACTTAAATAACTGCATGTTATAACAGAGGTCTGCAGAAGAGCATCTCTGAACGCACAACACATCCAACCTTGATGCAAATGGGCTACTGCAGCAGAAGACCACACCGAGTGCCACTCCTGTCAGCTAAGAACAAGAAACAGAATTTGGCGTCAGCAACATGAAAGCATGGATCAATCCTGTCTTGTATCAACGGTTCAGGCTGCTGGTGGTGGTGGTGTAATGGGGAGGGGGATATTTAATTGGCACACTATGACCATCCCTTTATGACCACAGTGTAGCCATCTTTTGATGGCTACTTCCAGCAGGATAGCGCTCCATGTCATAAAGCTGGAATCATCTCAGACTGGTTTCTTGAACATGATAATGAGCTCCCTGTACTCAAATGGCCTCCACAGTCACCAGATCTCAATCCACCTTTGAGATGTGGTGGAACGGGAGATTCACATCATGAATGTGCAGCCGAAAAATCTGTAGCAAGTGAGTGATGCTATTATGTCAATATGGACCAAACTCTCTGAGGAATGTTTCCATTACCTTGTTGAATCTATGCCATGAAGGATTAAGGCAGGTTTGAAGGTAAAAGGGGGTCCAACCCAGTACTAGCAAGGTGTACCTATTAAAGTGGCCAGTGAGTGTATGTGTTTACTCGTGGGGGATTCTGCAATGCACTTCCTGGAATGCCTGAGCAGGCTGCTTGGCAAACCCAGGGAGAAGTCTGAAAAGCAGAGCCATAACACCAACTTTAACCGTAATTCCATGTGGTAATATTTGGTTCAAAGCTATGACGAGTGTTGACTCTCTGCTGACTGAACTCAAGGTAAAGATAAATTAAATATTTGCCTTCCTCCACCAAAGAAATTATGACTTATTTAACGTGAACTTCCCAATTTTCTCCCTAAGAAGTAACACTGATCCACATTTCAGCTCATACATTTTAACTGCAAAAGCTGCAGACTCATATTTTTGCATTCAGGGACTTTCAACTCAGATTTGAGCCAAAGTGGATATAAAACAAACTCAGGGGAGCATGAAACCTCCATGTGATTTGCCCTCAGAATTTATCAGTATGACTGGGAGGAAATTTATGGCTTAGTATTTGGGGAGACGCCTCAATTCAATCAAGGCTCAAAGGCAAACTGAAAGGCAAATCTGGCTGTGTTTAAAAAGAGAGCGGGGGCATGGTAAGGGGAAGATAACCGTATTATCGTTTGTGCATTTTCAACACTGTGGCTTGTAATGTTGGGATCAAACACGGGGTGAATTATGAAATGTCATTTTAAACAATCAGATATGAGCTCAGGCTCGGATTTGACCGTAAAAGGGTATGAAATGTGATCCCCAGAGGACACAGAGGCAGCAGTCTCACCTGGGTCTCAGGGATGATGGGACTGTCCTCCGGGGAGGTTTTGTAGAGTGTGGAGAGGGGCGTGGCCAGGATGAGCGGGTTGGGTCTGATCAGGCCGGTGAGGTAGCAGCTGGGGATGTCATTCTCTTCCCGCTTCATGACCACAGTGTCCATCACATGGAACACGTTCCACGGCAGCCAGACTGTGCGATGCATTGTGGGGAATGGAGCGCGCTCATAACTAAGTGTTATTGAAGCTCCTCCATTAGCCAAGAGGTCAAACCTGGACACAGAACCATGAGACCAAAAACATGAAACTGTAAGAGAAAAAATGAAACAAACTTCAGCACTCAGACATTTAACGAGACCAAGATTTATTTAGCCTACAGTCCTGCCAAAAATAAATAAAGGGAATTATGTAATTTGTGAGTGTCGGATTTCTGTTTTGCATTTTCCTGTTCTCATATCTTTCCTGCACCTAACTCACCTTTCTAATTCCAGAGCTGTGCAAGCTCTTATTTGATCATAAACTGAAATATTAGCAACAAATAGACTTCATTTAGTGATATTTGCAGAAAGCTCCGGTTTATAACAGCTTGGGTTTTTATTATTCATAGTTTTGGCCTTCTTTTCTACTGATAGCTCAGATTTAAATGCAAATCTCTACTCATTCATTCATCTGAAATGAAGCACTTAAAGTCTTTTCTCTTCAGACACACCAATAAAACTGTCTTCAGCTGTAGTCACTGTAATGTGTACACAGAAATCTGTGAATTCATTTTGGTCATAAATGAAGTTTTGCTTCGTACTGAAGTTTAACAAAGAGAGAGATAGGAGCATGTGACTCAGGCTTTTAAATCAATAAAGGAGAACATTTTCCTTTATGAAGACAAGGTCAGTGTTTTGTTTTGCACCATCTGACCTCTCATGTTTGCAACTTTGGTTGGTAAAAAAAATACAGAGTCGCAAAGTAGAAATTTATTTCACTAAGCCTCATGATGCTCTTTCAATGGAAGAAAGAACTTTTTCTTTCAAGTGTATTCCCTCGCTCCAGCCTCCATAAATTATTATCACTCACTGAATCTGATTTATGACTTTTGTTGAACCAGGCATGGTGAAAAGAAAACCCTTCATGGTTGAATTTGGTTTTTAAGTCTTTGGAGTTCTCTTTAGTAAACTGGATTTTAATTAGTGGGACGTTACTCAGGGAAAAGTTACTGGTTTGGAAATGAAGGGCGAGCCTTTGAAGTGCTGCTCCATATATTCGGCGAGCTTCGCTACCCAGGGGGTAAAGCATCTGGTTGGTGACATTGCATGCATTTACACACACACACACTGCAGCTTTGGATGCTTATGCACGTCGCTCATGCGCACACACTCACATGAACACACCCCGCCAGAAGCCAAGCTGTGCAGCTGACCTAAAACAGCTTCCTTCTCAAGCTCTCTCCACTCTGGGCAGTGGGAAGCTCACAGCTGCAAGAGGCCAGGCTTTGATGCTGCCCCCACCTCACCGCCTCCCAACCCACCCCCTTACCCCCCCTTCTTAACACACTGAGCGGATCTGTTGGCTAACCAAGTGTGATTATCCCCGACCATTTATCACGCTTCTTGTCAGAAGAGTTACAGGGCGGAATATCTGAAGAAATCAGCTAATCCTCAGCTATCTGGGGACCCGAGGATTGTGCTTCATAACAACAGCTGTACGATTCTGTGCCACTCATAAGCCTTTTATTCCACACTGACAATACATAAACACACAGCAAGTGTCTGCTGAATTTAAATGAAGGGCAGGTCCGGCATGTCCGACGGCAAAAATGAAGCCCCTACCCGAGGTGAACCCTTCCTGTAAAAATGAGCGACATAGGTTTGTCTTGTATGTGTTTGCGTTCCCATCATTACAGACTCGTCTGCGGTAACAGCGGGAGAAGGTCAGACAGTAATCCCATGTTTTACTACACTGCAGGCAGATTGATTCTGCCCTCGCTGATTCAATGCATTTTAAACAGCTTGGTTCAAAATGGCCTCCACTACTGTGACATTTGCATGAAGAATTGTTCTAGGGCACAATGTGCTGCTGTTTCAATTTGTTTTGACCACTTTTTGGACGACTGCCAGGACGACTCTGCTGCTGCCGCTGCTGTAGGACAGGTTTTTCCTTCATTTTCTCATCCTGGCTTGGGAGTCAACAGGGGTCCATGCCACAAATAAATCCTTACAAAGGTTGAGCCTGAGGGCTGACCTCATGTTTATTTGGACATGTAAATCTGTGTGGATTGATGCCGATGGAGTGTAGTGTCTCACTTACATGCCATCTTGCCGTGTGATGGTGTAGCCGTACTCCGGGTAGTGCAGAAAAGACACGTTGACTCCAATCAGTGGCGTCCCATCTCCTGTGAGGACTTGACCCCGGATGACGGATGCCAAGCTGTGTGGGCAAACAAACACAGAAAGGGCTGAGTAAACAAACAATGCCAGCCATCGTCAACACTGCTAACAACTGTCATCCCTCAGCTAACACCACACACACAAAGGTATAATTTAGTGTCTGCTAGGAGCCCACAAACGTCATTGGTTATTATTCACAGAAATGCCACCTTATAGAGCACCTCTTTGTCTCTGTGTAATGCTTTTAAAAGCCCATAATTCAGTAGGAAGAAGTTTTCCAGACATGGACGGCTTTGCTGCATCTTGCACATGTATTGCAGCATTTATACTCCACAAGGACACATAAATGGATGCCATTTTCTAACACGCTTAAACCCAAGTTTCATCAAAAGCATTATGAGTGAGAGACAAGCTGCAGCATATGAAGCCGAATTAAGCTCTTAGGGCGATTACATTTGTGTGGCCGGCGCAGAAAACAGCGGGTATCAAAGCAAAAGGGGGAATACATAGCACATCATGCGGCCAACAAGATTTACAGCCGGCTTATTTTGTAGGGGTCTTATGTACAGAATAGTGAACAAGTATTAGAAATCATTTTCAAATTTCATTAAAAGATTTATAACGGAACACAGTCAATAAACTCACACAGGGTTTTTTTTGGCTCACACTTTTTGGTTAGCATCAGTTGCTAATTTTAATTCTGAGATCAAGGCAAGTTGAGTTGGGAGGCAATTACACCCAAGTTAATTTTGCATTTTCATGCTAACGGCAAATGAAGTCACTCTTACCCCCTTAAGACCCAAGCTTTTGTCTGGTGTGCAATTTTAATTCACCTTGCTATTTTTGATAAGTAAGAGCTAATAAGTATAGAAACGAAACTTGGTCATTGTACAGGAAGTTTGATTGTTTTTGTTAAGAATTCTCTATTAGTTGTTAGTTTGTTTGTTGCTTGTGTTATTGTACTTAAGTACATTGTTTTTTTGTTTTGTTTTTTTTTTCCACTAAAATGGGTGAATGTTGTGATTTCACCAAAAAATGATGTGGGCAGTGTACCTAAATGTGGCTAATTGGTCAGAGTTTTAAAAAATGATATTACATTTCTGCCTCTGAGAGGCAGAAATGTAATATCCACATATGTGGACTTGGGGTCTTAAGAAGTTAAGAGTTAATGCCAGAATTTCAAGTTGGTTAAAAAAAAATTTGATGGTAAGAAAATGCTATAACACGGTGAAGGTTGTTGTCTTGTAGAGTGGCATGGTTTGATGGTCGTATATCTTATTGTAACTCTCTTTTTCTGTGTCTCAGCAAAACCTCTATTGATTGGCTCCAACTTTGTTCAGAAAGCTGCCACTAAGCTTCTACCTAAAACATCTGAACATTCCCATTTTACCCTTGTCCTGGCATCCTTACAGTGGCTTCCGGTAAGCTACAGGATCCAGTTTAAAGTGCTTGTTTTAACTTTCAGAGCTCTGCAGGCTCAGGCACCTGAGTACCTGTCTGACTTGATTCAGGTTTACACCACTGGCTGGATACTCAACCTTTTAATTGTTACCAGCACTAGACTCAAGACTTGTGCAGACTGAGCCTTTAAGTCAGCTGCTGCAAGATTATGGAAAGCTCTCCCCGAGAACCCGAGAACCGCTACATCTATCACCGATTTTAAAAAGCAACTTAGAACCTACTTGTTCATGAAGGCGTTCCTTTGACCCTGTTGACCATCTTAATGATAATGTTCTTTTTATGAAAATATGCTTGAATGTGTTTTCCTCATTTGTTGTATGTGATTATGCCCGTTGCTGATTATGCTGTTGTTTTAATCCTGTAAAACACTTTGTGAGCTTCCTCTGTGAAAGGTGCTATATAAATAAACATTACGAGACGCAGTTGGATGTAGGCTGTATGTGGGCAAAAGGCTAGCACTGCTAGCTCTGTCTTAGAGAAGCTGTGCTCAGTTTGAACTGTTTTCTGACTGTTCTGGACCTTTAGATGGATGGTTAGAGTTTCAATTTCTACTTAAACAAACAGGAAATGAGCCACTAGAGAACATCCCTCAGCAAAACATTTTGGAACCTCACCTTGAGTGACCGATACAAATATGTTTTTTTCCCCCTAGAGTGCAAAGCTTCATCAACCACCTCTGACTCCAACATGAAGAGGTAATAAAAAATTGGTCATCAGACTGCAAAAAGAGCTGCTTCTGAAGTTCTATTTTCACTCAGCATTTATTAAATACCTAGTATGACTTTCAGACTTGAGAGCATAATCAACTTGATACTTCAAGCCACATTTCAAGAGCCTTTAAATTATTATTAGTCTACAAAGAAAAGTCAACTTCGCAGATGAACTGTAAAATACACTCATATCAAAAGAAATCTTTGAGTGAAACATTCAGTGTTATCATCACTCTGGCCCAGCTGGATTAAGAATTTCCTGAAATTGTGTTTTCAAGCGTGTCTGAGATTCAAAGTTGACATTTCTTGCCAAGCAATTTAAAAAATAAAAAATAAAACCTGTCTTTTTCATACCTGAGCTTGATAAATATCTGTGGTAGCACTTGTGATAAAAGATAACATTTCAACAGGAATCATGTTGGAACCGGCACTTCAGCTCAGTCACAGATATCCTCTTCATCAGAGGAGTTACAAAGCTCAACAGCTGACATGTCAAGAGGCACTTTATGGAGATTCAGAACAACAAAATGCAATGCTGAAGGCAAGCTGCCATAAAGATGAAAAAATGTCAAGTGCTTTGAATAAAGTATAATGCAAACCAATCGCCAGAGCGATTTGGAAAGGTGAGGTCATAAATGGTGTAGATTTGAAAAGAAAGCTCCATTTGAATATAAAATAAGTCCAAATGTGAAGGCTCTTTGTGTGTGTGAATGTGTGTGTGTGTGTGTTTTAAAATCCTCTCATCTGTCAGAGCTTTTACATCGACTCACACCTGGTGGCTTCTTTATATAACCCACCTCCTACTGCTGGCCAAAGAGCAGTGCCACAGGAGTGGGTGGGGGGTTGGAGGAGGGGTTAAATGCTTCACTTAAGGGCACCTCTTTGGTAGTTAGTCTAGCATGGGAGAGCATTATTCATTCACTTTGCCCACCCAGATTTCCCCTGCTGGAAAATGGATTTGCTCCCAGTCAAAAGCCTCTCCACCTCCAGCGTCTCCTCCCCGTGCTTTCACGTAAAAAACTGTATTTTCTTTGGCACTTTTGCTCCATAAATCACTGACACAGAAGGTTCATACATGATTAAAGCTTCAAATATCCTTGGCGATTATTCAACGGGACTGCAGGGCCCTTCAGGTGAAACTTGCCTAACGCTGCTTCTGGTTCGTATATTCTTATGGTGTGAAGTCGTTTGTTAAGTTAGTCCTTTGTTTGAAGGTAAGATGGGAGACAATGCTATATTTCTCCATCAACATTTAATCATTTCCTACTTCTCAACCATAGACCAGAATTTTAAAAGTGGTCCCTGCACATTTGTCACCAATGGGCAGAAAATGTCTCATTTCGCCACTTTATCTCCGGGTCATTACGTATACGAGACAAGGATGATCAACAGCTTTTGCCTCTCCTATTTCCCTCCCACTTCACGCCTGGCACAACTATCTTCCATCCTTTATTTACCGGCTGAGGGAACAAGGCCACTTAAGAGCCTGGGCTCAGGTTCACTCTTTCTTCCTTGTGTCTCTATTAATCTCTGGGGAGCAGACTGATGCTGCGAGAACCGAACACCCCCCTGAACAAACGTCGAGTCACACCACCTGCTGAAACCCCAGAAATGAATCATATAATTCACGCGTTCTTATTCGTCATTGTCTCACACTGGCTGTGGAAAAACACCATCTGAAAACCCAATGGGGGACTTGTGCGGGGACATGCGATACAGATAGGGAGCCTTGTGGGAGAAAAGAAAAAGCACGAACCCACAACACATGTTTTATTCTCTGTGCTCTACCAGGGACAAGTTTACTGCCGAGTTCTGAAACCTGACCACAATCTGAAATGTGCTCCCTTTCTCTTGCCTTACACAATGGTGTCTTAAAAAACCAGGGAGAGGAGTGACCTCTAACTGTTTCACATCTCTGTACCTGAAGACATCAGATACTCTTGGACCAGGAACAACAGTCACTACTGCTGTTGCAAGTCTAGATGTTTTTTCTGGGGTCGTTCTGGTGCTTCAGAGACTTTTTTTTACAAGATGCATACTCTGCTAGGGCTGACTATAAATTATTCACCCTATAACCTCAAATGCATTCTTGAAAAATATGGGTCCCCAAACAGTGCCTGCTCTTCATCATTACTTGACGTTTTGAAAAAATGACAGCATATATGCACTGTTTGTGCTGAGGAGGTACAAGACGGACCCAGTACCCTTTTTTTTCTCCTCTGTGGTGGACATGAATTTATAAACTCAATATGTTTTATATGAAATTCACAGTATGACAGATAATTGGTATTTGAGGCAGAGAAACCGCTTTCTGAATTTTTAGAGGAAGCTCAAACCTTGAGTTTGTGAATGACGTGGAAGCAAAGTAAGTAGTATAGTTTCTAAAATACTGATTTTGCTTGCGGGGACTCAGCTCAAGTAGTATAATGTTTAGGACCACCCACAGAAATTCTGGGGCTTTGGTTTTCTTGCATAGAGTGACATAAGTTCAGCTGGCGACATTGAAACAGTTACAATTCGGCCACACACAAAGTTTTTACTTATGGCAGTGAGTTTTACTTTGTACTTTTAAGTTATTCTCCTTCCTGTAAATAAAATTATACTCTTGTTTAATTTGACAAAAATGTCTAAGTATTCATACACTGGACATCCTCAGAACAGTCAGAGGATTTAAAGAGTTGATGTTTGAATTAATTTAAAAAAATATTTTTTTAAGTTCTTGTGTTGCGGCACAACTTTGGTCTGATGCAGTTTTTGAAGAACCAAATATTGAAAAGTGACTTTATCCTGCTGTTCACTAGAAACAAACCAAAAAATCCCAATAAAATATGAACAGGAGGTGTTATTTGTTACTTAATTTGACTTCATTCTTCATTATGCTATTGTTTTAAAGAGATTTTCATTAAAAAAAAAAAAAAACACACACACGCACAAAGACTTTTAGACAGTTTCATCTGCATTTAAAATACAGCTCCCACATAGCTGTCTTTTTTTTTTTTTTAACCATGGTGTCATTTTTGAAAGATCTTTAAACATTCGTATCTCTAAACATCTGTACCAACCAAAGGTTATTTAAGTTTTCTCATCCTTTAGCTGAAGGGTTTATGTTTTCAAAAGATTCTTTGCTTAAAATCCAAACCCCCAACGACCGTCGACAGGGGGTTTGTTTCTAAAAGGTTAAAACTCATTGTGAGGGAAACATTGACATTTAAAAACAGGTTATTAATTTTCCTCTAATTTAGTGGTGTGCATGTTTGGAGAGGCTTCAAAATGCAGCATGCTGTTCTGGACAATTGCGCTAACTTGTACAAGGAGATGAAAGGGCCAATGAGCGTTTTGAGCGAGGGAGCTAATGCCACTGCCAGACATGGAATCGACAGTAAGCTGAAGACAATGAGCCGGAGGATTACTGAGAACCCAGCTGGGTGTGTGTGTAGGGGGGATTGTCTCATTCTATATTTTCAGTAAAGCATGCTATTTACATAAGGATTACTTTAAATTATTGGAGGAAATATTCCCAAAGCCTTCTGAAAACAATCAGCAATCATTCTCTGCTCTATCAGTCTTAAAGCAAACCTTACTCATGATTCACAACAGATGTAGGATTGCAGATTGATGGTGAAAGATATAACTCTTATTTTTGGTTCAACACTGATGTACAAAGTTTTTCATTCATCTGCAAAAGCTTTGTGTTCATTTAGACTCGGCTTTATTCATCAGCTGCTTTGTATACATCGTCAAGTTTTCAGAAAGTCCACAATAACATTGTGAAGGTGACTAATAATGGAAAAAAGTGACAAAGAAGTTCATGGGCTCCATCAACTTTAACAAATAAAGACATTTCTTTGCAATAAATGAAAACTTTTTCTTTTGATGGGCAGTAGAAAATGCTGCTTGTCACAGACTTTAGTCTTTCAATTCAACGAGGCTTTATTCAAGCCCAGGACGACCCTGATTTCTATCAGCACACTAATACACTCAGTGTACGCTATAGTCCTATGATGTGTAGTTGCGGCTACCTAGTTGCATGGTTGTCACAATACCAGACTCTGTAATACTTGTGGAAAACTATCAAAACTTGGTTCCTCTTGTTCCATGTGTGCTGTGTTAGAAACTGTCCAAAAGTTGTTAGGTAATCTACAAAACTCTTTTTTGTGGTAGCTGAAAGAGTATCTCACTTCCATCTCTAGTCTCCTTTGACAAAATAAAAGTCTCACACTGCAGTTACTTCTAGCTGGCTAGCTGGTTCTTCTTTGGCTATTGCTACATACCCCTCCTTGTTTTATGACTCCCCATCTATTAACCAGATACATGGCATTTCTTTATTCCATTTTCAGCTCAATACTCTATATTTAAGAAAAGACTTTCAGCCAATACTGGTATAATGTCAACCTTGTCTCCATCCCTGGTTTAGTGTGATGGCATGCTAACCAAAGACTTTATCATAGGGACGTGGGTTTCCTGATGTCAACCATCCATTTCTGATTCAGGTTTTGAAGTCTATCGCTGGGAGGGGCCATATTTGTATAACTGAATTCAGGCTAGCGTCAATCAAGTTTCGATGAAGCAAAAGGCAGGCCTTTAATTTCTTTACTAACAGCCGTAGGGTGCCTGCTCATGAGTCTAGTCAGCCATGGCCTCATATGGGTAAATTCACAAGATTGATTTCTTGAAAAAAAATAAAAATAAACAAGTCATAAGAAAGTCATACAGTGTGTGCTGATATTGTTTTTTGTGACCAGGCTGTAAACAGGTTAATTTTTGCTGTAAAAATCTGCTTATCTGCCTTGGTATGTACACCATATGTTCCCGCTTGATGCCAACATCAACAGTTACAGAATATATTTGTTACTTTGGTGTTTTCATGTATGGTGCTCAATTAATTTATCAGACCACCTGTTATAAAAATAAGACAAACCACCTAGCATCATGAAGTGCTTTAACTCAGATTTTTTCTTTCTCTGTGAGTTCCCTATGTTTCACCATTTTGAACAGGAGAGAGAAATTTCACACTGGATTCAGGTTTTCACTCACAAGTTTAAGCCAAAAAAAAAAACTGGAATTCTGTGACGAGTCAGGAATTAATACAGAACAACAAACAACCACTGAAACTTGTTTTTTTCCCCTCTGTTCAGAAATGTAAGTACCAAGTTTGCCTTTTTTCTGCTTTCTTGTAAAACTTTACATTTGAGTATTCATGGGTACAACAGTAATTCTATTACAGTATTAGAAATATCGTATTAATAAAGAGCTTGCACATACTGATGAATTATACATTACAGAAACCTCAAAATAAACAAATAAATAAATAAAAAATAAGAAATAACAGTTAATTTAGGGGGACTATCTGTTAGTCTGATATACTGATCAATCATCTTTTTTACATAAATACTTCAAACAATTTCACAACATGATTGTTACATTTTTTTAATCGGCGCTGGAGTTTTTTTTACTTTTTTCTGAGTCATTTATTTGTTTCTTTCCCCCTGCCTTTATTCAGAGAGGACAGGGCAGTGCACAGAGCTGGAGAAGAAGAGAGGAACACACTAAACCAGCGCTTTCCAGCTCCTGAGCCAGGTCCTTTTTCAAATGAACATTTGCACTTCTCCTTGAATGATTTTACTTCTGCTACCTCTGTTAATTCCCACTGAAAACAAAGTACATTTGGTGCTGATGGTGTCACTACTTTTTCAAGTATTTAATCATTCAGAAAGGAATTGGATAAATTCAACCAGATGATTGTGCAAGATGAAAAAGATGAGAACAAATTAACACAGTCATATGAATTCATCACGATGGGAACATAATTATACGTTCCAAATTTGGTGGCAATCTAAAAACCACTTCTTGTGAAATTCCACCAAAACAACACCTGTCAGCCTGCTGGTGGCCCTTCAAGAAAAGCACAGAATCTTCATCCTCTGGGAATCATAATTCTCTTTCCAATCCATTTGCGGCCCTTTTCTTGCTGAGATATTACAGTCTAGACCAAAGTGGGATTCTAACCAGCACATCAACATTGCTATCCGAGAGCCAAGCCCAGAAAGCAGCACTACTAAAGTACTTAACAGTCCTCCACCGTCCAACCAAACTGAAAGTGGCACCTTAATGAATTGTGAAATTGAAGACAGCAGCTAAAAGTGCCAGACTTCCTGTAGAAAATGTATCGAAATGTGTATTATATATCAACAAATACCGGTAAAAGGTGTTATTTGGAGGAATGTTGCACCCAAGAAATGCACATCACAAAAATAAATCCACCTTAGTTTGATGTTAGAGGGCAGAATATCATTAACTTGTTGGTTCTTTGCACACTATCTGTTATGAGATCGTCTTCATACTGTTGGGGAGCAGTTTCTAGAAAAAGAAACCTTTCAAGCCGATATCAAAGAGGTTTCTATTTAAGTGTGCCACTCTTAGATATTCAAATACAGTCTGTGATGGGCTGATGATCAAAACAAATTGGTTTCTGATAAAAGATATAAATTAATGTGCAGTGAAGCACTCTCTTCAGTGAAATGTTTGCTTTGCTGTCAGATTCATAGAGGCACATGGTCCTGTTATCTTGGAGTAAGAAACCTAATCCCTATGTTTTCACAGTCAGAAGAGCTGTTTTGAGAAAGAAATGAGCCCCCTCCTCAGCTCCTTAAACTTGGCTGGTGGAAGAAATAAACGCTTGTGGTGGTAACATCCCTGTAAACACACTTGTCACAGTGAGTACAAAGACCGACAAAGAGATGTGGCACTCGCTGACGTTTTGGAGTGGCTGCACAAACACAGGTGTCCCTCCCTACTGGTAATGAGACGGAGAACGGGTAACGTGCTGTGAATTATTAAAGAGCTGTCAGGAATTCATTACCTGCTGTTGAACGGGTTATCCCAAGGTATCACATGACTACCGCTGGGACCAATCAAAAAGCTGACTCGATCATAGAAGCCCTTGGACGAGGGCTGGGCGGCTGAACTCTGGCCCTGACCGGCGATGGCGGCGGGGTCAGGCGAGCCACGACAGTAGGTCTGACCCTGGCAGGCGATTTGAGTGCAGCAGTCTGGGTCCATGCAGTCGATGAGTCCATCTGGAAAACAGGAGGGACAGTTGAGACAGGCAGGGAAAGTTTTGTTGACCTGCATACGTTCAGAGATGTTTGAGCATCACAATTATAGTGTTGAGCTCTGGTGCACACAGGTGACTTTTGACATGAGCTTAAGTTTATTAAAGCGACAACAGATCCTGTGCTGTCATACCTTAAAGTATGGGCCCAACTGTAACATGAACTCCAAAAGTCCTTGAGTTGATCAAAAGTTATACTTTGTGTCGGTGAATATTTCATTTAAAGAAAACTTGTTTGTACCAGGATGTGTCTCTGAGTCAACTGTGAGGTGAAGGACGCCTGTTTCAAAACCAGACCAGTGAAGATCCTGTTATTATTTTCCCCTTTAAATGGGTTATAAGAAAAATATCATTATGACCAAGTGGAAAACCCTGGCTCTAACATTTTTGTTTGATATTCTTGTATGATCATTTACATGGCACTAGGATCTAATTTTGGTTGATACTGGTTTTGGCAACTCTGCTTTGGATAGTGATGCAGTACTTGAGTCCAGGACTTGGACTTGAAACAAACTGAAATCCTAATTTAGGTCTTATTTTGGGACTTGTGCAGTGATGACTTTGGCTTTGACTTGGCTGGTATTTATTTATTAGACAATACCTTTTTGTGTAAATGTTTTTTCTCTTAGGCTCTGATAATTTATCCGGTTTCAAGCAGCAAGTTGTGTGTTCAGTAACATTTCCTGTCAGAAGGCCAAAAAAAGTGCTACAAATTGGTTTTTTTTTTTTTTTTGCATTCTAAGATTTACCATTCAGTGCAACTAAGGGCAGATCAGCATGTTCATATGTAAAAGAACAATCTCAGAGAAGATAGGGACAACTTGAAACTTTTACAGACATCTGTCCAGGATGCACCCAGATGAGTAAGTGAGACACTGACTCTTGATAACTTTTAAAAGCTGTGGATGAGCCGCAAGCCAATGTTGGCTTCTAAAGTGACTCAGTGTCCAAGATGTTCAGTCAAATTCTGATCAATAGCGGTGGACTGCAGGTATTTTTGAGTTATAAAACTAAACCAGAAAAGGTCTCACACGGTCAGCCAAGCTTCATACAGTGAAAAGTGTAGAGTGAAACAGTGGTCCTCCTAATAAGTGTTCAGATGGTGGGCACTCCGCTCAGACACTTCTCTGCTGACTCAGACTTGGACTCAGAACTTGGAGGTGCTGTAACTTGACTACAGCACTGGTATGAGATGCATCCTTTCCATTTTGTATGCTCACTTTGCTAAGTCTGTAAAAATTTATGTCCAAAAATATAAATTCAGCTGGAGTCTATTAGAATAAAGTTACACCAATTCTTTATAATTGCTACTGTATATTTTAAAGCATGCTGCTTAACAATCTGCTTTGCTACAAAATTTGCATATTCCTTCCAGTGATGTTTTATGTATGATTGATTTGTTTTGTTTGTTTGCACTGTCACAGAGGAGCCACATCAAAGCCAATTTCCTGTTTCGCACAATAAAGAAACACACACGCAAGTTTTTTTTTCTGAAGCTAAAAGACTATTTGTACGAAGCTTTTGTCTCCTTCTTACCTCCCTCGTTATCCTTGCCATCTGAGCAGAGCGTCTCGGTCGCAACGTCACATCCCAGCCCTCTCCATCCTGACTGGCAGATGCAGTGCCAGACGTTCTGATCCAGGACGCACCTCCCGTTGTTGTTGCAGAGCCCGGGGCAGCCGTCTGTCAACATATCATACGCGTCAAACAGCGGAGTAAGTCGGAACAAGGAATTCAGGAGGAGCAGGTAGAAGACAGAGCAAAGGGAGGGGGCGTTTAGAGTGGACAGGGGGCAGAGGAGGGACAGGAATGATAAAAAGACAGTATTGAGTGAACATACAGTACAATACACCTCTGACAGGACTCAGGATGTGGGGAGGGTGTGAGGAGTTATTGTCGTTTCACATGAGTTTCAGGAGCTGAACTGAAAAGTGGAATATGTAGAATACAGAGCAGGAGACTGCTGAGCTGTTAAGAGACTATTAATAACACCAATGGAAGGTATGATGGGTGAATACTTGTGGGAATTGAAAAGCTCTTATCAAAGAAAAAGTTTGTGATTGTTTTGAAACTTGTGACTTGTACATTGGTTGCATAAATTCTTATAAGTATTTCTTTCAAACTAAAGGCTGCCTTGGAGCCAAGCAGACAACAGTTTGGGACTTTTTTAATGATTTTAATGATCCTGCATGAGTTCAAAGTTGCACAAATCCCATTTAAGAGGTTGCAAATCAATTGGAAGTTCATTGCTTCGGCCCGAAATTAATTAAAGTAGGACTAGCCTATTGCAGCTGTTCAAAAAAAAATACACTCATGTGAAGTAACAGCAACATCAAAGGGAAAGGGAAGTATATATGTAAATAAGGGAAGAAGTGTGGGAAGAGGAGGATCTAGAGTCTCTACATTTACAGAAAAACAGAGCACTCGCTGCCAGATCGCATTCCTTCTAGTGGAGGGTGAAGACGACAGGGAGCCGATAACATGACTAAACCACACCAGTTCTGGGGCGTTTAATCTGGCAGACACAGGGAATTAAGACAGTGGGAGTGGGAGTGGGAGGTGGGGGGTAGCCGTGGAGTCTGTGAGAGACTGGTTAAGACGGACAGGAGATGAGGGGAGATATCGGAGGTGGGGGGGAGCAGGATCACAGCAGAAACATTATGATCGACTCGGACATAGAACAGGTGTATAAACGCCGTGCTAGGAGAGACAGAGAGCAGGGAGGGATTGTTGGTGACAATCTCCCTTGGGGGGGTAGTGGTTCAATTACCTTTATATCCTATCTTGACTGCTCCTATTACACAACCGAGGAAAGGGAAACATTTGGAAAAGAAAATTACTTATCTCTGTGGTGGCAAGGAGCTAAGACTGAAAAACACATTTACTTATTGTAACTTACAGGGAGCACAAAAAGAGGAAATGCTCGCTGGCATAAAGCTGATGTACCTGCCAGCTTGGTTCAGGTGAAATTCAGAAAGGAGCTCTGCAGGTAGTTTTCCCCAAAGTTAGAGATGTCCTAACCACATTTATGCTCCTCTTATCAAATTTGTGGACCACATATGTGAGTCACTGTCCTCATGGAACTAGGCTGGGCTGGGTGTGAGTGAGAAGCAGCAAGATCATCAATTTTTCAAAATAAAGGAAAAGAGGTGATCAGAATGTTTAGAATGTTTAGAAATGTTTCACATTCAGCGTATGTGAAGTTTTATTTGCTCAAATCAAACACACTGAACTTTTTTTCTTTCCAGACTTGAAAAGAATTGGCAGAAGACAATCTTTTCTTTAATTTAAAAAAGTCTACTGGCATAAAGGCTGCATCCCTGTTTTTATAAAGTCTGAACTTCTAAATTACAGATTTTGTTCAACAGTGTCTGAACATCACTCTAACTGATAAAAAAGATTTAATAAGACAAGAAATGTACTGAAAATTTCAAGTTTGGAGACTTGATTTGCAGTCAACTGGGTTGAAAAAATGCATCACCCAGCATATCAAAGTTGATTAAACAGCCATTGCAAAGAGTATTGCATGGTTAATATTTTGCAGTTTTGTATAATAGTGATAATATTGTGTTACTGAGCCTGATTTCCACTCCTCACAAAATAAAAATATTAAATAAAACAGCTCAGCTAGAATGAAAATTAAACTCAACATCCTGCAAGTAACACAAATGTGGAAAGTGTTTATTTTTTTTTACCTGATACTCTGGAATCCAGGGCTATACATGTAAGCCAAGAAGGAGTTGGAGAGAGACAGACAGGCAGGCAGACAGGCATACAGACATAAAATAGAAAAGAGAAAGGGTATGAGTAGGAGTTAGGCAAAGAAATGCAAATAAAACACGACAAATAGAAAATTGGTTCTGGAGAAGGAGAGAGGAAAGAGACAAAAGAAACAGAGGCTGCAGATTCAGAGGAAAAGAATCAGATTTTAGCTACAGTTAGAGGGGAGAAATACAATATTTAACACACCTAGAATATAGATGCTAATGAAAACACTGAAAAAAGAGATTAATCAGAATTATAGATACATTGGTGGTATTAAAAGAAATAAGCACATTTCTCTAAAGCTATGATTATATTTCTGTCCATAGGAAGCTAAATAAATGAATTCAGTCTCCTAAGCCCAGTAAAATATTCATTGTTAACACTCCTCATCTAATTTAGTCTGCCAAAGCAAGACAGGCTAACACAGAGGGAACACACTGCTTCTCTTGATATCCCAGTGTTATAACGCCCTTTGTTTTCTGACTAAATATGAGCCGGTTTCTTCTGGGGTCTGCTTCAAAACATTTTACTGTCTGCTTGTCAAGAAGTACTGCAGTCTAATATAAACGCATCATAAAGCAGCAAACTAAACTTCTCTCTCCCCTTACCCTCTTTTCTTTCAATTTTGCCGTCACTTCCACTCCAGTGATTTCAACAACTGCACAGCACTGAACAGGCAGTACACTAAGCTGAATCAAAAACACCTTAGTGGTAAACTGCATTGCTGAGAAAGCAGTAACAATGGGCTAAGCCTTGCATATAAAACAGGATCTAGATGCTGGCAACAAAAGAGTGGCCGAGGAAGTTCTCCGTTCAAGCCCTGGCCATGTAATGTGATTAAAAGGCGCTTTGTGCAAATGGCAGTTATTCAAGGTTTGAAAGACAAAATAAGCTCCTGGTTCTCTGAGAAAAGGTAACGCACAGCCTATTCATCCCCTCCTGCATCCAAAGCAAGGAGTTACTTTTCCTGACGGGAGCCTGGAACAGGAGGAAAGAAGAGAAAATGGACGGTGCACGGTCGGCCCCTGAGGAGGGAAAAGATTAATAAGATCAGGAATGTGACCCTTCCAACAACAACCTCCCCTCCCCGCCCTCTGGAGATGGACCCGTGCAGCAGAGCGGTGATTTCTGATGAGAGAACTTGTAAATACATAATTAGGGTTCAATAGTTTGGAGAGTTGGATCTTTGCCTCACAGGGAATATGTCGTCATGAAGAGGTTGGAAATGACACTTGGGGGAATGCTGTTTGACGCGGGGTGTCAGGGTTTAACTACAAGACCTCTGACTGGGGGTACGGTGTCGAGGCAGGCTGAGTTAAAGGTCAATAGGAAGCGACATCTCAGAACTCATTATCCTCATTATTGCCAGGTGAAGCACTGCCATTTCAGAAAAATGATATTCCAAGGAGGCCAACCCGTGGCTTCTCGGCTCCCTAAATACCTGCCCTTGACTTGCTAATACAGGAGCATCACTTCAGCTGTCTGAATTTCTAAATGGATGATGGAGAAATTAAAAAGTTGATTGGAGGGGTTGAAAAAGAAAGATTTTGAGGAGAGAGAACCAAACTCAGGATTGGGCAGCCAAAAGATGAGCAGACCCTGCTTTTAAGAGTGGAGGAGACGCTTATTTCTTTCACATTTTCGTACTTTTGTGCAGACTTTTGACATTCCTTTAACTGAAAAACATTCAACACAAAGTGGAACAGCAGCATCTCTGTAAGAAACACTCACTGTTCAACAAGTGAGGATTTTGCAGAACGCAGCAACTGAACAGCAGCCTAATAGAAACAGCTGTGTTATGTCTGACACCAAATATTACTTTATTTAATTATATCAACAGATTCACCCCCTCTTGTCCAGATGGATGTACCACCTCCGAGAATATCTGAGGATTTTGGCTAATGTCATGATAAACCCTATCACAATGTAAATCTACCAATGTAAAAAACTGTTGCAGAAAAAAAAAAAAATAATAAAAATAAAAAATATATAACAAAAAAAAAAAAAAAAAAAAAAAAAATTAAAAAAAAAATATGAAAAAAAAAGACTCAGCATTACAAACTTTGTTGTTGGTTTGTTGTCATTGCACCCCGACTGGCTGGGCCCCAGGAAGCTCTTTCCCCCCTCATAGGTGGCCCTGTTCAATTATAGTGTCAAAGGCTGGTGCAAATATGAAAGAAGCAAAATGGATAAACTCCACTGAAAGTCAAAGTCCTAGAAAAAAGTGTTATTTTAGGACAGAAAAAGGCTATTACAAAGCTCTGTTCATTCATTTCTTTTTAAGACATAAAAGCTTTTCAAAATAAAAGCACAAACAAAAGTCCTTACAATAATGTAACCTCTTTTTCACCTTTGGTTGAATAGGAAAATATACTTGTTACATGTTTTATCTTTTTTTTATTTATTTTTTTGGTCAAATAGGAGGTTTACTGTAAGAAAAAGAGAAAATTTCATGAGAACTGTGAAGTAACTAAAAAAATATGAATCTGCATCTGTGGAAGAAAAATGTGCAATAATTCTCCAGTAAAGAGAGGAAGGTGTGATTAAAAGACAATGCACTATTTTTTTTTTTTTAAAAAGGTAGAAGTTAGTAGCAGAAGTTGAATTTATATATTTTTCATTTGCAGAGTTTAAGTTATGGCCTTGTTTACTTTCTTTACTGACTTTTATTTGTAGAGAAATGCAGAAAAAAGGGGAAAAAAACATAAAGTTAAAAGATCAAGACCAGAATATCAGAGTCAGTGATTCAGCTCCAAGGAGCACAGAACTTAGATTTTAAGAACTTAAATACCATCTAATGTGCTTTAACCGTGCCATAAGGGCTTGTTTGGAGTGGGTAGGAGGCATCACAAGTGAGTCATGGTGTTCTTGAAACTGCACAGAAAACACTGACACTCACACTCCAAAGTTGCCCTTTTAAGCCTGTCCACAAAGAGATTTTCTCTGCAGTTTGTGGCCTTCTGTCAAGTGTGTGTAGGTGTATAGTCAGTGCTGCAAGTGTCACCGTGGCTCACCGATAGTGCAGTGTTCACCCGTCCAGCCTTGGTGGCAGTCACACTTGCCCTCCCGGCAGACTCCGTGGTCGATGCAGCGTGGGTGACAGTCCCTCTGCTCACATTCAGGTCCTGTCCAGCCTTCCTCGCAGTGACACACACCGCTGATGCACGAGCCGTGGGGACCGCAGTCCACCACACACACCTCTGTCATAAGAAGAAGAAAGAGCCATGGAGACATGTAGCTTCTGTTCGGTGGAAAGGATTTTTTTTTATGCTGCAGTATTTTTGTATTCTGCGTCGATGTGTCTGCCACTGCTGAAAATACTCTGATGTTCTCTGAGAAGTGTTTGCTCCATCGCTTAAAGTGGGCCAGGAAGTTTAACTGTAAACATGTTATGTTTTAAACACTATTCCTGCAGAAAAAATCCCTGACTCTGTAACAGCGTACGCCTAAGAAAAGCTGAATATTTCATCTGAAGTAAAAAAAGAAGCAGCACATTTTAAGATGCATTATTTCTCATGGGAAAATATCCTACATTTACTGCTTATCCTTGCTTTATGAGTCTCAATATAGATCTTGTCTCCACAATAATTTTTATATGTTTATAAAGTGAGATGCAAAGTTAATATAGTCCATGTCAGAGTGCTGCAACACTATCCCCTATCAAATTTTATTTGGCTGTCACTTTTGTGCCAAAATACACAATAAATAGCAGTATAAGAAAAAAAAGAAGAGGATAAATCTCCTCAGGAGGGGAAGATATTAATCTTGATTTATGGTACCATTACTTTTATAGCTTCAGGCTAGGGTAAATTCCCCTAAATCATCAGGTCGGGGTATTTAATCTGCAGAGTCTTCATGATACAGCACAGAAACTGTTTAAACATACTCAAATAGAGCGGATAATGAGTGCATGTTAAAATTTACTAAAACAGAAACACTTTGCATTGTTGTGTCCTCGTGATGGCAGATGGATGATCTCTCAGAGAGCAAATCTATTTTCTTTTCAGTTTACTCTGCAGCATTTCCTTTGCAATTTTAATTACCTTTTATAAATAAAACAAGGTAATAGAAATGATGTGATCATAAAAAAGACATTTTTTTCTGAAGCCTCAGTATCAGCAACACAGGTTTTTACTGTCATCTTTTTGTTTCTGCAGCCACTTAAAGTCATCTTAATCAGACTCCTGTAATTTCATAAACCACTTTATGTCTCCATAAAGTGAAGACGCCCTCCAATGAAATGAAAACCTGTCATCACTCAAGCTGTCTGAAGTAAGGGCAAATGAACAGGGAAGCAATGCAATTACTTTGTGCATCTTGAAACTTTCCAAACAAGTGCTGCTCAGGTTTTACATATTCTGGTCGCTCATTTGCATGGAGTCTTGGCAGACTGGGGGTGAGAGTTAAAGATTTTATGCAAGTTCTTATGCCTGAACTCTGAGAGATGTCAGATCAACATGCTTTCTTACGCAAAAACAGCAGAGCAGCTGTTAGGGATCGTCAGAAAAGCACACAAATCAAAAGATGTAATCCATGGGTGGTAAGTTTGTCAGTCTGCACCCAGCTATAGCTTACACTCGACAAGCTGCTGCTCTTCTGAGAGAATAAGAAATGTTCATTTAGTGGAACCAAGAGCTGCCATCAAAGCGATTTGAACAGAGGAGCCATAAAGCTTTCTGCTGCGACAATAGCCGTCAGTGTGCTAGAGGAAAGTAGCTCAAGTATGTCCTCAAATTTTAAGTGACTGAATGCTCCAGGAAATTTATACAGCCCCATAACGGAGAAGTTTGTGACTTTTGAAAAACTTGGTACAGCCTGCGGGGAAAGCAAATTAGCCGAGAGACATCATTCTGCCACTCTAAATGTAGCAAGTCATGGATTAAATATCTGCTTATTTTGTTTGTGTATATTATTATTTATTTAAGCCATCTATCCTCCTGCTTTACCCTCAGTCCCCTCTGAAGTGGCTCCATCTTAACTGTCTGTTTCCCCCTCTCTGAATAGAGTTTTTCTTCGATTGAGAGACCTTGGATGGTTCTGATTAAGTCGAGCCGACACTGTAGAATATTAAGCATGCCTCTGGAGGGGAGTCATTCGATTCCAAAGGGATCCCTCCTGCCCATACAATCTATGCAATCAATTTTTCATTAGTGCAAAAGTGTTTATCTGCCTTTAACATGCCCCTGACTCAAGCCGGATAGGGGTTGTGTGCAGTCGATCCATGCTGTTCGCTTGTTAATTAAGGTTTATTTAATTGAAGAAGAATCACAGCATTAATTAAGAAGGAATCCTCACCCTCACCCAGGTGGGTACACCCACCAACTTCTCTAAATCATGCCCCGTCAGTTCTGTTATTGACAGGCCAGGGATGTCTTGCTGAGTGAGAGGATTGTGCCTTGAATTTTGAGCATTTTAACAGAATAACAAATTACTTCTCTTAAAAGAAGAAAATCAAATGAGACACAAAAGAAGGAAAAAACACCCTGTCCACTAAAACAATCATTCTTTCTTCTCTGCCGCTGACTAATCCAGCTGCATGCTGTTTCAAAAGGTCTGCACACCCATCTATCAACCCAATCCCACCATCCCGCTGCCTTATGATTTAATTTTCAATTGAATCCCAGCCAAAATAAATATATCCGACTGCTCTTTCTACTGACAGAAACAAACGGCAACTTCTGCTTCTGCTTCTCCTGTTAATTGTTCTCCTCCCTATGGCCATTGTGTTTCTCTCACTATTTATTCTAAGGAGGGGAAACAGCACATAAATCACCTGAGCCTCATGCACAGATAACAGATGGGAGGGGCCAGCCTTTGAACTAACATGTCACCTACCTGTGTTGAAAGGCAAACCCGCTGAATACAAAGCCGCTAACAAATGATGCGTGCAGGTGGGCGTGCAGCTAAAAGCTAAAGCTGCTTGGAGAAACAGCAGTTTTATTGGGAAGGCTTTGGACAAGTGTATTAGTCTGATGAAAGAAAAAATGGGGGATTTATGTTTGTTTCAAAAAGAACATATGCTTGGTCGCACAGGATTAACATGTAGAGCCAAAGCTTTGTTGCAAACATATGCTCCATTTCAAACCAACACATGCTTCAAGTGTTGATTACAAAAACTCAGGTTGTGATAACACCCACAGTTTGATTCGTTTGATCCAGCACAAAATGGAGAAATTGGACTTTTGTATTTTGTTCATTAAGTTTTAAGCTACCAATCTGCATGTAATTCAACACATTTGTTGCACATTAGTCTGGAATGACTACAACTATTATCACTGAAATCAAAATTTTGGAATTTTACTTTCCTTCTTGATGTTTTGAGCACAAAAAACATGAGCCTAAGACGAGCAGCAGTCCAGACAGAGGTTTGACCCTCCAGCCTTTTCTTTGTTGTAAAACACTTTCCAGGCTTGAGCGACACGGCTATCAGGTGTCAACATCTGTCTGCTCACAGCCGTGAAAGCTTTTGTTTGGGGTGTGTGGCCTGTGGTTGGCTTGGGTTACTTCATTCCTCCTACTTGGCGAAAAAACTGAGACCTTTTGTGGGATATGAATGTGTTAGCGCTTTGCAAAAACATTGAATGTTGTTTTTCTCACACCCATGTGAGAAAGTGTTAATACATTTTGCAGTAACAGTTCAAGAACCGCTTGTTTTGAACTGAATGATTTCTTCTGTCTTGTTTTTTTCCTTCTCGGTGAAAGTATACTGTCTACGCTAATTCTGCTCCATCACACTAAAGTGAAACTTTATCAAAGTTGATATAGGAGGAATGTAAGCCTGAGCCCATAAAACACAGCTCTGACAGCACCACCAACATAGATAAATGGCTCGTGAGATGAAAAACTTGACTAAGTCAGGCTCTCATTGATCATCTGTGAAGCAATTTCAGAATTTTCAATGAATCATTTTGTTTCCTTCATGTGTCCCCATGAGGGAAAGCTGAAATGCACTGATTTGGCTGTCAGTGTTATTTATATTTTTCATAGTTTGATGAATTAATTTAGGAAAACAAATTTCCCTCTGTTGTTTAGGATATTCAAAAACAGAGATGATTAATTAGGAACAGAATTTAATAATAAAACTTTAAGAATTTTAAATGCATCACATAGTTTTTACATGATTTAAAGTTTTTGTACTCCAAAGCTGAATAATTAATTAAGTCTTAAAAAGACACCCACATGTAGACATAATGTGCAGCATGAGATAAATTTTATATTTCAACCCACAGCCTGTTAATAATGGCTCATGCATCTGCTGTTGTGGACGCCTGGTGTCTGCAGTGTCTGTGCACAGCAAGGGGGGAGCTTGTTTGGAATAAATACAGGAATAATTTGGTGCCAATTACTTGTTAGAGAAGCTAAAACACTATCCAGGAAAACAGACAAAGAAGCGGCTGCACTGTTTGCAAGGTTTTGTTGATATAGTTCACAGAAGGCTGCGCTAATGGCACCCATAAATTAATGACTGACAGGAACAAAAGACCTCAGCTATCACATCTTTAAGTACATTAATGTGTACTTAATTTCTTTTAATGCCAATGTGTATGGCTGGCTGATATTCTAAAAAAGTCATCAAGACACAAACTATCTCAATATTTACTTTAAATTTTGAAATCAGAATGATGGGGTTATACTTTTTCAATTTAATTATAAATCAACTGAAAACGAGATCACAGATTAAAGCCTTGAGTACAAAAATCTATACATTAAAAATTTGAGCCCAGATTAAAGATTTATAGCTCTTTTTGTGACAAGTGTTTAATAATTTCAGGCATATTGGGTTTGGAGAGCAATAAGCTTCAGGGGATTTTCTGATTTTTCTCAGACACATTAAATAAATGTATAAATCCTTTAAGTAAAACTGTGTGAAATGCAGCTGAGTCCCATGAAAGCTCAGCACAAAATCAGGTCATTTAATGAATAGAAATTGAAATATATCCCAACCTATTGAGCAGTCGGCCCCGGTCCAGTTGGCCTCGCAGACGCAGGTTCCTGAGTCGGTGTTGAAGGTGCCATGGCTGGAGCACTGTTCAGGACAAGTGCTCTTCAGGATCTCACAGCTGATCCCTCCCCAGCCTGGGTTGCAGTGACACTCACCATGATGACAGGCTCCATGACCAGAGCAGGTTGGATCCACACAGTCCACTGAGGACACAGCGCCATGTTAGTTCACTGCTTCCAGAAAAAATATCACAGCAAACTCATTATCAGGCGCACGCTGGAACAAACCAGAAGCATTTGTTATGTTTTAAAAGACGGCTGGTGAACCACAGCTGGAAATGTGTCTGTTTAGTGGTGGCTGGTAGTAATTCTCCCCCTGTGTTTAACTAGCTCCTCTATGTTATATTACAGGGTACTTTCAGTGCACTGACAGCATAATTACGCTCCATTATTAGCACCAGGAAAGAGAGCACAATTAGTGTCTAGACAGATATAATCAATTACTATTAACAATTTGTAGATCAACTAGCTGATGTAGGTTAATAATTGGCAATTATGACCAACACAATCAACCCATTACTAACAAGGGATAATTTGCAGCAACACTATTGTGCTTCCAGTGGAGCGGATTACACTGTGCATTTTATGTCTTCATGGAAATGGATATTGATCATTTACCTGCTCCTATTCATCAATCTGAGCTCTAACATGCCTGGAACGACAAACCCTCCCTTTTTCCAGCCCCTATCACTTTATTTCAAAGAAAACCACAATATGCTCTTTTAATGAACTCAATATCCTTTTACGTGAAAGGTTAACCACACATGTAAATCTGAGCTGATAATTGTCTTTTGTCCGCATGCGAATCGATAAAGTTAAATGCATTGATGTAGAAGGGGGAGGTGGGAGAGGTTGACATGAAGAAAGGAGAAAAAGCGCTCTCAATAAATGGAGGAGCAGATGCCATTGACTGATCGATTTAAACAGGTGTCTTCAACTGTGGAGCTCCCCCAATAGGTGACTGCATCATCGGGTACCACACAATCTGTTCCAGCATGTACCCTCATGTGGTCTGAACACTAAGAGGGAGTTAATTTATACGCACGCTATCAATAACAACATCCAGAGCATTATCCGCTCAGTGGAGTTGAAAACACCGATTGTTTCACCAATGAGCTGTGTCCATCCCCCCGGTGATTCACACAGAAATATGGTGTGTCTCTTCCAACCTGGTGGGATGAAGTTTTATGTTTTTTCATTCACCTTGTTCACAGTTGGCTCCTTTGTGGCCCGTGTTGCACACACAGGTACCCGCCACGCACAGTCCGTGTCCTCCACACTGAGGATCGATACACTGCGAGGCGGGAACGTCACACTCGGTGCCTTTCCAGCCGCTGTAGCACTGACAGCGCCCCCTGGTGTACTGGCCGTTACCGCTGCACAGGACTGGACAGGCAGCTGTGTAAAGATTACAAGTTTGGAGAATTCATTTTTAATTGAGAAAATACACAAAATTTAAAATACTGAGAAGCTTTTAAGTTAAAGTGAAAGAGGATCAATTTGGCTGTAGCTTCAAAGATAAACAAAAATTTTGAGATAGTATCAAAAATTGTCTTTTTTTTTTTAAAAAAAAAGCACCATCAGATAAAGCATAGACAACAATTAGCTCATATTTGTTTGGCTTTTTCTTCTATGGGACCAGCAGTGATGTAAACAGGGGAGATCACTGGCATCCAACCACGAACCAAAAACATGTCAAGGTGACACATTTAGTGCAAAGACACAAGAATGGAGTGTATTCTCTAATCCAATGATTCTTAAACATGGGTACACGTATCCCTGGGGGTATGCAAGGTTGAAAAATGTTTATTCAAAAAATAGCAACCAGGCAAAATTTATTTAACACTGTCTATCTAATCAATGTTTAAATTAAATATGAGTTTAAGTTCACAAACTACTCCCCAAAAAATAAGAGTCTCTATCGTACCAGGATGAAAATACAAATAACAGCATTGTTGCTGAAGTGTAGCTTCAGTGAGATTTATGTCCACAAGTTGCAACCCATCCAAGGCACTGTGTTTTTTCTGTAGGGAGAAATTAGCCAACAGTAACATGAAGCCAGCACATCTTTAGCAGCATTTTTATTTTTCAAGCAAATTGTTTATATAAGATTAAGTTTATGTCTTTTTTGTGAAGAAATGTTTATTGTTGTTGATAATTTAGGTTGAGAAGAGCCCTTAATTTTGTTACAAATAGAGTGCACTTTAAGTTGACAATTATTTCCATGTGCACAAATCTTTGCTTTTAACACATCTTTAGTTACTTTTAACTTTTAGTTGATGGAGTTATAATTTTTTGTGCACATCTGGTCATGATTCTCAGAGTTAACAACAATGATATCGTAAATAAACAATATTTCATACATCAGACACTAATACTACAGTGCTGTGTTTTATGTCTCTTTTTCCAACCAAAACTGCTGGGTACTTCACAAAAAAACAAAAAAACAAAACAAAAAAAACAACAACAAAAAAAAAACATCTCACATGGGGTACATCACTGAAAGGAATTTGAGCCCCACTGCTCTAATCAAAGTCTTGACATGGAAAGTAGATATGCATATTACCAAAATAAAAAAAAAAAAATACACCACCCAACCTAATGTTTAAGTTTTGTTATTTTTTAGTTAGAGATACACCAACAACACTTCAAAGCTTTAAAATAAGATTTGATTTCATGTAAACACATTTTTTTAGGACCCATCTTTTGGACTTTGGCCTATTCTCAAACACAACCAAGATGAAAAAGCTCATTTTACATACTTTAAGTTCTGCAAACAAAATTCCATTAACCTTCATCGTGATGAGGCGGCATCAGAAAACCCGTGCAAATAAAACTAGTCCATCCAAAAAAAAGTCTGATATCTCTAGAGATTTAAGGATTGTTTCAATTTGAGGCTTCATTCATGTTCAGAATGGACATATAAAAGGAAAATAAACAAGCTCAATATATTTTACCTCTGGAGCAGTACGGCCCTATGAATCCTGGGAAGCAGTGACAGGATCCCGCCACACACTCTCCGTTCCCGTAACAGTTGTGTGTGCACTCCATGACAGAGTCTGTGGGTACAGCAGCAGAAAACGGTAGCAACTATTAATAACTCAAACTGTCATATTAGAGCATATCTGCCATTTCTCCTCAATATAACGTTTGACAATCGTACAGTTTAGGAAATACTGCCAGACAGCCCAGATACTAACTTATCTTTTTTTATTCCTGCTGCATGAATCTGGGCTTTTCTAAGCATCCCTTATCTGCAGCACCGGTATCAGGCATGGCATACATTTACAGCTATTTGTCCATGTCCCACTAAGGTCTAAGCCTCCATAACATGTGTACTGCAGCCCAGCCCCTCCTGTCTAAGCCATGTTAAGCAAAAGCCACACAGGCATTTTAAATTAGACCAAATAATTCCATTTCCTTGACACATTTTCCTTTCCTCCTGACTCCTCTAGAGCCTCATTCCCCCACCCTTGAATGACTGATCATGCCCACACAAGCCATGCAATCTCCTGAGTGTTTACAGCTCAAATCCTCTCTGAGTTGAAGTTAATCTGACACATCCTGCAGACAGATCTCGTGTTCATTCAACAGACCATCGCTCATAAAGGGCACCCCCAGAGGACCGGAATCCTTGATTTTGATCAGTGTTAAGGGGGCAAACTTTTTTTTCTGTTATTACTTTGTGCCTGTGTTGGATGTTCACAGAGCCTGTGGTGGACCCAGGCAATTTTGACCCCACTAGTCAATACCTCCATACTTGTAAGGCGGATCAATAGCTCTCCCCAAAGGAAATAGAGAAAGAAAATAGTTAACTCAACTTGAGTGTTTTTCCAACCTCAAAACCCACAAGGAAATTTCACAGACTTCAGAACACTGAGGAGGTTGTTAGGATGAAGAGATCAATGCTGTGTATGGCCTCATGTTACAGTGTCGAGAACCACACAACGAGACAGGGTCTGACTTCTGGTGGCTTATAGTGATGATGCTCTTGCACCATTTTTTCTTTACTCAAAATTACTTAAATATCTCAAATTGAGAAAAGTGTCAATCTGAAACAAGTGTAAGACTTCAGATATAACAGAAAACACCTGTAGAAATTAGGGATGCACTGATATGTAAATTTTGGCTGATACTGATATCCGATATTAATATTGCTGTTATGGCTGATAACCGAGATTTACCAATATCAATATTGGTAAAATAAAAAAAAGAAGCAATCTTAACACAGATGGTGTGTTGAGGTAGTTTGGAGAGAAAGAATGGTGCAATCATGAGAAAATATGACAGAGGTCATGAAGAGGATCAAAGAATGGAGCGCACGAGATGAAAGCGATCAAAAACTTATGTTATGTCTTAGGTAGTTTTGGTGTTTACATAGTCATAGAAAACAATATTATTTGGGTCTTGAAAGATCATTCAAGATACTCTGAAAATGTCTGGCAGCTAGTGAGTAAATATTGGCCCACTTTTACATATTGGCCAATATTGATATGTTAAAAAAATGACCAACATCAGCCAATACCGATATTGATACCAACATATCGCGCATTCCTAGTAAAAATATCAGAAATATATCAGTAAATCAATTTATCAATCTCTCCATCCATTCACTGATGATTCTATGCTGACAAGATTTATTGGAAAGTCTGTCTTGTGTATGGTGAAAAGCAGTGGAGAGACAGATTTTCTCCACAGAGTCGTTCCATTCAGTGTTTCTTTAGTTTTCTATTACCTGGTTTTCTGTAATTAATTCAGTAGACTCAAAATCAAGCACTAAGCATCCACAAAAGAGCTGAACAAATAATGGGGCAGCTCAGATTGCAGCCCCTCTGGACATGCCGTGGCTGCCAAATCATCAGGGAAACACTGATTTCTGTATCCCCTGTTATTCTTGCAGTACTGTGTAACGTAATAAGTGCCTAGATTTAGTCGCCGCTCTTAAAACAAAGTCAGTATGGCAGCCACTTGACGTATATAGCGGCTGCACAGGGCTGATGCTGTGAAGGGTAATCTTCTAGAGAAAGATTGCAAGATTCAGTTCAAATCAAGGTCAAAGTTTAGCTCTGAAGTTTGGGCAACAGATACCAGATGACACTACATCTCATATTTTAGGTAGTTTTAAATGTATTTCTGTTACTGATATTTATTTTGGAGCGACTCCAGCTCAAAGTTTTAAAAACTCTACTTGTCTGTGTGGTGGCAACAATTTTAACAACCTCACTGTTTGTTTCTGCAGGCGCAGCTGTTTAAGTAAATTAAAGTCCTCCAAACATGTCATTACTCATCATTCCAATCGCACTCATCAGCAGCAGATGTGTGTCCTCGTACCCTGGATGATAGTGTTGTAGGACACCGCCTCCACACTGCGTCCGTCGTTATAGAACGCCAGGTGCCACACCCCTAAGTCCAGGTACTGGATGAATCCTGCTTGATGGACAGTGACCGAGTGATCCAGGCGGGCTCTTGTCTCTGGTTCACTTGAAGTTCGATGCTCTTTGGCGATGAGCCGGCTGCCATCCAGAAGCTCCACAAAATCATACTGAAAAACACCAAGCGCAGTTTCAGACACGTGAAAATTATCATTCTAATACTAGTCAAATGAAAACAGGCAGTAGAAAAGGTTAGAGTTAAAAGATTGAATATTTCCTTGTACTGGATGCTTTGTATGCAGCTCCTTTAGTGATTTCCTCTGACAGTCTGAGAGCAACTCTTCAAAGTTGTAAAGCCAGACACAAGCAGAGCAGGTCTGTGTGCACAGCAAATATTCCAGTTTAATAAATGTTGATTTTTCTGTGACAGTTATTTGGAGTTGATAGATGTTGTTTGCAGAGTTGTTTGTATACTGATTGAGGCAATACAGCTCTGGGGTAAATGCTCAAACGTAGTCCCAAAAAATAAATTGTTATCTCTGCTGGGAGTGCACTTACAGAGAGTCTGGCAATTTTGTTTTTAATAATGTGTTAAATTAACATTGATCATGTACTGTGGTGTGGAGATGTAGATACTCAAAATTCAGAGGTGTTCACTGCAAGTATAGAGATTAAAAAAAAGAAAATAAAATGCTACAAGATCTGCAGCTTAAACCATCTTTTAATAAAATCAATATTTGTTGCTTTACATCTTCAACAGAAACAGTCTGAGCAACAGTGAAGATGAAAGTTTGTTGTTGGTGATTTAATTACATAAAGTTGAACACATATTATCTGCAGGTGTCAAGAGCAGGCTGACCTTGCAGGTAATTTCATCTTTTCCTGGAAGAATGCACTCTATGTATGTAAACACTATATATTCACAGAAAACAATATAAAAACAAACAGATGTAACACAGAGCATACCTCAGGCTTATTTTTCTCTCTATATGCCAAGAATGCAGAGCAGCAGTCTCTATATTTTTTAAAACAAACATTGATTTACGGGGTAAACAAGGAGTAACGAGTCATCCCTGCCAAGTGAAACGAGTGAAGCGTTGCATCTGCTCTCGGTGCACCTGCTCAACACCTGAACCTGGTTCTGACTGAAGCTGTAGGCTACAGAGCACTGCAGCAGAAAACAGCGGAACAACACAAACCAGCAATTCCCAAGCAGGCTATGGGCTGCAGAGGAGCACAGCAGATGCAGACAGATCCCCTGGTTACAGCGTTAGGTAGCTACACAGATTTACTGAGCGTATACTGAAACACAGGGTGGGAACGAGTCTTTGAGCTGCTTATCAGTGGGATGCATACAGATTGGCAGCAGAGCTGGTATTTAAAAGGGGTTGGATTTAAATCTAATGATGATGCTATTTTTGGAGGGCTCTGATGAACTGTTAAGCCGTTGGTTTTTGGCTGATACACAGATGAGATGGCTCATATTTTTTTGAATAATGAGCATACAATCTTAATTGAACAAAATAAAAATAGATGTTAAAAGATAAAGCAGTTTAAAGGGAGAACGATGGCCCTGTGGGAGCAGATCCCTGAAATAGACAGTAACAGAGGCATCAGCTTAGTCTGTAGGGAACCAGAGGGTCTTCAGCTTAAGTCCCAGTGCGGACCAAGTTGGACTTTGAGCTGATAGCTGGAGAGACGCCAGATCTCTTTCAAGGCACTGGTGAAGTGCCCTTAAGCAAGACACCTGACCTTTAACTCTTTAGGGCACTCATCCATGTGTAAGCCCTCCCCTCACTCTGACATCCCTCCAGTGCATGTTCATAAGATCCTATTTCAGACAACTCGTACGAAGCATGTACAACACCAGAGTGAAAAATCAGCTGTCCCCTCAGAGATAAATGAAGTATATCCTCTTCTTCTGCTCAACTCACTGACATGACAGGAACAGCTGTTAACATGCATCCAGTGAGAAATAGTAAGGGGACAACAGTCATAGTCTAATTTTGTTGCAGAGCCCTGCTTCAAAATATACCAAAAGTGAGAAAGAATACAAGTATTTTTGGAGCCTTTTTTTCTAAATCCTACAAATGTTGCATTTGAAGTTTAAACCTAGGCTCAGAAAAGTAATCAAAGTCAAATAAATGTTTTAACTTCATTAAAGATGCTATGAGGAGGATCTGTTTTAATTGCACTCCCTCGCCATCTGCTGGCCCGGAGTCTCTACTTTGATTGAGGTGTATGTTTGTTTCAGAATTAAATGGAGATTGGATCTAAACAAATTTTCTTTGTTCAAGACAACTTTTTACTGGATACGACGTGCTGAGGTAAGGTATTTATCAGTACAGTTACGTAGAGCTAATGTTTGAAATGACTTTAAGCAGACGTTGTAGCAGTCGGCCATATTTTAATGACATTAGCAGTCTGGTGCTCTGCAGTATTTGTAGGCTAACGTGACAACAAGTAAACACTGTCAGTATGTATGTAGTTTAGTAACAATTTATATTTAGCACAGCTGGTAGCCCCGTGCTCTAACACATATCTGTAATCTGTAACGTTGGTAAATCCTGGTTAGCTGCCAGTCATCTACCAAGCAGAGCTAACATAACCTCACTCTTCATTTTATTGATAGACTCTCAAGTTTGAACAGACCACTGCAGAATAACTGCTGCATGTGGGTTGGAATAAACATTATCACTAACAATTTAGCCCCTGCGTTACAGAGTGATACAGCCCAAGCTAAAGGCTAATTAGCCTTTAGCTTGCGCTGTATCACTCTCTTGTTTAGCTTTCTTCTGCTCTTTTGTCCTTTTTCTGTCCGACAGTTAGGCTCTTGTGTCCGCCATCGCTATAAAGTTAGTCATAGAAATTGTTTTTGGTGGAAAAAAATACAGATCTCTGTGTTTAATCTCTTTTTACTACTAAACTTCATCAGACGGGGTGGTGTTGTCATAGAGACCTAGCCGTGCCATAAACCAATCTGGTCCTTGATGACCCACCCTGAAGGCTAAGAATTACCAATTTAAAATAACCTGTAAACAGCAATATTGGTGCTGATAATCTCACTTTAAAGTGTGGATTATGACCTGGCATATATCTAGAAGGGAGACTTTTTTAAGATCACAGTTTTAATGGTAATCCCAATTAATTGATAATTTTATTTCTTTGAGTCCATATTAACTATGTAAAGCAATTCTTCGCAATGCTGCAGCGCTTCACAATGTGGTCTAAAACAAAGTGACAGTGTCTGCATTTTTCATGAGTTCCAGTTTGCTTTCTCTTTCTGTTTCATTCAGATCTTGTTTGGGTGAATTACTTTTTCCCTACGATGTTAGGACATGTCACAAGATGCCAACCTGAGAACGTCCTTAGAAACAAGCCATCACAATGTTAACCTGCCTGATGTCAGTTTGCATCCATTTAGCAAGCGCTGTAGTTACTTTTCTGATTCAGTTTTCTCTGTGGTCTGTGGTGATTTACACTCTCCAAAATAGCACTAAGCCATCTTTTGTGATGCAGTTGCCTGCTGACATCAGTCTGATGGTAGCTCAGACTCAAAGCACTTCAGTGATATTTTAATTCCATTTGACACAAAGTGCATATCACTCTTGACTTGACTTGTCCACTGGGAGTTTTTTAAAGTGTAATGTGAAACTTAAAAGTGCAGTGGTGTCATTTTTTTTTTCCTTCATGGCTGCAATAAGAGCAGTGAGATCGAGCTGTGGCTTAACTATGATGTGCTGAAAGGGAAATAAAACAGCAAGGGATCCTAAAAAATGAATGTTTGATTTCAAACCTTAACTGCACCAGGATTGATGTGTAAATGCTGACAGTTCTAGTAATAACAATTTATTACTGTTAATAAAGCTTTTAAAGCAGTGTGATAAGATTTATTTTTATTAAATTACACCAAATTAGAAAGTCCCCTAACTGTTTGAGGTGAGTTACATATTCAATTTTATTCAGAACCTTATTGAACACTTTAGTATCTTGAGGCTTTGATGCGACACCGCTAATAAAATCATGGTAAAATTTATCAACCACACTTCCAGGATGTGAGATGAACTCAGCTCACTCCCAATGATGCTCAAATGGCAGGAAAGCAAAGTCAGATAAAGGCTGGTAGCTTTGAGTTGCTCAAAAGCAACTTTACTTTTTATCAGAAAAGTAAATAATAAACTTCCATTCAACTGGTATACAGCCAAACAAACCCCTTCAAATAAACTGTGGTTTTGCTCTTTTTCCTTTCCATGCGTATTTTGGTGAGTATTTCCTTACATTTTCACAAAAAAACAACAACTAAGTTTTAGAAACTTTGATTACTTTTTTGTTGTGTGCTTTTTCACTTCCTGGCAAAATATTTATGAGTGCAAGGCCTTGTTAAAATGCAGTGGACCCTGAATAAGATGTAAGAAGTGGACAAAAAATGTATTGAAACCAGATTTAGAACTCAGGAATGTGTGATCATGGGCCCAAGCAACCTTTCTATTGACTTGCAAACAACAGGAAAGAGAGGGTTAATTTAAGGGGCCGGTGGAGTCAACACTAAGATTTAAACCTCCTTTGAGTAAAGCAGGGAGCCAAGGGAGGGTTATTAACCTGGAGGAAGTTGACGTCTTTGTGCTGTTGGCTTGAGGGGGAAGTAATAAAACAGTTCATCCCATGAGCCCCAAACCTCCTGGCAAAGTGCATACATCTTGATTAGCCGATGTGAACCCCCCCAAAACTCATCTCAATCCAACAATACCAGAAAAAAAAACAGCTCAGAGACCAGGACAGAGAACAGAGACCAAAGGATGCCCCATAGACGGAGGAGAAACACTCACGGCCTGTAAATTCTTTGGCTTTAAATTGAGTGGTCCTGGCCTTGATTACAGCTGAGTCCAGATACTTTAGAAAAAGCTCAGAAAGTTTGTTCCCAAACTTGTTTGGGTTGTATCAGCCCAGACAGACACTCAATAGCAGACGAAGGAGGTCTATATTTGAGAAAGGTGGAAAGGCTGTTTCACTTAAATGTTGTCTTGTCTTCCAAGCAGTGAATACAAGCAACTGTCAATATCTCTCATTGGGGTCTTTCATGCTCAGTTAAGTAAATGCATTGATTTGTGCCCCTGGTCCCTGAACAGTATGTAATTTAGACGTGGTCACAATGGACAGTGTCCAGCATTGACAAGCTTGAGTGTCTGTACAACAATCGCCCATGACATAAAAGTAGTGTCTCGTTAATTAGTACCCTTTGCTCTTTGATTTTGTCGAGCTCCCTTTTTTCACCTTGAAAGTGCAATCCAGCTCACCTGTTGTCACTCGCATTGCACTTTCTTTCATCAAAGGGTGGCCTTAACTGTCCACACTTGAGTGAAGCCCATCTTTACAAAGAGAGAATGTCAAGAAGGTGAAGCTAAGAGCTTTTGCAGTCAAGTGTGGTGGAAAATAGCCATTGTCTGAGTGGCTCCATCTCCATCGACAGGCATTGGACATTTGGATCCCCAGAAATGTCATTCCAGTGACACATCAGACATTTTGGAAACACTTCAATTTGCAAATGGCAGACGTTTAGTGGAAGTGAAAGACTTGCATGCCCACACACAGATGAATCCTAGCTGTGAGAAAACTGAAATTAACCTACTGCCTAGTATTAATTTGCAAATGCAAATGCAAAGATGTCTGGGATTCAAATCAAGGCTAATCTCACAATAAAGAGTTCTATGCGTTGAATAGTGTGTATTCAGTTTGTTTTAATTAATAACAGTGTCAGTTCTGTTTAGCAAGAATCTGCCTCAAGACCACTGAGCTACTATATTTGCATAAGGGCTTGAGGGAATTATTATTAAAATTATTATTGAGTCATGAAGTTAAAGGAGGAGAAACACTCACGTTTCAAGTGAGTGTTGAGTTTCATGTAGTTGAGGTTTAAAAAAAATGTTGCTATTTGGTTAAATTAGCAATGCATATTCAAAAGATCAGTGTCAGTGCTGTTTACATTTGGTATAAGCCCCAAAACATGTCAAAAGTAAAGGTTTAATAACTTATCAAATTGTTTGGCGGGATATGCTACAGGAATATAATTTTTGAGGTTTTGAAGCCTTACTTTGAAGGCCATATTGGAAATGAGCCGTACTTTGAGCCTCCTCACTAACAGCTATAGGACTCTTGACAGTCAGCTCTGCCTCTAATTGGGTAAACTTGTGATCTTAATATCTTCCAAACTGTTATATCAAAAAATCACTCCCTGTATACAGTGTACCATTGTTTGAACTAGGCTATAAATATGTTTGTTTATACTGTAAAAATTGGCTTTTCTGGCTTAGTGTGTATGTACTTTCTGGTCTTTCTGTAGAAAGCCTTAAGAGGAATCTTGAAGAACTGCAGTTTTTTGTACTTCTGTGTGGCTTCCTTGAGCTTGTTGCTTTGTATAGACCACGGGTCTCCAACAGGTAGCTACTGGTGGCTAGCAGGCCCTCAATAAGTAGAAAATGGAAAATTTTTAAAAATAATAGAATAATAAAGAAGAAAATACAATGAATTGGCACCAACTCTATCTACTTAAGCAACTTTATGTCTATCCAACCTCCACTCCCCCACCCCACAAAGAGTATCAGCCAATCAGGTTGCAGGTTGTGAAAGGAATTTCTGTTACGAAGTTTATTTTACTGTAACTAAAGCAAGTGTACCATTTGGAGATTGGCACTGAGTGAACTACATCCATCAAAAAAAAAAAAAAAACTCTACAAATTACAAAGTCCTAGTCGACAGCACAGTAACAAACATCAGAGGTAAGCCTATAATATGGTAATAAATATGTACCCGCAAAAAGAGAAAAAATAAGAAATAGAGGGACTAGGTGTAGCCTGTGACTTGTTTTATTTTTTGAAAGTAGCTCTCATCCTAAAAAAAGGTTGGGGACCCCTGGTAAAGACACTGCAAATAGCTAAATGCAGGAACAAAGTGAAAACCTACTCCACTGTGGGAGCCCTCTAAAACCCCATCTTGCTAATCAGTGTGACCTATATTCAGGTTTGTACGGTGGTTCTTAAATTAGGTATCAGTGTAATTGCATCTCTTTTAGTGAATTTAAAGCTTTCAAAAAGAGCTTTACCTGAGTGTGAGATGGTGCAAGACCCTTTCGTCCATAAACTCCAATCAGTGCGTTCTTCTGTACCGAGATGTTGAACTTGATAAATCGAGGTTGCTCCATGTTGAGTTGAGACCGCCAGAAAACTCCAGGTGGGACGCCCTGACCCACCTTCTTCCCAATGTCCACCTGTCCAGTATCGATGGAGTTGTTCTCCTGATGTAGCACGTTTGTCCTGCCTGGAACACAGAGACACACCCCCATCCAGATTATGTAAGGTATTATAGAAGCATAACAGCACACTGAAGGTGATACGTATGAATCAGAGCCTATCAACCTCCACATTCTCATCTTCAATACAATCTTGGATTTTGCGTCGGGCTTTGATCTCTTGATATCAGAAAGAGCTGTTTCTCTCTTTTGATTTCCAGAGAAGTCTTATTCAAGTCAGGACATAACAATGAGATAGTCATGCACTAATGAGTGATGACTAAGGCAGGATTAAACATAATGCCTCCCTCCCCTTCACCGTAGTCCATGATGCACTGCTCACCAATAAAAAGAACAGATATAATTGGCCTTTATAAGACTCTAACTGGCATCTTTCCTCTATTCTCGGTGACTCACAGAGGCAGGCTCTGTTTTAGATAAGGTCTAAATGGAATCTGTCAGATATAAGGTGCACTACCTTGCCCCAGCAATAAAAGCAAATCATGACAATTTGGCAAATCATGTTCCTAAACTTCGTCCTTACTTGCCAAAAGATGGAGAGATGGCCAGTTTAAAGTGACTCATGCTGCGATGAAAAACTGTGGTCCACAAGGTTATATTTCAAGATCAGACTCATTGTTAAGAAGACAGATCTGCAGAGCCATGCAGTCTAAAGCTTTTCTACACTGGTACTGCAGCTGTGATCTTTACACTATACTCTGCTGATAACTTTTATATGTAAGGTGGACGGTGCAGACTCGTCCGTCTATAATAACAACTCAACCTTTACTCCCACAGCTTGTAAAAAGTGTTTAAGTGAGTGCACCTATGTGTGCAGAAGTGATGAGTGTACTTGTTTGTGCCAGACCTCGATTATTTACACCTCTCAGTGTTGTGTGTGTGTGTAATGAGGCCATCGCCTGTCACTTTAGCTTCAGTCAAAGCAAAGACAGGAAGCCAAGTTTACCTCCAGGGAGAATAATAGCTGCCCATTGATTGCCTTTAAACAGTCCAAAACCTGCCTCATGCTATCTTAATTAGCAGTACTTATGAGGATTTAAATCTGGCCAGGTTTAAACAATTGAGCTTTTGCCTGCTCCACTCAACTCAATTAATGCCTCCGTGGTTGTGCATTCTAAATACCTGGGCAAGCTTAGAGATTAAATTGGTGGCTTTTGTTGTAAAGGTGAGCGCAGATCACATTCCTTGCTTGTTGTTGAATACACAATGGTCCAAGATTATGATTAGGCAGAACAAGGCTGTCTGGAGGAAGTTTAATTAATATTCCGAAGGTGAAAGATCCCAATAAACTCGGAAAGCTGACAGGGCATAGAGCAGCAAATATTTCACTCCATCTTTCCTGAGGCCAAATGGTTTGCTGTGGCAATTTGTCTTTCTTAATCGTCATTTTACCCTTTAAGTGTTCTGATTAATTTGCATTTTAGTGTTTTAAAGATCCTTTAACCTTCTTTTAATGCCATTTAATTACCAGTAGCCTTGGCGAATTCACTCCTGACCACTTGTGAGTACATTCCCCCTACAGCTCCATTTAGCATTGTTTTTAAATCTCTTAATGTGGAACAAGAACTGGTTACAACATTTACACCCCATTGACAGAGTCTATTACATTTTAATCTTCGTAAGGACTCCTAAACAGGATAGCTAATGATCCTATCTTGTCATTGTGTTACACCTGCAATGCAAATGTTTTCTCCCTAGCTCCACTGAGATATGATCTCTGTCCTGGAGAGAAAGAAAAACTGTGGCCAGAGGTCGCATAAATAATGATGCTGCTTTAAGTAGATGCAAGTTCCATAGAATGCATTCACACCAAGACAAAACTCCAGCTAGACTATCTCTAGATGCAGGGATCCTTATCTGATCCTTTTCCTCATCCAGGACATGTCTTCAGATAATGTCAAGCTCTAAATTTGAGAGGTAAAAGGAAATGCTAAAACAGCCAGTAAAATATTTGGCGTTTATACACCAGAGTATAGATCAGGCAAACCATCACTCCTATCCCACACATTACAATACATGGTACTACAGTATGATAGGATATAATATGGTACAGTGTGATATGATTGAATATTACATGGTAGGACATGATACGTTATTACAAGTTAAGATATATTATGATATCACAAGACAGCAATACCATACCATATGATCCAACAGAGTTTGACACAGTATGACAAGATATGGTATGACATAACAAAATGCTATTCACAAGATATGATGCTATATTATTCTATACTGCACAATATGACACAATATTAAAAGATATAACAAGGCAAAATACAACCTGATATGTTACAACATGACAAGATATGATACGATAAAATATAATGCAATTCGATAACACGAGATAAGGTATAATGTGATGTGACACAACCAATAAATTATTTCATCTGATATAATATGATACGCTATAATATGGCAATTTATGCAATGGTATGACAGGATACAATTTAAAACATGAGATAAAATAACAAGGGCTTTCAATTGGTTCTCAGAATGAAAAGGAAACAAGAAACTTTTAATGCTTTAAATACTTTCCAGAACATTAAAAATAATGGCAGCCAGTTAATATTGGCAGTTCTTTTTTGTTCTTAAATGTCTGTAATGTTGGTTATGTAGCCCAAATGCATTCACTTCCTGTGTCCTTTCTGCATGCACTGGCATGCCTGCACCAGCCACTGGTCAGAGCAGAGAGAATCCAGCCACTACAGCACATGTAAAGTGATTGAGAAATGTCCATATGCAGTCTCCCAAACTGTTCCAAGCAGTATCCTGTCCTGTTTCTGTCAGTTACATAGATTGAGCAATGAGAAAAGCTTGATTGGATTTGTTCTATTGTTTAGCAACAAATGATATGGCAGATTGACTTGTCCTCAGTCATCTAGGTTATCACAATGTAACCAATGTAGGCATATTATGCATACAATTAAAACCACTAAGTGATGCAGCTTGAATAGCACAGAACAATAATAAGTGATGCAGCTTACATAATGCACAAGCCAAGTGAGTTGCAGTGCTTGTTGTGGGAAAATAACAGCCCATTTGAAAATACTTATGTTAAAGCAAAAAAGTCCTCTGGCTGACATGGAACAATATTAACCGGTTTAGGAACAAAGGGTTTTGGTTCTAACTGGCTCAGGAACATAAATTGTGGGATGTAGCCCAAAACCAAAAACGCTAAAATACTGTTTCTGTTTGGAAATTACAGACTAGGAAAAAAAATGGTTCAAACCTCGGAATACAACACAACAAAGTATGATTCCATATGATAGATACAAAACAATATGATTGAGAACTATAAGATAGCACATGATACAATATGACATGGTAAGACATGGTGTGATATGACACCACCAAAATGATTTCATACAGTACTAAACAATACAATTTAGTACCAAACGCTATGACAAGATACAGTGGGACACAGTTCATATGAAACAACATAATACAATCTGATAAGATAGACACAACACAAGACACAACTAGACAAGAAATGAGATGACATGATACATAATATGACATGACATTACAATAACATACTGTACAAAAATATATGATTTAGTACTGCACAATATGACACAGCATGTCTTGATACGATAAGATATGGTGAGATATGACACATGAATGTAAAATATGAATCAATATAATACAATAGAAAATGATACAGCACAATAAGACACAACAAAATACTATGTATGTAAAATCTGACTTTGACTGGTGTGCAGAACACATTTTTGACAACTCTTTTACATGCAGTTTCAATCTCAAAGCAAAGCATGGGAAACTTTTTGTTTTCAGTTATTCTTAAGGCGTGAAATACTATTCATAAGTTCTAACCAAGGAGTCTGTAAGTCTCTACAGTATTTTCTAACAATAGGGAAAAAATGTCCTATAGACAGGCAGAAAACCTAAACCAGAGACAGACTTATATGTGAGCAGCCATCTGCTCTAACTGCTTGGGCTGAGGAAGTCACTGGGTCAGGCTTACTCCTCACTTCACTGTAGACCAAAGATGGTTTTAGGGATGGCTTTACATACTCTGGGTTCTTGTTATAAAATGATATATTCATGTATTTGTCCATTTTTGTGCTTGAAACGTCCCAGTGTCTCTATGTGATTTAAGCTTCCCTGGAGGCAAGATAGGATTCTCCACAGGGTCAGATAAGTTGTAGCTGAGAGGATTTGCTGTTATGAAGCCATCCCTTGGTACAAGATATGACTGGCATTTCTGCAAAGAAAAACCTAACCCTGATGGCACAGTATATTTTAGAAAAGCAATGGCAATAACCTTGACCAAAAATAAACAGGAGAATAAACATATCTTGCAATAATACTGCAAATGTTGGTTAGCTGTTTATTCAGAGGTCAGGCTTTCATTTCCTCACCGTCAGCAGCCAGAGCTGTCACTATGCTCGTCTGTGTGGGCCCCGTCTTCCCGACTCCTCCGTTTTCAAATGCCGGCTGGTTGTCCAACTCTTGGAGCTGCCAGTTGAGGCCGAAAAGGTGCATTGCTGTGAAATACACAAAAAAACTGTGTGGGCTTGTAGAAATTGGTAAACAAATAAGCAAACAGCCGCACAAAAACAATCAGGCCACTTAAACATAAAAGACCTGTGGGGTAAGTACAAGGGATGTTTTCAGTGTAGGCAGAGAAAAACAGAATGACGGTTTAACTCCACTCATTTCAGTTTGCAATTTGTTCTTTAAAAGCTACTCTGCAAATGAGTTGCTTTTCAGTAAACATGGTACTGATAGAGGCCAGACAAAGTCATCTCAATCAATATTTAGGAGCCTTGTTGCTCTTGCATGTTTCCGTGGGGAGCGTTGTTCATTAAAGTTCCAGTGTGTCTGCTGCAAAACAAACAGCCTCGGCATCAAAGACCGACCAAAGCATGTTCTTTGGTCGACAAGGCCCACTGGAGAAACGCTTCAAGTCTAATTCAAAGCAGGATGGACATAGTGTTTGTGAATGAGTAAGACAACAGGAAAAGACAGGAAGTGAAAGACTTTTTAGAGGCAGTGTGAGGCACTTTATTGAGACAGACAGTCACAGCAGGAGGAAGAAGTGAGAAGGTTCGATGCTGCAACACTCCCCAAGTCCTCTTACATAACTAAACTGTGCCTGGCTTTCATTCAGCCAACCTGCTTTATTGTCACAGTATTGGATGCAATCAAACTGTGTTTTTGTTGTTTTGGGAGACTGAGGGGCTCCTGCGAGCGCAGCGAGAGGGCCAATCTCCTTCAAAGTCACCAGCCAGGGAACATGCTGAGGAAGCATCTTGATTTCCGACCATTTGATCTGCGAGGGGAACTTTTCTCCAACACTCTGCGCACACTGGGAAGATAGATATTGACTGCAGCGAATAACTTGAGAGGTGCATGAGGGGCCAGAGAGAATATCAAATGTAAAGGAGACAAAAAAGAGAGATGGAAAACTTGTATGGAAAGTGTATCAGTCAGTGCTTTGTAAAGAAATAGGGCATGTTCTCTTTTGTTTAAAATCTCCTGATGAATACATTTGGCATCAACTAAGTCAGAAGACACACAGCGCTGTCCTTGGTACATCAGAAACACAGGTGCTCTGTAGCCTTGAATTCTTATCAAAAGTAGATATAAAACCGAGAGGCAACATTTGGCTTCCATGCACAATGAGCCACTACAACCCTGCTTACAATTCACTTCAGTAGCCTGTTTAACAAAACAGCTACATCACAGGCAACGGTAATTAAAGGGTAATAAAAGTACCTTTCACCCCTGGCTTTTTTAAAAAAATACTCTGTAATCAAGATGACTAATGGTCTAAAAACGCTGGACTAGCCATAGAAGAGTGCTTCAGCTGGCAGACATGAGAGATTTTTAATGGATGCAACATAATCCCAGTGGTCAAATGCTCCCATTAAAAGTACAGCCACAAAGGTGCTTGGGTTTAACAACACAGCAGAAAGGAGTCAGTGTGACACATGTTTGTGTCGCTGTTTGGTCGTTTGTATTTGACATCGGCAAGTTCGAATCAAAAGGCAACTTTGAACAATGAAGACAAAACAAAACGATGAAAAGAAGCTACATTTCCTTCAGTGTATGCATTTAAGTACATTTTTCCATCAGACATGTTCACAGCCTTGTTCAAAATACTGTTTGGAAGTATAGTTCACTTGCATCGCAGAGACTAAATTTGTGTTTTATGGAGTTTCCAGTTCCAATGCATTGCTCAACACAAAAGGACACAAAAAGGAACTGAGTACAGCAGCAGAAAAGTATGTCCTGAGTTCTGCGATTTAAAACGGCTCTATATGTCAAAAGAGTGTCACCGCTTAAATACACCGGATGCATCTGCAGTGTGTCTGTTCTGTTATGGCAAATGGATCAAATAGGTTTCATTCAAATCAATGTGTCAACTTACACAGGATCTGGTCAGTTGCAGTACGTCTGTGTGGCTGCTCCGTTGTGTTGCAGCTAATACGCAGAGCTGTGACGCATAAGGACGATTGAGCGGGACAGGAAGTCATGACCAGAAACTACCTAAAAACACTCAGTGACTTTCAAAATAAAACAAACCATTTCAAAATCAACTTGTATTTGGCTTGACTTCAGTTAAAAACAGACAAAATGAGCTGAGCCAGACCAGGAGCCAACAGGTTTGAGGTTTTACAGCCCAACATGAATGAAGGTTTATCAATTGAGGGGGAAGCACGGGAACCTCTCATGACTCCAGGAGCCTGTCATGTAGCTTATCAGAATGAACATGCAGCTGTTGTGAGTTGACAAACTCAGTCAAGACCCAGCACAACGGAGTCGCACTAGATGTATTCAGTGTATTTCAGGTGTCAGCTTTAAACAAGGGAGTGTTTTCAGGCCATGACTACTTTCAAATAAGGGAGCAGCTCTTTTCTTTTGTGTTGTCTCATGTTCAGTGTAACAATCTCAGCATATCAGTCACGCAAACTGGCTCACCATTTTGATTTTTTGTACTTTTTATTTATTTAGATGGAAACATGTTTAAAATGAACCATTAGAGCTGACCCGTTCAACCACACTTCATAGAGTCTACCTGCAAGACCTGAACACCACAGTTGCTTAATTGTTTCAATGCTCTGCTACATCACAGGGGTTTCCTACTGCAGCTTCAGAACGTTCTTATTTTTCTCCAACCATGTTTACATCAGTCCCATTACTGAAGCTGAAATTAATTTGAATGCAACAGAGAGAGTTGCAGACAAAATCTTGGCCTAGTTAAACTGTCAAATTCTCACACTGAAAGACCAACTTTTTCAAACGGTTTACTGTGTAAATATTTTCATTTCTTGGACAAACTTGTAGGAGGCTTTCAACTGAGGAAAGGCTCCAAAATCTTTAGAAAACACTGTGAGCTGCACTGGGTGCCAAATTGAAAGGATCAACTAAGGACATGGAGCATTAACCTAGAGTGAAACATCCTGTGCCTGTAAAATAGTGGCACCTTCTTTTTCTGCAGTGATTGACAGCATTAAAGAAAAACAGGTGAAGGTATTTCTCGAAGGATAAAAGGTGGCATGATCTTTTCTCAACAATACCATTATTTGCAAAATTGGAATTAAGTGCTATGCAGAAAAGATGTCTTTTAATTTAAGGCAAAATCTCCCTCTGACAGAGGACAGGACACAATGCTTTATCAAAGAGGACAAAGAATGACAGAGTGCTCTCCAAGGAGTTGTTGACTTTAAGCTGACACTGCAATAAAGCTTTTTGGACGTGCAGATGTCCTCTAACAAATCTACAAGACTTCAGTCATGCTTGCAGCTCTGAAAGGATTTCTCTCTGTTCAGATGATTTAATTTTATAAGGTCAAGGTTTCTTCATTAGTACCTAGAACAAGTAAATGTGTGGTGCAGATGGGAGGTTCAGCACTCCAAAGAACAGGATACAAATTCAACTTCAGAAGATATCCAGACAAAAATACAACAGACAAAAAGTGTCATTGATTCACTTCAGGTGACGACAAACTGAATTGAACACAAATCCATCAAGATACAGGCAAACTTTGTTGGAAAATCTTGAGGTGCCAAAGTCCTACCAGTTAATTCACTGAGTCTAACTTATACTGAATTGGAAGTTTCACCTTATTTCAACTCAAAGTTGTCAATATACCTCTTTCTGTAGCACTACTGAGTAAAAGTCAGAGTCAAATAACACTTTCACGGGCAAAGTTATTGATTGAAGTTATTTGATTTACTTGTGCAGGCTCTACAGGGTTTAGCACAACCACCTGCAGCATCACAAGCTTTCCACCTGAAAGGTCATTGAGTGTGGTGGTGGGTGTTTCTGTATCACACACGCTACAGAACCACCAAAAGCCTTCCCCTCTTCACTGCTCTCAGCCCACCAGAGCCAAAATCCCCACTTACCTCATCAACAAATTGCTTTGAGGTGAATAGCCCTCAATTTACGCATTTGCATAAGTTATTCCTGGAGCCCAGGCCAGTTCAATTAATATTTATGGGCCATGAGCTATTCTCCTCCTGAGCAGGAAGCTGGAAAAGCTAGCCTCTAATCTCAGAAGTCAAAATCTGCCCTGTGGAACACCTCCTCTTACGATGGATTGGAGGTTGAATTTACAAGCCTACAACATGTTTGCTTGAGCTTTAACACCGACAGGAAATTTAGCGTACAGAAGCACCAACACTTCTGTGCGGGAAAAATCCTCCTGGCTGCTCTCAAAGCAAATTACCCATCTTGTTCTTGTGATTCTGGTTTCTACCTGGAAAACAAAGCACTAATTATGCTACAAGTGAATTGGTATCTCAGAATCTTCAGGCAAAAATAAATAAATGAAGCAGAGGAGAAAACTAAGGTATCAAAAACAGAAATGAGTTGAGAACTTCTTGAGAGTTGGCCGTTAAAATATGCAAAGGATGCCATTCTGATAGCTGTCGCCACCGAGCATAATGAGTCCATTTACCAGAGAGCGAGGTGGCCCATCTGGAGTTACAGTGTGCCAACAGCAACTTGGAGCTCAACCGCCTCAAAATTATTGAGACAAACATTGTTTTATGCTGGAACCTGCCTGCACATCTTTCCAGAAACATCCCCTCAGGGAATCCTTTATATAAGCCGCACAGCTCAGAGCATGGCTGAGATGTTCCAGTTTTCTGCAGAGAAGAGTCTCCAAGAAACTCAAACTGAGAGACAACATCTCCAACACAACATCAGACCAAGAGACTGGGTTTGTTTTTTGGTCCTGAGGCAATTGAAGCAAGCTCAGTTCCACCTTTTCTAAGTCTCTGTGGGGTTACTTGAATATATTATGAGTATTAGATTCTGACATGAAGCTGTATTGTTTTCCCCAACGTTGGACTCATTCCTCATGATGGTTGATTCACATCTATGATAGCTGATGCCAGCTTTTTAAAACTAAAGGTACCCACAATTTCAGCATATTCATGTTACATGTAGCTTTATTTGACCATCCGTCATTAAGAAAACTTTTCAAATTCCACTAAATTGATTTTTCTTTATCTAGTAAATTGAATTTTTGTGGCACAAGGTTTTAGGGAAATAGTTTTTCCTTTAATTAAAAACTGTGAGATGCACTTTTAAAAATGATGGCTACTGATACAATTAAATAACTCATACTTAATTAAAGGACACTTTTGTCCATCACGTGTGTCATTCAAAGACAAATTTCTCCTTAGAAAACATTTTTGACCAAACATGTTCAGTGAGGAAGATGTTGGTGATGCATTTCCAGCACTCCACACACTGTTTCCTGCATCCAGTCACAGGTCTGATGCTGGACCCAGTCCTGATTGGCCTCCTCCTAACTTAACCGTTGCTGAAAGCCTTCTAATCAGGCGAGTTTGCAGAGCTGGAACTGGAACGCCTCACCTCAGCAGGTTTGCTTCATTTGAATTACAGAAGCAGTTGCTGTCGGTCAGCCAGAGTCCAGTTGAGAGATTATTCTGTCATTATTCTTTAAATGCATTCAATAAAAAGCACTTAATCTGAGCCATTAGTTCCTTAGCTGCAGCAATCTCTCACTGAGCTACAGAATAAAAAACTATTTGAGCAATGAGGCTCAGTTAAATTCAAACACGGTCCTGTTTTAATGTATAACAGAAGCAGGTGTGCTTGTATTTGTCTCTGAGTTTGTCTTTGCACTAATGGGACTGCGCAAGCTGACAGAGGGAAAGTATTATTAAAGCACACTGTAGCTATTTGAGTCATTGCACCTGGCAGGTGAATTGGCGGCGGATGAAAGAGAGAGGAAGTGGTGGAAACACTCTTGGGCACCTGAGGCAAGTGGCAAAGGGCTGCATCTGTTAAACACACACACACCAACGCACACAAAAGGCGCAGAAGCACCAGTCACTCACACACATTTTGGAATCCAGCCAAAAATACAATTCCCAAACATCTGACAGGTCTACAATTAAACAAGTCGGTGATTGTTGGGATGAAATTGTTGTAAATGAATCCAATCTGCTTGAACTGTTAGTGACAACAGCTGAACAAATGACTGTTTCTGCTCCTTTTCCCCGCGTAAACCGACCCGATCTGTCAGGAGCATGAGAGCAAATGAAAATAGCAACTGATCCTTAAATGCAGGGGAGTTTCTGTGATATAAAAAGTATGTATATATCCATGCTAATTTTATGATACAAGATCATGAACGTCAACAGGCAACAAAACAGTTTAGTCAATAAAGGGGATTGTGAATATTGATATGGATATAGCATATTTATGGCCTCTCCTTCAGCAGCACACTTCCCCCTCTCTTCACCAATAAACCAACGGTTATAGGATCTTCCCAACAACCCCATATTTCTCCTTATACAACTGTGTCACATTTCCCCCTGCCTCCAAGCTGGATGAATACTTATATATCCGCCCGGGGAGAGAGGCACAGTGTAAAGATTAAGGGCTTGGATGACAGGGGAGGGCATGAGCAGAGATGAATCTGTAACGGGTTTATTGCTGTGGTCAAGATTCTAAAGGTTAGCAAGAAGTCAGCTTTGACACAGGCTGTAAAAAAAGCCTTCTCAAAGGAAATAATGCCCAGAGGAGAGGGGAGAGGATGAGCATTAGTTTATCTTCCTGACCGAGATTAAAGCATTTCCTGTTTGACAGAATGAGCGAGTTTTGGTGCTAGTACAACAAAGAGCTTTGTGGACCAAGGTCTTCTTTAGAGTTCAACTGTTCATGTCCGTTTCCTTTTGTTGGAAGTTCAGATTCTCAACTTGTGTTTCATTTTGACGTTGCCATCTGTGCCGGCCATTTGAGCCTCCCCTGCCTGTGTTTCAGCAGGAAACCCCAAGGACATAATTTGTCTGTCGCTCTCTGAACTGGGGATGAAAAGTGCGGGGATGATGCACAGCCCCCTGTCAGAGGCAAACGGGCAGGAATGTCTCGATGGAAACCGTACCGGGCCATGTCTGCATATCTGACTGGGAGCTTAGTCAGACAGACGCCACTGAATCATATCAGGACATCTGCAATTTCTGCAAAAAGGAAAAAAGGCAGTGAAATAGAAATACTTCTGGCAGAGATCAAACTCCACACAGATTAAGAGGCACGTCAGCTTCATTCACGCTCGACAGCTTGTCTGTCATTGGTTCCGTTTGACCGAACTACATGTCTAAAGATTGTCTAATGCCACCACAGATAATGGAGTCATGTTTTTTTTTCTTCCTGGAACTGAAGAAATATGTCGCTTCTGGCACAACAAGCCCTAGTTTTCATGTATGCCGGTGACAGCTGAAATGCACTTTCAAACCTTACAGCAGCAAGTTTTCCTAGACTATTTATCCCAAAGTCTAATTTTGCCAGACTACACAGCTGATTTCTTCAAAATTAGAGTGTAGCTGTTCCATATTGTCATCTTTTAATAGTATTAACTTACAAATGATCAGCCCTACACAAAGGGTCGTGTGTAATCCCCTAGAATAAATGTCCCCATACTGAGCTCTGATATTAAGGTCTTTGGCTGAATATCCCATCAAGAGTATCAAGGGAAAAGTTCTGGTCTAAGCCCCTGAGCCGGTGCAGATGGTCAGCCTGGAATATCTGCTAATGTGAGCAGTTTACAGATTAGATTTTCACCTCCTGAACTGCTTCCAGACACGATCAGGGACTAACGCTTTTGAGCAGACGAGAGTGAGGAGGTAGAGGGGATTTTTTTTTGTAAACTGCCACCTGGAGCTGGAGCTGACTGCAAGTTTAAAAGACAGCTGTAGTTGCAATATGGCCTTGAAGTGACCAGTGTTACCTGTTATGAGCTGTGCAGATGCAGAGTTTTCAAGGAAAGGGGGTTGAAAAAGAGTATCTCAAACTCAGGCAGACAGAAGGAAAGCACAGGTATAGGGGAAATATCTGTAATAGGCTTTACCTCTCCGAGAGCCCAAGTTATCAACTCACAAGTCCCCATAAGAAAAATCAAGTAAAAACTTAGAGGTCTGACTGACTGCAGATGTCATCCTTTATGATTCAGACTCTTACTTTCAAGCTGTTTTAATTAATTTCTCTTTTCACCGCTGAGATGAATGTCCTCTGATTAAATATGGCAGGATATTCTGTAGCTGTCTCCTTAAAGCTTTTGGTAACCCAATCCTACAAAAGCTCTGTATGATGTTTGGGAACACGTTTGTTAAAATATTATCTAACCAATCATTAAAAAAATCCATTCCAAGTCCTGCCCACACACTGTCAACAAAATGACTCCACCCCTGCTCAATCTGTCTCTTTATGTCTAAGTGAACTCATTTCTTTGTTGCATGAGCTCTTAGCTTTTTTTTTCTAACCAAGGACTGCCTGTAATTTCCTCTCCAGGCTCCACATATTCCTGACATCCCTGAACATGGAGTCAACTTTCCAATCAAAGTAAAAAATGAAAAAAGGTATTTGGCAACTCTTGAAAATTATTAATTTTCTGAAGCTGAAGTTTCTTCATCCTCTTATTTAAGGTGGCTCAAACATGTCGAGTCCGACTACTTTTGCTCAGCGTTGCATCATGTTTTGTTTCCATGATTTAGTTTGACTGACATATGTCAATCAAATGTTCAGTGCCATGCCCACACAGTCCTGAGAAATAGACATAACTGGAAAATAAGAAGGTAATGAAAAAAGCTTTTTAAAAGTTGTAGATATCTTCTTTAAATCAGGTTTCTATGAATGTTACATGATTGTGTTTATGAGGGCTCCGACAGTCTTGAGTTTTCACTTGTTAGTCTCAAATAGAGACAGTTGGCTGTCTAACATGATTCCAGTTCTGCACGATGTTTCTGCCTGCAAAAGGACAGTATTTCCCGCCAGGGGTGGAGTCATTGGTGGATCCAATGATGGCCTACCCACTTTCTGGCAGGCCCACCTCAAACTATTTTTTGAAAAAATATTTTTTCTATTTTTTTTTAATTGTTTGAAAGAGGGATATTATAATATTTTGTCACTTTACGCTTGTTTAGTTATTGTAAGATGCCCTTTCTTTTAAAAATCAGCCAAGTTTGGCAATTAACTTTTAGCCTGTTGGTAGAAAAGTTATGAATCATTCAGCCTCATATTACACCAATTGGACTTGTGAATAATTTGGGGAAAGAGTGTAGATTTTTGTCTTTTATTTAACTGTGGTTAATGTAGCTGCTCTTACGGCCTATGACATATGAAAAGTTGAGACAGTGCATTGGTGTGTTAGAGCACTACTCTTTGGTATGTATGATGCTTTGCTGTATGATGCACTAAAATGTTAAAAATTGTAATAAATAATAAAAGAGTAAAGCAACAAAATCTGCTTTAAAAAATACATAGTAACAGTACTATATCTATATCTGAATAGTATTAGTAATTAGCTTACTTTTGTAATTAAAGGCCCACCCAAAATTGAAATCCTGGCTCCTTACCTGTTTCCTGGCATTGTAACTTGCTAAATGCTGCAGAGTGCTCTGTTCATACAGGTTAAAAATGAGATGATCTTGTCTTGATCTTGGGTTTGTTAATGTTGCTAATAATAACAATAATATAGCATTACCAGGTTGAGTCATACTCTTTATTTTAAAGTATCAAATCTATACCTCATTGAGTCCAGAATAAAGCTAATCAGGTATTCCATCTTTATTTCTGTGAATAACTTTTCAGTAAAAAAAAGGAAAAATCTAGCTGCAGTTCGTCTCTCATTGAAATGATAATCCTAATAATGTCTCATAATCTGTTTCCTAATGCTGTGTTTTGGTTGTGATTGCATTATGACAACAGATAATCACCAAAAATCCCCCTTTAAATGAATGCTACACAACACCAAATTATCACTGCTGAAATTTTAAAACAGTGTCTTACCTATGCAGTAGCAGAGAATGATGGACAGAACCACAGCTATCCCCACAGCGATCAGAGCGGTGCACTTCCAGGAGCAATGCTTTGGGGACTTCTTGAACTTGAAAGCCCCCCTGGACAGGCTGTTTCTGGGCAGAGGGCGCGCTGGTGTGGAGTAAACTGTCCCTGTCGCCATGGTGTAACCCGGGGCTGCAGCGCCAAAGAAAGGTGTCGTTCCTGTGCCCGTTTTAAAAAGAAAGTGCCTGCAATGGACGACAAAAAAAGAGAAGTAGCAGGTGTTATTGGAATAAAAAGCCAATTGCATGTTCTGCTCAGTGATTCATCTTTGACAAATTTCTCTTTCGCTGCAGAGCTCAGATTCGTTCCTGTCCCCATTCTGTCCCAGAGGTCACAAAAAAAGCAAAATCCACTCGAAATACAAAGAAGTCCCATGAGTATGACAGGATTAAGCTCAGTGAAATCCTGACATTTGAATAGGTGAACAAAAAGTATCTTGCAAAAACAATCATCTCCCACTTGCCCTTTTACAACAGGGCCTTTGCTAATAGCCCATTATACCTGGGGTAATTAAGAGGGTTTAATCAAATGCACTACGGAGTGATCGTCCTATTAACTTTTAAACCCCACGTGAAAAGCTCTTAAGTAAATGAAATAAGCCTGGTTGCAACTCTTACCACTACCTAGAGATTAATACCCCAATGCCTTCAGGCTTATGGGGACAGCCAGGGAACTGAACACGTTGACCCTGCAATAAAATTACTGTCTGACACAAACATGGAAATAATCCATTTCTGATGAAAAAAAAAACATTTGTAGAAATTGTCCAGCCGTAATTATCTCAATTACATTCAAGTGCTCTCAATATAAGCTAATAAATAACACTAAATTATACTTCAAATTCTTCACTTGTTAAGAAAATGCCAGACTGGAAGCTCACAAATAAATAATACAGTTAAAGAGCCGATTCAGCAGAGCATTTCTCTGCATGTATACGCTCCTTTATACTCATTGTTACAGATTAAATGACTCCTCAGAGTACCTGACCTGCACCACCACAGCCATATCTTTATAACTAAAACAGCAGGGGGTTAAGTACTTTATGCAAAAGCATCTTAACAAAGGGCAAATAAAGTAGGTCAAGTGCAACAAATGCGCCCCCTCATCTAGGTGTAGTTTAACACACTCAGAAATCTGTGAAGAGATGAAGTCAAAGAGTTTAAAACGCCCACCACATATATTGACTCAGATATTTAGTGTTAAGACATGAATCCTATCTTGGCTCTTGCATCTTGCATTCTGCATCCTCTGCAAAAGTCCAACGCTGTATTTTGCTGTTCTATAGGCTACTTCACTTGAGGTGCAGGCTGCCATGGTAACAGCTAATTCAAACCCGCAAATAAACTAATAAAGAAGTGTTTTCTCATCAATTATTTGTGCAGCATCTGTGAAGTCCTCCTGTAAAATGTGTAAAAGCTTTTTTAATCCTGACTGTGAATCCACACAAGAAGCTTGAGAATGGCTAATTGGGGGAATAATCTGAAGCTGAGCTGTTAAGGACTGAAAATCCTTGTAGTGACACTTTGTAATCAGAGTGTCACTGATTACTTGATTGGGATGGTGGGTGAACACGCTTAGGAACGCCGCCATCGCACCTAGAATAGTTTCATTAAGCGTAATCTTCTTGTGGCTGGAGTGACTGTTGTCTCCGAAGACTGGAGACTCTGAAAACATGCAAATAGAAGTAAATCCTGCATCAGGAAAATCTAACAGCTTTGTTTTATAAAGGACACATCATTAACCCAGCCCAGCATGCATCGCTCATATTGCAGCCCTGCTGATGATATTTCAGCTGCCTCCTCTCTCCTGTGAGGATATCTTTGTGCTGAAAGCTCCTCTGATCAATTCTTCAAAGAACAAATGTCAGATTTGGATCGTCTGGCTCCTCAATGATGCGATTGACACGTGTGGTCGTTGACGGACAGGGACTCCATTCAAAGGTTACAGAGCGTCACAGCTGGAATGATAATGTTTTGTCCAACTCAAACCTGGAGAAATTCACAATTTTTTTCAATCTGGAACAATCTGTGCTGCAGCTGCGGCAGAGTGTGTAATACACAGTTGGGTATGAATTGAGGTCAAAACTTGCACAACGTCTGAGGCGGTAGACGTGTCGTCAGCTACACAGCCAAATAGACAGCACTATCTGGGGAGTTAAGTGTAAGTAGATGCAATCTGATGAGGCAGACAGTAAGGGAAGTGGATGTGTGAGTCTGTATGTGTGTGTTTGTTGGTTATGTCCTCTATTTGAGGGAGGTGACAACATATTGCAAGGTGCACCAATGATATGGAGACAGTGTGTCTGTTAAGTCAGAGTTTAAATGTGTGCAAGCTTTTACCATTCAAAGATTTCAACACATAATGCTTTTTATGACCTCCATATGTAAGACAGCTGGACCACAGACTGAACAAAGTGGATGTTACGTCATGGTTACAGAAGTGAAGAGGAGAAGACTGATTGTATGAAGATGTGGACTGCATAAAGGATAATGTACAGTGGTTATTGGAAATACAACCAGACATGGGGAGACATGATCTGGTTAAAGAAGGTTATATCACAAAACACCCCCTGAAGGGCAAGAAAGGCCTCCAAGTTTAACTCACTATAGGGGAATTACCAGACTTATGCCAGCAAATAATGTAAAAACTCTCCTGACAGTCAAGCTTGGCTGACAAGGAGTCCAGCTCTGGTTTTGCTTTTAGGAATCATGTTTTCGAAAGAAAATTAAGTGAGTAGGAGATTTAAAGCTAATAAAAGCTTATAACATGACTATCTTCCATGTCGTGTAGCGTACTGGCTGAAGTTTCGAATGGCTTTGTAGCAATATTCAAAAGTAAGAACACCAACGTAAACTTAAGTTTCTGTTTCAGTGCCAACTGGAGGATGAAACGTGGCACTGTTCTTGCTAAAATAATTTCTAAATTACTAAACTGGACTTACTGGAGTCATTGGCAATACGATCTTTCATAAAACTCCCTCACACAGACCACTTGTGTTTTTTATTTGGTCTTTTAACTTCTTCTTTCTTAATTGTGGTGGTATGTGTTTTGTTATTAGTTTGTCATAACTTCTTAGTAACTTGTTTTTGTAAGCTTTCTTTTCTTTTTCTCTTTGTCTTGCATGTTTTATATGCATATAGTATTGTGTAAATTTGATATAGTTTAGGTGGAGGCTTCAAATAAGCCCTTTGGGTTTTCGGTTGGTAGTCTTTGACTTTTGTGTATTAGTGTATTTCATAATTGTGCCAAAAAAAAAAAAAAAAAAGACTTGTGACATCTTATTGTCCCTGGTGTTTTTCCTTTGCCATGAAGAATCAATGTCCACTGCTATTAGGTTTTGATCAGGCAGAAACAGACATTCAACACAGCTGGGTAATTAGTAAGGCAGCAGGTGATAAATGATAAAAAACCCTCTTTCTAGACTTCAGAGCAAAGACTATGTATATGATTTTGATCAAGCTCAATTCAAAACCAGAATTCTTGGCTTTAGTGTCTTTGGCCTGTATTCTTTAGGTGAGAATTGAGGGGGAAAAGAAGCCTGACTCTATAAAACCAGATAAGAAATTAGCTTGTATTTTTAATGAGTTTATGGTCTCAAACTTCAGTTTTCAGTCTTCTTCCTCAGAGGATGACTTAATTTATGTTAATCATAGCCCCAGTAAAAGAAACCAACACTAAGACTAGCCGTTTTTCAGGGTGTGATCGAGAAGTTCCTGCAACAGCATCTTCTAATCCAGGACATGACATAAAACCTTGGGGTGTCTTTGAGAGCTTACAATTTTAACCATGACGGTGATTCAGGGCTGACTGTATCACCTGTAGACAAATCTACGATTCCTCAAGTAATCACTTTGTTGCATTAATGAAAGCTATAAATATAGAGGTATGTGAACAAATCATGAAACTGTTTTTATTTGCACAATCTAGTTGATAGAACAGTCTTAATGTGCATTACATCCAGACATACACTTACCAGCCACTTTATTAGGCACACCTGTCCAACTACTCGTTAACGCAAATTTCTAATCAGCCAATCACATGGCAGCAACTCAGTGCATTTAGGCATGTAGACATGGTAAAGACAATCTGCTGCAGTTCATACTGAGTATCGGAATGGGGAAGAGAGGTGATTTAAAGGAATTTGAACGTGACATGGTTGTTGGTGCCAGAAGGGCTGGTCTGGGTATTTCAGAAACTGCTGATCTACGGGGATTTTCACCATGAACCATCTCTAGAGTTTACAGAGAATGGTCTGAATAAGAGAAAATTTCCAGTGGGCGGCAGTTCTGTGGGCCAAAATGCCTTGTTGATGCCAGAGGTCAGAGGAGAATGGACAGACTGGTTGGAGCTGATAGAAAGGCAACAGTAACTCAAATAACCGTTCATACAACTGAGGTCTGCAGAAGAGCATCTCTGAACGCACAACACGTCCAGCCTTGAGGCAGATGGGCTACAGCAGCAGGAGACCACATTGGGTGCCATTCCTGTCAGCTTAGAACAGGAAACTGAGGCTACAATTGGCACAGGCTCACCAAAATTGGACACTAGAAGTTTGGAAAAACGTTGCCTGGTCAGATGAATCTGGATTTCTGCTGCCACATTAGGATGATAGGGTCAGAATTTGGCGTCAGCAACATGAAAGCATGGATCCATCCTGCCTTGTATCAATGGTTCAGGCTGCTGCTGCTGGTGTAATGGTGTGGGTGATATTTTCTTGGCACACTCTGGGCCCCTTAGTACCAATTAAGCATGGTTTAAAGTCCACAGCCTACCTAAGTATCTCCATCCCTTTATGATCACAATGTACCCATCTTCTGATGGCTACTTTCAGAAGGATAACGTGCCTCCACAGTAACTAGATCTCAATCCAATAGAGCACCTTTTGGATGTGGTAGAACGGGAGATTGACATCATGGATGTGCAGCCGACAAATATGCAACAACTGCGTGATGTTATCATGCATGACCAAACTCTCTGAGAAATGTTTCCAGTACCTTGTTGAATCTATGCCACAAGGCAGTTCTGAAGGCAAAAGGGGGTCCAATCCAGCACTAGCAAGGTGTACCTAATAAAGTGGCCGGTGAGTGTATATATAGCATATTCTGGATGTAAAAACAAAAAAAGTAGCTGCGTCCCAGTCGTTTATACCCCTCTTGCTTTGAATGACAAAGTGAAACGGAAAGTTGTCAGAAGCTGTACGAGCCAGCGTCATCGGGACAAAGCTCTGTGTCGGACATTTATTTTCACTCAGCGTTTAGAGAAAATCTGCTGCTGATGTTTTTCATGTCAGCCTTTTTTATTTTTTCCCCTCTAAAGAGCAGACTGAAGGGGTCTAAAGATGAAATGCTGTTGGACATGATTAACAAACAGCAGACCAGTGTAAATGTCTGCAGCCATACACAGTGGATGACCGCCTGTAATTGATTACAGCCAGTGTGATGCAACAAGGCACATTACTATGCTAATCCAGTCAGCCCCAGTGATAGCAATGTGGTGTACTGTGAGAGAGGGAGAAGGAGAGAGAGGGAAGAGAGACTATCAAAAGAGTGTGAGACGGAGAGCGCAACAGAGCAAATGAATGGCTTGTGTGTCGGCGTGATCACAGTGTGTGTGCGTGCACGCCTGTCTGTCCCATTGAGAAGCCTGTAACACAAAAGCAGCAGAGGCTTGCTCTCCTCTGCTCTCACAACATTGCTTGTCATCAGGATGACATTTGAAAACATCCTCACAGAGGACAAAAGACTAAACAGGGAGTGGGTGGATTTGTCTATGGCTAAGCTCCAGCTGGAGGGGTGAGAGAGCATACCAGAAACAATGCAAATCGGAGCCCTCAGAATATGTAATCTGTATATTAGCCGCCTTTCTCTGTTAGCATTAGCATTTCAAGGTGAGAGCTGGAATAATCAGGGTGCTTTAATCTGTGGTAGGGAAAGACTACAGATGTGGCGGGCATCACATTAGCTCCTTTTTCACACTTGCTGCCGTCGTTATCCCTCCCTCCCAGATCGCCACCTGCCCCCACTGCAGGGGCTTGCTAGCAGGTGCTATTCTGGCACAGCCTCAGCCAATGTGATGGTATTTAAAGCAAGCTTTCTTGTGGTGATTGAGATCAGCGTGGTGCCATCTTCAGAGTACTCAGATAGTTTGCACATGGAATCACTATATTTAAAAAGTCTGATTAGTTTTGGTGTAAAAAAGAGCTCAGTTCTTGTGTACCTATATCAAATGATCTTCGGAGTCAGACTCTGAGATTGTAACTCTGTGGCTTAATCTTCAGAGACAAATTTGGAGAGGAAACGTTCCACTACATTAATGGCTGGCATAACTTAGCTCCCATAATGTGTAAAGACTTATTCTATTTAAACTATCCTTCCCCATTCATCCCCTGTTCAGGAATGCCTTTACATACTCTGCCAATAATCATCTGGAACAGATGCACTAAATGTTGCCAGCAGCAGCGATACAGTAGCCTTTAAATAAGAGGAAAACATTGCAGAACTCTGGAATCGCCACAAAAATGTGTGCTTGGCACTCAAGATGTTGGCAAAATAAATGAAAAGGAAAACACACGAGCAAAAGAAAAAAATACGTCTTGAGGATTACCACTTTGTCTGCACCACCATCCTCTCTGGCAGGTAACCAAACGCTCGCTGCAAGCTCCTTTCTGTTCCGAAAGGCTAGTTGGCTGCTTTCTTACACATGACTAATCAGTCCTGGTACGATCCTGACACTGTGGCTGCTGCACAGAGAGAAAAAGTTCAATTTTGCTCCTCTGAAGTGAAGCATGACAGCCTGACTCATGATTTACATGTGCATCCCACACAAACATCTACACACTCACACTCACACTCAAACACACAACTGAATCCTTCATGGATTAACGCTGCCATTCTTCTTTCGCCCCCGAGAACAATTCTAACACATCTTCCATCAGGAAAACGCACCGTCTCTGGGACACCGTAGCACATGATGATTTTGGAGCAGAGGCATAATTTCATTTCTGCAAAGGACTCCCCTGACACATGAATCCAATGAGGATTGACAGAACATTTATAACCGCTACGTGTGGCTGGGCAGGGCCTTCAAAAGACTCATTTTGAAATGTCATAACGTCTGTTCTACCTGAATCTCATTGAATCTAAGTGGAAAAAAAGTGCTGAAGTGAGCTCCCAAAGAACATACATATGTAAGAGCATACGTCTATCTACATCTGATCCATTGGAGCACTTATACAGTATATACCTTTCTGTAAAAGGTGTCAAAAGTACACATTTCACATATTCTAGCAAGGTCTGTTTAAACAAAGGATTAAGTACTGCTTGAGAATAATTACTGTGTATGTGGATCGGTCTCCTAAGGGCCAGGGCAATTCATATTCTAATGAAATTCAATTGAATATTTTTCATTTAAAATATCTAAAAAAAATCTATTTCAGTGAAGCCAAGTGGTTAGCAAGGGGAACCTGAGGGGGTTTATTAAAAGCACTCCACATACTAAAGATCCGAATGTCTCCACGGCACTTGACAACAGCAACTAACAGCAAGAGGCATCAGTGCTCGGTTGCAGACTAATTGAGCCCTTTGAATGGAGTGGACTTAGTGAGCAATAAAGCAGAACAAAAGCTGAAGGAGATTTTCATAGAATTATCTGATGTGTCAAAGAAGCAATGCTCGTGGTGACAAAAGACTGTGCAGTAAGTATCCCTTGATCAGACGGCTACCGGATCAAAACTCCTGGAGATCTGCAGCTCAGGGAAATGCTTATTAAAAAATGGACTTATCAATGTTAGTGCACCTAGTTTAAACATTTGTCCATTCATTTCACTGAAATTACTGTATGGAATGAGGGTTTATCATCAGATAAAATTGGGACTATGCACATGTTTGATCTCAACATCACGGGCAAAAGCTGGTGTCCCAACACAGCTCCGACAGTATGATCAGAGTGAGATCAGCGGCTTTATTCACCCTCCATATAATAATGAGCTTTAGTTTCAGAAGTAGCTACTGAGTGCAGCTCTTCACTCATTTAAAAGAACACTGAAAGCTGTTCACACTGAAAGCTCATTGGTACCCAGTCAAATTAGCACGCTGGTGCTTTGAAGACCAACACTTTTATGGGAGGTTACGCACACATAATTCATTACTACTAATTGCTGTAAAAGCAGCTAATGCTGTCATATGAGTGCTTTATTTTCAAGGGGTCACGTCACTAGAAATATATTAAACAAGATCATAAAATTATCATTTTGATTTGACAATTTTTTAATCAGCTGCCTTGTAGGGAATAATTTAGCGTCTACAAATGTGACCACGTCTAATGTGCTGCATGAGAAATCAAATCAGTGTGAGCCTTGAAATGAAAAACACATCCCACCTACACAACAAGTCTTTTGGTAGGTTGAAACCTCCTGAAGGGAACCCAATGAGCACTTTCTGGAGCTTCTGTTTACATTTCCCAACCTGGTGGTTTTCTTGACATGTGCAATTATGTGGTGAACAGGGTCTTCCCTTTTGGCCCCACTGGTTTCGCAGCAGCCCTCTGTTCCCACCCACTGACAAGCACTTGATTTAGAGTCCACTGTGGTGATAGTGATTTATGCCTCGTCTGATGACAGGTGTGCACATATTGTTTTGTCGATACAGGCTGAGACAGCTCAAGGTCACTGCGCGGTTAGTATTCAATCACTGCATCTTCCCCAGAAAGTGAAACTGTCATCGCGTATCCCGATTGACTCAGTCAGATCATAAGAGGTTGTTACTGCATGCTGCCGCGGACCAAATTCAAAGTTTACATTCAGCTGAGCCAGGAAGGCATCAGAAGAGAATGTAATCACCTACTGGTGGCTGTTTCTGAGTCAAAGCCCAATGTAGCACACTTCATTAGCCAGGATATTCTGAGCTCACTGATTAAGAGAGATGTAACTGATGTTTCAGGAGGAAAACTTGGCAGGGTCTGTCATGACAAAGTGGAATCTTGCGCAGCATATTTTGATATAACACACAAATCTCTTACCAAGTTCCTTGTTAACTTATGGCCTCCCTTATTGAACTGGCAGGCTCTCTGATATTCACATATTTCACTCTAATCATAAGCTCTCCTCTCACTGTAGGTCTAATTTAGTAATCAAGCCTTTCATATTCCTTGGTGATTAAAAAAGCCCAAAACCTGTCAACACTATTATTCTTCACTGAGGAGAAACAATGACCATATTTTTCACACTCAGCATGAATCAGATTATGCCAAGCACTGTTTGAGTAATGATAATTTGCCCTGATGGTGTTACGGTGGAAATCAACCGGATTTGAATATCTTAAAACCAGGGCTGAATTATCATTTAATTATCCACTCGTGTAAAAGACAAGCAGTTAAACATAAATAAAAAGCATCAGGTGTTACTTTTAAACAGCTTTCAATGCCAATTTGTGGTCCCTTCTCAGATGTCCTGGAAGATTTTGGTAATACCATAATTTAATAATTATGTCGGTATATCCACATTGTCCAAGTCACTCTACAGTAGGGCTAGTACAATATGCTTCTCTCCTATTTCCATGGTGTTACAAATTTTGGGTGCCGATTCGATTGAAATTGTGAATCTTTGATTTTTCTGGTTTTTGCAATTTAAAGTTTGCTTTTTTAAAAAAAAAAACCAGTCTATGTAAAAATTTGAATGATGATGATGATGATGATGATGATGATGATGTCTTTTTTTAAGATTTATTTAGGAGGTCTGAATTATCAACTTTTTTCCAACCCAGATTATACACAAAGACTAAAATGAAGGATTTGAATAATAAAAAAGCACTCAGTTTTTGAACTAACTAACAACAAATCCTGATACCTCCATTCATGTTTTTTTTCCTCCCACACCTACTCTACAACACCCATTCCTGGTCCAGCTATGTCTTGTGTTGGCTTTTTGCACTGAATTTGAGTGTATTATGTTAAACCATCGCTTTAAAATCTTTAAAAGAGAGAATTAAAATCTTTAAAAGAGAGAATTAAACTTCTACTTTTCATCCAGCCTATGGATTACATTGCCCATAGAGACAAATGCCTCTAGCCCTTTTGCCAAAACTTGGCTTTTTATCAAAGATTTCCCAACAAATAATCAAAAAACTAACTTGACCAAGGGTCCTTTTCAGGGCCTTTTGCAGTTTTTTTTTTTTTTTCCAAGATACATTACACAGAAACATCTCTTAACAAACCTAGATAGACAGCCTCCTCTACTTGTATAGCCTTTAAATGACATAATTTTTTGCGGCATGTAGGTGCCAGCCAATTTGCAAAAGCAACAACATGAATGCAAACACAACAACACAAATGCAAAAGCCACAACACAACAAAAGTAGCTACAGCCACAACAAAAGTTAAGAGGACAGTTATTCCAACTGACACAGACAAGTTGTGATAGTAAGTAAATGATTGTTTTATTTTACTTCAGCAATGATGAATATAGCTATAATTCTAACATTATTTCATGACTGATTCATAAAGCTAAAAATAAGATGACATACTACTAGTAAATAAAGAAATATAAGTATTATGAAGAATATCACAAAGTGAGACCCATATGACGCAATATCTATCATAGCTGAGGTCAAAAAGGATCTCATTTAGTTACTTTCACAACTTTTCTGTGTCTGTTAGAATTACTAACCTCTTTTAACTTCCATTGCAGCTGTACTTCTGTTGTGTTTTGGGGTTTGCGTTTGTGTTGTGGCTTTTGCAAATTGCCTAACACTTATCAGTCACCGTACTTAAGAGATAAACTATAGTTAAAACTCCACTTGAAAAATCTTTCACTTCTCTCATATTTCCTGTCAAACATTAATACACATGATGTCTCACATTGCAGCCACTACAAGAAGGGATAGAGAGGAGATATCAGAGGAGATGAAATGTACGGCTGATGTGCAGCCATTCAAGAAGTGTTATCACCAGATACACAGTCCTGCGCAGAAGACCAATGATCATTTTTTTTACCAACTTCCATGAAACCTTCACCAGCCATTCAAATTATGAAAGTGTGAAGGTGGGGTTGTTCAAATAAGTGAGTTTGCTGTTTCTTTTACTTCCAAGGACATGGAAATCAGCATATTTTGTGAATTTATTTTTATATATGTTTAGAATATTGCAGCAGTAGAACTTAGTAAACTTAATGCAAAACTTACAACACAAATATATTTTTCCATTTTGGAAACTTTTTTTTATCATCAGGGAAATGTCCTCTTGCATAGTCCTCCCTGCATCCTTTCAAAATATTTTTAGGTTTTAAATAATGCATGTTCTGCCAAATTTCATCAGGGTGGAGAAAATAAATTTGAGATGGTGAATCTTAGTTTTCTAGGTTTACTGTCTTTGAGTTTTTATGTTTTCTCGCCTTATACTGGAAAAAGGAGCTTGAAGGGAACAAAGTACCTCAACAGATTTTACCTGGAGGCTGCCAGAGTTGCAGAGCAGCAGACATTTTATTGCAGAGTAAATATTATGGGAGAGCATTGATTTGAATTCAGACTTGAGGCTCTACCTACAGCAACACAAAGGACTGAAACCAATGTGGAAAAACCAAGGAAAAAAATGGTGGAAAAAACCCTTCAAGTTATATTTCAATAACATAAATTCATGTATTTGCTGAGAAAAGTCACTCCATGTCAGTAAAGTCTTAATAATACTAATATTAAATTCTGGTTACAACTCATAACTTTCTCCAAACCAAAAATTAATGAGTGTGAGTGGTGATTTCACATTTGTTGACATCTTCTTCTTAGTTGAGGTCTAAAAAAAAAGGGGTTTGCCCATGTATTTATCTTTTTTTTTTTTTTTTTAACAAAAAAGTCTTTGTAACCTATTCCTTGAGTGCATTGCATTTCCAACATTCTGTTGGTCACTTGTAACCATTTTTTTCATAGACTTGCTGAAGTTGGCAAATAGGTGGTGGTGTATGTAAAAGGTTATTAGCATTCACCAAAATGACTAATGTGAAATTATTTAACCAGTTCCAACGAATAAAAAAAGGTTTTAAATGGCAGTGGACTGCAGTGACCTCAATGTGCGAAAGATTTTATATAAAACCATTCATGTTTTTCAACGATAACAAAGAAAAAAAACTGCTGGCTCAGTTACAATTGAGAAATCAATGTTAGCCCTGACTTTTGGCCCTGTGAATATCTGCCAAGATATGTGTAGCAACACACAATAGATTTTCATTGTGTATTATGTGAGGTAACATGGATGTGGTAAACAAATGGAGGAACAAAAGTACAAGCTGTTGGTCCTGTCCTCTAAATAACAGTATAGGATGGGATACAACTCGCTCAAAAAGCTGTAGCATTGAAATAAAACTGAGCCAACAGTAAATGAAACTTTTCAAACAGAAGCTAATTTATTTAACCTTCTTCTGTTTTTCTGTGTCAGTGAAAAATGGCTTCATAATAACACCTGGAGCAAAATTTTCCAGTTCTGTTGTAGGTCATCACGGGTCACTCACCTGCTCTCCAGGGCCACATTGCTGCCCAGGACCCAGCTGTCCTGCAGCTGGACGCATTCCGCCGTACTCTGCAAGTCGGCCGCCAGGCCGGCTGTGGGCGGCGGGCTCGGGCTCCTCTGATTGGCCAGTGAGCTGCGGCTGAGAGACGTGATGGACGGGTGCTGCTTATGCGGAGGTGGTGCTGGTGGGAGAGGAGGTGGTCCTGGCTGAGTAGATAGATGATCACCTGGAGTGAAGCAGAGAGAAACAGACATTAGAATAAAATGCCTGAAATGCTCAAGCAATTATTTTCACTTTGGATTTGCATCCAGACTGGTTTGTAAAGAGACAGCAGATGGGGGAGATTATGCATCTGCCTTGTATGTAAGATGTGACAGCATACAGGCACCTAACAGACCCAGAAAAGTAAATACAACCAAGAGCAAGTCATCAAGATGAGATGCAACCACTGCAAAAAGAAGGGAAATAAGAGCCGCTTTTATGGCCACACACATAATAATTGTCGCAAAACGCCACCCGGCTGACAGTTGGGTTCCCTTAAACAGAAGGTCACTTAGAGAGGCATCTGTTCTTTTATGGGAGCTTAACGCAATGTTTCACGTTTGATTACAGCCAGAGAAGACTCTCAAATAACTAATGACCAGAACATCCATTAGAGCTCTGAGAGAACAGGTTTTCCAATTTCACACAAAGCTGTGTAATTGGCCCCCAGAATGGCATGTGGTGATTATCTATCCATCTTCCCTGTTTAAAAGGTAAAAACCCACAGTGCTGACAATTCTGATTTGCTCCAATGAGCCCCAAATGGGTATCGTCTTTCTTGCCTTGCAGAGCCTTGGACGAGATTGAGAGAAGCCGCGTCTTTGAGGAGCTGTTGTTTTTGCACTGACAGCATTAATTTTTCTACAAAGCCTCCAGGAGCTACGTTTGGAGAACATGGACACTGGAGGCCAGCTCAGGTGCATGGTTTAACCTTTACTTTCTCAGACATGCAGAAAGACCTTGTGGACTATATACTAAGGATCAAAATCTGCTCAGTGCTACTTGCTAGACAGAGCAAATTAATTGAAAGGACACTAGTTATTGTTTTGGATAAGGGCTTTTAATGACAGTGCAGTTTTTGTCCTTGTCTTTGTGCCCACACTTCTCACTGTGCCCTTCTGTGCATAAAACGAGGTGTTCAGTGCAGGAAAATGAGCCTCACACTCACTTCTACAGTGCAAAGAGGAAACATTGATGCCACTCAGAGCTGGGAAATAATTTCCAACGCTTTGAGGTACAAACCCTGAGGCTACTCTCCATGCAGGCTAGTCGAAAGACTGAAGATTGTTTCTCTCATAATCAAAAGAGGAACACATCAAAGGTATACTGAAAGGAATATTTAAATAGGATGTATTACCAAGAGTAAAACTCATCTCAAGTTAATTGCAAGAAAAGTGGCTGTCGAGATGAAGTTAAACATGGCTGTGTTGATTTTATGACAGAATATATTTTCTGACAATCAAAAATGAATGATGAGGAGCACAGTTTGAGGAGTGTGCAGTTCTGGTGCAGAGGGCCAGTGTAGGATTAATTAATTAGAGTTGGACCAAATCCAATTCAATATGATCCTCTCATAACCCCCACCACCACCATGTCCAGGGCAAGCCTGAATCCTAAGACAAGTCATGGATTACCTGCAATCAAATGTAGGACTGGCGTTTGAAAATATAAGGCTGCCATGACTAAGTGATAATGAATACAAGACACCCCACTCATCTCCTGGGCTAGACTGTGAGCCCTATTAGAAAAGTGCTAAGAAGGCTAATAGAAATGTGGATTATCTACCAACACTGGCTGGTTTTACTTCACCTCTGGGCCTCATTCCACTGCATGAGCCCAGCTCCACTTCACTTTCCGACGGAAGCATTTTTCATAAATCAGCACACGCACTATTGCAACGATGCAATGTCAATGAAGGGGTGCAGGGAGGGGAAATGAAGCTGATGGATTCTGGAGAACAGAAAATGATCCAACATGGAGGTAAGTGGAGTGTTACTGGCCATGGAGGACTATTTCTTAACACAGACATTAATAAGGAAAATAAGTGTTTCCATTGTTTGTGTAGCATTTCTTGTGGTGGTTTTCCCAGCTCTCTGTCCACTATATGAAATGTGCATGTCTGTGAGCACGTTGGGGCGGAACTTCGCAGTACGTGAAAGAGCACAAGGAGAAAGGTGAACCTGATGATGTAGAAATGACATCCCGGCATATATGTTAGACGAATAACATAAGCCTATTTAGTCTGTTAAACAATAATAAAAAAAAAGATAAAGGCCTGATTTATGAGAGCAGTAACTCTAAATTACTTATGCTGTGATCTGGCGCTATTTGAAAAATAATATTGGAAGGGGAAACCCTGGTGTTATTTATATTTTTCATGTGGTATGTGTGAACTACTGCAGAGAATGCTAACAATGGCTAACAACAACTAGCCGATCGGCACCAGCCTGTTTTTTTTTTTTTTTTTACTGCAACTGGAATGCTTTTAACTCAGAGGTGATGTTCCACTCCCCTCTTCACATTTCCAATGTAGATGAGTGCACTATAGAGGGATTATCAGTCTACGTCATCATAAAGATGCGCACACATCTCGACCGCAAGCAACATTTAGCTCCATTCATTCAGACGAGTAAGCGTTTTTTAGACACTAAATTCAACCTGTTAGAAGCTTCAAAATGTATGCTTTTTTGGCAACAGCTGTCAAAAACAATACTAAACAATAGAGACAACTTCTGTCAAGTTTCGACCATTACAGCACAACCGGTGTTTCGGTGTTAAATGCCACCATGCTAACTGGTGATTTTCAGCTGACAGCAGCCATGATTAACGGCCGAGAGTCACCTGTGAACAGGGTCACACTTTCCACTGATACACCATTGACGTCTGCGTGTGTGTATTAAAATGTGTATTCTTTATCCAACCTCAGTTAAAGAGGTTTGACTGCAAACAAGCAATAATAACTGCAGATACTCAATATGGACAGTAAATAATGAGTTATCCTATAAATTATAATTAACAGAAATTGATTTTATGACCAAAGTAAAATTAGTGAATATTATGAAACAATGTTTACATCAGGGTATGTCACAGTCTGATAAGTGTCCATGGATAATGTGGTCATGAGCATCTAGTGAGAGTTGTGTTTCCTCTCTGGGTACACGCTAGGTTTCTTTGCTAAAAACATCTGTCCACCTAATATCTGCCCACTTGCTGATCTCCTCTGTCCACTCACTGCTATTTCACAAACCTGGGAGCATTTTGCCGTCCGTCAAAGTGAAAAAGTGATTAAGTAAAAAAATTTGTTTTTTGGTGGTTAACTCCTCCACATCGCTTGACAAACCATTATACTACACAGTGCTTCTGCACCCGAGTTGCGCAAGCATCCGCCGTTGTTGATAAACAAATAATCTCTCTATAAAAATGGGTCTAGATCCTTCATGTGGACACTTGAGGAACTGTCGCATCTCAAGCTAGCTTTGAGTTTTCTTCCACACAACACATTCTCTATTTTGCAAATCACAGTCCCGTTCAAATTAAAGACACTTAAAGCAGAGTAAGCTTTATTTGTAGACGTTCTTGTAATTGATGCCCCCTCAGCTGCATCAGTAGCAATCTGTCGCCAAAATATGGCTGCTTCTTGTTGCAAGGAAAACAGAGTAACCACTTGCCCATGATCATTCTTATTTACTTAACTAAAATCTACAAGCCTGTAGCTGACAGTGGCTAAATCCACTTTTTTTGGCTTCAGAAACAACATTAATAAAAAGAGTTTTCAGCTGACAAAACCACAGAAACCACTTCATCACACTCAAACACTCCTCTTCTGTACAATACACAAACAAAGCTGCACTTACTCTCCTGCACAAATATCATCTTATCATCACACTTACATATGCCACAGTAAATCCTTGTAAACAATCCGCCTGTCTATTTGGCATTACATATGAAGATACATGACACATACTGCACACCCTCTATCCATTTGTCTTTATGTCTTCGTATTGATCTATCAGCCTGCAGTGAAAGTCAACATCTTGATTGCCCTTTCTGGATTGCTGGGTTTTCTGCAGCTGCACGGCCAGCACGGAGAGTTTTAAAAATGCAGCACAATGTACACATACATCTAAGCTGTAAAAATATCTATAAAGTGCAGGTGCATTACTGTTGAAAAGTGCCAACACAGCAAGCACAGAGGTACATTTTAAAAAGTCCAAATGCCCTCACTTTAAGGTCAGTTTTGGTTCAGTTTTTTGATGAATCAATGTGTCAGAGGCATGCTGTAACTGTTACACAGAATGAACAGTATTTGTTGGTGACAGCACATCCTCAGCATGACGCTCTCAAACAGCAAAATCCCAACAAAACCTTCAAAGGCGTAGGATTTGACATGCAGCAAATCTGACTGCTTAATCCACAATGAACCAGGGGAACATTAAACCCCATGAACATGAACTGAATTAAACCTGCTGCATGCATACTTAGGAAGAGCATACAAAGCTCTTGGGTGTAAATAAGGTCTTTCCATTAGAAATGCTGCATTATGAATTCTCTTGAAAGCAATGGGATAGAACAGCTGATCACTATAGGTTTGACTTAAGCTGAAAGAGCAAAACAAAAGTCTTAACAACTGAAAAAGGTGTCTTACAATACAACTTTTTAGCACAAAGGATGAACAATAGGTGTGAATAAAGTGGGTTAGTCTTACAGTTATTTTCCTCTCCTGAAGACTTGGAGCTTAGGGGGTGCAGAGCTCGGCAGACAGAAACAGTTGCTGTTCAAAAATCCACTGATGTGCCTAACAGTGTATTAGTGTTTGAAATGATCCATTTGTTCACTTTTGACATAACAAAATTGATTCTGTTCAACCAAAAAATGTGCAATATGAGTGTGTCAACATTAAGAAGCTACATCCATGAGAGCTGTAATCCAAACAGTGGTTTGATCCTCTTTTAGTCAAACAGGAACAAGTTGAACGAGTCTACAAACAACTTCAGTGGCTTTTTTTAATCTTTCGAATATCTCTAATCAGCACCAAGCAATGCACTTTAACTATTTAGATCTAAAACTTGTGGATTTGAATGATTAATTATGCATCATTTTCTGTTAGAGTGTCCCCATAACCTTAATTTTTAGATTACTGAGGTTGAGATCAAATGATGCAATGTTTTCATATTTAAATGGAAGCTTTTTAAATTATATATACTCATAGATAAATCTGTGTATCTAGATTTTTTTGCAACAACCAATCAAGTGTAGATTTATAGTTTCAAATTTCAGTGTTTGAGTGAACATTTGGATTGCATGCTCTATTGATTATGTAATCTAAATTATCATTTAAATTATGTATGAAGCTTCATGAGACTGTCATCCTTTTTGAGTACATGGCCGTCTGAGCAATATGTTTTCTCATGCACTCAATTTCTCTGCACACAGTGGGTGTCGGAATGTCTAGTGGTGTAAGACTCTATGCCTTTTGGCCTACGATCCAAGATGTGGGTTTGAATCCAATTTCTGACAAACAGTTTTACACTCAGGACACAGTCTCTGTGTGATGAAAAGCTATAAGTGGTAACCTCAATGTGGATCCATGTAACTCAGCGGGCAAAATGTAGCACTAGCAGAGCAGAGGTTCAGTACAAATTCTGTGTGTACTTCACTGGCAGAGTTGGAGGTTTGAAAGCCACTCGGGGAAAAAAGTATGCAAAAATATGGACTTCTGGCACTGTAGCACTCTGAATTCGATTATCCACCGTGTTGAATATCCAGGACTGTGTGTTTAAGAAAGAAATGCACAAAACAATGAGCCTTTAAGAAAAGCTTGGCACAGTCTACTGTTGAGACACAGAGGGAATTAAGCCGGCCTTTAAAGTGCAGCTTCAGTGGCTGGGAAGGCAGATGAAACAGCTGTGTGGTTTATGGGGCTTTGCTTTGAAATCAGATCAAGACGGATGCCTCCTTTGCATAATTCCTCAACGTCAGCTTGTCATCATCTCCATCAGCAAGTTGCTTTAAAAAGGACCTTTGTGATTAATACTGCATGCCGGGGCTGAAATGACAGACTCATTTTCTTCTTAATGATGCTTGCGATATCTATCAAATGATGCTTTATGAAGCCTTAGTATGTTTACACAGACTCGTCCTGGAGCAGATCTTTGTTCAAGCAGCTCTTAAGACTCTTTCAGGAATTTTCTTTTTTTGCTGAAAGTGTGCATTCTGCTATGAACTGAAAATGCCCCACAATACACACTTTCCTTGAAAGATATTGCAAATGATATTGAAATGGTTTCTAAGAATTTAATCTATTCTGCCAAAGGCTATCACTGTCTGCCAGCTTATTTCAAGTTTCAACACCATCCTGTGAACTTCTAGATATTGAGATGATAAGGCTTATTAGAATTCCATGACGTCCACTCACATGAAAATATCTTTTTTTGATGAAAGCATCGACAAGCCTTGAGTACTGCTCATAATGTTCCAACGCTGAGTCGGGACACAATTAAAAGCCGTTTTGCACTCACTAAGCTTGGCAGGCTTGGTGAAAGCCTTTTCATATTCATTGTGTAAGTACTGCAAAAGGTCTCATGCCATTTTACTCTCCATTAAGAGACTGATTCAACTGCTAATGGAATTGAAAGGGCATTTGCTTTGACTGGCTTGCCCTTCACCAATAAGAAAATTGCAGTATGTGTGCATCACAAGAATTCCATCAAAGTAGATCATGGGATGTAGAGGCCACAGCTGTTATGTGATGGATTATTCTTTGTTGTTTTTTTTACTTGAGAAAGTTCAGTCGCATGGAGAGTTTCGGCTCTTCTGAAATTCAGAAAACGTGGAATAATCAGTAGCGACCTCCAACAAAATCTGTGTTTGATTTTATATGACATGAATAATGGATAATTCCATGATAGAACACACCATGTGGAGCAGGTTGGATGTTTATATATGTCAAATCAATAAATTCATTCTCATCAAAGCCTTGCTTTCAATTCACCTCAGGACACCTCGGTGCAGGGATGGGTAACTTGCTAATTAGGTAGTTTTATTGGTACTGACCGAATTCCATCTATAGTACTGAGTAGGGATTCACGTAAAATCAAACGGGGCCATATTTAGTTACCTAAACACATCTTTGTGACTGTGAGGGAGTAGAAAAGAAGGAGATTTTCCATGCTGGACATAAACACAGCATTGCAAATTTTTGAGAAATAAATATCAGAAATTGAAAAACTTTGAGATACTTTAATTATCAAACAAATCACCACATAAACAAACAACGAGTACCAAAAATTGGTACTGTTGAGTACCAATACCGATTGCTAGGTACCGCGCATTGGTACCATATCGTTTCAAATGTGAAAGGTATCCATCCCTGCCCTCTGTGCCTGGTTAAAGGCAGTAGTGATATCATATTTAGTTGCAGAAAAAGAGTATATGAAGCCGTGGTGGGAGGGGAGTGTTTAAGGTATGGGGGGGCTATACCCAATGGAATTTAGGACCATTTGAACAACCTTGCCCTAGGTGAGTTTGGGGGATTTACTGTGCAAAGAGAGTTGGCAATTTTCAGGGGCTTGGGGTTTTGAGAGAAAAAGAGTTGAAGCAGAGGCTCTGTGATTTCTATCATATTTCCTGCCAGAGTACCGTCACTGCGCTCACAGCCTTGCCCACTCCTCCGTTGGCTTTCTATCCGATCAAAGACAGAAATTTTCTTTCAAGCCTCTTCTCTGCAGGGGGAACCAGGATGTATCCAATTTTTCAAGGATTACATAATC